>NC_052153.1:78081723-79281723 GCF_902713615.1 Scyliorhinus canicula | reverse complement strand
GGTACAGTCAAGGTACATTCACATGAGGATAGTTCAGGTACAGTCACGGTACATTCCCATGAGGAATGGAGAAGGGCAAACAAAGGCAGGGTTCCCTGGGAGGCGATAGGGTCAGAGTTTAAGATGAAACACATAAAATGTACATTTGACAAATATCAAGTGGATAATGCAATTGGGAATCAGGCTCAATATAGAAGATTCAGAGAAGAATTAAAAAAAGAAAAGTAAAGAGAATGTATGAGAAGAAGCTGGCACCTAACATAATGGGAAAACAACTGTCTTCAATAGGTATATAAACAGTAAACGGGTGGTAAAAAGGACAAGCAGAACTAATAGGGACCCAAAAGTGGATTTATATATAAGCAGAGGTCATGCCTGATGCACTTGTGGTATAGAGTTAGGCACAGGGTCAGGCACAGAAAGGGTTAATGTGGAACTGGGTACAGCACCTTCCAAAATGTGATGAAAAGGAAGACATGACCCAAGTCTAGAGAGTGGTCTTATACTGGCCAGAGACATATGTACAGGTAGACATGGAAACAGCTCCTAGCGTAGACATTGTGTTGTATATATGTGCAGTTATAAGCACTGAATAAACTGTTAAACTGGACAATACATAGAACCTCTTCATGAGACCTACCAAACTGCACACGTCTCACAACATGGTGGCAGCTTTTGGAACCACCTAGAGCCTCACAGAAGATGAAGAAGAAACTTAACTGAAAAGTATCATTCTGACCTGACAAAAAGTACCTGAAACTAAGGGACAAAAGAAAATCACCAGAGAGAAGCCCCAAAGCAGGATTACAAGAAAAAGGCATAAATAAAACTCCATACTGCAGCAGAAGATTCCATCAAATCCCATGGAAGTCCAGCTTCGATACCCAAAGAATTCAGAATCAAAAGACCTAGCTGAGGTGAGCTTAAAAAAGCTTTCAAGTATTAGAGGAATTCGGTTGGTGTTCGGGGTATAAGTTGAATATGGGTAAGAGTGAGGTCTTTGCGATTAAGGCGAGGGGCAGGAGAAGAGATTGGGTGAGATGCCATTCAAAGTGGTGGTGGGGAGCTTTCGGTATTTGGGCATCCAGGTGGTGCGGGAGTGGGTGCAGCTGCATAAACTGAATTTGGGTCAGTTGGTGGAACAGATGAGGGGGGACTTTCGGAGGTGGGATGCACTCCCGTTGTCATTGGCGGGGCGGGTACAGACAGTGAGAATGACAGTCCTGCCAAAGCTTTTGTTCGCTTTTTCAGTGCCTTCCAATTTTTGTCCCCAAGGCGTTCTTTAAAAAAGTGAATGCAGTGATCTCGGGATTTGTCTGGGCGGGTAAAACCCCGCGGGTGAAGAGGATGCTGCTGGAGCGGGGGAGTGCGTGAGGGGGGGGCTCTTACGAATTTTATAAATTATTGTTGTGCGGAAAATATTACGATGGTCAGGAAGTTGGTAGCGGGGGAAGGGCGGTGAGAGAGCGGGTGGAAGCGGCCTCATGTAGGGACACGAGGAGAACGTGCAGACTCCGCAGATAGTGACCCAGCAGGGAAACGATCCTGGGACCCTGGTGCTGTGAAGCCACAGTGGTATCCACTTGTGCTACCGTGCTGCCCAAATAAAAAAAAACCTCCTCCTCTCCCATTTTACCAATATCCATAAATCTGTGTCCTCTGGCTCCTGAACATTCTGCAAGTGAAAATCGTTTCTCCCCATCTAGTCTGTCAAACACATCACTATTTTGAACACCTCTGCCATTCTCGCCGATCAGGTACTCCACCAGCGTATGGGATTATGGGTAATGTCTTGGGATGGATAGAAAGCTGGTTTGCAGACAGGAAGCAAAAAGTTGGAATAAATGGGTCTGATTGACAGGCCGTGACTAGTGGGTTACCACAGGGTTCTGTCAGAGGACCCCAACTGTTCACATTATATATTAATGATTTGGATGAGGGATGAGGTGATCCACTGTGTTAACTGTGTGCACCTGTATTAGGGGAAGTACGGTAGGACCTACACTACAGGTTCGCCGGTAGCCCCTGCCGGCTAGCTCCGCCCACAAGGAGCCGTATAAATAGGCATGACTCCTCCTGATCAGCCATTCTGCCAGCTGCAGCAGGAGGCCACGCATCTGGCTGTAATAAAGCCACAGTTGTACCAATCTAAGTCTTTCGTGCAATTGATAATGCATCAATTTATTAGTCAGATTTTCCACATTATGGACATCAGGATCAAACCTGATCACCTGCAGCTGGATCCGCACTCGCCAGACGCCAGAAAGGACTTTAATCACTGGCTGGCTTGCTTTGAGGCCGATATCAACACTGCGACCCCCGTGCCGACGGAAGCTCAGAAGATCCAAGTGCTTTACTCCAGGTTGAGCTCCAGCGTGTTCCCGCTAATCCAGGACGCCCCGAATTACACAGAGGCTATTGCTCTCCTTAAAGAGAACTACGTTCAGAAGACGAACACACTCTTTGCTAGGCATATACTCGCCACTCGCATACAACTACCTGGTGAGTCGATCGAAGACTTCTGGCGGGCTCTTATCCCACTCGTATGGGACTGTGACTGTCAGGCCGTCACGGCCACTGAACATTCCAATCTCCTCATGCGTGAAGCATTCGTGACGGGGATTGCGTCGGACCCCATCCGACTATGACTGCTAGAAGGGGCCACGCTCGACCTAGCGGAGTCGAAAGCTTTAGCGCTCTCCATGACGGTTGCATCTCGCAACGTCCAAGCCTACCCTGCTCGTCGCGCAGCCCACCCCTCCTACTCCTCTTGGACCCCGCAAACGACCCCCCCCCCCCCTCCCCCCGGCTGGGGCCACTCCTGCTCAATATGCCTGCGCCGTTCGCCACACCATGCACCCTGGGGGTCCCCGCTGCTACTTCTGCGGCCAGCAGAAGCACCCCCGCCAGTGCTGCCCAGCCCGCGCTGCCACTTGCAAATCCTGCGGTAAGAAGGGCCACTTTGCGGCGGTGTGCCAGGCCCGCGCAGTCGCCGCTATCGCGCCCGAATTCGCTCACTTCCCCCAGCCGATCGCACAATGGGCGCCGCCATCCTCTGCTCTCGGTGCCACGTGCGACCAGTGGCCGCCATCTTCTTCTCCCCCCAGGTCCACGTGCGGCCCATGGGTGCCGCCATCTTGCCCTGCCCCTACAACGTGCGCTGCATGGGCGCCGCCATCTTCTCCACCACAGGTTCACCGGACGCCGCCATCACCACTATTTGGTCTTCCCCACGGGACTGGAACGCTGGATCCGGGTCGCCGACGCTCTCCATCTGAATCCTCGGACGACCACCCTCGCCTCTATGACACTGGACCAGTCCCGTCCTCACAACCTGGCCACCGCTTCAACGACAGTGGAAATCAAAGGCCACACGACCTCTTGCCTACTGGACTCCGGGAGCACCGAAAGCTTCATCCACCCGGAAACGGTAAGGGGCTGCTCCCTCGCGGTCAACCCCGCCAACCAACGGATCTCCCTGGCCTCCGGATCCTCTGTCCCAATCCGAGGGTTCTGTGTGGTCAATCTCACTGTCCAAGGCGTGGAATTCAGCAGTTTCCGCCTCTACGTTCTCCCTAACCTCTGTGCTGCACTATTGCTGGGTCTGGATTTTCAGTGTAATCTCCAGAGTCTCACCCTCAAATTCGGCGGGCCCCTACCCTCACTCACCGTTTGCGGCCTCACGACCCTCAAGGTTGACCCCCCCCCTTCCTCTTTGCCAATCTAACTGCGGATTGCAAGCCCGTCGCCACCAGGATCAGACGGTACAGCGCCCAGGACAAGGCCTTCATCAGGTCGAAGGTCCAGCGGCTGCTTCGGGGGGGTATAATCGAGGTCAGCAATAGCCCCTGGAGAGCCCAAGTGGTAGTGGTTAAAACTGGGGAGAAACACAGGATGGTCGTGGACTACAGCCAGACCATCAATCGGTACATGCAGCTCGAAGCGTACCCCCTCCCTTGCATATCTGATATGGTCAATCAGATTGCACAGTACTGGGTCTTCTCAATGATCGACCTTAAATCCGCCTACCACCAGCTCCCCATCCGTAAATCGGACCGTCGATACACTGCCTTCGAGGCGGACAGTCGTCTCTATCAATTTCTTAGGGTTCCCTTCGGCGTCACTAACGGGGTCTCGGTATTCCAAAGAGAAATGGACCGAATGGTTGACCGGTACGGACTGCGGGCCACGTTTCCGTACCTGGACACCGTCACCATCTGCGGCCATGACCAGCAGGACCACGACGCCAACCTTGCCAGATTTCTCCACACCGCCACCCTCCTCAACCTCACCTACAATAAGGAGAAGCAAGTGTTCAGTACCAACCGCTTAGCCATCCTCGGCTATGTAGTCCAAAACGGATTCCTGGGGCCCGATCCCGACAGCATGCGCCCCCTCATGGAGCTCTCCCTCCCCCACTGCCCCAAGGCCCTCAAACGCTGCCTTGGGTTCTTCTCCTACTACGCACAGTGGGTCCCAAAATACGCAGACAAGGCCCGCCCACTTATACAGTCCACTCAATTTCCCCTCACGGCCGAGGCACAACATGCCTTCGCCCGTATTAGAGCAGACATAGCCAAGGCCGGTATGCACGCAGTAGATGAGACACTGCCCTTTCAAGTAGAAAGCGACGCTTCAGATGTCGCCCTTGCCGCCACTCTAAACCAGGCGGGCAGACCCGTGGCCTTCTTTTGCCGCACCCTTCATGCCTCTGAAATTCGACATTCGTCTGTTGAAAAGGAGGCCCATGCTATCATTGAAGCGGTGTGGCATTGGAGGCATTACCTGGCCAGCAAGAGATTCACTCTCCTCACTGACCAACGGTTGGTAGCTTTCATGTTCAACAACACGCAGCGGTGCAAGATCAAAAATGATAAAATCTTGCGGTGGAGAATCGGGCTCTCCACCTACAATTACAAGATTTTGTATCGCCCCGGCAAGCTCAATGAGCCCCCAGACGTCCTCTTTCAAGGTACATGTGCCATCGCACAAGTAGACCAACTCCGTGCCCTGCATGACAGCCTTTCACCCGGGGGGTCACTCGATTGTACCACCTCGTCAAAGACCACAATCTGCCCTACTCCGTCGAGGAAGTACAGACAGTCACCAGAGATTGCCAGGTCTGTGCGGAGTGTAAGCCGCACTTCTACCGGCCAGACCATGCGCGCCTGGTGAAAGCGTCCCGCCCCTTTGAACGCCTCAGCGTGGATTTCAAAGGGCCCCTCTCCTCCACCGACCGCAACACATATATCCTCAGTGTGGTCAATGAATTCTCCAGGTTCCCCTTCGCCATCCCATGCCCCGATATGACGTCCGCCACCGTCATCAAGGCCCTCAACTCCATCTTCGCTCTGTTCAGTTTCCCCGACTACATCCACAGCGACAGGGGATCCTCATTCATGAGCGATGAGCTGCGTCAGTTCCTGCTCAGCGGGGGTATCGCCTCCAGCAGGACGACCAGCTACAACCCCCGGGGAAACGGGCAGGTAGTGAGGGAGAACGGGACGGTTTGGAGGACCGTCCAGCTGGCCCTATGGTCCAGGAACCTCCCAGCCGCTCGCTGGCAGTAGATCCTCCCGGATGCACTGCACTCCATCCGGTCTCTACTGTGCACCGCCACAAATAACACACCCCATGAACGTGTTTTTACCTTCCCTAGGAAGTCCACATCCGGGATGTCGCTCCCGACTTGGCTGGCAGCTCCAGGACCGGTTCTTCTACGTAGGCATGTCCAACTCCACAAGGCGGACCCCTTGGTGGACAGGTTACGCCTGCTCCACGCCAACCCCCAGTATGCCTATGTGGAGTTCCCCGACGGCTGCCAGGATACGGTCTCACTCAGGGACCTAGCTCCCTCAGGTTCCACTACCACACACTTCCCCACCCACGCGCCACCCTCCCCTCCCCCGGCGCTCCCAGCATTAGCCCCACCAGGTCCATACCTCCTTCCCCTGCCCACGCTAGAGGACAAGGAAGATTTCGACACGCTTCCGGAGTCATCCAACTACTGGCCAGGACCAACGCCACCAGCACCGACGTCGCCGACGCCGACTTCGCCACCACCGCTACGTCGCTCCCAGCGAACCGTCAAACCACCGGACAGACTTAACCTCTGACGGGCACCAGACTACAAGATGTACACATACTTTTTTCCCCCTCCCCTCTGTAAATTACTCTGTATATAGTTCCACGCCACCCCCACCGGACTCATTTTTAATAGGGGGTGAATGTGGTGATCCACTGTGTTAACTGTGTGCACCTGTATTAGGGGATGTACGGTAGGACCTACACTACAGGTTCGCCGGTAGCCCCTGCCGGCTAGCTCCGCCCACAAGGAGCCGTATAAATAGGCATGATTACTCCTGATCAGCCATTCTGCCAGCTGCAGTAGGAGGCCAAGCATCTGACTGTAATAAAGCCACAGTTGTACCAATCTGAGTCTTTCATGCAATTGATAGTGCATCAAGGGAACAAAATGTATTATCTCCAAATTTGCAGGTGATACAAAGTTGGGTGGGAGGGTGAGCTGTGAGGAGGATGCAGAGATGCTTCAGCAGAATTTGAACAGGCTGAGTGGGCACATGCATGGCAGATGCAATATAATGTGGATTAATGTGAAGTTATCCGCTTTGGTATCAAAAATTATTATCTGAATGGGTGTAAATTGAGAGGTGGATACTTAGCGAGACCTTGGTGTCCTCATGTATCAGTCGCTGAAACTAAGTGCGCAGGTACAGCTGGCAGTAACAAAGGCAAATGGTATGTTGGCCTTCATAGCAAGAGGATTTGAGTATAGGAATAGAGATGTTTTACTGCAATTGTATAGGGAATTGGTAAGGCCACACCTGGAGTATTGTGTGCTGTTTTGGTGCGTTATCCGAAGAAGGGCGTTCTTGCTATGGAGGGAGTGCAGTGAGGGTTTACCAGGCTGATTCCTGGGATGGCGGGACTGTCAAATGAGGAAAGACTAAATTGGTTAGAAGAGTGAGAGGGGATCTCCTAGAAACTTATCAAATTCTAACAAGATTAGATGTGGTAACTTCAGAAAAAATGTTCCCGATGGTGGGGTGCCCAGAACTAGGGGTCATACTTTGATAAAGGGTAAACCTTTTAGGACTGAGGTGAGGAGAAATTTCTTCACCCAGAGAGTGGTGAATCTGTGGAATTCACCGCCACTGGAAGTAGTCGAGGCCAAAATATTAGGTAATTTCAAAAAGGAATTAGATATAGCTCTTGGGATCAAGGGATATGGGGGGAAACGCGGGATCAGGTATTGAACTTGATGATCAGCAAATGCTGTTTAAGTGCAGCTCGACTTTGTTAGCAAGGGGGCCTGGCGAGCGCGGTCCTGACGAATCGGCTGGCGAGCCTTCATTTGCGGCGTGAAGCGCGTGAGATCTTGTTAAATGGACCAATTAGCATTGAATAGCATTGCCGGCCTCGCCAGGAAGCTCGTGGCAGTTCCCACTCACTACCACACTTAGAAAGTCTGGAGAATCGCACCCGGAGTCTCCTGCGACACATGCTGTTCAACATCTCCTCAAAAGACCAACAACCCCTGTACACTTGGGGCCATTGCTAGCATTTCCCTTTGAATTCCCCTCGGCTTGATGGGCAGCAGGGACTTCAGGCCTCCAGCCTGCGTCTGCGCTGCTGCCTTCTGCAGCATTCCTTCTCCCCCGCCCACCTCCCCCAACACTGGGGCAGCAGCTTTATTGCATGCCCGAAAATGGAAATGGCTACACTTCGTCTCAGTTCCTTCAGCACCATTGCGCCAGCTTCATGTTTTCACAAAGGAGTACTTAACAAGGCCCGAGTGATTTCTCGCTGGGCAGCCGGTTAATTCCCAGGAGGCCGCTACATTCGACTTCTAGAGATGTGGGAAAATGATGGTGCACAGCGATAGAAAGGCAGAGGAGGTTTAACAGGAAGAATTCCTGCTTCGCTCCCATTAAATGGAACAAAAAAGACTAATAAAATAAATCCACGAAAAACTAATAAATGTTGGTTGTGCAAAGTGACAGAGATTAAGTAGTGAGAGTGAGATTCAGTCTGAGACCATATCAACGGACACTTGACATCAGGGACCAAAAACGAAATAAGTACCTTTAAAAAAAAAGAAAAAGTCATTCCGATTGTCAAACAATCTGAAACGCATCTACAGCTCAGCTCAATCTTAAGAGGCGAACGCAAGCCATGGTGCAGAGGAAACCCCATTGTCCAGCTAACCCCCAATGTCCAGCTAACAGAGGAGCTGGAATATTCCAGGCCAAGAGATAGATTATGGAACCTCATTAAAAGGAATGGTGGATCGGTAATGGCTCATATTTAAGGAACAAATGTATGCATGGCACAAAATGTAGGGATTCTACGAATTGTTATACATTCCTTTTTTTTAATAAATTTAGATTACCCAATTATTTTTTCCAATTAAGGGGCAATTTAGCGTGGCCAATCCACCTACTCTGCACATTTTTGGGTTGTGGGGGCAAAACCCACGCAGACACGGGGAGAATGTGCAAACTCCACACGGACAGTGACCCAGAGCCGGGATCGAACCTGGGACCTCAGCGCCGTGAGGCGGTTGTGCTAACCACTAGGCCACCGTGCTGCCCCATTCCTCTCTGGTGCAAAAACACAACAAAAAAAGGTAGCCAAACCATGACTTACAAAATAAATTAAGATAATATTAGATCCAAAGAGGTGTCACAAAAGGTTGTTAGAAATAGTAGTATTCCTGAGGAATACAGTTCAGAATTCAGCAAAAGAGGACCAGGATATTGATTGAGGGAGAAAAAATAGAGTACGAAAGTAAACTTGTCAGTTCCACAAAAGTAGACTGTAATAGCTTCTCTGAGCATATAAAAAGAAAAAGATTAGGGACAGCAAACGTAAGTCTCTTACAGTCCAAAACGGAATTGATAAGACAGAACAAGGAAATGGCAGAGTTATTAATCAACTGCTTTAATTCTGTCTTCACTGAAGCAGACATAAATAACTTCCCAGAAATGCTAAGGAATCAAGGGTCTAATGAGAAAAGGAATTGAAGGAAATTAGTAGTACTAAAAAAATTGAAGACATTAATGGAACTGAAAGCCGATAAATCCCAAGGGCCTGATGATCTACATTCTAGAGTAAAGGAGGTGGGGTGGCCATGGAAATAGTCAATGCATTGTTTATCATCTTCCAAAATTCTCAAACAATCTTGGCAGATTGGAGTGTGGTAAATGTAGCCTCACTATTTAAAAAAAGGAAGGGAGAAAACAGGGAATTACAGACCGGTTAACCTAACATCCATAGTAGGAAAAATACTAAAGTCTATTATAAATGATGTGATAACAGGACACTTAGATAATATCATCGGGGTACAGCACGGTGACGCAGTGGTTAGCCCTACTGCCTCATGGCGCCGAGGTCCCAGGTTCGATCCTGGCTCTGGGTCACTGTCCGTGTGGAGTTTACACATTCTCCGCGTGTTTGCGTGGGTTTCATCCCCACAACCCAAAAATGTACAGGGTAGGTGGATTGAACACGCTAAATTGCCCCTAATTGGAAAAAAATGAATTGGGTACACTAAATTTATTTTTAAAAGATAATATCAACGGGATTAAACAAAGTCAACAAGGACTTATGAAAGGTAAATGATGTTTGACAAATCTACTGGAGTTTTTTTTCCAATAGATACGGGTAAACCAGTGGATCCGGTATATTTGGATGTTCAGAAGGCTGTTGATAAAGTCCCACATGAGAGAGCGAGTGAGTAAAATTAAAGCACATGGGGTTGGGGTTAATGTATTGGCATGGGTTGAGAACTGGTTAGCAGACAGGTAGCAGAGTCAGAATAAATGAGTCTTTTCTGAAAGTGGCAGGCGTTGACTAATGGGTCACTTTAAGCCCCCACTATTCACAATATATATCAATGATTTGGATGAGGGAACCAATATTATATTTCCAAGTAAGCTGATGACACAAAACCCAGTGGGAATGCAAGTGGTGAAGAGGATGTTAAAATGTTTCACGGTGATTTAGATGAGTTGAGTGGGCAAATATATGGCAGATGCAATATAACATGGATGAATGTGAAGTTATCCACTTTGGATATCAGCAGCCGATAGCTAGGTTTTCCAGCATCGGCACATATTTTAAAAATTAGTTCATGGGACATACACCTCGCTGCTGAGGTCAGCATTTATTGCCCATCCCTAATTGCCCTGGAGGAGGTGGTAGTGAGTAAGTTTATTGAACCTCAGCAGTGTATATGGTGTAAGTATTGCCGCAGCTGTAGGAGAAAGTTCCGTGATTTTGACCTAGTTACAATGAAGGAATAGTGATGTAGTACCAAGTCAGGATGCTGGCAACTTGGGAGGAAATTTGCATGAGGTGGTCTTGTTCCAATGCAACTACTGTTCTTGTTCTTCTTAGTGGCAGAGATCGCTGGTTCAGAAAGAGTCAACACAACTTGTAGATAAACACACTAGTAACATGTCCCAGCGGTGGAGGAAGTGAATGTTTAAGCTAGTGGATGAGGTAATAATCAAGAGTGTTGATTGTCCTGGATGGTTCTGAGTTTCTTGAGTATTGGAGGTGCAGTCATCCAGGTTTGTGGAGAACATTTCATCACAATTCTGATATGGACCTTATGGACGATGGACAGGTTTCGGGAGTCAGGAGTTGATTACTCACTTCAGAATTCCCAGGCCCCCGAACTGCTCATGTAACCAAAATATTTGTGGTCGGTCCAGTTAAGTTTCTGGTCAATGGTAACCACCCTCCAGCCTCGGGATGCTGATAATGCCATTGGACATCAAGAGGGAAATGATTAGATTCTTTCTTGATGGAAATAGTTTTTGGCTGGCACTTATGTGGCACGAATGTTACTGTCCATTTCTTTATCAGTTCGAGCCTTACCCTTACTCAACATCCTGGAGGAAAATTTGCTGCATGTTACACACCAGAGAGGCCACAGGAGGGAGCTCCCGAACCTTCACACTCACCCACTTTGAGAAGGCCACGGATCTCATGTCGAGCCACATGGGCTGGAATTCTCCAATTCCGCGGCCAAGTTCTGACACCAGCGTGAAAAGCGGCGCGAGCCACTCCGGCGTCAACAGGCTTCAAGTGGCAGGAATTCATCCCTTCCTAGAGGGCTAGTACGGCGCCAGAGTGGTGTCCGCAGCTCTGGCGCCCAAAAGCCAGCACGCCATGGCCGACGCGAGTTCGTGCATGTGCGTAGGTTCCCGTCTCTGCACCGGTCCCCAGGCAATATGGCGGAGCCCTACAGAAGCCCCGCCCGGAGGAATATAGGCACCCACGGAACTAGCCCGCCTGCCGATCAGTAGGCCCCGAACGCGGGCCGGACCAGGCCACCCAGGAGGCCCCCCTCCCCTCCTCCCTCCCCCCCTCCTCCCTCCCCCCCTCCCCCCTCCCCCCCCTCCCCCCCCCCACCAGAACGGCCCCCGCAGTAAGAACTCCAAGATCCTGCCGGGTGGGACCATACGTAACCCACACCGGCGGGACTCAGCCGAACTTGGTGGGCACTCAGCCCGTCGATGCCTGGAGAATCGCCGGGGGAGGCGCTTTTAACGGCCCCCGACCGGCACGGTGGCGATCCCACGGGCGCCCGAGAATCGGCGCCGGAGAATTGGCAGGCCGGCATCAAGGCGGCGCTCAATTCTCGCGCCGCTCCGGCGATTCTCCAACCCGGAGCGAGGTCGGAGAATCCCGGCCATGGTTCTTGCTGTGGGAAATGATGAGGTCAGCAATATCATGCTAGCATCAGGTTTCTGACTGAAAAGCTGCTCTGTTGGCCTAAAAACCTATTGCGTCCTCTCGCAGGTACAACCTTCAACATCTGTTGTTGTCTTCCTAATCCCAAGGGGATGATGTACATCCATTCTAGGTTTCTACCCTCCTTTCCTGACACTTCATCACAGGATGTGGAGATGCCGGTGTTGGACTGGGGTGAGCACAGTAAGAATCTTACAACACAAGGTTAAAGTGCAACATGTTTGTTTCAAACACTAGCTTCCTCAGGTGAATGCTCAGGTGAGAGTAGAATGTAGGGAGACTAGAATGTTACGACCCCTTGGACTAGTGCGTGGTCAATTCCAGCCCCACTTGTCACAACTCAATTGAAACGAACAAATAATTCTTAGACAATGGGCAGCACGGTGGCACAGTGGTTAACACTGTTGCCTCACAGCGGCAGGGACCCGGGTTCAATTCCAGCATCGGGTGACTGTGTTGAGTTTGCCCTTTCTCCCCGTGTGTGCGTGGGTTTCCTCCGTCCTCCAGTTTCCTCCCACAGTCCAAAGATGTGCAATTTAGGTGGATTGGCTATGCTAAATTGCCCCTCAAGTGTTCAAAGATTAGGTGGGATTACTGGGTTACGGGGACAAGGTGGCGGTGTGGGCTTAGGCACGGTGCTCTTTCAAGAGTCGGTGTAGACTCGATGGGCAGAATGGCCTGCTTCTGCATTGTAAATTCTCCGATTCTATGAAATATCTGCATCTTTGGTCTATGGCTGCCCAATAACTATAATCACCTAGTTTGTAAATTTAAACGCAATTAATTTTTATTAATAACAATAACTATAATTAAAATACAGTAAATACAACATGTTAACTATTACCGAATTCCTAATAATTATAATAATCTTTATTATTGTCACAAGTAGGCTTTCATTAGCATTGCAATGCAGTTACAGTGAAAATCCCCTAGTCGCCACACTCCGGCATCATTTCGGGTGCACTGAGGGAGAATTCAGAATGTCCAATTCACTTAACAAGCACGTCTTTCGGGACTTGTGGGAGGAAACCGGAGAACCCAGAGGAAATCCACGCAGACACGGGGAGAATGTGCAGAATCCACACAGACAGTGACCCAAGCCGGGAATCGAACCCGGGTCCCTGGTGCTGTGATGCAGCAGTGCTAACCACTGACCTACCCTTAACTCACCCAACCCTCTATATGCACACACAGACACAGATAGGCAAACACAGAGGGGAAAGAGGGGTTTAAAATAACGATGAAAATAAAAGGATAAGAGTCTTGGTTTGAGATGGACATCTTCCAGTCCACAGGTCTCAAAAAACCTCTTTGCAGGTTCAGAGAAGAGCAGGCAGGCACATTTCTGGGATGTGGGGGGTGGGGGTAGTGAAGAGAAAGAGAGAGTGAAAAAGAGAGAGAGCGAGAGAAAGCGAGATTCTCCTCTCTGCATCCAGGATCTGAGTGTCTTTCCTTGGTTCTGTGAAAACCATCCCACTCAGGTAGAACCAAATCACCGTCTGTCACCGGGCAAAATACAGCCTTTTGCAAATTCATTGGCCTCCAGCCAGCCAATCGAGCTGGACCCCTCCAAATGCTTGGGTGCCAACGTTCTGCTGCTCTATACAAGAAAATAAGAATTAGGAGCAGGAGTAGGCCATCTGGCCCCTCGAGCCTGCTCCTCCATTCAATGAGATCATGGCTGATCTTTTGTGGACTCAGCTCCACTTTCCAGCCTGAACACCATAACCCTTAATCCCTTTTTCTTCAAAAAAAACTATCTATCTTTATCTTAAAAACATTTAATGAAGGAGCCTCAACTGCTTTACTGGGCAATTAATTCCATAGATTGATAACCCTTTGGGTCAAGAAGTTCCTCCTATACTCAGTCCTAAACCTACCTCCCCTTATTTTGAGACTATGCCCCTAGTTCTGTTTTCACCCACCAGTGGAAACAACCTGCCCGCATCTATCCTATCTATTCCCTTCATAATTTGATATGTTTCTATAAGATCCCCCCCCCCATCCTTCTAAATTCCAACGAGTGCAGTCGCAGTCTACTCAACCTCTCCTCGTAATCCAACCCCTTCAGCTCTGAGATTCACCTCAGTGAATCTCCCCTGCACACCCTCCAGCGCCAGTACGTTCTTTCTCAGGTAAGGAGACCAAAACTGAACACAATACTCCAGGTATGGCCTCACTAACACCTTATACAATTGCAGCATAACCTCCCTGGTCTTAAACTCCATCCCTCTAGCAATAAAGGGCAAAATTCCATTTGCCTTCTTCATCACCTGTTGTATCTGTAAACCAACTTTCTGTGACTCATGCACTAGCACACCAAGATCTCTCTGCACAGCAGCATGTTTTAATATTTTACCATTTAAATAATAATCCATTTTGCTGTTATTCCTACCAAAATGGATAACCTTACATTTGTCAACATTGTATTCCATCTGCCAGACCCTGGCACATTCACTTAACCTATCCAAATCCCTCTGCAGACTCCAGTATCCACTGCACTTTTTGCTTGACCACTCATCTTACTGTCGTCTGCAAACTTGGACACATTTCCCTTGGTCCCCAACTCCAAATCATCTATGTAAATTATGAACAATTGTGGGCCCAACACTGATCCCTGAGGGACACCACTAGCTACTGATTGCCAACCAGAGAAACACCCATTAATCCCCACTCTTTGCTTTCTATTAATTAACCAATCCTCTATCCATGCTACTACTTTACCCTTAATGCCATGCATCTTTATCTTATGCAGCGACCTTTGTGTGGCACCTTGTCAAAGGCTTTCTGGAAACCCAGATATACCACATCCATTGGCTCCCCATTATCTACCGCACTGGCGATGTCCCCAAAAAATTCCACTAAATTAGTTAGGCACGACCTGCCCTTTATGAACCCATGCTGCGCCTGCCCAATGGGACAATTTCCATCCAGATGCCTCGCTATTTCTTCCTTGATGATAGATTCCAGCATCTTCCCTACTACAGAAGTCAAACTCACGGGCCTATAATTACCCTCTTTCTGCCTACCTCCTTTTTTAAACAGTGGTGTCATGTTTGCTAATTTCCAATCCGTCGGAACCACCCAAGAGTCTAGTGAATTTTGGTAAATTATCATTAGTGCATTTGCAATTTCCTGAGCCATCTCTTTTAGCACTCTCGGATGCATTCCATCAGGCCCAGGAGACTTGTCTACCTTTAGACAAGAAAGTTGGTTTACAGGTGCAACAGGTGACTAAGAAGGCAAATGGAATGTTGTCCTTCATTGCTAGAGGGATGGAGTTTAAGACTAGGGAGGTTATGCTGCAACTGTATAAAGGTGTTAGTGAGGCCACACCTGGAGTATTGTGTTCAGTTTTGGTCTCCTTACTTGAGAAAGGACGGACTGGCACGGAGGGTGTACAGAGGAGATTCACGAGGTTAATCCCAGAGCTGAAGGGGTTGGATTACGAGGAGAGGTTGAGGAGACTGGGACTGTACTCGTTGGAATTTAGAAGGATGAGGGGGGGATCTTATCGAAACATTTAAAATTATGAAGGGAATAGATAGGAAAGATGCGGGCAGGTTGTTTCCACTCGAGGGTGAAAGCAGAACTAGGGGGCATAGCCTCAAAATAAGGGGAAGTAGATTTAGGACTGAGTTTAGGAGGAACTTCTTCACCCAAAGGGTTGTGAATCTATGGAATTCCTTGCCCAGTGAAGCAGTTAAGAGGCTCCTTCATTAAATGTTTTTAAGGTAAAGATAGATCGTTTTTTGAAGAAAAAGAGATTAAGGGTTATGGTATTCGGGCCGGAAAGTGGAGCTGAGTCCACAAAAGATCAGCCATGATCTCATTGAATGGCGGAGCAGGCTCGAGGGGCCAGATGGCCTACTCCTGCTCCTAGTTCTTATGTTCTTATGTTTAGCCCCATTAGCTTGTCTTTAACTACCTCCGTAGTGATATCACCTGTCATAGCCTCATTTCTATCAGTCAATGGTAAATTACTTGTGTCTTCCACTGTGAAGACCAACCCAAAAAACCTGTTCAGTTCCTCAGCCATTTCCTCATCTCCCATTATTAAATCTCCCTTATCATCCTCTAAAGGACCAATATTTATCTTAGCCACTCTTTTTTGTTTTATATATTTGTAGAAACTTTTACTATCTGTTTTTATATTCTGAGCAAGTTTACTCTCATAATCTATCTTACTCTTTTTTTAGTAGCTTTCTGTTGCCCCCTAAAGATTTCCCAATCCTCTAGTCTCCCACTAATCTTTGCCACTTTGTATGGTTAAATATCTCCAATAGCACAGTGTGCTATTTTGCAACTTTTGAGTTCCTCACTTCCTCTGCTCGTCTTAAAGGTATATGTCCACTAAACATCCATGGATCATGATAACCATAAAGTAAAAGAAATGGGGGAAAAGGGAATCAACAAGAATCATAGAATTTACAGTGCAGAAGAAGGCTATTCGTCCCATCGAGTCTGCACCAGCCCTTGGAAAGAGCACCCTACCCAAGCCCACACCTCCACCTTATCCCCGCAACCCAGTAGCCCCACGCCACCTTTTTGGACACTAGGGCAATTTAGCATGGCCAATCCACCTAACCTGCGCATCTTTGGACTGTGGGAGGAAACCGGAGCACCCGGAGAAAACCCACAGACTCGGGGAGAACGTGCATACTCCACACAGACAGTGACCCAAGCCGGGAATCGAACCTGGGACCTTGGAGCTGAAAAGCCACTGTGCTAATCACTGTGCTACCGTGCTGCCCTAAGGGCCCTTACAGGAATTACCTTCTATTGGCTAGGTGAAGATGGATAGACAAAGCAAGACAAGCCTACCAGTATGATATACAAGAGAATGGCCAATGGGAATGGCCATAGGTAGGTGCTGGAGAGGTTCAATAAATCTGCTTGGTCTAGAAAGAAACAGTTCAAATTCACCAAAACAGTGCAAATTCGCCAGGGCTTAAACTGTTAAATTATGACAGCAACTTGCATAAACTTGTCTTTAACTTTCTTTTGAGGAATCACCTAATAGGGGCTTTAAAATGTTAAAATAATTCAATAGGACAGGTATAAAAAAAACTTCCTTTTTGTGATGGAAATCCCGAACTAGGTGGAATCATTTTTAAATTATTCAAGAGTTAAAATCAATTTTGGTGGAAATTTTAACTCAATCCCTAAAAGGCGGTATTGAGATAAGCATAACTTATCCAAGCGTCCTTAAACAGGCTACTCTTGTAGGCCAAATGCCAAGCGTGTGTATACCATGCAACCCAGGGAGAAAGACAGAAAAAACTATTTTTTTAAATTCATTCGTGGGATATAGGTTTCACTGACTAGGCCAGCATTTATTGTCCATCCCTAAATGCCCTTGAAAAAATGGTGGTGAGCTGGGCCAATTAGGGAAGGGCAAAGATTGCTGGCTTAGCCAGGGAAGCCCACATCTTGTGAATGAACAGCTTGGTTTCAGATTGGTTGGTCACCTTTGGTCAGAGTACTCTGGCAAAAGATCATCTGATTGACCTGAAACCTAAACTCTGATAGCATGGGGAATGACCTTACTATCTAACAGCACTAGGAATTTTTGGGGCCTCAGTAGCATGGTAGCATTGTGGATAGCATAATTGCTTCACAGCTCCAGGGTCCCAAGTTTGATTCCGGCTTGGGTCACTGTCTGTGCGGAGTCTGCACATCCTCCCCGTGTGTGCGTGGGTTTCCTCCGGGTGCTCAGGTTTCCTCCCACAGTCCAAAGATGTGCAGGTTAGGTGGATTGACCATGATAAATTGCCCTTAGTGTCGAAAATTGCCCTTAGTGCTGGGTGGGGTTACTGGGGATAGGGTGGAGGTGCTGACCTTGGGTAGGGTGCTCTTTCCAAGAGCCGGTGCAGACTCGATGGGCCGAATGGCCTCCTTCTGCACTGTAAATTCTATGAAACTCCCCGCCGAGGTTGCACTCAGTCGCATTTCCTGCACGAAGGATCTGCATTGAGGAGTTCTGCTCGTCAGTGCAGGGAGAGATCATTTTAAAATGGCGCCGATCTCTCGACCTCCCCTCATTGTCACCCCCCGGACACCTGAATGCCCCAACCGTCGGGGGGACCGCACCTGTGCACTGAATGCCAGGATGTCCAGGTGCCACTGTCAGTGTGCCCCGGCGGTGCTACGAGTGCGCCACCTGCCCAGATACTAACTACCTGGAGTCCACCGATTCCCCCCCGCCCACCAATGTGCCGTTCCACCTGGTCCCGGGAGCCAGTAGATTCTGGGAGCCAATTAGATCTGGCGTTGGCAGCATTGTGAATTTTTAAGCAAGTCTGCATCGTGCCCATTGTGGGCGGGATCCAGATCACGACATCTCACAAGGTGTAACAACCGTTGGGAAACCTGGAAGAGGCCTCTCGCTTTCAGCAGGATGCAGCTGGTAAATCGCACCCTGTTTTTCCCTCTAGAAACACTGCCTGACCTGCTGTTTATTTCCAGCTTCTTGGGCTTTTGTTTCAGATTTCCAGTATTCACAATATTTTGCCTTTGTACAGCTCAATTGCTTTTGTGAAAAAGATTTAAAAGCAAAACAAAAACCGTTCAACAAACTTGAGTTGGAGTTGCAGATACTCTTGAAAGCATGCCATTCAAACATATTTAATAGAAGCCTTTAAAATAATAAAACATTGAATTTGGTCCATATTTGGAGGTGGTGGTGCGCACAGGACATAAGTATAGCTTACACAAGTATAGAACTAGGCTGTAGATATTAATTGGTATTTGTTTTCCCAGAAATATTGACTTATGGAACAGCTTTTATTTATGGCAACGATTTACAAACATTTAAAAGGGAATTAACAATACTGCAAATTGAATCTAGGTGATGTTGGGTAGGGGAATGATGCATCTCCTATGACATCATGTCATGTTCATCGCCCGCAATGAATTTCTCAGAGCCCGCACCACTGAACTGGTTCAGAGTTCTGGGCTGGGGTTTTTTCACCAGTTTGGTTGGTTGGGGATCCTGGACAACATTGTCTTGCAACATGTTAGTTTGACATAAGTTTGGTGAAGCAGCCCTTTTCCTGTCCTTTCTCTTCATGTGTTGGCTAATAGTTTGTAAATAAATCTTGAAATTGTGAATTTGGACAGGTTGCATATGCTTGGCATTTGCCCCCGAGTAGCCAGAATGCCTGTTAAAGTTACGCCTACTCCAATACAGCCTTTTCGGGATTGAGTTACAAATCTGCACCAGAATTACTTTGGAACGGTACTTTTTGATTTTGACTTTTGAATAATTTTAAATTGTTCCCCCTAGTTCTGGATTTCCCTCATAAAAGCTAAGCTTTTTTTTATACCTATCCTATTGAATTATTTTAACATTTTAAAGCCCCTACAATGTGATCCCTCAAAAGGAAGTTAAAGCCAAGTTTATGCAACTTGCTGTCATAATTTAACACTTTTAAGTACTGTCATCATTTCGGTGAATTTGCACGGTTTCTTTATCGATCAAGCAGATTTGGGCAGCATGGTAGCAGTGGTTAGCACAGTTGCTAGCACAGCACCAGGGTCCCAGATTCAATACCCAACTTGGGTCACTGTCTGTGTGGAGTTTGCACGTTCTCCCTGTGTGTGTGGGTTTCCTCCGTGCGCTCCGGTTTCCTCCTACAAGTCCCGAAAGATGTGCTTGTTAGGTGAATTGGATATTCCAAATTCAACCTCAGTGTGCCCAAACAGGTGCCCGAGTGTGGCAACTAGGGGATTTTCACAGTAACCTCATTGCAGTGTTAATGTAAGCCTACTTATGACACTAATAAAAAAATGATTAAAAGATTTATTGGACCTCTCCAGCACCTACCCACGGTCAGTAATGTCATTCTCTTGTACACTATACACGTAGGGTAGTCTTGCTTCTTTCAATCCACCTTCACTTTTGCAATAGAAGACTACTGTACTCGCCCTAGCACATGAGCACATGCACTTTTTAACCACTTCACCCCCCTTAAAAAGACTTGCACATATACTTACACAAAAATACTACTATTCGTGTGTCAAACTGAAGGGGCTGGACAAGAATAACGATTAGCTGCCCACAAAGCCCCTTCAGTGATTTTGGATCTTGCTCACTTGGAGGAATGAAACGGTTAAGAATCCAGTTCTGCAGAAACAGCTGAATAGACATCATACGCTTGTATTTTCAGTGGAAGCACAACTTTGGCTTTTATATCCTAATAAACAAGTAGCCAGCAATGTGTGTACAATTGTTATTGTTACTGACCTGCAAACCCGCTCACCCACTGTCCGCCTCTGGGTGGGTGGGTGTGCGCGCGCCTGAACCCGGAACCGGCGCTCGAGCTTCCCGCCTAGTTCTGATTGGCAGCTGCCGCCTCCACCCACTCCAGGCGGCAGCAGTAAAACACACCCACCCCTTTCTAGTTTACTCTGCAGCAGACTCTTCACTGTATTCGGAATTAAACCAGTTTACAGCACTGTTAAATTAATCTGAACTACATATAACTGCTGTTTTGGGGAAGTTTGCAGGACTACGTTCGTTTTCTTGGGACATATGCGAAAAGAAAGTCTCAAGCATACAGAAATACAGATGAGAAAAATATACCAATACCACATTTATGGTTAACTGAATAAATTATGCAATACATTTTCTTTCCATATTATAGTGAAACTGCTGAACAGCTTGAGGTTTTAGGACAATCTGAAAGCATTTGCAGTGAAGTTTTCCAGTGCAGGTTCAGAAAATGAGAGATTTATTAAATTAATTAATTTTACAACTGACTTTGGAGGGATTTGAATTGGGGTTCAGGGTGTACTAGCTAGATGGATAAAGAACTGGCTGGGCAACAGGAGACAGAGTAGTGGTGGAAGGGAGTGTCTCAAAATGGAGAAAGGTGACTAGTGGTGTTCCACAGGGATCCATGCTCGGACCACTTGTTTGTGATATACATAAATGATCTGGACGAAGGTATAAGTGGTCTGATGAACAAGTTTGCAGATGATACTAAGATTGGTGGAGTTGCAGATAGCGAGGCGGACTTTCAGAGAATACAGCAAAATATAGATAGATTGGAGAGTTGGGCAGAGAAATGGCAGATGGAGTTCAATCCAGGCAAATGCGAGGTGATGCATTTTGGATGATCTAACTCAAGAGCAGACTATATGGTCAATGGAAGAGTCCTGGGGAAAATTGATGTACAGAGAGATCTGGGTGTTCAGGTCCATTGTACCCTGAAGGTGGCAACGCAGGTCGATAGAGTGGTCAAGAAGGTATACAGCATGCTTGCCTTCATCGGACAGGGTATTGAGTACAAGAGTCGGCAGGTCATGTTACAGTTGTATCGGACTTTGGTTAGGCCACATTTGGATTATTGCATGCAGTTCTGGTCGCCACATTACCAGAAGGATGCGGATGCTTTAGAGAGGGTGCAGAGGAGGTTCACCAGGATGTTGCCTGGTATGGAGGGTGCTAGCTATGAAGAAAGGTTGAGTAGATTAGGATTGTTTTCATTGGAAAGAGGGAGGTTGAGGGGAGACCTGATTGAGGTCTACAAAATTATGAGAGGTATGGACAGGGTGGATAGCAACAAGCTTTTTCCAAGAGTGGGGGTGTCAATTACAAGGGGTCACGATTTCAAGGTGGAGGAGAAAAGTTTAAGGGAGATATGCGTGGAAAGGTTTTTATGCAGAGGGTGGTGGGTGCCTGGAATGCTTTGCCAGCGGAGGTGGTAGAGGCGGGTACGATAGCATCATTTAAGATGCATCTGGACAGACATATGAACGGGTGGGGAATAGAGAGAAGTAGACCTTGGAAAATAGGCAACAGGTTTAGATAAAGGATCTGGATCGGCGCAGGCTGGGAGGGCCGAAGGGCCTGTTCCTGTGCTGTAATTTTCTTTGTTCTTTGTTCTTTTTTGTACAAGGTTTGCATTAGTACTATAGCCACTCAGTTTTTGTACTTCCACTTGGAGGTGATGGTGTTTCTGTGACATTGTTCTTTTGGTCATTTGTACTGATACTGTTACTGGGCAGAAGTTGCCACCAAAGTAATCTTGGCATGTTGTTGCATTGCACTCTTCCTATGGTGGGAGTGCAGTGAAGGTTTACCAGGCTGATTCATGGGATGGCAGGACTGTCATATGAGGAAAGACTAAATCAATTAGGATTATATTCATTGGAGTTTAGAAGAGTGAGAGGGGATCTCACAGAAATGTACTAAATTCTAACAGGATTAGACAGGGTAGATTCAAAAAGAATGTTCCCGATGTTGTCTTAACCAGAGTCGACATAGTGTTCTGAGCTTGACTCGGTGTCTGGTTCTCAACTGAGGTACTGCTTTCCCCAATTGGTTTGATTCGTGTCAGGTTCTCAGGAAGATCCAAGTCATTTCTTGGCATAACTTGATTTGGACTCTCTGTCGATTCCGTCTCTGGCAGATTGATTCTTGTCGCCAAATGCTGTCTGCTCCATATTACATCATATTGGGTTTGTACGCTGTAGGAGACCAGTCCTGTCTGTGCTAAAATGGTAGCAAGCATCCACGTTTCACTTGTTGTATAGTTCCCTGCCAGAACCTCTTGACCCTAACACAATCCTGCTGTTTTTCCTCCTTTTTTTTTTGCCTTGGGTGGTTTTAGCAAATTGAAAGCTGTGCCCAGTTGATGTCTAACCATTAGCAACACCAGAGAAACTTGGGTTGTTGAGTGCGTAATATTACTGTACGTGAGCAGGAATTGGCTCAACCATTTAGACAATGAACCATGCCCTCTATATACTTTCAACGAATGTTTCATTGCATGTGCAAAATGTTCTGCCAGCCCATTTGTGGCAGGATGATAAGAGGCAGATGGGATATGTTAAATTATGTTCTCCTTCAAGTAGTGTATAAACTCTTGCAAAATGAACTGCAGTCCATTGTCTCTCTCTACTTGTTCAAGGTTACTGAGTCTGCTGAAGATTTCAGTAAATCTCTCAATTGTTTTCTATGCTGACATTATCTTCATGATGGCACCTTCAGCCATTTCAAGGGAGCATGACTAAATGAGAAACATGCTGTAATGAACTCCAATTAGCTTTATTGGTTGGCCAATTGGAGTATGAGCTCCCTCAATGATAGCTCATCGAGGGGGCCCATATAAGCACCTGTGTAGGCTTTGTGAGCCAGTCTTATGTTGACTGGACTGCTAGCAGCACTGTTTGGAGCTGCTCCTGTAATATCGTTATTGTAAATAAATATTGGTGTGGTGACGGAACTCCTGCCTCCCGTGGATTACTACACATACACTCTTCAAACAGTCTGGCATAATCTGCCAGGCCGCTTCTGGCCATTCCCACGGGTGTAATAGGGCTAATGGCAGCAGGTTCTGTCATATTCTGTAGACTGGCTGTGGGTGAATGATAAACTACAGAAAATGTAGTTTAAAATAGTTTATTATAGAACAAACTGCGTGGTAAGATAACTAGGATAAATTAACTAACACTAAACAACTCTCGTGGAACAACTGCAAATACACAAATCCCCCAGCACGACCAATTCCCCAACTCACAGATCACATGGTGACGTGATGGGTTTGCCATGCCACCAAGTGGTCGGAGATCGTGCATAACATTATGTACAAACTTATATTATGCATATCATCACATCCCTTTTCCTTTGTAAAGAAAAATATTTACAAGCATGAAGTTACTTTTTTACATTTCATCATTCCCTTCTGCTCCTATGATGGACTCTCGGTCCGTGTCCACAATGGAAAATGGTACAGTGTGAGGTCTGTTGTGTACCCATGCTTCGAGCTCACCTGCGCCTAATGTTGAGATTTCATTACCTTTATAATCTCGCAATAGTACCATTCTGGTAGCTTTTTTTTGACTGACTTTATAGCTTCTTAACATCAGACAGGTTGATGAGGTTGGCCCTCGCGCCAGTGTCAAGCTTGACTTTTATTACTGTGCCATTTATTTTTATAATTATCTGCCTTCAATTCAGTATTGCTGCAGATCGGAACAAATATACTTTGTTTGATATATCTTGAGTCTCCTTGTCTTTGCTGGAGATTATGTTAACAAAGATTGTGTTCTCCAGACACACCTCATTAATGGTACCGATATTCTTTGTTTGTTCAGGCCTTTTTCTTGTATAACATTGGGCTGCAAAATTATTTCTGCCATAACAGATGGCACATGTTTTTCCATAAGCAGAGCATTGCCATGGCATATACCGTTTGCCACATCGTGGACACAAAATGGAAGATGGGGTTGGCCACTCAAAATGACTGCCCGCACTGAGAACACGTTTCATATTCAGCTGTGTCACTCCACTAATGGCGTATGCCACCTCTTCTGCCTTCGCGCTAAAACTACGGAGATTCAACGTGTCGAGCTGCTTTGCAGCAAGCTCACTAGTGTGACATATTTGAATGGCACTTTCAAGTTTCAGGTCTGATTCCTGTGGTAGCCACACGAGCACATAATTATTGGAGAATACAGAAACTATCTGGTCTCATATTATTGATGACTGGAGTGTGCTGAAGCTATTGAATGCCTCGCCCACATTCTGGTTGCGCATACTGAATTTATAGCACTCAAAGGTTTCGTTTTTTCTAGGGGAGCAATACTGATCAAATCTTTTAAGCAGTTCTTCAAAGTTTTTTGCCGTCAGCCTCATCTTCAAATGCAAAAGTATTGAAGATCTCTTGGGGACCTGCTACAGTGAGCAGCAACGCAATACGCCTCTCATTGAGCTGTCTGCAGAACAAGGGCCTCCAATTTCTGTCTATGGGCCGAATGGCCTCCTTCTGCACTGTATGTTCTATGTTCTACATTACTGGTTAGCTGAAGCTGTGGAGGTGCCTTGATACCTTCCATTCCAGGCTTTGAAATTTTGCCATGCATTCAGCACAAGATGCCAGTAGCTTGCAAGGTTAGTCGCAAAGATTTGTTTCCTTTCTGATCCTAGAGTTATCTTCAGTGGTGCGAATTTTCTTCAAGTTCTGGTTAAAGCATCAATCCTGGTATCATGTCATGTTCTGTAGACTGGCTGAAGTGAATGATAAACTACATGTACATAGATCCCTGAAAGTTGCCACCCAGGTTGATAGGGTTGTGAAGAAGGCCTATGGTGTGTTGGCCTTTATTGGTAGAGGGTAGAGGGTAGAGGGTAGAGGGTAGAGGGATTGAGTTCCGGAGCCATGAGGTCATGTTGCAGCTGTACAAAACTCTAGTACGGCCGCATTTGGAGTATTGCGTACAGTTCTGGTCGCCTCATTATAGGAAGGACGTGGAAGCTTTGGAACGGGTGCAGAGGAGATTTACCAGGATGTTGCCTGGTATGGAGGGAAAATCTTATGAGGAAAGGTTGATGGACTTGAGGTTGTTTTCGTTAGAGAGAAGAAGGTTAAGAGGTGACTTAATAGAGGCATACAAAATGATCAGAGGGTTAGATAGGGTGGACAGTGAGAGCCTTCTCCCGCGGATGGGGGTGGCTAGCACGAGGGGACATAGCCTTAAATTGAGGGGTAATAGATATAGGACAGAGGTCAGAGGTGGGTTTTTTACGCAAAGAGTGGTGAGGCCGTGGAATGCCCTACCTGCAACAGTAGTGAACTCGCCAACATTGAGGGCATTTAAAAGTGTATTGGATAAGCATATGGATGATAAGGGCATAGTGTAGGTTAGATGGCCTTTAGTTTTTTTTTCCATGTCGGTGCAACATCGAGGGCCGAAGGGCCTGTACTGCGCTGTATCATTCTATGTACAGAACATGTAGTTTTAAATAATTTATTATAGAACAAACTGCGTGGTAAGATAACTAGGATTAATTAACTAACAAATAACTAACACTAAACAACTCTCGTGGAACTGTAAATACATCGATCTCCCAGCATGGCCAACTCCCAACTCGCTGATCACATGGTGACGTGATGGGTTTGCAATGCCACCTAGTGGTCGGAGATCATGTGTAACATTATGTACAAACTATTATGCATATCATCACAGGTTGCGCACTTTTGCACTTTTGCACCACCTTCTCCTCAATTTTACCATCTACCTTTGGCCACAAAAAATAGCTTCTGGCTATCTCCTTCATCTTTACAATACTGCAGTGGCCTTCATGTAATTGATTTAATACGCATTTTCTTAGTAGTGATGGAATGATGACTCTCATTCCCCAGAGGAGACAACCTGCCTGTACGGATAGTTCAAGTCTTCACGTGGAATACAGCTTTAACTCATGGTTTGCTCCTGAAGTCTTTCCTCGAAGCATCATATCCATGGGGCGGGATTCTCCCAGCCCCGCGCAGGGCCAGAGAATCCCCGCAACTGCGCCACGCCGCCCCGACGCCGGAACGTATTTCTCTGCAGAGCGGAGAATCAGTGCCATTGGCACCAGCGCGTTTGGAGCAGCGCCGGCTGCGGGCTGCTCTACGCGGCCGAGCAGTTGATTCTCCGGACCGGTTGGGCCGAGCGGCCACTCTAAAAAGGCAGATTCCCGCCAATGCCGTCCACAACCTGGTCGCAGCCGGCGGGAACTCTGCGCGCAGGGTCGGGGGGCGGCCTGTGGGGGGGGGGGGGGGGGGGGGGCTCCGACCCCGGGGGGGTGGGGCCTCCAATTGGGCCTGGCCCGCGATTGGGGCCTACCGATTGGTGGGCCAACCTCTTGCTCCCCAGTCCTATTTTCTTACGTGCCAGCCCCTGAACTCCCACGCCATGTTGCGTCGGGGCTGGCACATTGATGGAGGTCACCGCGCATGTGCGGGTTGGCGGGGTGAACAGTTCGCGCCGGGATGGGAGGTTGGAGCAGCATGAATCGTTCCAGCGCCATGCTGATCCCCTGTAGGGGCCAGAATCCCAGCGACCCGTTCACGCCGTCGTGAAACACGACGGCATTTCCAACGGCATGGACACTGCTGCCGAATGGCAGAATCCCGCCCATGATCTCTGACAGTACTGTATCACTTCTGGTATGCTTCTTAATTTGTCCTGTGGTCACAGGAAGGTTATCTGCTTGCTCAAAGTCGAAAATGTTTCCACACAAACTTCTTATCGATGAACTATTGAGTAAGGGTGGTCGGAAAGCCCCTCTGCGCTTTCATTAAGGCTTAACAGACGATACCTGACGATATAAGTGTGTGCTGTCAAGAGCAATGCCCACCTCTGCATCCTACCATTGATGGAATTCCAGTTTGAGCTCCAAGAATCATTGTTAGTGGACAATAGTCCAACAATAAAGTGAATTTCCTCCCATACATGAATTGGTGGAACTGTTTTATGCCAAAAATTATTCCTAGGAATTCTTTCTCTATCATATCAAATTATATCATGACTTCTGGCTGGAGTAGAGTCTCTTTGGCTTGCAAATGCTCTCTTACATTGATTCCACACATGTCCACTTTTTATTTCGACACAGTAAATTGTGTAAGGGTTTTAGAATAGTAGCCAGATTACGGACAAACCTTCTGTAATAATTTAGTAAGCCTAAGAAAGATTGAAGTTGGTTCACATTCTAAGGTGCAGATGACTCACCTTTGACTTTTGAAGGTGACTTATGCAGTCCCTTGGCATCGACAACATGCCCAGAAACTTGATTGAAGATTGGAAAAATTCACATTTGCCTTTTTGAACTCTTAATCCATAATCTTCTCATCTCTGGAGTGTGGTGTCAAGGTTGTCTGAATGTTCTTCCTCATTCTTTCCGGTAACCAAGATGTCATCTTCGTAACACTGCACTTTGTCTAATCCACTTAAGATTTGGTCCATAGCTTATTGAAACAACGCTGGTGCAGAAGTGATGTTAAATGGTAGTCTTCTATCAAAATAACTCTTTGTATGTCACTATCGTCAAGAACTGCTGTGAATCTGGATCCACATTCATTTGAAGATATGCTTCACTGAGGTCAATTTTACAGAAGTGTTGGTCTCCAGCCAACCCAACGATTAAGTTATCAATCAAGGGCAGAGGGTACATAGGAACAGGAGTAGGCCTGTCTCGCCATTTAATGAGATCTGTGGCCTAGCTCCATATTGGCCCTGCTTGACAAAAGATTATCTCGCTCAGATTTAAAGTTAACAACTGATCCAACATCAATTGCCATTTGTGGGAGTGAGTTCCAAACCTCTACCATCCTTTGAGTGAAGTGCTTCCTAATATCTCTCCTGAATGGTCTAGCCCTAATTCTTAGACCATGCCGCTTAGTTTTAGAATCGCCAACCAGTGGAAATAGTTTATCTCTGTATACTTGTTGTTCTGGAAAATACAGAATGTGTCATTTGAAACATAGAGGTCTGCCAATATCTGATCGGGGAGAGTGCAGGGAAAGATCCCACAAGAGGTTGGTGGCAGCTGAAGGGCACAGAAACTGTGGGCAGCAATTTCAGTCTATCAGAATGGTTATTACAACCTGCAGCAGGAGAAAGGGAAAAGAAAAAAGTTTTAAAAAATCTCTTCGTGCTGTTGAAAAATTGTGATGGACTGCCCCTTTAAGACCCGAAGTCCGATCCTTATCGGAGGTCCCGATCTCGCGCCAGAGATCAGCCAGCGCGGGCTTCCAGACACAGGAACAAAGAAAACAGCGCGGGCTTCCAGACACAGGAACAAAGAAAACAGCGCGGGCTTCCAGGACTCCTCCCCTCTCTCTCCCCACGAGGCAGGACACAGGAACAAAGAAACCAGCGCAGAACACCAGCGGCACCAGAAGAAGGAAGAAGGACAGCAGGAGCAGCAGCAGGAGCGGAGCGGCCCAGGAGCGGGAAGGCCCAGGAGAGAAGCGGCCCAGCGGCAGGAGAGACAGAAGAGCAGACGGCCCAAGAGAAGAATGCGAGGGAGCAGCAGCCAATGAAGACAGAAGAGGAGAAAAAGAGAAAACTGCACCAGGAGAGATGACCAGGAGACTTGAAAGAGAAAGAGAGAGAGAGAGAGTCTGAAGGCCTCAACAACCAACCAGACAACATCCAAAAGTAAATAATGTTTTTAATTTAATGAAATAGAAAAGAGTATGTTAATAATAAAATAATTTAACCTGAAAAAGTGGTTATTAGCTTACTTCACTTCCTTAAGAACGCAGGACCCGGGACATCGATGCTATTAAGGGGTAAGTAAGTAAAATTCTTCAGTGAAGGTATGAGTTATACCGGGGGATAACTTGAAAGGAGAGTTTGACCCGAATAGCACTCACAGAGGCCTGTACTGGAGTCAGGGAGGGAGTTCCCTGTTCGCCGTTTTAGAATATTGGCCCTTTTGTTCTTAAATATAAGGGGAATTCTAAAACAGAGAGGTGAATTTAGAAAAACATTGTCTTTCCCTGTTAATTTCTGAAATACTTGGATTAGATAACCCTTAACCTTCTAAATTCTAGCAAAAACAGGCCTAATTTGTGAATTCTCTCCTCATAACTTAACTCCCATAGTCCAGGTAAACTCCGTCCAAGATCAAAATGTCCTTCCTAAGATGCAGTGCCCATAGCTGCTCTGCACACAGTACAGGATTAATAGTGACTTTAAAATCTCCACAAATGCATACAGATCCATCTTTTTTCATCATGGGTACGATTACCCATGGTTAACAGGTTCAAGGACTACCATTTTGACCAGCCATTCTAATTCTGCCTCAACCTTGGATCTGATTGCACAGAGCACTGATCTAGCCTTTAAGCATCTTGTCTGACTTTCTTAAAACCATAGAATCCCTACAGTTCTGGAGGAGGCCATTCAATCCATCAAGTCTACACTGACCCCTCTGAAAGGGCACCCTACAAGGCCCACTCCCTTGCCCTATCCCCGTGACCCCATTTTAGCCTGCATAGTTCTGCACATTAAGAGGCAATGTTAAGAGGGCAGCTTGGTTGCATAGTGGTTAGCACAGTTGCTTCACAGCTCCAGGGTCCCAGCTTCGATTCCTAGTTTGGGTCACTGTCTGTGTGGAGTCCCGTGCTCTCCCCGTGTGTGTGTGGGTTTCCTCCAGGTGCTCCGCTTTCCTCCCACAATCCAAAGATGTGCAGGTTAGGTGGGTTGGCCATTCTAAATTGCCCTTAGTGTCCAAAAAGGTTACGGGGATAAAGGGGATAGGGTGGTGTGGGGCTTAAGTAGGGTGCTCTTTCCAAGGGCTGAAGCAGACTCGATGGGCTGAATGGCCTCCTTCCGCACTGTAAATTCTATGTCTATGTCTATGTCTTTCTGCTCGTTAACTTCCAGGGTCAACTTGATGAAGCCCTTCAGCAGCACAACCTCTTCAGTATGTGTCCTCAAGACCACATCAGATGGTTGCACTGCCAGATAGTTCAATTTATGACGGTGTATTGATTCGGGTATAAATTATACTGCAACGTCCCTATCCACTTCCATCTTAATCGTGTTCCCAATTAATTTGGGCAGAACCAAAATCATTGCTGATCTCCTTGTACTGCTCGAACGCCAGTGAGTTCCATAGCCGTTGCAAATTCTATAGCAGATTTCAGGGTAAATGCATCTTCAGTCAATAATTTCCTTTGGATGGCTTCATTCCTGAAGCCACAAACTAATCGGTTGCAATGTGTACCATCCAAAGTCTACCCAAATTCACAGTACTTTTCTAGCTTTCACAATGATGCAACAAATTGTGAAATGTTTTCCTCTTCCTCTAGTGCATGATGGTGAAAGTCGAATTTTCAGCTCTTAATCGTGGACGGAGAGAGATATGTTCCTGCAAGAAAGTCATTAATTCATCATATGATTTGTTTAGCTGAGTGTCCTAAATCTTTAGCTTTCCACCCAACTGAGCTGAGAAAGTTTGCAGTTTGCAGGTCTGCTGGTGTCTGATTGACCTTCAGGAACGACTGGAACCTTTCCTCTCAACATTTCCATTTCTTCTCCTCCTCATCAAGGGGATCCATGGTGCCTTTTCTCCCCTCCATTTTTGGATTGTATTGCCTGATCTGTGCTCCTCAGTCTTTAGTCTGTCTTCCTTGCCATTTATTATTTCTCTTTATAAAGCAGACAAACCCACAGCACACAAGCAGGCTATCTGTTTCTGTGACTATCTATCGATTCCTTGGCAGTGGGTTGCAGAGTCGCAACCCCGTAGGTTTGTGCTCTCTCCGCCTATTTCAGTGTCTCGTGTGTGTGGTGAACGTATTGCATTAACCATTCACCATGTATGTCACTGTATCACGCTGTTGCCCATGTGGGCTCCACCTCTGGACCATTGTACGATATTACATGGAATGTATTATGTTGGTGCCTTTGTGGGCTCTGCCCCTGGCTCTGCCCCTTGAGGGGAGGTATAAAGAGCAGTAGCCCTGAAGGCGGCTCTCAGTAGCAGAGCAGTCACAGGCAGGCACTGTTCTAGTCGATTAAAGCCACAGTTCACATCTACTCTCTGTTTCCCGTGAATTGATGGTCGCATCAATTTAATCGACTACAAAACCACTATGGAATCGGCCCTCAAATCTGACCGACTGAAACTCGACCCACAGGCCGCGGAGGCCAACGAGATTTTTTGCACTGGCTCCGCTGTTTTGAGGCCTACCTCGCCGCCTCCTCCTCGTCTTCCGTCTCCGACAATTAGAAGCTGAGCCTCCTCCATGCCCGGGTGAGCCATCGAATCTCTGTACAATTTGAGGAAGCTTCCACTTACGCAGATGCCCTCGCGATGCTGAAGCATCTATATGTAAGGCCTGTGAACGAGGTGTACGTGCGGCTTCGATTAAAGCCACAGTTTACATCTACTCTCTGAATTGATGGTTGCATCAATGTGCAATCCACACAGTTCTACCCACTACAACAGTGAGTGTACTGAAAACTTTGATCTTTTATTTGAAGTAAGCCCCGGTAATTCATTGTTTTCCAATAGCGTCTTTTAAAAACCCTTTCACTTGGACTAGCAGCTGTCATGGTCGACAAGATGATTCGCCGACACTCTGCTACAAACTGTATGGTGTCCAAGTATTTAATTCACTGCCACAACGATGATTTTGCCTTGGAAGTTGCCGATATTTCTCATGACCTCACTCCCGATGGTGTATGGGCCTGGATCTCCGGCAATGATCACAAGAATGTTATCTAAAGTTCTTTTTCTCCTTTTTTTACAGCCCAGATCTCATCTACAATTTCTTTTTTGTTATACTCTTTGCTTTAGCCACAAAGAGAAAGAATCAGAGATGGCACACGTCGAGTGCATATAATATAGCGCATGGGATTCATTTACAATATGCTGCTCAAACAGAGTACAATGGTGAACTCCACAAAAGCCGGTGAAACATTCCGATGACATCATTGAGTAAAATGTGATCTTACACCAGCCAATTGTGTTACTCTGATACACAACACTCCCATTAGCTCCTCCTCTATACCCCATCCCATTGTGGGGTTACTGTTAGGGGGACAGTACATCGTTTTCACAAATGACTTCTTGCCATTACTATTTCTCATCGCCACCCAAACCACTTCTATATCCGGGTTTCCTGAATTTTCTTCATCCATCCTTATTGTGCTAATACCATCAAAAATTAACAGAACCATCCCTCCATCTTTTCCATCCAAAGAATCTATACTAATCCCTACAGTGCAGAAGGAGGCTATTCGGCCCATTGAGTCTATATCAACTCACCCTACGTAGCTAGGCCCACTTCCTGCCCTATCCCTAGATACTAAAGGGCAATTTTAGCATGGCCAATCCACCTAACCTGCATATCTTTAACTGTGGGAGGAAACCAGAGCACCTGGAGGAAATCCAAGCAGACACAGGGAGAATGTACAAACCCCACAGAGACATTCACCCAAGGCCAGAATTGAACCCGGTTCCCTGCCGCTGTGAGGCAGCAGTGCTAACCGCTGTGCCACCATGCCACACTTTTCCTAGCTTCATGTCCTTCAATAGGGACGGACACTGACTTCAACAGCCATCATTGGGACATATAAACTTTCAGAGCTGAAAATGCCCAGTCTATCTCAAATTACCCTGAAAGGGTAAAGTATCTCAAAAATCTGAACAAGCTGTTGCATGCTTATATGGTTACAACATGAGTAGGGTTTTCCACTGATAGGATGCAGCCATCAAGCCAAAAAGACATTCTGCCTGCCACACAAATGTGTAATGTGGTAACAAAGAGAAAATGCTGGAAAATCTCAGCAGGTCTGGCAGCATCTGTAGGGAGCTAACGGTTCGAGTCCAGGTGACGCTTTGTCAAAGCTAAAAGACTGAAAAAGTGGGAAATATTTATACTGTGGAGTGAGAGAATAAAAGATGAGTCATAGCTACAGAAACCAAGGGAACAGGGTGCCCATGTGGTATATATGTTTCAGTGCCATTGGAATTCCTGCTTCATAGGCCATAGGTCCCAATGGCTGGCAGGTTGTATCAAACAGCATGTCCTTTGGCTGTTCATAATAGGCAGAGTACGGACTATACTCAACCAACATGTACTTTGAAAATTCAGAACATAACATCTATTGGTAGATTCAGTGATTCTGTGATTGAGTTGCATTTTCTGAATGGGCTAAGAATTTTACTAATAATTTGAGATTATCAGTCAGGCTCACAATGTGGCTCACTTATGCTTGCTAGAAGCTATTGATGAGCCATCAATCGAACGCGAGATGAGTTGCTGTACAAAAGTTAGGCTTTAATAAGCTAGAACTTAGCCCTGCGGTCGACTACAGTAAATCGATGACCGCCGGGCGTTCTGACTATTTATACCTCGGTATGGAGGCATGGTTAACTCAGCCTCTCGACCAATCGGAGAGCCGTCACATGACTGGTCTCAACCAATCGGTTGAGAGGCACATGACCGACCAGGGCCAATGGTAAGCCGGCGTTCTGCACCAATGGCAGACAGCTATGCAAATCATACCACCACATTCACCCCTTGCGGAGAAAGAAGCTGGGGGGGGTATCAACGAGAGCCGGGGCGGGGTGGGGGGGGGGGGGCGGGGGGGGGGGGGGGGGGGGAGGAGGAGAGAACTTGTGGTATGAGTAGCAGCAGGAGAAGGGAGAGAGAAAAAAAAATTTCTCTTCTTTTTTTTTATTACATTTTTTGGCTTCCCACTGGCCCAGACAATTAACAATAGTACACAAAGTCCCAACAAAGTCCATGGAGCTGTTGTAATTTAAATCGATTCGATCAGTCTTTTCGTGGCCCGTGACGTTCTGGCAGACCGCCGCAGTGGAGTAGGTGACGTCGGTTCAGCCGATGGTGGTGGTTCCGCTGATGTCCTGGAGTCCGGGAGCGATGGTGCTTGAACAGTCTCCGTCGCCCGAGCTGGCTGTGGAGACGCCATGGATGGGGAAGGGGTGGCCTGGGTGGGGCGCTGGGGGGAAAAAAAACAGGGTGGGTCTGTGGTGAAGGGGGGGAAGGCTGCACGCCGGCGGGTGCCAGGTCCCGGAGGGAGACCGTGTCCTGCCGACCGTCGGGGTACTCCACATACGCATACTGCGGGTTAGCGTGGAGTAACTGGACTTTTTCCACCAACGGGTCGGACTTGTGCACTCGCACATGCTTCCAGAGCAAGATGGGTCCGGGGGCGGCCAGCCACGTCGGGAGAGGGAATCCGGAGGACGACTTCCTGTGGAAAACAAGAAGACGTTCATGAGGTGTCTGATTTGTTGCGGTACAGAGGAGTGAGCGGATAGAATGTAGGGCATCGGGGATAACCTCTTGCCATTGGGAAATAGGGAGATCTCTGGACCGGAGGGCCAGTAGCATGGTCTTCCAGATGGTACCATTCTCCCGCTCAACCTGTCCATTACCCCGGGGGTTATAGCTGGTCGTCCTGCTAGAGGCAATGCCCCTGTTGAGCAGGAATTGATGCAGCTCGTCGCTCATAAATGAGGACCCCCGATCGCTGTGTATGTACGCGGGGTAGCTGAACAGGGAAAAGATGGAGAGGAGGGCCTTAATGACGGTCGATGTGGTCATGTTGGGGCAGGGAATGGCGAAGGGGGAGGGGGAGTATTCGTCGATTACCGCCAGGAAGTAAATGTTGCGGTTGTTAGAGGGAAGGGGCCCCTTGAAGTCAATGCTGAGACGTTCGAAGGGGCGGGATGCTTTGATCAGGTGTGCGCGCTCGGGGCGGTAGAAGTGCGGTTTGCACTCTGTGCAGATGTGGCAGTCACGGGTTACTGTCCTGACTTCGGCGATGGAGAAAGGCAGGTTGCCGGCCTTAATGAAATGGTGTAGGCGGGTCACCCCTGGATGGCAGAGGTCTGCGTGGAGGGAGCGGAGGCGGTCTGTCTGCACGCTGGCACAGGTACCGCGGGACAGGGGATCAGGAGGCTCATTGAGCTTTCCAGGACGATACAAGATCTCATAGTTGTACGTGGACAACTCGATCCGCCACCGTAAGATCTTGTCATTCTTAATCTTGCCCCTTTGTGCATTATCAAACATGAAGGTTACTGACCGTTGGTCTGTGAGGAGGGTAAACCTCCTGCTGGCCAAATTGTGCCTCCAATGTCGCACCGCTTCGACTATGGCCTGGGCTTCCTTTTCCACAGAGGGGTGGCGGAGTTCGGAAGCCTGGAGGGTTCTGGAGAAGAAGGCCACGGGTCTGCCCGCTTGATTCAGGGTGGCCGCCAGAGCTACTTGTCATGCGTCACTCTCGACCTGGAAGGGGAGGGGCTCGTCGATGGCGCGCATCGTGGCCTTTGCGATGTCTGCTTTGATGCGGCTAAAGACCTGGCAGGCCTCTGTCGACGGCGGGAAGGTCGTGGTTTGAATGAGGGGACGGGCCTTGTCAGCGTAATTGGGAACCCATTGGGCGTAGTAAGCGAAGAAATCCAGGCAGCGTTTGAGGGATTTGAGGGTATTGGGGAGAGGGAGTTCCATCAGGGGGCGCATGCGTTCGGGGTCGGGGCCTATCACTCCTTTACGCACTACGTAGCCGAGGATGGCTAGACGGTCGGTGCTAAACACGCACTTATCCTTATTGTATGTGAGGTTAACGTGTTTTGCGGTTTGGAGGAATTTCTGGAGGTTGGCGTCATGGTCCTGCTGATCGTGGCCGCGGATGGTGACATTATCAAGATACGGGAAGGTAGCCCGTGATCCGTACTTGTCGACCATTCGGTCCATCTCCCATTGGAAGACCGAGACCCCATTTGTGACACCAAATGGAACCCTAAGGAAGTGGTAGAGGCGCCCATCTGCCTCAAACGCGGTGTATTTGCGGTCACTCGCGCGGAGGGGGAGCTGGTGGTAAGCGGACTTAAGGTCCACAGTGGAGAAGACTTTGTATTTCGCAATATCGTTTACCATGGTGGAAATACGGGGGAGAGGATACGCGTCCAGTTGCGTAAACCGGTTGATGGTCTGGCTATAGTCGATGACCATCCGGTTTTTCTCCCCAGTCCGGACCACCAGCACTTGGGCTCGCCAGGGACTGTTGCTGCCCTCGATGACCCCTTCCTTCAGCAACCTCTGGACCTCGGACCTGATGAAGGACCGGTCCTGGGCGCTGTACCGTCTGCTCCGTGTCGCGACGGGTTTGCAATCGGGGGTGAGATTAGCAAACAAGGAGGGGGGGTCCACTTTGAGGGACGCGAGGCTGCAGACAGTGAGGGGGGGTATAGGGCCGCCGAATTGGAAGGTCAAGCTCTGCAGGTTACACTGGAAGTCCAGTCCTAGGAGTGCCGGTGATAAAGGTCAGGGAGGACAAGGAGTTTATAATTTTTAAAAACCTTCCCCTGGACCGTGAGGTCCGCGATGCAGCAGCCGGTGATGCGGACGGAGTGCGAACCTGAGGCTAACCCGATTTTGTGTTTTACAGGATGGACAGGGAGCGCGCAGCGTCTTACCGTGGTAGGGTGAACAAAGCTTTCCGTGCTCCCGGAGTTCAGCAGGCAGCCCGTCTCGTGGCAGTTGAGGTGGATCAGCGTTGTCTTTTTGGCGAGCATGCGTGGACGTGACTGGTCGAGCTGAATGGCCGCGAGCCGTGGAGAAGATCCATAGTCGTCGTCGTCGTCCGAGTAGATGCTGGAAGAACCTTGCGTGCCAGTCCCAGAAGGTGGTGCCCAGGATCCGCACGTGGAGTCACGATCCCAAGATGGCGGCGCCCAGGACCCGCACGTGGAGTCGGGCCCCCAAGATGGCGGCGCCCAGGACCCGCACGTGGAGTTGGGGCCCCAAGATGGCGGCGCCCAGGATCCGCACGTGGAGTCGGGGCCCCAAGATGGCGGCGCCCAGGACCCGCACGTGGAGTTGGGGCCCCAAGATGGCGGCACCCAGGATCCGCACGTGGGGTCGGCGCCCCAAGGTGGCGGCGCCCGCGGGGCCCTCGTGGTTGAGGGGGGCGGAGTTAGCGGTACCGGCGAGCCGACCGGAGCGACTGGGAGGGGGGCAGAGAGGCACGTAGGCCAGGCGCAGGGGTCCGGGGGCGGCGAGGAGAGAGTTGCGCGGTGCGCTGGAGGGGCCCGGAAGGGCCCGGAGGAGAGAGAGAGGCGCGCAGGCCGGGCGCAGGGGCCTGGGGGCGGGGGGGTGAGAGATCGGCGCGGCGTACTGGAGGGGCCAGCAAGGGCCCGGAGGGGGGGATCCCCGGTCGCTGCGCGGTACAGCAGCGACCGTTTTGGCCTGGCAGACGGAGGAGAAGTGGCCCTTCTTCCCGCAGCTCTTACAGAGGGCGGAGCAGGCTGGGCAGCGCGGGCGAGGGTGTTTCGCAAACCCACAAAAATAGCAGCGGGGCCCCGTGGACTTGTCGGGGCGTCCCGCGGCGCAGGCCTGAGGGAGGTCGGGAGCGGCGGATGGCAGTGGGGAAGCGTGCAAGGAGGCCCAGGGTGGTGCAGCGCGGCTGGGGACAGAGGCGCGGGCGTTTAAATCGGCGACCTCCAGGGAGGTGGAGAGAGTCCGTGCCTCAGTTAAGCTGAGGTCGTCTTTCTCCAGCATCCGCTGGCGGATAGCGGCAGACTGCATCCCAGCCACGTAAGCGTCTCTGATCAGCAGTTCCATGTGCTCCGTGGCTGAAACTTGGAGGCAGGAGCAATTCCTCCCCAGGACAGCGAGGGCCTGGTAAAAATCGTCTAATGACTCACCGGGGAGCTGTTGTCTGGTGGCCAGCAGATGTCGGGCGAATACTCTGTTGACTGGTTTAAGAAACTGTCCATTCAGCTTAAGCATGGCCGCATCGTAATCTTTCTCTTCCTTGATCATCGCGTAGGCTGCTGTGCCCACGCTGGAGTGGAGGATGTGAAGCTTCTGTGCCATGGTGGGGGGGCTGGTTGCAGACTCCAGGTATCCTTCGAGACATGCCATCCAATGTTGAAAAATTTCTGAAGCGTTCTGAGTTTGCGGGCTGATGCGGAGGCATTCGGGCTTGACCCGGAACTCCATCTTCAAAAATCTAGCTTATTAAATTGATGAGCCATCAACCGAACTCGAGACGAGTTGCTGTACAAAAGTTAGGCTTTAATAAGCTAGAACTTAGCCCTGCGGTCGACTACAGTAAATGGATGACCGCCGGGCGTTCTGACTATTTATACCTCGGTATGGAGGCGTGGTTAACTCAGCCTCTCGACCAATCGGAGAGCCGTCACATGACTGGTCTCAACCAATCGGTCGAGAGGCACATGACCGACCAGGGCCAATGGTTCTGCACCAATGGCAGACAGCTATGCAAATCATACCACCACAGCTATATATATTCATACACAGGGACCTGCCCTCTGTCCAGACATTGCACCTGTTTTGAATAAACAAAAGAGGTGGAACAATTGCTGCCTGGTGCATTCACCAGGCAGCATCTCAACCAATTGGAACCGACTTACCAATCAAACAGCACCCCTTTTCTCATGCAGTACAAACTGTTGTTCTTTCGAAATTTACCACTCTTGTGCTGGTCCTGATGAGTGCAGAGCAAAATGTTTTGACAACATGTCTCTTTTGCCAGCAATATTTAAAAGTATATTTATTTATTTTAGCTATTTGTTACCAAATTTTGAATGATTAGATTTTGTTGTAATGAATTGGTTTTGAAACAAAGGGAGGGATTTATCAGGCAACCCTCCACGTGGTTTTTGGCGTCGGAGGGGGACTGCCAGCAGGATTCTCTGGTCCCGCCGTTGTCAACAGGATTTCCTGTTGAATGCAACCCTTGTCGCCGGGGAACCCGAGACGGGGATGGGACCGGAACATCCTGCCGGTGTGAACAGCTGATAAATTCCACCCAAATGTTTGAACCTAAAGGATTCAAGCAGTGCCAAAATTAGAAACTTGAATCATTAATCTGATATTGATAGATAGTTCCACTGAAGTTAAGTTTAAACCTGAGTGCAATGACTTGTGGTTCTAACTAACTACAAAGGAAAAGGGATTTTCTGTTAGGAATGTTACAAGAGGCTACCAAGAGAAATTTTTGGCAGATCTCTGATTATCTCGTTTCACTACACAGTTGTTTACTTCTAGTTTGTACTGGCTTGCTTATTCTAGCTTACTTCTTCTCATGGTACTGAGGAATAAATTCTGTTTTCAACTAAATTTCAATTTGTACAATTCAATAATTCCTTTCACAGCTAATTGTAAAACAAAGCATTACAGGAACAAATTATCACCTGCAGTCTGTCCTCCTTCAGATTATTGGAAATGATGAGCCCCAGGACATAATGAAAATGATACACGTTGACTTCTTTCAGGATGTCAGCAGGTCTGCTCCTTCACTACTCCATCAATCAATACCCATCATTACAAAGGACATTATAATTCCAAATTTCTTAACTTCATATTCATCATATGCATCATAGAATTGGCATGAATTACCTGGCAAAGCACCAGAAACGTCTCATTTTCAAACTGTCATAAAAGATAGACCTCCAACTTTAATTCAGAACTTGAACTGGTGGGGTGGGAGTGGCGGGGTGGGTGGGGCGGGGGCGGGGTTGAGGGGGTGACGTTGCGAGCAGTGGTAGTGATGGTGGTGCAGAAGCATAGGTGAGAAGCCCCCATGATGTTGGCAACGTGAGATCTTCAATTTTAACTCCTGGATCTCATTTTAGTATAATTAGCAGACCTCACTCCCAGTCACATTGTGAATTGGACAGCCTGCCACACAACTTTATGCAATTTCTGACACAACTGTCAAGACATTCTTAAAATGGAACTGCATCCTTGAAGCAAGCTGGAATCCCCACAGGCATTTTCACTCTGAAAGACCTTTTTACAAAATAGATGAAATGAAGGGTCTGCCCTCCACCCCTTCCCTCAATTTTCAGATGCTTCTCTGAAGATCATAGTAAAGAAAGCGAGGGCAAGGAGGAAGCAGTTATCCCCAGAGCATGTAACAGCACCCTTTAGGCCCAAACATGGGTGGTTGAAAGAGATGGTGAAGTCCTCTCCCAGCTCTACTGAGGAGAACAAAAGTGAGGATGCCATAGGCTTGGCCATGGAAAAAAACCTACCATAGGCAGATATACAGGTACTGGAATGCCTGCCAAGGAGTTTCATAACCATGGCTCAGAGTATGAAGGACTTCACTTTCAGCCTGTGTAGTGTCATCTTGCACAATATCAGTACTCTGCAATCTATCCTGTCATGTAGCCACCTCCAGGTTTGCTGGCACCCGATGCTCATAACAGGAGTCCACTTTTGCAAGCTTTGAAGCTTTGGAAGATCAGATTTCTGCCGTGCAGGTTCTGTGCTCCACCTTGTAGAGATAGGTGCCCATCTTGGCAGACTATGAACCAAGGAGGTGGAAATTGAAGGAATAAAATACCTTCTGCTATTTTGTCTATTCTCCTTCAGATTTTTGGAAATGCTGAGCCCCAGGAGTAGCAGTGACATAATGAAAATGGTACACATTGACTTCTTTCAGATTTCTGCACATCTGCTCCTTCGCTACTCCATCAATCAATACCCATCACAGTGCCAGCAAGAATGCCAATATTCAACAGTCTACAGCCGAGCCTTCACAACCAAGGGTAAAATTCAGGCTCTGATAAAAGGAAGAGTGTAACCAAATAGTTAACCTAGTGGGGCTCTGCATATGTCCTGTGCACAAACGACCAGAACAGAAGAATGATTGATAAAAATGAGCTGTTCTCTCCTTCATATGTCTTGCTGTAAGACATTGATGTGAGCCATTCGCTCTGCTTGTTCATCTCCTCCCCCCTGCTCTTCATTGTCCAATAAGGACTGCAGCTAATTGCCTCCTCCAAATGCAGGCCTCTCTGTAATGTGAGGTTATGCAATCTGCAGCACACCACAACAATACAGGAAAATCTATCTGAGGCCAATTGTAAGAATCCCTGATCAGATGAGATACCTAAATCTTTGTTCAGCATCCCTATGGCATGATGGTTTTCTGACTGTGATTTTCATAGAAACACAGCAATACAGCACGGAAGGAGGTTGTTTCATCCCTGTTTTTTTGATAGAGCTACCCAATCCAATTGTATATCTGTGTTGCTTGAGAATGGTGGGTTTGCACAGGACTAACATTAGTCATCACCTGTTGGGAAAATCATTTTCCTTCCCCAGTAGTTATTCTGTTATTGCACACAAGGTAAGATTTTGGACAGATGATAGACAACCTCAGGATAAATGTATCACAGCATCACCCTGGGTACCTGATATCAACACGCATAATGTCATTCCTGTGGCTGGTTAAATGTTGCTGGCTCATGTTCTGATGTCCTGATAGCAATATGTGTGGCATCAGTGAGTCTCTGTATGTCAAGGAAGACGGGCGCTGCTACAAACCCCTGAGTTCTCTCCTTTTGTCAAAGTAAATGGACAAGGGGATGAAATATTATTATTATTAATACTTAGCCCTGGAAACAAAGCTTTGATGACCTGCTTCATGCAGTTGTATACTGCAGGCTGAGATATATGATTAATGTGCCCAGTCCAAGCTTGAAAGGAACCAGTGGTGAAGCATATAAAGGCTGCAGTTACTTTGAGAGCTATTGGTAAAGCATGCTCCCCAGATCCACCGGGCAGCAGGCCCTCTTGAAGGAATCTGCAGAAGTTTGCAACAGCCTTATGAAGGAACATAGCGTGTTTCTGCATTTTTCCTCAAATTAATCCAAGAAAATGATTCTTGCCCTGTAACACCCTGTGCTCCAAGTACGGTCGCCTTTGGTCAGCTTCCTCCACTTGTTACCTTCTGATTGCTGAGGCTATTGCTGCTACTCCACCACACCCTAGTGTTCCTCCAGCTAAATTAAATTAATAATAATACCCCATGCTAAGGAAAAACAGTTTAGAGGGTAATAATGAACAAGTGAAAGGAGCTATCTAGAAAATCCAGAAGCAGCGATACTTTAACCCAGTCATCTGAGGCTCACTTAGAGCATCTGAGAGACTACTCCTACTAGGTTTTATTAGTGGTCCAATGTTGGGTAGCACTTTGACAATTTTGAACTAAAATCCTGTTAAGGTTATAACTATAGCATAGGACACAGAATAAATTAAATTCATAAGACCCTATCTTATCTATGGCTGGTGTCTGTCCCAAATGCAAAACCACTGAGGCTAAAATGGCAGTGGGTGGAAATGGCTGTGGAGTGGAACGGTAAGTACCTGAACGCAGATTTAATTTTGCTCCGTTCACATTTCTGACAATTCAACTTCAGCCCAAATTAGTTGACTGTTCTGCTTAAAATGCCATTTGATGGTCTGACACATGTCGTACAAGTTTGTCACAACACAACTATCCCTGGTCTGCAATGTCAAAAGAGAAAAGATCTATTTAGTATGGAATTTTGTTCCCTTAGAGGAATGGTATGATTGTATTTAATTTCCAGTTGTACAGAATATATAGGAAGTCATTAAATAAGGCAACATTATTTTTATTTATATACTCGCAGTTCTGTAGAGTAGTTGTTCTACTTTTTGGTTACTGTGAATGTGTACCTTTAACTTGTGTTGTTGTAGTCATTTTATTGGCAGTCACATGAACATGTTGGCTTAGGTAAATTTTCCAATTTAAAAAAAATATTTTATAGGATAATCTCTTCTTCTGTGAGCTCTGTGGTGAACTCATTTAATAATATATTAGGGTCCAAGTCAAACATAATGTCCTAGAGCTCCATCCTTTCATTTTATCGTGTGAGTTATGCAGCAATGCTTTAATGTATATGTGTGTGGGTTTGTGTGTTTAGATATTTATAGATCTGTGCGGCTGTGTGTGTGGGGTGGGTAGGAGGGAGGGAGGGGAGGAAGGAAGGATTCTATTGACTGAAGTGTGTTTTCTCATTAAATCTGTCTGGATACAGAAACTTAGGTCCCTTTCAGGACAAGTAATGATCACAGAGAAGCTATTAAAATGCAACCGAGAGGAATTATATTGAATGTCACATTTATTTTTCAGGAACTGTGTCTAGATGTATGGGCCAATAATGCAATCTTTGATGCCCATAGTGCTGAGGTTTGAGGCCTGTGAAGTACCACAGCAGCTAAAAAAGCAGCCCAGAAAGGCCTCAATTCATTGGAGGAGGATGCTCCCTCACATCCTGGCAGCAATTTGGGAGGATGACAGTAATCATTCCCAGACAATTTTTCTGATAAATCCAGAAGTGCCTATTGTTGGGATGGTGTTGGTTACTGAATATGTCTGTGAAAGAAGTCTTTGTTGTCTTCTGTAAGTTAACAGATAATTTTTGGGCTGTAACCTCCGTGCTCCAGGACAGTATAACTGGGGGATATCCCCCAAGATGTGCTGGGGAACTCCCCCCACCAGACATTCTCAGGTTAGTATTGCACAGCAATTGCCTGGGAACTGCAAACTCTGATGTGCAATTGTCCTGCACTTGGAAATATCCGGAAATGCCCCCCAAACTCCCAATTATGCCTCAGGCTTGACACAATCACTCCTATCATCCGCCATTAACTGCCTAAACACCCCCCCCCCCACAAACCGTCTGACCCCCCCACCCCACGACTGTCCGACCTTCCCCCAACTATCCAACCCCCCCCAACTGTCCTATACCCACTCACTAGATCACCCCTCTACTGACTGACACCCCATCGTTGTCTGACAGCCCCCCAACTATCTGATACCCCCGAGTATCTGACATCCCCCTGATTATCTGATACCTTCTGTGTGTCTTTCTGACTGACTGATGACCGCCCCCACGAATGTCCAGATCACACCTCCAACATGTCTAAACCCAAAGCCCTGACCATCCAATGGGCCTCCTCCCCCCCCCCCCCCGCATCGACTGGTCTATCCCCTCTCCTGAGTGACCGCCCGCCTCCTACCCCAACTGTCCAGCATTGCCACCTAACTGTCCTAACCTCTCCTCCTCCAACTGCCCCCAACCCAAAAGTGCTCAATGTCCCAAACGTATTTTTATTCCAATTTTCAACAATTTACATTTTACAATAACAACAACAAAAAATACCCAACATCTTAAACGCCCAACACAACCCCTCCCCTCCCCATTCCTCCTCACCTCAACAGTCGATGGTAACCAGCTCTCCAAAATACAAAATGAACAAACCCCAACTCTTGTGGAACCCATTATTCACTCCCTTCGGGAAAATTTCACCTTCTCCAGTGATAAGAACTCCATTATGTCCCCCAGTTATGCCGAGGCACAAGATGGAGAAGCTGAACTCCACCACAACAGGACCCGCCTGCGAGCAATCTTCGAAGCGAAGGTTAAAACAACGGCCCCTGCACCCGTCTGCAACTCCAGCCAACCCAGAGGACCGGGCACTGTAATGATATGCATATGCAATTCTGTATGTTGATATGTTACCCCTCCAAACAGCAGGGGGCAGCAGAACTACACCACGTGACACTGCAACCTCGAGGAGTCTGGATGAGGAATCGTTGTGGATAGCCGTGTTTAGTATTAGCTCTCGTATTCTAGTTGTTAACTGTTTACAGTTCTTTAGTAGTCTCGGTATTGTTTTCTTACCATGTTATTGTAATTGAACAAATCTTAACTAGTCACGAGATAGATGTTCTTTGGTGCACTGATTAATCATTGCACCACACTAGAGCGTAACATGGTACCAGAGTGCTGATCGATGCATTGAAGATCTGGGGCTGGATTCTCCTGTACCCGGCGGGACGGGGGTCCTGGTGGGACGGAGTGGCGTGAACCACTCCGGTGTCAGGCCACCCCAAAGGTGCGGAACCCTACGCCCGCTAGGCCCGCCCCGGAGTGGTTGGCGCCCTGCCGGCCGGCGGGATAGGATATTGGTGCCACGCCAACTGGCACCAAAGGGCGTGCTGGCGTCATCCCCACGCATGTGCAGGAGGGTTCGTCTCCACATCGGCCATCGCGGAGGACCACGACGGCCAATGCGGAATAATAGAGTGCCCTCATGGCACAGGCCCACCCGCGGATTGGTGGGCCCCAACCACGGGCCAGGCCACCGTGGGGGCACTTTCTGGGGCAAGATATCTCCACGAGCCTCCAGGAACCCCGGAGCCCGCCTGCGCCGTCAGGTCATGCTGGTAAGGGACCTACTCTGATTTACACTGGCGGGACCAGCTACAGACGGGCGGGACTTCGGCCCATCGCGGGCTGGAGAATTCGGGCGGCCCTGGTGCCCATTGAGTCGCGCCAGACCCCGCCATTCTCCGAGGCGGGCAGCGCGACTCACGCCGGGCCAGTTTTTGGGGGGGCGGGAGAATTGGGAGGACGGCGGGGGCGGGATTCACACCAACCCCCAGCGATTCTCCCACCCGGCGGGGGGTGTCGGAGAATCCCGCCCCTGAAGTAAAGAATTTAGGAAATGGTACTACTAAAAAAATAGATCTACTAATCGACGGAGAACGTCAAAAGAACACACCTCAATGCTGAACTGGTCAATGAAAAAAAGATGGACAGCTTGAAAACACCACAAAGTCTTCGTGAAACTGGTAATGTAGATGCAAATTGGCGCACTTTTAAGCAGCAGTTTACCTTGTACATAATGGCTCTAGGTTTACAGGCACAGTCTGACGAGTGAGAAAAAGTGTCGCTGCTCACTGTAGCAGGTCCACAGGTGAATAAAATCGTCAACACGTGTGCATTTGAGCAGGAGGCAGACAGTGAGAACTTTCCATCGTTAAAAGGTTTGATGAGAATTGTACCCTGAAGAAGAACAAAACTTTTGAAAGGTACATTTTCAGAAGGCGCACGCAGCAGACAGGCGAGTCATTTGACAGTTTTCTCACGGAGCTAAAATTAAAGGCTCAGACTTGTAATTTTGCCACATTAAAATCATCAACGATCAGGGATCAAATTGTATTTGGCCTAAAACTCGCCAAAGCGCATGACGTCTTTTGAGGGAGAATGAGCTTCAGCTCGAAGACGCAATAAAAATTTGCCATGCCAGCGAGTTAACTGCGCAGCAAATCAACATGTTAAACATGAAAAGTTTAGGCGCGAAAACCGGGAATGAAGCTGATGCCATAGACATTGTGGTGCACCTGAAAGTAAACATGGTCTCAACAGCGGTGGCCATTTTAAGTGATTGCCAGATGTCACCATTTTGTGTAAGTGGTGTGGAAATAGGCACATATAGGGCGGGATTCTCCCGTACCCGGCGGGGTGGGGGTCCCAGCGGGATGGAGCGGCGTGAACCACTCTGGCGTTGGCCCGCCCCAAAGGTGCAGAATCCTCCACACCTTCAGGGGCTAGGCTAGCACCGGAATGGTTTGCGCCCCACCGGCCGGTGCAGAAGGCCTTTGGTGCCACGCCAGCCGGGGCCGAAGGGACTCCGCCGGCCGGCAACAGTCCGCGCATGCGCGGGTGCGTCAGCGGCCGCTGACGTCATCCCCACGCCTGCGCAGGGCGGGGGTCACCTACGCATCGGCTATCGCGGATGGCGGCAGACGCGTAGTAAAAGAGTGCCCCCACGGCACAGGCCCGCCCGCCGATCGGTGAGCCCCGATCGCGGGCCAGGCCATCGTGGGGGCACCCCCCGGGGCCAGATCGCCCCGTGCCCCCCCCCCCAGACCCCGGAACCCGCCCATGTCACCAGGTCCCGCCGGTAAGGGACCTAGTCTGATCCACGCCGGCGGGACCAGCAAAATATGACTCACGCCTCGCCGACATTTGGAGGGCCGGAGAATTCGGCGGCCTGCGGGGGCAGTATTCATGCTGACCCCCGCCGATTCTCCGACCGGGCGGGGGCTCGGAGAATCCCGCGCATAGATGCAATATCCTGCCTTCGAGAAAATTTGTGCTAAGTGCAAAAGCAAAAAACACTTTGTCAAGTAATGTTTTTCCAACAAAAAAGTCGACTCTCAAAAATTTATAAGAACTGTTGAAGAAATTAATTTAGAGGGTACATTCTTCATTGATGTCATTACTAATGAAGACAGGGCCAACGTAGCCAAGTAAAATGAAATGTCTTTGACAAACATAAGAAATAGTAATAATGAAGTATGTACTGTAAATAAAGTTAACTGGACAGTTTCTTTACTCATAAATCAAACGTTTATAGATGTCAAATTTGACACAGGAGTGAGAGTGAATCTCATCAATATCATGGATATTGAAGCGATGAGAATCAAGCCCAAGATTTTGATTGGACCAGTATTTTTAAAAGATTACAATTGTCAAAGGATTAATTCTTTAGGTGTGTGTGAACTTGAAGTTCAAGTTAAAGATAGAATCCATAAAGTGAAATTTTCTGTTGTAACCACAGATCATGAATTGTTACTAGGTGTGGAAGGTTGTGAAATACTTCAGTTAGTGAAGAGAGTATACAGTGCTGACTATGCTTTGAATGTGCCCAGTGGATTCAATAGTGCAAACATTTCCTGAGATTTTTCAAGGTTCTGGTATTTTGCCATTTGCTTACCGAATTCAACTAAAGGGTAATGTGCAACCCATAATACATGCTCCGAGGAGAGTACCAGCAGCATTAAGGGATTGGTTGAAAGCTGAACTTGAGAGAATGACAAATCTGAGGGTCATTAAGAAAATCAAGGAACCAACAGATTGGGTAAATTCAATGGTGTGTGTTAAGAAATGCCAATAACGATTTAAGAATATGCATGGATCCTAAATACCTCAATGCCAACATCAAGCGAGAACACTATCCAATACCAAAATGTGAAGAAATAATGAGCGAAACATCAGGTGCAACGAGCTTCAGTAAATTGGATGCGTTGCAGGGTTTTTGGCAACTCAAATCGAATGAAGAGAGTACAAAGTATTGTACGTTTAACAGTCCATTTGGGTGCTTCTATTTTCTTCAATGCCTTTTGGGATAATATCCGCATCTAAAATCTTTCACAGGGCATGGGAGAACATTATGGAAGGTATTCAAGGAGTTCATGTGTATATTGATGGTATAATAGTATGGGGTTCTAGGGAGGAAGAACACAACGACCGACTCATCAAATTACTAAAGAGTGTTAAGAAATATGGTGCGCTATTCTCCGCCCCCCACGCCGGGTGGAAGAATAGCGGGAGGGCCTCCCGACATTTTTCACGCCCTCCCGCTATTCTCCCCCACCCACGCCCGACCCACGCCACGAATCGCCACTCGCCGTTTTTTACGGCGAGTGGCGATTCTCCAAGGCCGATGGGCCGAGCGGCCGGGCCTTCACGCCCGTTTCAACACGGCAGCAAACACACCTGCTCAATGCCGTCATGAAAAGGGCGCCCGTTGGGGCATCTGGGGGCCTGATTGACATGGCAGTACCACGGTCGTGCCAAGGGGGGCATAGGCCCGCGATCGGTGCCCACCGATTGCGGGCCATGCATCCGTAATGGACGTACTCTTTTCCCTCCGCCGCCCCGCAAGATCCAGCCGCCACATCTTGTGGGGCGGCTGAGGGAAAAGACGGCAACTGCGCATGCGCGGGTTGGCGTTGTCCAACCTGTGCATGCGTGGCCGACATCATCGGCCGCGTCAGCCGGCATGACGCTTGATGTGCGGCCTTGACGACCGTCGTCAAGGCCGTGCCGCCGTGACGCACGGGGCCGCGCTCCTAGCCCCGCCCGGGGGGGAGAGTCGGCCCCGGAAGTGGGCGTGAAAACTGCCGTGGGTCACGGCCTTTCCCACGGCAGCCTTTACAAATGCGGAGAATCTCGCCCAATGTGTCTGAGAGACCGTATCAAGAAGATTAGTACTTTTGAATGGACAGATAAGCATGAGCAAGAATGGCTTATTCTGAAGAAAGCTTTGACAAAAGCTCCAGTGCTAGCATTCTTCAACCCGACCAAGGAAACAAAATTCTCGCCTGCTGCATCGAAGGATGGTTTGTGTGCAATGTTGTTAAAGCAGGAAGATGGAGAGGATTGGAAGCCAGTTGCCTCTGTGTCTCAGTCCTTGACCGACTCCAAGTGTCAATACGCTCAAATTGAGAAGGAATGTCTTGGGAAAGTTTCATAACTTGTGTGGCCTATCAATGTTTCTGGTGGAAACAGATCACAGGCCATTGGCAGCTATCATCAAAAAAAACCTAAGTGAGATGTCACCACGCATCCAGAGAATGATGATGAAGCTCCAATGGTATGATTTTGATCTAATGTACACTCCAGGTAAGTACATTGTTGTTGCAGATGCACTATCAAGAGCTGAAGCTGTGTTGGAAGACAATCATATTGAAGATGTTGTGCAAGCACATGTTAATATGATAACGGAGACACTGCCGGTGTCTGATAAAAAATTGAAACTAATAGTGGTAGAAACCAAAAAGGATGAAGTTCTGCATATGGTAATCAAGAATCACAATGAGGGATGGCCAAAAGGGTCATGTTCAAAGTACCACAGCATCAGAGCAAAATTAAGTGTAGCCAATGGATTCCTATTAAGGCAACAAAGAATAATAATACCACAGTCTCTGTGAGTCGAAATGTTCCCAAAGATTCAAGAGGGCCACCTCAGAATTGGAAAGTGTAAAAGGAGAGCACGAGCCATGGCCAGGGATCAGCAAGGATATTCAAAGGATGGTGGAAAAATGCGCAACATGTCAAAAATTCCAACATAGACAAACAAAAGAACCAATGCAGTGACACTTCCATTGCAGAAAGTAGGGATAGACCTGTTTTATCTTGAAGGGAAAGAGTATTTACTGGTCGTAGGTTACTTTTCCAGTTTTCCTGAAGTGGCACAGTTATCCAGCTCGTCAACCAGCTGTGTTATAATGCATGCTAAAGCTATCTTTGCTCGTCATGGCATTCCACAGGATGTCATGAGTGACAAGGGTCCATGTTTCAGTTGTCAGGAATGGAGGGAATTTGCGCAGAAGTACGACTTCAAGCATGTCACATCCAGTCCTTTATATCCACAGTCAAATGGAAAGCCAGAGAAAGGTGTGCAAATAGTAAAACAATCGCTTAAAAAATCAGTGGACAGCCAGGATGATCCACATCTGGCATTGCTCAGTTATCGAGCATCACCTTTGATCAATGGTTTGTCATCATCACAATTACTGATGAACAGGAAGATAAGAACAATGTTGCCATATCTTTCAAATCAACAAGCAAGTCACAAAATGAAACATCAACTGCAGTCTCAAAAGAGGAAGCAGAAGAGATACTATGACAGGTCAACCATGTCTCTATAACCTTCAGAACACAATGATATCATAAAGGTGGAGGATCCTGAAGGTAGGTCACAGTGTGTGAAGGTGATACAGAAGATAGGTCCGAGAACCTACACAGTCATAATAAAGGACAGGTACTCAGGTGAAACAGAAGAGCTTTGTTAAAAATTCAGCAACCTGTTTCTTCATGTCAGCTGATGATGTGTGTGAAAACTTCTGTCTATCCAAACCAACGCAACCTGAACAAGAATCAAGTGTACAACCTGAAGACGCACAGAGCAATGCAGTTCCAACAGAGGCATCTTCAGAGCCACTAGTATGTCAAGCAGATTCGGCAGATCAACAAAAACTTAGAAGGTCAACAAGACATCGAAAGAAGCCTGACAGACTGAATCTGTCGTGGGCATTGTAATTGTAAATAATCTGGATTGTAATGTTATTCATAACATGGGCAGGATTCTCCATCTCACCACACCAATTTTCTGGTGTGGTGCGCCCCCGCCAGCATCAGATTCTCCGTCCCGCCAGCTGGCCAATTGAGTTTCCCATTATGGCCAGCCCCACGCCATTGGGAAACCCCATGCACTGCCGGCGCAACGGACAATTCCGCCAGTGGAGAATCCAGCCCCATACGTATGATAATTGGTTGAAACGGAATATTTTATATTTTTGTTAAAATCTAAAGGATAGGGCTCTGTAATGATATGCATAAACAATTCTGTATGTTGGGATGTTCGACCTCCAACCAGCAGGTGGCAACAGACCTACATCATGTGACGCTGCAAACTTGAGGAGTCAGGGTGAGGAGGAGTCGTGGATATTTGTCTTTAGTATTAGCTCTTGTATTCTAGTTGTTGTTTACAGTTCTTTAGTAGTATCAGTATTGTTTTCTACCCATGTTATTGTAATTTAATCAATCTTAACTAGTCATGAACTAGATGTTCTTTGGTGCACTGACTGAATCATTGCAATGCACTAGAACGTATCAGGCTCCACGTCTACATGCTCCAGCTTTGAGCAAGACCAGAACATATGTAGATGGTTAGCAGGGCCCCTCCCACACCGCTCACAGACATCCTCCACCTTCCTTATTCCGGCGATCTTACCCATCCAAAAGAATGAAGAAACCGACCTATCCACCCTCTTAAAAAATGCCTTAGGCAAAAAGACCAGCAGGCACTGAAATAGAAACAAAAACTATGGCCTTCCACAACTCTGAACTCCTCAAAGCAAAGGACAAGGGCTCTATCGCCAATGCTCATCACAAACAGAAGGGGGAGGTCATGGGGCATCCCTGCTTTATTCCCTGATGCAACAAAAAATACCCTGGATTTGTGTCATTCATAAGCACACACTCTATCAGCTCCTTATACAGCAATTTCACCCATGCCACAAACCTAGGCCCAATCCCAAACTTCTCCAACACTACAATCAGATAGCTCCACTCCACCTGATCAAACGCCTTCTCCGCACCTAATGCCACCACCACCCTTAACAAATCCCATCTGATCCGCCATAATCACCCTCGGTAGGCACACCTCCAACCTTAGCACCAACCCCATTGCCAATATCTTAGCATCTACGTTCAGTAGAGATATGGGCTTGTACTACCCACACTCCATCGGGTCCATATCTTTTTAGCAGCCAGAGGATGGAGGACAGGCAGCAGTGAGGGTCCGGCATACCTGGAGGACCAGGGAGGCCTTCAACACGCACGCTTTTGATAGGACAAGGCTACGTCCGTCAGCTCAACCACCCTAATCCCCCTCCACCCCTACCCCCTCCTCCCCTTCCCCCACCTCCCCACCCCCTCCTCCCCCCCCCTCCCCCCACCCCTCGAATACTGTGTTCTACTCTCCAAGGGTCTGTGTAACCTCACCACAGGGTGATAGGCCTGTGTTGACACTGTCAGCGGGCCACTACACACGGCAGGAGAGTGATGATAACTCGCTGTGAGAATCATCTGGTGCTACTCAGTTTATGCGACAGTCTGACTCCTGTCTTTGCGCTGACAGCACATCACACCCATCCTCTGACTGGGGTCTACATCAACAACGTTTAATCCTGGGCCATTGTGCCCAGGGAGCGAGGTGTGGGGGGGGGGGGGGGGGGGAAGCAGAGGACAACAGGGGGTGGGGGTGCAGGCAAGTCCCGCTGTGAAGAGCAATGTGACAGAGGCTTCACATGTATTAGGTGTAACATGTTTTAATAGGGAACATTTCCAACTCCCCTAGCTACAGATAATGCCCCCCCCCCTCAGTGTGCTGTCAAGCTTTTTAATCTTATATGGTCTACTGCAGCGTTTGCGTGTTCCCCCATGATACACATGGGGGGTGGAGGCAGCCAGCTGCTTTTCGCACCCTGTGGCCTTTGATGCCCTTGGCGAATGTCCTCTGGAGGACCTCGGCCGGCTTACCGAAGTGAACCTGTTGTGCCGCTGACTTGGGATGTGCTGGTTTCAGGAGCGGGGAAGTCGTAAGAACTGGAGACCGCCTTTGTCTCTTTGGTAGTAAGCCCCGGGTTGGCCTCAAGTGCTTTCTTCTCCCTGACTATGCCCGTAGGGTCTGATGTGTTAGGCGGGTTGGTTTGACGTTGACTGCAACTGGATGCAGGGAAGCTAGAAACAAACGTCTAACACCGGAGATGATCCAACACGGTTTTATTTAAACTATGAACGTCTGTACTTGTTCAGCTGTGGGTTGACACTCTACTAATCTTACTGACAACCTCTTACTGGTTCGGCCAGACTCACTAGCTACCACATGGCAATAATGTCCACTGACTTGTGCACTCTGACTGTCTCAGTGTCTGGGTCCCGAAAAGAGCGGGAGTCTTAATGCCCTGTGAGCTTTATAGTGGTGGTGTCCTGTCTGGTGATTGGTTGTTCTGTGTTGTGTGTTCATTGGTCATCCTATGTGTCAATCACTGTCTGTCTGCATCTCATTATATACATGAGCGGATATTCTGACAAGGTCCTGGGGGTCTCCATGGACGGAGGGGTAACTGCAGTAAGCTCTAGAGGCCTTTGAGTAATCTAGCTTCATCCCCTTCTGAATCTCACGGCCGTGTACTAGCATCTGCATAGCTCTGGGAGAACCTTGTCCAGAGGCTCAGCGTCTGACTAAGACCCAGCTGAGTCCTGGGATCCAGCAGACCTCTGGCTGCTGACACTCTTGGATGTTCCTGCCTCCACCTGTGTGCATCAGCAACTGTGTGGTGTTGATCAGATTGTGCCTTGATAGTGGTTTCCTTGGTACTCTCCTCCGAGGTGTTCTCTTGGGTGCAGATGGGGATGACACCCAATGGACCTGCCCCGTCAGATGGAAATCCTGTGAGAGAATGGACATGTGGTCAGTGAGAGGGAAGGATCATTATTCTGACTTGAACAACTCACTTGAGACATCTGGGTGATGAGACAGTGGATCTTCATCTCTGCAGCGCAGGCCAATCTTGCTGTCATTGACTGCTCTCACCTTGGTCCATTCCTCATAGGGGGTGAGAGCTCATATCTCAGGTACTCAACCCCCCCAGTCATGGTACTTTCCTGTTTATTATGGGTTGTCATCTTCTGTGAGGACAAAGAGAGGGCATTGTGAGTTGCACATTTGATGGGTCAGGAGGGTCTATATCAGCTGGCCTATGTGGGCACTGCACCTGGACATGAAGGCGCTGTGCTCGTGGGTTCAGGGGAACAAACATGAAGATCGATGCATGGAGGGTGGAAGGTGTAAGTACTGATCTGTGGGGGGGGGCGGGGGGGATGTGGCTTGGGAATTTGTGGGGAGGCAGATGGAACTGATGCCAGGAGAGAGGTGTTAACTTGCTGTTCATTGGAAGTTGTTGGTCTTCTCCCGACATTGTACAGCGGTCCTCCAGGTTATGCTGTCCACAGACACAGCAACTGCCTCCCAGGGGGTGTTGGTGGCCCTGCTGCTGGCCCTCCGACCCTTTTGGGGGAACAAGATGCCCCGTCTTGCATCCGCTGCATCCAGAAGCTGGCCAGTTTGGCATCATCAAAGCGAGGAGCAGGCCTATGCGCTGCTATGCTTGTGTGTTGACTGGAGTGAGTGGTGAGGGAACATTTAAAATCAGCTCTTCCCCCTCACGGTGCCAAGGACCTGGGTTTGATCCTGGCACTGGGTCACTGTCCATGTGGAGTTTGCACATTCTCCCCGTGTTCTGCATGGGTCTCATCCCCACAACCCAAAGATGTGCAGGTAGGTGGATTGGCCACGTTAATTGGTCCTTAATTAAAAAAAAGAAACAGCTCTCCCTTGATAGTGGCGAGCTGCCGAGGCTGACCCTGGTGAATCATATGGCAAAACAGCCACTAATGGCAAGAAGCTTGTGGGGTCTAATTTCCGGCACAAATTGCCATTAAATATGGGACATGATCTCGCCAAGATGGCCATCGAGGAACACCCCGCCAATCGCATCCAAAATTAACTTAGAAGGTAAAGCGAGCCCATTGTGTTTAAACTTAACTGGTTAGGTCATAGTATTTGAGTGGGATAAGGAAGACGTAGTAATGGGAGGGGCCAAGGCCCATGCTGTGGGCACCCCCATGCTGTTGGGAAACCCACGGGGGTGAATGCACTGCTGGCAAAGTGCAGGATCCTGCCAACAGAGAATCATTCAGTTTTGAGTTTAGTCAGTTTCAGCTGGAAGCTTATCAGCAGCTTTTGCAAATGGCTGTCAGATTAAGCAGTAGTGGGCAGCACAGTGGCCTAGTGGTTAGCACAACCGCCTCACGGCGCTGAGGTCCCAGGTTCGATCCCGGCTCTGGGTCACTGTCCGTGTGGAGTTTGCACATTCTCCCTGTGTCTGCGTGGTTTTCGCCCCCACAACCCAAAAATGTGCAGAGTAGGTGGATTGGCCATGCTAAATTGCCCCTTAATTGGAAAAAATAATTGGGTAATCTAAATTTATAAAAGAAAAAATAAAGATTAAGCAGTAGTCCGCCACGGACATGAATCTGCAGGCTGTTTCCTGACAGGATCTCTCTCCAAGCAGTCTTTTAAAATAAATTCTATTCAAGTGTAGAGCAGGCAACTTCATGTTTACTAACTGTATTTAAAAGTGGGTTTTAACCTGTGATGGGCTTTCCTTGATTGGAGATAAAGAAGGTAGCAATTAGGAGTTAGAATATTTCATTTTATTGTTAAGCATTGTTTAACTGGTGATTGTAAGCTATATTTCTGTGCTGTTAAAGGTAGTTTAATATTATGTTAATAATAAAGTTTGTTTAAACACCATGGATGGGATTCCCCATCCCGCCAGCCCTGTTTTCCGGTATGGCACACCCCCGCCAGCAGCGGGATCCTCCATTCTGGTAGCCGGCCAATGGCGTTCTCCCATGCTGTGGGCACCCCCATGCTGTTGGGAAACCCACGGGGGTGAATGCACTGCTGGCAAAGTGCAGGATCCTGCCAACAGAGAATCCAGCCGCATATCCCTATTTGTGTGTGGATCATTCCTGAAGTGAAGTAGCCTTTTGTCACAGTTTTACAAATTCAGAAAAATGGTTGGGGTTCCTGTCCGGTATCCGAGCATATGTTGGGGTCTGATCCGAGATCCTAATGCGAGTCAAAATGATCCACCGTGGCCTCTTCTTAAGGTCCCCAGCAACACAGGTGGCAGTCTCCCACCAATTCAATTCATTCTGTGATATCAAGAAAGCACTGGATGTCAACTCTGACCTTTGAAAAAGCAATGAGCATTCATTCAAGGGCATCCGGCACCATGGGAAAGCCTGCAATTCTTGAACATTAGGGTGCTTGTTTGACCTGCTTAGCTATGATGTTACCTCTGTTTGCACATGGAGCTCAGTGACCTCTCTCATTAAGCAGTGTACTGCAAACTGCAAGGTGTTGCTAATTTCTTTAATAACAGATGCATAAGGATCTAGATGCATAAAATATAATAGCCACGGTCATCTTCACAGCCACTGGCAATGCAGGTTCTTGACCTGTTCTGATGTTGGAGTTGTAGGTGGACAGCCATCTCAGTGCAGTGCGGACTCTCAAACATCAGTTATTGCTGAAAGAATTGCTCCCTGAATGCCCCCGGCCCTCCCCCTTGCCCCAGGCAAATCAATCTCCTGCTGAGGATCAGTCTCTCCCTGATCCTCCTACCCATTCCGACTCTGCACAGCCTCAGTTCATTCTCCCAGTCATGTTCAATCCCAAGAGTAAGGCCTACTAAGCGACCTATGTCTGTAGCGATTCATTATGCAGACACCTTTTACTGAACATATACTTCAATACCACCCAGGCCGCTCCCTGTAAACTATTAGAAAAAATAAGTATACCCCGCAGGGCAAGAGTTATAGCTGGGGGAAGGGCAATTTTGATGCCATTAGACATGACTTAGGATGTGTAGGTTGGAGAAGTAGGCTGCAAGGGTTAGGCACACTGGATATGTGGAGCTTGTTCAAGGAACAGCTATTGCATGTTCTTGATAAGTACGTACCAGTCAGGCAGGGAGGAAGGGGTCGAGCGAGGGAACCGTGGTTTACCAAAGAAGTGGAATCTCTTGTTAAGAGGAAGAAGGAGGCCTATGTGAAGATGAGGCGTGAAGTTTCAGTTGGGGCGCTTGATAATTACAAGGAAGCGAGGAAGGATCTAAAGAGAGAGCTGAGACGAGCAAGGAGGGGACATGAGAAGTCTTTGGCAGGTAGGATCAAGGAAAACCCAAAAGCTTTCTATAGGTATGTCAGGAATAAAAGAATGACTAGGGTAAGAGTAGGGCCAGTCAAGGACAGTGGTGGGAAGTTGTGTGTGGAGGCTGAGGAGATAAGCGAGATACTAAATGAATACTTTTCGTCAGTATTCACTCAAGAAAAAGATAATATTGTGGAGGAGAATGCTGAGACCCAGGCTATTAGAATAGATGGCATTGAGGTGCGTAGGGAAGAAGTGTTGGCAATTCTGGACAAGGTGAAAATAGATAAGTCCCCGGGGCCAGATGGGATTTATCCTAGGATTCTCTGGGAAGCCAGGGAAGAGATTGCTGAGCCTTTGGCTTTGATTTTTAGGTCATCATTGGCTACAGGAATAGTGCCAGAGGACTGGAGGATAGCAAATGTGGTCCCTTTGTTCAAGAAGGGGAGTAGAGATAACCCTGGTAACTATAGGCCGGTGAGCCTAACGTCTGTGGTGGGTAAAGTCTTGGAGAGGATTATAAAAGATACAATTTATAATCATCTAGATAGGAATAATATGATTAGGGATAGTCAGCATGGTTTTGTGAAGGGTAGGTCATGCCTCACAAACCTTATCGAGTTCTTTGAGAAGGTGACTGAACAGGTAGACGAGGGTAGAGCAGTTGATGTGGTGTATATGGATTTCAGTAAAGCGTTTGATAAGGTTCCCCACGGTCGGCTATTGCAGAAAATAGGAGGCTGGGGATTGAGGGTGATTTAGAGATGTGGATCAGAAATTGTCTAGTTGAAAGAAGACAGAGAGTGGTGGTTGATGGGAAATGTTCAGAATGGAGTTCAGTTACGAGTGGCGTACCACAAGGATCTGTTCTGGGGCCGTTGCTGTTTGTCATTTTTATAAATGACCTAGAGGAGGGCGCAGAAGGATGGGTGAGTAAATTTGCAGACGACACTAAAGTCGGTGGAGTTGTAGACAGTGCGGAAGGATGTTGCAGGTTACAGAGGGACATAGATAAGCTGCAGAGCTGGGCTGAGAGGTGGCAAATGGAGTTTAATGTGCAGAAGTGTGAGGCGATTCACTTTGGAAAGAATAACAGGAATGCGGAATATTTGGCTAATGGTAAAATTCTTGGTAGTGTGGATGAGCAGAGGGATCTCGGTGTCCATGTACATAGATCCCTGAAAGTTGCCACCAAGGTTGATAGGGTTGTGAAGAAGGCCTATGGTGTGTTGGCCTTTATTGGTAGAGGGATTGAGTTCCGGAGCCATGAGGTCATGTTGCAGTTGTACAAAACTCTAGTACGGCCGCATTTGGAGTATTGCGTACAGTTCTGGTCGCCTCATTATAGGAAGGACGTAGAAGCTTTGGAACGGGTGCAGAGGAGATTTACCAGGATGTTGCCTGGTATGGAGGGAAAATCTTATGAGGAAAGGCTGATGGACTTGAGGTTGTTTTCGTTAGAGAGAAGAAGGTTAAGAGGTGACTTAATAGAGGCATACAAAATGATCAGAGGGTTAGATAGGGTTGACAGCGAGAGCCTTCTCCCGTGGATGGAGGTGGCTAGCACGAGGGGACATAGCCTTAAATTGAGGGGTAATAGATATAGGACAGACGTCAGAGGTAGGTTTTTTACGTAAAGAGTGGTGAGGCCGTGGAATGCCCTACCTGCAACAGTAGTGAACTCGCCAACATTGAGGGCATTTAAAAGTTTATTGGATAAGCATATGGATGATAAGGGCATAGTGTAGGTTAGATGGCCTTTAGTTTTTTTCCATGTCGGTGCAACATCGAGGGCCGAAGGGCCTGTACTGCGCTGTATAGTTCTATGTTCTATGTTCTATATGGAAAATAGCCAAAATGTGTAGAATTGCAGCAAAAGTCAGAGCAATTAATTTGTAAATAGTCGACGATCTCTTTAAAAAGTACTTTTGAATGTATTTTTGTGAAGGGTAGTGAAGAGTGTGCATAGTTTGAAGCTGAATTCCAAAATGACAGCACTGGCATCAAATCAGTGCTGGCTGATTATGCTCTACCGGCTCTGCATACTTCTGGTGAATAGTAGGTTTGTGTTTGCTAACTCCTTTACCAATATGGCATCTGGCACACTTTGCAGCTGAAATGTGTGCGTATATTGGAACTGCCATTTTGAAACCGAAGGTGCCTAGTAGCAGACCAGCATTGTGCGCTACTGAGCCTAATTTTGCCCCCAATCTCTTTTAAATACATTACCAGTGTGGCTATCAACACTTCCAGAACATACACATTGCTCTGCACTTCATTCAAACATTGGGGACTATTCTCCGAGCCCTGCACCGGTCCGGAGAAGCGCCACAACCGCGCCACGACGCCCCGACTCCAGCGCACGATTCTCTGAGGTGTGGGGAATCGGTGCCATTTGCGCCGGCGCGTTTGGCGCGGTGCCGGCTGTGGGCCGCCTGAATTAGCGGGGCCGCTGATTCGCCGGCTCGGATGGGTCGAGCTGCTGCGCCGATATGACAGAGTCTCGCCTTTGCCGTTCACCCCTGGTCGCTGCCGGCGGGAACTCTGCGGGAACGATCGGGGGGCAGTCTGTGGGGGGGTTAGGGGGATTCCTTCACCGCGGGGTGGGGGGGCCTCCGATGGTGTCTGGCCTGCGATTGGGGCCCACTGATTGGCGGGCCGGCCTCTCCCTCCCCCCCCCGGGCCTACGTTCTGGCGCGGCCGGCCCCTGAACAGTGACTCCATCTTGAGTCGGGGCCGGCGCGCTAAAGAAGACCCCGCGCATGCGCAAGATGGCATGGTCCAACTGCGCATGCGCAGGATGGAGCTGAACCAACTGCGCATGTGCGGGTTAGCACGGCGCCCATTTGGTGCCGCGAAAGGAGGCTGATGCGGCGTGAACCACTCCAGTGCCATGCTGGCCCCCTATGGGGGCCAGAATCGTATGTAACTGGGCCCGGTTCCCGCCGTCGTAAAACGCGACGGCGTTCACGACAACGCAAACTCTTGGGCCCAATATGGGAGAATCGCCCCCTATGTCCTGTTTACAAAATCATATGTCAAAAAGGAAGTTCTTCTATGCCTTTTCTTAATTAGTTTCTGGAGAAAATATTGTCTTTGTTCTTGAGAATAAGTATTTAATTGTATTTTTTTTTAATTGTCACAACTTGAGATTTGCCTCTATGATCTAAACCAGGCATTCTGTCATTTTGGCTCATGTTTGCTTGTATACATAGAGCACTCCAACTTCTCTGAGAAAACAGCAGTGGCTATGAGTATGTCCTGGCATGTCCATCATGAAATGCATGAAAGATTGATGTCTTTTGAAGGCTACAGAACCACACAACTATTTTGTTTCCTTCTTTTACCATTTTTTGGAATAAAATGAAAAATGTTAGTATATCTTATATTGATTATCTTTGTGCTGTCTTCAGAGGGAGCTATTTCCCAGAAAGTGCAATGTGAAAGGAGAGTGTTAACATGCATTTGTTGACTGCTCCTCCAGGCATTAGAGAAGTGAGAAAGAGGAGAGTATGTAACTGATAGCTTTGATATTCTGTTAGATAAAGACCTCTATGGATTAAGCCAGATATTATGAAAGCTGTGACTGCTGCAAACACTGTGTTCAAATACCTTCCATGGCTTTAGTCACCGTAAGGTCAGAAGCGATTGATGTTACAGAGCTAGAAGTAGATAGTCCTAGTAAGGAAGAGGATATGGAATTGGAACCACAACCCGAGATGGAATAGCTTGCTGAGGTTGCAAGCAGTCTAACTCAGCCGAGACAGTGGCTGGTGAGTTAGAGAGCTATTAACTCTGATGAACCTACCTCAAGTGAATCTGCAACGACTTGCACGTAGCCATCTAGCGGCATGGAAAAGATCCAACCTCCTCTGCAACTCCAGATCTCTGGCAACCTCGGCGCCAACTGGAAAGTCTTCAAACAAAAGTTCCTCCTGTATATCGAGGCCTCCGACCTCGAGGCAGCATCGGATGCCCGAAAGATCGCGCTGTTCCTGTCGACTGCGGACTGAGTTAGACTGTGGACCACGCCATCTACATCTATAACTTGCTCATGTTTGCCAATGACGAAGACAAGACGAAGTTCAAGACCGTTCTGCTGAAATTCGACAACCACTGCGACATTGAGGTGAATGAGAGCTTTGAACGGTACATCTTCCAACAGAGGCTTCAGGGTAAGGATGAAACTTTTCATTCCTTCTTGACCCATCTCCACATCCTAGCACAGTTATGTAATTATGACTCGACGGCTGATTCCATGATCCGGGATCAGATCGTTTTTGGGGTCCAGTCCAACTCTCTGCGGGAGCAGCTCCTCAAAATCAAGCAGTTGACCCTCTCCGTCGCCATCGCAACATGCGTTGTCCATGAGCATGCCAGGAATCGTTACTCCCGCATCAGGGCGGCAGAAAATGCAAAACTAGTCTCCCATGAGGCAGAAAGGATGCAGGCCATAGCAAAAATGCAAGGCCTGAGCATCGAGGAGAGTGGCCGTTTTGCGCGCTTTTCCCCGGTCTCTATGCATGCGCGCCACGACCGGGTGGACGACGAGGCCGAAAACCCCTTTGCGCATGTGCGAAAGTCGGCCGACCGCACTGCGCATGCGTGATCGCGTACGGAACGCGTTGACGTCAGCGTCCTGACGTGTCCAAATTGTGGCTCCGCCCACTTAAAGTAGCAATGCCCAACCAAAGGAAGGCGATGTCTACAGTGTGGAAAGCCTGGGCATTACGCGGCCTTATGCAGGCCCGCTCCACCGACCAACAGGCAGCGATCCCAGCTGCAGCGCAGACATGTCCGCTGCATACAACAAGGCATGCAGGATTCGGATCCTGACAGCCCAACGTACCCCGATGCTGATTGCCTCGAGTCTCCATATCGGGTGGGCATAATCGCCACGCGCGAGCTGGCCTCCACCGTGCCTGCAAACCGCCTTTCAATCCTCACTGTGGATCCTGACGATGAGTGGTGTGCTGTCGTCACGGTTGACCAGTCTCGCATCCGATTTAAATTGGACACTGGCACATCTGCAAACCTCATATCACAGTCAGACCTCGACAACATCCGAGACCAATCTAGCATTCTTCCACCAGCCTGCCAGCTCCTTGACTACTATGGCAATGCCATAGCTGCCAGTGGATCATGTCAGCTAGGTGTATCTCACAAGGCAATCAAAGTGATGTTACGATTCGAGATCGTCCAGCCTGGCAAGGCATCCCTGCTTGGTGCTCGCACTTGTAAACTCCTAAATCTGGTCCAGCGGCTCCATGCCATGTCCTCGACACCGGCGACTGCCTCGCCCAATGTAAATCTCCAGGCTGCGATAGACGACATTCTCACCCAAAAGCACAACGTGTTTGAGGAATGGGCACGCTCCCACATCGTTACAAGATATTGCTCAAACCGAATGCCATCCCAGTCATCCATGCACCGCGCCGGGTGCCGGCTCCTCTCAAGGATCGTCTGAAAACGCAGCTACGAGAGCTCCAAGACCAGGGTGTCATCTCAAAAGTCACGGAACCAACAGACTGGGTCAGCTCCATGGTCTGCGTCAAGAAGCCCTCTGGTGAACTCTGCATTTGCATTGATCCCAAAGACCTGAATTGCAACATCATGCGCGAGCACTACCCGATCCCAAAGCTTGAAGAGTTAACCTTTGAGATGGCTCATGCCAAATTCTTTACCAAGCTGTACGCCTCCCATGGGTTCTGGCAGATACAGCTGGATGAGTCCAGTCGGAAGCTGTGCACGTTTAACACTCCGTTCGGCAGGTATTGCTACAATCGCATGCCTTTTGGTACCATATCAGCTTCCAAAGTATTTCATCGCATAATGGAGCAAATGGTGGAGGGCATCGAGGGGGTGCGAGTCTATGTAGACGATGTGATCATCTGGTCCACGACGCCCGAGGATCACATCGCTCGCCTCAAACAAGTTTTCCAGATGATACATGAAAACGGCCTCCAGCTCAACAGGGCCAAATGCTCATTTGGTAGGTCCGCTATCAAGTTTCTGGGTGACCACATTTCACAGCAGGGAGTGTAACCTGACGCTGACAAGGTGCTGGCAATCAACGCCATGAAGACCACAGAGGACAAAAAGGTGGTGCTCCGTTTCCTCGGGATGGTGAATTTTCTCGGGAAATTCATTCCCAACATGGCATCCCACACCACAGCCCTCCGGCATCTCGTAAAAAAGTCGACAGTGTTATAGTAGCTTCCGGCACATCAAGTGGAGTGGCTTGAGCTAAAGGCGAAGCTCACACAGCCCCAGTACTGGCATTCTTTGACCCAACCAAGGATACCAAGATATCCACAGACGCAAGCCAGGACGGCATTGGGGCGGTACTCCTCCAGCGAGACGACTCCTCGTCCTGAGCTCCAGTGGCATATGCCTCCAGGGCCATGGCTCCGACCGAACAATGGTATGCCCAGATCGAAAAGGAGTGCTTGGGTCTCCTGACAGGAATAGTCAAGTTTCAGTGCTACGTATACGGCCTGCCAAAGTTCACAGGGGAAACAGACCACAGGCCTTTTGTCCACATAATCCAAAAGGATTTAAATGACATGACACCTCGGCTGCAGCAAATTCTTCTTCGTCTCCGCCGATATGACTTTGAACACGTCTACACACCGGGTAAGGAGCTGATCGTCGCAGATGCCCTATCCCGATCCGTCACCACGCTGTGTGAACAGGGCGACTTCATTCGCCACATTGAAGCAAAGGTGCAGTTGTGTGCCAGCAACCTCCCAGCCACTGATATACGAGTTATACAAATACGCGAAGAAACTGCCAAAGATCCCCTACTGCAGCCCGTGATGAAGCACCTCGCCCATGGCTGGCAAAAGGGGCAGTGCCCCCAGTTCTTCAACGTTAAGGACGAGCTGACGGTTGTTGAGGGGATCCTTCTTAAACTAGATAGAATAGTAATTCCCCAAAGCATGCAAAACATGGTGCTCAGACAGATCCATGAGGGTCACCTGGGGGTCGAGAAATGTCGCGCAGAGCTCAGCAGGCAGTTTACTGGCCTGGCATCAGCCAGGACATTGCCAACACAGTCCTCAACTGCACAACATGCCAGAAGTTTCAACCAGCTCAGCCCAAGGAAACGCTGCAACAGCACGAGATCATGACCTCTCCGTGGTCCAAGTTGGGGATAGACCTCTTTCGTGCCAACGGGCCTGGTCGACTACTTCTCCAGCTACCCGGAAGTGGTGAAACTGTCGGACCTCACGTCAAAGTCCGTCATCAAAGCCTGCAAAGAGACGTTTGCCAGGCATGGGATATGGGACACCACTCACGGTAATGAGTGATAACAGTCCATGTTTCTACAACCAAGAGTGGTCCGACTTTGCACGATCCTACCACTTTAGTCACATCACATCCAGTCCTCAGGGAAGGCCGAGAAAGAGGTCGACATTGTCAAGCGGTTGCTGAGCAACGCTGCAGACTCAGCCTCGGATTTCAACCTGGCGCTATTGGCATGCAGGGCAACCCCTCTGTCGACTGGTTTGTCTCCAGCGTAGTTGCTCATGAACCGCAACCTGAGGACGATTGTTCCAGCCATCCATGTTCCAGACCTTGACCACCTCACGGTGCTGCAGAAGGTGCAGCGATCCAGGGACCAGCAAAAGATCACGTATGATGCTCATGCCACGGATCTGCCTGCGCTGGCCCCAGACGATGTTGTTTGTGTTCAGCTGCCTGAGGGAGGTTGGTCAGCCCCAGCCGTTGTCGTCAGACAGGCTGCTCCCAGGTCTTTTGTTGTCCAAATGGCTGATGGCTCCATTTTACGCCGCAACAGGAGGGCGCTGCGTACAGTTCCCTGCCCATCACCCGACCGCACTTCTCCGCATGTCATCATGCCTCCTCCGGACGTCTTGCACCACGAGGCCACCGATCTGGCAGCGATCCCACCTGTCCACAAGGCCACCGAGATGGCAGCCATCCTCCTCCTTTGCGGTAATCGAGAATTTGTCGGCCACCACAAAGACTGAATCTATAGACTTAAATCTTGTAAATTTTGTTCAGTTTGCTCTGCATCTGCACGATAGACACCTTCCCACGTACATATGTTCATTCATTCCCCACTTGTACATAGTTATGCATGCATATACAGCCACGTTACAAAATTTATTTTAAAAGGGGGAGATGTCATAATATCCACTCATGTATATCATGAGATGCAGACAGGCAGTGATTGACACACAGGATAACCAATTAACACACACGACACAGAAAAACCAATCACCAGACAAGACACCACCACTATAAAGCCCACAGGGCATTAAGGCTCTCCCTCTCTCACAGGACACGGCCAGGGAGATAGTCGCAGTGAACTGGCCAATGAACATTCACCATATGATAGAGAGCTAGTCTGGTCAAGCCAGTAGGAGGTTATCAGTTAGGTTAATAGAGTATCAACCCACAGCAGATTATGTACAGCAATCAACAGGTTCAATAAAACAGTGTTGGACCACCTCCTGTGTCGGAAGCCTATTTCTCGTTTTACTGAATCCAGTTGCAGTTGATGTTAGACCAACACAGATAGCACATCAGTGAGGAGGGTGGATTACCTGGATTGTGTGTAAGATGGATAACAGTTTGCTTCACTCTTCTCAATGTTTACATGGAAGAACGTCAGATTGAATGTCAAAGAAGAAATCTAGATGCATTGTATAGGTTTTATGGAATACAGCTGGGTATCATAAGCATATATTTTATATGGAAGCTGACTCATATCTGCAAAATAGGTCAACAAAGGGCAGCATGTAGATGAGAAAGAAAAGGAAGTTAAAAATGGATCCTTGTAGGGCTCTGGGGATCATATTATGATAATATGAGGAGATCCATTTGCTGGAGATGCTCTGTGTATGATCAGATAGGGAGAAGTGGAACCAAGTGAGAGCAGTAGGCTGTGTATTCATCTAAAATGGCCACCCAAAGTGGTTGATGGGAAATTTTGCCAAGCCTGAGCGCAGACATGCTACAGCCTGCAAATATACAAACGCTGCAGCTCAGACCTATGCAGAAACTAACACAGGAGAAAGGCCATTAAAATGTCTTCCTGAGATAATGGGCTCCAGGTAGAAACTGACAATAAGTGGCAGACTCGACGGCGCCTGTTTCCTTATTTGGGAAGGCCTACGTGCCTCGGACACTAATGGCTATGGCCGACCAGGACCCGCCCAGCCATCAAGGTGTCCGCCCCAATTGGCTCAAATTGATCAGGGTGATTGAGACCCGATCGATCCATTGGGCCTTCACCTGGGACCACCCAAAAGAGCACAAAAGCTTCAGGGATAAAAGGTGCTGCGTCGCCCACTCGCTCTCTCGACTGCAGCCTTCTCGACTACAGCTTCGGCAGCCAACTACAACGGTGAACCTTCCACCAGCCAAGAGGAAGGCCATCCATGCCATCCACAGTGGGACCAGAACCAAGGACACAGACGACCAGCTACAAGAACCCCAGCACTTCCAGACTATCAGATCAGAGATAAGGCCATATCTGCTCTGTACTTGCCAATCACCTGGAAGTTAAGTTAAGGTCATTTTAGTGTATTTGTTTATAGTCCAATGTGCATGTACGTGTGATTGATTAGCATTAACTTTGTGTGTTTATCAATGAACTATTATTATATTGAATAACTTGTGTGATCATTTGTCCACCGTACATGGGTTAAACACTCATTGTGGTTTAGAAGGCACAACAGCTGGACAAAAGAGGCAACATGTTAGAAGAGGATAGTGTGGTCATTTATGCCAAAGGCTGAAGAGAGTTTGAAAAGAACATGGAAATTATAATGCAACATGAACACAGTCACAACGAATCTTGCCTATGACTTCATTTAAGGCTGTTTCAGTGATGTAGGGATGGGCTGGAAAGATTCAAACATGGAGTTCTAAGAAAGATGGGTATGGATTTGGGAGGTGATAAGATTTCCAAGGACTTTGGAGGAGAATAAAGTTAGGGCAGGAAGGCGTTGGGGTCAGGGGGGTTAAACACTGAGTTTTCTGAAGGGGGAGACAATAATAGTGGTTCTGCATTTCATTGGAAATGGAGTCAAAGTGCAGGAGGTGGGGGGAGGGGGGGGGGGGTAACATGGATACAGAAGCTTGGAGAAGGCATTTGTGCAGATGGCAGAGAGAATGGAGAGATGAAGGGGTTCAATACAAGGACAGGAATGTGCCTGTGAGGAAGTTTGGTTTGGTGGATAAGGGGAGGGAAGGAAGCAACAGATGAAACTGAATGGATCGTGCTTATCTTGGTAACAAAAATATCCATGAATTAACACAATTCCTATTATAAGTGAACACAGAGGGTGCAGACAGACACTGGGTGCGATTCAGTGGACTTAAAACTAAAGCAGGGTGTTTCTCGGCGGCTGCAGCGCCGAGATCCACCCAACTATTCACTGGCACTTGGCTGATTTTTGGGTCTTGGGGAGTTTCTTCCCACCGAAGCCACCCGGGTCGATTTCGCAGATCAGGATGCCATTTTGACTGGCAGCCCCAATCTCTACACCACCCTGCTTTCTGGGCCCCCAAACTTTTCTTTTCCCCTCACCCCCCTCTAATGAGCAAGGCTCACCTAGGCCTGGGCACCTTGGCACTGCCAGCCTAGCACCCTGTTAGTGCCAGGGTGGCACTGCCATGGTGTCCTGGTGGCACAGCCAGAGTGTCAGGCTGGCAGTTTCATGGAGCCCGGGTGCCAGGGTAGTGCTAGGATACTACCCTGCCGTGTCCCAGACCACCCAAGGGGCTGTAATGGCCTGTGAGACTCTCCGAGCTGCTATCACGCCTGGTACATGTTTGTGGAAACCAGTGCTAAACGACACAATACTGAGGTCTCACAGGCACAGCCATCGACTCCTGGGCACTGAGTGAAGGCAGCGAACGGAGCTCATTTAAATGCGCCCTCATTGGGCATGATCCAGATCTCACCAGGTGGAGCGAGTTGTGTGACTTGCCATCAGCCCGGCGCAGAGCCCAATTTGGGACCACCCATTGTGGCCGGCTCTAAGCTGGGCGTAACGCGGTGACTGAATCGCGCCCACTGTATATACCAATCAATATTGAGCATTCACAGGGCAGCATGGTGGCCTAGTGGTTAGCACAACCGCCTCACGGCGCTGAGGTCCCAGGTTCGATCCCGGCTCTGGGTCACTGTCCGTGTGGAGTTTGCACATTCTCCCCGTGTCTGCGTGGGTTTCGCCCCCACAACCCAAAAATGTGCAGAGTAGGTGGATTGGCCACGCTAAATTGCCCCTTAATTGGAAAAAATAATTGGGTAATCTAATATTGAGCATTCAAAAGTTTGTTCCACTTTATTCTTCCATGGGATGTGGGCATCACTGACAAGACCAGCCATTGAATTAAGTAATTTGCGAGACCATTTCAGAGGGCAGTTAAGAATGATCCGCTTTGTTGTGTGTCTGGAATCATATGTAGGCCAAGTAAGGACGGATATTTCTTACTCTTGAGTACATTAGTGAACCAGATGGGTTGTTACAACAATCATTGATAGTTTGACTGGGACAAGCTTTTAATTCCAGATTTTTGTGAACTGAGTTTTTAAAATTCCACCAGCTGCCACTTTGGGGTTTGAACTCCTGCTTCCCTGGGTTACTCGTTCACCACCGAGCCACTGGCTCCCCAAGTTGTGAGAAGCGTGAGTGGCAGGAAGCACTTTGTCAATCATGATGGGTGGTATTGCTTTAGCTACTTTGCTGAGGCCTCTCATCTTCTTCAACATTTGCTGTCTGGTCACTTGTATACAGCACTGAATTCTTCTGCTACCTCCTCCCACTCAATCTGCCCAACCTGTCTTGTAGGTGTTGGCTTGCAGGTCTAAACATGGTAACTCTTCTTTGTCTTACATCTTCCAGCAGTACTTTGCATGTCGAATCGACAACAAAAATATTAATAGAGAGTTTCCAGTGGGGACAGGAATGGTTGGAACACAATTTTCTACTTCCTGCACACCTGAGTCCCATTAGTGGCACCAATTCCCTACTGTTATTGAAGAAATTAATTCACTAGTTTGTGCCAGAACAGTGATTCTATTATGGGGTGTGACATTTTTAACAAATGAAGCTTGCAAGAGATTTCTTTGTACATTATTTCAACACATTTGTTAAGCCATTTAAAGCAATCTAGTTAACTAATGCATTAAAATAACATGGAGAAGATTTTTATATGAAGAAAGAACTAGCATTTATGTAGTGCTTTTCATGGTCACAGCAAGTCCCAAAGCACTTTGCAGTCATTGAAGTACTTTTAAAATGCAATCACTGTTATAATGTAGCAAAAACAGACCAGCCAACATGCAGTGAGATCCCACAAACACCAATGAGCTGAATGATATGATATTAATTGAGATGTAAATACTAGCCAAAATTATGGGATTATTTTTATATCTTTCTAGCAGCACTATGAAGCCCTACCGGAACATTCCATGTGCGCAATGTCCCACTGACCACTTCCTGTGCAGCCTTTGTAGCATATGTGCAGTGGCACACATGGGTGTGTTCCAAAACCCTTGAATAAACTACCCTTGAAACAACATGGGTGGGATTCAGCGGCTACGTTAGCCATGGGCGCAGATCCCATCATGACTTCTAAATCTCGCTAGTGGGCAAAAACGGGATTTGTACCAGCAAGATTTCCGATCACAATCTTCCTAGGCCCTCCCCGATGACATGATCAGGTTCACACCAAGGAAGCATTGTGTTGAGTTGCTGGAGGAATTCAAGCATTTACTGATCATATGAAGGGCAGGTTACTACTGCCTTACTGAGGCAGTTTGCAGCACCACTTGCTTTGCAATATGACCAGAACATAGAAAGAGGAGGCAGAAAGGTGAGGTTCTGCAAAGAGTGAGATAAAGGAAGTTCTCCATAGAAGATCCTACCCATAATTGATGACAATGTGTGACAAGGCTATGATTCACAAAGGAGTTGGTCAAAATGTTGTGCCACGTACTTCACGATGACATTGAGCCTCGAAGTAGGGTGAGAACAGCACTTCTAGTGGTCATGAAGGTCACTGGCGTCCTAACATTCTGTACCGCTCGATGCTTCTAGGCGACAACAGAGGACGCAGTAACATTTTGCAGTTCTCCATTCATAGATGCATCAGGAACATCACAGAGACTGAGTACGTGAGAAGAGGGAACTTAATCCTCTTCTTCCTATGATGTGGAGATGCCGGCGTTGGACTGGGGTGAGCACAGTAAGAAGTCTTACAACACCAGGTTAAAGTCCAACAGGTTTGTTTCAAACACGAGCTTTCGGAGCACGGCTCCTTCTTCAGGTTGGGGGGGGGGTCTCTCTCTCACCCCTGTCTCTCTCTCACCCCCGTCTCTCTCTCACCCCCGTCTCTCTCTCACCCCCGTCTCTCTCTCACCCCCGTCTCTCTCTCACCCCCGTCTCTCTCTCACCCCCGTCTCTCTCTCACCCCCGTCTCTCTCTCACCCCCGTCTCTCTCTCTCACCCCCGTCTCTCTCTCTCACCCCCGTCTCTCTCTCTCACCCCCGTCTCTCTCTCTCACCCCCGTCTCTCTCTCTCACCCCGTCTCTCTCTCTCACCCCGTCTCTCTCTCTCTCTCACCCCCGTCTCTCTCTCTCTCTCTCTCACCCCCGTCTCTCTCTCTCTCTCACCCCCGTCTTCCTAAGCAGGGAAAACCAGGATAAAAGGACACATGGATTTACAGAGGGTTTCCCAATGATGTCGGGTGGCATTGGCTGCATGCATATTGCTCTGTAACCACCCACCCTCCCCACATCAATGAAGAGCGATATAGAGGATAGAGCGATATCTCCGGAAAAATTTCGAAGTGTGATCGCGAGCGGGAATTGCTGCGAGCTTCCCAGCATTCAGACCAGCGAGGCCGGTAGCGCAATTCAATGTTAATTGGTCTACTTAACGAGGCCTCACGGGCTTCTCATCGCAAATGAAGGCTCGGCAGTTGATTCGCCAGGACCGCGCTCACCAGGTCGCCCTAACAAGGTCGAGCAGCACTTAAGCTGCACTTGATCAGCCAACCCTAGGCAGCTCGCAACAATGGCGCTGAGGAGACCAGCCCCAAGATTCATGGATGCTGACCTAGGGAGGCTGCTAGACGCTGTGGAGGCCAGGAGAGTCAGCCACAAGGCAGCCAGTGCTGCCTGGGGTGAGGTGGCGGCACCTGTCAGCTCGGGGAGTGTGACCAGGAGGACTGGCCTTCAGTGCTGGAAAAAGGTCAACGACCTACACCGGGCAGCATGAGTGAGTAGACACCATCGCCCCTCCAAGGGAGCGTTTAGCCCCCCAAATCCCCATGTGACCACCAGCCCTTTGTCCACCCCCCTCAACCCCCTCCCCAACCCATCATTCACACCCTCTCCCACCGCTGTATACTGTGCATGTGGCTAACGATGCCCTCTCTGTGTCTCCTCAGGAAATGCTCTCCCATAACCATTGGGAGTGATGTATTGTACAACACATTTAACATATTTTCGCAAAACCATTATGATGCCTGTCACTTCCTTCCAAAATGCGTGATGACCTCCGGTTCCTTTGCCCATCTCTCCAGGCACAGGCTCCCCCACTCCCCCGCCCCCTCCCCATCCCTCCCTATGGTGCTCACCCCCCTCCAGCCGTGCACATGCCCCCAGAGCTGGGTCCCATCCCCTGGGTGTTCAGATGTTGGCTGTTGCATGTGTGGCGTTGTCTCCTGCAGTATTCAAGCACAGTGCCTAGGCATCAAGGTTTGATTGGGATGCTAGGCAATGACTGCAATAATAATAATATTTATTAGTGTCACAAGTAGGCTTGCATTACACTGCAATGAAGTTACTGTGAAAATCCCCTAGTTGCCACACTCTGGCACTTATTCGGGTACACTGCGAGAGAATTCAGAATGTCCAATTCACCTAACAAGCACGTCTATCGGGGCTTGTGGGAAGAAACCGGAGCACCCGGAGGAAACCATACAGCCACAGGGGAACATGCAGACTCTGCACAGACAGTGACCCAAGGAGGAATTGAACCCTGGTCCCTGGCGCTGTGAAACAACAGTGCTAACCACTTTTCTATGGTGCTGCCCATCCACGGGAATCCACTTGGCATCTGTGAGGTGCTCACTTAACCACGATTGCAAATTACCGATTACCAATAGCTTTCAGCCGCACAGCCAGAGACCTCGGCAGTCTGTGGGGGTTATGGGCGGTCGTTGGGGCAGGTGGGCAGGGATAGTGGTTGCCCCGGAACAAGTACACATGATTCAGGTGTTGGCATGGTGGTGCCTCGAGCTGTTGCCACTAGTTGCCCCTCAGTACACCCCCATCCCGCAATGGCAGCCCACCCCTGCAGAGAGTCCCCCACCCCAGCCGAGTGTCCCCCATCCCCCACTGAGCACTGGGGTGGCAATCACAGCACCCCCTGGGCTCGATGCCGGTGAGCTAAGATGGCTACTCACCTCCTCGGCTCCCCACAGAAGCCTTTCCACCAGGTTCACGTTTTTTCAAAAGGAGTACTAATTGGCACCAGCGTGGGCACTGACTGGGGAGACCACTGAATGACGGGAGATCGTTGGATATGGGGTGGCTCTCATTAATTGTATGGAAATAGGGCTCAAGTGGTGATAATTGGTTTCTCGCTACACTACAACGAGATACCGATTTCGCCTACAGGAGAGGGCCGGTTGCATCACAAACTGTTTGCCACCTGGCACTGATCCCGTTTTTAGCCTATCCCGCTATTCACCAGCCTCATTACGCTCTTGCTCAAGCGTAACGAGGCAGGAGAATCACGCCCAGAATCTCTAAAGTGCAGAACGAGGCCATTTGGCCTATTAAGTCTGCACCAGTCCTCCAAAAGTGCATCCTGATAGGCCCATTCCTCCGCCCGATCCCCGTAACCCTATCTAACCTTTGGACACTAAGGGGCAATTTAACGTGGCCAATCTACCTAACCTGCACATCTTCGGACTGTGGGAAGAAACCGGAGCAACTGGAGGAAACCCATGCAGGCATGGTGAGAATATGCAAACTCCACACAGATAGCCACCCAAGGTCAGAATTGAACCCAGGTCCGTGGGGCTGTGAGGCAGCAATGCTGACTTCTGTGCCACCGTTCCGCCCTATCACAACCTCAACGGCTACCCCTCAGTTAATGTGCAAGTACGTCAAAAGCTTAAACTCAATGAATGTCTACTAAACTGTAATGTTTTTATTTTGCACCCATCCGCAATACCGACAGCCTTGGGACCTCCAAATTACACTAGAGTATGATTCTCGCTCGGTGACAAGGCCTATCTCCTCCATACATGGCTGTTGACCCTGCTCTGGCATTCCACCAAACAAAATCAAAGGGGACTTCCCACAGCTGCCTCTGTCTCTGGCACCTCCTGCAAACTTTTGATGTGCTCATCACCCAGTGTCATCCTATCTAATCATTTGCAAGGATGCATTGAGGTGACTGTATCTTTGCTGATGGAGATTGCGCTTTTAACATGTAATGGTATTTGGTCTGATCTCTGCTGTTGTCTGTAAACGTTAGACACTTGTGGTGGTATGGATAGGAGCACTGCCATTGGTGCAGAGCACTGGTTTCCCATTGGCTCTGGCTGGTCATGTGCCTCTCAGTTGATTGGCTGGGACTAGTCATGTGACTGCTCACCAATTGGTCGAGAGGCAAGTAGACCCCGCCTCGAGTACCCAGAGTTCCCGGTGGTCGGCCTTTCTCTGTAGTCGACTACCGGGCTAACATCTAACTGATTAAAGCCTAAGTTTGGACCTTCATCGTGTCTCGCGTCCAATTGATGGTACATCAACACTTTGACCAATTTATACTAAAACTCATTTACCCAGGTGCCCTTACTAATGAGATCATCAAAGGACAAGAGTGGATTTGTGGTTCACCCCAATTTTATTACTGAATCTTACACCCAAACTCTATTCACACAACTCTAACTCCTGAAACAAACTTATTAATCCTATATTGTCTATCTGAGACAAAGATACTACCCGTGTAGTTGAACCTGGTCAGGCTACTCCGCCGGGTATGATTCTTCGCTGAGCTCTGCCAATTCTGATGATATTGCTTCTGAGCTCAGGGCCTCTTTGTGAAGGTTGGTCTTGCACGCTCTCTGTTGTCATTGTTTTGTTTTCTCTTCACTGGGGTGGAGTCTTCACTTGGGGTGGACTCTACACTGGGGGTCGCTTCCAGTTGTCTCTTCTTATACCCCATCACTCCTCTCTTTCTCGCCCTTCTGGAAAGTTCTCTGGCTTCCAGCCAATGAAGTTACCGGAGGAGTGGCACGCAGCACCCAATGGAATTGTCACTTCCATATATGGAAGATGCCAGGGGCCCCCTCAGGATCCATTCTTGGGTGTATGGAGTGCACATTGCCCTTTCCATATATATGTTGTTGAGGCACCGTTGAGACCGATCGATGCTGAACCTGAGGTGCCTGCAAGTCTTGCCGATACTAACCAATACACAAAATACTGTCCTTATATGGCCAAGGTGGAGTACCTCCAGTCCCAACTTCCAGGACAAGTTCAGACTTGCTCTTCTTTGCCTCTGATCAGTCTCTGTGTTTATTTGGCCTGTCTGAATTCCCATCAGACCTGGCGGCTCAAGTTGACTGCTGGTTAATTAAGATTGTCCAATTCTGGGACTTCCGGTTGCGGCTATGCGGAGCTAAGTCGCACGTTCGGCAGCTCCCGCTAGGAATGGACTTTTGGGCTATTTTTAGGGCCCCCAGCGGCACTTCTTCGACGTTTCCTGACGTGGGAAGGAGTCAGCAACATTTCCCCAGCAGTATATGGCCTGGACCAGGAGTGGGGCGAGTAAAAAGGTGGGTACCGGGTTGCTGCTGTAAACTGCTGAACCTGAGGCCTGTTCAGGGGCACAAAGGGCACATTGTATTCTTCTCTTTGAAGTTTAGGTATTTTTTGAGTCATCGATTAGCTGAGGTCTGCATAAAAGACAGACAGAAAGCGCACTGAGTAAGCGTGCGCTTTTCAAGGAGACACATCCGGAGTGATGCACATCTAGAGTGGGAATTGCAACTTGGTAATTTTGTGCAGTGAGGTAATCAGGAAAGGTAAGTGGAAAATCTAATTCTGCTGTTTTTCAGTTAAAAGTGCAGTGTGTAGCTTAGTGTCTGATTGGTTGAAGCTGCCCCCACCCTAATTGCTGAGAGGCAGTTATCTGTCAGTCACCTGAGGCCTGTTTAGGGGCACAAAGTGCACATTGTATTCTTCTCTTTGAAGTTTAGGTATTTTTTGAGTCATCGATTAGCTGAGGTCTGCATAAAAGACAGACAGAAAGCGCACTCAGTAAGCTTGCGCAGGTCAAAGAGACACAGCCGGAGTGAGGCACATCTAGAGTGGGAATTGCAACTTGGTAATTTGGTGCAGTGAGGTAATTCAGTGCAGAGTGGGAGAAGGTGCTTTTTCGGAGGTGCTTTTTAACCCTGGTAAGTGACTGGTAAGTAGTTTTTCTTTTTCTTTTCATTGTCTAATTTATTTATTTTTATTTTGAAATTGTAGTTGTATAAGTTTACCTAAGGTTTACGACATGGCAGGAGATCCCAGACCCGTGTCATGCTCCTCGTGTGCAATGTGGGAGTTCAGGGACACGTCCACTGTCCCTGACTCCTTCACGTGCAAGAAGTGTGTTCAGTTGCAGCTCATGTTAGACCGCTTGATGGCTCTTGAGCTGCGGATGGACTCACTTTGGAGCATCCGCGATGCTGAGGAGGTCGTGGATAGCACGTTTAGCGAGTTGGTCACACCGCAGGTGAAGCTTACTGAGGGAGATAGAAAATGGGTGACCAAAAGACAGAGCAAGAGTAGGAAGGCAGTGCAGGTGTCCCCTGCGGTCATCTCCCTGCAAAACAGATATACCGCTTTGGATACTGTTGAGGGAGGTGGCTCACCAGGGGAAGGCAGCAGCAGCAAGGTTCATGGCACCGTGGCTGGTTCTGCTGCACAGCAGGGCAGGAAGAAAAATGGCAGGGCTATAGTGATATAAGGGGAATAGACAGGTAGTTCTGTGGATGCAATCGAGACTCCAGGATGGTATGTTGCCTCCCTGGTGCAAGGGTCAAGGATGTCTCGGAGCGGCTGCAGGACATTCTGGGGGGGGGGGGGGGGGGGGGGAGGGTGAACAGCCAGCTGTCGTGGTGCACATAGGCACCAACGATATAGGTACAAAATGGGATGAGGTCCTACAAGCGGAATTCAGGGAGTTAGGAGATAAACTAAAAAGTAGGACCTCAAAGGTAGTAATCTCAGGATTGCTACCAGTGCCACGAGCTAGTCAGAGTAGGAATGTCAGGATAGATAGGATGAATGCGTGGCTCGAGAGATGGTGCAAGAAGGAGGGATTCAAATTCCTGGGGCATTGGGACCGGTTCTGGGGGAGGTGGGACCAGTACAAACCGGACGGTCTGCACCTGGGCAGGACTGGAACCGATGTCCTAGGGGGGGTGTTTGCTAAAGCTGTTGGGGAGGGTTTAAACTAATGTGGCAGGGGGATGGGAACCGATGCAGGATGTTGGAAGGTAGTAAAACAGGGACAGAAGCAAAAGGAAGTAAGGGGAAAAGTGCAAGGCAGAGAAGACATAGTTGAAAATCAAAAAGGGCGACAGTACAAGGTACAATGACTGAGGGGAGCTCAGTGAATAGGCCCAGTAATACTAAAAGGAATAAAACTGGAGATGTTAAGATTCAAAACAGAGGTAAAAAAACCAACATAAGTGTACTTTACCTGAATGCTCGTAGTATTCGGAATAAAGTAAATGAGTTGATGACACAAATCATCGTGAATGACTATGATTTAGTAGCCATTGCTGAAACATGGTTAAAGGATGGTCACGACTGGGAGTTAAATATCCGAGGGTATCAAACTATTCGGAAGGACAGAGTGGATGGTAAGGGAGGTGGTGTTGCTCTGTTATTTAAGGATGACATCCGGGCAATAGTAAGGCATGACATCGGTGCTATGGAGGATACGGTTGAATCCATTTGGGTGGAAATCAGGAATAGTAAGGTGAAAAAGTCACTGATAGGAGTAGTCTATCGGCCACCAAATAGTAACGTTATGGTGGGGCAGGCAATAAACAAAGAAATAACTGATGCATGTAGAAATGGTACAGCAGTTATCATGGGGGATTTTAATCTACATGTCGATTGGTTTAAACAGGTCGGTCAAGGCAACCTTGAGGAGGAGTTTATAGAATGTATCCGCGATAGTTTCCTAGAACAGTATGTAATGGAACCTACGAGGGAACAAGCAGTCCTAGATCTTGTCCTGGGTAATGAGACAGGATTGATTCATGATCTCATAGTTAGGGATCCTCTCGGAAGGAGCGATCACAATATGGTGGAATTTAAAATAGAGATGGAGGGTGAGAAAGTAAAATCAAATACTCGTGTTTTGTGTTTAAACAAAGGAGATTACAAGGGGATGAGAGAAGAACTAGCTAAGGTAGACTGGGAGCAAAGACTTTATGGCGGAACAGTTGAGGAACAGTGGAGAACCTTCCAAGTGATTTTTCACAGTGCTCAGCAAAGGTTTATACCAACAAAAAGGAAGGACGGTAGAAAGAGGGAAAATCGACCGTGGATATCTAAGAAAATAAGGGAGAGTATCAAATTGAAGGAAAAAGCATATAAAGTGGCAAATATTGGTGGGAGACTAGAGGACTGGGAAATCTTTAGGGGGCAACAGAAAGCTACTAAAAAAGCTATAAAGAAGAGTAAGATAGAGCATGAGAGTAAACTTGCTCAGAATATAAAAACAGACAGTAAAAGTTTTTACAAATATATAAAACAAAAAAGAGTGGCTAAGGTAAAGATTGGTCCTTTAGAGGATGAGTAGGGAGTTTTAATAATGGGAGATGAGGAAATGGCTGAGGAACTGAACAGGTTTTTTGGGTCGGTCTTCACAGTGGAAGACACAAATAAAATGCCAGCGACTGATAGAAATGAGGCTATGGCAGGTGAGGACCTTGAGAGGATTGTTATCACTAAGGAGGTAGTGATGGGCAAGCTAATGGGGCTAAAGATAGACAAGTCTCCTGGCCCTGATGGAATGCATCCCAGAGTGCTAAAAGAAATGGCTAGGGAAATTGCAGATGCACTAATGATGATTTATTAAAATTCACTAGACTCTGGGGTGGTCCCGGTGGATTGGAAATTAGCAAACGTGACACCACTGTTTAAAAAAGGAGGTAGGCAGAGAGCAGGAAATTATAGGCCAGTGAGCTTAACTTCGGTAGTAGGGAAGATGCTGGAATCTATCATCAAGGAAGAAATAGCGAGGCATCTGGATAGAAATTGTCCCATTAGGCAGACACAGCATGGGTTCATAAAGGGCAGGTCATGCCTAACTAATTTAGTGGAATTTTTTGAGGACATTACCAGTGCAGTAGATAACGGGGAGTCAATGGATGTGGTATATCTGGATTTCCAGAAAGCCTTTGACAAGGTGCCACACAAAGGTTGCTGCATAAGATAAAGATGCATGGCATTAAGGGTAAAGTAGTAGCATGGATAGAGGATTGGTTAATTAATAGAAAGCAAAGAGTGGGGATTAATGGGTGTTTCTCTGGTTGGCAATCAGTAGCTAGTGGTGTCCCTCAGGGATCCGTGTTGGGCCCACAATTGTTCACAATTTACATAGATGATTTGGAGTTGGGGACCAAGGGCAATGTGTCCAAGTTTGCAGATGACACTAAGATGAGTGTTAAAGCGAAAAGTGCAGAGGATACTGGAAGTCTGCAGAGGGATTTGGATAGGTTAAGTAAATGGGCTAGGGTCTGGCAGATGGAATACAATGTTGACAAATGTGAGGTTATCCATTTTGGTAGGAATAACAGCAAATGGGATTATTATTTAAACGATAAAATATTAAAGCATGCCGCTGTGCAGAGAGACCTGGGTGTGCTAGTGCATGAGTCACAGAAAGTTGGTTTACAGGTGCAATAGGTGATTAAGAAGGCAAATGGAATTTTGTCCTTCATTGCTAGAGGGATGAAGTTTAAGACTAGGGAGGTTATGTTGCAATTGTATAAGGTGTTAGTGAGGCCACACCTGGAGTATTGTGTTCAGTTTTGGTCTCCTTACTTGAGAAAGGACATACTGGCACTGGAGGGTGTGCAGAGGAGATTCACTAGGTTAATCCCAGAGCTGAAGGGGTTGGATTATGAGGAGAGGTTGAGTAGACTGGGACTGTACTCGTTGGAATTTAGAAGGATGAGGGGGGATCTTATAGAAATATTTAAAATTATGAAGGGAATAGATAGGATAGATGCGGGCAGGTTGTTTCCACTGGCGGGTGACAGCAGAACTAGGGGACATACCCTCAAAATAAAGGGAAGTAGATTTAGGACTGAGTTTAGGAGGGACTTCTTCACCCAAAGGGTTGTGAATCTATGGAATTCCTTGCCCAGTGAAGCAGTTGAGGCTCCTTCATTACATGTTTTTAAGGTAAAGATAGATAGTTTTTTGAAGAATAAAGGGAGTAAGGGTTATGGTGTTCGGGACGGAAAGTGGAGCTGAGTCCACAGAAGATCAGCCATGATCTCATTAAATGGCGGAGCAGGCTCGAGCGGCCAGATGGCCTACTCCTGCTCCTAGTTCTTATGTTCTTATGTTCTTATGTAATGGCCAAGAGGGAGCTGGAGCAGGTAGAGGGGGTCGGGATGGGGGTCTGCCGCCGTGGGAAATGGGCCAAGCGGGGGGGGGGGGGGGGGCGCGGGCACGTGGCGGGCTGAGGAAGGGTCATGGCTGGTCGGCGGGGGAGGGGGTAGGTAGCCCCCGATCCGGCTGATAACCTGGAATGTAAGGGGACTGAATGGGCCGGTCAAATGGGCCCGCGTGTTTGCGCAACTGAAGGGGCTGAAGGCGGATGTGATCATGCTTCAGGAGACGTACCTGAAGGTGGCGGACCAGGTTAGACTGAGGAAGGGATGGGTAGGCCAGGTGTTTTATTCGGGGCTGGATGCAAAAAATCGGGGGTTGCCGAACGTTGTGGCAGACAGTAGCGGGAGGTATGTGATGGTAAGTGGCAAGCTGCAGGGGGAGCGGGTGGTACTGGTCAATGTATATGCCCCGAAATGGGACGATGCGGGTTTCATGTGGCGCATGTTGGGCCATTTCCAGACTTGGAGACAGGGGGCCTGATAATGGGGGGGGATTTCAACACAATACTGGATCCGGCACTGGATCAATCCAGATCCAGGACGGGTAGGAGGCCAGCAGTGGCTAAGGTAATGAGGGGGTTTATGGACAAGATGGGAGGGGTTGACCCATGGAGGTTTGCGAGAACGAGGGCCAGGGAATTTTCATTCTTCCCCCATGTGCATAAGGCCTATTCCCGGATTGATTTTTTTGTTATGAGTAGGGGGCTGATTGCGAGAGTGGAGGATATTGAGTACTCGGGTCGTACTCTTAAATGTAGACACCAAGTTGTTGGCGAAGATTTTAGCCACGAGGATAGAGGACTGTGTGCCGCAGGTTATTCACGAGGAACAAACAGGGTTCGTGAAAGGGAGGCAGTTGAATACTAACATACGGAGGCTTTTGAATGTTATAATGATGCCGGCGGTAGAAGGGGAGGCGGAGATAGTGGTGGCGATGGACGCGGAGAAGGCCTTCAATAGGGTAGAGTGGGGGTACTTGTGGGAGGTGCTGAAAAGGTTCGGGTTCGGGGAGGGGTTTGTCAGGTGGGTGAGGCTGTTGTATGAGGCTCCGGTGGCGAGTGTGGCCACGAATATGAGGAGGTCGGAGTATTTTCGGCTATACCAAGGGACGAGGCAGGGGTGTCCCTTGTCCCCGCTGCTTTTTGCGCTGGCAATTGAACTCCTGGCCATGGCATTGAGGGAGTCGAGGGACTGGAGGGGGCTGGTACGAGGTGGGGAGGAACACCGAGTGTTGCTCTATGCGGATGACTTGTTGTTGTATGTGGCGGACCCGGTGGGGGGGGATGCCGGAGGTAATGAGGATCCTCAGGGAGTTCGGGGATTTCTCAGGGTATAAGCTCAACATGGGGAAGAGCGAGCTGTTCGTTGTTCACCCAGGGGACCGGGGGGGGATTGGTAAGTTCCCATTAAAAAGGGCGGAGAGGAGCTTCAGGTACTTGGGGGTGCAGGTGGCCAGGAGCTTGGGGGCCTTGCATAAGCTTAACCTCACGAGGCTGGTGGAGCAAATGGAGGAGGAGTTTAAGGAGTTTAAGAGGTGGGACATGCTGCCGCTGTCTTTGGTGGGTAGGGTGCAGTCAGTCAAGGTGATGGTGCTCCCAAGATTTCTGTTCCTGTTCCAGTGCCTCCCCATCCTTATCCCGAAGGCCTTCTTCAGGCGGGTTAATAGGAGCATTACGGGGTTTGTGTGGGCGCAGAGGACCCCAAGGGTGAGAAGGGTGATCCTGGAGTGGGGTAGGGGTTGGGGGGGGGGGGGGGGTTGCTGGCGCTGCCCAACCTCTGTGGGTATTACTGGGCTGCCAACGCAGCGATGGTGCGCAAGTGGGTGATGGAGGGTGAAGGAGCAGCGTGGAAGAGGATTGAGATGACATCCTGTGTGGGCACGAGCCTGGAGGCACTGGTGACGGTGCAGCTGCCGCTCCCTCCAACGAGGTATACCACGAGCCCGGTGGTGGCGGCTACCCTCAAAATTTGTGGGCAATGGAGACGGCACAGGGGGGAGGTGGGGGCCTCGGTGGGGTCCCCAATATGGGGGAACCACCGGTTTGTCCCGGGGAGAATTGACGGCGGGTTCCTGAGTTGGCACAGGGCAGGTATTAGGAAGATGGGGGACCTGTTTGTGGATGGGAAGTTTGCGAGCCTGGGTGAGTTGGAGGAGAAGTTCGGGCTCCCCCCCGGGGAACACCTTCAGATATATGCAGGTAAGGGCGGTTGTCAGGCGGCAAGTGGTGGAGTTCCCACTGTTGCCGCCGCGCGGGGTCCAGGACAGGGTGCTCTCGGGGGTGTGGGTTGGAGAGGGTTGGAGGATCTCTGCAATGTGCCAAGTGACGCAGGAGGAGGACAAGGCCTCGGTGGAGGAGCTGAAGGGTAAATGGGAGGAGGAGCTGGGTGAGATCGAGGAGGGGACGTGGGCGGACGCCCTGGGGAGGGTGAACTCCTCCTCTTCTTGCGCGAGGCTCAGCCTCATACAATTTAAGGTGCTGCATAGGGCTCACATGACCGGGACAAGGATGAGCCGGTTTTTTGGGAGTGAGGACAGGTGTGTTAGGTGCTCAGGGAGCCCAGCAAACCATGCCCATATGTTCTGAGCATGCCCAGCGCTGGGGGAATTTTGGAAGGGCGTAGCAAGGACGGTGTTGAGGGTGGTAGGATCCAGGGTCAAACCGGGCTGGGGGCTCGCAATATTTGGGGTTGCAGAGGAGCCGGGAGTGCAGGAGGCGAAAGAGGCCAGTATTCTGGCCATTGTGTCCCTGGTAGCCCGGCGGAGGATTCTTCTTCAGTGGATGGATGAGCGGCCCCTGGGCGTGGAGGCCTGGATCAATGATATGGCGGGGTTGTTTAAATTGGAGAGGGTGAAATTTTCCCTAAGTGGATCGGTGCAGGGGTTCTTCAGGAGGTGGCAGCCTTTCCTGGATTTCCTGGCAGAACGGTAGAAAAAAGGCCAGCAGCAACCCGGGGGGGGGGGGGGGGGGGTCGTCTCTTTGTTTTGCACTGAAGGGGCGTGTATATTTGTTCATTGTTGATGATGGGTGTTAACTTATTTATTTTTTGTATATATGGGGGGGGGGGGGGGGGGGGGGGGGCGGTTGTTTCCTCTTTTCTTTTTGTATTTTGTTATTGATATTTTGTGAAAATTTGAATAAAAATTATTTTTTTAAAAAAAGATTGTCCAGTTCTGGCCTATCTTTTCAGACTGTTGGCCCTTTGTCACACTGCTGTGCCTGCACTTGGCTTGGTGAGGGTGCAGGAATTTGCCTTATCCCCTCATCGCCAGCAACTGTGGGAGACACAAGAAGCGATTAGGAGAACCAGCCTTGGAAAGCAGAAGCTTCTAGAGTATTCAATCATTGCCATGCTGTCAAACAGGTTGAAGTTCAATGCACCCTCTTAATGTAAGTATTTGCAATCACTATTCACCCTGCCACTAGGGATGGCCTCGAGCCTTTTCCAACTTGCTCTTTGTCAGTCTCAAAATTGGGTGAGGACGGCCCTCTATGGCTTGTCCTTTCATTATGGTGATACATAAATACATACATAGAACATAGGGGCAGGAGGAGGCCTTTTGGCCCTTCGAGCCTGTCCCACCATTTATTACGATCATGGCTGATCATCCAAGTCAATAGTCTAATCCTGCTTTCTCCACATAACCTTTGATCTCATTCACCCCAAGTGCTATTTCTAGCCATCTCTTGAATATATTCAATATTTTAGCATCAAGTACTTCCTGTGGTAATGAATTCCACAGGCTCACCACTCTTTGGGTGAAGAAATGTCTCCCCACCTCTGTCCAAAGTGTTTATCCTGAATCCTCAGACTGCGATCCCTGGTTCTGGACACACCCACCATTGGTAACATCTTCCCTGCATCTACCCTGTCTAGTCCTGTGAGAATTTTATAAGTCTTTATGAGATCCCCTCTCATTCTCTGAACTCCAGCGAGAAACATCCCAACGTAGTCAATCTCTCCTCATCTGACAGTCCCGCCATCCCTGGAATCAGTCTGGTAAACCTTCGCTGCACTCCCTCAAGAGCAAGAACATCCTTCCTCAGAAAAGGAGACCAAAACTGCACACAATATTCTAGGTGTGGCCTCAGCAAGGCCCTGTATAATTGCAACAACACATCCCTGCTTCTGTACTCGAAACCTCTCGCAATGAAGGCCAACATACCATGAGCCTTCTTTACCGCCTGCTGCACCTGCATGCTTACCTTCAGCGACTGGTGCACAAGGATACCCAGGTCCCGCTGCAAACTCCCCTCTCCCAATTTACAACCATTCAGGTAGTAATCTGCCTTCCTGTTTTTGCTTCCAAAGTGATCCACACATTTATCCAAATTATACTTCATCTGACACTGATTTGCCCATTCACCCAATCTGTCCAGATCATGATGTAGGATCTCCGCATCCTCGTCACAGTTCACCCTCCCACCCAACTTGGTATCATCTGCAAACTTTGAGATGTTACATTTTGTTCCCTCATCCAAATCATTAATATATATTGTGAATAGCTGGGGTCCCAGCACCGATCCCTGTGGTACCCCACTGGTTACTGCCTGCCAATTTGAAAAGGACCCATTAATTCCTACTCTTTGTTTTCTCTCTGCCAACCAATATTTTATCCACCTCAATACACTCCCCCCAATCCCATGAGCTTTAATCTTGCACAATAATCTCTTATGCGGGACTTTGTCAAACGCCTTCTGAAAGTCCAAATATACCACATTGACTGGCTCCCCCTTGTCGACTGTATTGGTTACACCTTCAAAGAATTCCAACAGATTTGTCAAGCTTGACTTCCTCTTCATAAATCTATACTGACTCTGACTTATCCTGCCACTACTTTCTAAATGTTCCGCTATAAAGAACTTGATAATGGATTCAAGAATTTTACCTACTACCAATGTTAGGTTTACTGGTCTATAATTCCGTTTTCTCTCAACTTCTCTTTTTGAATATGGGAGTGACATTACCTACCCTCCAATCTGCAGGGACTGTTCCAGAATCTATAGAATCCCAGATGACGACCACCAATGCATCCACTATTTCCATAGCAACCTTCTTAATCACTCTGGGATGCACATTATCAGGCCCTGGAGATTTATTCACCTTCAATCCCATCAGTTTTCACAGAACCATTTCTCCACTAATATTGATCTCCCTCAGTTCTTCCCTCTCATTAAACATTTCATTCTCCAACATTTCTGGTATCTGATTTGCGTCCTCTTTTGTGAAGACAGAACTAATTCTGTTAATTGCTCAGCTATTTCATTGTCCCTTATTATACATTCCCCTGTTTCTGTCCGGAGGGGACCTACATTTCTCTTTACCAATCTCTTTCTCTTCACATATCTATAGAAAATCTTAGTGTCAGTCTTTATGTTTCCTGCAAGCTTACTCTCGTACTGTATTTTCCCCTGATATGCAAGAAGGGAACCTTTCACCCACCTGAGTCCCCTCACAGGCATTATAAGCCAATTTCTCTTGCGAGGACATCAAAGAGAGAGATAAGATACTGCCCTCTATGGCCAATGCCAGTGGCTCATTGACAGTGTTGTGTTATTCACCCTGGGGTAACATGGACTGCAACACGATGCAGATAAACAATGAAGTATACACCAAACATAGGCATGGTTCAATAATATTTATTGAATATTATACGAAGCACACAGCTACCTGTGGGTTGACTGTCTACTACTCTAAGTAAACTAACTCTAACTATGTAGATGAGGCTAGCTCTGATCCACGTGTAGAAGGTGCTGATTGATATGTACACCATGACTGTCACTACAGTTGTCACCAGTGGAAAGAGGCAGAGTGCTGATGCCTTGTGTGTTTTATAGTTGGAAGCCCCTCTCTGGTGTTCTGTCTGGTGATTGGTTGTGTTCTGTTCTGTATGTTGATTGGCTCACCTGGGTGCCTGTCACTGCCTGCTTTTACCTCGTGATGTGCATGGGTGCATATTATGACATTCCTCCTTTTTTTAAAAAACTATCGGTTGCTTATTGCATATACGACATAATTACAGAAGTAACTATTTACAGCAATTAGTGAGTGAATGCATATGTACATGTAAGGTGTCTAGCGTGCAGAAACATAACAGTATATATATACAAAGTAACTATTTATAAGTCCAGTCGTTGGGGCTGGAGTTAGATTCTTGTCGACCGTCTGAGAGGTGGGGGTGGGGCTGATGGCGTCTTGACAGGCTGGCACACTGGTGGCCTCATAGAGCGAGGTGTCCTGATAAGGCATTACGACATCTGGGAACGTGAGTTTGCTTGGTGCCCTTCTGTTGCGCCTGACAATGGATCCATCAGCCATGTGAACCACAAACAACCTGGGAGCAGCCTGTCGAACAACAACAGCTGAAGCTGACCAGCCTCCACCAGGCAACTTGATGCGAACAGCATCCTTCGGAGAGAGCACTGGCAGATCAGTAGCATGAGCATCATATGTCAGCTTTTGCCGGATTCTGATTTGCTGCATCTTTTGCAGCACTGGAAGGTGATTTAGGTCAGGTAAATGAATGGCCGGAACAGTCGTCCGCAGGTTACGATTTATAAGGAGCTGTGCCGGAGACAGACCGTTGGACAGAGGGGTTGGCCTGTCCGCCAGAAGACCAAGATTAAAGTCCGAAGCTGAGTCCGCAGCCTTTCAGAGCATTTACTTCACGATATGGACCCATTTTTTTCGACCTTCCCATTAGATTGCGGGTAATACGGGCTCGAGGTGATGTGCTGGAACTGGTATTGCCTTGCGAAGTTGGACCATTCTTGACTACAAAAACTGGGACCGTTGTCGCTCATAACCGTGAGCGGGATACCATGCCTGGCAAATGTCTCCTTGCAGGCCTTGATGACAGTCCTGGATGTTAGGTTGGACAGTTTCATTACCTCGGGGTAACTGGAGAAGTAATCAATTATAAGGACGTAGTCACACCCATTGGCGTGAAAGAGATCAACTCCTACCTTAGACCACGGAGAGGTCACGATCTCGTGCTGCTGGAGCGTTTCTTTGGGCTGAGCAGGCTGGAAGCGCTGGCAGGTTGCGCAATTGAGGATGACGTTTGGTATATCCTCATTGATGCTGGGCCAATAGACAGCCTGCCGGGCCCTGCACCTGCACTTCTCAATACCGAGGTGTCCCTCGTGGATCTGCGTGAGCACCAAACTCTGGAGGCTGCGAGGAATGACGATGCGATCCAATTTAAGGAGGATCCACTTGACAACTGTTAGGTCATCCTTTACATTATAGTACTGGGGCATTGCACTTTCTGTCAGCCATTCATGAGGTGATGTATGACCCGCTGCAGAAGAGGGTCCTTGGCGGTCTCTTCTTGAATGATGACAAGTCGTTTGTCGGATGTCGGGAAGGTGCTGGCATACAGTTGCACCTGTGCCTCAATATCATAGAATTTACAGTGCAGAAAGAGGCCGCTCAGCCCATCGAGTCTGCACCGGCTCTTGGAAAGACCACCCTTCCTGAGGTCAACACCTTCACCCTATCCCCATAACCCAGTAACCCCACCCAACACTAAGGGCAATTTTGGACACTAAGGGCAATTTATCATGGCCAATCCACCTAACCTGCACATCTTTGGACTGTGGGAGGAAACTGGAGCACCCGGAGGAAACCCACGCACACACGGGGAGGATGTGCAGACGCCACACAGACAGTGACCCAAGCCAGAATCGAACCTGGGACCCTGGAGCTGTGAAGCAATTGTGCTATCCACAGTGCTACCGTGCTACACAACATCATGTAAGAAGTCTACCTGCTCACATGGCGAGGTGATAGCACGCGACAGGGCTTCCGCGATGATTAGCTCCTTTCCAGGTGTGTAAACCAGTTCGAAATCATACCTGCGGAGTCGAAGGAGAATGCGCTGGAGCCTGGGCGTCATGTCTTTCAGTCCTTGTGTATAATGTGCACTAGGGGTCTGTAAAAGTTGGGAGACCATAGACATAATCGTGGAATTTCACAATGCCAGTGAGAAGGCCCAGGCATTCTTTCTCTATCTGAGCATAGCGTTGCTCAGTGGGGATCATGGCCCTTGACACGTAGACCTCTGGACCCAGGACGGGGTGTCGTCCTTCTGAAGGAGCACCGCCCCAATGCCGTCCTGGCTGGTGTCTGTGGAGATTTTAGTCTCCCTCACTGGGTCAAAAAAAGCTAGAACAGGAGCGGTGGTTAGCTTCGCCTTCAACCCAAGCCACTCAGCCTGATGTGCGGGTAGCCACTGGAAAGTCGTGGACTTCCTCAACAGGTGCCTGAGAGCTGTGGTGTGTGAGGCGAGGTTGGGAATGAACTTCCCCAAATAATTTACCATACCCAGGAAGCAGAGGACCACCTTTTTGTCTTCTGGGGTCTTCATTGAGTTGATGGCCTTGACTTTGTCCGAGACTGGTTGCACGCCCTGCTGGGATATCTGATCACCAGAAATTTAATTGACAACATGCCAAAGGAGCATTTGGTTTTGTTTAACTTCAGGCCGTTGGCATGTATGCATCTGAAGACTTGTTGCAGACGAGAAATATGTTCCTCCGGGGTCGTGGGCCAGATGATGACATCATCAACATAAACCCGCACACCCTCAATGCCCTCTCGCATTTGTTCCATTATTCGATGAAAGCTTTCAGAGGCTGAAACAATACTAAACATTCTACACGTGGATCAGAGCTAGCAATACTTTCCAAAAGGTGTATTAAACGCGCACAGCTTCCTGCTGGACTCGTCCAGTTGTATCCTCCAGAAGCCATGCGATGTATCCAGCTTTGTAAAGAATTTGGCATGTGCCATCTCACTTGTCAGCTCCTCCCGCTTCGGGATCGGGTAGTGTTCCCGCATAACGTTGCAGTTCAGATCCTTGGGATCGATACAAATGCGCAGTTCTCCAGAGTGCTTCTTGACACAGACCATTGAGCTGACCCAGTCAGTTGGTTCCGTCACCTTGGGTATTATACCCTGATCTTGGAGCTCCTGGAGCTGCGCCTTTAGACGGTCCTTTAGAGGCGCCGGCACCCAGCGCGGCGAATGGATTACAGGCGTGGCATCAGGTCTGAGCAAAATTATATAGCGGTGGGGCAGCGTTCCCATCCCACTGAACACATACGGGTATTGCAATAATAGCTCATCAATGTTGGTCTGAATCGTGGTGTTTTTTTAAAAATAAATTTTAGATTAGCCAATTATTTTTTCCAATTAAGGGACAATTTAGCATGGCCAATCCACCTACTCTGCACATTTTTGGGTTGTGGGGGCGAAACCCACGCAGACACGGGGAGAATGTGCAAACTCCACACGGACAGTGACCCAGAGCCAGGATCGAACCTGGGATCTCAGCGCCGTGAGGCGGTTGTGCTAACCACTAGGCCACCGTGCTGAATCGTGGTGTTGGCAGAGGACATGGCATGTAGGCGCTGGACGAGATGGAGCAGCTTGCATGCATGTGCATCAAGCAGAGAAGCCTTGCCGGGCTTGACGATCTCAAATCGCAAAGTGGCCTTGATGGCCTTGTTAGACACATGCAGGTGACAGGACCCTAACGTAGTGCTGGCATTGCCGTCGTAGTCAAGCAGCTGGCAGGCCGGCGGAAGAATTATTGGCTGCCTTTGGATGCGATCAAGATCTGTTTAGGAGATTAGGTTGGCCGAAGCCTCAGTGTCCAGCTTGATCCGGATTATACAATGGTTGACTTGTACTGTTGCATGCCACTCGTCCGCAGAATCCACATTGAGGATGGGTGTGTGTGTTGCTGAGCGCGAGGAGGCCTTGTCATGCATGGTGATGATGCCCACTCGATATGGGGACTCTGGGCAGTCATCCTCTGGATCCGTGGCGGGATCAGGTTCCAAATCCAGCAGCCCTTGCTGCACACTTCGAACGTGTCTGCATTGGAACTGGAATCATTGGCCCCCTATCGGAGGTGCAGACCTGCACAAGGCCGCATAATAGCCAGGCTTCTTGCAGTTGAGACATCGCCTGCCTCTTGCAGGGCATTGCCGCTTTAAGTGGGCAGTGCTGCAGTTGGGGCACGTCTTCACATCGACGTTGTGACCCTCCGTGCGTCATCGCACGTGCGCAGTGCGGGAAGCCGCCGCTCGGACCTGCGCAGTGTGGTCTTCGGCCGCTTCGTTCTCCCGACCGTAGTGCGCATGCGTGGGACCTCTGGAAAAGCGTGAAAAATGGCCGCCTTCATCGATACTCAGGTGCTGCATTCGGGCATCCTGTACACTCTCAGCCTCATGGGAGGCAAGTTGGTCCTGCTCTGCCGACTTAAGCCGTGAGTAGCGACTTTTCGCCTGTTTATGGACTTTGCACGTCTCGATGGCTATTGGCAGGGTCATATTTTTTTTTTTTCAGGAGCTGCTCCCGCAGGGCGTCGGTGTAGACGCCAAACACGATCTGATCCCTGATGAGAGAGTCAGCGGTGTCACCGTAGTTACAGGATTGCTCTAGAATGCGGAGATGGGTGAGAAAAGACTGGAAAGGTTTATTCTTACCCTGAAGGTGCTGCTGGAAGACATAACGCTTGAAGCTTTCATTCGTTTCGACTTCACAGTGATTGTCGAATTTGGCTAAGACGGTCTGGAACTTGGTCTAGTCCTCACCGTCGGCAAAAGTGAGCGAATTGAAGATTTGGATGTCCTGGTCCCCCGCAGTCGATAGTAGCAGTGCGATTTTCCGGGCATCGGACACACTTTCAAGGCCTGAGGCCTCAATGTATAGACTGAATTTCTGCTTGAAGACCCGCCAGTTGGCACCAAGTGTCCCGGAGATCCGGAGCTGTGGAGGTGCCTGGATCTTTTCCATGCTGCTGGAAGGCAGTTGCTGGTCGTCAGTGAATTTTCGAAGGTAAATTACTTAGAAGCAGTAGCCACTCCTGGTATCATGTCGTATTCATCATGGGGTAACACGGACTGCAACACGATGCAGATAAACGATAAAGCATACACCAAACGTAGGCGTTGGTTCAATAAGATTTATTAAACTTCAGTAACGATGCACACAGCTGCCTGTGGGTTGACTCTCTACTACTCTAAGTAAACTAACTCTAACTATCTAGACCAGGCTATCTCTGATCCACGTGTAGAATGTGTTGATTGATATGTACACCCTGACTGTCACTACAGTTGTCACCAGTGGAATGAGGCAGAGTGCTGATGCCTCGTGTGTTTTATAGTTGGAAACCCCTCTCTGGTGTTCTGTCTGGTGATTGGTTGTGTTCTGTTCTGTATGTTGATTGGCTCAGCTGGGTGTCTGTCACTGCCTGCTTTTACCTCATGATGAGCGAGGTGTCCTGATACCCACACCCCCACTTTCAGCAGCTCCGAGTCATGCCACTCAAGTAACCTCCATCCCCGGGCTCTCAGGGAGGGAAAGGCCAAGTACATCGACCTCTGTCAACCCCTGGACTCCCAGGTCTTCCAACACCTCAAACATCACCACCTCTGGACTCGGAACAACCTCCAAACCCAGCACCTCGCTCATCATGTCCAAGAACCCCTGCCAGAATCTCCTCAATCTTGGACGCGCCCAGAACATGTGAACGTGATTCGTGGGCCCCCCGCAGACCACCCGCACCTATCCTCTACCCCCTCGAAGAACCTACCACTTTAAACTGGATGAAGCTTAGCCTCTCATACAATGAGGACGCGTTCACTCTCTGCAAGGCCTCTGCCCACGTCTCGGACCCCACCTCCCATCCCAGCTCCTCCTCCCGCTTATGCTTAATGTCCCTTGCCAGGCTCTCTACATTTTATCATTTTTACAGACATCGGACACCTTCCCCTCCCTGTTTTGTCCTCGACAGCACCTTTGTCCTGCTATCCCAGACCATCTTTGCACATCTTTGGACTGTGGGAGGAAACCGGAGCACCCGGAGGAAACCCACGCACACACGGGGAGGATGTGCAGACGCCGCACAGACAGTGACCCAGCCGGGAATTGAACCTGGGACTCTTGAGCTGTGGAGCAATCTGCTAACCACTATTCTACCGTGCTGCCCTGTCTTTAACCAGCTATCCACCAGCTATCCACCAACTCAGCCAGACACGGGGGGGGGGGACCTTTTATGAACACGGAGAAAAGGCTGGCCGCCTACTGGCTCACCATCTAAAAAAGCAGGCAGCCACGAGGGAAATAGTGCAGGTAAAAGACAGTAGAGCCAGACTCGTATCAGAACCAAAAGAGGTCAACCGGGCATTCCAGACGGGATGCGGGGATGAAACAGTTCCTCGACGAACTGGACATGCCAGTTGTGAGGGAGGACATGCGGGTGGAACTGGAAGCACCAATAGATCTGGGAGAAATCATGGAGAGGCTCAACTCCATGCAGGCAGGGAAGGTACCGGTACCCGATGGGTTCAGACGATCAAAATGTACGTACTGCCGAGATTCCTCTTCCTGTTCATATCCATACTGATCTGCATCCCCAAGGCCTTCTTCCACAACATAGACAAAATGATCATGGTGTTTGTGCGGGGGAAACTGCGGGAAAATCTACAGACAGCTACTGGACAGGGTGAGACTGCCACTGGACGAAGCCAGATGAAAATCGGGAGACGAACTGGGGACAGATGTGAGCTGGAGATTCTGGAGTGAAGCACTGAGCAGGGCCAACTCCACTTCCCCCTGTGCAAGGCTCAGCCTCATTTACTTCAAGGTGGTGTGCACCTGACCAGAACCGAATGACCAGGTTCTTCCCGGAGGTGGAAGTTAAATGTAAAACACTGCCAGAGAGGCTGGGCCAACCATGCCCACATGTTCTGGGCTTGTAGGGTTCTGGACAGCCTTCTACAAGGCAATGTCCAAGGTTGTGGGGATGAGGGTGAAGCCGTGCCCGATAGTGGCAGTCTTTGGGGTATCAGAACAGCCAGAACTACACATGGGGAAGAGGGCCGACGCCTTGTCTTTCGCTTCCCTAATCGCACGCTGGAGAATCCTGCTCGGCTGGCAATCAGCAGCACCGCCCAAAGCTGCAGATTGGCTGGCAGACCTGGCAGAATTTCTCCATCTGGAGAAGATCAGGTACACCATCCGAGGGTCGGAAGAATGGTTCCTCAAAGCACGGGAGCAGTTCATCGACCTGTTCCTAGACCTGTTCGAAGCCAACAGCGAGTAGGGAAAAAGTGAGAGATGGGAGAAAGCAGACAGGAACACACAACTCTAACGGGAGGAGGGGAGGAAGAGACAAGTAAACTCAGGGGAACTACAAGAAGAAGCATGGCATCCCCCCTCCCAAACTCACAGGGCCGGAAACAGAAAACACAAAGGGAAGGCGGGGGGGCAAGGGAGTATAGGAGCCAGTGGACAGAACACCTTGCATGAAAGAGGGGGATGCCAAGGAGCAGCCAGGGAGGAGGGGGTGGCATGGAGAGAGGAAGGGTGGGGGGGGGGGGGGTGGAGAAAACACCAAGAATGATTGTATGTACATAAGAAGGGCACGTGCTGTAAATATTGAATATAAAGTTTTACTGTGTATAATTGAAAATGCCAATAAAAATATTTTTGAAAAAGTATAGATACTAATGAGCTCCAAGGCCCAATTTTGATCCACCTACTAGGAGTCTGTCGCATGTGCTCCAATCTACACTCAAAATGGGTCAAACCCCAACTGTCAGCAAATTTCTCCATCTCTCTATCCTAATTCATTTACATTTAATCCTATATCTACGTTCTCTTGGTCTAGACAGCTCAATCATGGGAACAACTAGTTTTTATCTTTTCTTGGTAAATTTTAAACATCTCTATCAAACCACCTCTTAATCTCCTCTGTTCGACCGAAAATCTTTCCAGTTGTTCAGGTTTCTGTTCATATTTATATTTCCTCACACGAGGGAGCATTGCAGTAAATTTGCACCATAACACCTCAACCTCCTCCCTGTTGGTGTAAATACACACTGTAGTCAAACTGTGCACGTACTCATGCACGATATGAATTGACCACGTTATCTCCACTTTCATATTCTCCACATCTTGCCTTAAGATTTAATAATCAATTTGTTTATTTTTTAACAATGTTATCCACTGGGAGGCTGTTTTCAATATCTCCAGAAACAGAAGCCCTAAATCTCTCTGCTTTTGCACATCACCCAGATGTGTGCCATTCAATGTACAATTGTCACTTTCATCTATTATTAATCAAAAGGTGACACCTCTCAATTATATCATCAAATTCCATCTGCCGTTTGGTGCTTTTTGTCAAAGCCTATATCACTCAAACTATTCTTAGAGCTCGAGCCACGCATGTGGCAGGTTTTGAAGGTCTCCATGGATTGGCAGCTCTGGGTTGACTTCAGTTCAGTCAAACTCTTCCAGTGTTTTTGCCTTCTGATGCATGTCAGGACTTGGGATATTAGACAGTCTTTGATTTCAGCACAGTATTGGTATGTTGAGGACAGTGTCCAAGTGTTTGTATGGCTGCTTTCTGCTCACACATGGGAGCAGTATTTTGCTAAAGCGCTCTCAAGACCAACCGCAACATCGTCATCAAACCAGAAGACAAAGGAGGGGCCACCGTCATGCTGAACAGAACGAACTACTGCAAAGAAGTGCACCGACAACTCAACAACTAGAAGCACTACAGACAGTTACCCGCAGATCCAACCAAGGAACACACTCGCCAACTCAACAGACTGATCAAGACCTTGGATCCAGACCTTCAGAGCACCCTACGTGCTCTCATCCCACGTACCCCCGTGTTGGAGATCTCTACTGCCTCCTGAAAATACACAAGGCCAACACACCAGGCCAGCCTATTGCATCAGGCAATGGGACCCTGTGTGAGAACCTCTCTGGCTACATCAAGCCCATCTTGAAACCCATCGTACAAGGAACGCCCAGCTTCTGTCGCGATACGACGGACTTCTTATAGAAACTCAGCATCAATGGACCAGTTGAACCAGGAGAATTCCTCGTCACAATGGACGTCTCGGCACTCTACACTAGCATCTCCCATGACGACGGCATTGCTGCAACAGCCTCAGCACTCAACACCGACAACTGCCAATCTCCAGACACAATTCTGAAACTCATCCGCTTCATTCGGGATTACAATGTCTTTACCTTCGACAACAAGATCTTCACCAAGACACACGGAACAGCCATGGGGACCAAATCCGCACCTCAATATGCCAACATCTTCATGCACAAGTTTGAACAAGACCTCCTCACCGCACAGGACCTTCAACCAACGTTATACACCAGATACATCAATTTTTTTCCTTTGGACCCACGGTGAAGAATCACTGAAACGACTACGTGATGACATCAATAAGTTCCATCCCACATCAGATTCACCATGGACTACTCTCCAGAGTCGGTTGCATTCTTAGACACACTCATCTCCATCAAGGACGGTCACCTCAGCACTTTGCTTTACTGCATGCCCACGGATAACCTCACAATGCTCCACTTCTCCAGTTTCCACCCTAAACACATTGGAGAAGCCATCCCCTATGGACAAGCCCTCCGTATACACAGGATTTGCTCAGACGAGGAGGAGCATAACAGACATCTACTGACGCTGAGAGATGCCTTCGTACGAACAGGATACGGCGCTCAACTCAACGATCGACAGTTCCAACAAGCCACAGCAAAAATCCGCACCGACTTCCTCAGAAGACAAACACAGGACACAACCGACAGAGTACACTTCGTCGTCCAGTACTTCCCCGGAGCGGAAAAACTACGATATCTTCTTCGCAGCCTTCAACACGTCATCGATGAAGATGAACATCTTGCCAAGGTCATCCCCACACCCTCACTACTTGCCTTCAAACAACCGCGCAATCTCAAATAAACCTTTGTTTGCAGCAAACTACCCAACCTTCAGAACAGCGACCACAACACCACACAACCCTGCCATGGCAATCTCTGCAAGACGTGCCAGATCATCGACATGGGTACCACCATTATACGTGAGAACACCACCCACCAGGTACGTGGCACACACTCGTGCGACTCGGCCAACCTTGTCTCCCTCATACGCTGCAGGAAAGGATGTCCTGAAGCGTGGTACATTTGCGAGATCATGCAGACATTGCGACAACGGGTGAACGGACATCGCGTGACAATCGCAGGCAGGAATGTTCCCTTCCAGTCGGGGAACACTTCAGCAGTCAAGGGCATTCAGCCTCTGATCTTCGGGTAAGCCAAGGCGGCCTTCAGGACGCGCGACAACGCAGAATCGCCGAGCAGAAACTTATAGCCATGTTCCACACACATGTACGGCCTCAACCGGCACCTTGGATTCATGTCGCATTACATTCACTCCCCCACCATCTGACCTGGGCTTGCGAAATCCTATCAACTGTCCTAGCTTGAGACAATTCACACCTCTTTAACCTGTGATTATGACTCTCTCCCGTTGCTCTGTCTGGACCTGCAGACTTAATTACCTGCAAAGACTTGCATTCAAAATATCGTATTGCATCTTTGACTTGTCTATATATATGTTTCTGGAAACCACCTCTTCATTCACCTGAGGGAGGAGCAGTGCTCCGAAGGCCAGTGATTCAAAACAAACCTGTTGGACTTTAACCTGGTGTTGTATTCCTTACTGTACATGAAAGCAAGGCTAGCAGTACGAAGAGTACATGCACTGGTTTGCCTGCTGATGCCAGCTTGTTTCCGAATAATGTTTACTCTGGTCTAGGTCATCCCTGTGATCTCTTCATCTGTCCGCTCAACATACATAAGGCTGTAGTCGAGGGTGACTCCAAGGTACTTAGGGTATGGTTTGTTCTTGTCTGGTTTGTCGCTAAAGGAGACTTGGATTTCTCTTTGGGCTGACACCAATATCACCAACAAAGACAGTGGAGCCACCAGCATTCATCCTCCCTTAAAAACAATGGTCCATGCGCAACAGAATCTACAATCTTCATGCAAGGACATCACATCTCCTCCCAAAAGCAATTTCAAGGGCAGCTCAGCATGCGACTGTGTTCATTCAGTGGCAATGTGAGAGAGGAATGGGCCACTTCAACATCCCTCCAGATTCCCCTTCCCCTCAAGGAGTCAGGTCAGGGCCCTCTGGCACTCCAAGGGAGAAGGAGCTGGACATGCTCGGGTCATCCACTCAGGACTCTCAGAGGTTGTCTGCTTCTTCTGAATTTCCTTTGTCTGTGACCCCTTCAACCTCATCCTCTGTCACAGCAGAGGAAGCAGCAAGCCCACCGATAGAAAGCCAAAGTAAGTTGCAGGAGAGGTTTGAATTGCCGGGGGGGGAGGGGGGGGGGGCGGGGGGGGGGCGGGGGGGGGGGGGGGGGGTGGGGGGGGGTGAATTTAGATATATGCAGTGAGGGACTTTGCATGAAAGGAGGGGAGGGCGTTTCCCAAGTTGCCGGAATACACTTTATTGGAACAACTGCTGCTCCCGGATGAGTTGGGGAGGGTAGGATTGGGGATTTATACGGGTTGGTTGGGGGAGCAGGTGTGTGGTGGGTGAGGACCAAGAACAAATGGGAGGAGAAGTTGGGGGGGAATAGGCTGGAGACTGTGATGCGAGGCGATGCGGATGGTGAATTCAATATCCTCCTGCGCGAGGAGGAGCTTGATGCTGTTTAAGGTGTCGCTAAGGATGTATACGATCCAGGTAAGGATGAGTGTGTTATTCCAAGGGGTGGCCAATGAGAGCGAGAAGTGTGGGTGGGGGCCGGCAAACCATGCGCACATGTTTTGGGGTTGCGAGAAGCTGGAGAGATACTGGGAAGCGGTGTTTGGGATGCTAGCTAAGATTGTGGGTGTGGAGATCAGGCCGGACCCAATGGTGGTGATCTTTGGGGTATCAGAAGTGTGGAAGCTGCTGGAGGGGAAGGGCGGGGGCGATGTTGTGGCCTTTGCCTCTTCAATTGCCCGGTGAAGGATCTTGTTAAATTGCAGTTTGGATACGCTGCCGGGGGTGGTGGCCTGGCTGGGAGACTTGATTTCTCTGATTGGAAAAGGTTACAGCCGCGATCTTCCCAAAAGGGAAGAAAGTCCCTGAGTGAGCGCAGTGCCGAGAACGCATGGCTATTCAACGCAACTCGCTTTTAATAAGGAGTCTGAATGGGGAATGTGCGACCAGGACCGCACATAGCCCCATTTTTTTTACAGTAGCGAGAGATCGGGACGCCATTTTTAAATGTCCCGATCTCTGAGGCCCTAAAAAGAATCCCAACCTCCCCCCAGCCCGAACGCAACATGGGAGGGTCCCCCAGCCCACCAAATGGCAGGTGGCAGTGCACATGCCAGCTGGCAGTGCCACCTGGGCAGTGTCAGGCTGGCACCCAGTTGGCACTGCCAGGGTACCCAGGTGGAACCAACAGTGCCAGAGCACCACGCTGCCCAAAGGGCATGCAGCTGGGGGCCTCCAATCTCCTTGGAGACCCCCACAAGTGCCGTCCTGTCTGTTTCCCTTTTGTGGGGCCAGTCCCAAATGGTGCTCGCTCGATGTACCTGTGGTGAATCACAGTAACGTAATTCACACTGTATTACTATGTCTCTGTAAGCTCGGCACACGAGCAGTTGCGCTGCTCTGCCACTAGGGGGCGATGCACTGGGAGTGTACGGGAGTTTGTACTGGGCTCCACCCTTGGCTCCACCCACGGCTCCTCCCCCCTAACTGGAAGTATAAAGGTTGATGCTGAGAGCCTGCCTGCAGTTCATCTGGAGTTCATCGTGTCACAGGCAGGCTCTGTTGTAAGACGATTAAAACCACTGTTCACTTCTAACCACGTGCCGTGTGAATTGATGGTCTCATCAACTTAATCGTCTTAAGAAACAGTAAGGAATGACCATGGAATCAGCCCTCAAGCCTAACCGACTGGAACTCGACCCGCAGGATGCAGAGGCGAAAGAAATCTTTTTGCATTGGCTCCGATGTTTTAAGGCCTACCTGGCTGAAGCAAGCACCCCAGAAACGACGGAGGAGCAGAAACTCAGTCTACTGCACGCGAGGGTGAGCCATCGTATAGCTACTCAGCTAAACTGTACCGGCTCATATACAGAGGCCCTACCCCTACTCGATAGAATGTACGTGAGGCCTATCAATGAGGTCTACGCGCGCCACGTTTTTACTACTCGCCACCAGCGCCCTGCAGAATCGCTAGAAGAATTCCTCAGAGACTTAAAAGCCTCATCCCGGGACTGTAATTATCAGGCTGTAACTACTACAGAGCATAGAGAACTTGCTGTCCGTGATGCCTTTGTTGCAGGCCTTAGATCGAATTACGTGCGCCAGCGACTGCTGGAGAAGGAGGCCCTAAATTTAGAAGATACTGTTGAACTCGCTACAACCATGGAGGTCTCATTTCGCAGCCTCCCCTCGTTTCCTGCCGACTGCGCGACGCCGTCATGGGCCCCCGACTAGCGACTCCCACAGGCCTGCGCCGCGCGGCCACCCAGCCACCATGCTGCCCCAGCCTGCCACTTTTGTGGCCAGCCCCAGCACCCGTGGCAGCACTGCCCGGCCCGCAACGTGACCTGCAGCAGCTGCGGGCGAAAAGGCCACTACGCCAGAGTGTGCCTGGCAAGGAAGGCCCTAGCCCCTAAAACTCCAGCGGCACAGAGTAATCGCTCTCCGCAATCGCAGGCCCGCAGGCCCCGGAACGCAGCGGCCTATGCCCTGACTCCGCCCCCACCTGCCATGTGCAATCCATGCGGGCTGCCATCTTGGCGGACCCCCACCACGCGGCCCACCACGGGCGACTCATGGGGGCCGCCATCTTGGATGCCATCTTCCTCGCCGCCCGCCACGTGCGATCCACGGGGGCGGCCAGCTTGGGCCCCATCCTCTCCACACTCAGAAAACTCGATTGAAGACTGCGACCTCAGCGGGCACTCATCGCGGGGCCATCCCAGCGCAGCTGATCGAGCAGCCGACTACCCGTAACTCAACGCAGTCACACTGGACCAATCGCGCCCAAAGCATCTCAACAACTCTATGACACGGTCAAAATCTACGGGTACAGTACACCGTGCCTTTTCGACTCCGGGAGCACTGAGAGCTTCGTACACCCAGATCTGGTAAGACGCTGTTCGCTCCCCGTTTTCCCTGCGCGGCAAACTATCTACCTCGCTTAGGGTTCCCACTCTGTCCATATCCAAGGGCGCACCGTCGCAACTCTAACAATCCAAGGCATTAGCTATTCTAAATTCCAACTATACGTCCTGCCCGAACTCTGCGCCCCACTCTTATTGGGACTCGACTTTCAATGCAATCTCAAGAGTCTCACCCTCAGCTTCGGCGGACCCCTTCCCCCACTCACTATCTGCAGCCTAGCCACGCTGCTGATCACCCCCCCTCCTCTCTTTGTCAACCTCACTCCGGACTGTAAACCCATAGCCACTCGCAGCAGGCGGTACAGCCAACAGGACAGGGTGTTCATTCGATCCGAGGTCCGGAGGCTTTTACGTGAGGGGATCATAGAGGCCAGTAACAGTCCCTGGAGAGCTCAGGTGGTGGTCGTCAAGACCGGGAAAAATTCCGCATGGTCATAGACTATAGTCGGACTATTAATCGGTTTACGCTCCTCGACGCGTACCCACTCCCCAGGATTGCAGACATGGTGAATCAGATCGCCCAGTATTGAATTTTTTCCACGGTGGATCTGAAATCTGCATACCACCAACTCCCAATCCGCCCGGAGGACCGCCACTTCACAGCGTTTGAGGCCAATGGCCGCCTCTTCCACTTCCTCCGGGTCCCCTTTGGCGTCACGAATGGTGTTTTGGTATTCCAACGAGCAATGGACCGAATGGTGGACCAGTACGGGCTGCGGGCCACGTTTCCGTATTATGACCAGCAGGACCACGATACCAACCTCAACCGATTTCTCCAGATGGCCCAGAAGCTTAACCTCACATACAACAAGGAGAAATGCATTTTCCGCACGACCAGACTAGCCATCCTCGGCTATGTCGTGGAAAACGGAGTCCTGGGTCCCGACCCGGACCGTATGCGCCCCCTCTTAGAACTCCCTCTCCCTCATTGTCCCAAGGCCCTCAAACGGTGCTTGGGATTCTTTTCGTATTATGCCCAGTGGGTCCCTCAATATGCGGACAAAGCCCGCCCACTCTTTAAGGCCACACTTTTTCCCCTGTCAGCTGAGGCTCGCCAGGCCTTCAACTGCATCAAGGAGGAGATCGCCAAGGCTGCCATGCGGGCGGTGGATGAATCCGTCCCTTTCCAGGTTGAGAGCGATGCCTCAGACGTCGCTCTTGCAGCCCCACTAAATCAGGCAGGGAGACCAGTCGCATTTTTCTCCCGTACCCTCTCCGCTTCGGAACTTCGACACTCCTCAGTCGAATGGAAGCACAAGCCATTGTGGAGGCTATTCGTCACTGGAGGCACTACCTCGCAGGTAGAAGGTTCACCCTCATCACCGACCAAAGATTGGTTGCCTTCATGTTTGACAACTCGCAAAGGGGCAAAATTAAAAATGACAAAATTCTAAGGTGGAGGATCAAACTCTCCAGCTACAATTACGATATTATGTATCGACCGGGGAAGCTCAACGAGCCCCCAAATGCCCTGTCCCGCGGCACGTGTGCCAGTGCACAGAGCGACTGCTTAAGAACCATCCACAATGACCTCTGCCACCCGGGGTCACCCGGCTCGCCCACTACATTAAAGCCCAAAATCTGCCTTTCTCCACCGAGGAGGTAAAAGCCATCACCAGGGATTGCCCGATCTGCGCGGAGTGCAAACCGCACTTCTACAGACCAGACAGGGCCCACCTGGTGAAGGCTTCTAGGCCCTTTGAACGCCTCGCTATCGATTTCAAAGGGCCACTCCCCTCGACTAACAGGAATGTGTACTTCCTGAACGTCATAGACGAGTTCTCCCGTTTTCCCTTTGCTATCCCGTGCCCCGATATGACCTCCCACACAGTCATTAGGGCCCTGCATAGTATCTTCACCCTGTTTGGTTTCCCCAGCTATGTACACAGCGACCAGGGTTTGTCCTTTATGAGCGACGAGCTGCGTCAGTACCTGCTCGGCAAGGGCATCGCCTCGAGCAGGACTACCAGCTATAACCCCAGGGGGAACGGGCAGGTGGAGAGGGAGAATGCGACGGTCTGGAAGACCGTCCTACTGACCGTCCGGTCCAGGAATCTCCCGATCTCCCATTGGCAAGAAGTCCTCCCAGATGTGCTCCACGCTATTAGGTCCCTCTTATGTACTGCTACCAACCAGACCCCTCACGAGCGGCTCTTTATTATTTCCAGGGGCACTACCATGGGGGTGTCGGTCCCGGCATGGCTGAAGACACCAGGCCCTGTACTCCTCAGGAAGCACGTCAGGGTGCACAAAACTGACCCACTCATAGAGAAAGTACTCCTACTGCATTCAAACCCCCAGTATGCCTTTGTAGAGTTCCCTGACGGCCGTCAGGACACTGTATCCCTCCGGGACCTAGCACCTGCAGGATCCAACCACTACCACCGCCGGGGTGTCGTCCACATGAGCCAATTTTCAGCAGGTAATGGAAGGCATTCTTCAAGGGTTCCACATGGTGGCTGTCTCCCTGAGCGATGTGTTGATTACAGGAGCCTCCGATAAGGAACACCTAGAAGAAGTCCTCCGCCGATTCACGAAGTAGGTGTCTGCCTGAAAAGGGGCAAGTGCATCTTCCAGGCAAGAGAAGTCATATACCTGGGATACCGGGTCTGCAAAGACAGATAACACCCAGTAGAAGAGAAAGTCCGAACCATCAAGCAGGCCCCAACACCAGAAAACACGACAGAACTAAGGTCATTCCTAGGGCTCGTTAATCAGTATGAAAAATCTATTCCAAATCAGGCAACCAAACTGGTGTTTCTACATGTGCTCTTAAAGAAGCACCAGAAATAAGCATGGAAGGTGCCACAAGAGGAGGCATTTGTCAAAGTAAAGCAGTAGCTGTTATTCTACAGGCGACTGATGCATTCTGACTGTCAAAACCACAGATGCTCATGTGCGATGCCTCCCCATTTGGCATCGAGGCAGTGTTGTACAACTGGTGGGACGACGGGATAGAGCAGCTGATAGCCTACACATCTGCAGGCTGAAGCAGAGAGACGGTATACTCAAATTGAAAAGAAAGGACTGGTCATCACCGTTACAGTTAAAACATTTCACCAAGTATGTCTATGGATGACACTTTGCAATAATCACAGACCACAACCCCTTACTCGACCTTTTCAAAGTTGATAAAGTGATACCACCGATAGCTTCTGCTAGGATCCAGCGATGGGCATTGTTGGCAGCATATGAATACATTTTTGAGTATCACCCAGGTGCACAGATTGCACACGTGGATGCCCTTAGCCAACTCCCACTCCCTATATGCCCCCTGCCCCCACCAGTAGCAGACAAAGTTGTGTTGGCACTTAATTTTATGGACACATTGCCTGTCATTGTTGAAGGGTACAAGTTATTATTGACAGGTGAAGGTGTAATGCTGAAGGGTACAGGTTATTATTGACAGGTGAAGGTGTAATGCTGAAGGGTACAGGTTATTATTGACAGGTGAAGGTGTAATGCTGAAGGGTACAGGTTATTATTGACAGCTGAAGGTGTAATGCCGAAGGGGACAGGTCACTATTGACAGGGGAGAGGTTATTTTGCAGCAAAAAGATCAAGTACTTTTAAAGTTCATGGGCAGGATTCTCCAATAATGGGGCTATGTCCCCACGCCAGCATCAAAATGCGGGCGAATCACTCTGGACTTTCCTGAAGCAGCTCCAACTGCTGATACGGGGCCCTGCACATCCGGTTGGGGGTCCACGCAAGTGCACGGCGGCGGCCTGTGGCGCCCCCCCCCCCCCATGTGACATGGAGGACCCACACCGCAGACCGGCACCAAAAAGATAGCCCCCCCCCCCCCCAAAGATCGTGCACGTCCGCGGATTGGTAGCCCCAATCAATAGCCTGGCCACCGTGAGCCCCCCCCCCGGTGAAGGATCCTCCTGCCCCCCCACCATGGCAGCCGTGGACTGACGCCGCTGCTGCCACTGGCCGTTCCCGACAGGTAAAACGTGGTTCGAAGCACGCCGTTGGGAACTCGGACAGTTTACGTCGGAAAATCACCATGGGGCCTCTGATCGTGATTTCGGTGCGGAGGCTCAGAGAATCCCGTCCCATGTTCCAGCAAGGTTTGCATTGACCTTTGCTGTCCTGGTGCTAAATCCTGCCAGTTGCGATCTTGTGGCCTCAGCAGAGTCCACACTGCATCTCTTCATCTTCCTCATCGAATCCTGTGGCAATTAGGGCCTCACAAACACAGCTGCCTGGGGTTCTGATCACCTCCCTCAGTGACTGTTCCATGCCCACCTCTCACAAGGGGATCCTCTAACCTGTCCATCCCCTAGTTGTGTCACAATCCCAAAAAATCTATTTAATTTTAAGTCTACATCTGAATGGTTAAAAGTTCAGGAGCTATCAATGGTCCTGTCAGGAATTTGTGTAGTCACGGGAGTGGTGTCGATGGGGGTGGTCTGGGAGGCATCGAAGGCAGTTATCAGGGGATAATTCATTTTAATTTGGGCCCATAAGGAGAAGGCGGAGCAGTGGAGTTAGACAGACTGGTAGGCGTAATTTTACAGGTAGACAGGAGGTACGCGGAGACTCCGGAAGACGGGCTTTTGAAAGAGCTTCAGAGGCTGCAGTTAGAATTTGGGCTCTTGTCCACAGGTAAGGCGGAGGGACAGCAGAGGAGGGTAAGGGTGGCGGTTTATGAATTTAGGGAGAAATCCAGTTGGATGCTGGCGCATCAGCTGAGGAAACAGGAGGCGGCGAGAGAGATTGGGAAAGTGAGGGACACAGGGGGAAGATGTTCTGAACCCGGCAGGAGTTTGTTTCGGGAGTTTTACAGTAAATTGTATAAATCGGAAACCCTAGCCAGGGAGGAGGGGATGAAACGATTTTTGGGGGTTAGAGTTCCCAAGGATAGATGAGGAGTTGGTGGAGGATCTGGGTGCCCCAATTGGGCATGGGGAGGTTATTGAGGGGTTGGGGGGCGATGCAATCGGGCAAAGCCCCGGGAGCGGACTGATACCCAGTGGAGTTCTATAAAAAGTTTTCTGAGCTGCTGGGGCAGCTTTTGGTAAAGGCTTTTAATGACTCAAAGGATTTGGGAGTGTTTCCCCCAATGTTAGCGCAGGCAGCAATTTCCCTTATCTTGAAACGGGATAAAGATCCGGAAAGCTGTGGGTCGTATAGGCCAATCTCCCTGCTAAATGTGGATGCAAAATTGCTGGCAAAGATCTTGGCCACACGTAGAGGATTGTGTGCCGGGAGTAATAGGGGAGGATCAGACGGGATTTGTTAAGGGATGACACCTGGTGTCCAACATTAGGCGGCTCCTTAACATAATAATGATGCCTGAGGAGGAGCACGAGGTCGAGGTAGTGGTGGCCATGGATGCAGAAAAGGCCTTTGACCTGGTGGAGTGGAAATATCTGTGGGAGGTCCTGGGAAGATTTGGGTTCGAACAGGGATTTATAGATTGGGTCCAGATGCTCAATCAGGCATCGGTGGCAAATGTAAGAACGAATCGGATGCGATCGGAATATTTTAGCCTGTGTCGGGGGACGAGACAGGGATGTCCACTATCCCCACTACTGTTTGCCCTGGCCATAAAGCCTTGGCAATGGCGGCAAACATCGAAAATTTGGCAGGGGATAGTGAGGAGGCGCAGTGTTGGAGCATAGGGTCTTGCTCTATGTGGACGATTTGCTCCTTTATATAACAGACCCGTGGGGGGGGATTGCAGGAATTATGGGGATACTGGAGGAATTTGGTCGGTTTTCAGGTTATAAACTGAATATGGGCAAGAGCGAGATTTTTGGGATCCAGACAAGGAGGTAGGAGAGGAGATTGAGGGAGATGCCATTCAAGGTGGTGGAAGGGAATTTTAGGTACCTGGGAATTCAAATGGCAGGGGACTGGGGTCAGCTACATAATCTAAATTTGGGCATTTCATTTGAGCAAATGAAAGGGGACTTCCGTAAGTGGGACGTGTTCTCATTGTCACTGATGGCGGACGGGAGGTACAGACTGTGAAAATGACAGTCCTCCCAAGATTGCTGTTCGTTTTTCAATGTTTTTCAGCGAGTGGAGGCGGCATCTTGTAAGGGCACAAGCCTGAAGGCTTTGTTAACAACACCTCTGCCGTTCTTGCCGGCTTGGTACTCCACAAGCTCGGTGGTGGGGGTGGCCCTGAGGGTGTGGGGACAGTGGAGGCAGCACATGGGACTGCAGGGGGCGTCGGTGTGGTCACCAATCTGCAATAATCATTGGTTTGATCCGGGGGGGGCTGGAGAGGGGCTTTAGGAGGGGGCAGCGGGCAGGAATCGAGAGATTCAGAGCTCTTTTTATTGCTGTCGGCTTTCCAAGTTTGGAGGGGCTAGAGGAGGATTTTGAGTTGCCGGGTGGGAATGGGTTCCGGTATTTGCACGTGCGGGACTTTGTTCGGAGGCAGGTCCCAGGCTTCCCACACCCCCAACTAAGGGGGCTACAAGATAAAGTGATGTCAAAAACAAGTCGGGGATTGGAAAGTTTTGGTGGAAAGTTTTGGAAATATATACGGAGTGATGGAATGGGAAGGTGTTTCAAAAGGGGAGGTGAAGAGGAAGTGGGAGTAAGAGCTGGGAAGGGAGTTGGAAGTTGGGTTATGGGAGGAGGCCCTGAGGAGAGTCAATGCATCCTTGTCATGTGCCAGGCTTAGCCTGATCCAGTTTAAGGTGGTCCACAGGGCACATATGACTGTGGCCCGGATGAGCAGGTTCTTTGAGGCGGTGGAGGATAGGTGTGGGCGGTATGGGGGAGATCCTGCGAATCATGTGCACATGTTCTGGGCGTGTCTGAGGCTGAGGGGAGTTTGGCAGGGATTCACGAACGTCATGACTGAGGTTCTGGAAGGGAGGGTGACTCCAAGTCTAGAGGTGGCAATATTTGGAGTGTTGGAAGATCCGGGAGCCTGGGGGGGAGAGAGGCTGACATTTTTGCCTTTGCCTCCCTGGTGGCCCGGAGACGGATTTTGCTTGGATGGAGGGACTCGGAGCCACCCAAGTAAGGGGTTTCGGTCAGTGACATGGCAGGGTATCTCAGGTTGAAGAAAATCAAATTTGCCTTAAGAATTTGTGTTGCCTTCAGAAGCCAGACTCCAATTGAGTCAATGGAGCTAATGCAGAACGGTCTCAGCTGTGGAAGAATGCTCAAATTTGAAATTATTTTCCAAAATACGTGGCTGATTTCTTCACCTCCCTCTCCTTCATGTGCTTGTGTGCTGCACAGTCTGTCATGCACCCCTTACCCTGAGGCACCTTTTGGTGTTGTGTCACCTCCTGCTGCCCTCTCTCCGCACTGGAGCCCTTGCTCTCAGGTTCCCTGTCTTGCCCTCGACCCACCACCTTCGCCCCCCACATCCAAACTTCAGTCCTTGCTCTGGCATCACACTGAAAACCAGCCAGGAAGAAGCCACTTTGGACACTTGCCTGTGCCCACCCCCCCCCCCCCCCCCCCCCCACCGCCCCGCGAATCTGTAGTGCCGCTTCCTTGAATTCCAAGAAGGGATCCGTGCACGTTCTGCACTGAGTTGTGTGCTCTCATCTCTGACTCCCCTCAAAGTTCAGGTCGCCAGACGCATGACTTTTGGCGGACGTTTGACTTTATGCTCGTCACATTAGCACAGAGGTTAGCATTGTTGCTTCACTGTGCCTGGGACCAGGGTTCGATTCCTGGCTTGGGTCACTGTCTGTACGGAGTCTGCATGTTCTCCCCATGTCTGCGTGGGTTTCCTCCGGGTGCTCCGGTTTCCTCCCACAAGTCCTGAAAGACGTGCTTGTTAGGTGAATTGGACATTCTGAATTCTCCCTCTGTGTACCTGAACAGACGCCGGAACATGGTTATTCGGTGATTTTCACAATAACTTCATTGCAGCCGACTTGTGACATTAATAAAGATTATTATTATTTTGAAGGCAGTTGTAAATCACACTGCTTTGAAATCATACTGGCCGCGATTTAAAAGGACAAAAACAGAGTCCTATCTTGGGCGCGTTTAATGGGGTGTTTCCTGGTGCCTGCGGCGCCGAGAAACATTGTGCTATTTAATAGGACTTTGCCATTTTCTTTGGCCTCAGCAAGGAACAGCCTGCTGAGGCCGCATTTACCTAATTTCCTGCACTGACAAGCTCAACTCGCTAGTGAAGGAAGGCGACTTGCGGATTGGGGCACCATTTTTAAATGCTGCCCCGATCTTTTGACCCCCCTCACCCACCCACCCAACCACAACCTCCAGACCGTCCCCCTCCCCATGCACCCAAATTACCTCTTAGGAGGTGTGGTGATATGATTTGCATAGCTGTCTGCCATTGGTGCAGAACACCGGCTTACCATTGGCCCTGGTCGGTCATGTGCCTCTCGACGGATTGGTTGAGACCAGTCATGTGACAGCTCTCCGATTGGTCGAGAGGCTGAGTTAACCACGCCTCCATACCGAGGTATAAATAGTCGGAACGCCCGGCGGTCGTCCATTTTATTGTAGACAACCGCAGGGCTAAGTTCTAGCTTATTAAAGCCTAACTTTTGTATAGCAACTCGTCTCTTGTGCAATTGATGGCTCATCAATTTAATAAGCTAGATTTTTGAAGATGGAGTTCCGGATCAAGCCCGAATGCCTCTGCATCAGCCCGCAAACTCCGAACTCTGCAGAACTTTTTCAACATTGGCTGGCATGTCTCGAAGGATACCTGGAGTCTGCAATCAGCCCCCCCACCATGGCACAGAAGCTGCCCATCCTCCACTCCAGCGTGGATATAGCAGCCTACGCGATAATCAAGGAGGAGAAAGATTACAATGCCGCCATGCTAAAGCTGAATGGACAATTCCTTAAACCAGTCAACAGAGTATTCGCCCGACATCTGCTGGCCACCAGACAACAGCTCCTCGGTGAGTCATTAAAACAATTTTACCAGGCCCTCGCCATCCTGGGGAGGAACTGCTCCTGCCTCGCTGTTTCAGCTACGGAGCACATGGAACTGCTGATCAGAGACGCTTACGTGGCTGGGATGCAGTCCCCCGCTATCCGCCAGCGGATGCTGGAGAAAGACGACCTCAGCTTAACTGAGGCACGGACTCTCTCCACCTCCCTGGAGGTCGCCGATCTAAACGCTCGCGCCTATGTCCCCAGCCGCGCGGCACCAACCTGGGCCTCCTGGCACGCTTCCCCACCGCCATCCACCGCTCCCGACCTCCCTCAGGCCTGCGCCATGGGACGCCCAGACAAGTCCACGGGGCCCCACTGCTACTTTTGCGGGTTTGCGAAACACCCTCGCCCACGCTGCCCAGCCCGCTCCGCCCTCTGTAAGAGCTGTGGGAAGAAGGGCCACTTCTCCACTGTCTGCCAGGCCAAAACGGTCGCTGCGGTTCTGCGCAGCGACCAGGGATCCCCACCTCCGGGTCCTTGCTGGCCCCTCCTGGACGCCGCACAACTCTCCCCCCCCCCCGCCCCCGGGCCCCCACGCCTGGCCTGCGCGCCTCTCTCTCTCCTCCGGGCCCTTCCAGGCCCCTCCAGCGCACCGCACTACTCTCCGCTCACCGCCCCCGGGCCCCCGCGCCTGGCCTGCGCCCCTCTCTGCCCCCGCTCCCGGCCGCTCCAATCAGCCCGCCGGCACCGCTAACCCCGCACCCAGCAACCACGAGGGCCCCACGGGTGCCGCCATCTTGGGGCCCCGACTCCACGTGCGGGTCCTGGGCGCCACCACCTTGGGGCCCCGACTCCATGTGTGGGTCCTGGGCGCCGCCATCTTGGGATCCCGACTCCACGTGCGGATCCTGGGCACCACCTTCTGGGACTGGCACGCAAGGTTCTTCCAGCATCTACTCGGACGACGACGACGAATACGGATTTTCTCCATGGCTCGCGGCCATTCAGCTCGACCAGTCACATCCACGCACGCTCGCCAAGACAACAACGCTGATCTACCTCAACGGCCACGAGACGGGCTGCCTGCTGGACTCCGGGAGCACGGAAAGCTTCGTTCACCCTGCCACGGTAAGACGCTGCGCGCTCCCTGTCCATCCTGTAAAACACAAAATCGGGTTAGCCTCAGGTTTGCTCTCCATCCGCATCACCGGGTGCTGCATCGCGGACCTCACGGTCCAAGGGAAGGTTTTAAAAAATTATAAACTCCTTGTCCTCCCTGACCTTTGCGCACCGCCCTCCTAGGACTGGACTTCCAGTGCAACCTGCAGAGCTTGACCTTCCAATTCGGCGCCCTATACCCCCCCTCACTGTCTGCAGCCTCGCGTCCCTCAAAGTGGACCCCCCCTCCTTGTTTGCTAATCTCACCCCCGATTACAAACCCGACGCGACACGGAGCAGACGGTACAGCGCCCAAGACCGGTCCTTCATCAGGTCGGAGGTCCAGAGGTTACTGACGGAAGGGGTCATCGAGGGCAGCAACAGTCCCTGGCGAGCCCAAGTGCTGGTGGTCCGGACTGGGGAGAAAAACCGGATGGCCATCGACTATAGCCAGACCATCAACCGGTTTACGCAACTGGACGCGTATCCTCTCCCCCGTATTTACGCCATGGTAAACGATATCGCAAAATACAAGGTCTTCTCCACTGTGGACCTTATGTCAGCTTACCACCAGCTCACCCTCCGCGCGAGTGACCGCAAATACACTGCGTTCGAGGCAGATGGGCTCCTCTACCACTTCCTTAGGGTTCCATTTGGTGTCACAAATGGGGTCTTGGTCTTCCAACTGGAGATGGACCGAATGGTCGACAAGTACGGATTACGGGCTACCTTCCCGTATCTTGATAATGTCACCATCTGCGGCCACGATCAGCAGGACCATGACGCCAACCTCCAGAAATTCCTCCAAACCGCAAAACTCCTTAGCCTCACATACAATAAGGATAAGTGCGTGTTTAGCACCGACCGTCTAGCCATCTTTGGCTACGTAGTGCGTAAAGGAGTGATAGGCCCCGACCCCGAACGCATGCGCCCCCTGATGGAACTCCCTCTCCCTAATACCCTCAAATCCCTCAAACGCTGCCTGGGTTTCTTCGCTTACTACGCCCAATGGGTTCCCAACTACGCTGACAAGGCCCGTCCCCTCATTCAAACCACGACCTTCCCGCCGTCGACAGAGGCCTGCCAGGCCTTTAGCCGCATCAAAGCGGACATCGCAAAGGCCACGATGCGCGCCATTGACGAGTCCCTCCCCTTCCAGGTGGAGAGCGACGCATCAGAAGTAGCTCTGGCGGCCACCCTGAACCAAGCGGGCAGACCCGTGGCCCTTTTCTCCAGAACCCTCCAGGCTTCCAAACTCCGCCACCCCTCTGTGGAAAAGGAAGCCCAGACCATAGTCGAAGCGGTGCGACATTGGAGGCACTATTTGGCCGGCAGGAGGTTTACCCTCCTCACAGACCAACGGTCAAAGCCTTCATGTTTGATAATGCACAAAGGGGTAAGATTAAGAATGACAAGATCTTACGGTGGCGGATCGAGTTGTCCACATACAACTATGAGATCTTGTATCGTCCTGGGAAGCTCAATGAGCCTCCTGATCCCCTGTCCCGCGGTACCTGCGCCAGCGCGCAGATAGACCGCTTCCGCTCCCTCCACGCGGACCTCTGCCATCCAGGGGTGACCCGTCTCTACCATTTCATTAAGGCCCGCAACCTGCCTTTCTCCATCGCGGAAGACAGGACAGTAACCCGTGACTGCCACATCTGCGCCGAGTGAAAACCGCATTTCTACCGCCCCGAGCGCGCACACCTGATCAAAGCATCCCGTCCCTTCGAACGTCTCAGCATTGACTTCAAGGGGCCACTTCCCTCTAACAACCGCAACATTTACTTCCTGGCGGTAATTGACGAATTCTCCCGCTTCCCCTTCGCCATTCCCTGCCCCGACATGACCACATCGACCGTCATTAAGGCCCTCCTCTCCATCTTCTCCCTGTTCAGCTACCCTGCGTACATACACAGCGATCGGGGGTCCTCCTTTATGAGCGACGAGCTGCATCAATTCCTGCTCAACAGGGGCATTGCCTCTAGCAGGACGACCAGCTATAACCCCCGGGGTAACGGACAGGTCGAGCGGGAGAATGGTACCATCTGGAAGACCATACTACTGGCCCTCCGGTCCAGAGATCTTCCTATTTCCCGATGGCAAGAGGTTATCCCCAATGCCCTACATTCTATCCGCTCACTCCTCTGTACCGCAACAAATCAGACACCTCATGAACATCTTCTTGTCTTCCACAGGAAGTCGTCCTCCGGATCCCCTCTCCCGACGATGTGGCTGGCCGCTCCCGGACCCATCTTGCTCTGGAAGCATGTGCGGGTGCACAAATCCGACCCGTTGGTGGAACAAGTCCAGTTACCCCATGCTAACCCGCAGTTTGCGTATGTGGAGTACCCCGACGGTCGGCAGGACACGGTCTCCCTCAGGGACCTGGCACCCGCCGGCGTGCAGCCTTCCCCCCTTCACCACAGATTTGGTGTTTTTCTGTTTTTCTCCCCCAGCGCCCCACTCAGGTCACCCCTTCCCCATCCATGGCGTCTCCACAGCCAGCTCGGGTGACGGAGACTATTCAAGGACCATCGCTCCCGGACTCCAGGACGTCAGCGGAACCACCACCATCGGCTGAACTGATGTCACCTACTCCACTGCGGCGGTCTGCCAGAACGTCACGGGCCACGAAAAGACTGATCGAATCGATCTGAATTACAACAGCTCCATGGACTTTGTTGGGACTTTGTGTAATATTGCTAATTGTCTGGGCCAGTGGGAAGCCAAAAATGTAATAAAAGAAAAGGAGAGAAAATTTTTGTTCTCCCGGCTGCTACTCATATCACCAGTTCTCCCCCCCCCCCCCCCGCCCCCGGCCCTCGTTGAACCCCCCCCCCCCCGGCTTCTTTCTCCGGAAGGGGTGAATGTGGTGATATGATTTGCATAGCTTCTGCCATTGGTGCAGAACACCGGCTTACCATTGGCCCTGGTCGGTCATGTGCCTCTCGACCGATTGGTTGAGACCAGTCATGTGACAGCTCTCCGATTGGTCGAGAGGCTGAGTTAACCACGCCTCCATACCGAGGTATAAATAGTCGGAACGCCCGGCGGTCATCCATTTTATTGTAGACAACCGCAGGGCTAAGTTCTAGCTTATTAAAGCCTAACTTTTGTATAGCAACTCGTCTCTCGTGCAATTGATGGCTCATCAGGAGGTCCTTGAGCTCCGCCTCACCCCACCTCTTAAGGATAAGGCACCCCCAGGTCCGATCCCTGGCACGTGCAACCTGGCACCCAGGCACCTTAGCAGGGCAACACTTGCCAGCCTGGCAGTGACACTTAGGTACCTATGCCAAGGTGCCTGGTTGCCAGTGGGAGTGTACCTCCTCCAACAGTTTCCCATACAGGTTCACACAGTTCCCCTTCCCTAGGTCGCCCACATCCAGGAGTTCTTCTACAAACAAGTGTCCTGGTGTCTGGGGTACTTTTTTGTTTCCTTACGGAGGAAGTTTTTGACCTGAGTGTTTTTCACGTCATTTCCTCTTGGTAACTGGAATCTCTCCCTAACTTTATCTGAATGGTCAGTGTCCCCTCCTTTCTCCATCTTTTGAAGGTGGCGTTCATTATTGCGGGAGTGAACCTGTTGTTGTTGCAGATGGGGGCCATTATGGTCATTTCCATGAGGCCGAAGTGTTGCCTCATTTGGTACCATGTCTGAAGCATGGCTACTACCACTGGGCTCCTCGAGTGAACACGGTGCAGACATCTTTAAATGAGCCTAATGACGTCTCGCGAAATCTCATTACATTTCGCAAGGCATTTCGAGCGTTACGAATCTCATGGGATTTAACGGCCTCATCACGTCACAAAGTCAGATGCGATGAGGCCAGTAAATTGTGCCCACCAACTGTGAAATCCACATGTCTCCAGGAATACTACTATTATATTCAGGTAATTTTAACAATTCTTGTTCCGGTAAATTACTTTTCTGTATTTGACACTGCTTGGCGTCATACCTAAATGCAGAAAAATTGTGTTTAAAACTGCCTGGAGATGTTAAAGCCGACAGCAGTACCTTAGCAGCAGTCAGGATTTTTACAAGAATTCCAAGCGTTTTTTTGTTTCTCAGTGTGTGATGTTATTATTTAGAGAGTCAGTTCCTGCAAGCATTGATTTATATTAGCTTGTAAAGACAATCTGCACCCTGTGGCCAATTGAAAACAGTGGGACTTCACCAGTTAGTCTTTGAGCAACTTTTTTATGCCTGCTATGATTACTTACCGTATAAGGTATGAATTTAACTGTATCACTATCAATTTCTTCAGATCCTCAAATCTGCTTTGAGGATGAAATTAAAAGGAGAGATTTTTCATTTGCTTCACTCCCAGAAGTGTACAAATAAATCTCCAATTGCTGACATATAGTGGAAACTCCTGCTATTTCCCAATGTTCTCCTCACACGCTGGTGCTTCCAGGGCAGATTGGCTCATGAGCGGGAGGCGAGTGAAGAGGTTGTATTGTCAGGGTGGGGGGGGGGGGGGGGGGGGGAGGGGTGTTGAATACCTGGTGCAGAAGAGCTGCAGCAGTGCCTGAAAGGGGCAATGATATTTTTCTGAGCCTTGCAAGTGCAATGTTTTCCACTTGTTTTTGATTGCATTTTAGAGATAGTGGAAGAGAATGTAAAAGCCTTGGGAGCAAGAGGCCTACTCCTTAAGGCAGAAGCCTGGAATTAATATTACAAGAAGTGGAGCAAGAAGCCGTTTTAGTTTGAGGAGCATTTTTGTCTGATGGCAATGCTCTGACCAACTGAAAAGGAGATGCCAGGGCTGTGTTTGAAAAACCAGTGGGCTGGAATTTATGTGTCCCGACTCCCTGGTGGGCGTGTTTCCAGCAAGATGGTGGAGGGAATGGGGGGGGGGGGGGGGGGGGGGGGGGGTGCAGTCTGTAAAATAATGTGTAGTTAACCCACCATCTTCTCACCTGTGTCCCTCAAGTTAATGCTTATAGTATGACAGGTGGGCAGGCACTGAAACAGAAGCCCTTCAGCCACATTTAAATTGAGGGGAAACAGCAAGCGCCTTCAAATGGAAGTTTCAGGGCTTCGTGTTCTATCTTCCGTGACCGAAGTGGGGGAGCAGATTTTCCAATATCTTTGTGCAGGAACTCAGTCTTTAAGCTTGGTGAGTACTCCAACCAAACTTTCAACATACACAGGGGAAAGTTTGAAGATCCTTAGAACAGCCAATCCTCAATGGCCTACAAAGGGCAAGAGGCCAATCTGGCTTTGGTTGTCATGGAAGGACATAGACCTAACCAGTTGGGAAGAGACTGGCTACAGAAGATTAGGTTCAACTGGTTGAATATCTTCAAAACATCCAAAGGCATCCCCTAAGTTGTGCTAAGGAGCTATGAAGACATCTTCCACAAAGACGTGGGCCAGATTAAGGGTAAAAAAACAAATTATATGTCAATCCAGATTAGACGACAAAACTCTTCAGAGCCAGACCATTGCATCAGAAGGTTGAAGCAGAGCTAGAGATTGGAAGAGCTGGCTATAATCAAGCCGGTGCCGTTTTCAGAGTGGGTGGTGCCAATAATCCCTGACCTTAAACCAGATAATTCAATAAGTTTTTGTGTGGGCTATAAACTGACCATAAATCAGGCTGCCCAGGTCAATCGGTATCTGATTCCCCGAATCAGGGGCCTCTACGCTAGGTTGACGGGAGTCTTACCTATTCAAAATTGGATCTTAGTCATGTCTACCTGCAACTAGAGTTGGATGAGGCGTCTCAGAGGTTTGCTACAATCAATACTCACAAAGGCCCCCTCCGTATAACAGACTGCCTTTCGGCATTGCTTCAGCCTGAATTATCTTCTAGTGCATGGTGGAAAATCTTCTCCAGGGAATTTCCACCGTGATGGTTTACATTGATACCATGCCAGTCACCAGCAATACACCAGAAGAACACATTGCCAGCCTAGAGGAAGTATTAAAGAAGTTTTGCGATGCAGGGGTCTGCCTAAAACACAAAGAATGTACTATCCAGGCCTCAGAAGTGAAATGCCTAGGATTTTGCATTGATGTGACAGGGTTGCACCCACTGGAATTCCATTCCTTCTATCCATTCCTTCTAGTGGGTCCAAAACATATGGGAGCAGGTCATCTGCGTATAGCGAGACTCTGTGTTCCATCACCCCCCCCCCCCCCCCCCCCCCCCCCCCCCCCCCCCCCGGACCATCCCCTTCCAGCCACATGAGGCTCTCAACGCAATTGCCAGCGGCTCTATGGCCAGCACGAACAGCAGTGGGCAGAGGGGCCATCCCTGCCTCGTCCCCCGGTGCAGCCTAAAATATTCCGATGTCAACATGTTCGTCCGAACACTCGCCACGGATGCCTGATACAGCAACCTAACCCAGTCGATGAAGCCCCGTCCAAATCCAAACTGCCCCAGTACCTCCCATAGATAATCCCATTCCATCCGATCAAATGACTTCTCTGCGTCCATTACGACCACTACCTCCACGTCCCTACAACCCCCCATTATTTTCTCCTGTACACCCTGTCCTACAGTGTGTTTACTGTTAGGGGCCCATAAACTACTCTCATTTTGCTATTACCTATCTTCATCAATCTGATACTACAACCTGATCTTTAGAACTGAGTCACCTCTTTTTCTTGTACAGTCCATAATTAACAGACTACCCCTCCACCTTTTCTACCTTCCTGTTCCACCGAAATGTCATGTACCTTTGAATATTCAGACTTTGTTATCTTGCAGCCATGTCGCTATAATGGCTATGAGATTATACATACTTATTTCAATTTGAGTTATCAATTCATCTGTTTTGTTATGAACCCTATGTGCATTCAGATACAGACCCTTTAATTCTGTATTTTTTTTAACCATAGATGCAATCTCTGGCCTTATCTGTTGGCATATTCTTATGTTTGCACTTTCCATCCTTACCTGCCATGCTCCGATTATCACTTCTCTCATTGCTACCTTATTCTCTTGTCTTGTCACCTCTAGTTGATCATGTCTTCCCCTACTTGATACCTCAACCCCAATACTTCATTTCAAACTCTCTCTACTGCCATAGTTAAACAACTCACCAGAACACTGGTTCCAGCTTCAGGTAAAGACTGTCCCAATGATAAGGCTTCCACTTTTCCCTGTACTGCTGCCAGTTTTCTATGAATCGAAACCCATTTCTCCACAACAATGTTTGAGCCATGCGTTCCGCTCACTAACTTTATTTACCAGATGCCAATTTACATGTGGCTCAGGTAATGTCTGTGTATCTTCCAGAACCTGGCCAAGTTGAGGGAAAAGCCTTTGGCACCAGGGAGGTCAGCAAGAAAAGGATTAGGAGGAGTAGCATGGCAGGAGTCTGGCCTCATAGATGTAGGATAACTTTATATGCCTGCACCAAATTCCTCACTCTACTACTTCAATAGAAGTGTCCGGAATAAGGTTGTGTCCATATCTCCATTGTCAGTAGTAACTTCACGCCTTATATCTGCTTCATAACCTGTACAACTGAACTGTAATGGAATCTCTATTTGCTGTACTCCCATTATCACATTGATAAATAGTACATCAACAAATAGAGATTGGTTATGGTGCGGAACAAGGGTCAAACAAGCAATACACGAGCAAGAGCAGCATAGGGTGTCGTGAATAGCGTTCTTACAGGGAACAGATCAGTCCGAGAGAGAGTCATTGAGGAGTCTAGTAGCTGTGGGCAAGAAGCTGTTCCTATGTCTGTATGTGCGGGTCTTCAGAATTCTGTACCTTCTGCCTGAGGGAAGGGTCAGTCCCCACACACCCCAAGTGAGGACACCCTGCTATGGACTGCTTGGGAGCTCTGCCTCTTCAGGCCCCTCCCCACGCCTCCTTACATGACCCCCCCCAACCGTCACCCCAATCTCCCAGAGGCCCCTTCTTACTTTCTCTGCACATCCTCACCCGTCATACTCATCTCATTGACATGGCCCCTCAGCCCAACCCTTGGCAGTGCCACCCTGACACTGCCACTCTAACAGTGCTCCTGTCGGTTTGGCAATGCCACCTGGGCATCTTGGCAATGCCAAGGTGCTAGCTGGGCAGTGCCAAGGTACCCACATTCCAGGGGGCCATCCTGCACTATCCAATATTCTTTGGGGTTTCATTGAAACCTCTGTTGTTTCCAGAGATTTCCTATATGCCCTGAAGAGGCAGAGCCTTTGGCTGCTCCTGACACTAACAGCAGTGAAGTGGGTCAATCTAAAAGTTTCCTTGCCTTTGGATCAGGTTAGGAATTAGCACAAACTGGGCTCTCTTTGGAAAGAAAACTGAGGTTGGCCTGCCAGAGGCCTTTAAGGTTCTGAGAGGAGCTATTAGGGTGGACATAGAGATGTTTCCATTTTTGGGTGACCCAAGATAAGATATTCACTAAAAATCCAACAGCATTCAGGAGAAACATCTTTGTCAGGGAGTGATTCAAATATGGGTATTTAGGGAGAAACCTTAAACAGGGAGAAAATAATAGAAGGATTTGTTGACAGGGTTAGATGAAGTGTGGAGGAAGCTTGTGTGGATCCTGGCCTATTGGCTTGTTTATGTGCTCTAAATACAATGTCAAACTATGTAAAGTATAGGGACTCCTCATCTTGATTAGAAGATGACTGTTTACCGTCATCTTTGCGAAAAGATTGTTTATGCCCATATAATTTTCCCTCCCAGGTGTGGTCCAATTCCACCACATTGTGAATGGAATGGAATGTCTGAAGCCCCTTGAAGGGAAGTGACTGACTAGGAGTCAAGGAATTTGCATGTTGACAGAGGGTACCTGTGCTAGTTTCAGCGCTAACACTTGCTAAATGGGGACAGTACTGATAACAATGTGGGGGTGGTTAGGTGCTTATGTGCAGAGCTGGCAGGTCAGATTGTGTCAAGAATTGGATATCATTCCCTTTCCAAGCGCAACATTTCTTTTTACTCAGTGTTTCAGGGCATGGAACCAGGTTGGAACATCCTTATGGGCCCCATTTCCACCCTTGGTGATAACATAGGTCTGGGAACACCCGAGGTGAGACCAGAAGGAATTCTGGTGACTGTTGCCATTTTGCTGGCCCAGCCTCTATGGTGTCAGTCTGCAAGGAAGCATTGCTACAATTGCCTGACTCCACCCCTACAGGAAATTCCAGTGAAAAGCTCAGTTGGATGGAGATCTGGTGTAACCAGTTTCTGATGCTGAATGGCTCTGCTGGGCTTGAATATACCAGCAAGTTTGTGGATTTTTGGGACTATTAAGTTCAGAACAATTTACTCAAACAACAAGGATGCGATACCACGGTTAAGTTATATTATTTTTATTTGTTAGAAATTCTATCAGTGTTTGAACATTAATATTTAGAGAGCTTGCACAATTTCCATGTCCCATGATGCATATGGATAAAACATACAAGGCACGTATTCCATGGAAATTGGAACCAAATTATGTAACATTTAGAATAGTTGCTTTCATTTTAACACTGTAAAACATCTTCTCCAAGTGTAAGTTACAATGAAAGTGTGCACTGTAACTGTCTCAGTTCTGATACAACATAATGGTATCATTACATATAAACTCTTTAAAAATATACTTCTGTCAAAAGACTTGATGACTACTATATACACTACAAAAATAAATTTTCATATAAATAAATTATATGGCATACATTTATCTTTGTAACTGAAATGACACAAACCCATCTCTGCCAAAACAAGCAGCTGATGAGACCCAGTTTGAATATTTTTCCTTTTGCATCCTCATACTAAAATCTACGAGTTCTTAATGTAACTGTTATATATCTTTCCTATTTAGTTATTAACATTAGTAAGCACTTTATACAGATTAAAATCCATTACAAAGTAAAACATAACTGTAAAAGAAAAAAAAATCCCTGCATTTTTGTTATAAACTGGCATACAACAAATACTGTAAGAAAACATTCTTATGATACAAAAATATAAATATCACAAAAAATACATTTTTTCTTAAAAACATAGTTGCCAGCCACTGAGAAGTTCTCCCTTTGTCAATGTGACGGGAGGAGAAAATGTCTACATTGTGCAGAAGCAGCAGACAGTGGGGGACGGAAGGGAGAAAGTACACATACCTATATCTGCATTTGATAGAATCTGTGCCGTTAAACAAGAGGGAGAAAATAACTGGTGAGAAGTGACAGACAAACGCTAAGGCAGTAGCAGTGGGAAGCCACTCTGAACTTTTGACACAATCTAATAAGCACTATGGCAGCTGAAGTTAGTTCCAATTAACACCATACAGTTTTTGTTGTGGATCCTGGATGATCTCAGGTCAATCCACCACAAGTGCAGCATTGAAATCTGTGGCTCAATGTCACACACATTTCTATGCCAGAAAGTAAACTATTTTTCTTGATAAAATAAAGTTGGCAATTAGGGTTAACCCTTAGTGTGCTAATGGCAGTAGCTTATTTTAACATTTAAAAACAGAAAATTTAACTCAATCTACTTGCTATGTGACACAATTTGGCATCATCTGTAATTTCAATAGCAACAAGACTGTGGCAAAGTACCAAAATAAGTCACAAGATTCAATGGCTATAATGTAATTTACGGCGAGAGTGTAAAATAGGCGATCTAAGATTGCCACCGCCTGTTATACTCCTCTCTTGATTTTCCTACCTGAGAGTGAGGTATAAAGCGAGCAGCAGATTCAACGTTGCTCATTTTGCACAAATGACCAAAGTCAAAATTGCCCCCAATCCTTCAATCTTGAACCTCAAACGGAATATGTGAAAACGACTGTCTGAAACATTTGTAATTATCATGTTGCTACATTTATGTGTTATTTTAATGCATCTGATTACACATTTATTTTAGACAAGTTAACAAATGCATTACAATAATGCAAGGACAAATTTCATGTGAATGCCTGTTCGTTACAAATATCAATAAAAGCAATTTCATCCCATAATGAGAAACCAATTCATTATCAGGACAAACCCCGCCAAAACTCAGTAAGGCACTAGGATAGTCATTAACTGAATATTGTGGTTCAATCACAGATGTCATTTGGATTTTGGAACATTGAGTGAAAAGAAAGAACTTATATTGTTCCTTTCATGACCTCAGGTGCCCCAAACTACTTTATAGCCAATGAAGTGTTTTTCTGTTGTGATGTAGGAACTCTTTTTTTCTTAAAATACAATTTATTTCTGTAAAAAGCATATATTTAAGACTCCTCCTGGAAGATTCATACCTTGCATGTCCACCTGATTTGATTACAGTGATGCCAAACATGTGTAAGTAGTAGATGAGCTCAACGTTAACATAAATCAGTGTTAAAAAGAGACACTTTTCTCCCCCTAAATATTTACAAATAACGCCGCGATTGGTTTTAAGCCTCCCTATCACAAGTTTCCGTTACTGAATGCATGTCTTTACAAATATTAAAATCTATGCTAAAGAGAACAGTGTCTGAGCTTAATGGTGGGTCATTTTCAAAAAATCCATTCTATTTAGATTGACAATAAATAAAGAAAAAAATATAAAAGGACCGTTTCTGTGTTAGTCCCGACCGTTAGAAATTGCAGATACAGTTTATCATACAAAGAATCTGGAGGGGATCAATAAATATACACACACTAAGGGTTAAATTAAAACAACACAGACCTGTATAATACACAGCAAAAGGATCAAATAACTAAAACTAACAATTTCATAAAGATTAACGTGCTTTTCTTCATTTCTGATCATTTTAAGAACCACGCATAGCGTGTTTGAAAGTTAACAGTAACATTTTATACTACCACAGGGTTGTGATATGCAAAATTAAAATATTTTTTAAAAATGTGTATCTTTACAAAAAAAATCCTATCACATGAGCAATATTTGCATAGAATAATTATACATGTAAATTATACAATATTTTAAGCAGCAGCAACATATGCTGACATTTATGACTAGATTAAGCGTAAATGTGGCACAGATACACAGATCAATGTACATAATGTATAGATCACACAACATTGTTCCCAATCCATTTCACAGGAAGTTTACAGCTCCTAATATTATACTACTTTACATTGTACATCTGTATAATACATATGTGTACATCCTTTAAATATTTTAGAGAATATTTAACAAATAATACAATAGATTAATATTTGCAGTAAACTGTTTTCCCAGTTCTGGATCGCCTGTATTTATAGCTTGGAGTTTCAAGGACTATGCAAGTAAAGAGTTTTTCCATCTTTGGCCATCTGTGCATCGTAAATTCCATACTGGAAAAAGTAAAAAAAACTATTAGGAACAGATATGAGAAAGATTTTGGTAACTAATTTCAAGTTTTAAAAAAGGCATTTGTATAAAGACAATGGCCGGGATTTGTCGCAGTGGGACGGGAGAATTTGGAGCCGTTAAAAGTCACGGCTCTCCAAATTTTCCTGTTTACCAGTGTCAGAGCTGGAAAATCCTGGGGCAGAATTCTCCGCAATGGCCGACGCCGTTGTGAAACCTGGAGGGCGAAATTCTCCCCCCCCCACGACGGGTGGGAGAATAGCGGGAGGGCCTTCCCGACTTTTTTGACGCCCTCCCGCTATTCTCCCGCCCCCCCGCCGAAATCCCGACACGAATCGCTGCCGCCGTTTTTTTACGGCCGGCAGCGATTCACAGCTGTTAGAAGGGCCGAAGTCCCAGCCCTTTACGACCTTTTTACGAACGGCAAACACACCTGGTCCTGCCGTTCGTAAAAACGTCGTGACCACCTGGAAAAAAATAACCATGGCACCGATTGGCACGGCAGTACCACGGCCGTGCCAAGGGTGCCATGGGCCCGCGATCGGTGCCCACCGATCGCGGGCAGCGGGCCCGATGCCCGCGCACTATTTGTCCTTCCGCCGCCCCGCAGTATCAATACGCGGGGCGGCTGAGGGGCAACCCGGACCGCGCATGCGCGGGTTTCGCGCAAAAACGCGATGACGTCACCCGCGCATGCGCGGGTGGAGTCTTCCCACCTGCGCATGCGCGGCTGACGTCATATGACGCGTCAGCCGGCGCTAAGTCCGACAAGCGGGCTTAACGATTTTCGTTAAGCCCGACTTGTCGGAGCCTCCGACGTCGGGCTGCTAGCCCCGACGGGGGACCAGAATCGGTCCCCCGTCGGGAAGGGGCGCGATGCCGTAAAACCCGCCCGGGTTTTACGGCAGTTTGACGATTTCTCCCGTTTTGGGAGAATTTCGCCCGGAGTGTTTCACTCCAGCATCGGAGGCCGCTCCTCGCTCCCTATTCTCCCCCCTCCGGAGGGCTAGGAGTGGCGTTTCGTGGAACTCGGATGTCAGGCCTTGACGCTGGCGTCAAGGCGGCCCGCAGATAATGGCACGGCCGGCGGCGGCAAATGACGTCAGCCGCGCATGCGCAGGTTGGCCGGCGCCAACCCGCGCATGTGCAGTTGCCATCTTGCCCTCCGCTGCCCCGCAAGACGTGGCGGCTTGATCTTGCGGGGCAGCGGAGGGGAAAGAGTGCGTCTCTTGGAGACGCTGGCCCAATGATCGGTGGGCACCGATCGCGGGCCAGTCCCCTCCCGAGCACGGCCGTGGTGCTCAATCCCCTCTCCGCCCCCCACAGGCCCCAAACTCACCTTTCGCGCTATGTTCACGCCGGCAGCAACCAGCTGTGGTTGCCGCCGGTGTGAACAGGTTGGGAACGGCAGGCCACTTGGCCCATCTGGGCCGGAGAATCGCGGGTCGTCGTAAAACACGGCGACCCGTGATTCTCCGAGCGGCGTGTCGTGTTTTGGGGGGGGGGGGGGGGGGAGAGAGAGAGAATCGCGGGGGGTGCCAGCCTGGGCAGAGGAGAATCGCGCCCCTGGTGTATGAAATTATTTTGATATTACATAAACAGAAATTAATTACACTTTATTTAGTTCCAACCTAATTACATTTACGAATTATTAAAACAAATTTAACTTGTGAAATAACAAAGTGACATCAAGCAATTATTTTGTCAGTTTTTAGTTAGCCCAAAATTTGACATAATTATCCATGATTCATAATACTTTAAGCAGTAATACACCTTTCATTGAATATCTGTAGGAAACATACCTAATGTGTTCTGTTCCCACTGCTCTGTGTTTCACATTCAACGTCCTGCAACTCTAAAACTTCCACCTTTGAGTTCCTTCTTTCATAACGTGCATCAAAAGGCACATGAGGATCAACAAATGCTCCTTCATCAGTTTCATTGTACCCCTCATAATGTGGGTACCCTCCAAATACATTTTGGTTGGGTATGGGAGGATGCACAGCGACAGTAACTGAGGCTGTGGCAGTCACAGTAGTGATAGGCTGGCAGTATGTTGGTGCTGCAGCACCAGTGGCAGTGAATGTTGGGTTCCTAGTCTTCTGAGAACGGGATCTGTGACTCTGTCGATCCCTATTGCTGAGTCTGGAATGCCCTTCATGAGCAGTTTCAAAAGCGTCCGTGCGTGGTCTGCAAGGAGGCGGTCGAAACACTTCCCTTGCCTCCAAACTGTGGTCCCTACAATTCCTCCGGGATTGTTGATGTTTAATATCCTGTTGTGGAGATGGCCTTGGTCTTGGTCGATGAAATCTGCAATCTGGCTGAACAACCTGTAAACAATGTGACTTATTAATACTTGCACATACCAATTTATTTACTATTATGCTGCATTGTAACTTGATAAACAATTTATAACACAACTTCATTTAAACTATTTTAAATTGGTAAAAGCCTGAGTGAGGCTGGACAAAAGTCATGCAGAATGCTCTCATCCCTAAAGGTATTTATTAGAAGAAGTAACCTGGGAAAGCCATTAAAGTAGCTAGACAAATATTTTCAAGAAACAATTCAATGTATTTTTGGAGAGAGAAGAGATAATGCTGAGAAATCATAGTGAATAGCAAAAAGAGAAAGGCCCTTTAATGTTCCTAAAGATCTCCTATTGTTATGTTAAAATGCACATCATCACAGAAGCTGTCCCTGATGGAATCCGGTTTCTGGAATCACGCAATTGCCTTAGGCAAAACACATGTCCATAAACCACATCAAGCAGTAAGCAGACATCAACTTTAAATATAGTTGCTAGGCCTTTCCAATTTTTTTAAGTGGAGGAATTTGAAGGAAATGGATGCAATAATTTTATCCTGATCAGACTATTTCTCGCTGTAAAGATTGTATATTCACAAAGGGCCCAAGCCTCCCACTTTCAGACCTGAAAAATGCCCAGTCTACCTCAAATTACCCTTGAATGGTAAAGTATCTCAAAAGGTGAAGCAACAGGTGAAACTTGTCATTCCATGCAGTTGCTAAGCAGTAGCTACACAAGTGATACTTTCAACTAGCGGGATGCTACTGTCACACAAGTGTCAGGCAACAACCATCTCCAGCAAGAGAGAATGTAACCATCTCCCATGACATTCAACGGCATTACCATCGCTGAATTACCCACCAGTACCATTTACCAGAAACTGAACTGGACCAGCCATAGAAATACTATGGCTAAAAGAGCAGGTCAGAAGGAAGGAATTCTGTGGTGAATAACTTACCCCCAATTCCCCAATGCCTGTCCACCATCTAGAAGGCACAAGTCAGGACCGTGATGGAAAACTCTACACTTGCCTCGATGAGTGCAACCCCAAAAATAGTGAAGAAACTTGACACCATCCAGGAAAAGGCATCCCGCTTGCTTGGCACCTCATCTATTACCTTAAACATTCACTCCCTCCACCACTGACACACAGTGGCAGCAGGGTGTATCATCTACAAGATGCGCAGCAGCAACTCAACAAAGCTCCTTCCACAGCACCGTCAAAATTCGCAGCATCTATCACTTAGAAGGACAAGGGCAGCAGATGCATAGGAAATGCCACCACTTTCAAGTAACCCTCTGAACCACACATTATCCTGACTTGGATCTATATCAGCATTCCTTCATTGGCGCTGGATCAAAATCCCAGCTCTTCCTTCCTAATGTGGAGATGCCGGCGTTGGACTGAGGTGGACACAGTAAGAAGTCTTACAACACCAGGTTAAAGTCCAACAGGTTTGTTTTGAATCACTAGCTTTCGGAGCGCAGCTCCTTCATCAGGTGACCTTCCTAATAGCACTGTGGATGTACCTACACCACTGAACTGCAGTAGTTGAAGAAAGTGGCTCGCTGACACCTTCTCAAGGGGCAATTAAGGATGGGCAATAAATGCTGGTCCAGCAGCGATGCCCCCATCCCGTGAACAAATAAGTAAAAAAGAAATAGGTGTCACTGGCAAATAATGGTCTTTGGTCAAACATTATAAGTAACAATGCATTGCCTTTAACTTCAAATAACTTGAAATTTCATGTTATGGGTGAATATTGTAGATGAAATTAAAGCAATGATAGATAGCTAAAAGAAAATGCTGAAACTTCAAATACTGGCAAGAAGTTTTTTTCAAGAAAGCAAGGTCCAGTTTCACATACTGTGGATCTGGGAAAGACAGGATTCTCAGTTGCTTCCACCATGATCTGATGGGTTGATGCCGTAGAGCTGGGATTCGATTCATAATGCTGAAGTTCTTCACTGATCCCGGAAACCGTAGTCTGTGAGCTATATTCAGAATCTGAAGAATCAGATCCATTATTCCCTTGCTCAGGGTGAACGGCAAACCTCACAACCCGAGGTGGTGGCTCTGGTGATGGAGTAGGCAGTCGGGTTCTCCCATCGAGAGGTGAAACCTAGGAGCCAAATATGTCAAAAAGTAATTAGCCTCATCTAGTGTTCATCACACTGTTGTCACATCCAGTCAGTTGTAACACTGAGCGACATTTCTTTCACACTGAGTACAGAGGTGGCCTGGTGAGAGCTCTTACAGTTACGTGGCTCTTTGCAGAACATTAACTCTTTCCAAAGATAATACAAGGCACACGTACTATGTTCATTATGGTCATATTATTATAGGATGTCTAATTTCTGAGCTTGCCCTGATCCCCCACCTGTTGCCTGAATGATCTTGGGAGTGGTTTTGTCTAAGGAAAACAAGACACGATGAAGTTTGACATGATGAAACCAGGTCTGGTAATTAATTCAAGACCAGCTATCTGTCAAATATGCATGTGTTTTTACCACTTAGACTTTGTTTACACCAAGGATTGGGTAGCTAACCTCAAGTATTATTCTTATGTTTTTAATTTCTTCCCTCCTTGGTAGTCTTAACTACGCCTGATCCCGATTATTTTAGGTTCACCTGATTGTGGAGTTATGCAAGCACCTGCCAAATCAACGCCTATCCTTCAGCTAGGCTAATGGGAAATAGCCTGTAATCTTCTCTGTTCTTTGTAGCTCAAAGAATAGGGCACAAACATTCTAATCGGTCCAGCATTATCCCCATTTATAATGCTGACTTTCCATTGTTTTTTTTACAGATTTATGGATTTAGGTAGGGGTCAAGAAGGCATTTGGTGCTTTATGCATCGGTTAAGCTCTGGCACTCTAAATCTAGCTTCTTTCATGAAGAATATAGACTGTAATTAAAACAAAAATCTTTTCTGCGATTTTCCAATTCATCATTTATGCACCTATCTGGTTCCCTAGTAACTCATGTTGTTTTAAGATGAATTCAGCAATTCTGTGCTTCCAGTTCTATGTGTTGAAGGTGTGTGGGTCAGACATAGGACTACCACATTGTCATGCTAGTTCTCTGACTCTGCTCCATTCAGGCCTGGCTCCGTTAAGAATACATAATTAGGGAATAAATCTTTATTTTCTGCTAATAACTTTCTGAAGTCCAAATATGGTCGAACTATCATGAAACAAAAAGAGAAAAAAATACCTCAGGATATGGTCCAAAATATGAAAGAAGAACCGGAAGTAGTACTAATCCATTGAGAACACCCAGAGCTGTTAAAATAGCTAGGACTGCAAAGAAGTACCTGTAATAGTTGCAAAGAGTAGTGCAATTAATGTTAAAAACTTCCTTACTTATGTCAAGCTAATTGCATTTTAAAAGTCATTTACAACTCAAACCTTCATGTCAGAAAATACCACAATGATTCTTTACCTTTTACATCAGTGAGGCTACATCCCACAACAACAGTGTTAGTTGACCAAAAAAAAAAGAACAGTATGTTAGTTTGTTAATTTTATTGACAAACACATAGTATGGACTGTTATTCATGAATAGTTTGTTACACACACACAAAAATATGGAACGTGAACTGAATGACTGAACAGTACCATACAACATGCACAATGAAAGGGGCCCCATTACCTTAACCCAGTAGAAGCAAACAAATGAAGTAAAGAGTGCAGAATTCAAACAATTTAGTCTAGAGACAGGAGAAGCAAAGTCTCAAGCAGCTAATCCACTGTGAAATGCTGCTGCATCTCACAACAGAATCACTAATTAAATCTCAAGTGTATCAAGTAGGTTTCCTCTCACAACACTAATCAAAACTTTCTGCCTACAATCCTCAGAGATGCTGGGTTTTAGTTTTACGAAATAGCTCAAATTGCAATCCTTTATAAAGCCAAACCAGCATTCTGCTTCAAAATGCTGCCAGTTCTATAGCAGATTCTAGCTGCCAGTTCTATAGCAGATTCTAGCTGCCAGTTCTATGGCAGATTCTAGCATTGTATTTGATAAGAACACTTCAGACAATAGCATCATTGCACTGCAAACTAAATCTTTTGTAGTACAATTTAACATTATGAATACGGTTGTTTTACGTCAACCATTTTAAAAATAAAAGCTAGAATGCTGGTGAAAAAGAAAAAGCATCCAAGTGGTTGACCATTCCCACCATTCAAGATTGTGAACGGAGAGATTTCATAAATACCAAGGTAAGCTTTTAACAAGAGGTCTTACCAGCTGGTATAAAGCACAGGAGGGACTAAGACTAAACTTATGGACACGTTTATGAGTAATGACTCCAAATACCTTGAGTATGTTTTTAATGGACTCGCTCAAATTAAGGATCAGTCTTTTATTGTGCAGCAGTACAGCACAGTTACCTTCACTATGTCCAAATACACAATTATTGTTTAAATATATTGAATGCATTAAGTTGAGCAGCAAACATCCGCCTGTCTTTAAATTCACAAAATGCAGATGTTGTCATTACTACACAATATGAAATATAAAATTTCATATAATGTGACATATCAGCAATATATTATAGAACCATTTTATCTATGCATGTCATGTCTGATCACTTCAAATATATTTCATTAGTTAAACTGCCTTAGTTATTTGGCTTACTGACTCCCTCCTCTCTCTATCTTGCCAATTGTGTAGTGGCTAGAATTAGGCCCCACCCTCACCAAAATTGTATTTTAAATACAAAATCAATAAACTGCAAAAAAAAAAAGCAATGTATCCACTTAAATTGGTAGTTAAAAACCAGGCTGCATTTCCTTAGTTGGTTCAGTTGCAGAACATCTTTGATCCCTGGTCTGTACTGGGTTTTTTTTAATGATTAATTTATAGAATTTGGGCATGGCAATCTTTCATTGCATGCCGAGTTAGCTAATCTCAGCAAGAAGCAGCAGTTTGTATGCTACAATATGTAAAATATGTATTAGTTGGAAAGGGAAATGGGATCCCATTCCTGATCGCTATCCAGTGACTCTAAGGGAAAGTTGTCTGTGGAGTTATCGAATAAAGAACAGGATCAGGCTCTTCTGTGATGTCCTTCATTATCAAGTAACAATTTGACATTTAGGGCGTGAACACCAGCCACACTGCGCCCGAAAAGCAACATGGTCTCCAAGGGATCGGAGGTCCCCAGCTGCTTGCCCTCTGGGCAGCATGGCACCCGGACACTGCTGGTGCCACCTGGGCACTGCAGGGTGCCCTGTGCACATGTGCGGTGGTGGGGGAGGTGCAGGGGGGGCTAGAGGGCCCCCTTATATGCGGGTTGGGGGTGTTCAGGGGTAATGCCGGGGGCTCAAAACATGCACTGAGGATTTTCGGCGAGTGGGGCTCCTCAGTGCAGGGAACGGGACTAAGTGTGGCCTCAGCCGCTCAGTCCCTGCCGAGGCCCCATATCTAACCAGATTTGCGTTAGCATTGTGTTTCTCGAACACCGGGAAACACGTGGCTAACGCACACGCTATGGGACATAGTTTCCATTTGGTTTGATCACGTCTTTAACGTCCAAGCTTAAACCCGCAAAATGACCACTCGTGTGAGGTGCTGGAGATCCTCTGTGGATCTGCACATTAGTATGAGTCCATAACTTCAGAAGGGAAGAAAATTAAAACAGGAGGGTTTGATCACATGTGAGCTCAGCTGAAAGGGACGAAGACAGACATCAGGGACTCAACATTTTAAGCAAATGCAATTTTTGTACACATGCAACTTGTTGAAGGCATTGGACTGTCCACAAGGGAACTTCCAAAGCATGTTAGATAGCATGTATCGGCTTACTTGTTGGACAGCGAAATTCTGCAGTTTACTGTGGAGTGTGTGGCCAACTCAATGGGAATTGCATGCCCACTCCACCCATCAGTTTCCCTCTCACTCCCAAGCTCACTCCCATAACATGTAGGCGGCGGAGCCAACATTGGCAGCTGTCCATATATTTAAATAATTCATAAAGGGTCAATTGAGCTTTTTAACGAACCAATAGTACGCTGTTCATGCCATAAGACAGTTGACATGGGCAGTCAGTCAGGTGGGAGTGGACAGGATGTTCTTGTTAAAACGTTTTTAATAGAAGGGAAAAAAGGAAAGGAGTTACTATCTTCGGGGAGCGCCCTTTGTGCATTGGGAACAGCACCCCCTAAGATAGTATCCCCCACATTCTTCCTATCCATCCATTCTCTAATACAAAATACCTGCACCCCAAAGCAGGCCAAACCCTCTTCACCCAATAACCTGAACTTCCTCTGGAATCCCATTGCATCTTCTTCTTGGAATTGGTTGCAGCTCTGGCAGCGACCACTAGAGTTCTTGGCACTACCAGGATTGCCGGTCTAATGGTCTGGTAGCTCCCGAGGGCAAGAGCTCCTCCCCAGTGAGGGACAGAGGTCCCACTGTCAGACAATTTCACCCGCCAACAGTGCCTTATGACTGTGGGATGGGTTAGCGTCAAGCAAGTTGGCTTCCAGCCAACTTTGCTTCAGGACGTGGTAGTGATGTTCACAGAGTTTCAGTGCCTACCCAGAAATATGCATCCAAGAAAGTACAGAAATTAGGGCAATTTTCATATTATTTTTTCATAAGGATAAAAAGAATGAACTTCTATACAAAGAAATAGGGGGAAATTTCATCTCAAAATGGTAAATAAAACAGCTGCATCCAGTAAACCAGATGATCTGACACTGGAAAGAGGGTATTTTTTGGTTGTTCTGGCCAGTGGGATCCTCCTGTCCCACCGACGGTGCACCACCACTGTGTGTTTGCCAGCGGCATGGGATGTGTTCAATGGGAAATCTCACTGACAGCGGCGGGACTTCCAGCCAACAGCGGGCTGCCTCCGGCCACAGAGAAACAGGCCATGGGAGAGCACGGCAAATCCCCTCCTGATGTATTTGTCCATTTCTACTGCTTCTCTTTCTCCACCTCAACTCCCTTCAAGTTGTGAGCTTCGATTTTTGTTGCACAGCTACAACCGTGGCATCTTACATTCTTAAAATTCAGGATACTTTGATATAATTATGTGGTAATATAACATATAAAAGTTATGACAAATTAATCATTCTAATTCCATTGTTAAAATTATAAAGGACCAAAGCCTGGGCCTTTAGAATGGAGTTAATAGTAGATGAGGTAAAGTGGTTTCAATCAATAAACATCATGCACACATTGGTAAAATGAATTTCAACCAATTAATTACCACAAACAAAACTTCAGACAAAAAGTCGTTTACAATATAATGCCACAGAAAGAGTGACATAAGATTTAAAAAGAAATGGCCATGCAGCTCAAAATATAGATGGGTAGTGGCCGGAATTCTTCGACCATTCACACCGGCAGATTCTCCAGTCCCACTGCAGTGAATTGAATTTTGGCTGAGCGCCAAATTCTCTGATCTCACTGGCTACGGTGGCAGAGTGAACTCAGATCGAAGAATCCTGGCCAGTGAGGAACAGAACACGGATACTAGCCATGAAAATGGGAAACTGCTTACCTGACGATGAAGTCAAATTCAGATCCAGCAAGCATGAGAACTCCAAGGAGTGTTGACACGGCCCCATCTAGCACAGGGGCAAACATGTGCTCCAATGCAAGAACTGCCCGCCGATTCTTGTCTCCAATGGCAGTTAAAAATGCCTGCAGGCAATAAGATCAATACAATCAGACCTCATGTGTACCAAAATTGAGAAAGAACTACCCAACAGTTCAGCAACTGTTTCGTTTGTGTGACAGACTGAATACTGTGGATTAATTTCAGCCAAGCAAGAAAAATGGCGACACTTTATTAAAATCTTTGGATAACCCACATACCAAAGATAGAGGGGTTAAATTTACATCACCATTTTTCTGAGCTACGTGGAGTTCTTATGCTGCAGTTACAACAGAAGATTGGGTGGACCCCTGTAAATTCAACAGAGGATGCGATGGCATGGCCTCATCGCACCCAACCCGGTGATGCGACGAGGCTGTTAAATCTCACGAGAGACTCGCGAGAAAGACGTCGCAATCTGGATCTCGCCCGCACAAAGCGTCATCCAGATTTACATATTTAAGTGAGCTGTTAGGCTCTCTTAAATATGTCGCCGGTGGATTCTCCCAAGACCCGGTAACAAATGCCCGCCTTGGGAAACCTCACCATGGCACCGCTTAGCACTGGTATGCACAAACATGTACCATGCACAACATGATCTTCCATGGCATCGGAGGCCCCCGGATGGTAGGACTATGGGCAGGGTGGTACCCTGGCACTCTTGCTGCCACCCAGGAACCTTGGCACTGCCACCTGGGTGCACTGGCAGTGCCACAGCCAGTGTGACAAACTGGCAGTGCCAAGGTGCTCAGGTTGCCCATGTCAGGGATGCCCTTATGAGGTGGGATTGAGGATCCCCTAACAGGTAAGGTGGGGCATTTGGGGCTCCAGAGGCCACGATTAGGGGTGGGGATCAAGAGATCAGGGTGGCATTTAAAAATGGCACCCAGATCTCTTCCTACTCTATGAGTCGAGATCATCAGTACAGGAAATGAAGTGCAGCCTCAGCAGGGTGTTCCTCGTCGTGGCCAAAAAAAAGACTCCTGTTTGATCGGGGGTTGTTCTTGGCACTGCAGGCTCCGAGAAACACCCCGCTTAATGAGGCCAAAGTGGGACTCTGTTTTTTCCCCATTACATTGCGCCCAGAGTCTCTATATATTACAACAAAAAAGGGTTTTCAGATGAGAAACAAGATGGCACCTAAACAGTTTTATATTACATTAAATTACATGACTGCTGGCTCCTCAATTCCTCCACCATGTAAAGCCCGAGTTTTTTCTCAACATACTGAGCATTATTTAAATTTACTGTCATTTAGGATTCCACAGTGATTCATAATAATTATCTGATTCTAGTTATAGCTGGCTTCTAATTTCCAAAATGTTGTTGGATGCCTCCTTGGATGAGTTAATGTATTGGAACAACAATGGTCTTTACTCATGCTAGTGTGTACGAGTATAAAACACAAAGTTGAACAGTCAGTCCATACTAGACTGAGAATATGCCAACCCTCTGTAGCGCAGTGTATTTAATTGGGCGGAAGAGGACAGATGGGGATTCTACCACTTCCTGCCTCCATCTCGATTCAGTCCATGACAGGAAAGCCCCTGGACAGCCTTACTGCTCTGCCGACCAAGTGAGGTCGTTAAGTGGACAATCAAGGTCCACTTACGGGCCTCATCCTGTCGCCACTGGAGGGGCTTACATGTGGGTAACATGACTGGTAAACCTATGTGAGGTTGTTTGCAGGCGCCCATCCAGGGTATCTAATTCAAAGTCTCTCAGTGCCTGAGTGAGCAACCCAGCAGTGGGATGGAGGGGGGGGGGGGGTTGCCATAAAATCACTCTCTGCTCATGTACCCAACCTTCTTCCCATCCTTCCCCTGCCATACTACCCTGCAACTCCCTTCCCGCCATCATTCACTTGTGTCTGGGTCCATTTTCCATCTGAGTCCTGGAATGGGGTGTAGCGCCACCTCTGGTGGTGCTGCTGAGTGCAGATGAGCTGTCAGCCTCTGACCCGCAGTTCTCCGTGTCTTTGATCATGGAGGGAGGCCTGCCGCTGGCTTGTTAAATGTCCGAGTGCCACAGAGTTGGGTGGCCTTGCCAGAAAGAGGCAACACGGGGCACTGTACAGCTCTCCAGCTGGAAACCGAAACTCCTGTTGTCCCACAAGATTTTACCCATATACCTCTGGTCTAAACAATGCATCTAAACAACTCTCATTTAATCCCAGTGTAGGAAGGGTATTATCTCATGATTATTTTTGGACAAAATATTTTTAATAGCTTTTTATTTAAAACGTGGATTTTCTTCAGGTATGTCTCAAGATGTTTGCTGCGAGACCACTGTAAATATGATGCTATCTGTAATTTATTTGCAGCTTCTGTACTATTCCACTTCATCTTGTTTGAGTTAAAATATAAATCAACTCCCTGGACATGACCATGAAAACTTTTCCTATGTACTTAAATGATTTAACCATGACCACTAATTTTTCTATTAGCAATTTCTACACATAATTAATACCAACTATCCAAAGATCTTTCGGAGTACTCAAAACTTGAAAATATAGTCCACGGCTTTAACAAGGAAGAAAAATGCTACCAAGGTCATGGTTGAAGAGGAAGTAATTCAGACACTGGAAGGGTTTTAAAAAGATTGGGTTAGCTCAGTTGGCTGAACAGCTGGTTTGATATGCAGAAGGAGGCCAACAGCGTGGGTTCAGTTCTCGTACCGGCTGAGGTTATTCACCAGGGCCTCACCTTCTCAACCTTGCGCCTTGCCTAAGGTGTGGTGATCCTCCAGTTAAATCACCATCAGTCAGCTCTCCCCCTCACATTGGAAAGCAGCATTTGGTCATCTGGGACTATTTGCAACTTTACTTTCCTTTATATCAATAGGGAGGTGGTATAGGGTAGGCACCAGGACCAGATCAGATAAAAACGGCCGGGATTCTCCCCTACCCGGCGGGGCGGGGGGTCCCGGCGGGACGGAGTGGCAGAACCACTCCGGCGCAGGCCTCTCCAAAGGTGTGGAGAGGGGCTAGGCCCGCACCGGAGTGGCTCCCACACCGCCGGCCGGCGCGAACGGCCTTTGGCGCCCCGCCAGCTGGGGATGAAAGGCCTTCGCCGGCCGGCGGAAGTCCGCGCATGCGTCGGTGCGTCAGCGGCTGCTGACGTCATACCGGCGCATGCGCAGGGGAGGGGGTCTCTTCCGCCCCCGCCATGGCCTTCACCGGATGAAAAAGAGTGCCCCCACGGCACAGGCCCGCCCGCCGATTGGTGGGCCCCGATCGCAGGCCAGGCCACTGTGGGGGCAACCCCTGGGGCCAGATCGCGCCCTCCCCCCCCTCCCTCCCCAAGGACCTGGCGCCTGCCCGCGCCGCCAGTTCCGCCAATACCAGACATGCTTCGATTCCCGCCGGCGGGAACAGCCTGTCAGCGGCGGGACTTCGGCCCATCGCGGGCCGGAGAATCACCGCGGGGGGCCCGCCGACTGGCATGGTGCGATTCCCGCACCCGCTGATTCCCGAGTGGCGGAGAATTCGGGCCACGGCGGGGTTGACGCCGGCCCCGGGCGATTCTCCGACCCCCCAGGGGGTCGGAGAATTCCGCCCACGGTTACTGAGGGAAGTATGTGTGGGAATCATGGATGGATCAATGGATGTTTTTTTGAGCAGGAGAATGTTTGTATTTGGGGTATGTATTGGGACCATTGCTTTGCTTGAGCTACAGTGACCTAGAACTTGTTGTCCAGAGCATAATTTCAAATATTGCAAATGATACAAAACTTGGAAATATTGTGAACTGTTAGTGTAGAACTACAAAAGGACATAGGCAAGTTGGTAGAATGGGTGGAAAGGTGGCAGATGGCATTCAATGTGGATAAGTGTGAAGTGATTCATTTTGGTATGAAGAACATGGGAGGAACAAAATAAAACGGAGGACACAATTCTAAAGGGTGTGCAGGAGCAGAGGGACCTGGGTGTCTATGTGCATAAGTCATTGAAGGTGACCAGACAGGTTGAGAGTGTCTCTAATAAAGCATAGTGGGCGCGATTCTCCGCACCCACGGAAAATCGCGAAGTCGGCCGTCGACGGCCCGACACGGCCCATTTCCCGAGGTATTCACGTCCGGGAAATGGGCTAGGAACGGGGCCGCGTCAATCACGTGCGCGATGACGCCGGAACGCAGCGACGCTACAAACACGCCCACGTGAGGCCGCCCGACGCCGTAAAAAGGCGCGGGCGAGCACAGAAACTAGGCCAGGATGTCGGAGCTCAGGAGAGCAGCACCGCGATTCGTTGAGGCTGACGTGGAGACGCTGCTCGAATCAATCGAGCAGAGGAGGGGCATCATCTGCCCGCGTTGAGGGTATCGCCACCCTGCCAGTGCGGTGCGCCAGGCCTGGCGTGAGGTGGCTGCTGCCATCAGTGCTGTGGGGCAGACCCCTCACTCTGCAGACCAATGTCGGAAGAAGATGCAGGACCTCACCAGGGCTGCCAGGGTAAGAGCCAAGAGGGTGCCCCCGGGTCACAACCATCCCTCCCCCCTTTACGTAATCATCCACCCCCCCCCCCCCCCCCCCCCCCCCCCGGCACGGGGGGTGGAGGGGGATTGGGGAAGAGTGAGTTGAGGGTGGTTCACAAAGTAGTCACAGACCCAGCGCTCTGGCCCCCGTGGAGAGACGCAATGGTCTTATTACAACTTGACCCCCAAACTGTGCCAGTATCTGAACGGCCTGCTGATACCTGCCGTATTGTAATGATCTACCTATGCCCCCTCCCCCAACAGGACAAGACCGCTCACAACACCCGTGAGCGGAACAAGACTGGAGGGGGTTCGCCCATCCTGCACCCCCTCACCACGTTTGAGCAGAGGGCACTGGACCCTGTTGGGGGATCTGCCACCCGGGAGATCGCGCAATGCGAGGTTGGCGGAGCTGCAACAAGTGAGACAACCCTGCATGACAAACACTCACCCCTCCCCCATCCTCTGTCCCTTCACACACCCTGCCCACTTGGACACCTCCCCCATCCTCTGTCCCTTCACACACCCTGCCCATTTGGACACCTCCCCCATCCTCTGTCCCTTCACACACCCTGCCCACTGGATCACCTCCCCCATCCTCTGTCCCTTCACACACTCTGCCCACTGGAACACCTCCCCCATCCTCTGTCCCTTCACACACTCTGCCCACTTGGACACCTCCCCCATCCTCTGTCCCTTCACACACTCTGCCCACTTGGACACCTCCCCCATCCTCTGTCCCTTCACACACTCTGCCCACTTGGACACCTCCCCCATCCTCTGTCCCTTCACACCCTGCCCACTGGGACCATCCAGCGCCCGGCCGAGCGAATCTAAATAACCCGTTTCATTCTCTTCCCTAGGACGTGATGCCGAACGACCAGGGCCGTCTGCCTCCAGGCGGACACAGGAATCTGCCCCCACCTCACCCAGGGCCGCACAACAGAGGGTGCCCGATATGCGGGGAGTCCCATCCTCCCCAACTGAATCTGTGGAGCAGGACGCCCAGAGGGCGGCGACAGAGCAAGAGAGAGAAATGGCCCGCGAACACCCTGCGGCCTCTCAGCGGGCCGATGACATAGAGGAGGCGTCAACCCAAGACGACCTCGAGCTTGCCGCACAGCTATCTCCCACACCATCCACAATCCCAGAGACACTCACCCCGGTTGGCCTATTTAGTGATGAGGCTCCTGGTCCAGTCTGGGTCGCACATCACAGCTGAGCAGGTACAGCAGGTGGAGGTCGGAGCAGCTGAGAGGCCCGGACTGGCGGAGGCCAGGCCAAGCCCAGCATGCAGCTGGCTCCCTGACGTTTTCCGAGTTCCTGGACTTTCTCAAACCACCCGCACAGCCGATGCATCAAGAAACCCAGGGAGACAATGACGGGATGAGGGCTGTCTTCCAGACTCTGCAGACGCTGTTAGAGGAGTCGAACCGCGTCCAGGAGCAGGGAGTGGTGCCGCTCATGGCAGCAACCCAGGCTGACACCGCACGGGTGGCATCCACGGTGGAGGCAATGGGTCAGGTTATGCAAGGCGTTGGGCTTAATGTGCACGCGTCATCCTCGGCCCTGGACAGGGTTGCCCTCTCATAGGCAGCAATGCGCCAGAGCCAACACGACATTGCCGGCGCGCTGCGGGCCTTGGCCGAGTCTCAGCAGGTCATGGCCCAGTCGCAGCACGCCATGGCACAGTCACAGCAGTCGATGGCACAGTCCCAGCAGTCAGTCGCGGAGAGCATCAACCGCCTGACACATGTGCTGGATGGTGTCGTGCACTCACAGGTTGAAATCGAACAGTCCCTGGCGGGAATGTCTAACTCCCTGGACTCCGTCTCTGCAAACCTTCGGATCCTGGTGGATACCGTTGCAGGCCTCCAGGACTGGCAGCGCCAGGTGTCGGTGGCGCGACGGGGCACCTCCCCGCTTGCACCTCTGTCCCAAAGTGAAGCCCGGGGGCCACCGGGCTCCCCGAGGGAGGAGGAGGTTTCGGGGCCCGTCCCATTAACTCCATCACGGGACGTCCCGGAATTCTCGGCCTCCCCCGTCCCATCCCTGGTGCATCGGGTGGGCAGCAGGCAGAGCAGGGTAGCACGTCACCCGAGACGCCTGCAGAGCAGCCTGGCCCACCAAGGCCGGGTCGCCCCGGGAAACGCTTGCCGAAGGAGAAACAAGTCGAAGGGGGCGATTGTCAGCAGTCCTCCTCCACTCCTGCTGTATCATCTGGGGAATCACTTAGACGTAGTGGTAGGGCCCGTAAGGCAACAAAGAGAGACGCTGAGTAAGTTGGCACGGGTGAAGGGCACAGTTTAGTTGTAGGGGCTAGGGCACCTGTAAATTTTTGTTCACATTAAACGCACTGTTCCACCTTAATTGTAATACCGTGTGATTGTTCCACAGCCACAGGAATCGTGATGGTGACCGAGTGTCGCTGGGGTTGACGAGCGGTGAAACTTCGGTGCCGGGTGTGCAGTCCCTTCCCCCCCCACCCCCTCCCACAGCTAGCCCACGCGGGCACGTGATGGAGTGTCCGTGACGATCTCAGCGGCCACCAAGGTGGATGGTTCAGCTATTGCCATGGGTCAGACTCTCTCTAACGATTCTGGGCTCACAGCTCTTCGCAGAGCGGGCTGTCATCATTCCACATGGCACTGATTACGCCTGCTGACGCAGCCATCAATGTTATGCCATACCGTCTGGACCCAGTGGTAAGGGTGATGTCGAAGTGGAGCAGCGTACACTGAGAAGGGGTGGGGGGGAGTTGTGTGTTGACCCTCTGCACGACTAGCGATGCAGGTGGTGGTTTGGTGTTCAGCGGGGACGTCGCATACGACGCGTGAACAGTGCTGCCACCAAGGCGTCGCCTGCCCGCCGTCCTCGCCGGGTCCGTCATGCCGCCTCCTTGACATCACCAGCACCTGGGTCGTGTCTGCGTGCTGCGCCCGCCACTCCGCCAGCCTCCTCCTCCTCGTCCTCCTCCCTCTCCTCCTCCTCCTCTGTGCTGGCACCACTGCCACTGGCTTCTCCCTCCGCCTCCTGCAGCAGGTCATCTCCCCTCTGCATCGCGATGTTGTGCAGCGCACAGCAGACCACAACAATGCGAGCGACCCTGTCAGGCTGGTACTGCAGGGCCCCTCCGGAGCGGTCCAGGCACCTGAATCTCATCTTCAGGAGGCCAAGGCAGCGCTCCACCACACCCCTGGTTGCTGCATGGGCCTCGTTGTATCGGGTTTCCGCATTGGTCTGAGGCCTCCGTATAGGCGTCATCAGCCAAGACCTGAGCGGATAACCCTGTCGCCTAGCAACCAGCCCGTCAGCCGGGGGGGACGTCCCTCAAACATCGCAGGGATGTACGACTGCACCAGTATGTAGGAGTCATGCACACTCCCTGGGAACCTTGCACAGACGTTCATGTGGTGGTCGCATACCACCTGGATATTCATGGAGTATGTCCCCCTCCTGTTTGTGAACACCTCCCTGTCCCCTGCAGGCGGGCGCATGGGCACGTGAACACAATCGATTGCCCCCTGCACCATCGGTATCCCGGCCACGCTGGCAAATCCACGAGCTCGTGAGTCTTGAGTTGCTCGGTCCTCGGGAAAGGTGATGTAGCGGTCGGCGATGGCATGGAGGGCGTCGGTCACATCCCGGGTACACCTGTGGACCGATGACTGGGAGATCCCGGAGAGGTCCCCGCTCGGAGACTGGAAGGAATCGGTCGCATAGAAGTTAAGAGCGACCTTCACCTTGATGGCAACCGGGATTGCGTGTCCTCCCCCCGTTCCACGTGGGGTGAGGTGCGCCACGAGGTGACAGATATGTATCACCGTCCGCCTACTCAGCCGGAGTCTCCTCCTGCAGGTGATGTCCGTCATTGTTAGGAAAGAGATCCGGGCACGGTACACCCTCGGCCTTGGTCGTCGCCTCTGGCGCCGTGGCTGCACCCTCACTCTCTCCTCCTCCCCCCCCATGCTGCTCGACGACTGGCAACTCCTCAGCCCGTCCCTCTGCTGCTGCAGCTAGCCCTGCAGCCACTGCGGGTTGTGGGTGTGGATGCTGCTGCATCTCAAAATGCAGTGCAGCGGCCCCAACCACTGCGCAGAACATAGCCGTTCTGTTCGCAGACATTGTGCTAACCTACAGAAGAGTGGTGGGGGGCAGAGAAACGGGACATGTTAGACGGAGGTTAGTCGTCACCTCGGCAGCCGCCTGCCACGGGATACCTGTGTGTCCCGGTGGCCTGGTCGCGCTGCTGACACGCGGGCAGCCTAACCCCTGGTCACTTTCTGCATCCAACGGGCAGTTAACTACGTCCTCTTCACCGGTGCGTCAGTGGCCTGTGGCCGTAAGCCACAGGGCAACCAGCGGCCGTGTCCTCGTGACCGGCACGCCATGGCATGGTGGCAGACATTTTATAACCTGGGTTGGACGGGTCACTCGCTCACTCTCTCCCTACCCCCCCCCACTCCCACTCCCCCCCCGTCTCCCCCACTCCCCCGTCCGTCTCCCCCACTCCCCCCCTCCGTCTCCCCCACTCCCCCCTCCGTCTCCCCCACTCCCCCCTCCGTCTCCCCCACTCCCCCCCTCCGTCTCCCCCACTCCCCCCCTCCGTCTCCCCCGTCTCCCCCACTCCTCCCCTCCGTCTCCCCCACTTCCCCCCTCCGTCTCCCCCACTCCGTCTCCCCCACTCGTCTCCCCCACTCCCCCCCTCGTCTCCCCCACTCCCCCCCTCCGTCTCCCCCACTCCCCCCCTCCGTCTCCCCCACTCCCCCCTCTGTCTCCCCCACTCCCCCCTCCCCCACTCCCCCCTCCGTCTCCCCCACTCCCCCCTCCGTCTCCCCCACTCCCCCCTCCGTCTCCCCCACTCTCCCCAGTCTCCCCCACTCTGGACCCCCCTCCCGTTCTCGGGGATGCCTTCCCCGTTGTGGCCAGACTCCAGCAGTGCGCTGAGCGGTGCGCTGAGCGGTGCGCTGACCTACTCGAAGCTCTCGTCAGCCAGCACGACTGGTTGACGAACTTGAAAAGCAGGTGTGTTGGTCGGCGTGAAAACATTGCGTGATGACGTCGGGACTTCGGCCCATCGGGGCCGGAGAATAGTGGGGGGCCAATAAGTAGCGATTCTGGTCGTGCCAGGGGGGCTTTCGAGGCCTTTGCCGGGAATGCCGACGTGTAGTTTGTGCGGGGTTCGGAGAATAGCGGGAGGGCGTCGGACCTGCGTCGCCATGAAAATATGCGCGGCCCGCTATTCTCCGAACCGGCGTGAGTGCGGAGAATCGCACCCACAGTATTCTAAGCTTTATTAAGAGGGTTATAGAATACAAAAGCAAGAGGTTATGTTGAACCTGCAGAAGTCACTAGTTTGGCCTCAGCTGGAGTATTGCATCCAGTTCAGGGAGTCACACTTCAGGAAGGATGTGAAGGCATTAGAGAGAGTGCAGGGAAGATTCACGAGAATAGTTCCAGGGATAAAGAACTTTAGGTATGAAGACAGAATGGGAAAATTAGGACTGTTTTCCTTGGAGAAGTGAAAACAAAGGCGATTTGACAGAGGTATTCAAAACAACGAGAGGTTTGGACAGACCCACTCATGAAAGGATTGAGAATGAGAGCCAACATATTTAAAGTAACTGGTAAAAGAAACAAAAGCAATTTGAGAACCAGGAACAAAGAACAATACAGCACAGGAACAGGCCCTTCAGCCCTCCAAGCCTGTACCAGTCATGCTACCAACCTTTGCCAAAACCCTCAGCACTTCCTTGTGCCGTACTCCTTTATACCCATCCTATCTATGTGTTTGTCAAGGTGCCTTTTGAACGCCGTTAATGTATCTGCTTCCACAACCTCCTCTGCCAACGCGTTCCAGACACTCACCACCCTGTGTAAAAAAAATCTGCTTCGCACATCTCTTCTAAATTTTGCCCCACGGACCTTAAACCTACATCCCCTGGTGACTGACACCTCCATCTTGGGAAAGAGTGCCTGCCCATCCACTCTAGCCATGCCCCTCATAATCTTGTAGACCTCAATCAGGTCACCCTCAACCTCCGTCTTTGTGATGAAAACAGTCTGAGTCTATTCAGCCTCTCCATATAGCAACACCCTCCAGACCAGGCAACATCCTGGTAAACCTCCTCTGCACCCTATGTTCACCAAAGCCTCCACATCCTTCTGATAGTGTGCTGACCAGAATTGTGCACAATATTCCAAGTGTGGCCTTACCAAGGTTCTATACAATTGTAGCTTGACTTGCCAGTTTTTATACTCAATGCCCTGTCCAATGAAGGCAAGCATTTTGTATGCCTTCTTGACTACCTTGTCCACTTGTGTTGCCACCTTCAAAGATCTATGGACCTACACGCCCAGATCTCTCTGACTTTCTATTTGCTGAGAATTTTATAATTTACGGTATATTTCTCTCTATGTTAGACCTACCAAAATGCATTACCTCACATTTGACCGGATTAAACTCCATTTGCCATTTCTCTGCCCAATTCTCCAACCTATCTATGCCCTGCTGTATCTTCTGACAATCCTCAACACTATCTGCCACTCCACTAACCTTGGTGTCATCCGCGAACTTACCAAGAAGAAAAACGTATTCATGCAGTGACTGGATAAGATCTCAAATGCATTGCCTAAGAGTGTAGCGAAGGTAGGTTCAATCGAAACATTCAAAAGGAATTAGTCTGCTATGTGAAAAGGAAGAATGTGCATGGTTATGGGGAGAATGGCACTAAGTGAATTGTTCATCCCGAGGGCTGGTGCAGACGTGATGCGTCGAATGGCTTCCTTTTGTCCTTCTTTGTCATTCTGTGATTCTAGTTCAGTGTTTTTTTTGCCAGAGAGGGGCGTTGGAAGGTTGTGTGCCCTTCTTGCATTCTGTTTAAACTAAAGTAAAAGTGAATGAAGTTCATTTAACATACCAGAGCGACGTGAACGGTGAATTCCACCCCTATTCCAACAGAGGCAATGAGGATCACTACAGGAACTGCACTCAGTTTTATCCCGATGAGGCCCATCATTCCAAAAAGTTCCACAGTCATCAGTGCTAGGACTAATACCTAAATGGAGTTAAGAAAAGGCATCATTAATTATGTCAAAGTAAGTAAACATGCTATGGTAGAGAACAAAATAACCCCTTTTGTATAGGATCTATCTTAAACCAATGAAAAGGGGTGACACGGTGGCACAGTGGTTAGCACTGCTGCCTCACAGCTCCAGGGACCCCGGTTCAATTTCGGCCTCGGGTGACTGTCTGTGTGAAGTCTGCACTTTCTCCCCATGTCTGCGTGGGTTTCCTCCGGGTGCTCCGGTTTCCTCCCACAGAACAAAGATGTGCAGGTTAGGTGGATTGGTCATGCTAAATTGCCTTTGTGTCCAAAAGGTTAGATGGGGTTACTGGGTTTATGTGATTACTGGGTAGAGGCGTGGACTTAAGTAGGGTGCTCTTTCCAAGGGCCGGTGCAGACTCGATGGACCGAATGGCTTCCTTCTGCACTGTAAATTCTATGATTCTATGAAAATCAACCCCTTCACATTTTAAACACTAAATAGAGTGTTTCACAACAAACGTTAGCAAATATTTCAAAATTAGCTTTCGCTCTCATTCAATGACAACCGGTATTTATAGCATACCCTTGGTTCATTGGCACTTTATCGAAATGCAATCAAATTAAACCTGACATTTAGCTGAAGAAGAGGAAATCAGGAGGGGTGACAAAGAGATTGGTCAGAGGTATGTTTTAAGAAAAGTCATCAAGGGACAAAGAGATGTAGGGGCCGAGAGGTTTAGAGAGGGAACTCCACTCTAGAGAGGGCCATGATAACTGAAAGCACAAAATGCTAATGATGGGCTAAAGGTAATGGTGTATTCATAAGATGGTGGAGTTCTCAGAAAGTTGGAATGGAGGAAGTTACAGAGATAGCATGAAGGGATTTGTACACAAGGGTGGTAATCTTTCCGTTAGTAATTGGTCAGGAACCAATGCAGGTCAATGAACACAAGGATAGTTGGTGATAGGTGATGTGGGTTTGGATACAAGCAGCAGGGCTTCGGATGAGCTGATGTTTATGGAAGGATGGAAAGCGTGCCAGGAAAGCAGTGAAATAGTTCAGTTTGGAGTTGATTAAAGTACAGATGAGGGGTCAGCATAATATGGGCTGAGGGAGGGTCAGATATTGGAATGTCAAAGAAGTGGCAGTAGATGGTCTTTCTGGTGGAGGGGCAAGGAGTCAGAGATTCAGCTCAGGGTCAAATAGGAGACCAATTTTGTGAACACGATGTCACCAGTAAACATGCAAAAACTGATGTCTATGGATAATGTAACCAAGACGCAGCAAGTAGATGAGGAACAGGATGGGATTAAGGATGGATCCTTAGGAGGTTTCAGGGGTAGCAAAGTAAGACACATGAAGAGGAGGTTGAAGGTGATTCTCAGCCTAAGATTATAGAAATGGAACCAGAGAAGAGCAGTTCCACTAGCTGCAAAGAGGAAGAGAGTATTTGGAGGACGCTGCTCTGGTCGACCATGTCAAATTCGTAGAAAGGTCGAAAAGGTCAAGGAGTGATAGCATGGTCACATTCACAAAGAATATAATTTGTGATTTTGATTAGAATCTAATTAGGTGCTGGGAGCTGAAAACTGTTTACAAAGGTTCAGAAAAAAACTGGAGTATTCCGAATAGTTTTACAGGAATCCTAAATAAGTGAAGATGACTTGAGGCAGGCCAAGAGCCTCTAAAAACTATAATGCCATTATCAGCTGATGAGTGTCAGATTACAGGGGCCTCTCTGTTTCTTAAAAAAAACACTGAAGGATTGGCCTGGTTGCAACTTAAATTAAACAATTAAATTTGAGGCAAAGTCATGACATTTTTCTCATCTAACAGTAAAACTTTTTAAAACTACTAGTAGCACTAACTGCAAAGAGTCTAAATGATGCTCTGCAATGGAACACAAAAACCAAAAGCAATTTTAAAAAAAATAACAAGCAACCTATGTGAAAGGAATCTTTGTCTGGTGTGAAAACAATTTAAGTTTTAATGAAATTTGAAGTAGTATCTTAATTCCACTTGAACACTCCATCCATGCAAAGCACACTGCAGACTAAACATTTCTCTCCATAAAATATGTTTACTTACATAAAGTTTACAATTCACTCTCAGTTAATTGGTTCACATCTGGTATTATTTTGAACAACTTCTAATGTTTTGTTCAATTTTACTCTTATTCTGAAATTAGTCAAAGCAAGAGAGCAACAGTGCCTTGCATGTTTTTTGTAACAAACAAGTTATCTAAAGCAACAATGACTTTTTTTCCCTTCAAGTTCTTACAAAATGTGAAACTATAGGATTTTTTCCCCCACAAATGCTTAAATTTTCATTGTCGTCATCTTTCCAAGCCGAATAAACATTTCATGAATGATGTCACAGGCATACCCCACCAGAGGCCCAGACATAAACAAAACCTTCCCGACTAAAGAAAGAGCTATACCAAAAGGAATTCAAGCAGCAACAAAGCTCCTTGTAAACTTACAATGATTCCAGCCGTCCATGGGTTCAGGAGGAAAAGTGCGCACACCAGGAAAGTGCAAGCCAAGACCACGCTGATGGCAAGCAGCAGCCAATGTCGCAGCCCAACGTATTGTTCCCAAAAAAGAAATGGATATCCGTTTGGATAACTGGAAAGTCCTTGGTTAGTAAAGTTACTGCAGATATTTCTGACTTTCTCAATAGCCTCCACAAAATCCGAAGTCTCACGCAGTCCATTGAGGTAGAAAGGAAACTGGGCATATTCAATTGGCTCAGCTGCTGGAACTAAACATAAAGTAAACCAGTTTATTTTTTAAAAACTACTAACTTTCAGTTAATGCATATGTGTGTTCACAAATAGATTTAGTCGATTATGGCATGTCAGAATTACTGAATCGAAAGAAGTTTCTTAGCGTACAATGATACAACTGTCCTAATGGTTCAGACCAGAAAGATCTAGGTTCAATCATTGGCATGTGCGGAGTTTGCTCCTACGATGAAGAAGGTAAAATAAAACAACAAATAGCTCCTGATCATCACTAATTTACTCCTGGGAGAGGTGCTTGTAGGAGTAGGCATGGCTGTGATGTTTGACACATAGATAGCCTGTAGGTCTCACTGTAAAAAGCTTACACATAAATAATGATCACTTTGAAGGAATCAACACTTCCAGGAGGGGAATAAACAGTCAGAATGGGAATTAAATAGGAATGCACAAAATAGGAGGGATTCGGTTAGGAAAGGGAAATTGGGTGGGATGTAACACAGACCCTTAAAATTACAATCGGTGGAATTTAATGATCCTGGCAGGTAAACCAGTCCCAACTCCAACACTGTCATTTTTGGGAAACTAATGGGGTTAAGCCCCTGATTGGGCAATTAATTTCCTGCTGTTGGACTTCCTGGCTTGTGTGAGGGGACTTTACACACAGAAACCCTGGTGTAAGGCGAATAGCACCACCCCCTCCCCAAGAGCTGCCATCCCATCAGGGGCCGGCACCTTTCCATACCAGCAACATTACCAAGAGCAGTGGCCACTGCAGGTACTGCAGTGCGGTCTTGGTCGAGGATTGACAACGGAGCACTGAAAATAAGGTGAGTTTTTGTTTTATTCTTTCACGGGAATGGCCAGCATTTATTGACCACCCCTAATTGCCCTTGAAAAGGTAGTGGTGAGCTTCCTTCTTGAACTGCTGCAGTCCATATGGCGTGGGTACACCCACAGTGCTGTTAGGGAGGGTGATTTGATCCAGCGACAATGAAGGAATTACGATATATTTCCAAGTCTGGATGGTGAATGGCTTGGAGGGGAACTTCCAGGTGGTAGTGTTTCCCTGTGTCTGCTGCCTTTGTGTTTCCAGATGGTACTGGTGTTGTCTAAGGAGCGTTGGTGAGTTCCTGGCTGCATTTTGTAGATCGTACACACTGCTGCCATTCTGCGTCTGTGATGGAGGGAGTGATTGTTTGTGGATGGGATGGCAATCAAGCAGACTGCTTTGTCCTAGGTGGTTGCAAACTTCTTGAGTGTAATTGGAGCTGCACTCATCCAGGCAAATGGAGAGTATTTCATTGCACACCTTAAAGATGGAGGACAGGCTTTGAGGAGTCAGGATGCGAGTTACTTGCTGCAGAGTTCCCAGCTTCTGACTTGATCTTGTAGCCACAGTACTTATTTGGCTAGTCCAGTTCAGTTTCTGGTCAATGGTAACTCCCAGGATGTTGACAGTGGGGGATTTAGAGTGGAGCGAGATTGCTGCAACCAGGCAGGGAGGGGGTTTGATTTGAAGGACACAGAGGGTTCTTACTCAAGCTCCCTCTGTTCCAGCTGGCGGGTGTCTCTGTCAGTAATCGAGTTTCTGGCAAGGAGCCCCCACCACCCACACCTACCACTAGAGTACTACTGGTGATAGGCCTGCTTGGTGTGGGCCCTGCCAGTTAAATACCAGTAACATCGGGATCAAACCCTTAAGTGGCCACAATTGGCCTTCAGGCAGGAAGGCCATCCTCCTTATCCATCCTGGACTAAATCAGAGGGAGGCAGGAAGGTGGCATGACCTCTAACTTGCACCTTCCCACCTTGCTACATGCCTCTGAGAGCAGAATTGCATTCTGCCAGATACTTATTCTTTTAAAATCAGCAAAACTGTGCTGACCAAATTATCGTAGTAAATATTTGTAGTCGCAGAAATATCGGTATCTGTCAGCTGTGAATGAGGTTTAATGTAAAAAGCATTATGTTACGACTATTTCCCCTCCACCAAGAACTCTGAATACATTGAACAACTAGTTATACATACTGTAAGGAAACCAGTAAAACCATTCATTTCATCCATGTGCAAATGAATTTTGCATGTTAACAGTCTAAATTAGTTAGAAAGCAATTCAACAAACACCTATACAACAAGCACAGTATTCTGTAATTTATCTACAGAACAACTATTTGAATCAATATTAGAAATTTACATCTGGGTGGCCTCAGTGGCATTAAAACTAAAGAGTATCCAGACCTAATTAACTGGTAAAACTAAATGTGATCATACAATATGACAATGATGCCTTTGTTTAAATTCAAAATCTAAAATCTCTACATCTGCAGGACCAACTCTATTTTTCAACGAGTGCCTTTCCTTCCTTTTAAATGCAAGACTTTACCAAAAAAAAAATTCCCAACAAAACCAGCATTTAGTTTTTGCTGCTGTGTGTTCCAAACCCTGCAGGGTCATTCAACTGACTTGCTAAACATGATTTGCCCTATTATAATCTCAACTATAAATTTTCATTAAGACAAGAGTTGGCTGGCTGCCACCAGGCTCCAGGGTTTGGAATACAGTGGAGCTTCATTATCCAATCACATTTTCAGGAGCCCACTCCACAGACCAATAACCTCAACTAGCAGGCAGTCACATAACTGAATCCTAAATGGAAATTAAATCAATCCAAGTTCCCTCCTTGAGACATAAAGGACCCCCTCCTGGTCAATACTCCACAGAATTATTGTGATGAAGCACAGGTGTACAACAACCCACATACTGATATCATATCATTGACTAATGGGTATGGAAAACCCTTTACAGTATGTAAAGGAAATAAAAAATGCTCTTTTTCTACAGGAAATAAAATGAATCCTAGAAAAAATACACACACAATATTTTCCCTCACTTAACCTTTAGCTTTCTTTTTGTATTGGGGAGAGAGGTTATGTGTAATTTCAGATTTTTTTAAATGTTTGGTCAGTGACACCTGAATTATTCCTGTAAGACTGTAACTTTATATTCATTTTAAATAATCCAAGTATAATAAGATTATACTGCATTTAGTATACTATTGGCTAGTATATAAAGTAAGTTTTTAAAAATATACCGTGTTTTAAAAAATATACTGTACTTGGGGGAAAAGGTGTTTCCATCCCATTTCTTCCTCCAATTTACAATTTCTGATTTTTAGCAAGGCTGACAAGGTATCAAATGCATAAATATTTTTTAATGAGATAATTGGTATGACTGATGCAATTCTAAAAACTAATTAATACATTTAATAAAATAAATAAATCAAAATAAATAAATAACCTTTATTGTCACAAGTAGGCTTACATTAACACTGCAATGAAGTTACTGTGAAAAGCCCCGAGTCACCACATTCCACCGCCTGTTCGGGTTCACAGAGGGAGAATCTGTAGTCTAATGTAAGTTAAAATCAATGATTTTTAATAACAAACTAATTTCCACTAATAAAACCCTAATTTTCCCAGATAGTAAGGGTTTTAAATCTTTGGGCGGCATGGAGTTTGCATGTTCCCGCCTTGTCTGCATGGGTTTCCTCTGGATGCTCCTGTTTCCCCCACAGTTCAAAGATGTGTAGGTTAGGTGGATTGGCCACGCTACATTTCCCCTTAGTGTGTAAAAGATGTGTAGTTTAGGTCAAGGGGTGATTGGGATTGGGAGGGGAAGTGCACTGCGTGGAGTACTCTTTCAGAGGGTCAGTGCAGACTCAATGTGCTGAATGGCCTCCTTCTGCACTGTAAGGATTCTATGATTTAAATAAGTTTTGGTCCATTTCCCACGATTAGAGAAAGAATTCTCTCCGATTTCAATGGTCTTCAGTGGGTCTCTTGAGCAACAGTGGGTCACTTGAACAACATCATACATGTTCTGTCCAAATACGTCAAGTAGCATGTGGAATGACACCAACAGCACAATATTGTAAGCAAAATCATGTTGGGTGTGAAAAAGGCTGCTAATCTGATGGTGCCAGCTTCCCTCATGGTGGGCTAGGTTACAATTACCCTCTTCATTCTCTAGATGATTGGAAACTTTAGATATGTCAAGAGGAAAATAATTTACAAAGTGAGAAATCCAAGGAGTTCATTGTTTTGCTGCCAAATGCTGATCCATGGAATTAAGAATGTTGCAACTGCTATTAATTTACTTTTCATTAAATATAGAATAAAATGTATCACTGTAAGGGAATTTACAGTGGGGGATTGTAGGGGCCCTGAGATATTAACAAGATTGGAACTACATATTTGGTTTCATGAAATCCCATTTCAAATGTTCCAAAGTTCAACCCTTATAAAGTACATTACATGTTAAGATTATATGGAGTAACACGATGAGGTGCAATTGTGTGGCATGTATGATAAACTAAGACTGTCTAGTACACATATCAAGGCAAGTCTGAATCACATACATACAGCACATAAATTGAGACTGTACAGAGTAAATCATTGGGTAAAATTATTAGGTGGACTTGAATAAAATACGCAACAAAACGAGAGTGATATTCAAAACAAAAGCTGATTTTTAATCTGATTTTCTTCAGATATAATTGTTTTTTTAAAAAAAACTCTGATTTTTCTCTGTTATTTTAATTTGGTATTTGATGCTAAAAATAAAACTCAAAAGCACACCACTTTTCAAAATTGGCAATAAAAATTGACGTTAAAGACCATTAATTACAACCATGACAGTGAAAGTACTGGAGGTGAAGAAATTAGGTAAAACTGTTGAAGGAAGGAAAAAAAGAGTAGACTTACTTCTGAGCGCAGTCTCTGGCCTGTCATCCACCTTGTCATGTACCCATTCTGGAGGGTGTGGCCGGATGTTGGCTTGAGAGGCAGCATAGGCCACAGGATCATTACTGACCCAGGCAGTCAGATAGATGTAAAAAGCATTTGGATTGATGATTCCATCAGCATTCACTAGGCGCTGTTTTGTCAACTGTAACAGGATGAAAAGTTACTTAGAACGCATGGATTAAAAAAAAATCAATGTGTCTTAATACCATAGGGCAAAAAAGAAACAACTCATATGAACATAATGCTTAAGGAAAGCAATCTTGCCTTCACACAGGTAACAAATTGCAACAATTTTAACTTCAATTTGAAGCTACAAAACACATTGTTTGTTCTCTTTAAGAATTTAAGTATCTATAGGAACAATATGAATGTTAGAATAACAAAAAAAGAGAAAGAAAAAAAATTGGCAAGGGTCCCTGTGCACGTCTGTGCGCAGTTAACCTCTGTTGTTAACACTGAAGGAAATGCCACCCAGCAAATGGAGGAGAGCTATAAAAATAAAACAACATCTGTACAAATTTTGCTAGCACTTGCTTCTCCTGACCTGTGTATATTCGGAAAATGCACCACGCCAAGTAACAGACAGAAGCGAGATCCTGCCTGGGTCACGGGGGTGGGGGGGAATCATCTTTCGAGTATTAATCTTGGGCAAACAGCAGCATGTACTATAGTGCCAAAAGGAGCTGTCTGCAGCTGCCAATTTTTGCACTTTTTGGGGGGGGGGTGCTGGAATGCTGAATGTTAAAATTATTTTACGGAAAATATGTATTCCTTTGCTTTTCAGCACACTGGCCAAGCTTCCATTTCAGGTCTTTTTTGAATGAAACACAACTGTGACAGGAGTACAAAAAAAGATTTGATTCGCAGGCTCTGGATTCAATTAATCCACAGGATACTCAGCAACTGTATGTCTTCAGCTGTATCTGGAATCAAACAGTGCAGCTAGCAACCCCTGTGGGCATGGCACACTTTTCTCCCTCCCAGGCACAGGAAATTACATCAGAAGTTACAGTCCAACACTTGGTCCCACAAGCTACACCTAGTAAAGAATGAACTACTGTATTTAAAGCTTACCAGAGTAAATACTCATTCAGCCTAACTCTACATCAGTGTTTTGTGACTTATTTCTTTCAGTGTTAACGGGTATGCTGTAGTCTGCAGTAAACCAACATGTTTTACACCACATAATAACTTTAAACAATGTACTCTGTAAAACTGTCATCTTGAATATGACGGGGAGGTAGAGAATAAGCAGAACTACTTTCAGCACATTATTGATGGGATTCGGCCAAAAAAATGAAAAAAAAGACAAATGGCTTGAACGAGACCTAATTGCTTTTTCAGTGCTCAGTACCATTTCCACTGAGACTTCACGTTTGTAATGAAGGCAGACAAATAAAAAATTGTAATTCTGTAACCTTGGTGTGCAGAAACCATGTGGAGAAATAATGTATTACTACAAGAGGGGCCACTAAAATGTTTGAGGAATTTTGGGTTCACACTCAGCAACTCAAAAGACAAAAGAAATTGAGCTATTTTCTCACTCGTCAACAAAACAGGCGTTGATATCTTTAAAAAAACCTTACCCGACTTAGATCAGTTGGTCTATGCCTATTGCCAGTCTGAATTAACAACTTGTAGGCCAGAACACCATCATCAGACCCATTTTTGTAACTGTTGTGAGTAATCTTCCCAGCTTGCCATTCCCTGTCAAAGGTGTCTTGTAGACCTGATTAGACAAGAGTTGAAACATTTTGTGTATAACAAGTAGCTTGGAACTCCAAAGCATTTATCAAATTTGAGACCTGGCTATAGAGAATAATTGGCATATGTCACAACAAATGGAAATGAAAACATGTGACAAATGAAAGTGTGTGACAGCATTTTGTGAAATTGCCTTCTTTCTACATTCGAAAATGGATTCAGAATTTTGTGAATAAGAAAGTTTATGGAGCTTAAAAGATTAAAAAATATACACCACTTGCCGCCTTAGAGTCATTTGGTCACAAAAGGTCGCAAGATTTGATTCTGGCTGAAAATGAATATGTTAGCATGTCCACCTGAATACACTTGGGCGAGCTGCTTATCTATTTACAGGCTCACCTGAAATTTGCATCAACAGGGCCTTGTGTATCAAATGCGGCAATTGAGCCGGCATTCTCCACCCAGCCCCAACCCCCTGATTTCAATTGCTGGCTGCTTGTTTTTTTAGGCAAGACATTGACAGCTGGCAATTGCAAATTGCCCTCACAACATCCCAAGGCTAAAAAAGGGAAGGCTGATCAGGATTCCTGTTTCTGGCCTCTCTTCAGCAAACAGTGCTCTAAATTGCATTTGTACAGATCAAAATTAGAACAGCTTGGGCTTGACTGTGATGCCCCTTGTGGTTGAATAATTTGAGAGTTCACAGTTTGGACTCATGCATGAAAATTGACCAATTATACATGGCATTAAAGGGTCACTGCTGCTCTTGGAACTGTAGCCAACATGAAAATTTTGATTACTGTAGCATTATTACAAGAAATGTGTATGTCAGATCCCCGATGGGATGGGCAACGTAGAGAAGACATTCCAGTAGAATTACAAAATCATTGGCAGAAAATGTATTTTAAGAGACACTTGATATTAGGTAGTGCAAATTGGTACACAGCAAGTTAGTTTGATATCCTGCTGTGTTCACAGTGCGGGGTCTGGAGTTTATGACTGAGATTCTGCACATAGTGAGCTTGCTGTCTCAGTTGGAATGTTTTGAAAAAAATTATGATAGCAATTCATTCTTTCTCCCAAAAAGAGCACTGAGGAGTCAATTCATGCCACAGAGCACTGGTGGAAGGGGGCAGGAAGGCTGCCTCAGCCATCAAATATGCTCACCCTGTAGTGACTAGGGGATTTTCACAGTAACTTCATTGCGGTGTTAATGTACGCCTACTTGTGACACTAATAAAGATTATTTTTGCAGGAAAAGGCATACACAGACTGGCTGAAAAGTTTAGGAAGATAGTCATTCTTACTTAATCTAAAACACTGAGGTCTTAAGTATTGCTATGTAAATTATAACATACAAATGGATTATATATTCAAATCAAATTCCTACACTGATATTTCAAGAGGGATGTTAAACAGTTGCTTTAGGGAAATTAATACCGGTCTTAAAATAGCAGGAATATAATTACACACAAACAACCAACACTAAAATTCACACAAAGCAATTTTAAGACGATCGATACCAAAAACATTCATATTGCCCCAAATATTTAACAACTGAAGATTTAGAGGCTACAGATTCAATTTTAATCCAACCTACTGAACAGAATTTTTGTCCAATGTGTTCCCACCATCACTGCCTGTCCCTATCCCACCATTTTAACTTGGCTGAAAGTAGGCATGGGAAAGGCTGCCCGCCCAGAGAAAGGGGCCTAATTTTAATGGCAATATTTAATTACATTAATGTCACCAGGCATGTTCACTATTTTAACTCTACACTGATGAAGAATTGCGCAGTTTTGAACCCATCAGTGAAAGTTGGTTGCAGGTTCCATCTGGACAGAGGAGACCCAGGTAAATTTCATTTTCTTTTTTAACGGTCCTTGTGAGCAAATAGGAGCAGAGCTGCTCCTCCTGGTCCCATGAGGATGCTTGGGCCTCCGCTGCTCGGTTATGATCCCCCCTCCCCCCGTGTTCTTTGCTCATCCTCTGAACTCACTTAGTTTGGTAGGGACCACCTCAACGGGTCCCTACCAGTGACCTGACCGCCCTGAAGCCGCACTGCCATGTGACTCTCCACTCCCGCCCAACTTCAATAGCATTCCTGCTGTATTTGGACAGGAGTCAGTGTCTGGGCCTCACACCAGCGAGTTGGATAGTTCACTACCTGCTTCAATTTCCACACCGCTAAATCTGCACCAGGTTAAAATTGATCCATAAATATCTTTAAGCTCCCTCTTAGTTTCCTTGTTTATAGATGCATGTTACAATAAAATCCTGAATGTGAAGCCTGTAATTATGTACAGTATGCACAGTACAGTCACGGCAAACTTTTCTAATAGCAATATTACACAACCAAATTCCATGGAACAGACTGGAGGAAAATGTGTTCAGCACTGAAGGAGAAAACAGTATGAATGCACAAGTTGAAAAGTAAAAGGAACTCAGCCGTTCCTTGAGCACAGCATGAGTTAACACTGTGTCCTCAATTCATTCCATCTGTTTGACTTGGGCAGCACTTACAAGTCGTGAGATCTGTTGCCAGCACGTGTAAAGATCACAGCCAACACCTATTCATTCTCAGCTGAGATTTTCCCCTGTACCCTTTTTTTAAAAAGCATGGAAGATCACTAGCTGTTCCAAGCAGGTAATTTGGATCAGATTTGGAACAGGAAGCCACAACCCTGTACAACGCGCCTCTGTGTGAGCAGATGACAAACCACATACCCCGACGTTCAGACCCACCTCACAGCTGCACTGAAGCTGTAATCAAAACCATCATTACAGATCTGATAGGTTAACTACAGCTGTAAGGAGATAAGGCTAAAGAAGCCAGGCACAAATGCCATTGCCTAAGGGCTGAGCTTGCTCATTCCAGTTTGAAAAAAAAAACTCCCATGTAGACCTGCAGACATCAACTTAAAACAAACTGGTCTGAAACAATGGCAGCAGCTTAAAAATAACATACAGCAGCACACCTGCCAAACTTGATGCACATTCCCAGACCTGTCTTGAAATGAAGAGGAACCAATTTGTAAATACCACCTAGGTGATTTCAAAGCACTCCACTCGGTGTGGCCTTGGCATGAGCACATGTTTTCAAAGCTTAGCTTCCCTAAATAATAATCATCCAACTGGATTATCTACTAACCCATCAACACAAAAATCTACCACTGCAGTAATAAACTTTATAACTGACCAATAAAAAAAACAACTATTTACAGAATTTTAAAATGAACTATGTTAACCTTTTTATTTTATGTTGGAATAGAACACACCAGGCAAAATATTTCCAAATTTTTGTGGGAAAAGACTTGAAATATTTCATGCTGTCCATCTCAGTTCATAAATGTTACATTCCCTCCTTCCCCCAGTAACTGAAAAAGCTTCTTGCTACAAGTCTCATTGATCTGATATCTACCAATTCTGCTGTTTTGCTTCGGGATCAGACTCTGCTATGCTCTGCAGGCTGGATTTCCTCATCTGGTAAAACCATCATGGTACATAATTCCTGCCAGATATCATAGCAGAGCCCCAAACTGGAGCAAAGCAGTAGCATCAGGTAGGAGCCGGAAGTGGCAGTGAGAGGTGAATCTGGGAATGGAACAGAATGTTACAGACACACACACACACACAAAGTAGGCCATGGGGTGGGAAGAAGAGGCTAGCCCGCCGATCGGTGGGCCTCGAGCGAGGGCCAGACCCCATCGGAGCCCCCCCTCCCCCCCACCCGGTGAAGGATCGCTTTTCCCCGCCCCACAGGCCACCCCCGGCCCTTTGCGCAGAGTTCCCGGCGGCAGCGCCCAGGGGTGAACGGCGGCGGCGGGACTCTGCCGTATCTGTGCGGCCGCTCGGCCCATCCAGGCCGGAGAATCAGCGGCCCTGCCGATTCCAGCGGCCTGCGCCACGTCAAACGCGGCGCAAATTCTCTGCACCTCGGAGAATCGCGTGCCAGCGTCGGGGCGTTGTGTCGCGGTTGCGGCGATTCTTCGGCCCGGGGCTCGGAGAATCGCGGCCAAGGTTTTGTTTATAGCAGAGTTATGTAGAATTATGTCAAAATTACACTTCGTAGGGCAGCACGGTGGCCTAGTGGTTAGCACAACCGCCTCATGGCGCTGAGGTCCCAGGTTCGATCCCGGCTCTTGGTTACTGTCCGTGTGGAGTTTGCACATTCTCCCCGTGTCTGCGTGGGTTTCACCCCCACAACCCAAAAATGTGCAGAGTAGGTGGATTGGCCACGCTAAATTGCCACTTAATTGGAAAAAATAATTGGCTAATCTAAATTTTAAAAAAAAAAAAATTACACTTCGTAATTTCCACTTTACAAGGACTAATGAACAAGCAATACATTAACAATTTTGTTTTCCCCCTCCAAAAACTCCTACAATACTGGAATACAAATTACATGACATGGTACTGTCAACTTGCCTCCATGATGATTTTTGAAACTTGCACTACTTGTTATTAGTTGAGATATCACTGACGCTCTCTTTCTTTTCCCTTTACTCTTCCAGTGGGATAAACAGTTTCCCTAATTGTTCTCTCTTTTAGATGTCTGCATTTCATTTCTTCTCTGGTAATTATTTAATTGGCTGGAATGGTGAAGAATTTTTAATTTCATCATACCTCCAATTTAGGAGGCAACATAAAATCTTTTATCCAAATAAAAGATAGCCCCCGGGTCAAGTGCCTTGTGATAAAACTTGACAATTCTCCCCAGTTGCCAGTTACTCCATTAGATACATTATTTAAAAAGCAAAGTACATTATAACTGCAACCCCTGAAAATCTGCAGCTGGGCTTCCAGCACAGCTTTGGTGGAATCTCATCCAAATCAAATATAGTGGGTCCCAATCTAGCACTAAACTACCTGGGGGATCTTGCAAGGATGAAGCATCTACCTAATTAAAATCAAACTAGGAAGGATAGGTCAAGGACAATGTATGCCATGTGTTATGCATCAAAAAGTACCTGGCATGTGACTGACAGAGGTATACCTGGCCAGACAACCAGTTAGGAAATGGAGAGCCTCCACAGGAGAAAGGTTTGGAAAGGGGCCATAAGGAGGATAATTATATGTTTCTGGGAGAGATGTGGGCCTGACGTGCCTCATTTCAGCCTCTTCTAGTGAACTTTCCAGAATGTTTCTAGCAGACGACACCCTAGATGTACCCCTTGTGGCACAGAGAACTGTCTGCAAAGCAATTCAGGATACCTATTCCCACCTCAAATTCTGACCAACTCAACAGTGGAACTCCTAGATGAGAGCATCTCAGCATTTATACCACAACATGCCAAACCCGTGGGAATCTTTAGTACCCAATAGTTTCCAAAAGATTTCAATTAAGGTTCTAAATTACAGACCACGGGCAATCTTTCTGCTCTTAAAAAGGCCTCCATTATGATTTTACCGAATATTAATAAACATTTGGACTTTAAGACATTCCATAACATTATGCATCAACAACATAGCATTTCTTTTGTTTTCTTTAAAATTTTGAATACCCAATTCTTTTTTTCCCCCCAATTAAGGGGCAATTTAGCGTGGCCAAGTCACCTAGCCTGCAGATCTTTTGGGCTGTGGGGGTGAGATCCATGCAGACACAGGGAGAATGTGCAAACTCCACACGAACAGTGGCCCAGTGCCAGGATTGAACCCGGGATCTCAGGGCCGTGAGGCAGCAGTGATAACCACTGCACCTCCGTGCCGCCCTACATACCATTTCTAACTTGGTTCACCCCATGTTCTTTCACAGAAGTATAGATAGACCAAAACAACAATATATAAATATCAATGTTCAGTATTGAAGAATATCTAATAAATACACTCTTGCAGAGCTCTGCTGTTTGCAGCTATATCATTCTACATTATTAGGTACTTTAAGAAAAATAGACAATATCAAATGCATTATGTTTTAATTCATATATTCTCATCTTATAATTTTAAAATAAGAGAAAAGGATTGCTGTTCTTACCTTGCAGCCAGTCATGAAAATAGTGCAGCCACATATTCGGAAGTTTCCCATCGTCTTCCAACAAAATGAATTTCACATTTCTGAAGCTTTTGTGGAGGTAATACAGCAGGTGTTGAGCATTGGGATAGTCTGTTTCTTGTTTAGTTACAATGTACATGTTGTAGAAAGAAAAGTATTTAAACTGCGCTGCGATGAAGTCATATTCTCGCGTTTCACGAGGTACGATATCTGTAAGATCCAGTCCATCTCTGACTGTTGTAGTTCCATAGAGACTGATCCCAAGTAAACCCAAAAAAAGCAATGTGACCACAATCTGTGACATAAAGAAAAAAATCTGGTTTAGAACTCAACAAGATGCATAGGCGCAAACATTAAGGGAACTGGGCAAGATTAGTTCAGAAAACACTTGGTGATAGCCCAAGCAAACAAACTAATCATGGATGACTTAGTACCAATGTTAATTGACACGGAATCAAACCAGTGATGTTGGCTTATGATGATCAGCAGAGATAATATTATTATTTTACTGTAGTTACTGAGCTGACCTTGATACAGATATCAAATATTAAAACTTACATTTACTTTACTGTCCTCTATAGCAAATACACAAGCTGGTTCAATTTCTCCAAAGGTAATAGACAAATCCTGGTGACAACTATGGTTAAGATATTTTCTGCAAACCTGTTTAGATTCCTTAATTCTAAATGATTTTGTATGCATTAAGTTAGTAATTCAGGAACCCGGGGTGGGATTCTCCCATCCCGCAGCAGAGTCCACGCCGTTGTAAACGCCATCGTGTTTTACCGCTGTCAGGAGTAATTCTGTCAAGGTGGCAAACTTTAAAATTACTTCCATATTTACCCAGAAAGTTGAATGCAAACAACTTGTCATAACATTGCTTTATTTCAGCTAACAGTAAACAAGGTAAAGCAGTTTAACTCTAACACTCACCTTCGTTGTTGGCTTTAGCAACAGTGGTGCATAATGCTTCTCGGCAAAATAAGAGAGAGTCCATTTAGTGCAGGGTGGATCTACACAGTTTCTGTTGGGGTCTGTAAACTGGGAGAGAAGATCCCGTGTTGAGCTAGCAGTCTCTGGGCTCTGAGAGCTAAGTGAATCCTGTGTGGTTGGGGTGACTGGTTGAACAGATATCTCAGAGCGAGGCTCAGCAGTTGTATAGTATGCCTGGGTATGAGGATTGTACTCTGTGCGCAACTGGACGGTAGACTGCATGGTAATTTGAGTCTCCTGGGTAAAATTTTGATTGATGTAAGGTGGTGGTGGTTGACAAGGATGGTTGTCATTGGTATCTCTATATGCTTGTGACTCAATCTGAATCACCCGGTTGGCACAAGGACTGAAAGAAAGAGAAGAAACAGTTGCATGATACAGTGCAAAGTTGACATTCATTTAATCCTCTGAGCTGCTCATTGTTGCAATTCTTTCTTTCTGTATGGAATTAAAGATATCACCAAATGCGCAAACAAGTCAGGCTCATATCACTGCAGTCTAAACTTTCTCATATGTACAAAAACATCTTTGACGGGGGCGGGTGGGGGAGACGAGATTTTCTGGCCATTATCACCAGCGGAATCTTCTGGTACTGCCGACGGTGACCCCTCACTTGGGTTTCCCGGCTGGGGTGGGGGGTTGGATTCAATGGGAAATCCCACCGACAGTGGTGGGATCAAAAGATGAGTGTAAATTGAGAGAGGTAGATACATAGCGAGACCTTAGTGTCCTTGTGCATCAGTCACTGAAAGTAAGCAAGCAGGTGCAGCAGGCAGTAGAGAAGGCAAATGGCCTTCATTGCGAGAATATTTGAGTATAGGAATAGGGAGGTTTTACTACAATTGTATAGGGCATCGATGGGGCCACGCATGGAGTTATGTGGGCAGTATTGGTGTCCTTATCTGAGGATGTTCTTGCTATGAAGGAGTATTGGTGTCCTTATCTGAGGATGTTCTTGCTGTGAAGGAGTATTGGTGTCCTTATCTGAGGATGTTCTTGCTGTGAAGGAGTATTGGTGTCCTTATCTGAGGATGTTCTTGCAATGAAGGGAGTGTAGCGAAGGTTTACCAGGCTGATTCCTGGAATGGCCTGACTGTCATATGAGGAGAGACCAAGTCGGTTAAGATTATATTCATTGGGGAACTGGGGGAACAGATTGAAGACGGGACATGGGCTGATGCCCTGGAGAGGGTAAATTCTTCCTCCTCGTGTGCGCGGCTTAGCCTCATCCAATTCAAGGTGCTGCATAGGGCCCACATGACTGGGACGAGGATGAGTAGGTTCTTTGGGGGTGAAGATAGGTGTGCCAGGTGCTCGGGGAGTCCAGCGAACCATGCCCATATGTTCTGGGCATGCCCGGCATTGGAGGAGTTCTGGAAGGGGGTGGTGAGGACGGTGTCAAGGGTGGTGGGATCCAGGGTCAAGCCAGGATGGGGACTCGCGATCTTTGGGGTTGGGGTAGAGCCGGGAGTGCAGGAGGCGAAAGAGGCAGGTGTGCTGGCCTTTGCGTCCCTAGTAGCCCGGCGAAGGATTTTGCTACAGTGGAAGGACGCGAGGCCCCCAAGCGTGGAGACCTGGATCAATGACATGGCGGGCTTCATTAAGCTTGAGAAGGTTAAATTCGCCCTGAGAGGATCGGTGCAAGGGTTCTTTAAACGGTGGCAACCTTTCCTCGACTTTCTGGCTCAACGATAGGGTACTGGGACAGTAGCAGCAGCAACCCGGGGGGGGCGGGGGGGGGAGGGGGTGACGTTGATTATGTTAGCTTATTTTATTTAAATTTGATTTATCTAATTTTAATTTATGGTTAAGTTCTCTTGTTGGGGGGGGGGGGTGGGGGAATGTGATACATGTGATGTTACGGTATGGGGGGAATTATGGGTATTATGGGGCTGTTAGTTGCATATTACTGCTTTTTGCTATACTTTTTGTTATATTTTCTGTAAAAAATTCCAATAAAAATTATTTAAAAAAAAAAAAGATTATATTCATTAGAGTTTAGAAGAGTGAGAGGGGATCTCACAGAAACGTATAAAATTCTAATAGGATTAGACGGGTAGATTCAGAAGGAATGTTTCCATTGGCGGGGAGTCCAGAACTAGGGTTCATAGTTTGTGGATAAGGGGGTAATCCTTTAAGGTGAGGAGAAATTTCTTCAGCCAGAGAGTGATGAATCTGTGGAATCCAAATGGCCTCCTCCTGCTTCTATTTTCTAGGTATATTTCTATGTATGAAACTCACCAAAGTGTCACTGTGGGCTGAGGTGGCAATGAAAATAACCCAGTTGGAAAATATAATGCACAGTACGAAGGAAGATTCTCCAAAATGTGGCCTATTTTCTGACCTGCAGACCAGCAACATTCCCTCTATCGCCCAAGAACAATGTGAGAAGCATGCAGCGATCTATCATCCCATCAGCATTCTTGTAATATGAAGTTGTACCAGTGCTTGTATCTAAAAACTAATACCATTCTCCAAAGCTATACCCTGCACCATCTATAACCTAATACCGGAGGACTTACCACCCATTTCTCTGTATCTGTCCACCATACACAAAATACACCATGTATGCCTATCTGTTGTAACACAAACCAGCTGTGTACTAAAGTCTGGGGCTGTATTCTTCAGGCCCGCTCGCCGCAAGATCGTCACGGGTGGGATGCGAACCATGTAAATGTCCATTGACCTCGGATGGGAATTTCTGGTGGCCGGGTGGGCATGGCCAGAGAATCCTGCGCCTTAGAAATTACTCTAAATTTATGATAGCATCATTGATTTTTTTTCCAGTGTCAACAAGAAATCCTATAAACTTTTTGCATCAATATTATTAAACTAGTGTTTTTTTAAAAAAAATCGAATGACAACTTTAAGCATTTAAATATGAACTGAACTAATCAGTTCTACTAAAATCCATGGGAAAATCTGTAATTCTCTTCTGCAGACCAACTTTCTGACTTATCTGTTACTTTTCCAGGGGCCAAGTGAGTTTATTGCTCTTCAAACAATTCTGCTTCTAGTAAATTATCCAGTCAAAAAGAGCCATAAAACTCATTCTTATCCACTTCTCTCAAGAAAGGCAGTGCCGCAGAGCTGTGAGGTCTATTATTCTCATACCACAGAACCTTTAGGAGATGTACAAAAGTCAGTTTTTCAGTTGGCCCATACCTAGTAAAACAGCAGAGGATGTCGAGTCTCCTATCTTCCCTGCGGTAGAGGTCCATGCTGAGAATAGCAGGGAAGATGAGCAGAACCATGGCAAAGTTAAATACCACAACAACAGCAGCCTGGAAACGAAAATAAAAGATAGCCCATTTAAGAAAAGAAAGAGACAAAGTAGGCTTTGTGGACACATTGCTGGAAGTATCTGGACACACATTTGTGTTAAGTAATTATAGCATCAATTTTTTAAACATTTGCCGCTCATAATTTATGGAACAATGGTTTTACTCTTGGGGAGGTAGGTAATTCCCACAACTACTTAACATAAATTAATGAATAACAAATGTTAAATCACAGTCCTTTTCAAAGAGAGTTTGAACTTTTTCATATTAAATACTACTCTGTAAATAAGTAAAACCCAATTGATTTAATAGAAACCTCTATTCTCCTATTTTATTTTCAGAAGGATGAAATATCAGCTTTGTTTTGCCATGCATTGCTCACACATTATAGTGCTTCACCGAGATCAATGTACCCCAAGCCATTTGTAACTTATATGACATTTATCAAAAAGAACAAGGGCTGGGATCAACATTCCATGTAATAATGTGCATTGCACCACAACTAAACAATAAGGACAGCAATGAAAGGCTAGCACTGGTCTCTAGAATTCTCTGATAGTTAACTTTTCATTGCTTGTTGGACAGATTGCCCAAAATACATCTGTGTTTTTAAAGTCCTGAGTTTTTGTGCCTTAAGTATAAAATTGGTGTTTAAAAAGGCAGAAGCACATTTCAACGTTTTAATGATAATGAACTGTTGCTCCAGCAAGATTCTTGAATTTTAGAGTTACTTTTTGAATTTTAAAATAATTATATTTTACAGTGATAATATTAAAAAAGTAAAATCTTTCAAAAATGTTTTCTGAATGAACATACCGACTCTGGAACGGAGCAGAATTAAGATTTAAGCACTAAAGTAGATTGATTTAGGAGTGATTCCAAGAAAATAACCTTTTTTTTAAACAAATCAAATAAATCAAACAATTCAAACATGAACAATCAATAGTTCATGGTGAAACTGGTTACTTCATGCTAAGGTTAAAAAGAATGAAAGCCTGTGCATGAGGTACACAAAGAGAAGCCAGCATGACTGGTTGGTAGGGGCCCAGTCCAAGGCACATGCTGTATCCGCCATTCCTGCTAGACCACCCAGAGAGAATGAGTGTAATGCATAGCCAGAGGTATTGAGCAGATGATGAGGCCTGTCATCCACAGTTCCCACCTTACTTTTGCCTGCTTGCAACTCTGCTAGATCCTCCCTTTGTTGATCATTTCAATACCCAGTTCTAAACTGCTGCAACAGCTTTTCTTCGGAGTGCAAGGCAGGGGTCTACAAAGGTTAAATAATTGGGGAAGGGGGGGGCTGTGGAGGCCATTCACCACATTTATTCAATCTACCACAATGGTGTCAAGAATTTATATTTTTCCTCTTCAATATGCCGTAATGTTTTGCAATGAAATATTCATACTACATAAATAAATACGCATAGTTGTATTTAAAAGTATTTCACCCAGTCTTCTTCGCAGGTCTGTGCAAGTTTCATAAAATTACCAACTTAGATCTGATTACCTTAACATGTTTGTCAACTGTGACACCAAAAGCTGATCAAATTTAGATCTGTTACTCAACCAACAATTCAGGAGGAGAAAACTATGCCAAACATTCCAAGCAAAATAATAGGAAAAAAGGAAAGAAGAAACCGTTGACATGCAAGACTGAAAGCAGACTGCATTTGCAAGGACTAATCAGGAAACCATTCATTCTCCCTCAGCGGCTGGATTGCTTTACAGATACTGGGCCTCAAAAGACGTGGATACTTTGATAATTATCTCACACTGTTTTAAGGAAAAGGTCAAAGTCAACTCCCTCTTTGAAACATAAATCAACTGGATTTTTTTGAAAGCCATTGAAAAAAAGTCAAACGAAACTGAAAAATGAGGATAGCTCTCTATTTAAAGTTGCATTCAATGCTAAACTTCTGCTTTGCGAGCCAATCAAACTGATTTGAACAGGTGCTTTGCAAACTCAAACCTATATCATCAAGGGAGTTGGAAGAGTGAAAATTTGCCTCTGCACTATCAATTGGGTGTTTCGAAAGTATACAGTTGTCCAAACACTTTTTCGTCCTCTACATTTAGAAACAACAATTACTGTAAGCACATTGTCACTCCTAGCTTCAAAGCACTGTCTTTATGGTAGTGTCTAGCTGCTGAAATTATCCTAGGTATCAAGAAAAATTACAAGCCTTCCCTTCCGCTGGGGAGGTTACAGGTCAAGCAGCATGAAAAATGAGTGGAGACACAGGTTACGAAAAGTAAAATTACTCTTTTGAAATAGTACAGTTTATCTGCACTGCAAAGGTTGGTTGACCTCATAAATTGTCTCCATGTTAAGCTGAAGAAATTATGTCTCCAGTCAGCAATATTGCAAAGGAATATGATCTGCTTTGAGTTTATGAATATCAGCTAGCCTGTGGTACTTACCTTTTGATGCTTTTGGAAAAATGCTATTCAAAACAGAAAAATAATTTACTGGTTATCATACTTAGAATGTGGATTTTGTAGTTAGGATCAAGGCCAATTAATTGAACTCCTTGACTGGACTTGATAATGGATGTTTTACTTAACAGTTGGATTACTTTAGAATAATAATTCTTTTGCAGATTTGTGGAGCAGGAATTTCACTTCAGTGACTAGAAAAAATACATTAGATTATAGTTTTAACAATGGAACTAATTTTAACCTACCTATCTAGCAATAAAAGTGACTGCAGCATTCTATACATACAGCTGCAAAGTATTAAATGATTTCACAAGGAATTTCACTTCCAGTGTTTATAGTTCTGGCAAGCAAGGCACCATTATAAATACTGACCATCTTCAAACTGCAAAGGATTTACCACAGTTTCATGATAATTGTAGAAATGCACCAGAATATTTTTCTCAAACTGTACGCTGCTGAGTAAAGGCACCTCCGAGTTTCTCTATCGTGACAACTTATGAGCAATGGTGTGTATGTCAGTTATGTTTCTTCAATCATCCATTAAAAGATAACTAGTGGTTCTCATCTTACCACAATAACATTATTGATAAAACAGTAAGACTCATTGAATTGCATGAGTGTTGTTATTTTATTAAATCACAATTCATTTATTTACAGAATTTCGGGAGTGCACTTTATTTTATAACAATTTAGCATATAGCTCATTCAATAGCAATGACAGGGAAGTACATGATTTTACAAAAAGTGGACTAAATGGTATTGATTCACTTACTTGTAAGGAAAATGCTCTCAGAGCAGGGATAGGTATTAAAGCAGCCATGAAGAAGGCAGTCACATTGCTGATGGAAGTAAGGGCCACACTTGCTCCAGTTCTCTTTAAGCATTCTCCTGTTCGGTCCTGTGGAGGAGCATAATAGGTGGAAGAATATCAAAACAAGATTTATGATGGCTATTCCCATAAGATATCAAATAACAAATTGTTGCTTTTGAAGGAACATAATAAGCTTTTCATTCATAGTAAGCTAGAAACTCTATGCATGCAGGACAGCAGCCTCCACACTATAAAACAATTGACTTTTTTAAGATGTCCTAATCATATATTAAATGTTCTTCTCACAAAATGCGCCATAACCCGATTGTGCTGGAGAAGAATAGTGGCATTTTTTCATCAAAGCTAAACAGTCCCTGTTTTTGATACAACAATTCCTGTGTTGACCTCATATTTCAGCTGATGGTACATCTGCAGGGCTTCCAACACAGAATGGCACTCCTCTTTTAAAAAAAAGATGAAGCAATATAATGCTGGACCACACATTGAGCTAGTCTGTCATTCAAAACCAGAGGGATAATGTTTTTCTATCAAAGGGAACTGTTTACATTTTGATTTAAAGCACATAAAAGCTCCAGCAGAATGAGATAGTCAAAATGCTTTAAGCTTGCTAACAAAGACACTGGGAACTGAAGAGTCAGTGTATATTACGTGCGGGGAGTTGGGGGCGTGTGAGGAGGGTGGATTGGTTGGTGCTGGGAAGAAAGCCAAGCAAATATGGGTTTCTTTTAGAGTGCTATTTTGTCATTGAACTCCAGAAGCCCACACCTAGGTTGCAGGCATAGACATGAGTTTTGTTAAAAGCCAATTAAAGACTAGGCGGGTACTTCCGATTCAAAGGACTCCCCTATCTCCAGCTGCAAATAAACCTAGTTATAAAAATGGCACTTGTTCTGCAACATCATCAAATATGCTACACAAAGGGACACTAATACAAAAAAAGGAACAGACTGCAAGAAAGTTCATTTGCCAGCTTCCCTGAAATTAAGTTCTTATTCTTACCTCAAATGGAATCTTTTTATTCTGTCCTGTTTCACTGAATGCATGCGCCAAAAGGAAGACATCGTCCACTCCCACACCAAGAGCAAGAAAGGGCAAAACCTGCAGAAAAAGGCTCATCAGTACAATCTAAATTTAACAAGTATCTTAGTTGTGGAATTAAAATTGTTCTATTAAAGTGGTTCTGATGAAGTAACTAATAATCACTGGTGCTATATCAGTGAACTGAGTAAACAACTGTCACAAAATATTTTTCATCTGCATTTAATTCTATGATGTGCTTGCAATACTTGGTGCAAAATGCAACAAAGTCCTCAGGGATCAAAATTCCAATTGGCCTGCATCACTGGCAGAAGTATAGCAGGGGAAGCTGTATTTGTGCTGATACCCAAATTTGAAACTGTCCACCTATAAAGGAACCCTTGAATAATGATTTGAGTACCATGGATTGGTAAAGATTGGTGTCTTTGCGAAGGCCTCAAAACAGCTCTTAGCTGTCCAGGAATTCTCCTGCTCACACCCTAATGAAAGGGGAGATGGGAGTGGACGTGGACTGAACATTTTCCCATAGCCTCCCATACCTGAAATATGGGATGGAATCTCAGATTCTCAGGTTCCATCCCATTCTCTGGCCTTTGGTCCGGAGATCCGCTGGGGTTCCTTAATATTTAAGTATTAAGAATAAATACTTAGAGACATTTCTCTATGCTATAGGTGCTATATAAATGAAACTTGTTACTTTAGTAGTAGTAGACTTTAAACTTATAGAACATAGAACAGTACAGCACAGAACAGGCCCTTCGGCCCTCGATGTTGTGCCGAGCAATGATCACCCTACTCAAACCCACGTATCCACCCTATACCCGTAACCCAACAACCCCCCCCCCCCCTCCCCCCCTCCCCCCTCCCTTAACCTTACTTTTTAGGACACTACGGGCAATTTAGCATGGCCAATCCACCTAACCCGCACATCTTTGGACTGTGGGAGGAAACCGGAGCACCGGGAGGAAACCCACGCACACACGGGGAGGATGTGCAGACTCCGCACAGACAGTGCCCCAAGCCGGGAATCGAACCTGGGACCCTGGAGCTGCGAAGCAATTGTGCAATCCACAATGCTACCGTGCTGCCGTGAAGGAGACAAATTATGCTGAGATACCATTCCATTGAGGGGGAGGGGGGCGAGGGGGAGAGGGAGAGGGGGGAGGGGGGAGGGGGGAGGGGGGAGAGGGGAGAGGGGGAGGGGGAGAGGGGGAGGGGGAGGGGGAGGGGGAGGGGGGAACAGCACTTTTGTTCCCCCACGAGCTCCCGGAGAGAACTCACGCAGACACGGAGAGAACGTGCAGACTCCCCAGAGACAGTGACCCAAGCCCGGAATCGAACCTGAGGCCCTGTGAAACAACAGTACTAACCACTGTGCTACCATGGCACCCTCAATTTAGCATTCAAAATGTCTAAGGCGAGAGAAGACAGCAAAGATGCTACTTTATACTTTTGACAACCAGGTAATTTTGACAATGCAAGTTTATTTGTTTCGAATTTTGTCAGTTTTGGATTATAACTCTGGCACATATTTTAAGACAATAAAATTCTGTTCAGGGTAACATTACTCAAACAGTAAGTACTATGATCAATAAGTACTAACCTCTGAAAGCATCCCATGTAATTCCTTTTCCTGAAAAAATATTATTTAAGTGATTGCATTTTAAATTTCTCCAATGAGCTGTTCAAGTAATCCTACTGTTGAGTCAAACATTGCAATAAATGAGTTCTGCTGACATTTTTGAATCATGTCTGCCATCTCTTAGTATCGGTGACATTTTCGGGGCAGCTTTTAAAACGTATTTCACTCATTTTTTTTCTGCTAAACTTTAGAAAATCAAAATCTCAACAGAGAGTTTCCTAATCAATCAGGCAACAAAACGAATGCCCTGCTGCTAGCAATGGGATTTCAAAAAAGACCATTCTGATTCTGCTCGTTGACTTTATTGAGATAGGGAAAGAAAAAGCTATCTATCCCCTCCACTTTACAAAATGATTATTCATACAGCTCTAAGGAGAAGCCATTACAATATTATTTATGATTTAATCTTAAAGCACAACAATAGTAATCTGTGGGACACACCTGGGGATGTATCACTCTTATGACATTATAACACATAGCATTACTTAAATAGTTACATGACTGAAAAGATAATGTATTTCATTTTGCCACAAAGTAATTGACTTATACCTGAGTTGTTGCAGCATTAAAGGAAATTCCAATCAAAGAACACAGGCCCAATCCTGCCGCCACTGACAGTGCAACCAACAAGACACCTGCCAGCCCCACAGCACCCTGGGACTTGGCGGAGTCCCACCGGAGCATGGTTAAACAGGCATAGGCAAGCTGCAAGCAGAACAAGGGAGAAGACAAGCATTAAAATACAATTTTTCATGATGTTCTCCAAATAAATAATTACTTAACTGCAGGTCAAAATGAAATAAAACAATGAATCATACATTGGTCCACTCAAAAATATAGGAGTGCTATAAATTGTGACAATTTTAGGAACATTGTAGTTATTGTAAGGGTATTTGGTGTCTCACTATGAAGTCTAGGGCTTATCTGGTTGAATATAAACTGTTTAACAACTCATAACTATATACATTCTCCAAGGTACAGCTCTGCTTGGGGGCCATCTCCATGCTGGCTCCTTCCAAACTCTACTACACACAATCGACCATCATGCGACTCTCTACATCACTACGTGGGCAGTATTGATCCCCGGTCCCACATTATCCTGAACACCCTTATGCTATACCTCCCCCAGTCGTCCCCCAGTCCTACAATCTCCTTTACTTCCATGCTCCCCTTCTCAAATCTCTGACTTTTTAATTTCAGACAGCCTGGAGGCTTGACAATTCTTCCAAATCTTATTCTTATCATGTTTGGAGGAATGATAGTCTCAGTTTCATTGAGTTGACTTTGTTATTGTGGTGTTGAAATTGTAATACTCTGGGTGAGATCTTCTGACTGTTCACGGCGGCGGGATGTGCCAATCCCGCTGACGGCACCCCCCAGCCGCAAGTTTCCTGGCGAGGTGGGGTGAATTCAATGGGAAGTCCTATTGACAGCAGTGAGACCAGAAGATTCCATTGCTGGCCGACGCAGGCCACCTCCTGTCTCCAAGAAATATGCCACGGGTACATGGAACATAGAACAGTACAGCACAGCACAGGCTCTTTAGCCCACGATGTTGTGCCGACCACTTATCCTAATCCAAGATCAACCTAACCTACACCCCTTCAATTTACTGCTGTCCATGTGCCTGTCCAAGAGTCGCTTAAATGTCCCTAATGACTCTGACTACACCACCTCCGCTGGCAGTGCATTCCACGCACGCGCCACTCTGTGTAAAGGAAATCTCGTTCTCTATGTTTCTGACACTTGTTTGTCTCCATTTGATTCGCTTTTTGCACTCCTTTGAATTGCATTCCTTTGACAACCAGTCTGATTTGTTCAGATATTATAGGTTTGTCCCATTCTTTCTAAGAGGAATGTTCACTGTTCATTCCGAGACTCCAATTTTCATTTCTGTAGGGGCTGCCACGACCTTGCTGGACACGGATATTTAAAAAAAAAAATTGAATCTTAATTTCCTTTTGTTTCTTTTTTGTATATATTTAGAATATCCAATTATTTTCTTTCCAATTAAGGGGCAATTTAACGTAGCCAATACACCTACCCTGCACATCTTTTTGTGTTGTGGGGTGAGACCCACGCAGACATGGGGAGGGTCATGCAAACTCCACATGGACAGAGACCCGGAACCGGGATCAAACCCGGGTCCTCAGCGTCGTGAGATAGCAGTGCTAACCACTACGCCACCGTGCTGCCCATTTTTCAATCACTTTTCAAGCTTATGAACCTTTTCATTCAGTTCAGCAACTACTCTGGTGAGTTCTTTGTTTCAGAGGTGAGGTCTTTGTTTCAGAGACATCTGCTTTTAAATGTTTGGATTTGCTCTTCCAAGCTTGCATCTCAACTTTCAGGTTCTTCAGATTGGACTGAAGTTCATGAATTTCCTTGCTCTTTCAAGATGACAATCCAATCCAACATTTCAACCTTTTTGGTAGTTAATTTTGCATTCAACCAACTGTTCAGATTCATCAGTAATTCTGATCCTGTCCCAATCATTTTTATGATATTTTGATACTTTTCATCCAGAAGATTCATCCAGAACTATTTTTTTTTATTGGCAAACTCATTGTCCTTAGGTGAATGTTGGTTCTACAGTTTTCCCCTTGGCAGGGCCTCATTCCTCTGTGCTATCCTTCATGCTCACATTCTTTAATTTTGCTAACTGTTTCTGAGACTCTTCCCACTCCTTTGTGAGAACTTCGACTTTCTCTTAAAACAATTGAACTTTTTCTTGGCATTCTAGGTTCTTGATTTTCATTTCAACCATTTAATTTTTCAGCAATTCAATGGTCCTCAGTATGTTTGTGATATCTTGTGCTTTTCCCTTGTAACTCATTGAGCTTCAGAGTTGAATTTACATTTTCTGATTTCATTTTTGTCTTTTATTCTCCACCTGCAACAGAGCTTTGTCCTTCATTTCGGTTTCACTGTTGGCCCGGTTTATCTCCAGCGAAGTCTTAACTTGTTTCAGTTCTGTAAGTGCACTGCTCATGTCTTCATTATCTACTTGTAGCTTGGAATGTTTTATGGTTTTTCCTTTCACTGCCTCCTCTTTTCCATTCAGCTGGTTCTTCCGCTCTTGTCCCTTTCTTGTACCTGTCTCCTGGAATATGGAACATTTCTGAGTCTTCTCTGCCATTTGGTTCTTCAGTTCATTCAAAGTGACAATAAATTAATTTTGCTTCTCTTTGTAATTTTCCAGAAAAACAAACTTTGATCTGAGGGATCCTTGTAGCATCCGAAGGTCCTTCAATGGGTTTTGCCTTTCATTCAAAGCTCAATTGCCTAGTTTTGTGTTTTCTCGTAATTCAACAGAGTTGCCTTTACTTTGTTTTGCTGTCCTTCAATTCTGCTGTTCAAGCCAGTCTTCATTTCTTTTATCTTGCTGCAAGGGTTTTGTATTACATTTGCATTTGAACTTGAAGAACAATCAGACATTATTTTAACTGCATTGTTTTGTCACTACGGATAGTTCAAATGCAGCTTTTTCTGAAGTAATATTCAACATCTTTTTTAATTCATGTTTTTCTAGACCTACATATTGATTCTTCAAAGAGTCTTTCAGGGCAGCAAATTCTTTGAGTACCTTTTCTCTCTGCCTGGCCATACTTCCGGTTGAGTTCTTTCAACTCAGTTTCGATACAAACATTTTCTGTTGAATAGCTTCATTTTCTTTTTTCAGGTTTTGTTACTTTTGGGTTACCTCAGATAGCTTTCCATCATTCACAGCCAGCTTCTTGCTCTGTACTATCACCCGACGTGACGCTGTCGGCATTTTCAAAAAGATATATTTTTGAGACTTCTGGATGCCTTTCTTTTGTCATTGTGTGGTTTGCTTGGGTATTGTCTTTTGCCCTTTCGTTGCTTTCTTGGGTGTTGGTCTATACCTCTTTTAAAGCACTGTGCATTCACAACTTAAAACATTTGTCAAAGATGTTTAATATCTCAGAGCTGGTTGAGGATTTATCAATGCCTTGCTTTTGGATTACTTCACCGCAAATACATCAAAAGAGTATAAAACATATTACCTTGTGCTTCTTCTGATTTCTTGATTAATCCTGATGTATTTCTGTGATCTAAAAAAATTATGCTCACTGACACTCAATTTTGGGTCTAGTTTGGCCCCCTTGCATCATCTCAAATTGTTTGATTAGTTTTCATTTACTTTCCATGGTTGTTTTTCATAACCTCGTTAAATTTCTCTCAATGGCTTCTCAGCTGCCTTTTTTCTCTTCCTTGCATTGGTTGGATTTCAGCAGGTACCCATTGCATTGATGGGGCTGTTTTTTAAAAACAGACGGGTCAGAGAATCACTAGCGGGCCGCGCATATCGCGCCACACCGCCCCGACGCCAGCACGCGATTTTCCGCAGAGCAGAGAATCGGTGCCATTGGTGCTGGCATAGTTGGGACGGCGCCGGTCGAGGGCCACTGTACGTGGCTGGCCCGTCGGTTCTCCGGCCCGATGGGCCGAGCAGCCATAAGAAAAGAGCCGAGTCCCGCTTGCGCCGTTCTCACCTGCTCTGGGCCAGTGGGACCTCGGCGTGCAAGGGTCGGGCGGCGGCCTTTAGGGGCGAAGGGGGGGTCCGACATTGGGGGGCCTCTGATGTGGCCTGGCTCACGATCGGGGCCCACCGATCAGCAGGCCGGCCTCTGTGGCTGGGGGCCTCCTTTCCTATGCGCCAGCCCCTGTAGTCCTGTGCCATGTTGCGTCGGGGCCGGCATGTTGAAGGAACCCACTGCGCATGCGTGCGTTGGCGCCAGTGGCACTGCGCATGTCCTCGTTGGTGCCGGCGCAACTGCGCATGCGCAGATCCCGCGGCGCACAGTTTGCGCTGTGATCTGTAGCTGGAGCGGCGTGAACCACTCAAGCGCCGTATTGGCATCCTGTAGACGCTAGAATTAGTCGTGGGAGCGGCCCGTTCATGCCATCATATGTCAACAGCATTTACGACGGCGTGGACACTCTGCCGCGGGATGGGAGAATCCCACCCATGCTCTCTGCAGGAAATTGTCAAAATAGCATGCTTGGCCCAGCTACTTGGTATTTTAAGTCCGGGAATCAAATGGAAGGCAATTTTAAGCTCTGCCTGCCATTTTAAAAACATTGTTTTTCATTCAGTTGAGCTCTGCCAGCTCGTGTTATGGCATTGTTGCTGCAGCTTTCGAGGGGTGCTCTGGAATCCTAATGTTGATGCTGATAGCTGTCTGTTTTAAAAAGGTTCACTCAAGTTCTTTTCAATTGTGCAGTGGATTATTCATCTGACTTTCAGCCTTTTTTTCTTCTTTTTTGAATTTTGCTCAGCCTTTTGTGATCTGGGCAGGACCTATGACTCCACCTCTATGTTCGATCAGGTCTAGCTTTTTATCTGCTCTGTGGATTCTGCTGTTTTACAGCCTTTTCTCCTTTTTTGAATTTTGCTCAGTCTTCTGTGATCTAGCTAGGTCCCTTCCTTGATTACGTTCCATCAGACATGGCAATGGATCTCCTGATAGGAGTCCTTCAGCCTTCGTGTCTGCAATGGAGCTTTTCTTTTTTTAAAGTAAACTCCAACTCTCATTTTTGATTTCTTTTCAGGTGATCTCCAACTGTATCTTCAATTTAGCTGCTCTTCACTCCTATCAGACTTTACTTCTTAATGCTTTGATATTCTGGGTTCCTTCTCCAGCATCTCGGGGATTTCCGAGCCAATCCTTCACTGTCACAATGTTTGGTGTCCCAGTAAGAGGTCTGGAGGCTTGTATGGTTGAACACAAATCATTTATTATTAACCCATAACTATATACATATTCAAAGGTACAGCTTGGCATTGGTACCGTCTCCTTCTAGACTCGACTGCACAGTCTACCATCATGTTACTCTCTACATCACTAAGTGGGCAGTTCCACATTGTAAACGGAGTTCTCTTCCTGATGATGTTTATTTTTTTCCCATCCCAAACATTATTTTTCATTGTTAAAAGTACAAGTGCTTTCAATAGAATTTCAATAGCTGCAATCTCTGCTTTACAGAATGACTTACCATTAAAAGATAGCCACCAGCCACACGTATAACACTGACACTAGAAAATGACTTGAGGATGTCCTCTAGGGTAGTAGTAGAGAATGAAAGAACCTTTTGGGTTGAATTCTGTGCAACACTTTGATGGACAACCTACCGAAAATATTATACAAAAACAACTTTAAAGGAACATTCAATTGATTGCCAATAAACATTTTTAGTAAAAATTGTACCTAAATGCTATAGCTTGCTTAAAACTGTTGCAACAAAGGAATAATTAATCAATTTGGTGCAGAGATCAGAGATTCACAGTCTCCATATAATCTTTGTAGTAGTTTTGAATTTTATCTTATGTATGAGCAACATTAGAAAATAAGGTAAAGTATTTCATGCTTCTTGAACCGCATTTCTGATTTACAGATATTTAATGAACCTCCTATTCTGCTTATATGTAAAATGACCTCCTATTCTGCTTATATATAAAACAATCTTTGTTTCTTGCACCGACCCCCCCCCCCCCCCCCCCCCCCCCCAACCACCCCCACTGACAGTAAAAGTCACCGCTCAGGCAATTCATCAGATTCGTCTTCATTCAAACAAAAAAATATATATATTCTGGCCTTCTCATTCATGCTTCATTGGCTGGCCAGCACACAGGGTCACAGGCTGCTTTAAAAAGGTCACTGCCCGGGAAACAAATGCCAGATGATGTCACATGACCCTACCAATGGGACTGCAGCTGTGAGCAGATTCTGTGCCTAGCTAATGTTTTCCAGACACCTTTTTTAATAAACAGAGTAACAATCACAGTGGGCGACAGTTGCTCACTTCAGTGAAGGCTTTGTTGTTTCTACATTATGTTTGTAAATGCAGCTGAAAACAAATGTTATTGTAAGTTTGGTTGAAATATTAACACAACTTTTGTTTGTATTAAAAATACAATCTCCACAGGTAGTATTGAAAAAAAGCAATACCAATGATTCTGAATCCCAACAGGTTTATCTGAAATCAGGCACTGCATAGCTCAAGACTTTTTTTTGTAGACTGTGCAAGCAAAAAGAGACAGAAGCAGGCTTCACTGCAGGAAGCCACATCTGGAGGCTAAATAGACCATTCAACAGACACATCCTTCCCATTGCACATGGCCTTATATGCAAAGTTTTCTATACATTGAAATGCAACTCATAGCACTTCCAGCTCAAGTCAAAAAGTACAAAACTTGCAATATTAATGGGATTTTACCTATTTGGAATAAATTAAAATTATCGATGGTCTTGTAAAATATCTGGAAAACTTGCATGTCTCTGTAAAATCTTTCAAAGCACTTCATGTGCAATATACTACCCTGAAGTACAGTGACTGTTGTTATGTAAGGCAAATACAGCCGTCATTCTGCATGCAGCAAGATCCCACAAACAGTTGGATGGCTACAATGTTGTAGAGTGAATATTGTGGTAAATAACTCTTTCTTTGGATTTTAAAATATATTTACCGCATATCCAGGTCCAATATATTGGCCTCACCATCTAAATAAAAGCATTTTTAATTTACTTTTTATTTTCCATTTTACCTCAACATATTTCCTTTGCCAGGCCTCTAGAATGGCTGCAGCTTTGTCCGGATTCCAGTTGATATCCGAAACGTCGTAATAATCCTTGAAGTGCTCATACATCTGCTTGGGGGTCATTAACTGAAACATGGTCTGGAAAGCCTGGGCACTGAACAGAGGCACAGCGAAATGGGGGATGGGAAAAAATAAACATCATCAGGAAGAGAACTCAGTTTACAAAGTCATAAATGAAATGCTCACGATTTCTCAGCTACTTCTTTCACACTCTTAAAAACTTGACTTTTATTAAGCTGGAATGCTACTTTGAACTCGTGAATAAACATGCCAATTCATAGTAGGATAGAAAACATGAGTAGTTTTGCTTTGAAAGAGACCTATTTTATTAATTAGTTCATTAAGTTCTGTATTGTACAGAGTAAAGATGAACACCACTTGAAGCCAGATTGGAAACCTTTCTTGGGATGAATTTTTTTTTTCTCTGCTTACTTCCCTCATGATCCGTTTACAAAGAGGCAATGTCCTCACGGCTGGAAGCCAGAACTGTGAACTTCAAGGTTGTTATCAAGGGTAGGCTTATCATGGTAGTCAGGTGAAAAAAAGATTGAATTCAAGCAGGGCAAAAATGGAAAGTATCTTTCTCCCATCACTGCAAAAAAAACCCACCAACCTGTCTGTCTAAGGAAGGCTATGAATAGAAATAATGGACTTTTTCAGTTTAATAAAATGTCTCCCAAATGATCGCTCAGTGGCTTTATGTAACACATTGTGTGGTCTGTGCCAGACCAAGGCTGGTCCACACTAAAATATTATAAATAAACATGTTAATCTAGATTATATATTTGCTTAAAAATACATTTAAATATAGCTATTTATGCACTTGCGTAACTCTCCTGTCAATTTGGCAGATGCGAGTTCATAAAAAAAACCAAATCATATAAAAAAAGGTTGAAGTTGTTTCATGTATAACATTAGACAAAGTCTCGATTTAGATCACTAATTACACATACAACAAGTAAGTCAGTGTTGAAGTATTGGATTGGTGCTGTGTTCACATGTCCTGAAAATACTCCACAAGTGTTGAAATCGCATAACAACAGAGACCTGTCTATTTGAGTCTCACCAAAGTTGGTTTTTCTCCCATCTGTTGGGATCCAGTTTGCAAGCTTTGAGATTGGTTTTCAGAATATCTTTATATCGAAGCTTGGGACATCCTGTGGTGCGATTTCCCATGGTTGGTTGGCTATAGAGTACTGTCTTTGGTATGTGGGAATTCTTCATGTGAACCGCATAACCAACCCAATAAAGCTGTGTTCTGATGAATATGCTCTTGATGCCAGATATACAGCCCTTTGCAAGAACATCAGTGTTGGGACTCTGTCTTGCCACCTTACGTTGCAAATAAACAGCAAAGGTGTTTCTTTATGTGGCCAGTAACAGGCCTTCCCTCAGATCAAGGACCGTGGGAACAGAAATCCATCAGGCGAAGAGGGACTGTGAGAAGGAGGGTAAGAAAGGGCAGTGGTTTCTCCCAATGTCCTCCTCACCGTACCAATGCCAGGTCACTCAAGGTCACTCAATCAGGCACAGAGTGCCTTTGAACGAGTGACCCATTTCTCCTTCCACCCACCCCCCACCCCTCCTCACCCCCAATGCTCCTGGGGAGGATTTGCATTTTGTACCCTCTGTCTGTACGAGTGCGAAGCCCTAAAGTAGGCATTTACTGCCCATTTAAGGGCTTCAATTGGCGCCAGTGTTGGAATTCCATCAACATGTCTTCCAGATTTGTACTTAATTGGGGCAGAGGCAGGAAGGTAGTGGGGTCTCACCCTGGCACACTCATGCTCGATTAAATATGCTCCCACCCACCACACGAACACATGACGTAGGGAGGGTATAAAATTCCCAGGAGTGTCTGTCATCTCCATAACCAACCCCGGTGGGAGCTCAAAATCAGGGGCCCATAGTGTGGCCTTGATCAAAGGATCCTATGTTGCTTATTTTCGGATTGTTTATGGATTGTTGTATACTGTGAATTAAACACCATAACTTGGGTTGATTTCAGTTCTAGTCCAGTTTGGTTGTTTACCTGTGTAGTCTTCTGCTGCTGTTCTTTACGGTCCCCCCTAAAATTAGCTCCTCTTGCCAATGCATGTACTTTTTGGACAGGCCCTGGCAACCACCATTTAACACTCGGGCAATATCAAGAGGCTGCAAACGTAATAAAGCATCATTAGACAACTGGGTACATTTAATTACAAACTGTAACAAGAGGGTCCATTATTTTCCACATTTTTCAATTTACAATTCAAATAGACTTTTAATTAACACTTAGATATAGACGAGTTACCAGAAGATACGATTCAACAGCCTCATCACTCGGCCTGGTGTTGGGATGAGGCTGTTGAATCCCACGAGAGGCCTCTTGCGAGATATGTGACGCTCAAAATGTCTCGTGGGATTTAACAGCGCCTCGCAAGACGTTGCGATCTGAAACTCGCATTCGCTGGGCAAGATCAAGATATGCATATTTAAATGAGCTATTAGGCTTATTTAAATATGCAATTGCAGGATTCTCCCAGAGCCTGGAATACACGTCCTTACCTGGAAGAACTCGTCAGGGCATCGTTTAGTACTGGCCCACTCAAAAAAGGATCAGTCGTAATGGCACGTGGTGGGCGATTGAAGACCTCTGAGTGGTTGGATATTGGGCAGTGTGATACCCTGGTGTTCCCATTGGCACTTAGGCACCTTAGCACTGCCATCCAGTGACCCTAGCAGTAGCACCCTGGCTTTATTCATGTGCCCAGATGGCACTGCCAGGCTGCTGGGGGCACTGACAGGGCGTCAGGCTGACGGTGTCAAGGTGCCCGGATGCCCGATTGCCTGTTCTAGGCGTCAGACCCGAGGTTGCCTTGCCCATAAGATGTGGGGATTTGAGGACCCCCGGAAGAGGTAAGTTGGGGGGGGGGGGGGGGAATCCAGAGGCCGTGGTGGGGTCACTGAGTAGGGTCAAAAGATCCGCCGCGATCCATGGGTAATCTTCCTGCACTGTCGAGCTGAGCTCAGCAGTGCAGGAAATTACGCAAATACGGTCTCAACAGGACGTTGCTCGCCGAATCAAAAAACAAAAACAGCCAACTGTCTTTGGATAGGGGGTCTTCCTCGGCACTGCAGGCACCGAGAAAAACCCTACCCGAAATCGGACATGTTTTGGTTGAATCACGCCCATAATTATCACTTTTTCTATGCTTCACAATGAACGGTCAGTAATAATTACCATGGTATGAATCCTAATTTAGGTAGAAGGTCTATATTTATTACTTACTGTTGTTGAGTTTTTATTAGGGGCAGTATGTGGGCATTCAGGATCTGCAGGGTTCAGGCATGGACGATCCATGTAACCATGTCCAACCCCAGCCTTGTTCAGCATCTCCTCCCAACCATCCACCTCATACTTTAGATTCCTCAACTCCTCCAGGAATTCTAAGGGGTCAAGATTCGTCCACTGCAATGGCAGTTTACCCCTGTCAAGAAATAGATATAGTATTCAATTACAAAATAACATTAAAAATTGTTACAACAGACAGGAGTCGCATTATGAGCTTAGTTACATTATGAACTAATTGATTGCTGTCAGGATTGCCACCCCTATTGATAGCTGCCTACCCCTTGGAGCTATCAGCCAACCAGGTGCGGTGGTAGAAAGAGAGCTCAGCAACCCACCAGCATCACCGGGAGCTGTGGTCGCCGCTAGAACTGCACCTGGAAGAGGACGCCACAGAGTACAGTATCCTCCCACCAGGTTGAGTGGCTCCAGAACCAATCACGCAGGCCCTGGTGAGACTGATGTATGGAGCTAGTGGTGGGCACATGAGGGCAAGCATAGTCATGGGCAAGGGCAGTCATAGCCATGGAAGCAGCCATTTCTGCCAGGGAGCTCTTCTCTGGGCCAAGTTCCCAAATAGGAGATTCCTCCTCCATCCACTGAACTCACTGGGAGGCCACCTGAGTTCACCTGGCAGTTTCCCCACGAGGCAGTAGATCCACTGGCCACAGGTAAAACACCAGTGATGGAAAGAGGCCCTTAATTGACTTAACTGATGGGGGGATTGTCCAACACCTTCTCTGCCACAAGCAAGATAGCATGGCAATGGGAAGGTGACACATCCTCCCCCCAACCCCCACCTTCTGTCTTCCCTTGCCATTTTTGGACACCCTAGTTCCAGTTAATAAAATCTAGCCCACTGGTATAGACCTATTGTACCGAATGGTGTCTTTCCGTGCTAAAAATTCAATCTAATGAAATATTCAGATAGTTAATTCATTAGGATACCATATGGCATCAAATATTCACATGCTATACTGCAGATGGTTATATATATATCACTCTGTGGGCAAGATTTCCATGTTAAGAGAGCGTAGCAAGTTCACTAAAGGCAGGCAAATCTTTGCTTTCTCTTTGTAGTGACAAAAGCAAGTTACCAGGGAATTGTTAAAGTGGGAATGGGCCCCTATCAGAGAGGTGAAGAGGAGCTAGGAGGGGAGCTGGAAACTGAACTGTGGGAAAAAGCCTTGAAATGGGTAAATGCACCCTCGTCCTGTGCTAGACTCAGCTTGATTCAGTTCAAGGTAGTCCACAGGGCCCACATGACGATAGATCGGATGAGTAGGTTCTTCGAGGATGTGGAGGACAGATGTGGCCGGTATGGGGGTAGTCCGGCCAACCATGGTCATATGCTTTGGGCATGTCCGAAACTGAGGGAATTCTGGCAGGGATTTGCAGATGTTATGTCGGAAGTCCTGGAAGGTAGGGTAACTCCGAGTCCAGAATTAGCAATATTTGGGGTGTCGGAAGATCTGGGGGCAAGGGGGGGGGGGAGGCCGATATCCTGACCTTCTCCTTCCTGGTGGGCCGGTTCTTGCTGAGATGGAGGGACTCGGAGCCCCCAAAATCAGGAGTGTGGGTCAGCTATATGGTAGAGTTTCTCAGTTCGCTCTAAGAGGATGAATATAGGGATTTGCCCGGAGTTGGCGCCGTTCATCTTTTTCTTTAACAAAACTGAACATCAGCAGTAAGGGGGAAAGGGAATAAGGGCGGGGGGGGGGGGGGGGGGGAATAGGAGGCATGGTAATGTTAAAAAAAGACAGGGAATTTAGTATACGGGTCATTGGGGATAGGGCGGGAGAAGTGGGGTACGTGGTCTATTGTTGTTGTTATATTAGGGGGTATTTTGTGCGTTGACCCGCGCGGTTGTTTTAGAAATGTCAATATGTTAAATTGCGAAAATTACAAATGCTTCAATAAAATATTTTCTTTAAAAAAAAGCAAGTTACAATGTACAACTTTTGTTGCAGCCATATTTGTAGGCTGCCCTGTGAACCACCTTATCTCCGCGGTGTCCCCCATGGGTGGCTCTATAACTCGTGAGAAGAAAAGTCAAAACCATGGCAACATTGCTGCTGTAAGCAAGTGAAAAAAACCATGGGTAAATTTTCAACTTTGGCGCTCCTCAAATGAGCTGCCACACCAAAAGCACGTTGGGAAATTGGCGCACAGATTTTTAATTCACGGCGATCGATCATAACTTCCAATAGCAGGCAGAAAACTGGTGGTAGCATATTGACTGCCCATTGTACATCAACTCAATTTTTCTTTCCATAGAGATGGAAAGGAAAATTTTGAGCTGTATAATGGGTGCCCAATTCACAATATTGAAAATCTTCCCCACCACTTTCTGCCATACATCAGCAAGAAATTCAGCCTCATATTCCCAATCAATTTCATTGAAGTTTAACAGATAAGAGTATCGTGAACCATAAACTTTACAAAGATTTATAGTGTTACTCAAAATATTCACCACATAAAATCTCTAAATTTGCATTCTTGAAAAATAAAATTAACATTTTAATTTTGTGCTAAAATCCATCAGTTCACAATGGGTCAAAATGAATATTTTCAGAGGCTCAGTGAAGTTGAGTGTTTGTATGCTAATAGACAATGCCATGGAGTTGGGTGAAGTTCCATATAAAACTTGCATCAAGTGGGATGTTGAAAGGATTCCCAGTAGAAAGAATAGAAATTTAGAGGGAAGGACATACTTAGGTGATCTTTAGCACCTCCTGGAGGCTACCAACAGCATTGGAGAGCTGGAAGCCGATCCTACACTGGTATCAGGCTGAACAGGCAAAAAGAATAAAGTCCAAAGATCAAAAAATCCTCACAAAAATAAAGAATTTTGAGTGTGGGGCTAAAAATATGTATTTATATGTTGAGACACTGAAGTGGAATTTAAAAAAATACTGTCTTATTGACTACGTTTCTTCAAATTGAAAAGGAGTGAACAGCGAAAATGTTGGTTGCCTTCCATCTCCAAAAAAATAAACATTTCTTTCCCTGGATAGTTATTAGTTTCTGCTAAATCTAAAGAAATATAAATATTTTAACAGATATGCGCTTCGAAATTCTGCCTGTTACTTTGATTGATACTGTGAGATAAATTAGTATTTGATATGTAAGTGCTGACAGCCTGTGCCTACTGAGACTTTTCCACTTGTGAAAATATGTGATGTCACTTTTGCACATTAACCGGATAAGAAGTTAGCATCTGGCAGCATCAAAAGATTGTGACATAATGTCTGATTACAGTCCTCCTGTATTATAATAACTGTTTTTCTATTTGAATCAATCATAGTACCTGACCTTTATTACCACTAATGATACCTTACTTCTTTATGCTCTTTGACAACCTGGCAATCGACCAACATCCCCCCGCTTTTGAATTTCTTCCTGATGCTGACAGACTGGAGAGGCTTTTGGCTGGGTTATTTTGTGGTTCAAACCACATTGTATCTGCTTAACCAAGCTTGAGTCATTATTTCAACTCTCCCAACCAGAAAACACAAAACCCTTATTTACAATCCCATTTTTACTTTAGCAATTCCCCGTGCCTGCCTACCCTTCCAACAAACCTCCAAAGTCTCAGAGGGAGAGAACAAATAACTCACAATTCTGCTTTGGCTCATCATCTTATAAATCTACATAACGTTCCGTGTCTAAATACGAAATGGAAGTGACTGATAAGCAGTCGCATGTGAGAAAATATGTTTTCACTACTCCCTCTTAATTGATGTCAGCAGGCAAAAGTCTTAATTGAGTGATGTGAATGGGCAGTAGAACAGAGATTGATGGCACCAAATGTTTGCTGTGTGAACTGGGTAAAAAGATTGAGGGTAAAAATATACCGGTGCTTGGTTTTAGGTGTGACTGTGGCCAAAACGAGTGACTAGAACCAGGTGGTTTGCATCTGGCATGAAATTGTGCCTCGAGTCTCATTACTATTAAGTGGGTAGGCTGCTGGCTCCTGTCGCAACTCCACAGGCAGCTTACCCATTTGAAAAATGAATATCGGGTCACTTGCTCCGCTGCAAGCGGCCTGAAGGTTAAGTCCCAGGAAGTGGGGTTGGAGGGCAGGGGTTGGGTAGATGTGGAACAGCAATCAGACACTGTAGGATTGGGGAGCACTCCTGTTTCTCCTGGCTCAAAAGCAATGGTCATTGAAGAATCACTTCAGCTCCAGAGATCTCTCACTACACTGAGTTCTGCCCAGTGAAGCTCCTCAGTGCACAAAACGTGGCTATGTGCAGCCTAGGCCGCGAGTTCCCCGCTGAGGTCCCCTATCTTAAGCAGAGTGCCAATTTATAGTGTTGTGTTTCTCGGTGCTGCAAGCGCCGGGAAACACATGCCTAAACGCGCTCGCTATTGGTCTTTGTTTCCATTTAGTTAAATCCTGCCTATAATTTTCAACTGAAGGAACTAAAACTAAGACAACTAAGATTTACTTACGGCAAGTAGACTGTTCCCAACTGTAACTTAGCACCTTCCCAGAAACAATCCAAGGGTGTGATTATTACACAGGGATACAATTTTTCAATAAGCTGGTGAAAATATAGAAGCAAGCATTTAGCTCAACAAGTATTGCAAGCATCAAAAAACAAAAATTAAAAGAGGAGACATTACTTTGTCCAATGGAATATTTTGATTTTTAAAAGTTCAGTTTAGTTTAAGGGGGGGAATCCAAACTCACCTGATCCATCCAACCAGTTTCTGTTACAAGTGCTCCTGATTTATAACATAAGTTGTCTAAGGTCCACTGTCTAAATGAGGAGGACAAAAAAAAAGAGACAAAAAAATCCTTTGTTTAAAAAGTGTATCAGCAAGATAAATTGAAAACAAAAAAAATCGGATGATCTGACTGCACCTCTACAAGACTGGACCAGACTTAAAACAGGTCTGAAAAGTAACAGCATGGTATATTTGCCTACATTGAAAGCTCAAATTTCCATAAAGAACAAAGATTTAATTTGATTTTGTAAACTGTTCCACATAATTTAGAAAATATCAAGAGATGTGATTGAATCAGTGTCACTTACTTGTTGTACAAATAAACTTGCACCCTGCTGGCATTAAATGCAGAGCTAAGGTGCTGCTGCAGAGCTTCAACTGTTAGAACACTAGCACCTTCCTCAGGAGATGTTTGAATCATGATCTGAGGATTGAACATGGCTTCCTCCCCTATCTTCTGTCGCGTGTATGATAATTCTTGACTCACTCTACCACCAACTAAGGGGAAAAAAGGGTATTTTCAGTTATTATGACCAAGATTTTTAAAAATTATATTAGTATGAAGCAAAACTTTTCTACAAATTCATGCTTTATAATGCATCCCCAAATAGTGAAAAGGTTTTAGCTGCATAATGTAAAACATACTACAATTTTCCATATATCCATCATAAGGCATCATTTCTGTTATTAACCATGAATTGTTTGGTCATGATCTAACTTCATATTGCACAGAGTTCTAAGAATAAGCCCAAGCACGGAAGAAAATCTGCATATAAAATTTTTTAAAAACAGTTAATTGTCTATGTAATCTGCGACACTGCAGTGATTCGGTATTGGACTCAGGCCGGTGCATGTCAGGGATGAGCCACTTCCTATATGCGTGATGATAAAACAACTTCAGAATACAGCAACAAGAGGAATTTCTTCACTTGAACCATTAATCGTAACAAATGTGGCACATCTTTGCCATCAATAATTATTACCCAATTCTGAAATGGTTCATGCCAGAAAAATAAAAAACGGGGCAATTAAAATCACGTAATCATATGCAAAATATAGGTACAAACTTATCCAATCTCAATTTGCACATTTAATTTAATGATGAGACTGTTGTTTTATGGCTTCCTTCTGTCCATTGTTATTCTTTTTATGTACACTCACAAACATTTCACCATGAAACTCTCCTAAATACTGCTGGGTAGACATTCATCCTCATTGCCTGAGAGTTAAGCATTGAATGACAGGGTCACAAGAGCAAACTCGAGTGAGGAAGACTGCATCCCAGTAACACAACCTGCCTAACTTTCCTTTCATTTAAATTAATGGGAAGAAAACAGGGTAGGTTCTACACCAGGCATGCAATTCTCCCCAACCAATTTTCTACTCTGCACTATTTTCTGACAGTGCTTAATGTCGAGGTGGCAAGCACAAAAAGCTACCCTGATGTTGTTTGGTAGATCATGAATTGATTATATCACTTTTATTTACAAAGAAATCAAATAAAATAATGTTTCTTTATGTCTCTCAAGAACACTGTCCTAGTTGGGAGTTCTTGCAGCCCATTTAACACCAATATGCCAGATTGTTTATTACCTTACAGGAACAAGCTGATAAAATGCACCATTCTCAATTTATTTGAAGGTTTGCTTGAATATTAACCACTCCATTAAGTACTCAGATGCACTTCTACTGTGTCACAATTGATTAAGAGAGATTTCTATATATTGCATTTTCCACTGTTTTAAACGACTACACTTTACACACACACACACACATACACACACACACACTTGTGCTGACAAAATAATCTTAAGTGTGGGATTTTGATCTGAAATATGTCAGGACTTGATGCATAGCATTTTCCATATACTCTAGAATATCAATTCATCTTATTAAAATATTTCATAAGCATGCAATTTCCATCCAATTTTCAAGTCAACATTTAAAATTGAAACTGTGGATATAAATATTTATAATGTTAATTTACAGTTTAACCACTTGCCTGTCAGTTTGTTGATGAACCAATCAAAATGTTTATCAAAAATGTTATATTTGTAATTTTTTCTTAGTAACTGAAATTTATAATGTCGAAAATAAGTTTTAAACAAAATACTTAAAGTCATATTTCACAATAACTTGATTAAATTTATCATTCATTTTGTGCCCTGATGTCTTTTTTGAAGCTTTACTTCAAGGTCTCAGCATTTCTTAAAAACCTAAGCTTGGATTTGATTCTTTTAGCTTTGGAAGTGGCACAGAGCTTCCAACTATAACTGTGCATTCTGAGCATGTATAGTTTGCAGAATTTCCCATCATGCATTCGAAGCAGACAAGCAAATCCCTTCATCATGTGAAGATTGAGAGATCCTTGCTTTTCCAAAAGGTTTTTGTTTTATCAAACCAGACGGTGAATGTCAATGGTTTAGTTTGGGCAGATTTGATTTAAAGTAGAGTGCGGGGATGGATAAGTTAACCGAATATGGAATGAGTTAGGCTGGAGGAGTCCTCCTGCAAGGGAACGACCCTCTGAGCTCGTGCCACGGCAGCGCTGCCACCCTCCTCCCCTGGCAAAATACACATCCAGCCCAGTGGTGGCAGCCACTTTGAGAACATGGAGCCAAATGAGACAACATTTCGGTTTAAACGAGATGTCCCCCATTGGCCTCCATCTGTGGTAACCAGAAATACCTTCCAGCCATGCTAGACGCCACTTTTAAGAAATGGAGACAGGATAGGGGGGGGGACACTGGCGGTCGGGGACTTTTACACGGGGGACAGAGGCGCAACCCTAGATGAATTAATGGAAGGACTGGAGCTACCGAACAGACAGGAGCTCCGGTACTTACAAATCAACAACTTTCTCCGCAAGGAGACAACGAGGTACCCTCGGGCCCCGAGGGACACATTGCTGGAGGAACTGTTGGATGTGGACTGTAAGGAGGAGAACTGTGGGGACACGTACAGGTGACTTTTGGAAAGGGCAAGAAAGGGCAGCAGGGTGGCACAGTGGTTAGCATTGCTGCCTCATGGTGCTGAGGCCTCAGGTTCTATCCCGGCTCTGGGTCACTGTCCGTGTAGAGTTTGCATATTCTCCCTGTGTTTGCTTGGGTTTCGCCCCCACAATACAAAAGATGTGCTGGGTAGCTGGATTGATCACACTAAATTGCCCTTTAATTGGAAAAAATGAATTAGGTACTCTAAATTTATTTTATTAAAAAAAAGAAACGGCAAGAACACCATTAGACAGGGAAGACAGAAACAGGAGGACGAACTCGTAATGGAAGTAGGATAGGGACTCTAGAGCGAAGCACGAAGTAGGGCCAACTCCAACTCATCCTATGCAAGGCTAAGCTCATGCAGTTTAAAGTGGTGCACAGAGCACACCTAACCAAAAATCGAATGAACAGGTTCTTCCCGGAGGTGGAGGATAACTGTGAATGCTGCCAGGGAGGCCCGACCAACCATGCCCACATGTTCTGGGCCTGCCCCAGACTTGTCGGGGTCTGGATGGCGTTCTTCGAGGCGATATCCAAGATTGTGGGGTGAAGGTGAAACCATGCCCGAGAGTGGTAGTCTTTGGGGTATCGGACCAGCCAGAACTACATGTGGGAAAGCGAGCTAGTGCTCTTGCTTCCTTAATCACATGCCGGAGAATCCTGCTCAGTTGGTGATCAGCAGCACCACCAACAGCTGCAGTCTAGCTGGGAGACCTGTTGGAATTTTTCCATCTGGAGAAGATCATTTACACCATCCGAGGATCGGACGAGGGCTTCAACAAAGCATGGGAGCTATTCATCAGCCTGTTCCATGACCTGTTCCAAGCCAATACTGATTAGGAAGAAAGGGGGAAGGGAAGACAAGATTGCATAGAGCAAAGAGGAACAGGGGCAGGGGGAGGAGGAAAGGAAGGAAATCAGAAAGGAACATGGAAAAGTAAAGGGAAGGAAAGAATTATAACAATACAATACTCAGGACGAAGTATGGGGCCAGGATCTCCTTTGGAGATAAAAGTTTCTGAAAATAGTTCAATTTAATACTGTATTCTGAAAACAGTTGCATGTTAAAATTGACTACAGCTCCGCCTTCAACACCATAATCCCAGCCAAGATCATATCAAAGCTCCAAAACCTAGGACTTGGCTCCCCACTCTACAACTGGATCCTCGACTTTCTGACCACAATCAGTAAGAATGATCAACAACGCCTCCTTCACAATAGCCCTCAATACCGGGGCCCCGCAAGGCTGTGTATTTAGCCCCCGACTGTACTCCATGTACACACACGACTGCGTTGCAAAATTTGGTTCCAACTCCATCTACAAGTTTGCTGACGATATGACCATAGTGGGCCGGATCCCGAATAATGACGAGTCAGAATACAGGAGGGAGATATAGAACCTAGTGGAGTGGTGCAGCAACAATAATCTCTCCCTCAATGCCAGCAAAACTAAAGAGCTGGTCATTGACTTCAGGAAGCAAAGTACTGTACACACCCCTGTCAGCATGAACGGGGCTGAGGTGGAGATGGTTAGCAGTTTCAAATTCCTAGGGGTGTACATCTCCAAAAATCTGTCCTGGTCCACCCACATCGACACTACCACCAAGAAAGCACAACAACGCCCCTCCTTCCTCAGGAAACTAAGGAAATTCAGCATGTTCACATTAACCCGTACCAACTTTTACAGATGCACCATAGAAAGCATCCTATCTGGCTTCATCACAGTCTGGTATAGCAACGGCTCGGCCCAGGAACACAAGAAACTTCAGAGAGTAGTTAACACCGCCCAGTCCATCACACAAACCTGCCTCCCATCCATTGGCTCCATCTACACCTCCCGCTGCCTGGGGAAAGCGGGCAACATAATCAAAGACCCCTCGCACCCGGCTTACTCACTCTTCCAACTTCTGCCATCGGGCAGGAGATACAGAAGTCTGAGAACAAGGGCGAACAAACTCAAAAACAGCTTCTTCTCCACTGTTACCAGACTCCTAAATGACCCTCTTATGGACTGACCTCATTAACACTGCACCCTGTATGCTTCATCCGATGCTGGTGCTTATGTAGTTACATTGCATACCTTGTGTTGCCCTATTATGTATTTTCTTTTATTCCTTTTCTTTCCATGTACTTAATGATCTGTTGAGCTGCTCTCAGAAAAATATTTTTCACTGTACCTCGGTACATGTGACAATAAACAAATCCAATCCAAATCCAATCCAATCCAATCCAAATTGGGAGTTAAGATCTGATAGTTTTACACTAGAGAACGTTATAGCTAAAGAAAATGTACAAAATACATTCTGCAGGACAGAAACAAACCTTCAGCACTGAACAACACAATACCTTCTCAGCACGTGATGTTAAGTAGAGAGATCTTTGAAAAAAAACGGGGGGAAAAAAATGAGAAATAACAGAAAGCCAAAGAACTGACAAATGAGAATGCTAAATGCCTATGTTTTGCAAAACAGGTGTGATGGGATTAAAAGATTAACTCTACGGCCACAAATAATTTATTCATGATGTTAATGATAGGGTAATTCACACCTAGACCAGGTATGAATAGATCTAATTACATTTTATTTTAAATTTAAACTAGTTATGGATTACAAAGTACCAGAACAGTATGGGACAATAAACTAGCTTTACTGCAGCACAAATTATAGAGAAGTGAATATGAAATAACTCATCATTTTAAATTTTGGGATATTAGATTAACAATGCATAAACAGTATTAAAATTACTGCTACTGCTTAAATCGTTGTCCATTTATGTAGATTTTAGTTCACGTAGCTGAAATATTCCCACAGCCCGCATCGTTCATATGTACCTGTAGCCCGAATAAACATCGCTAAAGAATGCAATGGGTCAAATTAACTTATTAAAAAAAATGTCACTGAAAATGTTCTTCTGTATCTCATCAGATTCTCTGAGAACAATGTTACCATTATTGTCCTAGACTAAAGAACCATGATTTTGGCACTGAAACCAGCCTTCCCTCAACCTTTCACAAGAACAAATGGGCTACTTACAATATGTGTACTGATAATGATTTTCAATTTATATTCTGCAGTACTTGTGCAAACGCGGCAATAAAATTGATTTTTCCCTCTTTCCAAGTAGAAAAACGTTAATAGTTTATGTAATTTCTAAAGTTATTTGAATGCTTTTCTGCCCAAATACAATAGTTTCAACAGAGATCAAATTTACTGTTTAACGAGCAAAACTTCACTATTTATTGCCACAACTATCTGGGTAAATTCTATACCAAGGACACTTTTATTATGGTTCACTTGGCAAGCTATTATAGGAAATCTTTCAGGTTATCCCCAGAACAATTGAGGTAAAGATACTCAACATTGATTTTAATAAATTACTTTGTTTCACGCCAAATTTAAATTATTGTAAGGGCCTAGAAAGTAATTTTGTGCACTAAATGTCATTATTTCCCATCATAGCAATTACTTCCTGGTTCTCATTAATCACTATATTGCGGAACTTACACCGCAGGAATTTTCTACTTCTATAAAATAAAAGGCCATGCAATAGTAAAGCAATCAACAGTGTACAAAAGGAGCCCAAAATGATCCACTTACACAGTTCATTAACAATCACCAGTACAGAGATTCTATTACTCCACGAATGAGACAGTCTGCATCAGTGCTTAGTATCAGTGCAGCTGTAACATTTTCCAGCACTATCACCCTAATCAAAGAGCTGAAACAGTAAAGACCCCTGACATCCATACAGATAAAGTGTTAGTTAATAAGATTTGTTAAATCCCCATCAGGGTCAAGACAAAAAAACTTCAACTGCAGAAGCCAGCCTTTCATTCAATAGCAATGGGTCTCCATTAGGAATTCTTACCAGAGATGATATTTCCTTTTGGGATCAATGGAATTTAACACTAATTTGCATCAAAGACAAACCCTGGCCAGGACAAACAAGACATTCTTCATCTTTTCTCAAACTGGCCAACTGTTTACTATCAACACTAGTTATTATTTCCCAAACAAGCTCCTGTCACATTCCATTAAAGATCTTAAAAGCATGGTTTGTTGATCTGCATTATATGACATTGCCACAACACTTAAAAAAGGAAAACTCTAAATCCAACAATCAATAGTTCCATATTAATTTACAACAAATACAAAATGAGTATTTGACTCTTAGTGCCCAGGTCCATCTGATTTCTCTATGCAAATCCTCAGTGATTAGCTACAAAAGGCACAGTAGTGCTCAACAGCAGTTCATAGACTTCTTGTGCACGATTTTTATAAACATTCTGCTTTTATAATTTTCAGGTTAATAGTACCTTAAATCTAGGACAGACATTGAGATCAACAGTACAGATTTTGTAATATGCAATATATAAAACATGTTTCTCTTGCCATTAAATCACATCTGATTTTGGGTCGGCCAAAACAACAAAAAAATGATGGCAGCAGATATAAAACTTGTGGTCATTGGAAAGTTAATAATTATATATAAATATAAAATGTAAGCTTTCAATTAGTGTCAATAAGACATAACAAAGTAGGAAACTGAAAATGTATACAATATAATTCAAAGATTACATATTCTGATCTGGGGATGAAAATATTCAAATTTCTAGCACTTGGCGTCTTATTTTCTTCTGTCTCTGGGATGCAGCAACAACAAATGTGGGAGCATAGTAGAATTTACACTTCCCAGAATACAAGATCATCTCAAATCAATTTTTTTTCTGAAGTAATTCTAAAAAAGTGTTTTAAATTGATGTAAATGTCACATTGACCAGCCACTTAATGGTTCCATCACACACAGAACATACAGTGCAGAAAGAGGCCATTCAGCCCATTGTGTCTGCACCGACCCACTTAAGCCCTCACTTCCACCCTATCCCCGTCACCCAATTACCCCTCCTAACCTTTTTGGTTACTAAAGGGCAATTTATCATGGCCAATCCACCTAACCTGCATGTCTTTGGACTGTGGGAGGAAACCGGAGCACCCGGAGGAAACCCATGTAGACACGGGGAGAACGTGCAGACTCCGCACAGACAGTGACCCAGCTGTGGACCCCTGGCGCTGTGAAGCCACAGTGCTATCCACTTGTGCTAACGTGCTGCCCAAAACACATTTTGGTTTACTTACATTTGCTCAAACCCTGAGGCTTTCTGGTTCCTCTGTGATGCAGTGAGCCAGCCAACGGTCCATTGACTTCAGCAGAACCAGAAAAACCCGCTTGCGGGCAGGGCCAGAAAGGTTTGGTCAAAGTCACAATTCAAACGTTCTTAGAAGCAGATTTGATACGACTCCATTTTGCAATAACCAAGGACAGCTCATAGAAATAGACAAACTTTTAGGTTCCCAGATTATACATGCTTTGCTCAGCTACAAGAGTCTTGAGACTCCCCAGTGCGCTGGCGTTTGATTACCTCGGTCTGTTCAATGTAGGTGTAAGTGGAACTTCAACCAACATCCAAGTGAGCTGCTGTCTGTGTAACAAAACATTTGCCAGGTTTTCATTCCCGATTTCCTTACAAGATTGCTTTATCATCTTGGGACAATTTCCTTATTCCACACTGTGTCCCAAACATTTCCATGGATTTCAGATCAACAGAAACTTTTTTTGCTGCCAATATCCATACACATCAAACCATTAAACTTCAACTCAAAGGAAAATCTAAGCAGGTGAATGCAGGACTTTTTGATAAAAACTAACTTTATCATGCATAATATAAAAAGATACTCAACATTGACTGCAACTGAATGCTGTAATGATAAAAACAGTATTTATCATGCTATTGGAATAATCAAGAGTCCAAAGTAACATTTGAAATCAAACAAATGTTTACATTAATCCAATTTGGTCCATTTCGTCAGGATACTTCTAACATATTAAGATACAGATGTGGAGATGCCGGCGTTGGATTGGGGTGGGCACAGTAAGAAGTCTGGCAACACCAGGTTAAAGTCCAACAGGTTTATTTGGAATCACTAGCTTTCGGAGCGTAACTCCTTCATCAGGCGAGTCCCGACCTTGCTGCTCTACCCCCACCTCCCGTACATTTGCCCCTATTGCGTTCCACTCTAGCCATAAATCCCTATCTCCCTCCAGACCCTCTCCAACACATGCTATCCTCCACAAGCTCACCTGCCTTCTGGTTTGGTGGCACCATTCCCACTCGTTGCCATTCAACATCCTTCGCTAGCTGACAGAGTAAATATGCCCCTGTTCTCCAGAATTGCACCCCTCCCTTTAAAAGTCACCATCATTACTTCCTCATTAAAGACACACACTTGACCCTTCTCTTCTCCAACTATCCCTCCATCTCGTCGCCCAGCTCCATGGTCATTTCTCCCAATACGTTGATCAATCTGACATCCTTCCATTTCACCGGTGAAAACAATTCTCTATGACATCAGCCATAAAGCATTATTCCTCCTTTGCATTGTGATGTGCTTGACCACAAAATTCTCCTGCTCCTGATGTTAACCTCCATAGAAAGGTCATTGCCTGGTTCCATTATCTACCCAATTGTTACCAAACTATCAATGGCTTCCCTTCCCAGGTCCACACGGTTACACTGGGAGATATTCCAGGATCAATTCTTAGCTCCTTCCTCTAATTCATCTACATTCAGCTCTTCAAATGACCCAGTCAAAATTTGCATAATAAAGTATGTTGACTTACTGCTGAAAATATTGCTTCACACTTAATGCTAAGAATTACACTGTCAACAATTTAAGATTATTGGTCAGGCTTGCATGTTAGAAATGATCTATTACTACACATAACCTAGGCTTTTGTAGACAGAAAGAACATGCACACGCATTCTGCCTTTTTCAACTAAAAAAAGAAGTGACAGCCACTCTCCGTTCATTCTCCAGGGCAATGCCTTGACCAATGAAAGTCAACCTGCCTGGTTTGAATTTAAACAAAGCTTGACAGTTAACTGTCAGCCATCAATTAACTGCTGTATTCTCCATGACAATATTTCTACTAATCAGAGTCCAGCATTCTCTTCTTATGCAGTATAAAGTATTGTTCTCTTTACATTTGTTACTCTTGGGAATTGTCTTGATGAGTGCAAGACAAAAGGCCACGGGTGGGACTCTCTCAGCCCCCGCCAGGCCGGAGAATCACCGGGCCGGGTGCAAATCGCGCGATGCCGCCCCAACACTGGTCCACTGATTCTCTGGAGAGCGGGGAGTCGGCGCTATTGGCACCAACGCGGTGCTGGTAGCGCCCCCCCCCCCCGGGCGATTCTCTGCCGGGATGGGCCGAGCGGCCGCAAGAAAAATTCCAGTCCCGCCGGCGTCGTCCACGTGTGGTCTTACCTGGCGGGACTTCGGCGTGAGTCCTCTCAGGGGAAGCCTGGTTTGGTTGGGGGGGGGGGTGGCCTGGCCCGCAGTCGGGGCCTACCGATCAGCAGGCCAGCCTCTTGGGCTGGAGGCCTCTATTGCTCCGCGCCGGCCCATGTAGCCCTCTGCCATGTTGCACAGAGAAGGAAGCCACCGCTCATGAGCGCAATTGTGCCAGTTGCAGTGCGCATGTGTGCATTCGCGCTGGTCGCAGCGTGCATGCGCAGACCCGCGGGGCCCATTTGACACCAGTTTTGGCAGCTGGAATGGCATGGGTCGCTCCAGTGCCATGCTGGCCTACTGAGGGGCTCAGAATCGCTGCTCCTGGGGGCCTGTTGACACCGTCGTGAAACGCGACGGTGTTTACGACGGCGTCAACACTTAGCCTCAGGATCAGAGAATCCCGCCACACTTGTTTCAGCACTCAGTGAGGCAAACCAGGTGGTATTTTGCACTGTTTCCCTCAATCATGGACCAGGAGTGATGTCAGCTTGAGAGGTCGCACAGGTTACTCGAGCTCCCCAGGTGTTTGGGGACGGGGCAGCGTAGTACCGTGGCACTCCCCCAGGTACCACCAGCCTGGCACCCTGGCCATACCAGTGCCAAGGTGCCAGGTTAGCACCGCCAAGGGGCAGGGCCAAAGGTCAGAGCCTGGGACGGGGGCATGCCCATGAAAGGGGATGCGAAGGGGGGTAGAGAATGGGGCAGCCTTTTAAAATGGCACCTCGATCTGTGAGCAGCCGGCCCTGCTGGTGAGCTCAGCTCCCCAGTCAGGAAAACTTTCTAAGTGTGTCCTGACAGGGGAAACTCTCCAAGACTCAAGAAAATGGCTAAATGCCGTTGAATAGCAGTGTCAATCTCGGCACTGCAGCCTTCGCCAAACCCACCCGAAACCCGACTTTCACATTTTTCCAGTGAATCGTGCCCATAGGCACATATATATTACAATACGGCATCGATGTTTCACTTATTCATTGAAAGTATTATAGGTTGTGTATGGTTTACTGAAATGACGTACCACGATTGGCTGCCATGAAGTATTATTCAAAACTTTGCATTGTTGCAGAACTTGGAACTCCTCTGCATACTCTCTGCTGAGCATGATCAGGCCAGAATAACATTTTGCAGTGTGTGAAACTCAAATCATGGGCGGGATTCCCTGAACCCCCCCGCCGGGTGGGAGAATCGCTGGGGGTCGGCGTGAAACCCGCCCCCGCCGTCCTCCCAGTTCTCACGCCCTCCAAAACCGGCCAGGCGTGAGTCGCGCCGCCCGCCTCAGAGAATGGCAAAGTCCGGCGCGGCTCAATGGGCGCCAGGGCCACCCGAATTCTCCGGCCCGCGATGGGTCGTAGTCCCGCCCGTCTGTAGCTGGTCCCGCTGGCGTAAATTAGACTCGTGCTGGCCGGCAGAGGCCCTTCACCGCCAGTTGGCGTGGTGCCAAGCCCCCATCCCGTCGGCCGACGGGCGCCAACCACTCCGGGGCAGGCCTAGCCCCTGAAGATGCGGTGGACTCTGAACTTTTGGGGCGGCCCGACGCCGTAATGGTTCACACCACTCCTTCCTGCCGGAAACCCCATTCCCGCCGGGTACGGGAGAATCCCATCCCATGTCACTGCCTGCAGTCACAATGGCGAATCCAAGAAGTGTGATAGTTCTGCTAGAAACGAGGAAGGTCTCCTTTTTATTAAAGTACAAATTTTTTTGCCAATATTCTTCGCTGGGACCTATGGAATCTGCTATTTCATATTCGAATATTTCTACTCTGTCAACTATTTATACTGAATTTCATTTGTGCAAAATCAATACGGTTTCCGTTACCCACCTTCACAGAAGCCATTTTAAAAAGTGAATTATCACGAGAACAAATTCCCAATTTCAGCTATATTAGATCATTTGACCCATCAAGTCTGTTCCGCCATTCAATCATGGCTGATATTTTTGTCGTCCCCATTCTCCTGCCATCTCCCCATAACCCCTGATCTCCTTATTAATCAAGAACCAGCTATCTCTGTGTTAAAGACACTCAGTGATTTGGCCTCCACAGCCTTCTGTGGCAAAATGTTCCACAGATTCACTACCGTCTGGCTGAAGAAATTCCTCCTGATCTCGGTTTTAAAGGATCGTCCCTTTAGTCTGAGATTGTGTCCACCACTTCTAGCTTTTCCTACAAGTGGAAACATCCTCTCCACGTCCACTCTGTCCAGGCTTCGCAGCATCCTATAAGTTGCAATAAGTTCCCCCCTCATCCTTCTGAACTCCAACGAGTACAGACCCAGAGTCCTCAACTGTTCCTCATACGACAAGCTCTTCATTCCAGGGATCATTCTTGTGAACTTCCTCTGGACCCTTTTGATTGAAAGAAACCATTTATAGACATGGTATTGGAAAAGATGAATGAGAAAATTAATCCCCACAGAATCACTATTGCTGTCTGTACAACAGCACTACTGGTGGTCACACCGCCCATTTCCCAGCCTGCCACAGCGGATGAATGTACAGGTGATACAAAATCCCATCTAAAGTGGTCACGGGAAGATTATGTTTAATTGTTAGTATCGGTAACACAGTGGTTAACACTGCAGCTTCGCAGCGCCAGGGTCGCAGGTTCGATTACCGGCTTGGGTCACAGTGTCTGCATGTGTTTCCTCCCACAAGACGTGCATGTTAGGTGAATTGGACATTCTGAATTCTCCCTCTATATACCCAAACAGGCACCGGAATGTGGTGACTAGGGGATTTTCACAGTAACTTCATTGCAGTGTTAATGTAAGCCTACTTGTGACAATAAAGATTATTATTATATGTCCTGCTAACCCACTCTCGTTCAATATCAATAACAGAGGCTTCGTAATCAATTTATACAGAAAACCAGATTCGCATTCGTGGTAATGTCACAACCAATCTTAATGGACTCAAAAATCCTTAGGCCTGCTCTGCCACAGTAGGTTTTGGCAGAGTGTGAACTGGTGGCCCCTACTCCTAACCTTGTTGACATTTCCAAGATAAATTCGAAGGTCGGTGCTGATTCGATGGTCTGAATCGCCTGCTTCTGCATTATAGGGATTTTAACATCCTATGAAAGATTGGATAATTGATTTGCATTCAAATTATGGATGGCCTTTGTCTTGATGGACATGGCTTGCTGGAGGAAGCTTGGTGAAAAAATGGTCACTGATAAGTCTTTAAAAATACTTAATACTTCAGGGCAGCACGGTAGCATGGTGGTTAGCATAAATGCTTCACAGCTCCAGGGTCCCAGCTTGATTCCCGGCTGGGTCACTGTCTGTGTGGAGTCTGCACGTCCTCCCCGTGTGTGCGTGGGTTTCCTCCGGGTGCTCCGGTTTCCTCCCACAGTCCAAAGATGTGCGGGTTAGGTGGATTGGCCATGCTAAATTGCCCGTAGTGTCCTAAAAAGTAAGGTTAAGGGGGGGGGGGTTGTTGGGTTACGGGTATAGGGTGGATACGTGGGTTTGAGTAGGGTGATCATTGCTCGGCACAACATCGAGGGCCGAAGGGCCTGTTCTGTGCTGTACTGTTCTATGTTCTATGATGCTGGGGTCTGATGCCATTCATGCTATGTGATTTCCAACAGGGATTCTGGGATGGAACAATGCTGCACTCCCAACTGTGCCACTGAGCAGACCTGTACACAAGAGGTCATCCCATGTCCAGCTTCCTCTCAAGTGGTTGGAATTTCCTCCCGTCAGCTGCTCCGATACTGATGCTTGCAATGGATGGAAAAAACATGCTACTGTTTGATTTGCCAGTAGACAGGACTCTGAATAGAGTTCTAGCGTCCCTAGGTCCTGGAAAATGTCCTACCGTGTACAATTGCGTCTAACCTCCACTCCAGGAGCACAATTTAAATAAATTTGGAACCCGCATTCTTCCATCAAGAGGTGAAAACTAAAAGAATCAAGTTTTACTATCTTTACAAAGAATTTAGTCGGGTTCACTACACTATCATGTATGAATTGGTACCTAGCTATTCAAAAGCAAGATTAAGATTTGTATCTCAATTACTTTAAATGAAATACTGGGTGGAATTTTCCCCAAAAATTACTGTGAGAGTTGGGGCATGAAAACTGTTGCTAGTCGCGCCAGCTGTTCCGGCATGATTCCCATCAGGATCTTCCAGCATTTCATCATGTTTTTTGGAGGTGGCCATGATTTGCACTGGCATGGAGGGGAATGGGGCCTCAACATGCCAGCAAGTCTGGTTTCACAGAGATCTCAAAGTGACAGTGAGCACCCACCCACCCCCATAAAATCAGGGCTTCACTGCCACTCATACTCCACCCCCCTAACGTTGCCGGCATCAGGGCTTCAGTGTAGCCCCCAACATCGTGGGTATGGCGACTTCAGTGCTCCCTCCACATCCACCATTCTTGCCGGCATCAATCTGCTCCCTCCCCCCACCCAAAAAAAAATCATTGGCATCGAATCATTTCTAGAAAGAGTTTCCCTATACATGCCCCACCCCCTTCAGATCCCATCCCGTGGCAGTGTCAAATCCCTGGGGTGGGATTCTCCCCTACCCAGCGGGGTGGGGCATCCCGGCGGGACGGAGTGGCATGAACCACTCCGGCGTCGAGCCACCCCAAAGGTGCAGAATCCTCTGCACCTTCAGGGGTAGGCCCACCCCGGAGTGCTTTGCGCCCCGCCGGCTGGCAGGAAAGGGGCTTGGCGCCAAGCCAACCGGCGGCGAAGGGCCTCCGCCGGCTAGCAAGAGTTGGCTCATGCGCAGGAGCGCCAGCGCATGCTGGCATCAACCCCACGCATGCGCAGAGGGCTTCGCTTCCGCACTGGGAATGGCAGACCGGTACAGCCTCCGGTGCGGATGGATAGAGTGCCCCCACGGCACAGAGTCGGTGGGCCCTGATCCCGAGCCAGGCCACCGTGGGGACACCTCTCGGGGCCAGATCACCCCACGCCCCCCCAAAGAACCCCGGAGGCTGCCCTCGCTGCCAGGTCCCACCGGTAAGGAACCTACTCCAATTTACGCTGGCAGGACCGGCAAAAGACAGACGGGACTTCGGCCCATCGCGGGCTGGAGAATTCGAGCAGCCCTGGGGCCCATCGAGTCGCGCCGGACCCCGCCATTCTCCGAGGCGGGCAGCGCAACTCACGGCGGGCCGATTTTTGGGAGCCCGGAGAATTTGGAGGATGGCAGGGGCGGGATTCACGCTGAACCCCGGCAATTCTCCGACCGGCCCGGGGGGGGGGGGGGGGGGGGGGGGGTCGGTGAATCCGGCCCCATGTTGGCACTGCTACAATACCCTTTATGTCCCCGATCACTCAGGGGGCTACTATGATATCTGAGCCCCCCGCATGGTCATCACTTCTGAGCCGGATATCTCCAGCCGTTCGCTGGTGGTGGGATTCTTTGGTCCTGCCGGCAGTGTACCCCTGCTCACAGGTTTCCCGGCGGCATAGTGGCCATCAATGACAATTCCCATTGACAGCAGCTGGAGCAGAGAATCCCGCTGTCAGCGAACGGCCTCCCACTACCGAGAAACACGTGGCTGGGAGGTCCGAGAATCCCACGCCAGTCTCCGGTGATGGAGACCAGTAATGATTCCCACCAGCTTCACATTGCGCTGGCAGGTGGGAGAATAGTGGAAGGATTCAGCTTAGAGCCGATTTTGAATATGATAATGCTGTTTCCAATATGCTATTCTGGTTCATGCCCAATGTGAACGTGTGTGAACAAAACCATGTCAGCTGCACCAGGCCGGTAGCACCATGCACTGCTCAGTGCCCGGCACAGATCCTGTTTTGGGCCTCCCGCTATTCTACTGACATAGTGGCATTTGTGCTGGGTGCAACACAGCTGGAAAATCACCCCTACTGTTTCAGTTTTCTCTCCTGAATTTTTACATAGAATTTACAGTGCAGAAGGAGGCCACTCGGCCCATCGAGTCTGCACCGGCTATTGGAAAGAGCACCCTACCCGAGGTCAACACCTCCACCCTATCCCCATAACCCAGTAACCCCACCCAACACTGAGGGCAATTTTGGACACTAAGGGCAATTTATCATGGCCAATCCACCTAACCTGCACATCTTTGGACTGTGGGAGGAAACCGGAGCACCTGGAGGAAACACACGCACACACGGGGAGGATGTGCAGACTCCGCACAGACAGTGCCCCAAGCCGGGAATCGAACCTGGGACCCTGGAGCTGCGAAGCAATTGTGCTATCCACAATGCTACCGTGCTGCCGTGAAGGAGACAAATTATGCTGAGATACCATTCCATTGATACTAGCAACCTCTGGTACCATGTACTAGCAAGTGTCATCAGGCATTCAGCATTAATGCATAGCTAAACTGGTTCCACCCAGAAACCTTGGCCTAATTTTTGCTTCACCCTAACTGCTGGTTTGAAGAACTACAGTGCCTGATTAACTGTATCAGTTAACAGATACTTAGTTACAGATTAGACTTGATAAATCGGTGCACCATTCAGTGCACGTAGCTACAGCAAGCTTGGACTAATAAGTGACAAGTAACATCCACACCACACAAGTGCCAGAAAATGTCCATCACTAACATGAGAGAATCCAACCATCTCCCCTCAACATGCAATGGCCTACCATCACTGAATCCCCCATTATCAACCTCTTAGGGGTTACCAATGGTGTGTACCATCTACATTATGCACTGCAGCAACTCACCAAGGCTCCTTTGACAGCACCTTCCAAACCCTTGACCTCTACCACCTAGTAGAACTAGGGCAGCAGATGCATGGGTGTACCACTATGACTTACAAATTCCACTCCAATTCACGCACCATCTTGATTTAGAAACATATCGCCGTTCTTTCACTGTCACTGGGTCAAAATCCTGGAACTCCCTCCCTAACAGCACTGTGGGTGTCCCGAGGCCAAATAGACTGTAGCAATTCATGAAAGTGGTTCACCACCACCTTCTCTAGGGTAATTCGGGGCCAGCGATGTTCACATTCCACAGGCAAATAAAAAGAGCATATAGAACCAAAAATGGCAATTTTGTAGAATTTCATTTTTACAATTTTGCTGCCTGTAAACTTGAACTGTAAATATTCAAACTTGTAAGACCATGCAAAATTAACTTTTGACTATCCTCTTGGAAAATATACCTGAATTTATATGGCAATATTTAATACTAATGATATCAAAAGGAATTAAAATGGTGTTCCAAAGTATAAAAATTACCTCCAATGTCTACGTTAGTCTTATTACAAATAACTTGCGTTGTACACTCTGATAAAATCTGCAACCTCATGTCACTACATTCACTTTTGTTGCGTCACACGGACCCCGCTCCTCTTATCCACATTCTGCAAAGCTGACATCACTGATCAGTTCTGAGCAGGTCTCACCTCTCAGCAACAAAGTCGCTTTTCATTGGTTTTCCACTGTAGGCCACATGGGGCAAACACAATGGCCGCCCCCAGCTTTACACAAGCTCCCCAGTCTGTATGGAACATCATTTCAGAGTGATTTATAACCAACACTTTTCCTTCTGCATCTGTGCAGGGAAACACACATCACTGGGGGCCACTTTCATGATTTTGTTGCGACTAGGATTAGCTGGATTAGGGGCCGACTCATAAGGACCCCCTGCAGACACAAGGAAGTTTCATCACAGGGTCAGTGTGATGTTAACTATATTCCATTACCGACACCACAAGTCTATCGTAAAATAGGTACAAAACCAAAAGCTAAATGAACAATTTATTGAAAATGAAATTTATGGGCTCATTCAAATATATCCCCCTAGTGTTTTTTTCCTGTCAGGAAATAAGAAGAAACTTAAAAAATACATTTAATAACCTATGTGAAAAAAATAAAGAAATCTAGACATTTTAGATCACATCTCATGATACAATAGACGCTCATTCAGCTTTGCCACCAATTTGATATTTATGCACATGGAAAAAAACTTTTTAAACAAAAAGTACATTTAAGTATTTATCAGTGGTTGTTATATTTCACTGCAAACTAAAACAGATGCTTCCTTTCAAAAGTATTCCACAAATTTCAGAGAATAAAATCAGGGCAACACTGCATGGAAATTATGGCGAGAAATGGTTAATGTCAACAAATACACAGATGCACTGAAGGTGGGAAAAAGAATAAAAACAAACCCACTAAAGAAAATGGAAACTTTTAGAGCAATCATGATGTTTTATCAAAGCCTTATCTGTTATATTCCTTCTTCTCTTCTCTTTCCCGTTCTTTCTCTCCTCTCTTCTGTTTAGCGCATTCACTATCAAAAGAAAGGGGGTAAGCAATGGAGGCTTTGACCTGCAGCTGTAACACAATACTTTCACACAGCCCTGTCGACCCCCTGACATAAATTTTACACCGCAGCTGGCATTTACACACTTAGCATTTCCATATGTATAGCTTGGTCTGTGCTAATTATGCTAATCACCTGTCTAACTCTCCGCTGCGAAAAATGGTTGTATTTAGCAGTCCACTGCCTACAAATACAGCTTACTGTGTGGCTGAAATGTACATTCAGACAACCCTGAATGGCAAGATTTTTCCACGTTGCTGGCTTCATTCAAACTGCAGAAAAATTTATTCAAGTCAACTGGTTTCGGCCTGCAACAAAAAAGTTACGAGAAAAAAGTGAGTGTGTTCCTGCCCTAACATTCTAAGTCTGCTTGCAAGCAAAATGATAAATCAATTGGTGTGGGAAACAAAAAAAGAGGAGATATATTTTGCAAGCCATGTGAAACAGTAGCTTTAAAAAGAAAAACTACTACTAGATCCACCCATTTCTTCCCAAGATCTCCAAAATGAAGCGCGTTTGTTCTTTTTACAGCAGGTATTAAAACAATAAAACTAGTTGGATAAAAAGTTATAGAAAAGGTTCACCTCCTCCATTGCTTTGCAGAGAATAAATGAACTACTAATTAACAATAAAATCATCTTGGACTGCTGAAAGGTATTGTGTAACAATCACCTTCAGGATGCTCAGGGAAAAGACTGTCTTCTACTTTTAAAGTAAAAAGGTTTTACACAATATTTTGAGCCCCTTAATTATCGAACACCTTCAGAGTTTGTCAAAGAAAGATTGTATATTAGATGCAATTAAAATACATGTTATACATTTCAACTAAAATTCCCTTTTATTAAAGGGATTCTCTACTCCAAAGGCAATGAGGTTAAAATTGGGCTATACCATTGGCAGAAATTATATAGATATAATATATATATGGAGAGAGAGAGAAATGCATTATGTTACTGGAAATGGCAAATATAAATGTGGATATATATTTCATATGCATATTAAGCTGTTGAAAAACAATGAGACATTTGGATCTGGCCCAGACTCTACCGGATTTTGAATTCAGTTGCAGTTCTTTGGCGGTGCAGAGCCTATAATAATTCAAATGTTCACTGTCAGTTTTGTTCCAAAAACTGGCTCAGCAGCCAAAACAGAAATAACACTACAACTACTGTGGTCATTTCACAGCACAGAAGATTTTTTAACTGCGCGGGGGAAGGGGGAGGAACTAGGGATGGAGCTTTAGACCACCCTGCTTCCATGGCACAGTATTCTGTTTACATTGCAGTGCTCGATTGTGTAATACATATGGCATTTTTGGGCAGGATCCCTTAGCCTTGGGCCAAAAGCCTTTTAGCTACACTATTTTAAAAACTGTACACTAGCCATTTATTTCCTTTTCCCTTTTGTAACAGTTTTATTTGGAAATGTATCACTAAATATGCTGATAGCATCAACCACTTTGCCCTCATTTCCATCAACAATAGGTCTAAACTATCTTTTAAGCTAATTAAATAATAAACACAGAACTGCACATTTTCATCTATATATACTGTGATCCAGTCTATTGCTATAATACATTTCCAAAGGGCAACAAGATGTAATTAACTAGTTACCTTCAACTTCCACCAGAAACATCTCAGTATAAGGTCAAATTATTTGGACAAAATTAATCCCAAAGCAGGACAATAAAAACAGAATAGAAAAGAAAATACAATCTGATTTTTTCAATTGAGATCAGTTGCAGCCAAGATGAAGCCCCAGTATCCTAGTGGACGTAGCCTATCAGCGGGTCACAGGGAGGTCAGCTTTGAAGGAGGAATCCAAATGAAATATAAACATGGCATCGTGGAAACCAGACAAATCTCCCATAGCTTCGTCCAGCCAGCACTAATCTAGGCATCAGCTGTGGAGCATAATCTAAACAAATGGATCACTCAGTTCATACATCTGGAAGCTGTCTTATTTTAGTCTTCAAGCACCGCATGTACAGTTTAAATACTGGTCCAACATACAAACTTTTTTTCACATTTCAGAGTCAGAGCCTTGCAAAATAAATCTTACAATCTCCATGTGCTTTACCCATATGTCGTCCTGTGTTGTCCAATGCAGTAAGGAGACCTATGTCAGAGAAGATGCTTTTTATTGTGCAATGTGTGGTACCTGATTACAGTACAATATTAAGAAATTTTATTATAAAAATACATAACCGGTATTTCTGCCAGCCTCAAATGCTGCTCCATTGACCTGAATTTTAGAATAGTTTCTAGATTTACAGTGGAGAAAATGATCTTCGATGAGTGAATATTTCAACAGATTAATGTTCTTTAAAGTGCAAGAAATTAGATGTTCCACTGTAATTTAAAGAAGTGTCATTAGCTCAGTTGGCTAGGTGGCTAACGTGTGATTCATAATTGGACCAACAGTCTGGGTTTGATTTCTGTTCCAACTGAGGTATGCTTTGGACCCACTCTTCACCCGGCCCCTGAAGGTGGAAGGCAATGGCAAAACCACCACTGACAAAAATTGACAACAGCTCAGGATGAAGCATCAGCAGAAAATGAGACAACTACCTGCCATCGGGCAGAGCACATGACATGACTGTAATTTAGTGGAAGATGCATCCACATTCGCCAATATCAACAAAACTGGTATATTAATGTTGAATTTGAAACTGGAAATTATTCATACATTTTGGAACATCTTGATAATGAATGACCAGGTAAATAAAGCTGTAGAATTCATAGAATTTACAGTGCAGAAGTAGGCCATTCGGCCCATCGAGTCTGCACCGGCTATTGGAAAGAGCACACTAACCAAGGTCCACACCTCCACCCTATCCCCATAACCCAGTAACCCCACCCAACACTAAGGGCAATTTTGGACACTATGGGCAATTTAGCACGGCCAATCCACCTAACCCGCACATCTTTGGACTGTGGGAGGAAACTGGAGCACCCGGAGGAAACCCACACACACACGGGGAGAATGTGCAGACTCCGCACAGACAGTGACCCAAGCCGTGAATCGAATCTGGGACTCTGGAGCTGTGAAGCAATTGTGCTATCCACAATGCTACCGTGCTGCCTAATTGTTATTGGAGAGTTGAAAACAAACAAAAAATGATTCTCAATAAAATTAAAGTACTAGTTATGTAGAAAGAAATGACTAAATCAGCAACAAAAACAGAATTCAGAGGGAACTTCTTTACCCAAAGAGTGATGAGAGTTTGGAACTCACAATTGCAGCGAGTGATTGAAGCGAACAAAATAATTGCATTTGTGGGGAAGCTTGACAAGCATAAGTGGGAGAAAGAATAGGGGGTTTTGATAGGTGGAGGAAAAATGGGATGAGGCACGTGTAGAGCATAAACTCTAGCATGGGCTAGAATGGTCTGCTTTGTGCAATATATTGCTTATAATCCAAATTTAAAGCATTTTGCTTAAACCAGAATGAATTCATACAATCGCAAAATGGTTATTTTATTAGCAAGTCCCAAAGACAAAACCTTTGCAGAGTTCTAATGGCATGGATTTGGAGTCATTTTTAAATACTTGTTACATTATTGTTCCAGTAGCTACCAAAATCGTTAACTTTTTCTAAAATGTCCATTCTCATTTTAAAAGACTAGCATTTCAAACAGCTAGGATTCCATTTTTAGAATGTCTGTTATTGAAGGTTAACTGAAATGTTGGCCATTACTTAAATTGAAGATTATCTGAACCAAGGGAGCTTTGGCCCAATGTCGCTCCTGCATAACTAGAAATATAGACAATGTACCTTTGAGATTGAAACAGTAGTCAATAATGCAATACTCATACTCGTGTGAACTGTGCATTGTGGAACAACATGGAGAAAACATTTTCAAGCAGCAACTGTACAACAGGTAGTATTGAGGAAGCAGGGGCTGCAGAAGGGCTTGGACAGACTAGAGGTGTGGGCAAAGAAGTGGAAGATGGAATACAATGTGGAAAAGTGTGAGGTTATGCACTTTGGAAAGAGGAATGGAGGCATAGACTATTTTCTAAATGAGGAAATGCTTAGGAAATCAGAAGCACAAAGGGACTTGGGAGTCCTTGTTCAAGATTCTCTTAAGGTTAATGTGCAGGTTCAGTCTGCAGTTAGGAAGGCAAATGCAATGTCAGCAATCATGTCGAGAGGGCTAGAGTACAAGAGCAAAGATGTACTTCTCAGGCTGTATAAGGCTCTGGTCAGACCCCATTTGGAGTACTTTGAGAAGTTTTGGGCTTAGTATCCAAGGAAGGATGTGCTGGCTTTGGAAAGGGTCCAGAGGAGGTTCACAAAGATGATCCCTGGAATGAAGAGCTTGTTGTATGAGCGACGGTTGAGGACTCTGGGTCTGTACTCGTTGAAGTTTAGAAGGATGAGGGGGGATCTTATTGAAACTTACACGATACTGTGAGGCCTGGATAGAGTGGATGTTTCCACTAGTAGGAAAAACTAGAACCAGAGGACACAATCTCAGACTAAAGAGACAATCCTTTAAAACAGAGCTGAGGAGGAATGTCTTCAGCCAGAGGGTGGTGAATCTGTGGCACTCTTTGCCGCAGAAGACTGTGGAGGCCAAATCACTGAGTGTCTTTAAGACAGAGAAAGATAGGTTCTTGATTAATAATGGGATCAGGGGTTGGATACTTGGAGATAATGCTCAGCAAAATAAAAGCTGTATAAATAAAAGCTCAAAAATATGGGGTCGCCCATTTAAGACAAATATGAAATTTCTTTCCTCTCAGAGGCTCGTGAGTCTTTGCAACTCTCTTCCTCAAAAAGCAGAAGAGTGTTCGGCTGGAACTTCCTCGCCATTCATGCCATCAGTATCTTCCGGTTGGTGAGGGGTGCCTGCAACTGGAAACTTCATTGACAATGGCAGGACCAGAAGATCCTGCTGTTGGCCAACGGTGGGCTGCCTCCGCGAAACACATAGCAGATTACATGGAATGTCCTGCCCTTTGAATATTTTTAAGGCAGAGGTAGATAGATTCTTGTTAATTAAGGGGGCGAATGGTTCAGGATAGGCAAGACTGTGGAGTTGAGGTTACAATCAGGTCAGCCATGATCTTATTAAATGGAGGAGCAAGCTCAGAGGGACCAACCGGCCTATTCCTCCTCCTAGTTCACCTGTGCATATAAGCACTTGGATGTTGGAAGCAGAACAATTGTAGGATACAAAAGTATGTAAACTCGGAGGTGATCAAAATGTTTTGTTACACTACACAATGTGAACTGAAAATAAATGACCGTCAAGTTCACTGTGGCCTGGACAGTTTAGGTATACTCTCGGTGAGAAATTAATTTGATTTCCAAACTAAACTTTAGTGATCAAGATCAAATCCCAGTATTTTCGACAGTGAGTACATAAGCTGGTACAAAATATCTCAGCGAAGAAAGGAATTTTCAAAGAATTGTGTTATCTTAAGTTTATACATTACTGTAACAGTATTTCTCAAGGTATGTTATAGGAAATATTGATGTTTATTGCCCACTGATAAATGGTCATGTTGGAGTGCATTCTTAATGAATTAATTATATTCCAACTTATATGCTATAATTATAAATTATAAAGTTTATTTTGCACGATAAACGGTAGTTGGATAATCTGGGAGTAAATTACCAATCTTACTATACTTTTAATTTTGAATTACCATACTGCCATTTTTAGTAGTGGTAGATTGATTTATTTTGTTCTGCCGGTGGATTATGGACTTACTAATGAACAATGAGACAGGATCAGTCAATAACCACAGAGTAAAGGAGCCTCTCATGAAAATGGTAATAAAATTTCAGAATTTCATGTTCAATTTGAAGGGGAGAAATGTGCGTCTAAGACTAGTGTGTTTTAAACCTGAATAAAGATAATTATAAGAGTATGAATGCAGATCTAGAAAAAGTGAATTGGGAAAATAGGTTAAAATGCAAGACTGGAGCGATGCAGTGGCAGACATTTAAGGAGATATTTAATAACTCTCAGCAAAGATTTATCCCATGAGAAAGAAAATCTCTTTGAGAAGGATGCATCATTCATTCCTGAATAAGGAAGTTAAGGATAGTATCAAATTGAAAAAAAACTATACAAATCTGCAAAGATTAGAGGCCAGATGTTTGGCCAATTTTTAAGAACCAGCAAAGAACAAGAATGGCAGAAAGCAAGCTACTAATATGAAAGCAGATCATAAGAGTTTCTACAAGTATTTAACTAGGAAAAGAATAACTAAAACTTGTGTTGGTCTTCTAGAGAGTGAGTTTGGAGAACTGATACTGAAAACAAGGTGATGGGAAAGGCTTGTTGTGTCTGTCTTCACTGTGGAAGACTTAGAAAACTTCCCAGAGATACCTGAAAATCAAGTGTCAACTTAAAATAATCACCATCGCTAAACAAAAGGTGCTGGGAAAACTTTTAGACCTGAAGGTGGATGAGTCCCCTAGACCAGATGGGCATGCACCCCAGGGTCTTTAAAGAAGTGACTGCAAGGACAGTAGATGCATCGGTTAGAACCTTTCAAAAATTCCTAGATTTTGTAAGGTTCCCAGTGGATTGGAAAATACCTAGTGTAACTTTGTTATTCAAAAAAGGGAGGCAGAAAGCAGGTAACTACAGGTTAGTTAGCCTAACATCAGTTTACGAAATTGCTAGAATCCATCAACGCAGGATACTTTGATCATTATAATTTGATCGCGCAAAGTCACCATAGGTTTCTGAAAGGGAAGCTGTGCTTAACTAATTTACTAGAGTTTTTTTGAAGACGTAACAAGCAAGGTGGATAAAGGTGAACCTGTAGATGTGGTGTACTTGGATTTCCAGAAGGCATTTCATAGAATCCCTACAGTACAGAATGGGGCTGGTTTAGCACAGGGCTAAGGCAGGCCAGGAGCATGGTTCAATTCCCGTAGCAGTCTCCCCGAACAGGCGCCGGAATGTGGCGACTAGGGGTTTTTCACAGTAACCATTTGAAGCCTACTTGTGACAATAAGCAATTTTAATTTCATTTCAGAAGGAGGCCATTCGGTCCATTAATTGTGCACCAGCCCTCAGAAAAAGCACCCTACCTTGGCCCAATTCTTCACTCTATCCCCAATTCAACAGAGCCATACAGCTAACCTGCACATCTTTGGACTGTGGGAGGAAACCGGAGTACCCAGAGGAAACTCACGTAAACACTGGAGAGAACCCAGATCTTTGGCGCTGTGAGGCCACTGTGCTTCCCCATTTGATAAGGTGCCACATCAAAGATTACTCAACAAAAACACGGTGTTGGGGTAATATATTGGCAATGGATAAAGAATTGGTTAGCTGCTAGGAAGCGGAGACTGGGAAAAATGGGTCTCTTTCAGGTTGGCAAGCTGTGACAAGTGGAAATGATAGGATCAGTTCTAAGGCCCCAATTATTTACGATCTACATCAATGATGTGGATGAAAGGACCAAACGTATGGTAGCTAAATTTTCCAATGTCACCAAGATAAGTAGGCAAGTAGGTTGTCAAGAGAAGTTAGAGAGTCTGTGAAGGGACATAGAGACAGTTTATGTGAGTGGGCAAACTTTTGCCATATGAGTACAATGTGGAAAAATGTGAACTTGTTCACTTTGGTAGGAGGATAGAAAAGCAGTAAACTATTTAAATGGAGATAGATTGCAGAACTCATGGTACAGAGGGATCTGGGTGTCCTGATAAATGAATCACAAAAGGTTAGTATGCAAGTACCGCAAGTGATTAGGAAGGCAAATTGATTGTTGGCACTTATTGGAGGGGAATGGAATATATAACTGAGAAAAAGTTTTACTTCAGCTGTACAGGGCATTAGTGGGATTGCATCTGTAATACAGTGTACAGTTTTGGTTGGAAGCAATTCAGAGAAGGTTCACTCTATTCATTCCTGGGATGAGGGTTGTATCGTATGAAGAAGGATTGGGCAGGATGGGCCTATATCCATAGATGAACGAAAGGTAAACTTATTGAAACATATAAGATCCTGAAGGTAGATATCAGAAGGATGTTTCCATTTGTGCGAGAGACTAGAACAGGGGGAATAGTTTAAGATTAAGAGTTTTAAGGTAGAGATGAGGAGAGCTTCGTCTCAAAGTATGTGGAATTTGCTTTCCCTGAAAGCAGTGGAGGCTGAGTCATTGAGTTTATTCAAGGCAGCAGCATTAGACAGAGTTTTGATAGACAAGGACTCAAGGATTATGGGGGGGGGGGGGGGGGGGTGCGCAGCAAGTTCAAAGGGCTGAATGGCCTACTCCAGTGCTATGTTCTTATGTTAGCACATGGAACGGGAGGCTCTGTAAAGATTAATCTTTAAATTTAAAAAATGAAATTTCTTAAGAGGATGCCAAATAATAGTTTATATCATGGTGTCACAATTTTGTGCATAGGAGGGATTTGAGAACTCAGATACCAAATCGTCAAAGACCTTGAGCGGGATTCTCTCAGCCCAGGCTGGGCCGGGGAATCGCGAATCGCGCGATGCCGGCCCGACGATTCTTCGGAGAGTGGAGAATCAGCGCTATCGGCACCGGTGTGGCGCTGGCTGCTTGCCCCCCGGCGATTCTCCGCCCAGGATGGGCTAAGCGGGCGCACAAAAAATCAGAGTCCCACCGGCGCCGTCCACGTATGGTCTTACCCGGCGGGACCTCGGCATGCATGCATTCAGGGGTGGCCTGGTTTGGGGGGGGGGGGGGGGGGGGGGGGCCTCCGCTGTGGCCTGGCCCACAATCGGGGCCTACCAATCGACAGGCCGGCCTCTCGGGCTGGGGGACTCTTTTGCTCCGCGGTGGCCCCTGTAGCACCATGTTGCGTCAGGGCTGGTGCGGAGGAGGAAGCCACCGTGCATGCGTTCAATTGCACCGATCACAGTGTGCATGCGCGTGGTCGCAGCTCAGGCGCAGACCCGCGGCACCCATTTGTTGCGCAGAGAAGGATGCCACTGCTCATGCGTGCACTGGTGCCAGTCCCACTGCACATGCCCATCTGACGCCGGTCTCGGCAGCTGGAGTGGCGTGGGTCGCTCCAGTGCTGTGCTGGCCCCCTGTAGGGGTCAGAATCACTGCTCCTGAGGGCATGTTGACGCTGTCAAGAAATGCGACGGCGTTTACGACGATGTCAACACTTAGCCTCAGGATCAGAGAATCCCACCCCTTGTTTGTACTGGGTGTGAATACTTAAATACTCTTGGACATTGGGAGTAAGAAGAAATCCAAATGGGCTGGAGAGGAAAACACTTAAAATACAATAGATATATGGCCTGTGGAAGCATTGGCATTGATGGGTGAAGCGCCCCCCATCCTGCCCCCATTTCACCCTTTATTTTGTTCTTGACCTGCTCCCAGGTGTTATAATTGTAATCATAGACACATTTAACTTATTGTAAATTTTAAGCTTTTCATAAATAGTGATTATTCATCTAATTAGATCATTTTATTATTTCATTCAGAATAGTGGTCATCAAACCATGCTTCAAAAACTGTTGATTACGGTGACTCTATAAGGTGCAAAGACCCCAGTTTGAAATTTGTTTTCGGAACAGTTATATTTGTAATCAATTATGATCATTTTAATTTGCACTGAATGCTTCCGGTTCAATGCCAAAGAGTATGGTATGGCTTAGTATCCAATGGCATAGTACATGAAATACATTTGATCTGATCTGAACAGTGAGGTCCTTTTTCGCGAAGACTTTGAACGTTGTTGTTTTAGCCAAACACTGAACAATATTTTCGGTCCTTTTGTTTATTAACAAGGCAGTTGGCATCAACTACTTCAACTGAATACATGACCTGAATAAGTTGTAGTTTGGCCTGAAAGATGCTACCAGTGCCAGACACTGTATATAAATTTAGTGATGATCTAGTGTGCCCAATTATTCTCAATTGACTGATAGGAAGGCAAAAGAAAATGATTGTTTTAAAAATATCAGGAAGCCTATAATCATATCAATTTTAATAACAAATTACTTCTACATTCAAGTTTCTCCTAGGAGCACCAGCCATTCATGGCCACAAGAAGAAAACAGTTGGCTGGTAACCATCCCATATTACTCAAGTGTGCCTGCTGGTGAAATAAAGTGGAGCAATAGAGAACTCACATAAAGTGATAAGTAACAATGGAAGCACAAATGGCTAACTGAGTAAATTACGATAATTTATTATGGATCTTGTAACACTGTTCCAAAAGTACATTATAAATAATTTAAATATTTTGGCGATAAATTTGAGGAACATTTAAATCCATGTAGAAAGATACAATGGTGTGTTATGAAGCACAATTTATTAACTTCTCAAGTAACCATATTATAACTTTAAAGAGTTGTTGGGAGAAAACGGCAAATTTGCAGAATCCTTTTGTATTCAGCGAGCAGTCCTTCAGAAATCAGAATCTTTTGAAGACTAGATATAGTAAACATTGTCTTCCTTCATCCTCATTCATATGGTACACATTTCTCAATATGCAAAGATGCACACACACCTTACTGCAGTGACTAATGAGAATCCAGTAAGTAACTATAGAAATAGCTATGTGTCCTTATGATAAATGATTAAAACAATAAGTTGACTAAAATGATTTTGTATCCTCACATCAATTTGAAACACATTTTTAAAAAAGGAACTCAGCACACTGTCATCAGCAAGGTATAATTACTGTATTTAATCAATACCCAGTGATGTGAAGTATGAAAATGATAATTTTCTGCAATAAGTCAAATTAAATTTACAGTAAAATGCTTCAAACTTTCTTTGATTGACAATTGATGGGCTGAACATAAAGGTTGTGAAATTGTTGTTAGTGATGTTTGCCCACCCCTCATCATTTATGTTGTCAATTTTTGCAAACCAAGAAAACTAGTCCCCCGATACAGAACTTCGCACCCCCTCCCTCAACTTCTCTCTCAATCCCTCACTCTGCACTCCCTTCTGTTTATACATTTAACCACAGAAATATGCAACTGCTGCTCATTTGGCTTATTTGTGCAGAGCCCATGATCGTGACCAAAGCGTTACACAGTCAACTGAGAACACACACAGCTACACAAGATTCCTGCTGCTGTCAGCCATTTGGGGAGGAGGAGGAAAGACAGAGGGACAAAGGCAATATGTGAAGCGAATGAGAAGACAAAAAATATTCTTTTTTTTTTAAATCACAGCTACAGGTAGCAATAAAAACTTTAGACCAAATGAAATAAAAAGAACGTACAGTTACGCATAAAAATAGCATATGCTGAAACTTTGTTAAATCATAAGTTAAGTATTTATTAACTTTCATGAGACTTTATCAATATAAATAACTAAAATATTTCACAAATTAACGTTTCATTTCATTATACAATATTGCACTAACATCTTGAAAAATCGTTTCTCCTGCACAACATAGTAAACATACGTTTCAGTCTACTTTTAATTATGAGAAAAAGTAGAAACATTTGAGACAAAAACAATGTTTTCACTTCTCACTCACAAACAATAAAAACTGTTCATTTGCAGTGCTAAAAGCTCACCAAAAGCATTTCAGATCCAGAACTACTCATGCATCAATTAACAATTCACCATTTTTGCCCCATTGTTTTTGACCAGTAGAATGTAGATCAAAGCTCACAAAATCTTTCTTAATTGCACTTAAGTTTCCTCCCACAGAAAAGAAACACAATTTATAGTAAACTTTTTTTAAAAAATGCAATCCTAACTCCAATTATATTAAACATACGTCACCACCCGCTAGGTTACATTAATCTACTTTGCAAACATGCGTTCCAGTCTGTACGACTTCACTTTTTTCGTGAGACAAATGTTTTTTTTGAAAGTTGAAAGCTGTCCAAAACAGGACCACACACACACACTGGCGCACAGAGAGCTGCACTGATCACATTCTGCTGCTGGGGGCTCTCACAAAATGGCGGCTTTGACAAGCTCCACTTTTAAGAAGAAAACTCAATACCTCCTCTGCCTCCTCTCAACAACATGCCACAAATCACCATCATCGCCCCCTAACACCAGACCCCAGCCAGGTTTACACAAATGTAGAAATTCATCTTTATGGATTACAGCAAATTCTTTTACAACTTCTCCTTGGCTCTTGGCCAAACAGCTATACAATAAACAATCCCATTCTGGGACGATGTTTCTGCAATCTCCCCCCTCCCCTCCCCGCCTTGCTAATAGCACACTTATTATTTGTTTTAAAGCCAGATTCCGCAGAATGAATATGGCGAGAAAGGTTTGCTCTTACCTTCTACCCACAGCTCCTCGACATCGGTTTCTAGATTAGCAGCCCTTAATCCCACAGCAAAAGCCCCAAATATCAGCAGGCCCACAACGAAGAACTTTCCACAGTTCCTTTGAATGTAACAGCCCAGTTTAAACAACAGTCTTTGAAACTTTGCTCGAAGCCACAGCGGTGCTTTCCTTCCAGTAGCCTTTCCCTAAAAAAATAAAGACCAGAAGAGACACCTTAAGGAACCGAGAGAGCTCAGCGGACAATCGCGCGCGCGCCCTTAAAGAGACAGCAGCACCCCTTCCGATAGACCATTTCCAGCGCTACACCAAGCGTTTCACTTGGAAAATAAATAGCTTCTCATGTCGCAATGTGGTTACCCAAACTAGCACCATTCGGCGACTCTTTCATGTTCAAAACACATTGACGTAAAGGTATTATGTTACTAAAGATGACGGCCAGTCACTACAGCGACTGTCACTTCATCTCAGGGGGGAGTATCCATTGCAATCTACCGACAGTGGTGACAGGATACTCCGGGGAGTGAAGCGCAGGCGTTGCAAACAGATTAAATACTCGTGGTTTGAAATCTACATGTATTAGCAAATGAATGAAGGTGACATAACAAATGCGTTTATGCTTCTGTTTGCAAAATGGTTAAACATCAAAATGCATCAACATGTTAAATTTTCCCAACTAACGTGTTCCATATAACAACCACATGTATAGGGTCAACATCTAATGGGATACATAGTAGCAAATAGTACATCCACGTGGTTGCTCTGCTGTAACATCATAAGCTGGAGTAATTCATTTCCATAGCAGTATCAGGACGCTGTGATCTGAATTAGGAAGTGAAGCAGCCATCTGAGAGTTACAACAATATTTGCGAACGGAAGAGGGCAGCCACATGGATTTCAGCTTAGAACCCTACACTCAACAGATACCATCGCTTAAAGAATGCTTCGCTTCTTGTTTACTTTAAAACTTAAACACGCAGCCGGGATCTTTGCTGCCGCTTGTGCTTTTTAAAAACAAAAGATAATCCGGGATCCTCTCTTTGCTTTAAAGTATTTATGTGGAAAAATGGCGTGTTAAGAGACATGAAATCCCACACACACACATATCCAAGTGTGTCGATGTTCCGTGCTACTTGTACTGCAGCACTCTGCAAACACCGATCGGAGAGCTGAGCTTTGTTTACCCTTGCTTAAAACTTTCACTATTTTTCAGCGATTCGTTGATAACACGGGTAAAAAGCAATGATCCTGCAGCGTTCAGCTCCCACTATCTCGCTTTCGGATAATAATAGGGAATACAAAAGGGCCCCCGGTGTGCAAAAAAACAAGAAAAAAAGATTATTTTTTTTACAAACTGGAAATGCACCTTTGAGATCTGATCCAGCGCAAAGGCAGCATCGCAATAGCTCGGCCGTTCCAGATAATCTAAAACCGCTGTCGGATGCCGCAGGTTTCTCCTTCTCCTCCTCCTGTTTTGCTGAACATGGTCCTCCTCTGTCCTTCGGCGCTCCGCAGTGTTAACAGCCGAGGCCATGTTGTGGATGCGACTGGGCTAGTATAATCACACACCGCCTTAGCTTCCACCAAACGGCCACTTTAATCCTCAGGAAAGTAGACGCTGTCTGGCAAACTTCATACTCCTCGTAGCGATGGCGAGTCAAAGTTTGCGCCTTCCATTCCCACATTTCGCGATCTGGGGGATCCTGGCGATCTTCTACATTCACGGGAACTGTGCGCTTTAAAAGAGACCGGAGAGGGGAGCTTGAAAACGTTCACCTTCTTTCAGAGTCTTGGACGTTTACCCGGACCGACCACTCGCTTGAACCATTCTATGCACCAGGCCCTGGAACTCTGTGAGCCTTGATTCAATAGAAAAAAAGCCTCTCTCCATTTAGGGGGGGAAGGAAAGCAAAAACCCGCCTCCAGGGCCGTCAGATGGCTGGGAGAAGGCTTGTATTGCTTGGCTCTGATTGGCTGAGGAAGGCAGAAATTACTCAGCAAACACGACTATTATTAGCTGCTTAGCAACAGCTCACCAAAGTAGAGACCACCCAGGCGGTGAATGCATCTGTGCCCACTTCAGGGGAGCCGCGGTTCGCCTGAAAGAAATCATAGCTCTTCACTCCCGTCTCCCTCTTCTTTTGCACGCATTTGGTTTAAAACAAGAGTTGATATGTAAAGATCCTAGGATTATTTTTCTTTCTTGAGCGGCGCATCGGGGTTTCTGTCGATTACACAGCGGCCGATTCTCGCGAGGAGATTGAACTTTTGGAGGCACTTGCTCTTGTTTAAAGAAAATCCTTTAGCGGCATCTTGGCCTCAAGTTGTAACAAATGCTGGGAGGTCTCGGTTGAATCGCCAGCTTGCACAAATAATGACAGTGCCTGGACCGTGCAGTGGGAAGTGTCAGATTTTTGCATTCACTCGAAACCGTAATAGCTGCTCTTTCCCAACCCACACTAAATGAAAATCAAAACAAACTTTTTTTTTGTTGAAAAATCTCCCAGAGTAAAATGGGAAAGTTATCCGACTGGGCAAAAAAAAATCCCTGGACGAACGATTAAACCTTATTTCTTTCTAAACCACGGGGGATTTCGGATGCAAATAAGATTATCTTTAATTTTTATCATAAAAATCTCCCACATTCCTCCCGGCCGCCCCCGTACAAACCACACACACACACACATTCATTTTATTCATTGAAATAGGGGAGTTTCACTGGAGGTCATGTGACCGGCGTACCCAGGGCGACGCGCTGCAACAATGTGGGAATGGCTGAATTACTGTAGGAGCACAGGAAGAAAACAAAAACCTCAGTGGTCCTGTCAAACTCCATCAGGATCAATGTGATTTGCATGGCTAATTAACAGACTTCTCACTTCTGTTAATTTCTGGAAGGAAAGGAGGTGGCCGGGAAAGAATAAACCCGCTTAATTGCATTTCACCGTCATGTATGCGATGGTGCTTAAAGAATTTGAGACAAGCCGGCATTCCTAACGAGATCTAACCCATTCGCGGAAAACTGTAACGTTTTCCTGGTGGAAGTTCGAACTTCAGGAACTTTTTTTTCAGTCCTCCTTTCATTCAATGTCACCATTAGATAGTATTTCAAGGCCTTAAGCTGGGCTCGTTTGAGGTGTATTATTTTATCGAGCGCAATACTGTAATGTGACACTTAAAGTATGTTATAACAAATTCAAGTTTAAATTAGAATAACAGTTCAAAAATCACAGGGGCCAGAAATCACATGGAATGTAGGAGCTGAAATATGAGCATGTGGGTAAGGCAGATGATGAACCGGGTGGACATACGGAATTGTTTATTCAGCGTTTCTAACCTTTTCATATAAGATCAAACGGAAGTAAGGTCATATTACAGAAATACCAAAGCAGAAGTTTAACATAACCACAAAAGTCGCGATCTATAAATTCAGAAATATGAAGTGCCAATTAACAGTAATTGACCATACTTTGCATAATAGAGCAATGTTTATTCCAATATTGAAAATAAATCGATTCCTTTATAGGACGAATGTTTTTCGCATTTTTATTTTAAAGCAAACATCTTAATTCTTAGCACAATTAGAAGTCATTATTGAGTAAATGGAAAGAACGTTGCCCACTACTACAAATAGCTAAACATTACCTATCACTTTTTACTGATATAATTTATTCAATATACACACGAGCTGTTTACATCCGCGTGAGTTATTATTCAATCATTGTCTGTTTCAGTTTAGTTCGACTGTACTTACATGAACACTACCTATATGTGGTCAATATATCTGCATGGAGCAGGATTTCTGTTGGTATTAGGACAGTGAAAAGCAAATGTGGTCCCAATTATGAATATATGACATGCAAATACACACACACATCTGCTCAATATGTTAATTGCAATGCAGTACGATATCGTTAACCATACGTTTCTAATGGTACCTCTCCTCCAAAATACATTTTATGCTACGCCCCTTAGAGACCCCAACAGGTACTGCAATGAACCACTTTGAAGATTGATAAATTGGTCGAAATGCAATCCAAATTCTGAATTAGCATGTATTACCAGGACAACTGTTCCTGTTCAAAATGCATTCTCTAAATAAGTGTATGCGTGTGTCTTAGGGGTCTTTGTATTCCGTTTATAATACACATCTTTAAATATAGTAATCACAGATGAAACGTGAGAAAAGAATATTCAATTCCATGAAACAAATATAATCTGGGTAAAAATCAATGCATCTTAATTGATCATTTTCCACATTTTTTGACCACGAAATGTTAAAGGAACATCATTCTGTTAATTGGATGACATATTTGCATGTGGATTTTAATCAATGCACAAAATATATCTTCCATATCGGAATTCTCAAGAATGGTCATTTTTTGCGCGGTTGCATAATTAAACCTCTGTAGATTTAAAGCTTCACGTGATTAATTCTTATTGATTGAATCTGAGATAATTACACTGGCCTGCATGAGAATGTATTTGCTATTTTAACATTACAAAACTGTCTGAAAGGAGGCGTTGTTAATCAGAAACTGTGGATAACATTGTCACGCACCTCCTTAAGGTGTGCAAATCTGCGATATGTGAAAAATTTGGTTTGTAGTAAAACAAACGTGTTCAGAGTCCCGTTTTTGACAAAATGTGCCAGCTGCAATGGCAGTTTTTCCTCCAATTTATTATAAATGGTTGTTCTACTTAAATAGGAAAACGTTTAAAAATCATTTTAATCTTGTGGTCCAGAGTGAACTGCTTTAAAGGCAAAGCGATTGGATGGAGTACATTTGGCATATAATTGACTTGCTTCTGTATGGCTGGAGAGAAAGGAAGAAGTGTGAGCACAAACTAACAACTTGGGTGGTCAGCTATGGATGCCCTCAATTTGCCTCATTGCTAATGCATGCGAGTGTTCCATTCCGAGGCGATAATGTTGTTCGTAATCAATCTAGCCTTATTTACATTTGGAAGCATTGTTGTCTTTAATATGCATGCCTTGCTCATGTAAACGGCGCTCGACGCCCGGTTGGGTTAACTTCAACAAATCACTAAAGCTCTCCTCATAGTGGTCAGAATCGTTTTTTTTTCTCAAATGGATTGAATCAATTTTATTTGTCAGTTGGGTTTTGCAGAGTACAACTAGCAAGCTAGTGTGACTCTCCTGCCTTTGACCCCTTTTTTTCCTGTAATGGCACTTATTAACAGGATTTCTGTACTTTTAATCAACCATCCATTCGTACATTAACTGGATACCCATGTTTTACGTTATGTGGATTTTTAACTTTACTCTGGTATTTTTCATTGAACATGATGGTTAGGTGGAGACATACATACAATCCAATATCACGAACTGCTGGATAATGCTTTTTTGAGCACCATTGTCTCATTTGGAGGGAATCAGCAAATTTTAGTATTTAAATGTGCAATACGGATATATCTTTTGAACTGTTATGAATCGGTGTTACAAGTTTTAGTAGTCTATCCAATCATGTGTATTTGCGTAATTCCGTGCATATTGTGAAATGTGGCTGATATTTGCTGCTTTTTTCAGTCTATCCACCCATCCCTATACTGTGCTAAGACTGTTTGCCCCTCCGTCCATGCTGTCACCAGTCTTTAGATGTTGAACTATTGCATTATTAGCTCCCGCTAAACAGGCAATGCCATCAGGTATGGACTGTGGCACATTTAGACATCACAGCTCCCATTGTACTCTTCCAAATCCAACGTATATAAAAGGTGTTGAATCTTTTAAGATTTAAAGACTCCACCCATTTCTAAGCAGCTCTGGCGCCAACGGTACAAAAAATAAATGCCTATCACTGACTAACATGGATCATTCATCCCATTTTCAAGTCAAATAATTACAAGTGAATTGGGACTATGGACATCATTTCCAACTCGTACCAAGTGTTTCTTTGGAGCTATTTGTTTCAACCACTGATCTTGAATTAGAATTCTCTTCGATATCTATAATTCGTTAGTTTCCTTTTGAATTTCTCATACACTAGGTTTTACACCTGGAGCACTTTGAGTGATGGGACATCACAGATCACATTGACTCATCTCAGTGCAACATATTTTCAGTGTAGCTTTTTGTCAGGACTAATTAACAAGGTCAATTCATCAGATTGCGAATATTGCTTGCAATTCTTCCTTTGAACTATTTTCAGTTAACACGGATTTTCAACCGAAGTAGATATTGTCCCCCAATAGGTTTTAATCTTCAAACACAGTTTTCTTGTAACCCGTTTCAATATGTCAAGCCACCCCCACCCCCACTTCTCCCACACACGATGGAGGGTGGGGTGGGGTGGGGGCGCTACTCACAAAATCTGTCAAAATAATGCAACTAATTACCCTTGATCGAGCTGAAAGAGAAGTGGATTGCATGCTGTCCGAAGCATGGACACCGAATTAGGGGTACAACACAGGCACATATACACTGACAAACACACACAAAAAGATCTGCTTTCAGTAAGTAATTTTAATCATTTCAGGGGCCATTCATTTGACAACCTAGCATCACGTCTTGTCGAACACGATTGGCGACACGATCCTTTGACCTACCGCTGTAGCAACAAATTTATTAGATATATAGGCATGAGAAATGAAAGGAAGTAAAACAATTGCGCCTCATTGTGTTCACCCTTTGACTCTACTAATCCGGTTTACACCTCACGCCTACATCACTCAATAGGACTATTACCAGCAAAAAATAAAAGGGGTGGGGGTTGCTGATGTCTATGGGGGGAAACTATTTAAGTGAAAATGAGAAAGATTAAGACGTTTCTTCACACGCAGTGATCTCCACCATCCCTTTTCGTGGTTGAAGATTTTTTTTAAATAAAGGGCTACGCTTTAAATATAATTATCTGGCTGCACTTTGTATTGTCGCCTTTGATCAAAAATACATTATTCGGTTTATCACCCACGTTTTGGATTACTTTTATGGGCGGGCTAACTAGGTTAGATTTTGATTTAAATACCTTTAAAATGTTAAACATGTTGGAAGTAAAACAAAGAAAGAATACAATGCCCACTGACAGAAATAGTTTAAATGAAACAGCAATCTTATGGCACACCACATCACTTACAGAGGTACAACTGGAAAAACAATCTAGATGTCTTTTTTTTCCTGCTGAGAGACAGCAGTAATCAGTGATTTCTTTTTGTCCCAGAGGTGCATCTCTATAGGAATTGCACTGAACGGAAGCTGGGGGCGACCCCTCGGAGCGTGAAAATAGGTTACAGGGATCCTAAGGACCCCCAACTCTGTCAGCGTTTCTATCAATGACCCCGTCTGTTCAGCAACCAAGTCTAACTGTGAGTATTCCGAATACAGTCAGAAAACAAAATCACCTCAGATACATATCAATGCTCTTATACCACCCAACCATAATAATCCCACTATTAGCTATAGCAACAGTGGCTGCATTAACTATATCAGTAACACAACAAGCCCATGCTATTTGCCAAGAGTTTACCCCAAGAGCATTGCAGTCCCTTTTTTTTTCATCAAAGGTAATTTTACTTACCATCTTCCTCGAGGCTCCCCTGTGTGACCGTACTGGTCTTGCTTTGCTTTATATTTTCGGGGAGTGTACGATGTTATTTTTCACAAGGTTTAAAAAGTGATTTTAAAGGAACAAGGAGTGTAATAATCCTGCTAGGTTGCAGTCATTCTGCTGTGTGCTGGAAGGTCTCACAATTACATGCCTGTTTCTATTAAGCAGCGCGATCCTCGAGGTGGGTGGTCTGCTCTCAATAGGCAGGACCTGTCACCGTCACGTGACTACCCCGACACCACCACCACCCCCCTCCCTTGCACAATAAACTAAACTTAAATCTAAACGAAACTAGCATGCTATCAGTCCTGTGTAAACAGCCTGCAATGCACAAACCATGAGGAACCATGCATTCAGTTGCTGTGAAATCCATATTCAGCTCTCCAAAATATTGACAACTAAAATAGGACAGATTTATCGAGCGCTTGGAATTGCACGAAACAATTCTTTGTGTGGAGAAAATAAATGGGACCAAAGTGAATGGCAACACAATTGTACATAGACATCACTCAGTTTGAAAAGATGGAGTTGTGTAACGACATACTTTACATCAGCACGCTTCTGTGAGAGACAGCCATTTAATTCATCTATTTTCACAAATAGCTGTTCAAACACCCCAAAATGTTGGCCCAAATAATTTGATTGTGATAAGCCTTAACTACATGCTGTTATCCGCCCCCGATCTAGAAGTTGCATTAGGCATGAATTGTTATCACGCTATCCTGCGACAGAATTCAACAAAGGTATTTGAGTCCACTGGAAGTTAAATGTCACCGTTATTTTGTTCATTATTTTTACATCGTTAGCTAAGAACTGTAACACGAGGCGAAAAGGGATCAATAATAGCGAATGAGACGAGGATGCAACATTCAAGACAATAGTCATGGAAAGACATGGAGAAAAAAAGATGTGTGGCAGTGGGATAAAGAGAGACAAAAAGATGTGTATGGGTGAGAAAAAGAGAAACAGGAAGAGAACGAGACACCAAGCAATACGTGAAAGGCAGAAAAACAGTGTGTCAGAAATAATGAGACACCAGAAAGGAGATAGAGTGAAAGACATAAAAATGTAAGAAATAATGTCAGAAACACATCAAATATAGACAGTGTTAAAGTGTGTGCGTCTGTTTGGGGGGGGGGGGGGGGGGGTGATAGATAATTAAACACACAGTGAGCAAAGAGGTCAGCTTGCAAATAAATGCATATGCGAAAGAGATTAATGCATCAACGTGCAATATGTAGTAGCTATTTTTTTTGTTAATTGGTTTATAGATTGGTCTCAATCCATGTACCAGAACCAAGAAATACAGGGTAATTGCAGAACTGTCATTCTTGATTTTTGTCCTGTTGGTTGTAGTCTATACAAATATTATATATGATGTGGAGATGCCGGCGTTGGACTGGGGTGAGCACAGTAAGAAGCCTTACAACACCAGGTTAAAGTCCAGTAAGAAGTCTTACAACACCAGGTTAAAGTCCAACAGGGTTGTTTCAAACACGAGCTTTCAGAGCACTACTTCCTATTATATATATTATATAAGTACAGATTTCTGTTCACTCATGGTTGTGCCATGGTGAACAACGATCAATAATGGCCATTCGGTTCATCACAAGAAATGAACAGTATGAGGGCAAGACAACGCTGGACGGGTTCATTTTTAGAGGAGGTCATCTTATCATAAAAAGGGATATCGTTATTGCACGTTGATAATCTTTAAATTATTATTTTAGTTAAAGAGAACTCTTTTCATCCTCGAAGCTGAGAACACTCATCAGATGTCAGAATATGTGTTGAACTGATTTAATTGCATTTTCTACTGGACGAGGAGACAGAGATGGAAGACAATAGAAAAAAACACTTATTTTAACCCCTAATGAATCCCGTCTCTTTTAATTGCACTAACCCTGTTTCTTTTTTAAATCGAATTTTCTAGTTTTAATTTGGCTGCATAGTTTTGCACAGTCGGCCCCAAACAGGGTTAATAGTTTCTGTGACATTTTATTAAAGTAACTTTAAAAATCGTACTGCCAGTAGAAACGAACAGCAGCTTTAATATGTCACAGAATGTTTCCCACTCGCAGACTCGCGGTCTCAATGGCCAAATGGTTATGTAGGAACAGTGCAACAGGAGATTGACAGAGAAGTTACTGAGATACTGCCACATGGGGGGACAAGAGTGAAACCATTCTCATTTTCCAATAACAGTAACACTAACTAAAGCAATATGTTGTTTTGTTTAATGCCGTGTTATTAGTTGGGGATCTCTTGAGTGAAGTTGGTGGGAGACGGCAGTTGTCATTAATATCTCCCGGTCTGGAGGCGAAGACCGGTGTTGGGCTTTTTCACCGAGCAAGGATGCACATCGTAACAGGCTAACTGACTGCTCATGGCCGGGCCTTGCCCTGCTTTGCAAACTGTTTGAAATGCAATTCACATGAGAACGCGGCGTCCCAGGTTTAATTAATGGGTCTAAAAGCATCGTTCACCTCTCCATAAAAATGCATTGCTATACTGTTATATTATTCTTAAAAAGCTAGGAACTAATTGTCATGTAAATATATAGCCCAGGGCACAACACTGCACCGCAGACACGTGCCCAATAGCAATGTATCAGTTTATTTCAGCCACACGGAAAACTGTAAGAAATACATTCATTGAAGATCCAACATTTTGAGTTCAAAAATGTGATTCTTCTGAATTCTCTGAAGGAGGAGATATAACATGGTGGCAGTGAGCTTTCTGAGTAAAAACCCTAACATTTTAAACCAACATAAAGCTTAGTGTGAAAAATCAGCCTGAAATAGTGCCAGACAGAGCCAGAGAGAAACTAGTGAAACATGCGAAAATGAAATGGTCTCCACAGCAATAAACACATTGATGATGTTATGGAGGCATTTGAGAAGTTTAAGCAAAAGTGCAAACTGACATTCATCAGCTTTCTAAAAGGCAATGGCGAAGAAGAAAAGGTCAACCATGTCCTTTTGTGGGGCCAGAGAGAAAAGGTTAAATTTGTTTAATAGCTGGGATTTTTCAAAAATTTAAAAAATTTAGCATACATCTTCAGCTGAAGTCAAATGATCAGATCAGGAATTTCCTAACAAATTTGACTGAATTTTTTGAAGAGGAGCCGAGATGTGTAGATGAGGGTAGTGCAGTTGATGTAGTCTACATGAACTTCAGTAAGGCTTTTGACAAGATCTCGCATGGGAGACTGGTCAAGAAGGTAAGAACCCATGGGATCCAGGACAATTTAGGAAATTGGATCCAAAATTGGCTTAGTGGCAGGAGGCAGGGAGTGATGCCCGAAGGTTGTTTTTGTGACTGGAAGCCTGTGTCCAGTGGTATTCTGCAGGGATCAGTGCTGGGTTCCTTGCTGTTTGTAGTATACCTTAATGATCTGGATGTGAATGTAAGAGGTATGATCAGTAAGTTTGGAGATGACACAAAATTGGTGGTGTGGTAAATAGTGACGAGGAAAGCCTTAGATTTCAGGACGATTATAGATGATGATAGATGATTATAGAAGCGGCTTTTCACAGTAACTTCATTGAAGCCTACTTGTGACAATAAGCGATTATTATTATTATTAGATGGGCTGGTTAGATGGGCAGAACAGAGGCAAATGGAATTTAACTGAAAAGTGTGAGGTAAAGCATTTGGAAGGACTAACAAGGCAAGGGAATATACAATGAATGGCAGGATCCTAGGAAGTACAGAGGATCAGACTGATCTTGGTGTACAGGTAGGTAAGGTGGTTAAAAATGCATATAAAAATCTTTATTATTGTCACACGTAGGCTTACATTAACACTGCAATGAAGTTACTGCAAAAAAATCTCCCAGTCACCACACTCTGGTGCCTGTTCAAGTACATGAAGGAGAATTCAGAATGTCCAAATTACCTAACAGCATGTCTTTTGGGATGTGTGGGAGGAAAACAGAGACCCCAGAGGAAACCCAAGTAGGCACGGGAGAACGTGCAGACTCTGCGCAGACAGTGACCCAAGCCGGGAATCGATCCTGGGACCCTGGTATTGTGAAGCAACGGTGCTAACCACTGTGCTACATATGGGATACTTGCCTTTATTACCGAGGCTTAGAATATAAGAACAAGTAGGTTATGATTGAACTGTATAAAACGCTGACTAGGCCACAGTTGGAGTAGAACATAGAACATAGAACAGTACAGCACAGAACAGGCCCTTCGGCCCTCAATGTTGTGCCGAGCCATGATCACCCTACTCAAACCCACATATCCACCCTATACCCGTAACCCAACAACCCCCCCCTTAACCTTACTTATTATTAGGACACTACGGGCAATTTAGCATGGCCAATCCACCTAACCCGCACATCTTTGGACTGTGGGAGGAAACCGGAGCACCCGGAGGAAACCCACGCACACAGGGGGAGGACGTGCAGACTCCACACAGACAGTGACCCAGCCGGGAATCGAACCTGGGACCCTGGAGCTGTGAAGCATTTATGCTAACCACCATGCTACCCTGCTGCCCCAGTACTGTGTGCAGTACTGGTCGCCACACTATAGGAAGGAAGTGATTGCACTAGAGAGAAGATTCACCAGGATGTTGCCTGGGCTGGAGCTTTTCAGCTATCAAGAGACTATGGAAATGCTGGGGTTGTTTTCTTTGGAACATAGAAGGCTGAGGAAACCTGACAGAGGTGCATAAAATTATGAGGGGCATAGATAGGGTGGATATGAAGAAACCTTTCCCCTTAGCAGACGGGTCAATAACCAGGGGGAAAGATTTAAGGTAATGTGCAGGAGGTTTAGAGGAGATGTGAGGAAAAACATTTTCACCCAGGGGCTGATGGGAATCTGGAACTCACTACCTGAAAGGATGGAAGAGGCGGGAACCTTGACAACATTTAAACAGTATTTAGATGAACACTTGAAATGCCATAGCATAGAAGACTATGGACCACGTGCTGGAAAATGGATTTAGAGTAAATAGGTGCTTGATGGCCGGCACAGACACGATGGGCCGAAAGGCCTCTTTCCATGCTGTAAAAACTCTATGACTCTAAAATTGAAAAATCCAGCTGGAAAATATAAATTCAAGGATACAGAAGATAGGCTGTTAGATCAGTTCAACTGGGGACCTGCATACTCTGAAGCACAAAAATGATTTAACTGGAAAGGGTAAGTGACAATATCACAAGCCTGTAAGCACTTCCAGAGTGCATGAAACCACAATTAGACAGTTGAAGATGCTGACTACCAAAATGGTTAACTTTCAGTAAAGTCAAGAGTAAGGCAGCACGGTTGTTGCAGTGAAACAGCAGCAAAAGAATGCACACTAGATAGGGAGTAAGATGTGCAAGAGCTGTGGATGACCACATGAGTTTACATACAGTAAGAAATGTCCTGCACACGGTTCAAATTGCAAAGCTTGTGGAATTCCCAACCACTGGGAAAAGATATTCAGAACAACGAAAGACAATGGTAAACAAGTTATCAGAGACAGAGCAACAGGGCAAATGAAAAAAATGGAAAGAACCTAAACACCCAAACCCTGGAAGACGATGATGAATTTGAGGACACAATAGATACATGTGCCATACATTTGTATGGAATGGTTGGATGCAATGTACCCCAGAGAAAATAAATTCATTCAAACAGTCAGATCATGAAGAGGGTGAGAAATAAACACAGTTATAAATCTAAAGGTGACGCTTAATACCAGAGCACAGAGTAATATCATCCTGCTCATACAATACCTAACCTGGGGCTGAGCTGTTGCAAAGAACTGCAGCTTATCTCAGCAAACCACAAGATTAAAGACTTAGGTATAAAAGTATAAAGGTCAAGGTAAAAAGCAGAGGTATTAAATGAATACTTTACATCTGTCTTTACCAAGGAGGTAGTTGCTACCCATTACATTGTGACAGTGGATGAAATTCTGTTCCTAGAAGGGTTCAAAATTGATAAGGAGGAAGTGTTGGATAGACTGTTGGTACTGAAAGGTGACAAGGCACTGAGACCAGATGAGATGCATCCAAGGGTATTGAAGGAAATGAGAATGGAAATTGCATGGGGCACTGGCCTTAATCTTCCAGTCTTCTCTAGACTTAGCGGAGCGCCAGAGAATGGGAGAATTACAAATGTTACACCCTTGCTCAGAAAAGGTTGAAAAGAAAACCTCAGCAATTACAGACCAGCCAGTTTAACATCAGTGGTGGGCAAGCTTCTGGAAACAATTATTTGGGATTGAATTAATAGTCAGATGGCAAATGTGAGTTCATTAGGAAGAGCCAGCATGGATTTCTAAAAGGAAAATTGCAGTAAACTAACTTGTCGGAGTATTTTGAGGAGATAACACAAAGTGTTGATGAAGGTAATGATATTGATGTGATGCACATGAACTTTCAGAAGGAAATTAATAAAGTGCCACACAACAGACCGTTGCACTGTAAATTCTATGATTCTATGAATAAAAGTAGCAACGTGGATAGAAAATTGAATGAAAAAAATAGGAAGCAGAGAGTAATGGTCAATGGATATTTTTGGGCTGGAGGATGGTTTGTAGTGGTGTTTCCCAGGCTTGCTTTTTCTAATGTATATTAATCATCAAGACCTTGGTGTGCAAGAGAGAGTTTCAAAATTTGTGGTTAATACATAACTTGGAAGTATTGTAAACTATGAAAAGGGCAGTATAGAACTTACAAAGGACATAGATAAGTTGGTGGAGTGGGCAAATAGGTGGCAGATCAAGTTGAATGTGGAGAAATGAGAGGTGATGCATTTTAATAATAATAATAATCATCATCTTAATAATCTTTATTATTGTCACAAGTAGGCTTACATTAACACTGCATTGAAGTTACTGTGAAAAGCCCATAGTTGCCACATTCTGGCGCCTGTTCAGGTACACAGAGGGAGAATTCAGACTGTCCAATTCACCCAACAAGCATGTCTTTCGGGACTTGTGGGAGGAAAACGGAGCACCAGGAGGAACCCCAGCAGACACGGGGAGAACGTCAGCAGACATGGGCAGACTCTGCACAGAGAGTGACCCAAGCGCGAATCAAACCCGTGACCCTGGTGCTGTGAAGCAACAGTGCTAACCATTGTAGGAAGAACATGAAGGGACCATATAAAATCAGGAGTAAAATTATTAAAGGGGTGCAGGGGGCCAGGTGTATAAGTGCATAAATCATTGAAGTTGGCAGGACAGGTGGAGAGAGCAGCTATGCCACTCTGGGATTTATTAATAGGGGCGTAGAGTACAAGAGCAAGGACATTATGCTGAACTTATAGAAAACACCAGTTAGACCTCAGCTGGAGTATTGTTCTCAGTTCTGGGTGCCTCACTATAGGAAGGATCTGAATGCACTGGGGAAAGTGCAGAAGAGGTTTACAAGAATCATTCCAGGCAGGAGAAACTTCAAGATAGATTGGAGAGGTCGGGACTATTCACCTTGGAGAGGAGAAAATTGAGAGGGGACTTGATAGAGACATTCAAAATCATGAGGGGGATGGACAGAGTAAATAGGGAGAAACTGTTTACGCTCGTAAAAGGATCAAGAACAAGAGGGCCCAGATTTAAGGTGATTTGCAAAAGGAGCAAATGTAATGGGAGAAAAAACTTTCACACAACGAGTGGTTCTGGGTCTTGAATGCACCGCCTGGAAGTGTGGTGGAGGCAGGTTTAATTGAGCATTCAAGAGGGCATTAGATGATACTTGAATAGAAACAATATGTTGGGGTATGAGGAAAAGGCAGGGAAATGGCACTCAAAGCCATAACGCTCGTTTAGAGAGCCAGTGTTGACACAATGGGCCAAATGGCCTCCTTCTGCACTGTAACAATTCTGTGTTTCTGTGATAAAGATCCATCACCCAGTGAACCTAACACCAGCAAAACTGAGTCAGATTTGAGATGAGACCAGAAAAGACAAAGAGTTACAGATACTCTTTCAGCAAGTGATTCAAAGAAGGCCTGATAAGATATAGCAGTTGGTCTGTCAGAGATAATGGCTGGAATTCTCCGGCTGGTGGGAGCCTCTGTTCCCACCGGCTGGTGGGAGCCTCTGTTCCCACCAGCAGGGCAATCCTCCCATGGGTTTTCTTGGCGGTGCCAGCCTGGCACTGCCAAGGTGCCCAGTGGCACTGTCCTTTTGAAACTCACCCCTCCTCTCCAAAAACATTTCTAAGTGTGGGTGGATTGTGATCTGGATCCCGCCGACCTACCCGTTGTGAATCACACCGTATTTCCTGCCAGAAATCCCACTTTGGGTATGATCCATGGAGCCCAGGTGGCACTGCCAGCTGGCATGGGCATTGCCAGTGTGCCAGGTTGACATTGCCAAGGTGCCAAGCTGGCATTCTCTGCGTGCACGCGATCAGGCCGGGGTTGCCCACAGTTGTGTGTGTGTGTGTGGGGGGGGGGGGGGGGGGGGGGGAGTGGGGGGGGGGGGGGGGATGGCAGGGATGCTTCCATATTGTGTTTGACCTGGTGGGGAGGTCAGGGATTGTTTTCGGGCCTCGGAGATTGCAACATAATTTTCTCTCGCTACAATTGGGAGTTCCGGTGAGCAGAGCTCCCCATTGTAAAAAACAAATGGGGCTATGTGCAGCCTCGGCTGCGTCTTTCCCGTTCAGGCCCCTTATTCAAAGCGGGTCACCAGCATGGGGAATTAGTCCCCGGAAAGGAGAATCTCATCCATGTGTTTCTCGGCACTGTGAGTGCTGGGAAACACACAGCTAAACGCGTTCGCTAGGGGACTTTGTTCCCTTTTGGGCTGATCTCGTCTTTAGAAACCTTTTGGGAGAATTGTGCACATTGAAAGAATGATGTCTTCATGCAATGCATGTCAGAAATACATGGCAGAAAGAGGGTATGATGGCTACCACTCAGAACATGGCTTACTGTGGAAACTGATTTATTCATACACAGTCAAGAATGTTATCTCATAATTGCAGGCCAGGATTCAAAGTTCCCTTTTCTCAAAAAGGTGAAAGATTTGAGAGCTACAATGATCATCGCAGCAGCACGAGTTCTCGCTGAGCTAGGGATTCTACAAAGAATAATATGTGACAATGAAACTCAAGTCACCTCCAGAGAATTAAGAAATTCACTAAAGACTATGTTTTGAACATCATCACCACATCTCCACATTATGCAAGCGGACATAGATTTATAGAAAGACAGTAATGAGAAAACCCTCATGAAATGTTGAGAAACAAAGGAACACCCAAGCCTTGCCTTATTGTCACTCTGATCAACATCTCTTAAGAGTGACGTGAAATGGCTTACAGTGTTGTTGAAGGAAGTAAAGGACAAATCTGCCAAGCAAAACACTCCCTCCAAGTGACCAGGATGAAATAAGACAACAAATCCCTGAAGCAGAGGTAAAAGAAGGTCAGCACTTCAATGGGCATGCTAAATCCCTGCCTGAGCTGGTGAAAGGAAACACTGTGTATACGCAGGATCTAATCATGAAAGCCTGGAACCCAGCAAAAGCTGTTGGTGAAGCTGAGACTCCTAAGGTCATCATTGAGACTGAAATCAGAAAGCAGATGAGAAGGGACAGTACACCTGAGATGGAAAATCAAGAAAGATTACTAACATCAGCAACATCACTAACCAGTGAGAAAACATAAGCTGCATTACCAACAAATGGCACAACATCAACAACGCTACCAGCAAGTGACAAAGTATTAGCAACATCAAGCATGACTCCTACAAAACAAGGAATAACGTGCATGATACCTGTGCAGCATGCCAACTCATCTCTGAGAGCTATGAATGCCAAATCTACAAGATGAAGGCACAACATCCTACCACCTAAGAAATACGGTAAATAACATTTGAAGAAGAGAAAACAGCCAAAAAAAGGTTCTTAAGGTGTTCAGTTTAAATTTAAAGTTGATTGTTAATCTTCCTTCGTTAAGAAAAAAAATGTTAATGATTGGGACAGTTATATTGATATCATGGCACTAATATTTTAAATAAGGGGGATGTTATATTGTTACATTATTCATAAAGAGCTTGGAACTAATTGTTACATGAATGTATCTGCCAAGGTGCCACATTTAGTGACACACTGCAATCGTGAACTGAATAACGATGTATCAGTCTATCAGCTCACTAACAAACTGGAGAACTATAAGAAATACAGGTGATGAAGCTTCAGTATTTGAGTCTCAATGACTATTTTGAATTCCAGGACTAGAAGACATAATGGGAATCATGTCACAAGGCAGGGCAGCATGATAGCACAGTGGCTAGCACAGTTGATTCACAGCTCCAGGGTCTCAGGTTCGATTCCCGGCTTGGGTCACTGTCTGTGCGGAATTTGCATGTTCTCCCCGTGTCTGCGTGGGTTTCCTCCGGGTACTCCGGTTTCCTCCCACAGCCCAAAGATGTGCAGGTTAGGTGGATTGGACAGGATAAATTGCCCTTAGTGTCCAAAAAGGTTAGGTGGGTTACGAGGATAGGGTGGAGGTGTGGGGATAGGGTGGAGATATAGGCTTAGGTAAGCTGCTCTTTCCAAAGAGCCGGTGCAGACTCGATGGGCCGAATGGCCTCCTTTTGCACTGTAAATTCTATGATTTAGTGTCACACTGCAGTCATGCACTGAATAATGATGTATCAGTCTATCAGCTCACTAACAACCTGGAGAACTATAAGACATACAGGTGATGGAGCATCAGTATTTTAGTCTAAATGACTATTTTGAATTCAGGAACTAGAAGACATAATGGGAATCATGTCACAAGGCAGATAACAAATTTGGAGAGATTGAATTTAAGTGATGCACCCATTGGGAGAGCTGTCTCACAGACTAGACAAACAGCAGCCTAACATAGTCGTATTCACAGAATCATACCTTACAGATAATATCCCAGACACCACCATCAACATTGTTGAGTATGTTCTGCTGCATGGCAGAGATGGTGGCATGGTGGTATACGGTCAGGAAGAACTTGCCCTGGAAGTTCTCAACATCGGTTCCAGACCCCATGAAGTTTCATGGCATCAGTGCAAACATGGGCAAGGACAGCACCTGCTGATTACCACTTATTACCCTCCAATTCTCACCCTCAGCTGATTAATCAGTACTCCTCCATATGGAACACCCACTTGGAGGAAGCACTGAGGGTGGCACGGGTGCAAAATGTACTCTTGAGTGGTGGACTTCAATATCTATCAACAAGAGTGGCTTGGTGGCACCAGTACATTCTGAGCTGGCTGGGTCCTAAGGGGCATAGCTACTGGACTGGATATGCAGCAGGAGGCGAGGGAGCCAACAAGAGAGAAAAGCATGACCTCATTCTCACCAATTTGTCTGCCACAAATGCATCTGTCCATGACATTATCAGTAGGCATGACCACCACACAAGCCCTGTAGAGATGAACCCCCGTCTTCATATAGAGGATACCCACCATCGTATTGCTACCATGGGTGTCAAACTGGTGAAGCTACAACACAGGACTACTTGAGAACCAAACAGCGTAGGCAGCAAGCAATAGACAGAACTAAGCGATTCCACAACCACTCGGTGAATCTTCTTTGCTTTCTCTCCAAAGCTTCCACGTCCTTCTGATAATGTGATGACCAGAACTGCACGCAATACTCTAAATGCAGCCTAACCAAGGTTTTATGCAGCTGCAACATGATTTGCGGATGACACGAAGATTGGCAGAAATGCTGATAGGCGGAAATGCTGGTGGAATTGCTGATAGTGCCAAAGATTGTCAGAGGATCCAACTGTAGAGGATTGCAGCTGTATAATCACCTTGCATTTGTCTGGACTAAACCCCATCTGTCATTTCTGTGCAAAAGTCTGCAATCTACCTGTATCCTGTTGTATCCTCTGACAATCCTCGGCACTATCAGCAATTCCGCCAATCTTTGTGTCATCCGCAAACTTACTAATCAGACTATCCACATTTTCCTCCAGATCATTTATATATACTACACAGAACAGAGGTCCCAGCACTGATCCCTGCAGAACATCACGAGCTACAGATCTTCATTCTGAAAAACACCCTTCCACCGCTACTCTTTGTCTTCTCTAATCAAGCCAGTTCTTTATCCATCTAGCCAGTCCACCCCGAATCCCATGTGATTTTAGTTTTTGTACCAGTCTGCCATGTGGGACCTTGTCAAATACCTTGCTAAAGTCCATATAACTACATGCCCTTCCCTCATTAATTTTCTTTGTCTTTTAAAAAAATTTAGATTACCCAATTATTTTTTTGCAATTAAGGGGCAATTTAGCATCGCCAATCCACCTACCCTGCACATCTTTGGATTGTGCAGGTGAGACCCATGCAGACACAGGGAGAATGTGCAAACTCCACACAGACAGGGACTGGGGTCCGGGCCCGAACCCAGGTCCTCAGTGCCGTGAGGCAGCAGTGCTAACCATTGCGCCACGGTGCCGCCCACTTCAATTTTCTTTGTCACCTCTTCAAAAAATTCAACCAAGTTGGTGAGACATGACCTTTCCCATACAAAACCATGCTGCCTGTCACTAACTAGTCCATTTTTCTCCAAATGTGCATATATCCTGTCCCCAGTATCTTTTCCAAAAGCTTTCCCACCACTAATGTCAAGCTCACCGGCCTATAATTTGCTGGATTATCTGTGCTTCCTGTGGTGAATGTATTTCACCTAATGCATGAGCTGTCTGTATAATAATGTGACCTATGACCTGGAAGTGATGATGTGGGCTACTTCCAGGTACTGTACTGGAACCCCGGTGGGCTCCGCCTCTGGCTCCGCCCTCACTGGGGCCATATATAGTCCGGCCACCTGTGGGTGGCACTCATTTGTACAGCAGACACTGGCAGGCGAGTTCTTGGATAATAAAGCCTTATATTGACTCATTCTCACAGTCTCACAGTGAATTGATGGTATAACAATTTATTGTCCCATCGACAGCACCGTGGAAGCTGCTCTAAAGCCAGATAAACTCAAACTCAACGCGCTCGTCAGAAGCCAAGGAGACATTTGAATATTGGCTTCGCTGCTTCGAGACCTACCTCGACTCCTCCACAACGCCTCCCACTGAAACCCTCAAGCTGCGACTCCTCCACGCTTGGGTGAGCCATCGAATCTCTGTGATGATCGAGAAAGCGGCCACGTACGAGGCGGTGGTCGCAACCCTCAAGGCGCATTCCGTGAATCCTATAAAAGAGATGTACGCCTCCTGACTACGCGCCGTCAACGTGTCAGGGAATCGCTAGATGAGTACCTGGAAAACCTGACCCTACTCGTGAGGAACTGAGCTATCGAGATGTGACGGCGGAGAAACACATTAACCTACAGATCCGGGACACCCACGTGGCTGGGGTCCGATCGATCTACATCAGGCAGCGCTTGCTGGAAAACGGGACCTCTGACCTGTGGGACATGGTAAAGCTAGCTATCTCGTTAGAGGTGGCCTACCAGAGCTTCAGTCTTTCCCCACAGACCTGGTGAACCCCTCGTGGGCACCATTGTCGTGGTCCCCGTCGGACCCGACTATGTCGCGAGCCTGTGCCGCGCAGCTGCCAGCCCAGCCCAGGGAACCAGGGTGCTACTTCTGCGGCCAGGGTCAACCCCACCGGCAGTGTTGTCCAGCCCGCACAGCGACTTGCAGCGACTGTGGGGAAAAAGGACACTTCACCAGAGTCTGTCTGGGCCGACCTAAAGCACAGAAATTGAAACCTCACCAGGCCCGACCCATTGATTCACAGGCCTGCAGACCCCGCAATGTGGCTGCGTGCCTGCTCGGAACGCCCCCTTCAGATGCGTCATAAGCCTCATGCGACTCATGGGAGCTGCCATATTGCCCGCCGGCTCCGTCACCGACTGACACGTGCGACCGATGGGGGCGGCCATCTTGGTCGCCACCTTCGACCTGGCCTGACACGTGTGATTCGTGCGGACCGCCATTTTGTGACCCCGATACCGCCGACCACGCTGGCTACCCGCAGCTGGGCGCAGTCACCCTCAACCAGTCGCAGTGGAAGTATCTGAAAAACTCAATGATGGTCGTCCAGGTCAATGGGCACAAGACCCCCTGTATTTGTGACTCCGGGAGCACGGAGAGCTTTGTTCACCCAGACACGGTAAGGCACTGCTCCCTTCCTATATACCCCGCATCCCAAACCATCTCCCTTGCCTCCGGATCCCATTCGGTCCAGATCCGGGAGTACTGTGTCGCTAACCTCGCGATGCAGGGCACCGAGTACGCTCGTTTTAAGCTGTACGTCCTCCCTCAACTCTGCGCCCCCCTACTGCTTGGATTAGACTTCCAATGCAGTCACCGAAGCCCGACCCTACAGTTCGGCGGACCCTCACCCCTGCCCCCTCACGGTATGCATCCTCGCGACCTTCACGGTCTCCCCCCCTTCGCTCTTTGAGAACCGCACTCCCGTCTGTAAGCCCATCGCCACCAGGAGCAGGCGGTACAGTTCCCAAGATATGGCTTTTATCAAGTCGGAAGTCCAGCGACTGTTGAGTGAAGAGATCATCGAGGCCAGTAACAGCCCCTGGAGAGCGCAAGTGGTGGTCGTCCGGACCGGCGAAAAGAATCGGATGGTTGTAGACTACAGGCAGACCATTAACTGGTTCACGCAACTGGATGCGTACCCCCTCCCCCGCATAGCGGTGGTGGTCAACCAGATCGCACAGTACCGTGTGTTCTCAACGGTCGATCTGAAGTCGGCCAGCCACCAGCTCCCAATCCGCCTGGAAGAGCGCCACTACACTGCCTTTGAAGCAGGCGGCCGACTCTTCCACTTCCTCAGGGTCCACTTCAGTGTCACTAACGGGGTCTCGATCTTTCAGAGAACGATGGACCAAATAGTGGACCAGTACGGTTTGCGGGCTACAGACCCGTACTTGGATAATGTGACCATCTGCGGCCATGATCAGCAGGACCATGACGCCAACCTTCAGAGGTTCCTCCAGGCTGCCCAATCCCTCAACCTCACATGTAACATCCTCGGCTACGTCGTGGAGAATGGAGTCCTAGGGCCGACCCCGACCTTATGCACCCCTTCACGGAACTCCCCCTTCCCCACAGCCTCAAGGCCCTCAAACAATGCCGGGGGCTGTTCTCCTACAACGCCTAGTGGGTCCGCAACTATGCGAACAAAGCCCGCACACTTACTCAAACCACCACTTTTCCCCTGACGGCTGAGGCCCGTTCGGCCTTCAGCCGAATCAAGGCCGACATCACCAAGGCCGCTATGCACGCGGTGGACGAATCCGTCCCCTTTCAGGTAGAGAGCGATGCGTCAGATGTTGCATTGGCCGCCACACTCAACCAGACGGGCAGGCCAGTCACATTCTTCTCTAGAACCGTCCACGCTTCCGAAATTCGACACCCCTCAGTCGAGAAGGAAGCACAAGCCATAGTGGAAGCCGTGCAGCACTGGAGGCACTACCTAGCCAGTAGGAGGTTCACCCTCGTCACCGACCAGCGGTCGGTCGCCTTAACGTTTGACAACGCACAACGGGGCAAAATAAAAAAATGACAAAATCCTGAGGTGGAGGATCAAACTCTCCACCTATAATTACGATTTCAAGTATCGTCCTGGGAAGCTCAATGAGCCCCCAGATGCCCTGCCCTGTGGCACATGCGCCAGCGCGCAAGATGACCGACTTCGGGCTATCAACAATGACCTCTGTCACCCGGGGGTCACCCGGCTTACCCACTTTATTAAGGCCGGCAATCTGCCCCTCTCCACCGAGGAGGTCAAGGCCATGACCAGGGACTGCCCGGTCTGCGTGGAGTGCAAACTGCACTTCTATCGGCCAGACAAGGCACGCCTGGTAAAGGCCTCCCGGCCCATTGAGCGCTTAAGCATTGACTTCAAAGGGCCCCTCCCCTCCACCAACTGTAATATATACTTTCTAACCGTTGTCGAAGTTCTGTATCTCCTTTCTGGCAAAATCTCGAACCTGCATGTATCTGAACATTTCCCCCCGCTCCAGCCCATGCTTTGCTTTCAGCTCCTTCAATCTTGCAAACGACTCCTAAGAAACAAATCTTTCAGTGTCTTAATCCCCTTCTCCTCACATTTCCGAAAATTTCCTTCCCACTTCCCTGGCTCAAATCTGTGGTTCCCCCGAATCGGCATTTCCCTTGACCCTGCCCCCAACCCGAAGTGTTGGTGAAACTGCCTCCAAATTCTCAATGAAGCTATTATTACCGGACTCCCTGAGTATTTCCCCGGAGCTATTGGGAGCGGCGCTGTTGCTAGTGCTTTCAGTCCCGACCCCTTGCACAAACTCTCCTCCATTCTGACCCACTGGGAATCAACCCCTCTGACCCAGCTCCGCACCTTCTCCACATTCGCCGCCCAGTAGTAATACATTAGGTTCGGAAGACACAAACCCACTGCCTGCCTTCCCCTCTGTAGCAGCACCTTTCTAACTTTGGCCACCTTCCCTCCCCATATGAACGACGTAATCCTTCCCTCATTCTCACTGAAAAAAGCCTATGGCAGGGAAAATTGGCAGGCATTGAAAAATAAATGGAAATCGCGGCAACACGTTAATATTAATCGCCTGGGCTTCCGGTTGCGGCTATGACCAGCTAAGTCGCACGTTTGGCTGCTCCTGCGAGGAAGGTGTTTTCGGGCCGATTGGAGGGCCCCTAACAGCGCTGGAACGACGATTCCCGGTGGGGGAAGGTTCCCAGAAGAGAACCCTGCAAAATTTATGGTTGTCACCCGAAGTGGGGCAGAAAAAAAAGCGGCAGCAGCTCCCCGAAAAAAGCGGGGGAAGAAATCCAAAATGGCGGCCGGCGGCGCACCCGAGGACTGGAGGAAATGGGCGGAGGAGGAGCAGGCCGTTCTCCTGCGCTTCTTCACAGAGCTGAAAGTGGAGCTGCTGGAGTCGATGAACGCGACGACCACCAGGCTGATGGGAGCACAGGCGACCCAAGAGGCGTCAATTCGGGAGCTGCAGCAGGAGATGGCTGTGAGGGAGGAGGAGGCCACGGTCCTCGTGGGAAAGGTGGAGGTGCACGAGGCACTCCACCTGAAATGGCAAAACCGATTGGAGGAGATGGATACCCGCATGAGGCGGAAAAACCTGAGGATCCTGGGCCTGGCAGAAGGGCTGGAGGGGTCGGACCTCCCGAGGTATGTGGCAGAAATGCTGGGCTCACTGATGGGGGCAGGGGCCGTCCCTTCGCCCCTGGAACTGGAGGAGGCCTACAGAGTAATGGCCAGGAAGCCAAGAGCAAACGAACCCCCGAGGGCGGTGCTGGTTCGGTTCCAGCGATTCAGTGACCGGGAGAGGGTGCTGAGGTGGGCCAAGAGAGAGAGGAGCAGCAAATGGGAGAACTCGACGGTGAGGATCTACCAGGACTGGAGTGCGGAGGTGGCAAAGCGGCGGGCCCGGTTCAACCGGACGAAGGCGGTGCTGCATGCCAAGAGAATCAGATTCGGGATGCTGCAGCCAGCGCGCTTGTGGGTGACCTATAAGGACCAGCACCACTATTTCGAGTCCCCGGAGGAGGCGTGGGTCTTTGTCCAGGAAGAAAAGCTGGACTCGAACTAGAACCAGGGGATACTTGGCGGTCGTTGCCGCTCTGGTACTTTAAGCTGGACACGTGGCTTTCGTTTGGTTGGATTTTCACTTGGCTGTATTTTTGGACCCCTTTTATTTTCTCTCTACCAGGTATTTTTTCTTTTTTCTGTTATTTATAATGTTATGTTGGGGGGGCGGGGTGGGGGGGGGAGTGCCGGGGGTATGTGTTTCTTGTGGGGTTTCTTTTTATCGGTGTGGGATCGGGGACGGGGGTGGAACTGAAGATGGAGGGGTGGGGAGTGGCAGGGCGAAAGCGCGGGCTTTCCTCTGGTTTCCCGCGCACGGGGCAGAGGAGGGAGGAGGGTGGGAGGAAGGGGCGTGGTCAGCAATGGCTCCCTTTCCCGCGCTGGAGCGGGGTCAAGGAGGGGTGGTAAGGGGGGGGATGTCCCCCATGCCGGGAGGAGTCGGATTGTGGCAGGGGCAGCCGGGTCAGCGTAAACCAGTTGACTTACGGAAGTACTATGGAGGGTGCATCGCGGCTAGGAAGGGTCCTAGCCTGGGGGGGGAGGGGGGTGGGGGGGGGGAGGGGGAGGGGGGAAGGGGGGGGCTACCGGGTTGCTGCTGAAAAGGCCAGGGAGGAGAAGTTGAGGACCGGAGGGGTGGGGGGAGGGCGCCATCGCCATGGGGAGCGGGTCAGAAGGGGAGGGCTGACTCGGGGCGAGCAGGTGACAGGATATGGCTAGTCGGCAGGGGAGAGGGGCGGGCTGCCCTTCGACCCGGCTGATCACTTGGAATGTGAGGGGGCTGAATGGGCCGGTCAAGAGAACGAGAGTAATCTCGCATTTGAAGGGACTGAAGGCGGATGTAGCAATGCTACAAGAGACCCATTTGAAGGTGGCGGACCAGGTCCGCCTGAGAAGGGGGTGGGTGGGACAGGTATTCCACTCAGGACTGGACGCAAAGAACCGGGGGGTGGCGATCCTGGTAGGGAAGAGGGTGTCGTTCGTGGCGGCGGAGGTGGTGGCGGATAAAGAGGGTAGATATGTCATGGTGAAGGGTAGGCTACAGGGGGAGAAAGTGGTGATGGTTAGTGTGTATGCCCCGAATTGGGACGACGCTGGCTTCATGAGGCGCCTACTGGGACTCATTCCGGACCTGGAGGCAGGGGGCCTGATCATGGGGGGGGACTTCAACACAGTGCTGGACCCCGTGCTGGACAGATCAAGTTCAAGGACGAGTAGGAGGCCGGCAGCGGCAGAAGTGATAAAGGGGTTTATGGAGCAGATGGGAGGGGTAGATCCCTGGAGGTTTGGGAGGCCGAGGGCGAGGGAGTATTCCTTTTTCTCCCATGTCCACAGAGTCTATTCTAGAATTGACTTTTTTGTATTGAGCAGGGGACTGATCCCGAAAGTACGGGAAGTGGAGTACTCGGCCATAGCGGTCTCAGACCATGCGCCACACTGGGTAGATTTGGAAATGGGGGAGGCGCGAGACCAGCGTCCGCTGTGGCGCCTGGATGTGGGGTTGCTGGCGGATGAGGAGGTGTGTAAGAGGGTCCGGAAGAGCATTGAAAGATATCTGGACACTAATGACATGGGGGAGGTGCAGGTGGGGATGGTCTGGGAGGCCCTGAAGGCGGTGATCCGGGGGGAGCTGATCTCCATACGGGCACATAGGGAAAGGAGGGAGAGACAGGAGAGGGAGAGGCTGGTGGGGGAGCTTTTGGACGTGGATAGGAGATATGCGGAGGCACCAGAGGAGGGGCTGTTGGGGGAACGGCGCAGTTTGCAGGCTAAGTTCGACCTGTTGACCACCAGAAAGATAGAGAAAAGAGATAGAGAAATACAGCACAGAACAGGCCCTTCGGCCCACGATGTTGCGCCGAACTTTTGTCCTAGGTTAATCATAGAATTTTGGACAATTTGTCATGGCCAATCCACCCAACCTGCACATCTTTGGACTGTGGGAGGAAACCGGAGTGCCCGGAGGAAACCCACGCAGTCACGGGGAGGATGTGCAGACTCCACACAGACAGTGACCCAAGTCGAAATCGAACTTGGGACCCTGGAGCTGTGAAGCAATTGTGCTATCCACAATGCTACCGTGCTGCCCTTAAGAAGTTAACCTACACTCCCTTATTCTACCCTAATCCAAGTACCTATCCAATAGCCGCTTGAAGGTCCATAAATTTTCCGACTCAACTACTACCACAGGCAGTGCATTCCATGCCCCCACTACTCTCTGGGTAAAGAACCTACCTCTGACATCCCCTCTATATCTTCCACCATTTATCTTAAATTTATGTCCCCTTGTAATGGTGTGTTCCACCCGGGGAAAAAGTCTCTGACTGTCTACTCTATCTATTCCCCTGATCATCTTATAAACCTCTATCAAGTCGCCCCTCATCCTTCTCCGTTCTAATGAGAAAAGGTCTAGCACCCTCAATCTTTCCTCGTATGACCTACTCTCCATTCCAGGCAACATCCTGGTAAATCTCCTTTGCACCTTTTCCAAAGCTTCCACATCCTTCCTAAAATGAGGTGACCAGAACTGCACACAGTACTCCAAATGTGGCCTGACCAAGGTTTTGTACAGCTGCATCATCACCTCACGGCTCTTAAATTCAATCCCTCTGCTAATGAACGCTAGCACGCCATAGGCCTTCTTCACAGCTCTATCCACTTGAGTGGCAACTTTCAAAGAACAATGAACATAGACCCCAAGATCTCTCTGCTCCTCCACATTGCCAAGAACCCTACCATTAACCCTGTATTCCGCATTCAGATTTGTCCTTCCAAAATGGACAACCTCACACTTGTCAGGGTTAAACTCCATCTGCCACTTCTCAGCCCAGCTCTGCATTCTATCTATGTCTCTTTGAAGCCGACAACAGCCCTCCTCACTATCCACAACTCCACCAATCTTCGTATCATCTGCAAATTTACTGACCCACCCTTCAACTCCCTCATCCAAGTCGTTAATGAAAATCACAAACAGCAGAGGACCCAGAACTGATCCCTGCGGTACGCCACTGATAACTGGGCTCCAGGCTGAATATTTGCCATCCACCACAACTCTCTGTCTTCTATCGGTTAGCCAGTTTGTTATCCAACTGGCCAAATTTCCCACTATCCCATGCCTCCTTACTTTCTGCATAAGCCTACCATGGGGAACCTTATCAAATGCCTTACTAAAATCCATGTACACTACATCCACTGCTTTACCTTCATCCACATGCTTGGTCACCTCCTCAAAGAATTCAATAAGACTTGTAAGGCAAGACCTACCCCTCACAAATCCGTGCTGACTATCCCTAATCAAGCAATGCCTTTCCAGATGCTCAGAAATCCTATCCCTCAGTACCCTTTCCATTACTTTGCCTACCACCGAAGTAAGACTAACTGGCCTGTAATTCCCAGGATTATCCCTATTCCCTTTTTTGAACAGGGGCACGACATTCGCCACTCTCCAATCCTCTGGTACCACCCCTGTTGACAGCGAGGACGAAAAGATCATTGCCAACGGCTCTGCAATTTCATTTCTTGCTTCCCATAGAATCCTTGGATATATCCCGTCAGGCCCGGGGGACTTGTCTATCCTCAAGTTTTTCAAAACGCGCAACACATCTTCCTTCCTGACAAGTATCTCCTCAAGCTTATCAGTCTGCTTCACGCTGTCCTCTCCAACAATATGGCCCCTCTCATTTGTAAATACTGAAGAAAAATACTTGTTCAAGACCTCTCCTATCTCTTCAGACTCAATACACAATCTCCCGCTACTGTCCTTAATCGGACCTACTCTCACTCTAGTCATTCTCATATTTCTCACGTATGTGTAAAAGGCCTTGGGGTTTTCCTTGATCCTACCCGCCAAAGATTTTTCATGCCCTCTCTTAGCTCTCCTAATCCCTTTCTTCAGTTCCCTCCTGGCTATCTTGTATCCCTCCAGCGCACTGTCTGAACCTTGTTTCTTCAGCCTTACATAAGTCTCCTTCTTCCTCTTAACAAGACATTCAACCTCTCTTGTCAACCATGGTTCCCTCACTCGACCATCTCTTCCCTGCCTGACAGGGACATACATATCAAAGACACGCAGTACCTGATCCTTGAACAAGTTCCACATTTCACTTGTGTCCTTCCCTGACAGCCTATGTTCCCAACTTCTGCACTTCAATTCTTGTCTGACAGCATTGTATTTACCCTTCCCCCAATTATAAACCTTGCCCTGTTGCTCGCACCTATCCCTCTCCATTACTAAAGTGAAAGTCACAGAATTGTGGTCACTACCTCCAAAATGCTCCCCCACTAACAAATCTATCACCTGCCCTGGTTCATTACCAAGTACTAAATCCAATATGGCCTCCCCTCTGGTCGGACAATCTACATACTGTGTTAGAAAAGCTTCCTGGACACACTGCACAAACACTACCCCATCCAAACTATTTGATCTAAAGAGTTTCCACTCAATGTTTGGGAAGTTGAAGTCGCCCATGACTACTACCCTGTGACTTCTGCACCTTTCCAGAATCTGTTTCCTAATCTGTTCCTCCACATCTCTGCTGCTATTGGGGGGCCTATAGAACACTCCCAACAAGGTGACTGCTCCTTTCCTATTTCTAACTTCAACCCATATTACCTCAGTAGGCAGATCCCCCTCGAACTGCCTTTCTGCAGCTGTTATACTATCTCTAATTAACAATGCCACCCCCCCCCACCTCTTTTACCACCCTCCCTAATCTTGTTGACACATCTATAACCAGGGACACAGGGGAGAAGGGCGCAGGGCGCGATTTATGAATATGGGGAGAAGGCGAGCAGGATGTTGGCGCATCAGCTCCGCAAGCGGGATGCGGCTAGAGAAATTGGGGGAGTGAGGGAGAGGGGTGGGAATGTGGTGCAGAAGGGGCCAGAAGTAAATGGGGTCTTCAGAGACTTCTATAAGGAGCTGTATCGGTCAGAGCCGCCGACGAGGGGAGGGGGGATGGAGGGCTTCTTGAACAAATTGAGGTTCCCCAAGGTCCAAGAGGAGCTGGTAGAGGGGCTGGGGGCGCCGATAGGGTTAGAGGAGCTAGTCAAGGGGATTGGGCATATGCAGACGGGGAAGGCGCCGGGGCCAGACGGGTTCCCGGTGGAATTTTACAAAAAATATGCGGATTTGGTGGGCCCTGTGCTGGTACGAGCCTTCAACGAGGCATGGGAGGGGGGGGCTCTGCCCCCGACAATGTCGCAGGCACTGATCTCTCTGATCTTGAAGCGGGACAAGGACCCCGTGCAGTGCGGGTCATATAGGCCTATCTCGCTCCTGAATGTGGACGCCAAGTTGCTGGCAAAGATCCTGGCTACCAGGATAGAGGATTGTGTGCCAGGGGTGATACACGAGGACCAGACGGGTTTTGTGAAAGGGCGGCAGCTTAATACGAATGTGCGGAGACTGCTAAACGTCATCATGATGCCGGCAGTGGAGGGTGAGGCGGAGATAGTGGTGGCATTGGACGCGGAGAAAGCATTTGATAGGGTGGAGTGGAAGTATCTGTGGGAGACGCTGGAACGGTTTGGATTTGGGGAGGGATTTATTAAATGGGTGAAGCTGCTCTATTCGGCCCCGACGGCAAGTGTAGTGACGAATGGTAGGAGATCGGAGTATTTTGGGCTCCACCGGGGGACCAGACAGGGGTGCCCCTTGTCCCCCCCTGCTCTTCGCACTGGCAATTGAACCGTTGGCGATGGCACTGAGGGGCTCAGGGGGGTGGAGAGGGCTGATAAGGGGCGGGGAGGAGCACCGGGTATCGCTATACGCGGACGACCTGCTGCTATACGTGGCAGACCCAGAAGGGGGAATGCCGGAGGTGATGGAACTGCTAGCAGAATTCGGGGACTTTTCGGGGTACAAACTAAACTTGGGCAAGAGTGAGGTATTTGTGATACACCCAGGGGACCAGGAAGAGGGAATCGGGAGACTCCCGTTTAAGAGAGCAGGAAAGAGTTTTAGATATTTAGGGGTGCAGGTGGCAAGGAACTGGGGGACTCTCCACAAGCTGAACTTCTCCAGGCTGGTGGAACAGATGGAGGAGGAATTTAAAAGGTGGGACATGGTGCCGCTGTCGCTGGCGGGCAGAGTGCAGTCCGTTAAAATGACGGTCCTCCCGAGGTTTTTGTTCTTATTTCAGTGCTTGCCCATCTTCCTCCCTAGGGCCTTCTTCAAAAAGGTGACGAGTAGCATCATGAGCTACGTGTGGACGCACGGCACCCCAAGGGTGAGGAGGGTCTTCTTGGAGCGGAGTAGGGATAGTGGAGGGCTGGCATTACCCAATCTTTCGGGGTATTACTGGGCGGCAAATGTATCGATGGTGCGCAAGTGGATGATGGAAGGGGAGGGGGCAGCTTGGAAACAAATGGAGAGGGCGTCCTGTGGCAACATAAGCCTGGGGGCCCTAGTAACGGCGCCATGGCCGCTCCCTCCCACAAGGTACACCACGAGCCCGGTGGTGGTGGCCACCCTCAAGATCTGGGGGCAGTGGAGGCGACACAGGGGGGAAGTGAGGGGTCTGATGGAGGCACCGTTAAGAGGGAACCATAGATTCATCCCGGGGAACATGGACGGGGGATTTCAGAGCTGGCACAGGGTGGGCATCAGGCAGCTGAAGGATCTGTTTGTAGATGGGAGGTTTGCGAGCCTGAGAGAGCTGGAGGAGAAATTTGGGCTCCCCCCGGGAAACATGTTTAGACATTTGCAAGTGAAGACATTTGCTAGACGCCAGGTGGAAGGGTTTCCCTTGCTCCCCAGTAGGGGGGCGAGTGATAGGGTGCTCTCGGGGGTCTGGGTCGGAGGGGGGAGGATATCGGACATCTACAAAGTAATGCAGGAGGCGGAGGAGGCATCAGTAGAGGAGCTGAAAGCCAAGTGGGAGGGGGAGCTGGGAGAACAGATAGAGGATGGGACATGGGCTGATGCCCTGGAGAGGGTTAATTCTTCCTCCTCGTGTGCGAGGCTTAGCCTCATTCAATTTAAGGTGCTACATAGAGCCCATATGACGGGGACAAGGATGAGTCGGTTCTTTGGGGGTGAGGACAGATGTGTCAGGTGTTCGGGAAGTCCAGCGAACCATGTCCATATGTTTTGGGCATGTCCGGCACTGGAGGAGTTCTGGAAGGGGGTGGCAAGGACGGTGCCGAGGGTGGTGGGATCCAGGGTCAAACCAGGATGGGGACTTGCGATCTTTGGGGTTGGGGTGGAGCCGGGGGTACAGGAGGCGAGAGAGGCCAGAGTACTGGCCTTTGCGTCCCTAGTTGCTCGAAGAAGGATACTAATACAGTGGAAGGACGCGAGGCCTCCAAGCGTGGAAACTTGGATTAATGACATGGCAAGCTTTATTCAGTTGGAAAGGGTCAAATTCGCCCTGAGAGGGTCGGTACAAGGGTTCTTCAGGCGGTGGCAGCCTTTCCTCGACTTTTTGGCTCAGAGATAGGGTGCAGAGGTCGCAGCAGCAGCAACCCGGGGGGGGAGGGGAGGGGGGGGGGGGGGGGGGGGGGGGGGTGGCAACAACGGTTGTGGTGGGTTATGTACGGTTGAAATGCGGGCAAATTTGCTCGCAGTTCATGTTTGATGTTGATTGTTGCTTTGTTTGTTTTTGGGGGAGGGGGGAGGGGGGGAGGGACAACGCGCGTGCGAGTTCGGGCGGGGGGGGGATATTTGTTAAGAGGGAATATTTTGTAATATCCTATAGTTAGTTGGGGTAAATATCTTCATGTAAAAAATTCTTTCAATAAAAATTATTAAAAAAAAATAAAAATATTAATCGCCTGTACCCGACCCGCCAGTGACAGACGGAGACCATTCCACCTTGCCAGATCAGCTTTCACTCTCCCCACCAAAGTAGAAATGTTGTACCTGCGGAGAGGCCCCCCCCCCCTCCCCCAACTCCCGGGCAACCTGCACCCCCAGGTACCTAAAGTGAGACCTGCCCTACGGAATGGCAGCCCCCCCCCCACCCCTGACCCCACCCCTGGCCGAGACACCACAAGATTTAGTTTGTATCCTGAGAAAGACCTAAACACTCGAAGCAGCTCCAATAATCCTCCGATCGACACACTCGGTTCCGACACGTATAACATCAAGTCGTCAGCATCCAAGGACACCCTATGCTCTATTCCCCCCCGCACTATTCCTTTCCATACCCCCAAACTTCTTAATGCGATGGCCAACGGCTCAATCGCGACTGCAATAAGCAGGGGAGATGTAGGCCATCCCTGCCTAGTCCCACGGTGGAGAGAAAAGTATCTCGAGCTGATGTCGTTTGTGCGGACACTCGCCCTCGGCTCCTTATATAATAGCTTTACCCAGTTCACAAATCTTGGTCCAATCCCAAACTGCTCCAGAATTGCCATCAAGTGCTCCCATTCCACCCGGTCGAACGCCTTCTCAGCGTCCAATGCCACAACCACCTGTTTTCTTCCCCTCTGCCGGTGCCATAACAACTTTCAATGCCTTTATAAGATTTGAAAAGAGCTGCCTTCCTTTCACGAACCCCGTCTGATCTTCACCTATCACCTTCGGGAGGCACTCCTCCAGCCTACCCGCCAGTACTTTCGCCAATACCTTTGCGTCCACATTCAGAAGTGATATGGACCTATATGACTCACACTCCGTTGGATCCTTATCTTTTTTTAGCAACAAGGAAATCGATGCCTGCCCCAAAGTTTGTGGTAACACCCGCTTCCCTATCGCCTCTTCAAACATCCCCACCATCAGGGGTGCCAGCTTATCCTTGAATTTTTTATAATATTCCACCGGAAACCCATCCAGCCCTGTCACCTTGCCCGACTGCATCCTCCCAATCGCATCCTTTATCTCCTGCTCCACTATCGCTCCTTCTAATGTAGCCCCGTCCCCCTCCCCTAACGTCGGGTACGCCAACCGATCTAGAAATTCCTGCATCTCACGGTCTCCCCAAGGTGGCTCTGACCTGCACAACCTCTCATAAAATTCCTCAAAAACCTTGTTAATCAAATCCGGAGCAGCACCAACTTCCCTGCCCTATCCCTCACCTGCACAATTTCCCTTGTCGCTGCTTCCCTCTGGAGCTGACCTGCTAACATACTCCATGTTCGTAAACTGCACCCCTCGCTCGTTTCAGTGGCGCACCTCCTTTCTGATAGATAGTCGGTCAAAGCCCGCCTATAGTTCCTTCCTCTTTTCCAGTTTTGCTGGGTCACCATCCTCTGCTGCCTATCTACCTCCAACATCTCATCTATTACCCTCTGCCACTCCAACCTCTCCTCTTTGTCCACCCTGTCCTTAAACGAGGTCACCTCCCCCCTCACCACCGCCTTCAGAGCCTCCCAGACAACTGCCTTCGACACCTCACCCGTACAGTTGAAACCTACATATTCCTTAAATACCTTTTCAATTTTGTCACAGAATACTTGGTCCCCCAGAAGTCAAACGTCTAATTTCCATCCCGGCCTATGCGTTACTCCCTTCTCCAGTACCATATCCACCCAATGCGGAGCATGATCTGACACTGCAATTGCCGAGTATTCCTACCCCTTAACCCCAGCCAGCGAAGCCTTCCCCACCACAAAAAAGTCAATCTGCAAATATACCTTATGGACTGCTGAGAAAAACGAATACTCCCGCTCCCTCGGGTGCAGTAACCTCCAAGGGTCCTCCCATTTCCACCATCAGCCCAACTAACACCTTTGCCCCACCCCCCTGATGGGACCAGCGAGTGCGGCCATGACCTGTCCAACCTTGGCTCCTGCACGAAGTTCCAGTCACCCCCCCCCACTATCAGTTCGTCTGTGTCCAAGTCAGGGATGGCCCTTTTGCGAATCCCACATCATCCCAATTGGGGCCGTACACACTTAACAGTGCCACTAACCTCCCCTCCAGTGCCCCTGTCACAATCACATATCTACCCCCCTGATCTGCCACCACCTTCTCCACCTGGAAGCGTACTCTTTTGCTGACCATTACCGCTACCCCTCGAGTCCTTCTGTCAAGTCCAGAGTGAAACACCGGACTAACCCAGCCCTTTTTAAGTCTCATCTGGTCTTTCATCCTCAATGTGGGGATGCCGGTGTTGGACTGGGGTGAGCACAGTAAGAAGTCTTACAACACCAGGTTAAAGTCCAACATGTTTGTTTCAAACATTACCTTTCGGAGCACTGCTCCTTCCTCAGGTGATTGAAGAGGTTTGTTCCAGAAACATAAATATAGACAATTTCAAAGATGCCAGACAATGCTTAGAATGCGAGCATTTGCAGGTAATTGAATCTTTACAGATCCAGAGATAGGGGTAACCCGAGGTTAAAGAGGTGTGAATTGTCTCAAGCCAGGACAGTTGGTAGGATTTTGCAAGCCCAGGCCAGATGGTGGGGGATGAATGTAATGCGACATGAATCCATTGAGTTGATGCCGTTGGTTGATACCAAGGTTGAGGCCGTACTCATGTGTGCGGAACTTGGCTATAAGTTTCTGCTCGGCGATTCTGCGTTGTCGCACGTCTGAAGGCCGCCTTGGAGAATCCTTACCCGGAGATCAGAGGCTGAATGCCCTTGACTGCTGAAGTGTTCCCCGACTGGAAGGGAACATTCCTGCCTGGTGATTGTCACGTGATATCCATTCATTCATTGTCGCAGCATCTGCATGGTCTCGCCAATGTACCACGCTTCGGGTCATCCTTTACTGCAGCGTATGAGGTAGACAACGTTGGCCGAGTCGCACGAGTATGTACTGCATACCTGATGGGTGGTGTTCTCACGTGTAATGGTGGTATCCGTGTCAATGATCTGGCACGTCTTGCAGAGATTGCCATGGCAGGGTTGTGTGGTGTCGTGGTCGCTGTTCTGAAGGCTGGGTAGTTTGCTGCAAACAATGGTTTGTTTAAGGTTGCGCGGTTGTTTGTAGCAAGTAGTAGGGGTGTGGGGATGACCTTGGCAAGTTGTTCACCTTCATCGATGACGTGTTGGAGGCTGTGAAGAAGATGTCGTAGTTTCTCCGCTCCGGGAAAGTACTGGACGACGAAGGTTACTCTGTTGGTTGTGTCCTGTGTTTGTCTTCTGAGGAGGTCGGTGCGTTTGTTTGCTGTGGCGCGTTGGAACTATCGATCGATGAGTCGAGCGACGTATCCCGTTTGTACGAGGGCATCCTTCAGCGTCTGTAGATGTCTGTTATGCTCCTCCTCGCCTGAGCAGATCCTGTGTATACGGAGGACTTGTCCATAGGGGATGGCTTCTTTAATGTGTTTAGGGTGGAAGCTGGAGAAGTGGAGCATCGTGAGGTTATCCGTGGGCTTGCGGTAAAGCAAAGTGCTGAGGTGACCATCCTTGATGGAGACAAGTGTGTCCAAGAATGCAACTGATTTTGGAGAGTAGTCCATGGTGAGTCTGATGGTGGGATGGAACTTATTGATGTAATTGTGTAGTTGTTTCACTGATTCTTTGCCGTGGGTCCAAAGGAAACAAATGTCATCGATGTATCTGGTGTATAACGTCGGTTGAAGGTCCTGTGCGGTGAGGAGGTTTTGTTCAAACTTGTGCATGAAGATGTTGGCATATTGAGGTGCGAATTTGGTCCCCATGGCTGTTCCGTGCGTCTGGATGAAGAACTTGTTGTCGAAGGTAAAGACGTTGTGATCCAGAATGCAGCGGATGAGTTGCAGAATTGCTTCTGGAGATTGGCAGTTGTCGGTGTTGAGGACTGAGGCTGTTGCAGCAATGCCGTCGTCATGGGAGATGCTGGTGTAGAGTGCCGAGACATCCATTGTGACGAGGAATGTTCCTGGTTCAACTGGTCCATGGGTGCTGAGTTTCTGTAGGAAGTCCGTCGTGTCGCGACAGAAGCTGGGCGTACCTTGTACGATGGGTTTTAAGATGCCCTCGATGTAACCAGAGAGGTTCTCACACAGGGTCCCATTGCATGAAATGATAGGATGGGCTGTTGTGTTGGCCTTGTGTGCGAAGAGTTAAATTGGACCCTTCCGGAAGGCCGCTGCCCTAGACTCGACATGTATGCTCAAGCCGTCAGGAGACGCGTCAATGCCAGATTCATCAGTCGCATTCACAAGACAGCCCCGAACGTCACCGAAGCACAACGTAACGCCATCCGCGCTCTCAAGACCAACCGCAATATCGTCATCAAACCAGCAGACAAAGGAGGGGCCACCGTCATACTGAACAGAACGGAGTACTGCAAAGAAGTATACCAACAACTCAACAACCAGGAACACTATAGACAGTTACCCGCAGATCTGACCAAGGAACATAAGAACATAAGAATTAGGAGCAGGAGTAGGCCATCTGGCCCCTCGAGCCTGCTCCGCCATTCAATGAGATCATGGCTGATCTTCTGTGGACTCAGCTCCACTTTCCGGCCTGAACGCCATAACCCTTAATCCCTTTATTCTTCAAAAAGCTATCTATCTTTATCTTAAAAACATTTAATGAAGGAGCCTCTACTGCTTCACTGGGCAAGGAATTGCATAGATTCATAAGCCTTTGGGTGAAGAAGTTCCTCCTAAACTCAGTCCTAAATCTACTTCCCCTTATTTTGAGGCTATGCCTCTTAGTTCTGTTTTCACCTGCCAGTGGAAACAACCTGTTCGCATCTATCCTATCTATTCCCTTCATAATTTTATATGTTTCTGTAAGGTCCCCCCTCATCCTTCTAAATTCCAACGAGTACAGTCCCAGTCTACTCAACCTCTCCTCGTAATCCAACCCCTTCAGCTCTGGGATTAACCAGTGAATCTCCCCTGCACACCCTCACGTGCCAGTACACATCCAACACATCCGCCAACTCAACAGACTGATCAAGACCTTGGATCCAGACTTTCAGAGCACCCTACATGCTCTCATCCCATGTACTCCCCACATTGGTGATCTCTACAGCCTCCCAAAAATACACAAGGCCAACACACCAAGGCCATCCTATCGTTTCAGGCAATGGGACCCTGTGTGAGAACCTCTCTGGCTACATCAAGGGCATCTTAAAACCCATCGTACTAGGTACGCCCAGCTTCTGTCGCGACACGACGGACTTCCTACAGAAACTCAGCACCCATGGACCAGTTGAACCAGGAACATTCCTCGTCACAATGGACGTCTCGGCACTCTACACCAGCATCCCCCATGATGACGGCATTGCTACAATGATCAATCCTACAAATAGCAAAGGAAAGAAGTCCCTCGTGGGAGTAATCTATAGGGCCACAAACAATAGGTCCGCAGTGAGGCACAATATAAACCAGGAAATATTGGAGGCTTATAAAAAAGGTACGACAATAATAATGGGTGATTTTAATATGCATATTGATCTGATTAATCAACTTGACAAGGGTAGCCTTGAGAGAGAGTTAATTGAATGTATTAGAGATTGTTTCTTGGTGCAAAATGTTGTGGAACCAACCAGGGAGCAGGCTATTCTGGATTTGGTATTGTGTGATGAGGAAGGATTAATTAATTACCTCATAGTTAAGGATCCTCTAGGAAAGAGTGATCATAGCATGATAGAATTTCAAATTCAGTTTGAGGGTGAGAAACTGGAGTCCCACACTACTGTTCTGGAGTTAAACAAACCTAATTATGTAGGCACGAGGAGAGATATAGCCCTAATGGACTGGGCAGGAAGACTAAAAAATAGGACAGTTGATGAGAGGTGGCAGTTGTTTAAAAAAATATTCAATTTATCCCAACTAAAATATATTCCAGAGCAGAAGAAAAATCGCAAGAGGGAGAAAAACATCCATGGCTAAGCAAGGAAGTTAAAGATAACATAAAGACAAAACTAAGGCATACCATATTGCAAAGGCCAGTGGTAGGCTAGAAGATTGGGAAACCTTTAAAGATCAACAAATGGTTACTAAAAAAGTAATAAAAAGAGCAACAGTAAATTATGAAAGAAAACTAGCGCAAAATATAAAAAAGGATGGCAAATGTTTTCTATAAATACATAAAAGAGAGGAGAATAGTTTGCGTGAATGCTGGTCCCTTGGAGGATGAGATCGGGGAATTAATAGTGGGGAAGACAGAAATGGCGGAGACGCCAAATTAATATTTTGCCTCCTTTTTCACTGCGGAGGACATTAGTACCATCCCAATAGTAACAGGTAATGCAGAGGTAATAGAAAAGGAGGAATTTGGTACAATCATCAGAAGGAGGTCATTCGGCCCATCGAGTCTGCACTGACCCACTTAAGTCCTCACTTCCACCCTATGCCCGTATCCCAATAACCCCTCCTATCCTTTTTGGTCACTCAGGGCAATTTATCATGGCCAATCCACCTAACCTGCAAGTCTTTGGACTATGGGAGGAAACCGGAGCACCCGAAGGAAACCCACGCAGACACGGGGAGAACGTGCAGACTCCGCAAGGACAGTGACCCAGCGGGGAATCGGACCTGGGGCCCTGGCACTGTGAAGTCACAGTGCTATCCAGTTGTGCTACCGTGGTGCCCTGAGATGCAGAAATAGTGGGTGATTTTAACTTTCCCTATATTGATAATGAATTGGTCAAAGTGGCTGAATTTTTGGAGACAACAGTGTTGTACCAAATTCATGATATCTATCTAACAATATTCTTTAAGACGGTATAAACTGTAAAATACTTTCACCTTCTTCTTGACTACAGCACTGAAATCGGAACCTTTCTGAAACCATGCTCATGGAAATTACAGTGCAGAAGGAGGCCATTCGGCCCATCAAGTCTGCACCAGCCCTTGGACAGAGCACCCCACTTAAGCAGTTTCTGACCAACTGAGCTGAGAAATGTTACCACTGCTCTGTCATCTGGTCTCAACGATTAAAATCGACTGGAATCTTTCTTCATATGTGTGGTGAATGTATTTCACCTACTTCATGAGCTGTCTGTACTGTCTGTATAATGATGTGACCCATGACCTGGAAGTGATGATACGGGCTACTTCCAGGTACTGTACTGGAACTCCTGTGGGCTACGCCTCTGGCTCCGCCCACACCGGGGCCATATATAGTCCGGCCACCTGTGGGTGGCACTCATTTGTACAGCCGACTCTGGCAGGCGAGTTCATGGATATTAAAGCCTAATGTTCACTTGTTCTCACGGTCTCACAGTGAATTACTGGTATAACAATATGAATTCCGTGTTTCATAATCCTCATCAAACGCATCACTGGCACCTGTTTTTCCCACCATTTTTGGATCTTGGCTCCTTAATTCTACACTTCCTCTCTTCCGACTGTGTCGGAAAGTATGGCACAAGCAACTAGGAAATCTTTCCCTATTTTGCCTGAGCGTTTTGACTTTTCGCTCGAGTAGTGGTCGTTCAGTCAGCAGACTTCAATGTCCCTGTTCCCTGCCACCCGTATAGCTTCATCACGTGAGCAGTTCCTGAAGCTCAAACCCCACTCACATCAACGTTAGCAAGCCTTCCCTGACTGTTTTTCTCCTTATCAGAGTTTCAGTCGAAATATTTTATTAAACCATCACATTGGCAGCAACGTTTTGCAAGTCCAGTTCCGAGTGTCTTCCATTGCTTCTGACACCATCTCACAATTGGCCAACAAAAATATTCCTTCTCGTGAATTTTCTGCCTCAATCCTCGTCGGCAGTTTTCTCTCCTGTTATATTTCTTTGATGCAGTAAAGAGAAAAGATATGGGGCGGAATTCTTCTACCCTGGGAGAATCGCGGGAGCGCCTCCCGACATTTCTTATGCCCCCCCTGGCACCCCCGCGATTCTCCCCCTCCCCGCTCGGAAAAATCGCCACTCGCCGTTTTTCACGAGCCTGATGGGCCGAGCGGCCGGCCCTTCATGCCCGTTTCACCACGGCAGCAACCACACCTGGTCGCTGCAGTCGTGAAACAGGCGCCAGATGCCCGTTTGGGGCATCTAGGGGCCCGATTTGGACGGGAGCATCGCGACTGTGCTCCGGAGGGGACAGGCCCACGATCGGTGTCCACCGATCGTCAGGCCAGCGTCCAAAACGGACGCACTCTTTCCCCTCCGCCGCCCGGCAAGATCAAGGCGCCACGTCTTGCTGGGCGGCAGTGGAGAAAGACGGCACCGCGCATGCGCGGGTTCGTGCCGTCTGCGCGCTGATGTCATCCGCGCATGCGCGGGTTGGAACCGGTAACCCGCGCATGCGCGGATGACATCATGAAAAGCACCGTTCGCAAGTCATTTCTGGCGGCCGAGGTCGCGGCTGGGAACGACGGGGGCCCGCTCCTAGCTCCCCGGGTGGGGGTGAATTAGGTGTGGGGAGCGGGCCCTGAGGCCGCCGTGAACCACGGCCGAGTTAACGACGACCTCCGCGATCTGTGGCCTTAGCGGAGAATACCGCCCACGGAGGTTCCCACACTCTGGATTCTTGTAAAGCATGATGAAAGGTTTATTAAGGGATTTCTCATAGTCAAAATGGCGATCTGCTGACGTCACTACAGATTACTAAATGCAGAACCAGCAAGAATGTATTCCCAGATACATAATAATTCCTTCTCCACAGCCCAGAGAATTGCACTTTGAGACATTCCTTCTGCTTGCCACTAGTACATTGAACTAGCAGCGGTGGGGAGGGGCACTTGCTGGGTGCCTTTTCCTCTTTTAAAAAAAAAATATTTTTATTCAACAAATATAAAAAACAATCTCTCCCCTGCCCCCCCCTCTCCACAGTCAACCATAACCAACTCCTGAAAGTGCATGATGAACAAACCCCAAGAATTATAGAACCCCTCCTTCGGCCCCCTCGGCGCGAACTTCACCTTCTCCAGGGTCAAAAACACCAGCAGGTCTCCCTGCCACGCTGAGTGTGGTGAATGAGATTCACACGGTATTATAAGTTACCAATGTCACTCTGTTCCCAGTATATATATGTACCAATATTGTAAGTGCAGTGCACTACCTGACCACCAGGGGGAGTAGCTCTGGGAGTACTCGAGTGTTTGTACTGGGCTTCCCCCTTGGCTCCGCCGAGAACTCCTCCCCCTGGAACTGCTGTATAAAGATCCGTGCCACAGAGTCAGCCAGCCAGTTCACCGAAAGTTCAACGGCTAACAGGCTGGCTCTGTTGTAAGTATATTAAAACCGCTATTCTAATCCTACAAGCACGTGTCCGTAGAATTGATGGTTCCATCAATTTAATATACTTACGAAACAGTCAAAGTAAATCATGGAAGCAGCCCTCAAGCCTAGAACTCGACCCGCAGGATGCAGAGTCTAAAGAAATTTTTTCCCACTGGCTGAGATCTTTTAAGGCCGACCTGGCAGAAGCCAGCACCGCTGGAACAACAGAGGAACAAAAACTCAGCCTACTGCACGCGAGGGTAAGCCACAGAATCTCCACACAGCTAAATCCGGCCTTAGATCGAACTATGTGCGCCAAAGACTGCTAGGAAAGGGGGCCCAGGACTTAGATACTACAGTGGAGGCTGCTACCACTATGGAAGTCTCCTTCCGCAGCCTCACCTCATTTCCCGCGGACCCCACAACCTCATCGTGGGCCCCCGACCAACAACCCCCGCAGGCCTGTGCCGCATGGCCCCCCAGCTACCGCGCTGCCAAAGCCAGTTACTCTGCTGCCCCAGCCAGCTACTCAGCAGCTCCAGCCAGCTACTCAGCTGCCCCAGCCTGCCATTTCTGTGGCCAAAGCCAGCACCCGCGGCAGCACTACCCAGCCTGATCCGCGACCTGCAGCAGCTGCGGGAAGAAAGGCCACTATGCCAGAGTGTGCCTCGCGAAAAGGGCCCCAGTTTCTAACACCCCAGTAGAGAGAACAAATCGCTCCCAGCACCAGCGATCCCGCTGCGGCCAATGCCCCGACTCCGCCCCTTCCCGCCACGTGCGATCCATGGGGGCCGCCATCTTGGCAAACCCCCACCATGCGGCCGGCCACGTGCGACCGTTGGGGGCCGCCATCTTGGACACCATCTTTCTCGCCGCTCACCACGTGCGATCCACGGGCCCCATCTGCATCTCCATGCTCAGATAGCTCATCTGAAGACTACGACTTCCCCGGGCACTCATCACGCGGCCTGCAACTCAGCGCAGCAATCCTGCATCAAGCTTGCCAGAATATACCGCCATCTACTCAACCGGACGCCCACTCGGAAGACTACGACTTTCCCGGGCACTCATCACGCAGCCCGCAACTCAACGCGGTCACCCTAGATCAATCCCGCCCCAAGCACCTACGAAGTTCGATGGCGGAGGTCCAGATCAACGGGTACAGCACGCCATGCCTCTTTGACTCCGGGAGCACCGAGAGCTTCATACACCCAGAGCTGGTAAGACGCTGTTCGCTTCCTATTTTTCCTGTGAGCCAAACTATCGCCCTCGCTTCGGGCTCCCACTCAGTCCAAATCCAAGGACGCACCGTCGCTACGCTCACAATTCGAGGCGCTAGTTATTCAAAATTTAAACTTTATGTCCTGCCCGACCTCTGCGTGCCACTCTTATTGGGCCTGGATTTTCAGTGCAACCTCAAGAACCTCACCCTCAGCTTCGGCGGGCCCCTGCCCCCACTCACTATCTGCAGCCTAACCACGCTGCGCATCTTCCCCCCTCCTCTCTTCGCCAACCTCACCCCGGATTGCAAACCAGTAGCTACTCGCAGCAGGCGATACAGCCTACAGGATAGGGTCTTTATCCGATCGGAGGTCCGAAGGCTGCTCAGTGAGGGGATCATAGAGGCCAGTAATAGTTCCTGAAAAGCTCAGGTGGTGGTCGTCAAGACCGGGGAAAAATTTTGCACGGTCGTCGACTATAGTCAGACCATAAATCGCTTTACGCTCCTAGACGCGTATCCCCTCCCCAGAATTGCAGACATGGTTAACGAGATCGCCCAATATCGGCAATTTTCCACGGTGGATCTGAAGTCTGCATATCACCAGCTCCCAATCCACCCGGAGGACTGCCACTACACGGCGTTCGAGGCCGATGGCCGCCTCTTCCATTTCCTCCGGGTTCCCTTCAGCATCACTAACAGGGTTTCGGTGTTCCAACGAGCAATGGACCGAATGGTAGACCAGTACGGGCTGCGGGCCATGTTTCCGTATCTGGACAATGTTACCATCTGCGGCTATGACCAGCAGGACCACGATGCCAACCTCCACCGTTTTCTCCAGACGGCACAGAAATTAAACCTCACTTATAACAAGGAGAAATGCGTTTTCCGCACAGACTGGCCACCCTCGGCTACGTCGTGGAGAACGGAGTCCTCGGCCCAGACCCGGACCACATGCTCCCCCTCCCTCATTGCCCCAAGGCCCTCAAACGGTGCTTGGGGTTCTTTTCATACTACGCCCAGTGGGACCCTCAATATGCGGACAAAGCCCGCCCGCTCTTTAGGACCACACGATTTCCCCTGTCAGCTGAGGCGCACCAGGCCTTCAGCTGCATCAAGGACGACATCGCCAAAGCAGCCATGCGGGCGGTGGATGAATCCACTCCCTTTCAGGTTGAGAGCGACGCCTCAGAGGTAGCTCTAGGAGCCACATTAAATCAGGCAGGGAGGCCAGTTGCATTTTTCTCCCGTACCCTATCCGCTTCAGAACTCCGACACTCCTCAGTCGAGAAGGAAGCACAAGCCATCGTGGAGGCTGTTCATCACTGGAGGCACTACCTCGCAGGTAGGAGGTTCACCCTCATCACCGACCAACGATCGGTTGCCTTTATGTTTGACAACTCGCAAAGGGGCAAAATAAAAAATGATAAAATCCTTCGGTGGAGGATCGAACTCTCCACCTATAGTTACGATATTAAATATCGACCGGGGAGCTCAACGAGCCCTCGGATGCCCTATCCCGCGGGACATGCGCCAGCGCGCAAATCAGCCGTCTGAAAGCCATCCACGTTGACCTCTGCCATCCAGGGGTCACCCGGCTCGCCCACTACATTAGAGCCTGAAACCTGCCTTTCTCCAACGAGGAGTTAAAAGCGGTCACCAGGGACTGCCCGATCTGTGCAGAGTGCAAACCGCACTTCAATAGACCAGACAGGGCCCACCTGGTCAAGGCTTCTAGGCCCTTTGAACGCCTTGCGAACGATTTCAAAGGGCCACTCCCCTCCACTAACAAGAACATTTATTTCCTTAACATCATAGATGAGTTCTCCCGATTCCCTTTTGCCATTCCGTGCCCCGACGTGACCTCCCACACAGTCATTAGGGCCCTGCATAGTGTCTTCACCCTGTTCGGTTTCCCCAGCTATGTGCACAGCGACCGGGGTTCGTCCTTTATGAGCGATGAGCTGCGTCAGTACCTGCTCGACAAGGGCATCGCCTCAAGCAGGACTACCAGCTACAACCCCAGGGGGAACGGACAGGTGGAGAGGGAGAACGCGACGGTCTGGAAGACCGTCCTACTGACCCTCCGGTCTAGAAAGCTCCAAGTTTCCCAATGGCAAGAAGTCCTCCCAGATGTGCTCCACGCAATTAGATCCCTCCTCTGCACAGCGACCAATCAGACCCCTCACAAGCGGCTCTTCATTTTTTCTAGGGGCACTACCACGGGGGTCTCACTTCCGGCGTGGCTGGACCCCCCCTACCCCCACTGCAGAACCCCTTACCCTGTTCCCTATGCTGCTGCCCCCTCGCACCCCCGATTCCGCATGCTCACCCCACCGGTTCCACGCGCCAGCACCAGCCCGCCACCAGGGCCCCCAGTCTCCGGTCGACCCGGAGGTGTATGAAGTTTGGACGAGACCCGCCCCAGAGTCTGCCATCGTACCCCATCTCTCAACACCCACCCAGCCACCGTAAGAGGCTGCAACCCCGGTGCTCCGCAGATCGCAACAAACAATTCGTCCACCGGACAGACTAACTCTGTGAGCCACCACCCCCTCCGGGCTTGATTTTTTTCACAGGGGGTGAATGTGGTGAATGAGATTCACACGGTATTATAAGTTACCAATGTCACTCTGTTCTCAGTATATATATGTACCGATATTGTAAGTGCAGTTGCACTACCTGACCACCAGGGGGAGTAGCTCTGGGAGTACTCGAGAGTTTGTACGGGGCTCCCCCTTGGCTCCACCCAGAACTCCTCCCCCTGGAGCTGCTGTATAAAGATCTGTGCCACAGAGTCAGCCAGCCAGTTCACCGAAAGTTCAACGGCTAACAGGCTGGCTGTGTTGTAAGTATATTAAAACCGCTATTCTAATCCGACAAGCACGTGTCTGTAGAATTGATGGTTCCATCACTGAGGCACAGGATGGGGAAGCTGACCTGCCTACAAGCACTCAGCGAAGCGAAAGCTAAAACACCTGCTCCCGCTCGGGCCAGTCCGACACTCCGAATATGGCTTCTAGGGGACCGGGCTCCACATCCATATGCAAGACCCCCAAGGTGGTGCTGCACACTGTCCTCCAAAACCTTTTCAGCTTCGGGCAGGACCAAAACATATGAACATGGCTCACAGGGCCCCTTCCACATCACTCACAGACATCCTCCACCCCCACGAACAGCCGGATCATCCTTCATTTTGTGAGGTGTGCCCTATGTACTACTTTCAGCTGTATTAGCCCCAACCTCTCAACGAGATCGAGGCATTCGACCTCCGCAGCATCTCACACCACAGTCCCTCTTCCAATGCCCCGCCCCCCAGCTCCTCCTCCCACTTTGCCTTAATCCCCTCTGTGGTCACCCTGTCCTCCTCCAGGATCCTCCGGTAGATCACCGAAACAACCCCCTTACCAGCCCTCCATCTGACTCACCACTTCCAGCAATGAAGAGGCCGGCGCTATCGGGAAGGACAGGAAAACCTTTCTTGCAAAGTTCTGAACCTGCATGTACCTAAACCCTTCCCCCTGCACCAATTCATACTTCTTTCCCAACTCCTGTAGGCTCATGCATCACCCCCCCTCCCCCTAAGGAACAAATCCTAATTTCCTTAGTCCCCCTCTAATCCCATCTCCGAAACCTCGCATCCCCCCTGACCCGGCCCCCATCTTAAAATGCTGCCTAAACTGCCTCCAAATCTTCAATGTGGCCACCGCCACCGGACTCACTGAGTACTTTCCTGGAGTCATTGGAAGTGGCGCCTTTGCCAGCGCCTGCAACCCCGACTCCCAACATGAGCTCGCCTCCATCTTTACCCACCGGGCCTCCCCCTCCTTGCTCCAACCCCGCACATTTGCTGCATTCGCGCCCAATAATAGAGCAGCACGTTTGGGAGGCCTAACCCCCTGGCTGTCACCCTCTCTGCAGAACCACCCTCCTAATCTTGGCCACCTTCCCCAAATGGACGAGGAGATCATTGTTTGCGGTAAGACCCCCTACCTATTGCATCCTCAAACATTCCAACCATCAGTAGTGCCAACCTGTCCTTAAACGTCTTATAAAATTCAACTGGGACATTCATCAGACCCCGACACCTCCCCTGCCTGCAACCTCCCAATCATCTCCTTCACCTCCTGCTCCTCCACCAGCCCCTCCAAACCTGCTCCATCCTCCTCGCCTCACCTCAGATACTCCAACCCGCCCAGGAATTCCCTCCTCTATTGGTGGCTCTGACCTATATAGATCCTTATAAAACTTCTTGAATACTTTACTGATCTGCTTGGGGCCTCTACCAGCTTCCCCATCCTGTCCCATACATGAACTATCTCCCTCACCGCCGCCTCCCTCCGGAGCTGGCCGGCCAGCCCTGCCTTCTCCCCGTGCTCATAGACCGCCACCCTCACCCTTCTCAACTGACGCACCGCTTTCCCTGTGGACAACTGGTCGAGCCTCGCCTGCAACTCCTTCCTCTTGACCAAGAGGTCCGGGACCCCCGCATACCTCCTACCCACCTCCAGAATCTTCTCTTATCAGGTTTTGGTGCTCCTCTCTCTCCTACTTGTCCACCTTAGCTTTGAACAAAATCACTTTCTTCACCCCGCCCACCCTCACCACGACTGCCTCCCAAGTCACTGGCTGCAAAACCTCCTCCGTGCAATTAAATCCCATATATTCCACAATCACCTTCCCAATCTTATCACAAAAGCTCTGGGGCGGTATTATCCGCTTCCAATAAAAATTGGGATGGCTGTCGTGAAATCGGCCGAGCTTCACGACGGCCTCAGGGCCCGCTCCCCGCACCTAATTCACCCCCACCCGGGGGGCCAGGAGCGGGCCCCCGTCGTTCCCGGTCGCGACCTTGTCGTGCCGGAAATGACGCGGAAACGGCGCTTTTCTGATGTCATCCGCGCATGCGTGGGTTGCCGGTTCCAACCCGCGCATGCGCGGATGACATCAGCGCGCAGACGGCACGAACCCGAGCATGCGCGGTGCCGTCTTTCTCCACTGCCGCCCAGAAAGACGTGGCGGCTTGATCTTGCCGGGCGGCGGAGGGGAAAGAGTGCGTCTGTTTTGGACGCAGGCCCGACGATCGGTGGGCACCGATCGCGGGCCTGTCCCCTCCCGAGCACAGTCGCGGTGCTCCCGTCCAAATTGGGCCCCTAGATGCCCCAAACGGGCATCTGGCGCCTGTTTCACGAATGCAGCGACCAGGTGTGGTTGCTGCCGTGATGAAACGGGTGTGAAGGGCCGGCCGCTCGGCCCATTGGGCTCGGAGAATCGCCGTTCGCCGTGAAAAACGTGGGAGGCCCTCCCACGATTCTCCCACATCACGTGGGGAGCGGAGAATTTCACCCCTGGTCTGCTAACAACCCCACTTCTATTCTCCACTCCGACCTCTGGGCAATCCCCTTCTCCAAATGTGGAGCATGGTCTGAAATCACACTTGTTGAGTACCCCGACCTCCTAACCCCAGCCAATAGCGCCTTCCCCAACATTAAAAAGTCTATCCTCGAGTGTACCTTGTGTACCGGGGAGAAAAACAAATGCTCCTGTTCTCTCTTGTGCAGGAACTTTCACAGGTCCACTCCTCCCATCTCCCTCATAAGCCCAGCCAATGCCTCACTCCCCCCTCCCCCCACCCCCCCCGACTGGGCCACCTTCGGTTCCTGCACCATATTCCAACTCCTCCCAACTACACACTATCAACTTATCAACCAGATACGGAATGGCACCCAGCACCCTCTTAACAAACTGCATCATCCCAGTTGGGGCCATATATGCTTGCCAGTGCCACCAACCTCTATCACCCCCGTATCTATCATGTACCTGGCCCCCTGGTTCACCACCACCTTCTCCATTTGAAAGCTGACTCTCTTGCCTACCAATACCGCTATGGCCCAAGCCCTGCTATTGAACCCCGAGTGGAAAACCTGACTCATCCAACCCTTCCGAAGCCTCACCTGATCTCTCTGCCTTCTAGCCAGTTCCAACATCAAGTCTTGGTATAACTGAATACCAATGCCTCAGATGGGTCTCCTGCAGTATCACCATGTCGACCTTTAAGCTCAACAAGAATGCAAAAACCCTTGATCTCTTCACGTTCCACGTCACTATTCTGACTGAAGGTCTTCCACGCCCCCCCCCCCCCCCCCACCCCCACCCTTCTTATCCGCCATCATCATAACCCCAGACCCTACATTTCAGGCCTGATCCGCCCCATCCCTTTGTTACTGTTGAACGCCTCCCCCTCCTAGAATCCCCCCCACCCACTTCCTCTTGCAAACACCTCTCCCAATAGCGATCCCATCCCTCCACCTTTCGCATTCCCAGACCCATTGAAACCTGTTCTACCAGGTTCCAACGACCACAGCCCCTCGCCCCACCACACTCCTGTTAACTAGCCAATCTTGCTTACTAGTGCAGAGCCCCCCCCCCCCCAACCCCCCAGGCCCCCCTCCTCCCAATCCCCTCCCCCATGACCCAGTCCCTGAAAACAACGACAAACAAACAAAAAGAGGAGCAAAAACCGCACCCCAGAAAACTGCCATAACCCCGAAGCTCAATATGATTGGAACCAACTGTGGAATATAAACAAAGGTAAACTACCCTCCCCTGTTCAACCAATCGAAAAACCCAGCTCTTCTCTCCCACAAATACAGAACAAGAGTAAACTCAAAAAGAGAAATAAAAGCCAAGCCTAGTCCCCATTCCCTCAGTCCAAGTCCCAATCTCAGTCCCATTTCTCATTTCAGTCCCAGTCCTTTACAAACACCTCTGCTGCCTCCGCCATCCCGAAGTAGAAGACCCTCGAATTGTAAGTCACCCTCAGCTTCGCCGGGTAGACTACGTGAAACCTCACGCCTTAATTGTAGAGTGCCGCCTTAACCCGTCCAAAGGCCGCCCGCCTTCTAGCCAGTTCCAACATCAAGTCTTGGTATACCAACGCCTTCCCACTTCACCTGACACCTTTGCTTTGCCCAACACAGGACCTTCTCCTTGACGTGAAACTAATGGAAGCAAATTATAACTGCCCTTGATGGCTCATTTGCCTTCGGCTTGAACCTGAACAACCGATGCGCCCTGTCCAGTTTTCATCAGGAGGTTTCTTCACCCTCCCCAATAGCCCTGAAAAGTACTCAGTTGGCCTTGGACCCTCCACACCCTCAGGTAGGCCCACGATTCGTAAGTTCTGGTGCCTCGACCTGTTCTCCAAGTCCTCCGCCTTGGCTCTGAGCCCTTTGTTAACCTCCGCCACCCTCTGCAGCTCCTCCTCCATCAAGGTGAACTGGTCACTGTGCAGCAACAGAGCTTCCTCCACCCCCTTCAACATCTCTCCTTGCTCCTGTACCTCGACCGATTTCTTCGACATTGCCGCCTTCACCGGGCAATCACCTCCTCCACCCACTCTTTCATCGCAGCCATCATCTCTTTTCACAGCACCTCCGTCTGCTTAGTGAACTGCCACTCAAATTCTTTGGCCTTCACCTTGGTCAGAGTTTCCACTGTGAAGGGTGCGGCCCCACCAGCGATCCAGCCTCCGCCATCTTTCCTCCTGCCCAGCTCATTTGTTTACTCGATGGTGAACTTTCACTCATCCCCTTTTTTCCAGTGGCTTTTTTATGGGACTTAAACATTGCCACCTTCCTTATGCCTTCCTGCACCAGCTTGTTCAAAAACTGCCCCTGAAACCGGGCATTAAAATCCAAAAACTACAGCCTCGAGCAGGAGCCACCTAACGTGCGACCTTCACCTACATGCTGTCACCGGAAGTCGTGCCTTTCCCTCTTGGAGTAACAATATGGTATTCTGGCTTCCACAGTCTCAACTCTCCCAATTTCTCACCCCCATTATTTAAATGAGCCAAACACCAGAACATGGAGCTGGGTTAGGACAAAGTGACAGCAGCAGGTGAAAGTTTACCATCCTTTTCGTCCATACTGGCATCATTAGACTTTAGACTAGAGGAGGGAGCCCTGCAAAGGTGACACACTCGGTAGCTGAGGGCATCAAGAAATTAAACAATCACATAAGCACCTTCTGAAACGTTTGCAGCAACTCAGTTATATGCAATCATTAGGTCAAGAGGACATGGTGAAACACCTAACACATATCAAACAGAACGGGTTGAGGGACACCAAGGAGCAGGAATCAGTTAAGTGGTATTAGGTGACTTAGGTATTTGTTCAGCACAGAAATCATTAATTTATATCGTATAGGGATGTCGTCGATGAACATTAGTGTTCGTCAAGTTTATCAGGAATATTCATAACGCTCTGAATGCTGTATCAGAGACTTTAACAGCACCAATGTCCTTGCAGAATGTGAAATGCATTCATAAACTTGCAGTACAAAACTGGAGCAAATGGAAATTCCATGGGGGAGGGAACCCCTAACAACAGGGCTGTAAAACATAATGCAGTTTCTCTCATGATCTCTCTTCATGAAGTTGTTGAGACCTGGATCTCCAATTCACAGGTTGCTCTTATTTCTGGATTATGCAGGTATTTACTTGAGGGAAGCTTGTTAGTTGACTTCACACTCTGCAGTGGTGTCCTATGGTCTGTTCCAATCCAGACCGTTGGGTCATTCGGAAGGAATACGCACTACCTACTGCATGGCAGGGGGAGACAGCTACCTCTCATGATGCTGCCCTATTCATTAAACTCAAGTGAGCCCCTGGAGGGATACTTGTGAAGTGCCAGACACCAACCATGATCTAACCAATGTGGGACCAGAAGTGCTTGTAATAGTGGCTAGGCCATTTATGACCCAGCATAAGGAGGTAATTGACCAATTAATCCTTTAAAAAAATAAATTTAGAGTACCCAATTCATTTTTTCCAATTAAGGGGCAATTCTAATGTGGCCAATCCACATACCCTGCACATCTTTGGGTTGTGGGGCGGAACCCATGCAAACACGTGGAGAATGTATAAACTCCACACGGACTGTGACCCAGGGCCTGGATTAAACCGACCAATTAATCCTCAGGGTACTAGTAGTTTGCCACCACACTTACTCACATCCTCCCCCCATCCTCGAGGGAGTTATAGGCCAGGAAGTAGAAGGCACATGCTGTTCTAAACACAAACAGGAATAACACAGACCACTGACAGGGAAGTAAACAGAATGCACTTTATTATGTTTTGTATTTTTTTTCTCTTTATTTGGATGGTATCGTCACTGTGTAAAGAGTAAAAACAACTTTCTATATAAATGTATCTATTAACGTATTAGGAGCTGTAAGAATTTAAAGTTAAGACAGAGTGAACTCTGCAATGGCCATCTAACAACAGCTTGCTGGTTTCTGAAAGATTGCCATTGTCTTCAAATTCTCTGAAGTATTAAAGTGTTAATTAAGCCAAGAATTCATTTGTAGATCCTCCTGTGGATCATTTTACCTGGTAATTACTGAAACATATGCAACGAAAGGGAAAATGCTGGAAAATTCCCTTTCATTTCAGATTCTAGCATCCGCAGTAATTTGCTTTTATACTGAAACATATGCATTATTTTATATCTGCTTGAAAATTTCTATAGCATAAATTCAAAGTGTTTAACACAGGGCTAAATCGCTGGCTTTGAAAGCAGACCAAGTGGGCCAGCAGCACGGTTCGATCCCCGTAACAGCCTCCCCGAACAGGCACCGGAATGTGGCGACTAGGGGCTTTTCACAGTAACTTCATTTGAAGCCTACTCGTGACAATAAGCGATTTTCACTTTTTCACATTTAAGGAGGTGGTCGCTCCAAAAATAGAGAAAATTGTAAAGTTGTAAGTGTGGGAATCAGGATTTTCCAAAGAGGAGAGAAATGGAAAGATAGTGTCGGAACCTGTTACAATTTGGTAGTAAAGAGACTCATAATATTTACTACTTTTAGAAGCTGAATGCAATTTTAAAAGATCTTGCCATTTTACTGTTGGAATTTCTTAAAATCTCACAATCTTTTATATATTTCCTATTTATTTAATTTCTGTAAATAAATAGTTGGTTCATTCAGAATCAAGCATCCTGCTGGATTGTGATCATGATAAGGATACTGTGAGCTTGAAGAAAAATAAATTCTAATGTATAACTACAATCTCGGATTATTTGAATCCTATGAAGTCTGTGCAGGCCCCCATCTTCTGGTTTTTAATGGTTACAAGATCCACTGCAAGAAGGAACAGCTCATTAAAATAAATCGCACTGGTGACAGTGAGTTGTTAAAGATAGATATCCTATCACATCTTGTTATAAGCATTCTAAACGGCTGATCCTTCGTGGGCACAATAATTGAAAACTGCTTTAATTATTTTCTATTTACGATAATTAAAAAGTGTTGAAGACTAAATGTTTCTGGAGTAAATTATGCAATTTGTTTTAAAAATGAATTTACTCAGGATACTTGTGAAATTAAATCTGCTGCCAAAATAAGTGCAAGTATTGTTGAAAGAATGGTTTGTTTGGCATCTCACTGTCTTTTGGGGAACATAAGAGTAGGCCTTTGTGGCCTTTGGGTCTACTCTGTCATTCCTTTAGATCATGACTGATCTACCTCTCAGCCTCATTTTCCGACCATTAATCATATTCCTTTTACTGTGACTGAATAGAAATTTGCTCATCTCAGTCTTAAGAGCTCCAATTGACCTAACATCTACAGTCTTTCAGGAGAGTTCCAGGAGACTTCCAGATTTCTACTGACCTAGTGTTTTTCACATTCCATTCCTGAGCATCACTCTTATTCAGGCAGTTTCCTGATCAACCAACATTTTGAATGGCTGAACATCAAACGTGACCGAGAAGCATCAGAACATGAGATGCTGCAAGAATGGGTGTCAATCAGACTTCAGTCTTTGTGGCAGCAGTGGAGTACCCTCCCAATTTGCGGACCATTTCAGAGTGTATGATCAGACTTGCATTGGGAAAAATCCAAGATTGTTTGGATACTTAAATAGTAAGAAGTCCAACAGGTTTGTTTTGAATCACTAGCTTTCGGAGTGCAGCTCCTTCATCACGCACCAGTTGGTAACCCCGTTGGTAATGGTGGTGCCAGAAGAACCTGTCGCCAGCCAATGGTGGGCTGCCTCCATTGCTGCGAAACATGTGTTGGCTCGCATGTAAAGTCCTGCTCAAGGTGCCTGCAGAGAGATTTTGATAGGTTAAATGAGTGTGGAAAATTTGACAGATGGAGTATAATGCTGGAAAATGCGAACTTGTCCACTTTGACAGGAAGAATAGAAAAGTAGTAGCATTATTTAAATGGAGAGAGATTGCAGAACTTTGAAGTGCAGAAGGATCTGTGTGTCCTGGTATATGAATCACAAGAAGTTAATATGCAGGTGCAGAAATTGATTTGGAAGACATGTGGAATGTTCAGTGTTTATTGCAAGGGAATCGGGTATAAAAGTAATACGTTTTGTTTCAGTTGTACAGGAGGTAGTGAGGCCACATCTCGAATACCGTGTACAGTTTTGGTCTCCTTACTTAAGGAAGGATGTAATTGCAATAGAAGCAGTTCAGAGAAGGTTCACTTGACTGATTCCTGCAATGGAGAGGTTATTTTATGAGGAAAGATTAGACATGTAAGGCTTGAATCCATTGAAATTTAGAAGAACAAAACGTGATTGTATTGAAACATAAAAGATCTGAGGGACTTGGTGGGGTGGATGTTGAGAGGATGTTTCCCCTTGTGGAAGAGACTTGAACGAGGGGACACAGTTTAAAAATTAGGGGGTTTTGATTTAAGATGGAGATGAGGAGAATTTCTTTTCCCTCAGAGGGTGTTTAGTCCATGGAATTCTATTCCCCAGAGAGCAGTGGAGACCGAGTCATTGAATATTTTTAAGACTGAGTTAGATAGATTATTGATTAACAAGGGAGGCAAAAGTTATGGGGGAGAGACAGGAAAGTAGAGTTGAGGCCACCATCAGGTCAGCCATGATCATTTCAAATGGTGGAGCAGGCATGAGGGGTCAACTGGCCGACTCCTGTTCCTAATTCATATATTCTTTTATCCATATGTATCCTAACTTGCACTACCTTCTGATCAGCTATATAGTGGGCAACATGGTAGCATTGTGGTTACCACAATTGCTTCACAGCTCCAGGGTTCCAGGTTCGATTCCCGGCTTGGGTCACTGTCTGTGCGGAGTCTGCACGTTCTCCCCGTGTGTGCGTGGGTTTCCCCCAGGTGCTCCGGTTTCCTCCCACAGTCCAAAGATGTGCAGGTTGGGTGGATTGGCCGTGCTAAATTGTCCTTAGTGTCCAAAATTGCCCTCCGTGTTGGGTGGGGTTACTGGGTTATGGGTATAGGGTGGAGGTGTGGGCTTGGGTAGGGTGCTCTTTCCTAGAGCCAGTGCAGACTCGATGGGCCGAATGGCCTCATTCTGCATTGTAAATTCTATAATTCTATACTTGCTGACATACATTTACTCCCAGTTTGGCATTCCTTCAAATTAAAAATTCTCATCCTTGTGTTAAAAACATTCCATGGAGTGGTCCTCCCCATCACTGTAATCTCTTCAAGCCCCACAATCTTCCTGCGATATCTGTGCCCTTCCAATGCAGGTCCCTTGCTCATCTCTGATTTCTTTTGCCCCTTGTTTGGCTGTTGTATTTTCAACTGACTAGGCCGCAAACTCTAGAATTGCCTCCATAAACCTCTCTGTCTTTTTACCTCTCTCTCATCCTATTGAAAATGAAAATCGCTTATTGTCACGAGTAGGCTTCAATGAAGTTACTGTGAAAAGCCCCTAGTCGCCACATTCCGACGCCTGTCCGGGGAGGCTGGTACAGGAATTGAACCATGCTGCTGGCCTGCGTGGTCTGCTTTAAAAGCCAGCGATTTAGCTGAGTGAGCTAAACCAAACCCTATTGCAGAGATATGGGAGTGGAACATGCTGATTTGCTCTTGCAGAGAGCTACAGAGGACACTGTGGCTGAATGACCTCCTTCTGTGCTAGAATCATTCTCTGATTTTTAAGATGCTCCTTAAAAACTAACTTTGGTCACTCACCCTAAGAATCCGTTTGTGGCTGGGTATCAGATGTTGTTTGACAGTTCTCTTGTGAAGCATCTTGGGATCTCTTTCTATGTTAAAGGCAGTATATAAATGTAAACTTTTGTTGTTACCATGTTGTGAAATGGCAACAAAACAAAATTATCACATGGAAGGATGATCCCATGTAATAACTTGATTTGCCGGTGAGCACCTTTGAAGGATAGGGAGGTTTGGTGTCCATTCTATTGTCAAAGGCCTCACATGTGGACTTGTGTTAGGCAGATGAGTAAGCATTATATATTCGCATCACAAACATCAAGATGTTTGGCACATTTAATCTTTTTATTATACTCAAGGGGGACGTTGACTCAATATTGGGCAAACAGAAACTTAGCTTTGTGGATTTCTCAGAAGCTTAATTTGAAATATTTTGAACAAAATAATTTCCATTCGGTAGACAACATCAACATTTCGCCACCCCCCCCCCCCCCCCCCCCCCCCCCCCTCCCGCCCCCAGCCAATCCGCTCCACCGACCCCCCAAAATGCTCTAATCCTTAAAAAGCATGCAGTGTAAGCTTGCAAGTAAGTACAGTCATGGAACATCACATTCTTGAATACTAGACTCAGTGAAATACCTGGAGCATGCAGCAGATATGTTGACATTGGAGACCACACTTGTATAGATACAAACATACATATAGATATGAAGCAATATTTTGAGTTTGTTCTGCCAGTAGGGAGTCTCGTCTATTGGAAGCACATATTGGAAGTTCAGGTTTGAGCTGCTGGTGGTTTTCTAACCACAAAATTAACAGCTGGAGCATTGCAGGCAGCGTGTGCCTAAAACTTTGCTATGTGCTGCTGTGACCTAACCCTAATGAGGCTCCTCACTGGCAGTGTGAACTCAAAATTACTCAACGTAGAGTAAATAGAACAGGGCATTTTCACAAAACATCAGTACTGTTTGTGTTGCAAATACATTTCAAAAACTTACATTATATTTAAACTATTGGTAACACCCAAATGCTATTGAAACTCACATTTTCTGCCCACACTTGCTCCACCTCAGGCATCCTGGCTCAGTTACAGTTGCTCAGAGGTGTGACAGGAGCATATATTCGCTGGTGGTCTACTTCATGTAAAAACACATTCAGTTCTGCTTCTGTCTCTTTCCCCCTCATACGGATTCCTTCACTTTGCATAATGTTACATGGGTGAAATTCACCCAAACAATGACTGTCATTTTGGGTGGGTTTGGCGGGGTGTTTCCTGCCGGATTTTTGGGTGAGATCCAGACACTATTCACCCACATTTGGGGCGCAATCAAACCAAAATAAAACAGAGTCCGTTCTGGGCAGGATGAGTGGGGTTGCTCCCAGTGCCTGTAGCGCTTGGAATCACCCCGCTATCTAATGCCTTCTGTCTTTTTTTGTGCCCCAACAGAGTCCGCATTTAACGTCTTTTCCCGCCCTGAGGAGCTCCTTGGTGCAGGAAGAGATCGAAACGCCACTTTTAAATGGCACCTCAAACTCTCAACCCCTAATGGCTACGCCTGGACCCGCCAATGCTGCAACTCACCGGACTCCACCACATACCAGCAGGGCACCCCGGGCCTGACCCCTGGTGTGGGCACAATACCTGTTTGGCACTGCCAGCCTGGTGCCCTGGCAGTGCCCTTTCCACCATGGCAGTGCCACCTGGGTGCCCAGGCAGTGCCTGACTGGCAGTGTTGAGGTGCCCAGATGGCACCAGCAGTGCCAGGGTACCACCCTGCCCAGAGGCCCAACACCTGGGGGCCTCCGATCACCTGGAGATCCCCCGGTACTATTTCGCCCAGTTCCCGTTTGTGGGGACCAGTACTGAACGGTGGGACCCGGTGGGTTCTCCTCAGCGAAGCTGATAGATGCCGGGTAGCCAATCGAACCAGCGTCAGCATGGCTAAGTGGGTTCTTAAACTCACATAGCCGTGCAAGACTGGTTAGCCCTCGCAAGGCATAATGGCTGTTGGGAATCCTGGGGAGGCATATTTCAGTGGTCCGCGCCCAGTAGATTGAGCCCTTAGTCATTTTTGGGGGGCTTGGGTAGTTTCTCACTGGTCACTCCGAAACTAAACTTATTGGCCAGACCTGTTCCTCGGATCTCAAAATGAACTTGAAGGACTACCGCACCCCTCACCCGTAGACAATGCAACCCCCTGCAGGCATGGATAAAGCCCCCATCCCTCAGGCCTCACCCGTTGGCAGTGCCAACACGCTCTCTCTGGGCATGATCCAGATAGTGCGGGGCACATAGCAAAAGTTTAGGCACATGCAGCCTACAATGCTCCAGCCGTTAATTTTCTGGGTAGAGTTTGGGTCAGGTGACACACACGGTTTTGTGCCTGGCATGAAATCCGCTTCAGGCCTCTACTGTGATGTTCCTGGTTCTACGGGGTGGGAAAATCACACCCGTGGTGTTTCTATTGGCTAAAAAGTGATTTCCATTTCATATACCTTTGCTGATTGCTACTCCAAATATATATATATATGCAACTGTATGAAGGAAGGCTTTCTGAACCAGATGAGGGTGTGAATTAAACATTTCGAATGTACTATAATTGAAAGAATTAACACAGAACATTTTTTCTTGCTGCAAGGGAGATTTAAGGCTGTGCCAAAACCTTTTCCAGAAGTTTCCATTCAAACATTTACTCTGTTTTCCACCTCTGTGTGCTTCATAAAGGACTTTTAACTGTCTCTGAACAAAGTTAAATTAAAATAAATTAGGATGAAATAACTTAATCTAGTATTATTTCATTTGTTCCTACTCTCTGGTCCTGTCACTATTGATGCATGCTTTTGCTACCTATAAATGTGGTCCAATAGGAACATCTTCCAGTTCCACCTTGCTGTGTTCTTGGCTTCAATTCAATATCTTCCTCCTTAATCTGCTTAATTTTTATGCCTGTATGGAAAGCAAAATTGTGGAGCATACGCGTGATGATTTTAGAGATGATCTCAGATAGTCTTAAAATGTTCTTTGTGAATGGTTACCTGGTAGCAGTACAAGTAAAGAATATTTGTAATTTCTTTAAAACGTCTATGGAATCTGTAATTGTTCTTAAGAATGTTTAAAAAGGTCTCTTAAGAATTTGTAGAATTTGTAAAGTGATCAATTGTGACTTTCTTCAATAATAAAAAATACTGGTCCATGTGACCAGGAGACACTTGACCTGGAAACAGTACCAACTGGAACAAGGTTCAGACCAAAAGCCATGTGGCCAGATACAAAGGAGATATGCAGACAAAAGAGAGCTGCTGCAGATGGGAGGACAGAAGTGTGTGTAATACAGTTAAATAAGACAGAAAAAAAGACAGGGATAGAGCAAAGAATGCAAATTATTATTATAATATATATTTAAAAAAAATAATTTTTATTAAAATTTTTGCATAATATCAACAACAAAAAGACAGATTTTTTTAAAAACAAAGAACAGAAAGAACATTCCCCCCCCCCCCCCCCCCCCGGCGCGCATACAGCGGAAGAGATAAACTTACACCCATCATTCCCCCAAAACATCTGCCCGTCCCTTCAATAGACAGGACAGACCCCCCCCCCCCCCCCCCTGCATATACACAGAAGAGGAAATTAATGAATGCCCGACATTGGCACAGAACATCTATGCCCGTCCCTTTATTACAAAACAACAAAACATCCCCACCCCACTCCCTCCCTTTTTCTCCCCCTCCCTCCCTTCTTCTCCTCCCCCCCCCCTCCCTTCCTTCCTTCTTCTCCTCCCCCCTCCCTTCTTCTCCCCCCCTTCCCCCCGGGTTGCTGCTGCTGCTGGCCTGTTTCTATCGTTCTGCCAGGAAGTCCAGGAATGGCTGCCACCTCCTGAAAAACCCCTGCACTGATCCCCTTAGGGCAAATTTCACCTTCTCTAGCTTGAGAAACCCTGCCATGTCGTTGACCCAGGCCTCCATGCTTGGGGGCCTCGCGTCCTTCCACTGAAGAAGAATCCTCCGCCGGGCTACCAGGGATGCAAAGGCCAGAACACTTGCCTCTTTCGCCTCCTGCACTCCCGGCTCCTCCGCAACACCAAATACTGCGAGCCCCCAGCCCGGATTGACCCTGGATCCTACCACCCTCGACAACGTCCCTGCCACGCCCTTCCAAAATTCCCCCAATGCTGGACATGCCCAGAACATATGGGCATGATTTGCTGGGCTCCCAGAGCACCTAATACACCTGTCCTCACTCCCAAAGAACCGGCTCATCCTTGTCCCGGTCATGTGAGCCCTGTGCAGCACCTTAAACTGTATGAGGCTAAGCCTCGCACAAGAAGAGGAGGAGTTCACCCTTCCTATGGCGTCCGCCCACGTCCCCTCCTCAATCTCCTCACCCAGCTCCTCCTCCCATTTACCCTTCAACTCCTCAACCGAGGCCTCGTCCATCTCCTGCATCACTTGGTACGCCGCTGAGATCCTCCCCTCCCCAACCCACACCCCCGAGAGCACCCTGTCCTGGACCCCACGTGGCAGCAGCAGAGGGAACCCCGCCACCTGCCACCTGACAAAAGCTCTCACCTGCTTGTACCGAAAGGCATTCCCCGGGGGGGCCCGACCTTCCTCTCCAGCTCACCTAGGCTCGCAAATTTCATGTCTATAAACAGGTCCCCCAACCTCCTGATACCTGCCCTGTGCCAACTCAGAAACCCGCCATCAATTCTCCCCGGAACAAACCGGTGGTTCCCCCGTATCGGGGATCCCATCCAGGCCCCCACCTCGCCCCTGTGCCGCCTCCATTGCCCCCAAATTTTGAGGGTAGCCACCACCACCGGGCTCGTGGTATACCTCGTTGGAGGGAACGGCAGCGGTGCCGTCACCAGCGCCTCCAAGCTCGTGCCCACACAGGACGCCATCTCCATCCTCTTCCATGCTGCCCCCTCCCCCTCCATCACCCATGTACGCACCATCGCTGCATTGGCAGCCCAATAGTACCCACAGAGGTTGGGCAACGCCAGCCCCCCCCTATCCCTGCCCCGCTCCAAGAACACCCTCCTCACCCTCGGGATCCCATGCGCCCACACAAACCCCATAATGCTCCTGTTAACCCGTCTGAAAAAGGCCTTCGGGATAAGGATGGAGAGGCACTGAAACAGGAACAGAAATCTCGGAAGCACCGTCATCTTGACTGACTGCACCCTACTCGCCAAAGACAGTGGCAACATGTCCCACCTCTTAAACTCCTCCTCCATTTGCTCCACCAGCCTTGTGAGGTTAAGCTTATGCAGGGCCCCCCCAGCTCCTGGCCACCTGCACCCCCAAGCACCTATAGCTCCTCTCCGCCCTTTTCAATGGGAGCCTACCAATCCCCCCCCTCCTTGTCCCCCGGGTGTACCACAAACAGCTCGCTCTTCCCAAAGTTGAGCTTGTACCCCGAAAAGTCCCCAAATTCCCAGAGAATCCTCATCACCCCCAGCATTCCCCCCACCGGGTCCGCCACATACAACAATAGGTCATCCGCATAGAGCGACACTCGGTGCTCCTCCCCACCCCGCACCAGCCCCCTCCAGTTCCTCGACTCCCTCAGCGCCATAGCCAGGGTTTCAATTGCCAGCGCAAAAAGTAGGGGGGACAAGGGACACCCCTGCCTCGTCCCTCGGTGTAACCGAAAATACTCCGACCTCCTCCTATTCAAAGAATGCAAATTAAACAATTATACTGCTGCTGCTTCAGTTCTGCCTGAGCCAACCAGACTGTTCATTGGGCTTTATTAAAAAGGATGGGATAAAGGAGTCCCTGATGAACCTGTACCATCAAGGTTGTTGTGAATATAGCTGAATAGGTTGTGCAGTTTGGGTGACGACCACTCCAGGGACCTCAGATGAAATACAGCTACATTGAATCCCATTCGAGGAATACATTGATCGAATGGGAAAGTAAGACATTTTATGCACCACAGCACCACAGGCTGATAAAGTAAACTTTGGAACTGCACATTGACCACATGCCTACGGGGAGTTTTGTGGGTGCTTGTGATTATGTATGACTCATATTTGTTGTACTGACAATTTATGGTGAAATGTACCTTTTTTATTTGAAGTATCATGGGCAGGATTCTCCATTGGCTGACGCCGAAATTGGGAAATACGATTGTGCGGAGAATAAGTTCCGATGCCAAAATTGCAGCTGGTGCCGATTTGACGCCAAATCGCATTTCTCTGTCACCTCGACAGCGGCGTCAATGTGGCCTGGAATGCACGTACAGTCAGTACCATTTGCATGTCACCACCGGGCCCCACCCGGTATTCTCCGGGGCCTCTGCCTCCAATGGGCCGAGTTCCCAACGGTTTGGTTCAGTTGTGCTTTTGAAAATCGTGAAACCAGCGTGGTGACTGCTGAGGGAGAGAGAGGGTATGGAAAGTGTCCAACATTGCTATAGTTTGCTGACAGTCATGCTGCTGGCACAGAGAATCCCGCCCAAGTGTCTGATAATTCCTGTTCAATTTGCAGTAGTTCTGATTTGTGTTAAAGTAGAAGTTACAAAATGTGAAGACTTATTGGTAATTCCTTCACTTGTGTTTTCACAATTTCATATTTGGGTTTATGCTTTACCCCCTGTATGAAGATGTCTTTCAAGATGCCTACTGTGTGTTTGGGTAAGATCACGATGCCTGCATTGGTTTCTGTATAGCCATGTTGTGTTGCCGTTTTAAAAGTATTATTAGCCAGGACTCAAAAGGTCAATCTCACATCCCCCACGCATCTCCACCAATCCCCCTCCCCTACCCGCCGCCCCCCTTCGCACCTCACATCCCCCATGAATCTCTGCAGCCCCCCCCCCATTCCCAACATGACACACCCGCCATGGATCTCAAACATATCCCTCATGGATCTCCATACATGCCCCCCCTCCCCCCCACCACCACCACCACGGTGTTTTGATGATTGATCACAGCTGACTGGCAAATTGTTTGAGTGAAAAAACCCTTGTGGTTCCTGAAATGGGAGCCAACACTGATGTTCTGAACTCGGGCATCCTACCATCCAGCCCTACAATCTTCCTGAGATCTCTGTGCTCTTCCACTGCCCTGCTCTGAAAACTATGATACTTTTTCCCTGATTTAAAAAATGCACCGGTTGCCTGCTTGGTACATCTGTAACCTGCAATTTGACAAATGTTATTCCCAACAGCAGCTTGAATTAGTCAAAGGCATAAATGTTCAGTACTGTGGAAGTATCATGCCAAAGGTTTAGCTTGGTTGGAAATTTCTTTCCACGGGTTGGCAGAATTCTGCCAAAGCCTTTTATGTCACGTGTAGTTTGTGAAATCAGACTAACATACAAATTAGGAGCAGGAGTAAGCAACTCAACTCCCAAGCCTGCTCTGTCATTCAATAAGATCATAGCTGATCTTACTGCAGCCTCAGCTTCACATTCCTCACAGCCCCAGTCACCTTTGACTCCATTCTTAGTTAGATGGTGGTGATGGCATAGTGGTAGTGTCACTGGCCTAGTAATCCAGAGGCCCAGGCCGAAGCTCTGGGGATATTGATTTAAATCTCATCACAACAGGGGTGGAAGTTAAACTCAATCAATAAATAAAGATTATTATTATAAATCTGGAATTAAAAGTTAATCTCAGTAATAGTGATCATGAAACCATTGTCTATTGGTTCACTACGAAAATATGCTGTCCTTATCTGGGTGCTCTGGTTTCCTCCCACAGTCCAAAGATGAGCGGGTTAGGTGGATTGGCCATGCTAAATTGCCCTTCGTGTCCAAAAAATGTTAAGTGGTGGTTACTGGGTTACGGGGATAGGGTAGATATGTGGGCTTCAGTAGGTGCTCTTTGTAAGGGCCGGTGCAGACTCGATGGGCCGAATGGCCACTTTCTCCACTGTAAATTCTAGATTCTTGCAGACATTCACTGGGAATGTCCTGTCCCATCAAAAGGGTAGGTCTGCCAGATGTGGAATCAGGGTAGTATACAGTCAGGAGGCAGTTGCCTTGGGAGTCCTCTATGAAGTCTGTACCCTATGACTCTGCACCCTATGAAGTCCCATGGCATTCGGTCAAACATGAGCAAGGAAACCTCCTGCTGGTTACCACCTAACACCCTCCCCCCTTCTGATGAATCAGTATCCCTCCATGCTGAACATCACTTGGAGGAGGCTCCACAAATATCCCAATCCTCAATGATCACTCATAAGGGGGATTTTCTATTCCTGTTTTTGGGGGCGGCAACAGAAGAGTGGGTGGAGAATTGATTGGGAGTCCAAAAAAGCTTTTTCACTGGCAAGGTTTACCAATTGATTCTCCCTGTCCACTCGCCAATGATGTGATAAATTTAAATATAATTATCAGGCCTTTACAGCTGACCCCCCTCCCCATGTTAAACTGGCCATCCATGTCGGTGTGAGGACACACTGACATGAATCATGACCGGTCCCCCACCCTGTACACCTGGCAAGCAGAACCTGTTGCAGGCGCACAGGTAGTGTCAAGGGGCAGTACCGGGAGGGTTGTTGTGTGTGTGGGGGTTTCCGTGGTGGTGGTGGGGAGGCGGAGATCGATGGGGATGTTCCCTGCTTGGGGAGGGGGTGGATGTTGTTGGATTGGGGGTGTTCTGTTTCTATGCGGTGGGGGTTCCACGGTAGTTGTGCTAGTGGGGGTTGGGGGGGGGGCAGAGATCCATGGGGATTTTCCTGCTTGGGGGGTTGGGAGGTTGTTGCGTGGGGTGGGGGCTTCTGTTTTTGTGGCGTGGGGGTTCTGTAGTAGTGGTGGTGAGTGGTGGAGATCTGTGGGGATGTGCCCTACTTGTGTGTGTAGGGTGCGGTGGAGGTGGTGGGGGGGGGGGGATTTTTAGGCTATGCAAACCTACAGTAAAAGCTAGAAACTCTTCTGTTGATCTCTTTCTGACCCCAGATTTGCAATATGTTTCTCTCGCTAACGAAGCAAAGTAGGCAACTTGCTTCATGGCCACCATCGCTGCCATTCTTAGTTGACCATAAACCAGTGGGGACACCTTACTTGATTTCTCCTCCTTTAGATTGTCGGTTCCTGCTTTCAGATGTAGCCCTTTGAACAGAATGTCTGCGATTCGAGAACTCAGTGGAGCTTGAACTGGCAATCTTCCACCTATTTTCATGATTAAAATGATTTTCAAAAATGTAAACGTGGATTACATTATTTATTGATCGTACAAAGCCAATGCATCTTAGCAACAGCAAATTGACTTTTACAATGACTCATGACACTGACCATAAACAATGACATTATTGTTGTGAATTGTGTTAGTACCACCATGCGATTGCAAAGAAAAATCTATCAATTGTATCCATGTTCTTTTCCTTTCAATCAGCATGAGGAGGCATTTGTGGCCAGGCATCATACTTGTTTTCTTGCCTCCTTACACTAAATTTGCATCTACAACTAGTGGCATTCACTCAGTGGTGATAGTCCAGTTGGGCTTTGCAATTTGCCTTTACAATTATCGGTGTTAACAACCTAATTCATTTTCACCAGTGCCAATGCTGCATCTATTTTTGACAAAATGATGGCAAGAACACATGGTATGGTTTTAGCATTTCTTCCCCCTTCCTTTGTCCCGCATTTACAGAAATTTGAATGTCCCCATAGGCGTATAATGTCATTGTTTATGGTCAGTGTCATGAGGTCTTAACATTGTAAGAGTCAATTTGCTGTTGCTAAGATGCATTGACTTTGTATGATCAATAAATAATGTAATCTATGTTTACATTTTTGAAAATCATTTTAATCATGAAAATATGTTTGACGGCTATGGGTGCATTCAAGCTTTGATTCAACTGCAACTGTTTATTCCATGATATTTGTAGTTATAATTGCACATTGTTTAACATGTCCAAAGGTTCAGGATAGTGACTATAAACAGTTAAACAAGTAAAAAAAGGCCCAAGGAAAAATGCTGTGGTGCAAAACATACCCTGTTACAACACTATCTTCAAATCAACATGCTACAAGAATACAAACACGTTCTTTTAAAGTAAAGCATCACCCATATGTTATGAATATTTAATTTCCCTTCATTTGTTGTTGTATTGAAAGAAAAAGTAACACACAAATGTTAACATTCCAGAGCTTATGCTTTGTGTGTGAGCTCATCCTTTGAAAGCAATGTTCCAAGCACCAATAACTTTTACATGCATTTCTTTTTATACTTTACATTTAAGGATGTACAGGATTTACAGAAGATATACAGCTCTCGCAATGGGGGAGTGTGAATCACTGATTGAACACTCTTAGGGAGGAATGGTCCTCAAAGGATGTGCGAGATAAGGAAAATGGGAGTCTTGGGTGTCTGGTTTTCTATCCATTTATTGAACTTTTGAAACCAGTGGTCTCCTTGAATACTACTTCATGTTGCGTGTGATTGGAAAAAGAAGCGACTAATTGTTCTTTTGAGTATGAGCTCATACTATTCAAATAAACACACAAAAGCTGATTCTCCGATCAGACACTCCCAACACAAAGTTGGGAAGGAAGATGAGTATCTGCTAGTGACAGTCTTGTGGTTTTTTTTAGAGAATTAGCCGGTCACAATAGGATATTTGATATGTGATGCGTAAAGTATGTGGGGAGAATTGCAGTTGCGTGTGAACTACGGTAGAAGTGGTGAAATGAATTGTGGTACAGCATTAGAGTGCTAAAGTGGAAGTTTTGTGACTGAGGGAAATTGGTGAGGAGGGAGCGAGGTACTCCTTTCATTTCCTACCTGTCCTCAAAGAGTGTGAGGGGAGCCGGGGGTTTATAAAGAGCGCAGCTGACTGGTGAGTAAGCCCAGGTGGGTATTTATCAAACTAGATTAAATTGTAAGTCATTGTTTTTGAAAGGGTGGGGACTTAGTTGATTTATTTTAAAAATATAATAGTCTTACAAAGTTTTATATTTAAAGAGTTTAGGTATGGCAGAAGAGCCAAAGCCGTGGTTTGCTCCTCTTGCTCCATGTGGGAATCCAGGAACATTTCCAGCCCCTGGGACCAGCATGTGTGCAGGAATTATGTCCAGCTGCAGCTCCTGGAAGCTCAGGACTCAGAGCTGGAACGGAGCTGGAGGCACTGTGGAACATCCACGAGTCTGAGAGCATTGTGAATATCACGTTTAGAGAGAAGGTCACACTGCAGCTGAAGGGACTTGAGGAAGGAAGGGAATGGGCGACCACCAGGCAGTCCAAGAGAAATGGGCAGGTAGTTCAGGAGTCCCCTGGGGTCCCACTCGCAAAGCGGTATTCCATTTTGGAGGCTGGTTCCTCCAGGAGTGCCAAGCTTCTGGCACCACAAGCAGCCTGTCTGCACAGGAGGGGGGAAAGTGAGGAAGAGCAATAGGGATAGGGGATTCTATAGTCAGGGGAACAGATTGGCGCTGCTGTGGCTGTCAATGTGACTCCGTAATGGTGTACTGTCTCCCTGGTGCCAGGGCCTGGGATGTTACTGAATGGGTGCAGGGCATCCTGGAGGGGTAGGATATTAAGACAGAAGTCATGGTACATGTTGGTACCAATGACATATGTAGAAAGAGGGATGAAAGGGTGGCATGGTGGTGCACTAGTTAGCACTGCTGCCTCACTACGCTGAGGCTGGGTTCGATCCTGGCCCCGGGACACTGTAGTGTGGAGTTTGCATGTTCTCCCTGTGTCTGCGTGGATCTCACCTCCCCAACCCAAAGATGTGCAGGGTAAGTTGATTAGCCATGCTAAATTGCCCCTTAATTGGAAACATTTTTAAAAAAGAAAGAGGGATGAGGTCTTCCATCAAGAATTCAGGGAGAGTTAGGTATTGGACGAAATAGCAGGACACCTCGGATGGTAATCTCTGGATTACTCCCAGTGCTACAGGCTAGTGAGTACTGAAAGAGGAGAATAGCGCAGATGAATGCGTGGCCTGGGAGTTAGTGCAGGCGAGTGGGTTTTAGATTCCTGAACCACTGGGACCATTTCTGGGGAAGGGGGGACCATTTCTGGGGAAGGTGGGACCTGTACAAGTGGGATGGCTGACATCTGAACCAGAGCGGAACTAACATCCTTGCTGGTGTGCTGCTGAGAGGAGTTTAAACCAATTTGGCAGGGGGAGGGGACACATTTACACATGCTATTTATACATATGACACAATTGGTCGCTATACGCGCTGCTTCACGCAAACTACCTCTGAACCCTGGGACGAAACTCTATAAAACTGGCTGCCCTGATATTCGGCTGGTTAAGATAAGTCTCAACCACCACTGGTTGCAAGTAAAGAAAAGACTGGTTGAAGAAATTGTCCGCCTACTCCCCGCATCGACCACAAGCTGCGAGAGTCTCTGTACTTTAAAAATTTGCATTTCTTGTCTCTCAAAATGGTATTTCAAAAAAAAATGAGGGAGTCACACATGGTAACAATCATAATGGGTAATTGGAGTAAGGAGAGAAAGACTAATAAAATGAGATATTAACCAAAGATGATAACAGATACTATGCTTACACCCCCAGGATTACCTGGAAAACAGAAAACACAGGATGAAGCAAGGACTGCTGACATGCGTTTGGATCATCGCTGGACTTCTGCAACTGCGCACGCAACAGACTGTTGTTACAAACCCCACACCAGCCCCGAACACAACCACACAACAGGCCACCACTAGCCCGGACACTACACCTCACATAAAGACAGACATCAAAACCCCCACTTGGTGCGAAAACATTGCCAACTGGAACTCCCTTTCATACAGAGTAGGGGCCCTTCTAGTAATTGCAATAATCTGCAGTGTCATTCAGACACTCCAACTCCGTAAATGGCGAGCAAAAGCTTCCCGCTCCCCGATATATACATTCCGATCCCCCTTCTTTGGAATTCAACAAAATTAATCTCATGTAACAATCGCTGCTAAAGAATAAACCATGTACATCTTTAACTTTATTAGGATTAAGTAGAAATGTGATGCTGCTGTTTTAAATTTTGCACTGTATATAAGTTTTTTGATATTCACCAGCAGCATGAGAGTGGCTTAAATAGTGTTAGCTAGAGATCAACTGTGCGGATAAATTAAATGTTTTAAAGTGATCTAAATTATAGTAACCATTAGAGATGAATTTATGAATGTATTAATGGAATATTAGGTAAATGTCCCAAACCATAAGCTAGAGTAGAGTTGAACTTTGCCTTGACCAAGGGTGACCGGTCCACCAAGGATGAACAGGGATCAATAGTGTGATCCACCAGGCTTCATGTTCAGGATCAAGAGGACGGAATGTAGCCATCTAAGATGGCCACCTGCAAAGGACCATGGGAATTATGGCCAACCCAGGACTCAGACAGATATAGAGCCTATGTGTATCTGAAAGGACAATTACGTCACCCCCCCCCCCCCCCCCCCCCCCTCCCCCCGTTCGTTTGCATTTTAATGGACCATTTTTCCAGGACAATAGAACTCCAATCAAGCAACCGGTACAGCCACAGACTGATCGGTGCCACTCCCTTTACTCAGAAAGCTCAACTGCCAAGATCAGTGACCGCTAAGAACCCGCCCAGCCACCAAGGCACCCGCCCCTTTATTGGCCAAAATCGAAGATAGTGATCAGACCACTGTTGAACTATTGGGTCCAAGGTTAAGGACTGCCCCAAAGAGCGCAAAATCCCAGAGGGATAAAAGAGGACACAGCCATGTATTCAATCTCTTTTGGATCCGGCCTGTGCCAGCCCAATTGCAGCAGGAACAGCCAACTAAGTTCAAGACCAACGATTGCTACCTGACGGATGAGCCCAGCAGAGACAGAGCCACTTTCTTCAAACCAGCCAAGTGAAATCCAGATAAAGGCCTTTTCCATTTGCACAGTGCCGGTCGCCTGAAGTTAAGTATAGGTTATTGTAGCTGATAGGTGTAGTTTAGCTTGTAGTAGATATTGTGCTTGCATGTCGAGATAACGCTTGTGTATGTAAATAAGCCATCTTTTGAACTAACTAACTGGTTGTGTGGTCATTTGATCGATATAAGGGAAGGCTTGTGGTTCACCAACATTATTAATAGAGCAACTGAAAGATGGCACAAATCTCTCTGCTCATATTTCATGGTCTCATCTGTATAACCAGCTCCCAATACAAATGCTTCCAAATGGATAACTATATCTATTCCATCATAAAATTTTGGAATTATGTGGGCATTTCTGTGTCGATCATGTACCGGATCATGAATAATGTCCATTGTAGTCCCATTTATGAATCTTCTTGGTGCACTCTCCTCCAACAGATCAAGTGCATGCTAGTGCAGCTTCTACCTTCCTTTAGCTTCACATCTGCACTATCACTTCTTTCCAACTCCACCTTGTTGGTGCTGAGACTCCTTGAACTTATACTGCTCCTTTGCAACTCCAGTCTAAGAAGTTCTAATTGCTAAGCCCACCATTTAGTATTCCCCCCCCCCCCCCCCCCCCCCCATCCCCCCACAGCTAGTGGGACTAATCCTATGTCACAATCTTCACTTCTCATACTCATTTTAAACCCTACTGTTTACTACAATAGATCTGAAAAGTTGAACAGCCTGACACTGAAAATCCGCAGTGGTCCTTCTGCTCTAATTCTTCTGGGACGTAAGTTGAATCGCCACCCCTGCTCTCCCAATCCCCATCTTGCACCGCACCATCAACAAAGAAATAGTGTAAATGGCTGAAAATATTTAGAAGTGCCTGGATTTATGAATGAGAACTGGGAGAATGCCCCAGCAATATCAGGACCAACGGGTTTGGTCTGTGGGTAGTAGCTTTTAACATTCTTATCCGATCATCATTGCCACTATTGTTATGGTTCTGGGTGCTCAACAGTTAGTTCTTCTGCTCAGCGCCAAGGACCACTGTCTGAGGTGAAGCCTTTCTCATGATGCATGTGGTCTGATCATGTAGTACTGCATGGGGTTGAACAGGACCATCTTGTACTCTGTCAGACCATCTACCTATGAATTATATTTATTACAAGAGACCAGTGCATGAGATTCCACTGTAACATTTAACTCCTCAGATTACAAAATAACAGAAGGTGCACGCATAGGGTTCAGTGGGCCATCAACAGCAGCAGAATTGTACACAGTCAAAGTCTGTAACCTCATGGTCTGGCATATACTCCACTCCACCATTACCATCAAGTCGGGAAATCAACCCTGGTCCAATTAAGAATGCAGGAGGATTTACCAGGAACAATACCAGGCATATCTACAAATTAGGTGTCAACCTGGTGAAACCACAACACAGGCCTACGTGATAGCAGCAAGTGATAGCAGAGCTAAACGATCCCACAACAAAGGATCAAATCTAAGCCCTGTAGTCCTGTATATATAATTATGAATGGTGGTGGAGAATTAAACAACTAATAGGAGGAGGAGGACCTTCCACAAATATCCCATTCCTCAATAATTGGGGAGCCCAGCCATCTGTGCAAAAAATAAGACTGAAGCATTTGTAACCATCTTCAGCCAGAAGTGTCAAGTGGATAATCCACCTGGGCCTTCGCCTGAGGACCCAGCATCACAGATGTCAGTCTTCAGCCAATTTGATTCAATTCAAGTGATATGAAGAAATGGCTACAGGGACTTGATACTTCAAAGACTATGGGCCCTGACAATATTCCGACAATAGTGCTGAAGACTGTGGTCTAGAACTTGTTACGCCTCGAGCCAAGCTGTTCCAGTACAGCTACAACACTGGCATCTACCTGGCAATGTGGAACGTCTAGTCCAGGCACGTCTAGTCAACAAAAAGTAGGACAAATCCAACCTGATCAATTATTGCCCCATGTGTCTACTGTCGATCATCAGTAAATTGATATTTACTCATCAATAACCTGCTCACTGATGTTCAGTTTGGGTTCTCCCTGGACCATTCAGCTCTCGCTGTCATTACAGTCTTGGTCCAAACATGGACAAAAAGCTGAATTCCAAAGTTGAGGTGAGAGTGACTGGCATAAAGGCAGCATTTGACCAAGTGTGGCATCAAGGAGCCTTAGCAAAACTGAAGTTACTGGGAATCAGGAGGAAAACTCTCCACTGTATCGGAGTCATACCAAACCCAAAGAAAGATTGCTATGGTTGTTGCAGGCCATCACCTCAGACCCAGAGTATCGCTCCAGCTGTTCCTTACGATAGAGTCCTCGACCCATCCATCTTCAACTGCTTAATCAACTTCCTTCCTTCCATCATAAGATCAGACGTGAGGATGTTCACTGATAATTGTATAATGTTCAGCACCATTTGAGACTCCTCCACTATTGAAATGGTCTATGTCCATATGCAGCAACATTCAGGTGTGGGCAGTTAAGTGGCAAGTACCATTTATGCTGGACAAGTGCTAGGCAATGGTCATCTCCCCCTGACAGTCAATGACTTTACCATTGCTAAATCCCCCAAAATCAATATCCTGGAGGTTGCCATTGACCAGAATCTGAACTGGATTAGGCATATAAATACTGTGGCTACAAAAGCAAGTCAGAGGCTGGGAATTCTGCAGAGAGTAACTCACCTCCTGACCTCAAAAGGCCGGTCCATTATCTACAAGGCACAGTCAGGAGTGTGATGGAATATTCTCCACTTGCCTGGATGTGTGTAGCTCCAACAACACTCAGAAGACAATATCATCATGGACAAAGCAGCCCGCTTGATTCACACCCATACACCACTTTCAACATTTATTCCCTGCACAACCAATGCACAATGGCAACTATAAGATGCACTGCAGCAACTGCCCAAGGCTCATTTGAACATAAGAAATTTCAGTTTGTATTTTTGCAGTAACGTTATTAAAACCTGTGTTAAAATGCATGCAGGCAGCATAACTGCTAGGGCTGTGAGTAAAACTGAGGTATTGTGTTAGGTCCTGGCTAAACAGTCAAGGCAAGTTTATAACAGGAGGCAAAATAATGTTGCGTGCTTGGAGTATAACAAAATAGCTAATGGGAGGGGCTGGGTTTGTCTGAAAAGGCAGTTATCTACAGGATTCAAGTGTTTTCAGTTCAGTCCTCAAAGGTTTCTCTCTCCAAGGACTCTGCACCAAGAGTGGTATTTGAAATATAAGGGTTTGCTTAATTGGAATGTAGAGGCAGGTTTCAGGAGGCAAATTAAGATGTTGCAATTGTTAACTGTAAATCTATTTCTTTGCTGCTAATGTCCTTAATTCTAAGTTCAAATTAAAGTTTGCCTTAACATTAAAAATGCCCACTTTTGAGTGGTGCAGTAACATTTCTTCACAGTTTTATCAAATGCAAATAGTTGGGTTCTAGTCCTGGATCTTAACTAAAATTGAGGTTCTGCTTTGGACCCATACCACAGCAGCTTCCAAACATGCAACTGCTACCACCTAGAATTACAAGGGCAGCAGATATATGGCAACACTGCCACCTGCAAATTTCCTTCCAAGTCACACATTATTCTGACTTGGAACTTGATCACTGTTCCTTTATTGTCACTGGGTCATAATCCATAAACTCCCTTCCTGTCAGTACTGTGGGTCGACCTACACCTCAGACTGCAGCAGCTCCTGAAGATGGCTCAGCATCATCTATTCAAGGGCAATTAGGGATGGGCAATAAATTCTGGCCAAGCCAGTGACGCCCACATCTCATGAACGAATAAGATAAATGGTTCACTAACTGTCTGAATAACTAAACCTAGACCAGCATCTGTAATACGAATATGAAGACGGAACTATCCCACAGAGCTTTCACTTTCACCTTTGCACCACTGTAAAAAGAGAACTGTTGAAATGGGAAATATCTGCCAAGATATACTTTACTGCCCAGGAATGGAATTTTAAATCACTCCCTTTCCACAGGAACTGTCTAAGGAATTATTTCATCACTATAAATTCCACTTTACTTAAGTTCAGTTAGACTTACCGATATTCTATGGTGGCACAGTGGTTAGCACTGCTGCCTCACAGTGCCAGGGACCCAGGTTCATTTCTGGCCTTGGGTGACTGTGTGGAGTTTGCACTTTCTCTCCTTGTCTGCGTGGGGTCCCTCCGGGTGCTCCGTTTTCCTCCCACAGTCTAAAGATGTGAAGGTTAGCTGGATTGGCTATGCTAAATTGTTCCTGAGTGTGAAAAGGTTAGATGGGGTTACAGGGTTATGGAGATAGGGCGGGCAGTGGGCCTGGGTGCTCTTTCAGAGGGTTGGTGCAAGCTTGATGGGCCAAATGGCCTCCTTCTGCACTGCAGGGATTCTATGATTATTTTCTGATTAATTTCCATTTCCATTTATTAAAGTAAAGATACAATGGCTCTTTCTGGTCATCAAGGTGTTAATGATCATTAACTTCTCTGATTCTGCTTGCATGTTTTAAGATCTCTTCCAGACTATTTCTCTCTATGCAATTCGGAAAATCCAGCTTTTACATCGAAAATAACATTACTGATTAGTCCTATAAGAAGTCCTCATATACCCCATCAAATGCAATGTGACTTTACCTGCCAATATCTAGGTAGTGAGATCTAAAGATTACAAAAACATAGGAACAGGAGAAGGCCATTTAAACTCTCAAACCTGTTCTGCCATTCAATGAAACCTTGGCTGATCTGCAGTCTAACTCCATATCTAACCTTTGCTGCATATGCTTCAATAATTTTAGGTTAAAAATAATCTATCAATCACCGGTTTAAAATGAACAATTTATCCAGCATCGAGTGTCACTTGTGGAGGAGAGTTCCAAACTTGTCGCTCTTTGCACGCAGAAGGATTTCCTAATTTCACTATTGAAATGCCCGGCTCTAATTTTCAGACTATGCCCCCTAATCCTAAACCCCAACTACAAAGTAGTTTTCAATTACCTATCTATAAAGCCCCTTATATATTTAATATTGTGAAAGCTTCAAATGACCCAGTTACCTTCTAAATTTCAGGTCCTTTGAAAGTTCCTGAAAGTTACAGGCTGTGTACAAGTTAGTTTCTTTAAGTTACATTGTGTGTGGCCACACAAAAAAACAATAATATCGCTGAGGACTCCAAAAATAATTACAGTGTACGTTGACTTTAACCCTAGGTGGTGAAATCTTTCCTTCCATAGAATCCCTACATTACAGAAAGAGGCCATTTGGCCCATTGAGTCTGCATCGACTCTCTGAAAGAGCACCCGACATAAGCCCAACCCCCACCCTAACCCTGTAACCCCATCTAACCTGCATATCTTTGAATACTACAAGTAATTTACTGTGGCCAATCCACCTAACCTGCACATCTTTAGACTGTGGGAAGCAATGGAAGCACCTGGAGGAAACCCATGCAGACATGGGGAGAATGAGCAAACCCCGCGCAATTACCCAAGGCTGGAATTGAACCTGGGTCCTTGCCCCTGTGACGCAGCAGTGCTAACCACTATACCAATCAAGTGGGCTGCACTTGACCCTTTGGAGTCTAGGTACCATTTTGTTAAATCTCCGCTGCACTTCTTCCAAGGCCAATCCTTCCTTAGATGTGGTGCCCAGAATCGCTCACAAACACTCCCAAGTATGATCTAACTAGGGCTTTGTATAGCTGTAGTCTAATGCCTGTTTCCTTTAGATATAAAGGCCAGCATTCCATTAAGTGCTTTGATTATTTTCTGTACCTATTCATGACATTTTAATAATCTATGTGCATGGTCCTCCAGGTACGTCACATTGGACCTCCGCTGTTTCAAGGAATTCATAATTTAGAGCGTACTCAGTTCTATATTCTTTAGGTCCCAAGTGGATGACCTCACATTTGCCAATAATGAAATCCACTGATTTTTAAAAATTATTTTATGGGATGTGAGCATTGCTGGCAAGGCTAGCAGTTATTTCCTATCCCGAATTGCCCTTGAAAAAGTAGTGGTCTCCTGTCTTCTTAAACCACTGTACTCTGTGTGTTGTAGGTATAACTACAGTGCTTTTTGCCACAGATTTTTCCATCCCGTTAATATACTAAAATGCTTCAGAATTTATGCTTCCATTTACATTGCTTCCTATCTTTGGGTCATCAGTAAATCTGAAATCAGAAATTTCTCAATTTAGTCATCTTGCTTTAAGTTATTTTTTAAAAAATGTTTTTGTTTTAGGCCTGCTTTCCCCAATTTAAAAAAAAAAATATTTTTTATTCTCCTCCTTTTTCACATTTTCTCCCAAATTTACACCCACCAACAATAATCAGAAACAAATATGTAAATCCCCATATCAGTAACAACTATCCCATTCTCCCAACACACCCCAAACATTAGCCCGCATGTTCACACAAACAAATGGCAAAAAGGAATTAGGGATCATCCACTGTCGCCATTAACACACACAGCCCCCCTCCCACCCACCCACCCCAACTAATGTTCGATGTTATCCAGTTCTTGAAAGTGCACAATGAATAATGCCCATGAATTGTAGAACCCCTCCATCCTTCCCCTCAGTTCAAACTTAACCTCTCAAGGGTCAAGAATTCCAACAGGTCCCCCCGCCACGCCAGGACACAGGGTGGAGAGGTTTCTCTCCAACCTATCAGAATCCGCCTTCGGGCCATCAACGAGGCGAAGGCTACAACATCTGCCTCCGCAACCGTTTCCAACCCTGGCTGGTCCGAAATCCCGAATATGGCCTCCTGGGGGCCCGGGTCCAGTTTCACGTGCACCACTTTAGAGATTACCCTAAAAACCTCCTTCCAGTAATCCTCTAGCATTGGACAGGACCAAAACATATGAATGTTCATACACATCTACTCCTTCAAAGAATCGGCTCAACCTCGTCCTTGTGAGGTGTGCTTTGTATAACACCTTCAGCTGTATTAGCCCCAACCTCGCGCACGAGGTGGAGGCATTCACTCTCCGGAGCACCTCACACCAGAACCCTTCCTCCATATCCTCTCCCAACTCTTCTTCCGACTTTACACTGATCCCTTCCAGTGGTGCCTTCTCCTCTTCCAAAACAGCTCCATAAACCGCCGACACTACCCCCTTCTCCAGTCCCCCTGTCGTCAGCATCTCCTCCAGCAATGCGGAGGCTGGCTCCACTGGGAAGGTCTGTATCTCCTTTCTGGCAAAATCTCGAACCTGCATGTATCTGAACATTTCCCCCTGCTCAAGCCCATACTTCGCTTCCAGCTCCTTCAATCCTGCAAACGACTCCGAAGAAACAAATCTTTTAGTGTCTTAATCCCCTTCTCCTCCCATTTCCGAAAATTTCCTTCCCACTTCCCTGGCTCAAATCTGTGGTTCCCCCGAATCAGCATTTCCCTTGACCCTGCCCCCAACCCGAAGTGTTGGTGAAACTGCCTCCAAATTCTCAATGAAGCTATTATTACCGGACTCCCTGAGTATTTCCCCGGAGCTATCGGGAGCGGCGCTGTTGCTAGTGCTTTCAATCCCGACCCCTTGCACAAACTATCCTCCATTCTGACCCACTGGGAATCAACCCCTCTGACCCAGCTCCGCACCTTCTCCACATTCGCCGCCCAGTAGTAGTACATCAGGTTCGGAAGGCACAAGCCCCCTGCCTGCCTTCCCCTCTGTAGCAGCACCTTTCTAACTCTGGCCACCTTCCCTCGCCATATGAACAACGTGATCCTTCCCTCAGTCTCCCTGAAAAAGGCCTTTGGTGGGAAAATTGGCTTGCATTGAAAAATGAACCGAAATCGTGGCAACATGTTCATTTTAACCACCTGTACCTGACCCGCCAGTGACAGAGACCATCCCATCTTGCCAGATCAGCTTTCACTCTCCCCACCAAACTAGAAATGTTGTACCTGCGGAGCACCCCCCCCCCCCCCCCCCCCCCCCCCACCCCACTCCCGGGCAACCTGCACCCCAAGTACCTAAAGTGAGTCCCTACCCTACAGAATGGCAGCCCCAGCCGAGACATCACAAAATACTCAGAAGCGATATGGGCCGATAAGACCCACACTCCGTCGGATACTTATCTTTTTTTAGCAACAGGGAAATCGATGCCTGCCCCAAAGTTTGTGGCAACACCCCCTTCCCTATCGTCTCTTCAAACATCCCCACCATCATAGGGTGCCAGCTTATCCTTGATTTTTTAAATAAAATTCCGCCGGAAACCCATCCGGCCCTGCCACCTTCCCCGACTGCATCCTCCCAATCGCATCCTTTATCTCCTGCTCCACTATCGCTCCTTCTAATGTAGCCCTGTACCTCTCCCCTAGCCTCGGGTACTCCAACCTAGAAATTCCTGCATTTCCCGGTCTCCCCAGGTGACTCTGACCTGTAGTTCCTTCCTCTTTTGCTTTCCCCAATTTAAGGCACAATTTCCACTTTAGGGTAGTTTCATGTTAATGCTTTCCCTTCAGTGAAATTGGATGTTTCAAAAAGGCTGATGAATGATTCTAATTTAAATTTATGAAAAATTTATGTTGTATTTGGTGGTTTATTTTATTTTGTAAGTTATTTCAGCAAACAATGCACAGTGCAGCATACGTGTAGTGCAGTATTTCAACTTATATATATTGCCGGGGGGGGGCTGCTGCCAACGGCCCCCGACCAGCATGGCACGATCCCCGCCCCCACCTGAAAACCGGTGCCGGAGAATACAGCAGCCGGCGTCGGAGCGGCGGGGTGGGATTCATTCCGCCCCCAGGATTCTCTGACCCGGCGGGCGGGGGGGAGTCGGCGAATCCAGCCCATTATATTTCATATCTGTTACAGTAATTAATATTTTTAAAACCCTGGGTTAAGGTATACGTGTGGTGAATGTGATTCACTCTGGATTATAATCTGTATATACATGTGTCTATATTGTAAGTGCAGTTACACTACCTGACCACCAGGGGGAGTAGCTCTGGGAATGCTCGAGAATTGTACTGGGCTTCTCCCTTGGCTCTGCCCAGGACTCCTCCCCCGGGCGCTGCTGTATAAAGATCAGTGCCACATGGTCAGCTGGCCAGTTCACCGAAAGTTCAATGGCTAACAGGCTGGATCTGTTGTGAGTATATTAAAACCGCTATTCTAATCCTACAAGCACGTGCCCGTAGAATTGTTGGTTCCAACAATTTAATATACTCAGGAAACAGTCGAAGAAATCATGGAAGCAGCCCTCAAGCCCGGACGCCTAGAACTCGACCCACAGGATGTAGAGGCTAAGGAAATTTTTTCCCACTGGCTGAGATGTTTTAAAGCCTACCTAACAGAAGCCAGCACCGCCGGAACAACGGAGGAACAAAAACTCAGCCTACTGCACGCGAGGGTAAGCCACAGAATGTCCACACAGCTGAATCCGGCCGGTTCTTACACCGCAGCGCTGGCAATATTGGACAAAATGTACGTTAGGCCCATTAACGAGGTTTATGCACGCCACGTGTTCACGGCTCGCCGTCAGCGGCCTACAGAAACGCTTGCCGAGTTTGTAAGGGAATTGAACAATCTTTCCAATGACTGTAATTATCAAGCCGTTACTGCGGCTGAACATAGGGAGCTTGCTGTGCGGGACGTTTTCGTGGCGGGCCTTAGGTCTAACTATGTGTGCCAAAGGCTGCTAGAAAAGGGGACCCAGGACTTAGACACTACTGTGGAGGCTGCTACCACTATGGAAGTTTCCTTCCGCAGCCTCACCTCGTTTCCCGCGGACCCCGCGACCTCATCGTGGACCCCCGACCAACACTCCCCCCAAGCCTGTGCCGCACGGCCCCCCAGCTACCGCGCTGCCAAAGCCAGTTACTCTGCTGCCCCAGCCAGTTACTCTGCTGCCCCAGTCAGCTACTCGGCTGCTCCAGCCTGCCATTTCTGTGGCCAAAGCCAGCACCCGCGCCCGTAACGCGACCTGCAGCAGCTGCGGGTGAAAAGGACACTATGCCAGAGTGTGTCTGGCGAAGAAAGCCCCAGCCTCTAACTCTCCCACGGTTCAAAGCACCCGTTCCCTGAATTCACAGGCCTGCAGGCCCCGAAATGCTGCAGCCTGTATGTCGACTCCGCCCCCACCTGACATGTGCGACTCATGGGGGCGGCCACCTTGGCAATCCTCCTCCATGCGGCCGGCCATGTGCGACTCATGGGGGCGGCCATCTTGGGATCCATCCCCTTCAAACTCTGAAACTCACCTCGATGACTACGAACTCAGAGGGCAGTCATCACGGGGCCACTCCAGCACAGCTGATCGAGCCGCCGACTGCCCGCAACTCAGCGCAGTCACCCTGGATCAATCCCGCCCCAAGCACCTACGAAGTTCGATGGCGGAGGTCCAGATCAACGGGTACAGCACGCCATGCCTCTTTGACTCCGAGTGCACCGAGAGCTTTATACATCCAGAGCTGGTAAGACGCTGTTCGCTTTCTATTTTTCCAGTGAGCCAAACTATCGCCCTCGCTTCGGGCTCCCACTCAGTACAAATCCAAGGACGCACCATTGCTACGCTCACAATTCGAGGCGCTAGTTATTCGAAATTTAAACTTTTGTCCTGCCCGACCTCTGCGCGCCACTCTTATTAGGCCTGGATTTCCAATGCAACCTCAAGAGCCTCACCCTCAGCTTCGGCGGGACCCTGCCCTCACTCACTATCTGCAGCCTAGCCACGCTGCCCATCTCCCCCCCTCCTCTCTTCGCCAATCTCACTCCAGATTGCAAACCAGTAGCTACTCGCAGCAGGCGATACAGCCTCCAGGATAGGGTCTTTATCCGATCGGAGGTCCGAAGGCTGCTCAGTGAGGGGATCATAGAGGCTAGTAATAGTCCCTGGAGAGCTCAGGTGGTGGTCGTCAAGACCGGGGAAATATTTTGCACGGTCGTCGACTATAGCCAGGCCATAAATTGCTTTATGCTCCTAGACACGTATCCCCTCCCCAGAATTGCAGACATGGTTAATCAGATCGCCCAATATCGGCTATTTTCCACGGTGGATCTGAAGTCTGCATACCACCAGCTCCCAATCCGCCCGGAGGACCGCCACTACACGGCGTTCGAGGCCGATGGCCGCCTCTTCCATTTCCTCCGGGTCCCTTTCGGCATCACTAACGGGGTTTCGGTGTTCCAACGAGCAATGGACCGAATGGTAGACCAGTACGGGCTGCGGGCCATGTTTCTGTATCTGGACAATGTTACCATCTGCGGCTATGACCAGGAGGACCATGACGCCAACCTCCACCGTTTTCTCCAAACGGCACAGAAATTAAATCTCACTTATAACAAGGAGAAATGCATTTCCCGCACAAACAGACTAGCCATCCTCGGCTATGTCGTGGAGAATAGAGTCCTGGGCCCATACCCGGACCGCATGTGCCCCCTCTTAGAACTCCCCCTCCCTCATTGCCCCAAGCACCTCAAACGGTGCTTGGGGTTCTTCTCATACTACGCCCAGTGGGTCCCTCAATATGCGGACAAAGCTCGCCCACTCTTTAAGGCCACACGATTTCCCCTGTCAGCTGCCAGGCCTTCAGCTGCATCAAGGAGGACATCGCCAAAGCAGCCATGCGGGCGGTGGATGAATCCATTCCCTTTCAGGTTGAGAGTGAAGCCTCAGAGGTAGCTCTAGCAGCCACTTTAAATCAGGCGGGAGGCCAGTTGCATTTTTCTCCCGTACCCTATCCGCTTCAGAACTCCGACACTCCTCAGTCGAGAAGGAAGCACAAGCCATCGTGGAGGCTGTTCATCACTGGAGGCACTACCTCGCAGGTAGGAGGTTCACCCTCATCACCGACCAACGATCGGTTGCCTTTATGTTTGACAACTCGCAAAGGGGCAAAATAAAAAACGATAAAATCCTTCGGTGGAGGATCGAACTCTCCACCTATAGTTATCATATTAAATATCGACCGGGGAAGCACAACGAGCCCTCGGATGCCCTATCCCGCGGGACATGCGCCAGCGCGCAGATCAGCCGTCGAAAGCCATCCACGATGACCTCTGCCATCCAGGGGTCACCCGGCTCGCCCACTACATCAGAGCCCGAAATCTTTCTTTCTCCAACGAGGAGGTAAAAGCGGTCACCAGGGACTGCCCGATCTGTGCAGAGTGCAAACCGCACTTCTCTCGATCAGACAGGGCCCACCTGGTCAAAGCTTCTAGGCCCTTTGAACGCCTTGCGATCGATTTCAAAGGGCCACTCCCCTCCACTAACAAGAACATTTATTTCCTCAACATCATCGACGAGTTCTCCCGATTCCCTTTTGCCATTCCATACCCTGATATGACCTCCCACACAGTCATTAGGGCCCTGCATAGTGTCTTCACCCTGTTCGGTTTCCCCAGCTACGTGCACAGCGACCGGGGTTCGTCCTTTATGAGCGATGAGCTGCGTCAGTACCTGCTCGACGAGGGCATCGCCTCGAGCAGGACTACAAGCTACAACCCCAGGGGGAACGGACAGGTGAAGAGGGAGAACACAACAGTCTGGAAGACCGTCCTACTGACCCTCCGGTCTAGAAAACCCCAAGTCTCCCAATGGCAAGATGTCCTCCCAGACGCGCTCCACGCAATCAGATCCCTCCTCTGTCCAGCTACAAATCAAACCCCTCACGAGTGTCTCTTCATTTTCTCTAGGGGCACTACCACGGGAGTCTCACTTCCGGCGTGGCTGAGGACACCAGGCCCGGTCTTCCTGAGGAAGCACGTCAGGGGGCACAAAACTGACCCCCTTGTTGAAAAGGTGCGCCTCCTCCATTCCAACCCCCAGTACGCATTCGTGGAGTTCCCGGACGGTCGCCAGGACACAGTATCCTTTCGGGACCTGGCACCCGCTGGATCCAGCCCCCCCCCTACCCCCGCTGAGGAACCCCTTACCCCGTTCTTTATGCTGCCACCCCCTCGCGCCCCCGATTCCGCAAGCTCAACCCACTGGTTCCACGTGCCAGCACCAGCCCGCCCCCAGCGCCCCCAGTCTCCGGTCGAGCCAGAGGTGTATGAAGTTTGGACGAGACCCGCCCCAGAGTCTGCCATCGTACCCGAGCTCTCAACACCCACACAGCCACCGCAAGAGGCTGCAACCCCGGTGCTCCGCAGATCGAAAAGAACAATTCATCCTCCGGACAGACTAACTCTGTGAGCCACCACCCCCGCTGGACTCGATTTTTTTCACAGGGGGTGAATGTGGTGAATGTGATTCACACCGGATTATAATCTGTATATACATGTGTCTATATTGTAAGTGCAGTTGCACTACCTGACCACTAGGGGGAGTAGCTCTGGGAATACTCGAGAATTGTACTGGGCTTCTCCCTTGGCTCCGCCCAGGACTCCTCCCCCGGGAGCTGCTGTATAAAGATCAGTGCCACATGGTCAGCCGGCCAGTTCACCGAAAGTTCAATGGCTAACAGGCTGGCTCTGTTGTGAGTATATTAAAACTGCTATTCTAATCCTACAAGCACGTGTCCGTAGAATTGTTGATTCCAACAATATGTTTGTTGCAGTAATATTAGTAAAGAACCTAGGTTAAGGTATCCAGACTGTGTGTCCGCTAACGCTGTAATTTAGAAGTTGTAGAAGGTGAGGTCATGATTGATTCTAACCATTTATTTGTTTACATGGATAGGATTAATGGGGTATTCTTATGATTGCTGGAGATTCCCCACAGAGTAGATAATTTGAGGGTTTGTATTTAGTCCTAACTAAGCTGGCTGAGTGACATCTTGGCAGGATACACATAATGTAACTAATGGGAGGAGCCAGGTCTGTCTGTAGTTTTGTAGTTGGCCATAGGATTTGAGTCTGAAAAGACAGGATTTTAAGTTGAACAGCAGTTTTGCCAAATGCTGTTAGGTTGGACAGAAGGGTACTGAATCTGCTCTTGAAAGGAACTCTCTCAAAAGTCTCTACACAGCTGAGCATGTAAACCTGTTTTATTAACATTACTGATTAGTGATATTTGAACTGTACTGGGTTGCTTAATTGGAGCTAGTAGCAGGGATAGACAGAGAGTTTAAGATTTTCCTTTTGTTTAAGAATTGTTTAACTAATAATTGTAAATCTGTTTCCTTTGATGTTAATGTCATTAATTCTGTGTTTAAAATTAAAGTTTGTTTTAATATAACATGTACCTATTGGTCAGAGTCATCACTACTGGGGTGAAGTATCCTTTCCTCATAGTTTTACAAATTAAAAAATATTGTTTGGTGTTTTATCCGGTATCCTAACCAATGTTGGGACCTGGTCTGGTTTCCTCACACAATGTGAACCCATGCGTCGCTTAAGGTGCAATTTCCAGGATTGCAGCCATAACGTAAAATGAGGATTTACTGCGTGTGGCTTTCTATCCCATGATCTCATATGTTAATAAATAGGATAAATAGTTGGGGCTCCAACACAAATCCTTGAAGAACAACACTAGTGACCATTCTGCCAATTTGAGTACCTATTATTCCTACTCCCTGTCTCTTGTCACCTAAGTCGTCAACAGTTTGTTTCAATATGGATGGTCCATGACTCAGTAGGTAGTCCCCCTGCCTTTAAACCATCTCTAGGTTCATGTCCCACTCTAGGACTTGTTGACCATAGTAGGAGTGTTCATGATACAGTTCAATAGGTTGGTACTCAGCCTGATAATCCTTCCAGTACTCTCCACTATTCCCCAAAGGGTAAACAATGTGTATGTGTGACGATGCCAAACACGCATTTGTTTCACTATCTTAGACTTCAACTTTAGTTAACTGTGCCTTGTCCGGATCTTTATTAAATGCCTTCCGGCAAATGTAGGTCCATGTAAATAGCATCCATAGACTTTCCCTATCCACTACTTTAGTCACCTCTGCAAAAAAACTCCCATCAATTCATTAGATATTATCTACTCTATACTCTGATGAGATTGGAATTCTCAAGGCTTTTAGTCCCGTGATGCTTATTCATAGACTTTAGCAATTTCCTGACCATGGAAATTAAACTAGCTGATCTATAATTCCCTGGTTTCCCTCTGTCACATTTCTTAAATAGTGGAGTGATAAGCAGAATTTTGTAATCTTTAGGAATAGTTTGCAAATTGAGAGAATTTTGGCATCGTCATTATTCACATCTACCTCCTATGAAACCTTGTAATGGGGACCATCTGATCCTGGAGATTTGCCTATCTTTAGTTCCATTATTTTCTTCATCACTGTTATTTTGCTTACGTTAATCTTTGTGAGCTCCCTCTCTGATTCAGTGCTAGTTTCCTTGTGATGTCCTCCACTGTAAATACTGACACACAAAACATTTTCAGCAAATCAGCCATTTCCTTGCTTTCATCAACCATATCGCCATTATCAGTTTTCAATGCGCCCGCATTGTTCCTAATATAATTGTCATTAATTTGTATTGATTTTGATATCTCTTGCAAGTTTCTTTACATTATCCCTCTATGTAGCTCTTAGCCTGAATTTTATTGGATGGAAGTAGTGCTCACTCCACCGGAAGGAAAGTCAGGGCTACTCCGATCGACTTAACAAGGCCATCCTGCAGCAATAAAGCACTGCAGGCAGCGTGAACGAGATGAGTGTGGGACTTTCGCCCCTCAGTGAGGGGAAATCCTACCCTTGAGTGCAGCTGGCTAATCTGATCGGCCAGGACCTCTAGCAATCCCAGCAGTGGCAGAACTCTGTAGTGGGCACTGGTGGGGCTGAAAGTGGGCCCTGGGATGAGGAGGGTATAGATCCCGAAGTGAAGGAAGTTCTGGACATGGGGAGGCCCGGGGAGGGGAAGAGGTTGGTTTTGGTGATCTGGTGGGGAAGTGCCCAAATGAGCACTGAATCCCCTTCTTTCCTGTCTTTTAAGCAGTTTGCTGAAAGAAATGGCCTAGTTGCTCCTGCCCGTTTTTATGGCATAGGCAATGTCATATTCAGGTCAACTAGCTTGGTATTAATTGATTTAAAAATGGGACGGGAGGGTTGCCGATTTTGGCATCTGCCCACCTACCACATTATAGGGACTGGGTCATGGCAGAGCAGGGAAGGCTGTGGGCTAGCCTTCCTCCTTTTTTAAGTGCCCCCTGTTGAAAACACAGCCAGTGGGGCTGTGGAATCCAGCTCTTAGCATTTGGTTTGAATCCTTTGCTGTGCTTTGTATCTCTCCCATTTGCCAGAACTTGTACTATTTTTGTCTTTTTTTCCTTTGTTTTATTTTGCCTCTTATCTCTTTAGTCATCCATGGATTTTTGTTGGCAAGTGGAGCTCTTGCCCCTTTGGATATAAACCGATTCTGTGTTACATTAAAATATTTTTTGAATGCCTTCCAATCACCTTCTGTCATTTTACCCGTTAACCAATTGACTCAGTTTATAATAGACAGTCTCTCTCATCCCAATTAAATCAGCCTTACTTAAATTTAGAACCTTAGTATCTCTTTTGTATTTTTACCTTTTAAGCATTATCTTCCCAGCAGTGGCTGGAAGCCAATTTGGACAATTAAGTGCTCACTTGAGGGCAGGTTGGTGAGGCTGCCTGAAATCTGCTGACATCAGACAGTTCTCTCTTTGTGTCTGCAGCTTGGCAGGTGCAGGGAGTTGGCTTACTGGTGGGAGGCTGTGGGCCTATCAGTGCATGTAATGATCCCAACCCTGACAGAAGGGCAACTCAGAGAAGTAAACCGAGATAGATTTACAAAAAGTCGATATGAGCAGCTCAAAGAGATCCATTGGCAGGCTGCCAATAATATGGGGGTCCAACACCACGGGAATAAACTATTGCTGGAGCTCCACACAAACCTCGAGTGGTCAGTGGGTGATCAGGTCATAGTAAGGGATTATGCCTGGGTAGGGCCCTTTGAACCTTTGTATGCTGGTCCGTACAGCATAGTGGACAAAGCCAGTCAGAAGAACATAAGAACATAAGAACTAGGAGCAGGAGTAGGCCATCTGGCCCCTCGAGCCTGCTCCGCCATTCAATGAGATCATGGCTGATCTTTTGTGGACTCAGTTCCACTTTCCGGCCTGAACACCATAACCCTTAATCCCTTTATTCTTCAAAAAACTATCTATCTTTACGTTAAAAACATGTAATGAAGGAGCCTCAACTGCTTCACTGGGCAAGGAATTTCATAGATTCACAACCCTTTGGGTGAAGAAGTTCCTCCTAAACTCAGTCCTAAATCTACTTCCCCTTATTTTGAGGCTATGTCCCCTAGTTCTGCTTTCACCCGCCAGTGGAAACAACCTGCCCGCATCTATCCTATCTATTCCCTTCATAATTTTAAATGTTTCTATAAGATCCCCCCTCATCCTTCTAAGTTCCAACGAGTACAGTCCCAGTCTACTCAACCTCTCCTCATAATCCAACCCCTTCAGCTCTGGGATTAACCTAGTGAATCTCCTCTGCACACCCTCCAGTGCCAGTACGTCCTTTCTCAAGTAAGGAGACCAAAACTGAACACAATACTCCAGGTGTGGCCTCACTAACACCTTATACAATTGCAACATAACCTCCCTAGTCTTAAACTCCATCCCTCTAGCAATGAAGGACAAAATTCCATTTGCCTTCTTAATCACCTGTTGCACCTGTAAATCAACCTTCTGTGACTCATGCACTAGCACACCCAAGTCTCTCTGCACAGCGGCATGCTTTAATATTTTATTGTTTAAATAATAATCCCGTTTGCTGTTATTCCTACCAAAATGGATAACCTCACATTTGTCAACATTGTATTCCATCTGCCAGACCCTAGCCCATTCACTTAACCGATCCAAATCCCTCTGCAGACTTCCAGTATCCTCTGCACTTTTCGCTTTACCACTCATCTTAGTGTCATCTGCAAACTTGGACACATTGCCCTTGGTCCCCAACTCCAAATCATCTATGTAAATTGTGAATAATTGTGGGCCCAACACGGATCCCTGAGGGACACCACTAGCTACTGATTGCCAACCAGAGAAACACCCATTAATCCCCACTCTTTGCTTTCTATTAATTAACCAATCCTCTATCCATGCTACTACTTTACCCTTAATGCCATGCATCTTTATCTTATGCAGCAACCTTTTGTGTGGCACCTTGTCAAAGGCTTTCTGGAAATCCAGATATACCACATCCATCGGCTCCCCGTTATCTACTGCACTGGTAATGTCCTCAAAAAATTCCACTAAATTAGTTAGGCATGACCTGCCCTTTATGAACCCATGCTGTGTCTGCCCAATGGGACAATTTCTATCCAGATGCCTCGCTATTTCTTCCTTGATGATAGATTCCAGCATCTTCCCTATTACCGAAGTTAAGCTCACTGGCCTATAATTTCCTGCTTTCTGCCTACCTCCTTTTTTAAACAGTGGTGTCACGTTTGCTAATTTCCAATCCACCGGGACCACCCCAGAGTCTAGTGAATTTTGGTAAATTATCACTAGTGCATCTGCAATTTCCCTAGCCATCTCTTTTAGCACTCTGGGATGCAATCCATCAGGGCCAGGAGACTTGTCTACCTTTAGCCCCATTAGCTTGCCCATCACTACCTCCTTAGTGATAACAATCCTCTCAAGGTCCTCACCTGTCATAGCCTCATTTCTATCAGTCGCTGGCATGTTATTTGTGTCTTCCACTGTGAAGACCGACCCAAAAATCCTGTTCAGTTCCTCAGCCATTTCCTCATTTCCCATTATTAAAACTCCCTTCTCATCCTCTAAAGGACCAATATTTACCTTAGCCACTCTTTTTTGTTTTATATATTTGTAAAAACGTTTACTGTCTGTTTTTATATTCTGAGCAAGTTTACTCTCATACTCTATCTTACTCTTCTTTATAGCTTTTTTAGTAGCATTCTGTTGCCCCCTAAAGATTTCCCAGTCCTCTAATCTCCCAGCAATCTTTGCCACTTTATATGCTTTTTCCTTCAATTTGATACTCTCCCTTATTTCCTTAGATATCCACGGTCGATTTTCCCTCTTTCTACCGTCCTTCCTTTTTGTTGGTATAAACCTTTGCTGAGCACTGTGAAAAATCGCTTGGAAGGTTCTCCACTGTTCCTCAACTGTTCCACCATAAAGTCTTAGCTCCCAGTCTACCTTAGCTAGTTCTTCTCTCATCCCCTTGTAATCTCCTTTGTTTAAACACAAAACACTAGTATTTGATTTTACTTTCTCACCCTCCATCTGTATTTTAAATTCCACCATATTGTGATCGCTCCTTCCGAGAGGATCCCTAATTATGAGATCATGAATCAATCCTGTCTCATTACACAGCACAAGATCTAGGACCGCTTGTTCCCTCGTAGGTTCCATTACATACTGTTCTAGGAAACTATCGCGGATACATTCTATAAACTCTTCCTCAAGGTTGCCTTGACCGACCTGGTTAAACCAATCGACATGTAGATTAAAATCCCCCATGATAACTGCTGTACCATTTCTACATGCATCAGTTATTTCTTTGTTTATTGCCTGCCCCACCATAATGTTACTATTTGGTGGCCGATAGACTACTCCTATCAGTGACTTTTTCGCCTTACTATTCCTGATTTCCACCCAAATGGATTCAACCTTATCCTCCATAGCACCAATGTCATCCCTTACTATTGCCCGGATGTCATCCTTAAATAACAGAGCAACACCACCTCCCTTACCATCCACTCTGTCCTTCCGAATAGTTTGATACCCTCGGATATTTAACTCCCAGTCGTGACCATCCTTTAACCATGTTTTCATTTACTTTATCCCAAATACTACAAGCAGTCAGGTAAAATACACTTATGTTGGTTTTTTTACCTCTGTTTTGAATCTTAACATCTCCAGTTTTATTCCTTTTGTTATTACTGGGCCCCTCAGTCACTGTACCTTGTACTGTCGCCCTTTTAGATTTTTGACTATGTCTTCTCTGCCTTGCACTTTTCCCCTTACTTCCTTTTGCTTCTGTCCCTGTTTTACTACCTTCCAACTTCCTGCATCGGTTCCCATCCCCCTGCCACATTAGTTTAAACCCTCCCCAACAGCTCCAGAAAACACCCCCCAGGACATCGGTTCCAGTCCTGCCCAGGTGCAGACCGTCCGGTTTGTGCTGGTCCCACCTCCCCCAGAACCGGTCCCAATGCCCCAGGAATTTGAATCCCTCCCTCTTGCACCATCTCTCGAGCCACGCATTCATCCTATCTATCCTGACGTTCCTACTCTGACTAGCTTGTGGCACTGGTAGCAATCCTGAGATTACTACCTTTGAGGTCCTACTTTTTAGTTTAACTCCTAACTCCCTGAATTCCGCTTGTAGGACCTCATCCCGTTTTTTACCTATATCGTTGGTGCCTATGTGCACCACGACAGCTGGCTGTTCACCCCCCCATCCCCCCCCCCCCCCCCCCAGAATGTCCTGCAGCCGCTCCGAGACATCCTTGACCCTTGCACCAGGGAGGCAACATACCATCCTGGAGTCTCGATTGCGTCCACAGAACCGCCTATCTATTCCCCTTACGATCGAGTCCCCTATCACTATAGCCCTGCCATTTTTCTTCCTGCCCTGCTGTGCAGCAGAGCCAGCCACGGTGCCATGAACCTGGCCTCTGCTGCCTTCCCCTGGTGAGCCATCTCCCTCAACAGTATCCAAAGCGGTATATCTGTTTTGCAGGGAGATGACTGCAGGGGACACCTGCACTGCCTTCCTACTCTTGCTCTTTCTTTTGGTCACCCATTTTCTATCTCTCTCATTAATTTTCACCTGCGGTGTGACCAACTCGCTAAACGTGCTATCCACGACCTCCTCAGCATCGCGGATGCTCCATCAGGAAACCTGCTGACATCAGACAGTTCTCTCTTTGTGTCTGCAGCTTGGCAGGTGCAGGGAGTTGGCTTACTGGTTGGAGGCTGTGGGCCTATCAGTGCATGTAATGATCCCAACCCTGACAGAAGGGCAACTCAGAGAAGTGAACCGAGATAGATTTACAAAAAGTCGATTTGAGCAGCTCAAAGAGATCCATTGGCAGGCTGCCAATAATATGGGGGTCCAACACCACGGGAATAAACTATTGCTGGAGCTCCACACAAACCTCGAGTGGTCAGTGGGTGATCAGGTCATAGTAAGGGATTATGCCTGGGTAGGGCCCTTTGAACCTTTGTATGCTGGTCCGTACAGCATAGTGGACAAAGCCAGTCCAATGGTATATGCCATCCAAATTCCCCTCATGGTTTTTATATCAATCAATGCAAATTGTTTGATCCCACAAGGGCAGGCAAAAGCAAGAAGGAGTTGTGAATGAAATGAAATGAAAATTGCTTATTGTCACAAGTAGACTTCAGTGAAGTTACTGTGAAAAGCCCCTAGTCGCCACATTCCGGGGCCTGTTCGTGTATATAGAGAGAGAATTCGGCCCTCCAAGCCTGTGCCGACCATGCTGCCCGTTTAATCTTCTGCACTTCCGGGGTCCGTATCCCTCTATTCCCATCCGATTCATGCATTTTTCAAGATATCCCTTAAACGTCACAGGCTGGACAAGACTGGACAATGACACCTATCAGACCATCACGGGGTCACCAAGAGGGGTCACAGTATGTTGGGAAAAATGGTGGGCGTATGGTCAGGAGCTGTATTTATGTTTTTGGGTGTCTGCCAGTGTATGCCCCGAAGGGGCATCAATTATATTCGTAAGGTGGTAGCAGGACCCCGGAACGGGATCAATTGGGACCGCTGTGGGAAGATATGTGTAGCTCCCTGGGCAAGGATGGCAGTATAAGCCACCGATCTGCTGGTTCAGGTGAAGAAGCCCCTACCCACAGCCCCCACCGATCGACCCTCAGAACTGTCCGACAACCACTAGGGGACCCGGGAATGGGTGAGTGCTGGTTCCAACCAAAAAGCGCCGGGTCGGAGAATCGGCAGGGGGGTGGGGGGGGGGGCGCGATTCACGCGATGCAGCCCCGCTTGTGACTGGAGAATCAGCAGCATTGGTGCCGGCATGGTGGGCGCGGTGCCGATCGGGAGCCGCTCTATGCAGTCTCCCGTCGAGTCTCTGCGCGCGATGGTCCGAGTGCCCGTCGAGATAGGCCGAGTCCCACCGGCGTCGTTCACGTGTGGTCCTACCTGGCGGGACCTCGGCGTTCATGTTGCGGCTGGGTGGCCTGATGGGGGGGGGGGGGGAAGGGGGGATATGACCCCGGGAGGGGCCTCCATGGTGGCCTGGCCCGCGATTGGGGCCTACTGATTGGCGGGTGGGCTTATCCTGGTGGGGGCCTATGTTCCTCCACGCTGGGTCCCTGTAGCTCTCCACCATGTTGCACCGGGGCCGGCGCGGAGAAGGCAACCCATGCGCATGCGCGAATTCCCGCCAGCCGTAGCACGCATGTGCGAACACCTGCCAGCCGTAGTGCGCATGTGCAGACCCGTGGCGCCCGTTCTGACGCTGGTATCGGCAGCTGGAGCAGCGTGAGGCTCTCCAGTGCAGTGCTGGCCCATTGTGCGGCGCAGGATTGCCGCTCCTCATTGGAATTTAGAAGGATGAGGGGGATCTTATAGAAACATATAAAATTATGAAGGGAATAGATAGGTAGATGCGGGCAGGTTGTTTCCACTGGCGGGTGAAAGCAGAACTAGGGGGCATAGCCTCAAAATAAGGGGAAGTAGATTTAGAACTGAGTTTAGGAGGAACTTCTTCACCCAAAGGGTTGTGAATCTATGGAATTCCTTGCCCAATGAAGCAGTTGAAGCTCCTTCATTAAATGTTTTTAAGAGAGAGATAGATAGTTTTTTGAAGAATAAAGGGATTAAAGCTTATGATGTTCGGGCCGGAAAGTGGAGCTGAGTCCACAAAAGATCATCCATGATCTTATTGAATGGTGGATCAGGCCCCCCTTCCCCCCCCCCCATCAGGCCACCCAGCCGCAACATGAACGCCGAGGTCCCGCCAGGTAGGACCACACGTGAACGACGCCGGTGGGACTCGGCCTATCTCGGCCTATGCTGACGCCGGCATAAAACACTCCGGCATTTACGACGGCATCAGCTCTTAGCACCAGGATCAGAGAATCCCGCCCCCATTGTACCAGGGGGTGCATTATGCTGTGGCTTCAGTCGTTTCAGATCTGACAGATGTACGATTACCTGCATGGTGCCCTCAACCTAATTACTGTACCAAGCCCTACTAAAAGACATGTTCCAAAAATTCTACAATCTAGATTTCGGGGCTATTAACGTTAATGATTTATACCACAGAGAAGCTCATGGAACTGCTGCCTGCAGTCGAGCTATCTCACAAACACTTCTATACTCTGGGACAAAAGACCCAAGAAATTGCAGACGATATTGAAAACATTAAAACAACAGACTAGGGGGATTTGGAGATGTGGGTGGTGGTCCAACCTGGATTCGAATCTCTTTGCATGTCTTGGTAATTTGTCAATTATTAATCGATATATCTGTTGGTAGTAAATTGCAGATTTTAACGGCTGAAGAAGACAGCGAAACTCCAAAGAATGATTAACCGAACCACACAGAAAGCTTAGCGTATATGATTACAAGTGCTGTAAATAAACTGATCAATTTCTCGCAGATGGGCAATGCCAGTATTAAAACGTCCACCTGCCAGTGTAACCTGAAGGCATTAACCCGTAATGAAACCTCTCCTGCATGTATGTATATATAGTTATTGGGTAACGTTATTTGGTGTGTTTGCTTTATCTTAGTTTAGAAGTAAGGGGTCATTGGCACTATAACTTCTGAGGCTGATGGAGTTCCTTACCACTTCTGTATAATAGAGTTGGATCATGATCTGATTGTATCAAAGGGGCATCTGTAAGTTACAGCAATCCATCATGTGGACAAAATTGTACAAGCACACTGACATATTTTTATAAAAGGGCAGAAATTTTCTTTAAAAAGTCCATCAAGGTGGCTGCATGAGGGCAGACATCAGAATACACACCTCCCTCAGACTCATCTAGGACATGGACATAGGAGCCATGAGTCATGGCAAAACTAACTGAAAATGATGCAGCAGGGTTTCGATAGCCCTGACCAACTGTGGGAGAGACGGTGAGTATGGAAATAAGTTTTACCACAGCTATTGAAACAATTTACAGAAAATCAGGGAAGGAATTCTCCGACCCCCCCCGGGTCGGAGAATCGGTGGGGGGCGGCGTGAATCCCGTCCCCGCCGGCCGCCGATTTCTCTGGCACCGGAGATTCGGCGGGGGCGGGAATCACGCCGGTCGGCGACCTCCTCCCCCCCCCCCGGCAATTCTCCGGCCCGCGAATGGCCGAAGTCCCGCTGCTGTAATGCCGGTCCTGCCGGCATGAATCAAACCACTTCCCTTACCGGCGGGACTGGCGGCGCGGGCGGGCTCCGGGGTCCTGGGGGGGGGGGGGGGGCGCGGGGCGATCTGGCCCCAGTGGGGTGTCCCATGCTGGCCTGGCCCGCGATCGGGACCCACCGATCCGCGGGCGGGCCTGTGCCGTGGGGGCACTCTTTTCCTTCCACTTTAGCCATAGCCTCCTCGATGGCCGGCGCGGAAGTGAACCCTCCTGTGCATACGCGTGGATGACGTCAGCAGCCGCTAATGCTCCCGTGCTTGCGCGGACTTCCGCCGGCCCGCAGAGTCCCTTCGGCCCCGGCTGGCATGGCACCAAAGGCCTTCCACGCCAGCCGGCGGGACGGAAACCACTCCGGCGCGGGCTTAGCCCCTCAAGGTGAGGGCTTGGCCCCTAAAGGTGCGGAGAAATCTGCACCTTTTGTGGCGGCCCAACGGCGGAGTGGTTCACGCCACTCCATCCCGCTGGGATCCCCCGCACCGCCGGGTAGGGGAGAATCCCGGCCCAGATGTCTCCTAAAACGTTTTTGGACTTTGAGATGAAACTGATCAGTTTCATCCTTTAAATAATTAGCTCGCCTTTGTCCTGAAACTTACCGGTGGGAGGGGCCAATCAACTCCATTCAGGTTTTTACCTTTAAAATATTGAACTCAGGACAGAGTTGAGAGAGTCCGAGATGACAAGGATAGACTTCAAGGAAGAAAAGACTACAAGAAACTAACAGATTACTGTGAGAAACTCAAAGGAGAATTCAACAGAATTAAGACATTCGGAAAACTACAGGAAGATACTGTTGCAAAGGTCCAGCTGTGTTAAAGAAGGAGCAGAGAAGACATTTCTGCCTTTTAAATCAACTCCAGGAGCAGTGAGTATACTCTCTCAGCCTTTAGAAACCCCCAATTAGGTCAGGTTGTTGAGGTGGGATGGTTTGGGTGTAAAGGTAATTGTGTAAAAGTAAGAATTTACATTGTGCCGCCTTTAGTTTCTTGTTCCCATACCATAGTGGTGGGGTATTTTGTGCTGTGAGCTGAGTTTGGGTTTTTTTGCGATCTAGATTTCCTTGAATAAACTATTTATTTTTTAAATTACCCTGGTTTAGTCTCTTTCTCTCATTGACCATTCTAGTGAGTCACGATCATTGCCAGAAAATAATTCCGGGGGTACAGGACCAAAAAGGAGTCTGGCCGCCTCGAAAAAGCTCACTCAAGAGGGTCTGCGGGTTAGGAATAAACAGTGGTCTCTCTTTCTCTCTCTCTCTTGTGAAGCTGCCCTAGTGAGGCACTTCCGGGTGACATTTCACCATCTACAAGAGAGAAACTCGCAGTCGTAGGTGGCAGTCAGGATAACTGGTGTGGCATAAGGGCAAGTTCACTCAGGTATAAACAGTGAGCCTTGCTCTCTCTCTCTTGTGAAGCTGTCCCGGTGTGACACCTCCGGATTGTGGTTTGCAATGCCAGCAGGAGAGAGACACCAACAGTTATCAGTGACACCTGTCCATGCGGATTAAAGGAAACCTTTTACATTCCAAGGTTTTTTTTCTCTGGACTACTCTATCTGGAAGTTTAATTCCATATTGATTACTCTTTGGGGTAGATTTTGACTCTGTGTGATATGTTAAATGGATGATAGCAAATCGTCAGTGCACTCTATGGGCAAAGTTCAGTGAACAATTGTTAAAGTCTGCTTTTGGGCGCGCTTGGTGGGATGTTACTTGGCAGCTGCAGCACCAAGAAACACCAGCTATTCAACGGCACTTTGCTGTTTTTTTCAGCCTTGGGGAGTTTCTCCACACTGAGGTCACACTTTAGTTGATTTCCTGCTAGTGGGCTAATCTCACCAGCTCCTCGCAAATTAGGTCGCCATTTTGACCAGCATTCAGATCTTTCCACCCCTCCCTTTCAGGCAACCCCCCCCCACTACTTTATCGAATTCCCCTTCCATGCCCCCAACCTTATTGAGATCCCTGGAACCCGCCTCTCAGCCCCCCCCTCCTCCAATGGAAATTCCCCCGCCAGGCTGATCCCCTGGCAGTGCCAACCTGGCACCCTAGCAGTACCCCAGGCACCCTGAAGATGCCAGGATACCAGGCTGGCAGTGCAAAGGTTCCCAGGTGCCAGGGAGAGTGCCACGGTGCTATTCTCCCTTGTTCATGACCACCCGGGTGATCTCTAATGGCCTGCAAGACCTCCCCAAAGTGCTATCACGCCTGATTCACGTTTGTGCGAACCAGTACAAAATGGCACCCTGGCGAGGTCTCATAGGTGCGGTCATTGACTCCCGGGTGCCAGGTGAAGCCAACATCCTGGTATTTAAATGAGCCTAATGCCCAGTGAGGGTGAGGTCCAGATTGCGCGGTGCAGGGCAAGTCTAGTTATTCACAATCGGCCCAGTGCCAGGCGTGGGTCCGATTTGGGATTCTTGTGTGATTCAGCCATAGCTCCTGGACCCACGCCGGGCACAATGGCGTCGCTGATAACATGCAGCTGATTTGCTATTGCTCCTTTTAAGGTTTTGTACAAAATCAAAATCTTCGCCTTTGTGTGAAAAATGATTTTCTAATGTCAGCCCTTGAATTACCTTTTATGAATTTGAAACAGTAAGAAGTCTCACAATACCAGGTTAATCTCACCAGCAGGAATTTGAAACAAGGGACAGGGTTTCCTGTCTTCTCCACCGGCAGGATCTCACTGTTAAAGTTGACTCCTTGCAGCAGGCTCCCCAGCGGTGGGGGCGGCTGAGCCATGCAAAAACCCAGAGACCTGGGTGGGACAGGAACATCCTGCAGGTGGCCAATGGCTTGTCGCATTGGCTGTGGGAAAACCTGCCATAGAGGGGATAGAAATCCTGGCCAAGGTTCTTTATTCATATTTCCAGAGTTTATCTGAAATTTATTTACAACTGCTTACCAATCTTATATATAATTCTTAAAGCACCATTTTTCAGACAATTCTGTTCCGGATGGAAAAGATGAAGGTACTCTAGACTTTCCCCAGAATTTCAGATGAAATCAACCAGAAACGCTGGGTGGAAATTTCTGGGTGTACTTGGAATGGGAAAAAAGATGGGAGGTGGAACTTAATTGCACAGGATGCCAAAATTCAGACTCCTGACGGTGGGTTAAACCTTTGGTTTGAAGACAGAAGAACATTTCAGGCAGGTTGACCTTTTCAATGCTGATGTTCAGGAAGGTCTTTTGTATTTATGAGCATGTCATGAATACTCATTAAAACTCCAAGTTCGGGGGGTTTTTATTCAGTTTTTTCATTTATTTTACTCATTTTATTTTATTTTTTTTTACAAGTTCGGCGGGGGCGGGGGGGTTTATTTGATAAAATTTTAGAGGAAAAAAATTCAGAACTTTGGACAGATGGAGACGGGAAGGCTTCACCTTCACCTTCATCCAACAGGTTCCATTGGAGGAGCGTGTACGAGGGCCAGAGGGACCCTAAACCATTTCTTCCACTTTTGTCAGCAGCAAACAAGGTAAGAGAAAATGGTGGGTCGCGCAGGTCAGCCGGCGTGGGTCGTGAAGGTCGGCTGGCGTGGGTCGCGAAGGTCGGCCGGGTTGGGTCCCGAAGGTTGGCCGGTTGGTAAAAATGGGTCTCCGGAAAAAAAAAAAGTTTGAAGAACACTGGTCTATGTGCAGCCCCAACATTCTTGGCTGAGGAGGAGGCAACTCGATCACTGCTATGCTCTGTTGACTGTGATGTTTTCGGTGGGTGTCCTCTGGTAGCCAGAGGCCTATAAGGCCTGGCCAGCTAAGGGTCTCCTGCACAGTTGCAGGTGCACTCTCCTTGGCTTGGCCTGCTGGAAGCAATGGGGTCACTGGCAGAGGGTGATGGAGTAGCAGCACCCTTCAAGTGTCTTGGGATGAAGCCTCTGGGGTGCCTCGCTGGTGCTTCTCTTTACTGTTGATGTGCAATGCCATCTGCCTGACCTCTTGAGGTGAAGGGCAGCTGGAGGGAGCTCAGGTTGCCCCATTCCCCTCTCACCGAGCCACTGTATCCATGGCTAGAGCAATGGAAAGCATTTCCAAGCACACATCCAGCAGGCACTGTGTTCTGTTGGACCTTGACTTCAAGACTACCAACATCCTTTTCATAGAGGCAGCCAAGATCTCACATGCTGAAGTCGCAACATCAGACAGAATGTGGATAGATGCCGTTAACCTTCATTCCGACCTGCGCTTGGCCCCTGGCAACTCTGCCTGAAGCTCCCCAGCATGTTTCTCCATCTCCAACATGTCTCTTATGGCTGAGTTCAGAAGCTCATCGCCTGCATGGTTCTCAGTAGGGGCCTGGTCACCAGAACTCCTCTAAGTATCAGAGACCTCGGATGTCACTTGCTCCGTCAGCTGTGGACTCATGTCTATGATGTGTTCAGTAGATTGTGACCCTGAACCAAATCCAGAGGCGTTAGCAACCGAGGTGAATGTTGCTGTGCTGGTGGAGGGTGCAGAGGAACATCTTGACAATGCATCCTCTGTGGGTCCTGACTCTTCCTGGAGCTGCAGCTAAGGGAAGGGGGTCTTCTCCTCTTATGCCTGGAGTGGGAATTGTGGAATTGGAGGCTGCATTGTGGAAACCTCAAAGCTTACACAAGGTTGCTTTATGTCCAGATAGGGGAAGCAGACAGGAGGCATTCTCAATAGGTAGTAGGACAATCCCAATCTCCCCTTCAGTACAGACATGGTCATCCTCTTTTCCTGCCAGATCCCTTTCAAATGGGGTTAGGATCCTGATGCCAGACATGGACATGAGTAGTTTCAGAGCATTCATGGCCACGTATTCTTCTGCAGCCCCCACAGCTGCCAATTCCTGTGGCTGCCTTACTGGTGAGAAGAATCTACTCGGGGCGCTTGAACAGTTATGGCTGTTGAATATATGCTGTTCTTGTTTTGGCAAAGGGTCACATGACTCGCAAAAATGGCACGCATTGGCGCATCACTGTAGTTGGGATTTTGCTGACCTGTCCAAAAGTAAGCTACCATTTTCTGCTTCTGTCCTTGTCGCACCTACCCTTTGCTCAAAGCCTCAAACGTTGCTTGGTTCTGATGAAAGATCACAGGCCTGAAATGTGAATTTAGTTTCTCTTCACAGATGGTGTCTAAGCTGCTGAGTTTTTAACCAGCACTTTTTGTTTCTATTTTAAACTCCTGGACTGTTTTGTGGCGTCTTCGGAGCATTAATTAACTCACCCACATGATGCATCAGATGGAGATGCCTGACATCCGGCTTCCTTCGTGACAACCCCCTCCAGTAGCAAATTTACAATGCTCCTTAGAGTGTGACTTTGCATTGAGTAGGCAGTGGCAATCACCCTGGTTGCCTGCAGCAGATCATTCATCCATTTGTGCTGCTGCAGCCAGGTTCTCCTATGGGCCCCACAGCTACTGACCTGCACTGCTACCTCCACCCAGACAGCATTGGCCTGGCAGGGTGACCTTCTGCTGTCATCCCTGGAAAGGGATGGGCTGCAGTGGGGCCACACACTGTCCGGTTTCAGACACCCATCCCCAGGATGGTCAACCTCCAAAGGAGGCGCACGGTGCAAAAAGGAACCATTCTTGAATTGCTGGTGATGAATACCTGTCCAGGTGCTCTTTAAATATGATGCCCAGATCTTTGAGTCTGTGAGGTAATGGTGGTGGGAGTCAATACCCTGCCTGCCCGCTTCAAGATTTTCTGAGTTTCACATGCATGAATAAGTAATGAGCTGAGACGCGTGTATGTAATAACCCTCACAAGACCCACGGGGATGACCAAATTGATCTCCCCGCGGGGCCCAGGGAATACGAGCTCACGGAGGGCCAGAGGCCTAGCAGCTGAGGCTCATGAATCAGGTACTTAAAAGCCAGCCTGGATTGCGACTGGCATGATCAGTATCCCGGCTGAGGTTTATGTATTGTATGCCGCGTTGCAAATTTTATTTTTGTTTGTCTAAATAAACCTTTGTTGTTTAACATTGTTGGGGCTCCAGAAGATATTATATTGGTGACAAGATAAAACTACAGCTGTGATTCTGGATGACAAGACTGTGTTTGAATTCCTCTGCACAACAGCAAGGTTAAAAATGCCGCTTTTTGGAGACTCTCGATTCAGGTGTAGAAGATTGGGCTCAGTATGTTGAGCAAATGCGCTATTTCTTTCAGGTGAATGTAATTACAGGAGATGACCGACAAAATGTCATATTCTTGATCGCCTGCAGAGCCCCAATCTTTATTGTTTAGTCTTAACTACCCAGCGGCACCCGATTCAAAGATCTTTGAGGAGATGGTAGCACTTGTGACAAACCATTATGACCTCAAACGGTCGGTGAAAGTACAGGTTCAACGGGCGAGATTCTCCGCAAATGCCGCTTCACGGCCACTTCCGGGGCCGATTCTCCCCCCCGGGCAGGGCTAGGAGCGTGGCCCTGTGCGTCACGGTGGCACGGCCTTGACGACGGTCGTCAAGGCCCGACGTCAAGCATCACGGCAGCTGACGCAGTTGGCGTCTTTCTCCTCAGCCGCCCGGCAAGACGTGGCGGCTTGATCTTGCCGGGCGGCGGAGGGGAAAGAGTGCGTCTGTTTTGGACGCTGGCCCGACGATCTGTGGGCACCGATCGCGGGCCTGTCCCCTCCCGAGCACAGTCGTGGTGCTCCCGTGCCAATCGGGCCTCTAGATGCCCCAAACGGGCATCTGGCGCCTGTTTCACGACGGCAGCAAGCAGGTGTGTTTGCTGCCGTGGTGAAACGGGCGTGAAGGCCCGGCCGCTCAGCCCATCAGCCTCGGAGAATCGCCGCTCGCCGTAAAAATCGGCGAGCGGTGATTCGTGGTGTGGGTCGGGCGTGGGGGGGGAGAATAGCGGGAGGGCGTGAAAAATGTTGGGAGGCCCTCCCGCTATTCTCCCATCCAGCGTGGGGGGCGGAGAATCGCGCCCAACATGGCCGGGCAGCCCCTGGAGGAGTCGGTCATGGAATTCCTGATGCGCCTCTGCATGCTGGCCGAACATTATGCCTATGGGCTATCCCTTCCAGAGATGCTGTGGGACTGCCTCATGTGCGGCATAATCAACAGGCTTGACAGTTGTTGGCAGAACTTTCTTTGGACTTAAAAAAAAAAATCATAAAATTATCCCTCTCACGTGAAAATGCGGGGACGGGAGTCCAGGAACTCCAGGGCTTCATGGATATGGGGGTAAGTCGCATTGGCCACCCCCCTTCCAGCGTGTAATGTCCCCCAAGAGCAGAGCTATGGGACCCAGTCACCAGCCGAGCAATGTCATGGTCAGACCCGTTGGCCAGGAACCACCACAGCCTAGCGAGTCATCTCTCCGGAACTTCAAGAGGAAGACTCGCAACGATGTTGCAACTGTGGTTGCAGGAACCGCAGAAACCGAGAACTGCAGAACAACAGCGAGCGCATAGCCCTGGTTGGGGAACACATCTACCCAGAGCTGGGGCTTTACAACCTGGGGAGGATGAGTGCATGCAGCTAAATTGCATTATGGCATAAAAAGTAGCCCCCATCAAGATCACCATCCAGGTAAATGCCCTCCCACTACAGATGGAAATAGACACAGGGGCTGCCATCTTGGTCATTGGGCAACAAACACACCGGAAAGTCCGTACAGGGATCCAACACCTGGACATAAAAGATGGCACGGTAGCACAGTGGGCAGCACGATAGCACAGTGGTTAGCACAGTTGCTTCACAGCTGCAGGGTCCCAGGTTCGATTCCCAGCTTGGGTCATTGACTGTGCAGGATCTGCATGTTTTCCCCATGCCTGCATTGGTATCCTCCGGGTGCTCCAGTTTCCTCCCACAGTCTAAAGCTGTGCAGGTTAAGTGGATTGGCCATGCTAAATTGCCCCTAGTGTCCCCCCACAAAAGGTTAGGTGGGGTTACTGGGTTACGGGGATAGGGTGGAGGTGTGGCTTAAGTAGGGTGCTCTTTCCAAGGGCTGGTGCAGACTCGATGGGCTGAATGGCCTCCTTTAGCACTGTAAATTCTATGATTCTATGACAATGCAGCATGACTGACGGTGTTTACCGGCGAACCATTGTCCTCGATGGAACAATGATGACTCTGGTTGCCACCGGCAGCAATCAGTTTACCTGCCACTGATAATGCTTCAGGGGTCTGGACCCAGTCTGTTGGGTGCGACAGTTTATAGAGGCTGCGTCTAGATAGGAAACAGATTTTTACAATGGGAACAGGTAGATTGTATGAGGTCCTGGGAAAATAGCCGGATGCTTTCCAAGACGGATTGAGGAAAATAAAGGGAGCCATGACCAAAGTTTGCGTGGACCCAGAAACCCAACTCAAATATTTTAGAGCCCACCCAGTTCCATATGCTCTGCGGGTATCACGGACAGTGGGACCATGAACACAGCCGACTTCCAAACTTGGTGATTATTCGCCCAGTTCAGTTTCTGGCATGGGCGGCACTAATAGACCCAGTGGTGAAGCCTTGCTCTCAATTTAGTTAGTCTGCAATACGCTTACTTCAGCCTGGGAGAGATGACCTCAAAGCATTAATCACCATATAAGGGGGATAACAGGAGAGCTTTTGAGAAAATATACGAACACACCCAACTGTCAGACATGTTTACATGTCTTCTATTAGCGTTATCCATGAGCATCATGATAAACCCATGATTAAAATTCTTTTCACTTGCAACCTGATTTCTTACTTCTGTGGTATTGTCACATATCGGAAGGTTGTGAGGTTTCTGGTTGGAACTGTATCTATGGAAACCCTGAGAATTTGAACATGCCAGTGAAGCTAATGTCCCTGTAAAGCCTGCTTTCAATATCATGTCGCTTGCATAGCTAATATTTATTGGGGTCAGATTAGAAGCTTCTTCCTGAACTGACTTTGGATGAGGCTGCATTGATACTAATGCATTGTTACTGCTCAGAGAAGTTCACTCAAGTTGGTGGAGATGGACCATCAGAGTACAGTATATAGTAGCAAAACAAAATTAGGCTGTTCGGCCCATTGAGTCTGCTCCGCCATTCGATCATAGCTGATATGTTTATCATTCCCATTCTGCCTTCTCCCCCGAACTCCTGATCCCCATAATAATCGAGAAATCAAGAATCTGTCAATCACTGTCTTAAGGACACTCAGTGGCTTGGCCTCCACAGCCTTCTGCAGCAATGAATTCCACAGATTTACCACCCTCTGGCTGAAGGAATTCTTCCTCATCTCAGTTTTAAAGGATCGTCCCTTCAGTCTGAGGCTGGGCCCTCAGGTTCTAGTCTCTCCTGCCAGGGGAAACATCGGCTGGATTATCCACTGTTGGGATTCGCCGTTGCGTGGCAGCCCAAGGGTTTCCCGATGGCCTGGGGCTGCCCACAATGGGAAACCCCATTGGCCAGCTGGCGAGATGGAGAATCCCAGGGGTGCGCTGCACTAAAAATCTGGGGCTGGATTCTCCGCACCCCAACACCAAAATCGCGTCCGGTGATTGGGTGGAGAATCCAGTTTCCCCTGCAGGAAATCGGGCCTGACACCGGTCCCGCGATTCTCCAGCCCCCGAAAAGCAGCGTACTCGGGGAGTGTGCCGCGCTGATTATCCACCGCCTCAGGCCATTGCCAAAGGCCCACCACGCTATTCTCCATCCCCAACCGGCCGAATTCCCAATGATGTGGACCACTCATGGTCCCACTGTCCATGATACCCGCATGGAGGCTGCGGACTCATCGGCAGCACTATTTCCATGGTCCAGGTCCACGGTTTGAGTCCGCCATGGAGTAGGCGCGGCCGCTGGAGCCGCCGCCGTGTGCATGCGCAGCATCTGACCCGGAAGTACGGGGGGCCGTATCGGCAGCTGGAACTGCGAGCTCCCCGACGGCTGCCTGCCAGCCCCCTGCAAGGCTGTGAATCTGGCCTTTTGATGTCAATTTCCCGGCATAAAAGACCATAGTTTTCACAACGGTTTAGGGACATAGTCCCAAAAACGGAGAATCCAACCCCTGGTGCGGCAGGATGGAGAATCCCGCCCATCTTCTCCACGTTCACTCTATCTAGACCTTTCAGTATTCTGTAAGTTTCAATGGGACTCCCCCCTCCTCATCTTTCTAAACTCCATCAAATACAGACCCAGAGTCATAAACCGTTCCTCATGTGACAAGCAGTTCATTCTCGGGATCATTCTGGTGAACCTCCTCGAGACCCCCTCCAAGGCCAACACATCCTTCCTTGGATAGGGGACACAAAATTGCTCACAGTATTCCAAATGGGGTCTGACTAGAGCCTTATACAGCCTCAACAGTACATCCCTGCTCTTGTATTCTAGCCTTCTCAAAATTAATGCAAGTATTGCACTTGCCTTTCTAACTGCGAACTGAACCTGCATATTAACCTGAATCTTGAACTAGGACTCCCAAGTCCCTTTGTGACTAAGATTTCCAGAGACAATGTCCTCATCATTCCTCAGCTCTTTCTATTCAATGGGGATCTGTAATTCACTCAGAGCTGTATCTCTATATTGATAGTCCCCTCCTGAGGGGATACATTTGGACTAGCATTTGAAAAAGTGTGTTAATCAGAGGAGTGGAAGGACCTTCTATAGGTATTGCACTGCATATGGGATACATAAAAAGTAGAAGCAGGAGGAGGCCTTTCGGCACTTCGAGCCTGCTCCGACATTCATTATGATCATGGCTGATCATCAAGTTCAATACCCTGATCCTGCCTTATCCCCATATCCCTTGATCCCTTTTGCCCAAGTGCTATATCTAATTATTTCTTGAAATTACACAACATTTTGGCCTCAATCACTTTGTGGTAGCGAATTCCAGATTCACCAGCCTCTGGATGAAGATCACCTCAGTTCTAAAAGGTTTACCCCTTATCCTCAAACTATGACCACTAGTTCTGGACTCCCCTACCATCGGGAACATTCTTACTAGATCTACCTTGTCTAATCCTGTTAGAATTTTGTAAATTTCTATGAGATCCCCTCTCACCCTTATAAACTCCAGTGAATGTAATCCTAATTGACTTAGTTTCTCCTCCTATTCGTCTTACCATCCCAGGAATCAGCCTGGTAAACCTTCGTTGCACTCACTCCATAGTAAGAACATCCTTCCTCAGGTAAGACACCAAAACTGGACACAATACTCCAGGTGTAGCCTCACAATGCCATATACAACTGCAGTAAAACATCTCTATTCCTATACTCAAATCCTCTAGCTACGAAGGCCAACATGCCATTTGCCTACTTTACTGCCTGTGCGCTTACTTTCAGCGACTGATGCACGAGGACACCAAGGTCTCACTCAGCATCCACCTCTCTCAATATTCATCCATTCAAATAGTAATCTGCCTTCCTATTTTTGCTACCGAAGCTGATAACCTCACATTTATCCACATTGTACTGCATCTGCCATGCATATGCCCACTCACTCAGCCTGTCCAAATCCCAGCGAAGCATCTCTGCATCCTCCTCACAGTTCACCCTCCCACCCAACTTTGTACCATCTGCAAATTTGGAGATGATCCATTTAGTTCCCTCGTCCAAATCATTAACATACAATGTGAACAGTTAGTCTACTAGCACAGATCCCTGCAGGACCCCACTAATCAGTGTTTGCCAATCAGAAAAAGACCTATTTATTCCAACATTTTGCTTCCTGTCTGCTAGCCAGCTTTCTCTTTTTTTTGGGAAATATTTTTATTACATTTTTGATTATATATACAATTGCATTTCGTGCTCATTATTGTACAGTGCATAAGATTCTTTTGCATCTATTTACATATTGTCACCGTCTGTCTTGATGCGCTATCCTCTTCATCCCCCCCTCCCCACTTGATATCCTCCCTGTTCGCTCGGGGGTGCCCCCCCTTTATTTCCGCTCTCTCCATTCCCCCCTTACTTCCTTTGTGTTTCCCACCGCGCCTGCCTTGTGGGGGGGGGGGGGGGGTGTGTCTTCCACCTCCTTCCCTTCCCTCTGTGTTGTTCCCTTTATTCCCCTCGGGATTCCCTCCTCTTTTCCTCCCCCTTTCCCACTAGGGTTGTGTATTCCTGTCAGTCCTCTTCTAATTTTTCTTCCTTTCTAGTTATTGTTGGCTTCAAACAGGTCCTCGAACAGGCTGGAAAATTGCCCCCATGCTTTAAGGAAGCCTTCCTCAGGATGGTGCATTTGATATTCTGGAGGAATTCCGCCATGTCTGTCAGCCAGTCTGCAGCTTTGTGTGGTGCTGCTGATTATCAGCTGAGCAGGATTCTCTGGCGTGCGATTAAGAAAGCGGAAGCTAGGGCGTCGGCCCTCTTCCTCATGTATAGCTCTGGCTGCTCCGATACCCCGGAGATTGCCACATTTGGGCACGGCTCCACCCTCACCCCCACAACCTTGAACATTGTCTCGGAAAAAGGTTGTCCAGAACCCAACAAGCTTGGGGCAGGCCCAAAACATGTGGGTGTGATTAGCCGGGCCTCTCTGGCACTGTTCACATTTGTCCTCCACCTCTGGGAAGAACCTGTTAATTCGGGTTCTGGTTAAGTGTGCTCTGTGCACCACTTTGAACAGCATGAGGCTGAGCCTTGCTCACGAAGAGGTGGAGTTGGCCCTGCTCAGTGCTTTACTCTGAAGTCCCCAACCCACTTCTGTCCCCAATTCATCCTCCCATTTCTGTCTGGTCTCATCTATCGGGCCCTGTCCACTAGTTGTCCATACATTTTCCCACCGTGTTCTCTTTTCTTTCTGTCCATCTTCATCAGGTCCTCTAATAGTGTGGTCTCACCCCCCCCCCCCCCCCCCCCCCCCCACCCCCCACCCACAAGGCATCTGCAGACACTGAAAGATGCCCTCATAAGAACGGGCTATGGTGCTTGACTCATCAATCGACAGTTCCAACGCTCCACAGTTAACGACCTCCTCAGAAGACAAACACGGGACACAACCGACAGAGTACCCTTTGTCTTCCAGTACCTACCCGGAGTGGAGGAACTATGACATCTTCGTCGGAGCCTTCAACACCAATGAAGTTGAACATCTTGCCAAGGCCATCCCTACACCCCCACTACTTTCCTTCAAAGAAGCGCGCAACCTCAAACAGACCATTGTTTGCAGCAAACTACCCAGCCTTCAGGAGAACAGCGATCACAACACCACACAACTCTTGCCATGGCAACCTCTGCAAGATGTGCCAGATCATCGACATGGATATCACCAGTACACATGAGAACACCACCCACCAGGTACACAGTACGTACTCTTGCAACTCGCCCAACGTGTTACCTCATGCGCTGCATGAAAGGATGTCCCAAGGCGTAGTACATTGGCGAGACCATGCAGACACTGTGACAATGAATGAACGGACATCGCGCAACAATCACCAGGCAGGAATGTTCCCTCCCAGTCTGGGAACACTTCAGCAGTCAAGGGCATTCAGCCTCTGATCTCCGGGTAAGCGTTCTCCAAGGTGGCCTTCAGGACGCATGACAATGCAGAATCACTGAGCAAAAACTGATAGGCACGTTCGCACGCATGAGTATGGCCTCAACTGGGACCTTGGATTCATATCTTACTACATTCACCCCCCATCATCTGGCCTGGGCTTGCGAAATCCTTCCAACTATCCTGGCTTGAGACAATTCACATCTCTTTAACCTGTGATTATCTCTCTCTCCAGTCGCACCATCTGGACTGGAAAGATTTAATTACCTGCAAAAACTCGCATTCAAAGTATCATCTTGCATCATTGACTTTGTTTATCTTTAACCTGGTGTTGTAAGACGTCTCACTGTGCCCACCCCAGTCCAATGCCGGCATCTCCATATCAGAATTTGATTCACCCAATTTATATTGGATGGCACAGTGGCACGCACAGTTGCCTCAGTGTCAGGTTCCAGGGTTCGATTCTGACCTCGGGTTACTGTCTGTATGGAGTTTGCACATTCTTCCCGTGTCTGCGTGCATTTCCTCTGGGTGCTTCAGTTGCCTCCCACAAGCCAAAAATGTACAGGTTAGGTGGATTGGCTATGTTAAATTGCCACTAGATGGGATTACGGGGATAGGGTGGGTTGATTGAGCCTAGTTAGGGCGCTCTTTCAGAGGGTCAGTGCAGACCTGATGGGCCAAATGACCTCCTTCTACACTGTCGGGATTCTATGATATGCAAATTAAAGTCACCCATATTCCTTTATCACATGCATCTTTGATTTCCTGTCTAATGCTATTTACAACATTACCACTGCAGTTTGATGGTCTGTACACCACCCCTACGAATATGTTTTGTCCCTTGATATTTCTTAAGGTGACTCAGACAGATTCCACATCATCTGTACTAATATCTTTCCTCAATATTGTGCCAATATCTTCTTTAATCAATAATGGAACTCCACCACCTTTTCCATGCTGTCTGTCCTTCCTAAAAACTGAGTAGCCCTCAATGTTTAGTTCCAATCCTTGGTCACCTTGGACTAATGTCTCCATAACCCCAACTATATCATACCCATTTACATCTATCAGTGCAACTAATTAATTCATTTTATTTTGAATGCTCCGTGCGTTCAGGTACAAAACCCTACGGCTAGACCTTTTAACGTTCCTTGACCCATCCCTACTATTTTTTACAGTGTCATTATCTGATACAGACAATTGATTTCTCTACCTATAATTTTCAAAGAATTTACAGTGAAGGATGCCATTCAGCCCAGCGAGTCTGCATGGCCCTTGGAAAGAAAAGCCCACACCTCCACCCTACCCCCGCAACCCAATAACCCCATCTAACCTTTTTGGACATTAAGGTTAATTTATCATGGCCAATTCACCTAACCTGCACATCTTTGGACTATGAGAGGAAACTGGAGCGCCTGGGGGAAAAACCACGCACACACGGGGTGAATATGCAGACTCTGCACAGGCAGTGACCCAAGGCGGGAATCGAACCTGGGACCCTGGCGTTATGAAGCAACAGTGCTAACCAATGTGCTACTGTGCCGCCTCAGGAGACATTGCTCCAAGGTGACCAAAGATCGGAACTAAACATTGAGGCTATTCTCCTTGCTGTCTTTTCCTCTTGCTCTTGATTCCCTTACTCTGAATCCTTACATAGGTTCCCATCCCCCTGCCGTATTAGTTTAAATCCTCCTCAACCACTCTAGTAAGTACCTCCCCAAGGACCTCAGTCTGGGTCCTGCCCAGGTGGAACTCATTCAGTTTGTACAGGTCCTAACTCCCCCAGAACAGGCCCCAATGTCCCAGGAATCTGAAACCCTCCCCTCCCCCCACACCATCTCTTCAGTCACGTATTCAACCGATATATTCTGCTATTTCTACTCTGACTAGCACATGGCACTGGTAGTAATACTGTGATCACTACCTTTGAGGTCCGACTTTGCAACTTTCTTCCTAACTCCCTATATTCTGTTTTCAGCACCTCATCCCTTTTTTTTTTAACCTATGTTGTTCATGCCGATGTGTACCACGACCACTGGCTGTTCACCCTGCCCCTCCAGAAAGCCCTGTAACCGCTCCGAGACATCCTTGACCCCAGAACCAGGGAGGCAAAATATTATCCTGGAGTCTTGTTTGTGGCCACAGAAACACCTATCTATTCCCCTTACAATCGAATCTTCAATAACTAGTGTATTCTGACACTTTTTATTCCTCTCCTCTGCACCAGAACCAACCATGGTGCAAAGGATTAGGTTGTTGATGATTTCCCATGAGAGGTTATTACCCTCAAACACTGCCCAAAATGGTATATCTGTTTTGCAAGGGAATGGCCACAGGAGATTCCTGCACTGCCTGACTAACTCTCTTGCTCTGCCTGGTGGTCACCTTCCTGCCTGTGCAGCCTGAGGCCTGCGGTGTGACCACCTCTCTATACGTGCTATCCATGAGACTCTCCGCCTCGCAGATACTCCACAGTGTACCCTGCAGCTGCTCCGACTCCGAAACATGAGCTTCCAGGAGCTGCAGCTGAAGATGCTTCCTACACACATGCAGGCCCTGGGCACTGGAAATGTTTCCAGCCTCCTGCATGGAGCAAGAGAAGCAGACCAAGGCTTTGAGTTCTCCTGCCATGACTTGCCCCTTTAAATTAAAGCTTTGGAAGATGCTTGATATTGGACTATATCCAATTCTTTATGGCTCTTCTTTCCTTGTCACTACCAATTATTGCCTTTACAGATTATAAGCCATAAAACATATTTTCAAACTATCAGTGATGAAAGTTGCAAAGACTTACTGACCTTTCCCACTACTTATCAATCAGCTCTCTCTCTCATAGCCTCAGCTGCAACAAGACAGAAGATTTAAAAGTTACAAAGTAAGGAGAAAAAGCAAAGAGCACCTCTTCCTGCTTTGTACCAAATTCCCAATCTGCTTCAAATTCCCAAGTTTAAAAATCGCTCTGTCCGTGCCTCACTCCGGATCCAGCCTCTCCCTCTGCACCTGTGTAAAACTCACAGACGTTTCATTCTGTAAGCATTCAATGCCTGAGAGGGAAACAAAGGACAATTATTCTCGGACATACAGATCAGAAGGTATGATTCAACAAGAGCAGGAGGACATTCAACATCTACAGTCATCAAAAACTCAGCTATGTGAATGCACCATCCTATTGCCCTGTTGAATTGGACAGCTCTCTTCAGCTTTTACTTACTTGCTCCTACATTTCTCCCTCTTCTGAGTTACCTGCTGTGCTTCTTACCATTTCAACTGCAATAGCTTTCTGCTTAACTGTTGAAACCTACCTTCATTTTCCTTTCTTCCTGTGACACAGACTGAGTCAGGAATAGGATTCTTGCTAAAATTAGGTCCTGCTTATTAAACGATGCCCTAATTCCAAGGAAAGTGTGCTGAGGTGCCGGCAACATGACCTGGGTGATTGAAAGTCCCACTCATCATTTTACCAATGATTGCAGGAAATCCTTAGCTACCACATCTGACCAAAAATTCAAATGGACTGCTATTGGCCAAACTTAAGATTGGTCCTCTTGTCCGGATTTCTCACAACCTTTGAGAATTCTATTTAAACAACCTTTCCATCATTTGCTGAACCAGTGTTAGAGGAACATGTAGTTAATTGGAAAGAATTTACTTTCTAGTGGTAAGCAAATGCAGTTTCTCTCATCATGGGCGGGATTCTCCCCTTCCCGGCGGGGCGGGGGTTCCCGGCGACGGAGTGACGTGAACCACTCTGGCGTCGGGCCGCCCCAAAGGTGCGGAATCCTCTGCACCTTTAGGGCCAAGCCCTCACCTATAGGGGCTAGGCCTGCGCCGGAGTGGTTGGCACCCTGCCAGCCGGTGGGAAAGCCCTTTGCCGCCACGCCAACCGGTGCCGAAGGGATTCCGCCGGCCGGCGGAAGTTGATGGCCGATGCGGAGGAGAAAGAGTGCCCCCACAGCACAGGCCCACCCGCGGATCGATGGGCCCTGATCACAGGCCAGGCCACCGTGGGGGCACCCCCCCCCCCCCCCCCCCCCGGCGCCAGATCGCCCCGTGCCCCTCCCCAGGACCCCAGAGCCCGCCCACGTCGCCAGGTCCCGCTGGTAAGGGAGGTGGTTTAATTCACGCTGGCGGGACCGGCATTACAGCAGCGGGACTTCGGCCCATCGCGGGGGGTCGGAGAATCCCGCCCCATGTTTGTATTCTTAGTAACAACCAGCATTTACTTTGAGTTGTGGCTAACTTCATCAAAAAAGAAATGGAAAGAACGTGTATCTTGACAGTTTTTGCACTTAAATGCTTTGAAGAAATAAAATATTAGTGTTGTGTTGAATAAAACATATTTTAACATATTATGTTTCAAATATATATTTTCCCCATTCTTTTAGGTCCCATCACATTATAACCCATTCTAATCCTGAGAGAATCGTAACATCCAATTATTCTTACTTGCTTGGTGGCTGGTTCAAATATGGCTACAGTACGTGTGCTCTGCCCAAAGGCAAGCTTCTCAGTTCAGCCCAAGATGTTTTCCAGCCAGTTTTTATTTTGTCAGTGATGGCTTGCTGTTTGTCTTCCGCTTTCGGGGACAGGGCGAGGAAGCAGGTCTCAAATTTCCCACAGATGGAACGGGAATCAAACCTGTGCTGTTGTCGTTATTCTGAACTTACTGCTTCCATCCAGCTGACTGAGCTAATAGCCCCCCAACAGTAGGCATAAATTGTGTGGAATGAAATGGTCACGTGGCTTGCTGATCGATGAAGATATACAGGAATTGTTGTGGATTGATCTTTTGGTTAGTAATTAAGTATGAAAATCAAGTAAAAAATTCAACTGTATTAGCAAATGCAAATCAGAAAATGTTATTTTTCCTATAAGTAAGATTCAATTTGTGATTACTGTATGCAGATTGTAGATAATCAGAAAAGCTGGAATTTTCCGTTCTGTAGAATAAATGCAATGGCAGGTAGGAAATTTGGCATGATTGCCTCTAGGCGCTGGCCAGACTTTTGCACCCAATTGTCTGCTTTTCAGCTCATTAGTTATGCATTGGTGCGGAGCTCATTGAATTGTGTGGCAGGGCGGGCAGTGATTTGTCTGCCTCACTGTCACCTCATGTGGTCGCAGGTCCTGGCACTATATTTAAATGGTACCCCGCAGTCACTCACTGCATGCCAGTTGTGGGCTGACCACCTGCATTACCATGACGACCATGGGCAGCATGGTAGCACAAGTGGATAGCACTGTGGCTTCACAGCGCCAGGGTCCCAGGTTCGATTCCCCGCTTGGTCACTGTTTGTGCGGAGTCTGCACATTCTCCCCGTGTCTGCGTGGGTTTCCTCCTGGTGCTCTGGATTTCTCCCACAGTCCAAAGACGTGCAGGTTAGGTGGATTGGCCATGATAAATTGCCCTTCGTGACCAAAGAGAAATGAAAATGAAATAAAAATCGCTTATTGTCACGAGTAGGCTTCAAATGAAGTTACTGTGAAAAGTCCCTAGTCGCCACATTCCGGCGCCTGTTCGGGGAGGCTGTTACGGGAATCGAATCGTGCTGCTGGCTTGCCTTGGTCTGCTTTCAAAGCCAGCGATTTAGCCCTGTGAGCTAAACAGCCCCTGTTTAGGAGGGGTTATTGGGTTACGGGGATAGGGTGGAAGTGAGGGCTTGGGTGGGTCGGTGCAGACTCGATGGGCCAAATGGCCTCCTTCTGCACTGTATATTGTATGTTCTCTGACCAAATGCAAAGAAACCCTCAGCTCCACAGTTCAGCAAGGCCTCTCTCAGGATTCTCCTCCAGGCCGTCCAGAAAAGGCGTGAGGTTCTCTTTCAGAGGGATGGGAGCAGGAGATCCTCCCACCTGACTATGCCGGCCTGGGACAAGGTCGGCAGGGAGATCAGCTCCCGTGCCACTCAGGAAAAAAACGGCCTGCAATGCAATAAAAACATGAAGGATCTGCAGCCTACAATGCAGTAAAAACATGAATGATCTACTCCGCTTCGCCCCGTCAGGGTAAGTGAAACGTCTACTCACTCCAAATTCACACTTTCTTAAGGTCATCGGGCCGTCCGAGGGTTAGAGTTCACAGAGATGTCACACATGACCAGCAGATGGGACATCAGCATTGAATGTCTGCCAGCCTCTTAAGTTCAACACTTCATTAAGGCACAAATGGTGTCTTAATCCCTTACTGGGGAGGTCTCAGCACACACAACATGAATGCATGCTTCTGAACTGCTCTTTTCTCAAGTCAATCTAGCTATCTTTTTGCAGGCCAAGATCGGCCACAATCCATGGGAGAGAGTGAAGCCCGAAGTTGATTCCTGAGCGGAGGTCACTCTCCACCCATGAAGAGCAAACTGCTATGCTCGCTGGAGAGGATACGGATTGCTCCTGCATGGAAGGCAAAATCGGCCTCTCCCAACAAGCTTTTGAGGGTCCATGCAATACACATGAGCCGCATGCGGACAATGACCATGAGTGGCCTCTGGTATAGGGGCCTGCCTGGTCATTCATTAATTTTCCCTATTCCAACCACAAGCAAGGAAAGGCAGAGGAAGACTCAAAGCAAGTGCCTCAGCCTTAGCCCCAGCTCCACCCCCAGAACACCACAGATGAGGATATGGAGGAAGCATCGATGAAAACACATCATTGCATTCACCTGCATCCTCCACTAGCGCAGGTACACGCACCTGGATGGGTCCTAGTTCCAGAGCAGGCTTAGGGTCACATCACCACATGATCTCCTCACGATTAGATGTCCACAGCAGGCGGAGGATGTGACTGCTGAGATTTCTGGCACTCAGAGGACTGCTGGAGACCAGGCCCCTGCAGTGTCCCAGTTCAATGATGAGTCTCTGCAATCGCCCAAAGAAATGTTGGAGATGCAGCAGGGCAGCAGGGTAGCATGGTGGTTAGCATAAATGCTTCACAGCTCCAGGGTCCCAGGTTCGATTCCCGGCTGGGTCACTGTCTGTGTGGAGTCTGCACGTTCTCCCCCTGTGTGCGTGGGTTTCCTCCGGGTGCTCCGGTTTCCTCCCACAGTCCAAAGATGTGCGGGTTAGGTGGAATGGCCATGCTAAATTTCCCGTAGTGTCCTAATAAAAGTAAGGTTAAGGGGGGGGTTGTTGGGTTACGGGTATAGGGTGGATACATGGGTTTGAGTAGGGTGATCATGGCTCGGCACAACATTGAGGGCCGAAGGGCCTGTTCTGTGCTGTACTGTTCTATGTTCTATGCAGAGACAGAGGAGGGTAACATCAGGCAGAGTTGTCAGAAGCTGTCACGAGACTGGAAGGAAGGATGGAGGAGCCTGTCCATATTCTGCCTGATGCCATGGCTCCAACATACAAACACATTGACGTCTCCAAGGGAAGGGTGGCGGCCACTTTTGAGACCTTGGTCCAGTGGTTTCTGCTGGATGTGCATTCGGACTTGCACACAATTGCTCTATGCCAGCATTGGTTCTGTGAGAATGGGAATGGGGCAACTCGATCTCCTTCTAGTTGCCCCTTCCCACAAGGAGCTGGAGAATGGCACCTAAAGGGATGAAGAGCACCAGCACGATGTCCTGCTGCTCCAAATCCTCTCCACCTAGACCCCGTCAACTTGAGCAGGTCAAGCTAAGGAGGGTGTAGCTACCCCAGAGCAGGAGACCCTCAACAAGGCTTTGGGCATCCAGAGGACACCTGCCAAAGCCATCTCAGACAACAGAGCATAACAGTCAGCAGGCTGCCTCTACCTCTGCTGTATATGTCAGGGCTGCACCTCAGACGTAGCAAGAGAGTTATGAAAATTACAAGTTTTGAATACACAGTGGTGGCATGGCTGATTGTTCACTGTACATAATCTTCACTATTGCATACATATTTTGCTTTTATCCCTCTCCAAGTCTCAGGATTTGTTAAGAAAAACATGATATGGTAAGAAATGACAAGCTTAGTACAGATGATTTTTCATCTTTGTGGCTTTCGGCATAACTCTCATAGGTGGTTGAGACATGCGTTTTCCTCATCTGGGTCTGCAGTATACAGAAATATTTGTTTAGTATAGGAACGTAGAATTTTAGAAGCCCTCTGGAATGTAGGAAATATTCTGTAGCCGTCAGAAAATGTTTTCTAAAACAATATTATTTAGATTGATAACCTCCAAATCGCATGAAGATGGTGTTTCTGAAACATGTGTTTTACTCAATTGCTGCTTCAACTTTAATACTGAAGACCATTGCCTTTCTTCAAATGTGTCTTTCTGTTTCCGATTTCTGAACTCTTTTGGCAGTACAAGAATGTCAAATTAACTTCTTAAAGAAAATGTAAACGCAGATGACTGGCTTTAGGAACTGCAGTAATTACTATTTGGTGCTCACAACAATATCAGTCAGTATTGCTTAAACAGCCTTTTCCTGTGGTCCAGTACAATTTTATTTAAGCTGAAAAGGTATGTAGTTTAGCATTTGTCAGCTTGCACAAAAGAATGTTAATGCACCTAAAAGAGCCATTGACAGTGTTTGAGAAAACGAAAATTCCACTGCATGGGTGAATTCAGTATAGATTAGTTCCTCAAAAGCTGCCAAGTAACATTCCAAATAGCAGGAAATGGTGAACTGAAGTAAATTTGGCAGAAAATGTGACTCTTCATGTGAGTTAACTATATGTTGTAGCTCCAAGTAATAAGAGGAATACATTTCTGCAGGTAACTTTACCATTGACTTGTCAATATGCAGAAAATGACAATCTGCATCCTGGATAATATGTGGATTTAAAGCTGCTTGCAAAAGTGGAGTGCTAAGAATGTAGACTAAACATTTCAATTTAACCAGTTATCGTGGAATGGATCCAATTAAATTTAACCATACAAGAGGAGCAAAGAGAAAAAATTAAAAGAGACTAGTAGCTAATATTAAATGGCTATCAGCCTACAAATAAGTTTAAAGTGGTAAAAGTAAAAGTGGCGCCGATTAGGGACCAGAAAGGGGATTTATGCGAGAGACAGAGGGTATAGCTGAGGTATTAAATTAATCCTTTGTATCTTTCTTTAACAAAAAACAAAATATTGCACAGCCCATGGTGAAAGAGGAGGTTATTTAGCTGCTTGAAGGGTTTGGAATGAATAAGGAAGAGGTACTGGATAGGCTGTCTGCGCTTAACAGTTGATAGGACACCAGGACCAGATGGTGTGTGACCAAGGATAGAGGGGAGCAAGAATGGTTATTGTAGAGTATGTTCCAGTCTTCTTTAGACACAGGGGTGGTGACAGGGGACTGGAGAATTGCTGATGTTACTCCATTGTTCAAAAAAGGGTGTATGGATAAGCCCAGCAACTATAGGGCAGTAAGTTTAACATCTGAGGAGGGGAGGCTTCAAGAAACAATCATTTGGACAAAATTCATAATCACTTGAACTTGGGGCAGCACTATGGCACAGTGGCTAGCACTGCTGCATCACAGCACCAGGCACCCGGGTTCAAATCCAGCCTTGGGTGACTGTGTGGTGTTTGCATGTCCTCCACGTGTCTGCATGGGTTTCCTTTGGGTGCTTCGGTTTCCTCCCACAGTCCAAAGATGTGCAGGTTAGGTGGATTGGCCATGCTAAATTTTCCCATAGTGTCCACAAAAATGGTTAGGTGCGGTTATGGGGTTGTAGGGATAGGGAAGGGCAATGGGCCTAGGTAGGGAGCTCTTTCGGGGGGGGGGGGGGGGGGCACAGACCCGATGGGTCAAATGGTCCCTCTTCACTTTAGAAATTCTATGGTTCTAAATGCGTGTTAATTAAGGACAGTCAGCAAAGATTGGTTAAGGTCAAATCATGTTTAAGTAACATGCTGGAGTTTTTAGATGAGGTATTGGGATGGTTGAGAGTAATGCTGTTGATTTGTTCATGGACTTCCAGAAAGCGTTTGATAAAGTACCACACAGCAGATCTGTGTGCAAAGTTATAGCTCATGGAATAAACGGAACAGTAACAACAATGATACAAAATTGGTGGAGTAGCAGGAAACAGAGAATAGTTGTTGATGGATGGTTAAGTTTTTTTTTAGAGTGGAAGAAGATGACTAGAGCAGTTTCCCAGGGGTAAGAGCTGTGACCCTTACTCTTCCTGATACATACTGATGATCAACATCTTGGTGTTCAGGTCACAACTTCAAAATTTGCGAATGATTCAAGCGTTTGAAGCATTGTGAACTGTGAGGAAGATATTGTGGAACTTCAAAAGGACATAGATAAGTTGGTGGAAAGCGAGCAAGTGGCAGATGAAGTTTAATGCAGGGAAATGTGAAATGTCCATTTTTGTAGGAAGAATGCAAAGAGCCAATAGCCAGAATTTTGCGCCTGTTCACATCGGCGAGACCTTCTGGTCCCAGCGGTGCCACACCCCCACCGTGGATTTCCCGGTGACGAAGGGTGGATTCAATGGGAAACCCCGTTGACAATGGTGGAACCAGAAGATCCCGCCACTGGCTAATGGCAGGCTGAGTCCACTGCCACGAAACACATGGAGGGTTGTGTGGAAAATCCAGCCTGTCATAAAGTGAAGGGTAAAGTTCGAAAGGGGGTGCAGGAGCAGAGAGACCTGTGTGTAAATGTGTATAAATTATTGAATATGGCAGGATAGTCATACAGCATCCTAAGCTTTATTATTAGGAGCATAGAGTATAAAAGCAAGTAAATCACATTAAACGTGTGTAGAGCATTGGTTCAGCCTGAAATAGAGTATTGTGATCAGTTCTTGGTGCAGCGTTTTAGGAAAGATGTGAAGGCAACAGAGAAAGTTGCAGAAAAGATTCACAAGAATGGTCCCAGGGAGGAGGATTGGAGAAGTTGAGACTATTTTCTTTGGAGAAGAGCTGTGGGATTCTCCGTGGGCGGGATCCTCTGCTTCACCGGCAGTGCACCCACGTCTGTGGGTTTCCTCGACGGTGTGGGATGGCTACAACGGGAAACCCCATTGGCCAGCTGCCGGAATGGAGGGTCCCTCTGCCAGCAAGGGCAAGCCGTGCTGGGAAACGGAGCTGGCGGGATGGAGAATCCTGTCCGAAAATTTTTATTGTGATATTCAAAATCTTGAGGGATTTGGATGGAGAAGATAGGTAGAATCTATTCCCACTGGTAGAAGGATTGAGAACAAGACAGCACAGATTTAAGGTAATTGGCAAAAGAAGAAATGATGACATGAGGAAAATATTTTTCATGCAGCAAGTGGTTAGGATCTGGAATGCAATGCCAGGGAGTGTGGTGGAGGCAGGTTCAATCGAGGCATTTATTTTTTTTTTTATAAATGTTTTTATTCAGTTTTCGTATTTTATATTGAACAAATTACAAATTGTTAGGAGAGAGAAACAAAAAAAAAACAAACAAAAACAAACACGCAAAAATTAACATACATATTTACAGGTAAGCATCTTCGTAGTAGTAACTGCGCCCCCCCCCCCCCTCAACATGTTTATTTAGCTTGGTTTTGGGCCTTAGCTAGCCATCGAACCCCCGTAACGAACCTGTAGCCCCCCCCCCCTCCCGCTACCTTCCCCCGACTATTCTTCCTCTTGTACATTGGCCACAAATAGGTCCCGGAACAGTTGCATGAATGGCTCCCACGTTCTGTGGAAGCCGTCGTCCGACCCTCGGATGGCAAATTTGATTTTCTCCATTTGGAGAGATTCCGAGAGGTCGGACAGCCAGTCCGCAGCTCTGGGCGGTGCTGCTGACCGCCAGCCAAACAGGATTCTACGGCGGGCGATCAGGGAGGCAAAGGCAAGGGCATCCGCCCTCCTCCCCAGGAATAGATCTGGCTGTTCTGAAACCCCGAAGACCGCCACTATCGGGCATGGCTCCACCCTCACTCCCACCACTTTGGACATTACCTCGAAGAAGGCTGTCCAGTACTCCACGAGTCTGGGGCAAGACCAGAACATGTGGGCGTGGTTGGCCGGGCCTCTTTGGCACCGTTCACATCTGTCTTCCACCTCCGGGAAGAACCTACTCATACGGGTTCTTGTTAAGTGGGCTCTATGTACCACTTTTAGTTGCGTCAGGCTGAGCCTTGCGCACGTGGAGGTGGAGTTGACCCTATGCAGTGCTTCGCTCCAGAGTCCCCACCCGATCTCCATCCCCAGGTCGTCCTCCCATTTCCTCCTTGTTGCGTCCAGAACGGTGTCGTCCCTATCTACCAGTCGGTCATACATGTCACTACAGTTCCCTTTCTCTAGGATACTTGCGTCCAGTAGGTCTTCCAGTAGTGTCTGTCGTGGCGGTTGTGGGTACGTCCTTGTCTCCTTTCGTAGGAAGTTTTTGAGCTGCAGGTACCGTAGCTCGTTCCCCCCCAGCTAGCTGAAATTTCTCTGTCAGTTCGTCCAGTGTTGCGATCCTGTCGTCCGTGTATAGGTCCCTGACTGTCAGTGTCCCCCCGTCCTGCCTCCACCTTTTGAAGGTGGCGTCGGTCAGTGCTGGTTTGAACCTATGGTTGTTGCAGATGGGAGCCCTGTTCGACATTTTGGTCAGGCCAAGTTGCTGCCGCAGTTGGTTCCAGGATTGGAGGGTGGCTGTCACCACTGGGCTGCTGGAGTGTTTTTTGGGTGGGGATGGGAGTGCTGCCGTGGCGAGGGCCCGGAGGGAGGTTCCCATGCAGGAGGCCTCCTCCGCACGCACCCACTCAGCTTCTGGCTCCTGGATCCATCCCCTTACTCGCTCGGCTGTTGCTGCCCAGTGGTAGAATTGTAGATTCGGGAGGGCTAACCCTCCCCTGGTTTTTGTTTTTTGTAAGACCTTCTTTGGGATCCTAGCATTTTTACCCCCCCATACGAACGCCATGATGAGTTTGTCCAGCGCTTTGAAAAAGGCCTTGGGGATGTAGATCGGAATGGATCTAAACAGGAAGAGGAACCTGGGCAGTACGTTCATTTTGATCGTCTGAACTCTCCCCGCGAGGGAGAGCGGGAGTGTGTTCCATCTTTGCAGGTCCTTTTTAACTTCCTCCGTCAGGCTGGTGAGGTTCCATTTGTGGATCCCTTTCCAGTCATGGGCTATTTGGATCCCCAGGTAGCGGAATTTATGTCGGGCTTGTTTGAACGGCCTTTTGGCTAGGATTTTGGCCAGTATTTTGGCGTCTGCATTCAGCAGAGATATGGGTCTGTATGACCCACATTCCGTTGGGTCTTTGTCTTTCTTAGGTATCAGCGAGATTGAGGCCTGTGCTAACGTGGGTGGCAACGTGCCCCTAGCTAGCGAGTCTGTGAACATCTCCCGCATGTGCGGGGCCAGCGCTGTCGCAAATTTTTTGTAGAAGTCCGCCGGGAATCCGTCCGGTCCCGGCGCCTTCCCCGCCTGCATGGAGCTAATGCTCTCCATGATCTCTCCCAGTGCTAGTGGTGCTTCCAGATCCCGTTTTCTGCCCTCTCCCACAACTGGTATGTTCAGTCCGTCAAGAAACCGGTTCATCCCAGCCTTCCCCGTTGGGGGCTCTGAGGTGTACAGCTCTTGGTAGAAGGCCTTGAAGGTTTTGTTAATCTTCTCTGGTTCTGTTTCCAACGTGCCTCTGGTATCTCTGATTTGCGCAATTTCTCTGCTGGCTGCCTGCTTTCTCAGCTGGTGGGCCAACAGGCGGCTGGCTTTGTCTCCGTGTTCGTATAGGGCCCCGCGTGCCTGGCGGAGTTGGTGTACTGCTTTCCTGGTGGAGAGCAGGTCAAAGTTCCTTTGTAATTCTTTTCTCTCCGCCAGGAGTTCTACAGTCGGGGCCTCGGAGTATTTATGGTCTACCTCCAGTATGGAGTCGACCAGCTTCTGCCTAGCCACCCTTTCCTCCCTATCTCTTTGCGCTTTGTAGGCTATGATTTCCCCTCTTAGTACGGCCTTAAGCGCTTCCCAGAACGTGGAGGGTGAGACCTCCCCGTTTTGGTTGATCTCAGTGTACTCCGCTATGGCCTGCGCTATCCTTTCGCTGAAGGCCTTGTCAGCTAGTAAGGCACCGTCCAACCTCCATTTGGGGCGCTGGGCCCTTCCCGTCTCTAGCCGCACATCCATGTAGTGTGGAGCGTGGTCTGATATCACAATTGCGGAGTATTCCACCTTGTCTATCTCTGGAAGCACCGTTTTCCCCACCACAAAGAAGTCAATTCTGGTGTACACGTTGTGTACTGGGGAGAAGAAAGAGAATTCTTTCTCCCCCGGGTGGGCGAATCTCCAGGGGTCTACTGCTCCCATCTGCTCCATATAGTGGCTGAGTTCCCTTGCCATGTTTGAGGTTTTCCCCGTTCTGGGGTTTGATCTGTCCGTCGTTGGGTCCTGTACACAGTTGAAGTCCCCCCCCATGATTAGTCGGTGCGTCGCTATGTCCGGGATTTCTGCCATGGTCTTTTGGATGAAGCTCGTGTCGTCCCAGTTGGGCGCGTACACGTTAACTAGAACTACCGGCGCCCCATCCAGGGCCCCGCTGACCATGACATACCGTCCCCCTGGGTCCGTAACCGTCTTTGTCGCCCTAAACATTGTCCTCTTGCCAATCAGGATCGCCACCCCCCTGGCCCTTGCCCCATAACAGGAATGATAGGTTTGTCCCACCCAGCCCTTTCTTACCCGCAGTTGGTCCTGCTCCCTCAAGTGCGTCTCTTGGAGGAAGACTATGTCGGCCCTCATGTTTCTAAGGTGGGTGAGGACTCTAGATCTCTTCACTGGGCCGTTAAGTCCCCTTACGTTCCAGGTGACTATTCTGGTGGGGGGCTTCTGCCCCCTTGCTCCTGTGGGGTTAACCATATTTGTCCGGTGGACGCGCCCCTGCCCTCTGGGGTTTCCCTATGTTAGGGGGCCGTCCAGGATGTCCACTATCACTGCTCTCCCCATGCGGTCGGGTCCCTGCGCTCCGGGGTTCCCCCTTGTCCCGGGGACACCCGCCATGGCCGTCCACTGTGTGTCCGCCACGCGGGTAGTCCCCTGCACTCCGGGGGGCCCCTTCACCCACAGACCGTACTGGGTGGGTGCTTGCAGCAGTTCCCTGTTTCGAGCCCTTGTCTGTGGCACTTTGTGGCCCTATTCCCTTACTGGCCTCTTTTGTCCCTTCGTCCCTGCGTTTCCCCTCCCTGGTCTCTCGCCCCCCGGGTGCCCCCCCCCCCCCGCTCTATCCCTTTCGGGGATACCCCTGTGTACCCCTCCATTGCCCCTCTCTCCCCCATTCCTGTCCCCATTTGCTCTCCCACCTTTGATGGGTGATCCCCCCCCTCCCCTGCCTGGCGCCTTCCCCCCTGTTGGGGGTGCGCTGCGGCCCTGCTCTGTTGCGCGCCCCCTTCGCTAGCTTTCCTGCTAGCACGGTGGCTCCCCTCTCGGAGGTTGCTGTCCCGCTTCCCCTCTCCCCTCTCCAGTACTCCCGTTCCCTCGTGCCGGGGCCTGGCCTCCCACCTGGAGCGGGCCCTAGGGCATTGGGTTGTTTTCCGTTCTGGGTGTTCCTGCCAGGGGGGAGGGGGCTGGCTTTGCCTCGCCCCTCCCCACCCCCCCGTCGGCATGACGTGTCTCCTTGCCATGGGCCCCTCGTCCCTACTTCCCATGGCGTTTTTCCAGCCCGTGCTCCTCGACGAATCTATTCGCCTCGGCAGGGGCTGTAAAGAAATATTCCTTGTGTTGGTATGTGACCCAGAGTTTTGCTGGGTACAGCATACCAAAACGTACTTTGTTCTTATAGAGAGCTGCTTTCGCTCTGTTGAACTCCGCCCGTCTCTTAGCTATGTCCGCTCCAAAATCCTCGTAGATTCGGATGGCGTGCCCGTCCCAATTGCAGGCTCTATTCTCCTTGGCCCAGCGCAGGATTGTCTCCCTATCCCGGTACCGGTGCAGTCTGGCTATAACTGCTCTCGGTTTTTCCCCTTCCTTGGGCTTCGGGCGCAGTGACCGATGAGCTCTGTCCATTTCCGGTGGGGTGGGAAAAGTTTCCCGCCCCACTAAGGAGCCCAGCATCGCAGCCACGAATGTTGTGGGATTTCTACCCTCTATCCCCTCTGGCAGGCCCACTATCTTAATATTTTGCCTTCTCGAGCTGATCTCCTGGTCGTCTACCCTGCCCTTCAGGCTCCCCTGTGTTGCACTCAGTTTCACCATTCCCCTCTCCAGGGATATGACCCGGTCGCTCGCGTCAGTCGCTGCCTTCTCCAGCTCTTTAATGGTTGCCCCCTGGGCTTCCAGTATCTTCCCTTGGGCATCCACTTTCTTCTCCAATCTGGTCAGAACCTGCTGCACCCCTGACATGGCCCTGGTCACTGCTGCCTGTGCTGCGGCCTCTGCGTCTGCTTTTAACTCTGCCTTGAATGCCTGCAGCTGCTCCCTCACCACCTCGGCAAAGGCTTCCTTCCAATTCACGCCCCCCTCTAACCCCAGGGGAGAGGTTGCCCGCCCGTCCAGCTCTTCTGGATGCGGCGAAGCATCCTTCCCGCCGCTTCGCGTGTTGACTCGTTCGCCCGAGCTGGCTTTCCCTTTGCCCAGTCTACTTCCGGTGCCCCCTTTCTCTTGGCTCCCTTCTGGCACTTTTTTCTCCCCCTTCCCCTTCATCTTTTCTTCTCTCCTTGTTCTTCTTTTTCCCCCTTTTCCACACCCTATTTTTATTTTATTTATTATTATATATCTATATATGTATATATATATATATATATATATTTTTTTAAATTTATTTCCCCTACCCCTTTTCTCTTTACCAGTTTTCTTTTGGGAAGAACAGAAATACAAGTCTCTTTTTTCTTTTGTCTTCTTTCCCCACTCAACCAGGAGAGAGAGTCCCTTTGTCTTTGCCACGTGGTGGTCACAGCAGTTGGGGGGGGGGGGAGGGGCGAGTGGGCCGGTGGTCGCTGCTGGTTGGGGGGGGGGGTGGTCGCTGCTGGTTGGGGGGGGGGGGTGTCCCCGCTGCTGGCTGGGGGGGGGGGGGTTGTGTCCCTGCTGCTGGCTGGGGGGGGGGGGGGGTTGTGTCCCCGCTGCTGGCTGGGGGGGTTGTGTCCCCGCTGCTGGCTGGGGGGGGGGGTCCCCGCTGCTGGCTGGGGGGGGGGGTCCCCGCTGCTGGCTGGGGGGTCCCCGCTGCTGGCTGGGGGGGGGGGGGTCCCCGCTGCTGGCTGGGGGGGGGGGGAAGAGAAGAGGGGCCGCCGCCGCCGCACCGCTCCTGGCCCGCGTGGGGGGGGGGAGAGAAGAGGGGCCGCCGCCGCCGCCGCACCGCTCCTGGCCCGCGTGGGGGGGGGGGGAGAGAGAAGAGGGGCCGCCGCCGCCGCACCGCTCCTGGCCCACGTGGGGGGGGGGGGGAGAGAAGAGGGGCCGCCGCCGCCGCACCGCTCCTGGCCCGCGTGGGGGGGGGGGGGAGAGAAGAGGGGCCGCCGCCGCCGCCGCACCGCTCCTGGCCCGCGTGGGGGGGGGTGGGGGGGGGAGGGAGAGGGGATGGACCTGCTGCTGTTGGGCCCCCCTGTCGCCGCTCCGCTGCCGCTCCGGCTCCTCCGCTCCGGCTCCTCCGCTCCCGCTCCGGCTCCTCGGCTCCTCCGCTCCGGCTCCTCCGCTCCCGCTCCGGCTCCTCCGCTCCGGCTCCTCCGCTCCGGCTCCTCCGCTCCGGCTCCTCGGCTCCTCCGCTCCGGCTCCTCGGCTCCTCCGCTCCGGCTCCTCGGCTCCTCCGCTCCGGCTCCTCGGCTCCTCGGCTCCTCCGCTCCGGCTCCTCGGCTCCGGCTCCTCGGCTCCCGCTCCGGCTCCTCTGCCGGCGCTCCTCCTCCGCCGTCCGGCCTGTCGGGGGGGGGGGGGGGGGGGGGGGGGGGGTTTGTTCTTCTTGTCTACCGCTTGCGGGAGCCCCTCTCCCTGCGACCTCCTCGCTCGCCGCCCGGAAGTCTCTCATCGAGGCATTTATGAGGAAACTGAAGTACTATCTGAAAAGGAAGAATTAGCAGAGCCACGGAGAGAAGATGGCAAATGGCACTTGTTGCTCCTATCGGGAGCCAGTGTAGAGATGACAGTTTGAATGGTCTCCTTCTGTGTTGTAACAATTCTGTGAATTTGTGAACCGCTGCATAAATTTTACGTAAGCAGTTATACAAGGTATTTGTCTGGAGGCTTAACTAGCAGAGTGGAGCAACCTTAATGTGTACCAGTGAAAAGAGTTAGCAGCTTGGAGTCTCCTCTGTGATCCTACATGAAAGCGGATTATGCTGGAGAATGATGGAAATTCAAATGTTGAAGTCAAATGCCACCTCATCACCCGAGTAGACAATAGATTACCCCAATACAGATACCAGCCTTAATGATGCCGTATCTCCCTACATTCCAACTCTAACTTACATTCTGCTGCAGGCCTTTGTTAAGGCCAACCAAGCTACCAACATTCCGATCTTCAGAAAGTTTCTCCCTCTGTAATTGGCCAATCACCTCCTCTGCTGCTACAGTTATGGGCCCGCTGCAGTATTACTGGGTTCGTACAATTGGGCAATGGAGATATATCCGTTGGCAGTAGGAATCAAGATCCAGCATATGAACATGGGAACAGGAGTTAGTAATTTAGCCCCTCAAATTTATTCCTCCATTCAATGAGATCGTGACTGATTGTTGACTTATGCCAGCCTTTGCCTCTCTTCTATTAATTTTAGTTTTAAATTTACAATCGGTCGAGGATACATTGCAATTTGCAAAATAGAGCTCCAAACTTTTACCACCCTTTGTATGTTGAATTCCACTCTGAATTCCACTCCTGAAAGGTCTGGCTCTCATTCTTAATTATGTTCCCTAATCCCAGACTACCCAACCAGCAGAAACAGTTCTCTAGGGGGGCAGTCCTCGCGACGAATCCCGTTGGCAGACATAAATGCCGCAAATTCCACACTCGTAAACGCCATACCATTGTCCAATACTGGCACCTCGGGTGTGCCATGCATGCTGAAAATGTGCCGGAGTTTCTCTTTGGTGACCCAGGCTGTCGTCGCCTGTATCTTGAGGATCTCCATCCATCAGGAGTGGGCACCGACGAGGACAGGAACATCACCCCTTGAAAGGGGTCTGCAAAATCTATATGGATGTGAGACCATGGATGACCTGCCCATTCCCAGTGGTGGAGCGGGACTGCAGGAGGCACCGTCTGGTATGCCTAACACTGGACGCAGTGCTGGGCCAACTGCTCGATGTCCACATCGATGCCGGGCCAAATATAGCTGCGTGCTAACATTTTTATCTTGGACACACTTGTGTGACCATTGTGGAGGTCCATTAGGAGCAGGCCGCGCGGGCCCCCCACAGGAGCTCGCTGTCCTCTATGCTAAGCTCCTGCTTCTTTGTGGTGTCGGCCTTCAGATCCTGCAGTACAGCCCTGTGCTGAGTCCCATACTGCACCATGTGATGGACACGGGACAGCTGAGGGTCAGTCCAGGTCCACCGGCGGATGCAGGATGCCGTGACCAGTAACGAGTCCATAAAATGGGGGGCGGCAATGACCTCGCCGGCTGTCACTGGACTAGATGGCCTGGTCCACAGGGGCAGACGGCTTAACGTGTCGGTGTCTGGTCTGGTCTGGTCCCAGAGCGGTGCTCCAAAATGTCAAACACCGCGAGCAGCAATGCCCATCGCTGGATGTGGATAGAAGCAATGAGGGGGGGAAATCACCCGATCCTCCTTGAAGAGTCCTAGCAGGTGCTTGTGGTCTGTGAGAACAGTGAAGTGACCGCATTGTGGAGTCCACACACCAAATGGTCCCACAGTGTCTCATTTCGGGTTACTCTGAATTTGCAAGTCTCAGCCATTGCTCGAATGCGGGCCAGGGATTCACTCACCGACTCAGCTTGGGCCTGAGTAGCTGTGCGGTACCTAAAACAGCGTACGATAATCGGTAGTTTCAGGTCAAAATGCTCCCCCACCAGGGCAGTGAATGACCGGGAATCTGGGGCATCCGGGTGAGTCAGGCTTTTTCCAACACTGTGGGTGGGCCCTCTGCAAGCCTCCACTAATATAACAGTTTTTTGTACATTGCCAGTAATCGCATTCATTCGAAAAATATAGACCATGCATTCAACATATAGCCCCCAATCATCTGTACCTGCATCAAAATGTTCCAGCTTTCCAATGAGTGGAATTTCGGTGGTTAGTAGTGATGCCTGCCGAAGCCTAGGCGAGGTGGGCCAGGCGCGTAACAACCGGTGTCAATGGCAGCTGTACTGAATCTTCGTCACCAGTGTTGAATCTGCGGTAGGCAGAGTTCATAGACTAAAGTAGAAATTACAGAACGAGGTTTATTTCGATACATTTACAATACTCCTCCCTCCCATAAAGGTCTCCATCCCCAAACCGCAGCTGGGCCAGGGATTTTATATACTGAGGCTCTCCTTGTAAAAGGGAAACCCACTCCCTTAAAGGGGAAGGCATGCCTGTCTTAAAGGGGAGGTTTATATTCTGGGGAGGTCATGGGAAGTCCTGATCCCGGGACCTCCATCGGGGTTATAACACTATCCCATCTGTTTTTAAAAATATTGTTTTATTTGGTTGTGCGTGCGCCATTTCAGAGGACATATAAAAGTCAATCACATTCTTGCGGGTGTGGATTGACATGGAGGCCACATTAAGTAAGGATGGCAGATTTCCTTCCCTGAAGGACATTAATGAACCAGCTGGGGTTTATGACAACGTGGTAATTTCATCGTCACCATTACTGAGACAAGCTTGTGAACCTTCACAGTCCCACCACCAATGCAAGCATATCCTTCCTTAGATAATAGTAATCTTTATTATTGTCACAAGTAGGCTTATATTAATGCTGCAATGAAGTTACTGTGAAAATCCCATAGTTGCCACACTCCGGCGCCTGTTTGGGTACATAGAGGGAGAATTAATACTGTGGCTACCAGAGCAGGCCATAGGCTAGGAATACTGTGGTGAGTAACTCACCTCCTGACAGCCCCAAAGTCTTCCACCATCTACAAGGCACAAGTCAGGTGTGTAATGGAATACTCTCCACCTGCCTGGATGAGTGCAGCTCCAACAACACTCAAGAAGCTCAACATCATCCAGGACAAAGCAGCCCGCTTGATTGCGCTGCATTCCAGAAACATTCAACCCCTCCACCACTGATGAACAGTGGCAGCTGTGTGTACCATCAACATGATGGATTGCAGGAACTCACCGAGATTCCTTAGGCAGCACCTTCCAAGAGCAGCAGATACCTGGGCACAATACTGCCTGGAAGTTCCCCTCCAAGCCACTCACCACCCTGACTTGGAAATATGTTACCATTCCTTCACAGTCGCTGGGTCAAATTCATGGATTTTTCTCCCCAACAGCACTGTAGGTGTACTTATACCTCAGGGATTGCAGTGGTTCAAGATGACAACTCACCACCTCCTTTGCATGGGCAAATAGGTATAGACAATAAATGCTGGTCGGGCCAGTGATGCCCACATCCCATAAATAAGTAGAAAGTAATAATAACAATGGTAAGTCTTGAAAAGCACCCATTCAGAAATATGCTTTGAAACAAAATCTGGGGCTAGATTCTCCGTTTCAGGGACTATGTCCCCATGTCGTCGAAAAACTGTGGAGCGTGATTCTCCGCTCCCCACGCCGGGTGGGAGAATCGTGGGAGGGCCCCCCGACTAATTTCACGACCCCCTGGCACCCCCCGCGATTCTCCCATCGCCCGCTCGGAAGAATCGCCACTCACCGTTTTTCACGGCGACCGGCGATTCTCCGACCATTTCACGACGGCGGCAACCTCACCTGGTCGCTGCCATCGTGAAATTGCCGTGAGATGCCCGTTTTGGGGCTTGTCGGGGGCCTGGTGGGGAATGAGCACCACGACTGTGCTCGGGAGGGGACAGGCCGGCGATTGGTGCCCACCGATCGTCGGGCCGGCGTCTCAATTGGACGCACTATTTCCCCTTCGCCGCCCCGCAAGATCAAGCCGCCACATCTTGCGGGGCAGCTGAGGGGAAAGACGGCCACCGCGCATGCGCGAGTTCGAGCTGTCAGCCGTCGTGACGTCAGCCGCGCATGCGTGGGTTGGAGCCGGGCAACCTGCGCATACGCGGCTGATGTCACATAGGCGCCGCCGCCGTGTCACTCTCGGCGCGCCGCCTGGTGGCCGAGAGTTACGGAGTGCTGCTCCTAGCCCCGCCGGGAGGGTAGAATAGGGAGCGAGGAGCGGCCTCCGAGGCCGTCGTGAAACTGGGCCGAGTTCACGACGGCCCTCCCGATTTTTCCAGGGAGCGGAGAATTCCGCCCGTGGTCTTTTACGGCAGAAAAGCTGATGTCAAAAGGCCACTAATTCACAGCCTTGCAGGGGGCTAGCAGGCAGCTGTCATGGAGCTTGCAGCTCCAGCTGCCGATACAGCCCCCCGTAGTTTCGGGTCAGAGGCCACGAATGCGCACGGCGGCGGCTTCCAGCGGCTGCGCCGTGCTTCATGTTGGACTCAAACCCTGGACCTGGACCGCGGAAATAATGTCCCCGTTCGACCGTTCACCTGACACGGACCCAATCCCGAATGAGGCCCCCCCTGCCCTCTGAGTCCGCAGCTGCCACGTGGGTATCACGGACTGTGGGACAACATTGGAAATACGGCGTCAGGGCTTTGGTCGGTCGGGGGCAGAGAATAGCCCCAGGGCGGCCCTCAAGAAATGGCTGCAAGTGGTGGATACACGGCACAGGGTACGCCACTTTTCGGGGTGGGGGGGGGGGGGGGGCGGGGAATCGTGGAACTGGCACCAGTCCCAATTTTATGCGTGAAACTGGATTCTCGGCCCTGCCGGCGAACGCGATTTTGGTGTTGGGGTGCGGAGAATCCAGCCCCTGATCTTTTTAGATATCTGTGTAATTGTGAATCAGACACTGCCATTCATAGCTTTTATAACAAAAGCTTTACCGTACTTTGCATCTCTTGATCTTGCCAAATAAATATACAGACATCTGAGCAAACATGCCATCTGTTTAAGTCGATATAGTTACCAGATGGACTCATTATCAATGTTTGGCTGAGCTCCAAGATTTACTAATGATTTGTTAAGCAGGGATTTGTTATAGTCTGTAGGGGTGTTAGCTTTTATTGACTGATATCTTTATAATATATTATTATATGTTTGATTTTTTTTCAATGTCTGTGTTTATTTAGCCATATTCATAATTTATTTATTTTCACTGACAGTATCCTGTTGTCAGTTTTCAAGGTGGTGTGGCTTCAAGAGCATGTGGGATTGGAAAGTTTGTGATAAGTAACTCATCTCCTCATTCTCAAAAACCTGTCCTCCGTACAAGGCATAAATCAGCAGTATGGTAGAATAAATAAAGAAGAAAAACAATACAGCACAGGAAAAGGTCCTTCGGCCCTCCAAGCCTATGCTGATCACGTGTCCTATCTAGACAAACTTGCCTATACCTTCTATACCCCGTCTGTTCATGTGTCTATTTAGATAAGTCTTAAAGGTTGCTAATGTATCTGCCTCAACCACTTCACTTGGCAGTGCATTCCAGGCCAACAACACCCTCTGTGTAGAAAACGTCCCCCGCACATCTCCACTGAACCTTTCCCCCTCACCTTGAACTTGTGCCCCTTTGTAATTGTCATTTTCGTCCTGGCAAAAAGCCTCCAGCTGTTCACCCTATCCATACCCCTAATAATTTTATAAACTTCTATCAGGTCGCCCCTCAGCTTCTGTCACTCTAGGGAGAACAATCCCAGTTTATTCAATCTCTCCTCATAGCTAATACCCTCCATACCAGGCAACATCCTGATAAACCTGCTCTGTACTCTCTCCAAAGCCTCCACGTCCTTCTGGTAGTGTGGTGACCAGAATTGACACAGTATTCCAAATGTGGCCTAACCAACGTTCTATATAACTGTAACATAATTTGCAAGCTTTTATACTCAATACCCCGTCTGATGAAGGCAAGCATGCCATATGCTTTCTTTACCACCATTTCCTACCGTACCGCTACTTTTAAGGAACTGTGGACCTGCACGCCCAGATCTCTGCGTGTCTATGCTCCTGATGGTTCTGCCATTTATTTTATAACTCCTACCTGAATTGGGTCCACCAAAATGCATCACCTCGCATTTGTCTGGGTGAAATTCCATCCGATTAAATATTCCTTGCCCTCCAGATTGAGTACTTGTTAATTCATGTTTAATTTATGTTGGTTCTGATTTGTGTTAAAGTCAAAGTGAAGAAAAATGAAATTGTGTTAATTTCTTGATTTGGGGGGGTAATTCAGCAAATTTACTTATTTTGGTTTCAGTTCCTCCACAGGAATTGTAATATAGATCATAGGAAAACTGTGTAAGGTATTCAGAGGGACCAAAATATGAAAGTTAAACAGAAAGATAAAAATGAAACTAAAGGACTAGATAGTAGGAAACAAGGCAAAATATAAGGGGCAATGTTAAATTCCAGGTTGGGTGTATGGGTTACCCATCTGGGAGATGCAATGAGAGGCCTGGTCTATATGAACACTTGACTGGCTTGCTCGAAGTGGGCATCCATTTTCAGCTTGATGGTTTCAAATGTATGAAGGTGGTTCAACAACAGCAACTTGCATTGACATAATGTCCAGTAAAACAACAAAACATCCCAAGGCACGTCACAGGAGCATTATCAGGCAAAACATGATACTGAGCCACATAAAGAGGTTAGGATAGGGGACCAAATATTTAGGCAATAATATAGATTTTAAGGAGCGTCCAAAAGAGGAAAGATAGGCAAAGAGGGAATTCCAATGCTTAGAGTTGAGACAGTTAAAGAAACAACCAATGGAGCAAACAGAAGAAAACAGGATTACATAACAGAACAGCTTCCACAGAATGCAGAGGTTTGATGTGCTGGAGGATTACAGAGATAAGGGGGAGTGTGAGGCTATAATTTTAATGCAAGAATGAGAATTTTGAATTTGAGGCAGTTGACCTAAAGACTGTCAGGGTGGCATTGAGGTGAATCATGGGAGAACGGGGTTAACCAGGACAAGTTTGTGGATGGAGAGCGAGGAAGCCCAGGCAGCGACAGCACAAGCTCTTTTTGTGGAATCTGAAGCAGAACAGACCATAAGCATAAAACAAACGGAATTCAAAAGATGTTTAACCAAGAAAGAAATATTTTAGCCCCTGAGGTTGAAGTGCCATCGGTTTAGTGTGTGGCTACAGACATAACTGGGGAACTCTGGTCATGGCAGCTTCTCTCAGAGAAGAGATATCATTCTCTCTAAAACCCAAACAGAATAGAATTGCAGCACACCCCAGATGTCATTGGAGCCCTGTGCAAATTGCCAGCTATAAAATGTGTCTTTTGAGTAGCTGCCATTTTTAATAATGTATCATTTATTTTAATTGGGGTTCTGGTGAACACATGTAGACATTTGTCTCTAGCAGTCATTTCATTGATCAACCAGTTACGAGCTGCCCCAGTCCCATTATCCCCCTATTGCTCTTTAAATCCGTTACTCTCAGACCAAGGCATTGACAGAGGCATTGGATCAAGTTGCCTGCTCACCCTCCAATTGAAGGAATGATTTGCAGCACTGGAAAACCAAAAGAGAGATGAGAAATAATGTTCAAATAGATGGAATTGCGGAGGAGGGAACAAACAAAACTAATTTAGTTCAGCTTTTATAACCAAAGATGAGTTAATTAAGCATGTTTTTTCATTTAATCCATAATGAAAGTAGGCTGAACACAGACAGGCAGATCTTCAATATTTTAAATGTGCTCAGTTAGTTGGTCAAGAATTCTGACTATTCTTTAATATTGCATCGCAAATTAAAGATGTTTTGTAGGTTTACAATTCTTGTAGCTGCAGCTACATCTCACCAACTCTCAGGGTGGTAGTGGAATACTTCTTGATGGAACATTTTCACTCTCTGTACACACCCTTTGCCTCACAATGATTGCTTACCCTCAGTTAGCATGTGTAAATTGTCAGCGCTGCGGATTTTAGCACTGGATTAAATGACAATGGGTATTAAATTATGAGGAAACTGTCCAAGCATGCTGTCACTAATCCTGCTTGACTCCTGGAATAAAATGCTAATAGCCCAGTAGTAAAATAATGCCTGCAAAGCTGAGTTCATTTAATTTGATACCATAAGACTTCTTCCCCATTTACTCCCTGGTCTGTGAGATTCTATTCACTATGCTGCTACCAGTTTTTTTATTCATTCATAGGATGTGGGCATCGTTGGCTAGGGCAGCCTTTATCGCCCATGCAAATTGTCCTTGAGAGGGTGGTGGTGAATGCCTTCTTGGCCTGTTGCAGTCTATGTGTTCAAGGAGCATCCACAGTGCTGTGAAGAAGGGTATTCCAGGGTTTTAACCCAGAAATAATGAAGGAATGACAATATACTTCCAAATCAGGAGACTATGTGATTTAGAGGGGATTTTTCAGGTGGCAGTGTTGCCATGCATTTGCTGCCCTTGTCCCTCTAGGTGTTGAGGTTGCTGATTTGGAAAGTGCTGTCGAAGGAGCCTTGGTGAGTTCCTGCAGTGCATCTTATAGATGCTACACATGGCAGCTATTGTGTGATGCTGGTGCAGTGAATATTTAAGGTGGTGGATGCAGTGGCAATCACGTGGATTACTTTATCTTGGATGGGGTTGAGCTTTTTGAGTATTGTTGGAGTTGCAATCATCCAGGGAAGTGAAGAGTATTCCATCACACTCATGACTTTGTGTCTAGCTTTGGGGAATCATGAGGTAAGTTATCCTCCTCTATATTCCCAGCCTCTGACCTGCTCTTGTAGCCACAGTGTTAATATGGCTAGTCCAGTTCAGTGTTTGGTCAGTGGTAGCACCCAGGATGTTGACAGTGGGGATTCCAGCAATGGTAATGCCATTGAATATCAAAGACGGATGGTTAGATTCTCTCTTGCTGGATATGTTCATTATGTGGCACTTCTGTGGCGCGAATGTTACTTGCCACTTGTCAGCTCAAGCCTGAATATTTGTCAGGTCTTGCTGCATTTGGACATAGACTGTTTCAGTATGTAAGGAGTCATGAATGGTGCTGAACATTGTGCAATCATCAGCGAACATCCCCACATCTGACCTTATGGCGGAAGGAAGGTTGTTGATGAAGCAGTTGAAGATGGCTGGGCCTAAAACATTATCCTGAGCAACTCCTGCATAACATCCTGGGACTGAGATGATTGGCCTCCAACCACCACAACCATCTTCCTTTGTGCCAGGTATGACTCCAGCCAATGGAAAGTTTCCCCCTGATTCCCATTGACTCCAGTTTTGCTTGGGCTCCTTGATGTCACACTCGGTTCAATGTTGCCTTGATGTCAAGGGCAGTCACTCTCACCTCACCTCCTGTGTTCAGCTCTTTTGTCCATGTTAGAAACAAGGCCATAATGAGGTCAGGAGCTGAGAAGCAGAGTTCATACTGAGCATCAGTGAGCAGGTTATTGCTAAGAAAGTGCCGCTTGATAGCACTGTTGATGACACTTTCCATCACTTTGCTATATTACGTGTATCTGAGCAGCCTTGAGTTCTGCTTTGGAAGGAGGCCTTCTGCTCTGAAGAGAGACCCTTCTTTGCTTCACCTTTTGCAATAGGAATTCCAAGGCACCTTGAGTAAAAGGGGTCATTCCGCCACCACCCAACCCCCTCCATGCACTCCAGTTTGTGCCTTTACGTATACATGGAATTAAGTTATATGTCATGTTTTCCTGTTAGTTTTGTCACACTTACCTTTTTCTTCTGAAGCAGTCCCTCGGGGTTGAGGATAAATAGTTTACACATTGATTCAATGGGTTCTGAGATGGCTGTTAAGTCCAATGCAGGATCAGTAGACTCTGTGGCATGTGGGGCAGATGGTGCTTGGTAGATGAGTTGTATGGAGATTTGTGCACTCTCTCTGACAGCTTGATTTCGCCTCTGCTGGTTCCTAACAAGGTCTCTTGATGTGTTTGGTGTCTTCCCAAATGAACCTTTTCCATTTTGGTCAGTGACAAGGCAACAATTGTCATGAAGCAGTAGGAATGTTTGATCTCCTTATGGTGCTTTGAAGACATTACTATCGCAGACATTAATGTTCCAAATTCGGGTCTGCACTAAACTTCCTCAAGTCTTGTGGCACCTGTCTCATCTCCAAATAGCGTGAGTTTTACTTTTTGTAAGAATGAACATGTATTGATCTATATCTAATTGCATGATAGTGGAACACAGGGTGTAACAATGAGACCCACTCCTGATCGGTTCTGGTTCTCTATGTCCTTTGCATGTGTATTGTTTTGAATTTCCCTCAGGTGGATAGAATTAACATGGGATAATTCTTCTTTGTTCAAATTAAGTGGCTTTATTTCACAATAAGGTGGTTGAAGAGAACAACAATATGATCTGATTAATTTTGTTAATTGGCGAAAGTAATGAACTTGTGACAATATCAGCGTTGACTGATTGTCTTAGTTAAATAATCGCCTCCTTACAATTTAGGTCAGAACCTTCTCCCTCTGCCATCTCCTGCCTTTTATAACATTTTGCTCTCTATCTGAAGATGTAGTGTCCTATTCCCTAAAGCCAATTGCTCTCTCTTCTTCACCACCACTTCATAGACAGACTAAGAAAAAACATTTTTCAAATACAGTTGGCATTGATATTACTCCCCCGGGGCAGGAGAAGGTCAGGGTTTTTTTTTCTTCATTGTCATGTTTACCGAGGTACAGTGAAAAGTATTTTTCTGTGATTAGCTCAACAGATCATTAAGTACATGAAAAGAAAAGGAAATAAAAGAAAATACATAATAGAGCAACACAAGGTACACAATGTTATTACATAAACACTGGCATCGGATGAAGCATAGAGGGTGTAGTGTTAATGAGGTCAGTCCATAAGAGGGTCATTTAGGAGTCTGGTAACAGTGGGGAAGAAGCTGTTTTTCAGTCTGTTCCTGCGTGTTCTCAGACTTCTGTATCTCCTGCCCGATGGAAGAAATTGGAAGAGTGAGTAAGACGGGTGGCAGGGGTCATTGATTATGCTTCCCGCTTTCCCCAGGCAGCGGGAGGTGCAGATAGAAGTTGTAGATGGAAGGTGTAGATGGTTAAAGAGTTAAAAGGAGTGAAGCTGTGCACATTCCTACCACTGTTTACATGGCAGTGGATATTGGAGTGTCAAAGCATCCTGCTGTAGAATGCCAATGCACTCAATTAATATACTTAGATTAGGCTCCCACAGTACAATTGAGAGCTTTATTTCAATTTGACTGAGGCTGCATGAGTTTCCCAAGAATCAGGAAACCCGGCAGCAAAAGGGAAGCAGAAGCTGCTGACTCCAGAAGATGATTACTTCTCTCAGCATTCCTTGTGAACCAGGAGAAGCAGGAATGCTTCCCCCCAGCAACCTAAGGAAACCTTCAGCCTTCTCCTCCCCACCCCCATCCTGATTGGAAGGTTGCTAGTTACTCAGCCTACTCGATTACTAACCTCCTTGCTGCCGTCATGTTTGTGGGCTCTCTTGCCTCTCCTGATCTATCCCTCTACTAATTTTGAACTTTGTACCCATCCCAATTGAAGGCTCTCTTTCCCCTTCCAATCAGAGGTTCTCTGCCCCTGACAATCAGAGGAAATCTCACCCCCTCCATCATGGTTTCTCTCCTTTCCCTTTGTCAATTCTCCCCCACTCCTGGCTACTATCTCTCGCCCTTTCCCCTTCATGAGCTTTCTTCCCTCTCCTATGCGAGTTGTCTCTTCTTCCTTATGACTGTCTCTCTTCCACTCCCAATCATGGCCTCTCCCGCTCTAGATCACTCTGACCTCCTGATTGTGGTGGACCCTCCCCATGTGTGTCCAAGTGTGGGTCCTTGCTGACAGTGTTTGCCCATCCTAGCTGCAGTCAGCCTACTCATTTGGTCAGATGCTGGGTAGGAAACACAGCCAGAAACATGAGTTGCTGCCATTACATTAATATCAATGGGATCTCTGTAGCTCTTTCTTGTCCACATTCTGCCGCCTTTCCACGGATATTGGGGCCAATGGTGAAAGCTACTTTTCTAATTGCACAGACAAGCTATCTAATCATCTGTTTAATTTCTTGGAAAAATAACATCTGTTAAACATTTAATCCACCCTTTGTCTAGGTGCCATTTAATAAAACGTGGGAAAACATATTTTATTTAAGACACAGCATTAAAAGTAACTCAGACCCTTTCTGAGGAAAATGACTGAAAAGCCCTGAAACACGTCAGTCAAGGATTCCAATACAGACCATTTCCATCTGATACTTATAATTGCTCAGAATAACATCCAAACTCTGAAAGTAGTGGAGACTCCAGGATCACCACAGGGGCGGAGAATGGGCGTTGATGCCGAAATCCGGTCCCCGGAGAATTGCCGCGAATCGCGTGCGCACAGTCTATGCGGCGCAGGTAGGGGGCCATTGACAGAGGCCCCGCGGTGATTCTCCGATGAAAACAGTCCGAGTTCCCAATGGCATGGTTCTAACCACGTTTTGCCTGTTGGGAACTGCCAGTGGCGGCTGCGAGGGGATTCTGCACTGGGGGGAGCGCCTCATGGATGGCCAGGCTAGTGCGTGATCTCGGGGCAGGGCCTCTATTTTCGGGGCCGGACCGCGGTGTGAGTCCACCATCGCACACGCGTGGCTGACGCAGGCCGCCGTGTGCATGCGGGGATTCCAGACCAGAAGTGCCGGGCCCCGTATCAGCAGCCAGAGCTGCGAGGAGTACTCCGGGGCCCAGCTAGCCCCTTCAGGTAGGAGAAGCACTCTAGACTTTCTTCAGGAAAGTCCAGAGTGAAACGCCCGTGTTTTGACGCTGGAGTGGGGACGTAACCCCATTATTGGAGAATCCCGCCCATGAAGCTTCATTCTGCACGTGCTCACGGGAACACACAGCTTCACTCTTTAGGTTCTGATCAGGGGCGGGATTCTCCCCTACCCGGCGTGAAGGGGGGTCCCGGCGTAGGGGATTGGCGGCAACCACTCCGGGGTCGGGCCTACCCAAAGGTGGGGAATCCTCCGCACCTTTGGGGGCTAGCCCCGCGCCGGAGCGGTTGGCACCAGAAGACTGGCGCAAAAAACCGGCGCCCCCGACAGCAGGGCTGGCCGAAAGGCTTTCGCCGGTCGGCGCATGCGCCGGCGGTGACGTCACCACTGGCGCATGCGCGATGTGGGTTTCCCTTTCGCTTCTGCCATGGCGGAGGCCGTGGCGGTCGCGGAGGAGAAAGAGTGCACCCAGGGCACTGGCCCGGAGTCTGAGCGGGGGCCCCGATCGTGGGCCTGGCCACCGTGGGGGCACCCCCCGGGGTCTGATCGCCCCCACACTCCCCAGGACCCCGGGGGCCCACTCGCGCCACCGATCCCGCTATCCACCAGAGGTGGTTCAAACCTCGGCGGCGGGAGAGGCCTCCCAGCGGCGGGACTTCAGCCCATCTGGTCCGGAGAATCACCGCAGGGGCCTCGCCGATCGGAGTGGCGTGATTCCCGCCACCACCACTTCCCGGGTGGCGGAGAATCTCTGCCACGACGTGGGTGGGATTTTCGGCAGCCCCAGGCGATTCTCCGACCCTGCTGGGGGTCGGAGAATTTTGCCCCATGACAGTGTCCTGAATTCTCTGGCTTTGCGATTCTCTTTTTCCACTGGCAGCGTATCCCCGCATGCAGGTTTCCTGGCAGCGTGGGTAGCTTCAATGGCAAATCCCATCGCCAAGCAGTGGGAGGAGTGAATCTTGGCACCAGCGAGTGGCACACCGCCGAGAAACAGGCGGCCGGGGGACCGGAGAACCCACCCAATGTTTCTTCTGTATGCAATGATAATGGCAATGTTCAATTAGTTAATGATTTGGAAATTTAAAAACTGATGAACTTCAGCTGTTCAAACAGTCCTGGGGAAGGGAGATTTTCTAAAATTATTTCATGGGATGTGAGTGTCACTGGCAAGGCCAGCATTTGTTGCCCATCTAGAGATGCCCTTGAACTGAATGGTTTGCTAGGCCCTTTCAGAGGGCAGTTAAGAGTCAGTCCCCATTGTTGTGGATCTGGAGTCACATGGAGGCCAGACCAGGCAAGCGTGGCAGATTTGTTTTCCTCAAGGGAATTGGAGCACCAGATGGGCTTTTACAACAATTGGTGATAGCTGTCAACAAAGATGAGCTTTATATTCCAGATTTATTACCTGGATTCAAATTCTACATGCTGTGGTAGGATTTGAACCTATGCTCCCAGGGCATTACCCTGACCCTCCGGTTACTTGTCTAGTAACATTACCACTAACCCATCATCTCCCTGCAAGTTGTTCCTTAAGTTGGCTGGCAATGGTGTGCACCAATGCAGTGGGTGCACCTGTTTGCTGAAGTGGTCTGAAAATCTTCCTAAAGACTGCTGGGGTGGGGGAGGTATTGCCAGCATTTCCCCCACCACGTCCGCTCCGCCCATCCCCAAAACATAGCATCCAATCTCGCCGGCTCAAACACACGACTCTCTCTGATCGGCATCAGCCTCGACCCCCAGTTATAAAGTTGCCGAAATTGGCTCCATATCTTCAATGTGGCCACCACCACCAGATTCTCCAAATATTTCCCTAGGGCAAATGAAAGCGGCACCATTGCCAGGACCCACAACCCCGAAACCTTCAGGAGCCTGCCTCCATCCTCACCCACAATGCCTCTGGCACCCTACTCCAGACCCGCATTTTCTCGGCATTCGTTGGCCAATAATAATACACCAGATTCGGCAGAGCCAAACCCCCTGACTGTGGCCCTCTCTGAAGCACCATCTTCTGAAACCTCGCTAGCATACCTGCCCAGACAAACAACAAAATCAACTGTTCCACTTCCGTAAAAAACGCTTTTGAGAAGAAGACTGGTAAAGACTGGAGTAAAAACAAAAACCAAGGCAAATATTCATCTTTACCCCTTGTACCCGGCCTACTGTCCCACCTCAACATATCCACCCTGACCCTTCCCACCAGGCTTGCAAAATTCAATTTACGAAGCTGGGCCCAATCTAGAGCCACCTGCACCCCCAGATACCTGAAGTAAGTAGTCACCACGCAAAATGGCAATCCCCCAAGCCAGCTCCCGCCCCCAAAGAGGAAACCAAAAAACTCTTGTTCTTCTCCAAATTCAATTTCTATCCCAAAATCGCTTAAGCAGCCCAATTATATCCCCCACTGTGGGAACTGGGTTGGAAATATACAACAAAAGGTCATGAGCATACAGGGACACATTCTTTCCCCCACTATCCCCCTCCACTTCTCCAAACTTCTCAGCACAATGACTAAGGGCTCTATTGCCAGTGCAAACAAAAGGGGTCACCCCTATGTTCATACAGTATTGTGCTTTCATCAGGTATAGTCAATATCAGACACTAGAAAGTTATACAGGAAGTTCAGATACAGTACAGTACTCAGTTATATCCTTATTATTCTGTCCTAGCTGTTATTATTTTTTTTATATTGTCCATCACCCCACTCTGCAACTGCATTGATAGTTATAAGCTGACAGCTTGGAGACAAGAGCTACTGACAAGGGATCCAAACAAGGGCTCGTTCAAAATAATTGGTTCATGCCTTTTAAGGGTATCACATTCAATTGTGGATCTACAGTAAGATCCATGGGTGAACTAAAGCCCCCATCAAGCAAGCAATTGAAGTCCTTAAGCAATCAATCAGATTCCAAGACATACTTAAAAAAAAATAAGTTTAGAATACTTTAGAGAGGGTGCAGAAGATATTTACCAGGATTTTGCCTGGTATGGAGGGCATTAGCTATGAAGAGAGGTTGAATAAACTTGGTTTGTTCTCACTGGAATGAAGGACGTTGAGGGGTGACCTGATAGAGGTCTACAAAATTATGAGGGGCAGAGACAGAGTGGATAGTCAGAGACTTTTTCCCAGGGTAGAGGGGTCAATTACTAGGGGGCATAGGTTTAAGGTATGAGGGGTAAGGTTTAGAGGAGATGTACGAGGCAAGTTTTTTACACAGAGGGTAGTGGGTGCCTGGAACTCGCTGCCAGAGGAGGTGGTGAAAGCAGGAACGATAGTGACGTTTAAGGGGTACCTTGACAAATACATGAATAGGATGGGAATAGAGGGATACGGACCCAGGAAGTGTAGAGTATTTTAGTTTAGATGGGCAGCATGGTCGGCGCAGGTTTGGAGGACCGAACGGCCTGTTCCTGTGCTGTACTTTTCTTTGTTCTTTGTAATACCAAATTCTCCTTTTTTCCAATAAAGGGCAATTTAGCGTGGGCAATCCACCTAACCGGCACATATTTGGGTTGTGGGGGTGAGACCCACGCAGACATGGGGAGAATGTGCAAACTCCACATGGACAGTGACCCAGGGCCAGGATCAACCCAGGGTCCTTGGCGCCGTGAGGCAGCAGTGCTAACCACTGCGCCACCGTGCTGCCCATACCTAGACATATCTAGTGGATTACTATACTACAACCAAGAACTGTGGTATATTGTGAGCATTGCTCTGTAACTTTGCTGTGTAATGTAAGCAACATATTATTAAGTCAGAATTAGAAGCGGCCTCAGTGTGAGGTGGAAGAGTAGGGAGAAAGGTAACATTGTCTGGGTAAGTATTGTACACTGGAGATTTGCACTGGGCTCTAAGCTTTTTCCTAATCAATTACTGATTTGAAGCAAGCAATAGAAAGTTACATATAGCTGATAATACCAGGCTAGGAGGCCAAGTAAGTTGAGTAAATAGGATCCAGAACTTATAAAAGAGCTTAGATGGGCAAAAAGATTAATAAAATGTAGGCCTTTATCTCAAAGTGTTTACAAGGCAAAGACAAAAAAGGATCATTCAGTTGTACAGCACCTTGTTTAGTCCTCATCTGGAGAAATGCAATCAATTTGGGGATCTGAATACTAGGCCTTGGAGGGGGTACAGCGCAGCTTCACCAGAATGATACCAAGGATGAATTTTTTTTACTTTATAAGGTTGATGGCTGATCTAACTAAGACATGTACAATTGTAATAAAGGAATTCAATAAAAAAGTCACTTTCATAACACTGGGAACTCCAGAGTAAAGCAGACAGGCATGTCCAGTAGAAATTTACTTAAAATGTTTAAGCCGAAAGTAGAAAGTAGGAAAGATGTCAACAAATGTTGCTGCAATAGGCCTTCGACATTGCCATCCTTGGAACAGAATGTTGTGTGTTGGTCTGTTTTGGTAATGATAACCTCTTTCAGAAGGGTGAATATTTGCAGCGTGCTAGGACCTTTCTTTTTGTTTTGTGAATGATACTGCTGCAAAACGAATAGAACATAGAACATAGAACAGTACAGCACAGAACAGGCCCTTCGGCCCTCGATGTTGTGCCGAGCAATAATCACCCTACTTAAACCCACGTAACCCGTATACCCACAACCCAACAATCCCCCCATTAACCGTATACTACGGGCAATTTAGCATGGCCAATCCACCTAACCCGCACATCTTTGGACTGTGGGAGGAAACCGGAGCACCCGGAGGAAACCCACGCACACACGGGGAGGACGTGCAGACTCCACACAGACAGTGACCCAGCCGGGAATCGAACCTGGGACCCTGGAGCTGTGAAGCATTGATGCTAACCACCATGCTACCGTGAGGCTTTAAATTGGTTTAATATGTCCTCTGAGTAAGGGCTTTTAAACCACACCACGGGTAGAATTAACTGCCCCCACCCAAGGCGAGTTTGATGATGAGGGGCATTTAACCAATCAGGAGGGTACTGGGTGGGAACCCTGCCTCTTTCCTAATTAAATCTGGGGCAGGAAGCCTCATCGATGGTTTTCCTGTCCTGCCACTGATTGAGGCCCTTAATGCCCACTCTCTTACTGCCGCCGCATTGATTACTTAAATTGGCTAAACATAAGCTGGAGCAAACCCTATGGGGCGGGATTCTCTGTCCCACCGCACCAGTTTCCATTGGTAAATCCTCGGGCGTGGGTACACTGACAGCGCAACAGAGAATCCCGACAGCGGAGAATCCAGCCCATGAATTCTCCACAGCCGGGATTCTCCATCCCGCCGCAGCACACCCCGCCCCTGTGTTTCCGGCGGTGTGGGGAGGCTACAATGGGAAACCTACAATGGGAATGAAGGATCCAAGTGCCAGCGACGGCACGCCTGTAGGAAGCACGTGGCTGGGGATGCGGAAAACTCACGTAAGTGGTTGCCGGCCCCACTTTCCTGGTGCCTGAGGTAGATGGATGCCTAAGGAGTGTTCCAATTGTCACTTCTTCTCACTGACCCCTTGCAAATGAGTTGGCATCCCACTAACTACTATCTGCGTTACGGGTCAGTGTTGGAGAACAGCAACTTGCAAAATCCTACTGCAACTGGAATGTGCTTGTGGAATTCACGGGATCTTATTTTTAGTACCATGCCCTTCACTTGGGAGAAATTATTTTAAAAAGTATTTTTGTGCAGCTTCCCTTCCTTGCTTTCTTAAAAAGAAATTGTGTCTTTTTGGTGAATCATACATGTATATGAATTTTAAATATTTCCTCATGTTTACTCTTCGGTCAGTTCAGTTTTACTGCTTTCCTCAATAGTAGTCAGGCAGGCAATCATGGGTTCATAGCAATTCAAGACTAGATGCAATGATGTAATTCAGTTCACAACTATATTTTAATACTGGATAGCGTGGTTGAGCAATCGATGCCAACATTGCCAAGAGCAACAGGCAGGAAGAAACAGCAGATTTAGAAGAGCTAAGTAATATCTATTTTTAAATTATTTTCTTCTGAACCTTGTGGAAACCTTGGGCTCCTTTTTCCTCACCAAGATCACTGACCCCAATGTCCCCCGTGCACCCTCCATCACTGACTTGACTGCTGGGCCATGTCCCTGTGGGTGCCAGGTTGTGGCGTCCTGCTGCGCCTGCCTGAATCTTGCCCATCAGCCTGATATCATCCTGGTCTCGACATCGAATTCAACAACTTCAGATGATCAGCTCTCCCCCACCTCGACCCATTTCATTTTAACTGTCTTTTACCATTTCTTCCTGTCTTAATATATATTTAATCCCCCCCCCTCAATCTTATCCACCTTTCCTGCACCTTTTTCCTCTTTGCTTCCCCTTACCCATCCCCCACAGCTACAGTTCATCCTCTGATGTTAGTTTCTCTGCTGTTTGACCTTTCACATCTTTTGTTCTCTCTGGGGACTGCCATTTGCGCTCTTTCCCCTTGGTATCTGTGGCCATTAGCACCCGGTTTCCCCGGGTTTCTGTGGCTATGACTCATCTTTCATTCTCACTCCACAGTATAAATATTTTCCACTTTCGCTGTCTGATAGCTTTGGCAAAGAGTCATCGGACTCGAAACGTTAGCTCTTTTCATCTCCCCACAGATGCTGCCAGACCTGCTGAGATTTTCCAGCATTTTCTCTTTCGAGCCTGATATCATTGACACTTTTGTTCAGGGAGAATTTTTAAAAATGAGTTTGTGGTAACGTGGGCCCTTTAAGGGGATGAGCTCCACTGACCACGTGACCGGCTCGATTCAATCATGCGGGTACATGCGAACCCCGATCAATGGGTGGTTTTGCGTGTGGCCTGAGGAGCAAGACCTTGGGCAGTGCGGACCAGAGAGCTGTAGAGTGAAGATCTGTGTACAGTGTTTGGCTCTGTTATCTACCTGCCTTTGTCTTTCATCAATAAACCCCTTTTGTTTGTGTAATAATCCACAGGAGGCAGGAGTCCCGTCACCACACCAATATTTATTGCCAATAACTATATACAAGAGCAGCTCCAACAGGGCTGCTAGCATTCCACTCAACTTAAGACTGGCTCACAAAGCCTACACAGGTGCTTATATGGGCCCCCTCAATGAGCTATCATTGAGGGAGCTCATACTCCAATTGGCTAACCAATAATGCTAATTGGAGGGTATTACAGTTTGTTACTGGAAGTCTCCAGTATATATCTTGAGCCAGCACAGAGGCTTATAGGAGTAAATAGCTTTGCGTTAGCATAGCATAGGCACAGGCTATCCTGACGTTAGTCATAAGGCCCAACTTTGATACCGTATCAGTAAAATAAAAACATGGTTACGGAGCTTGGCTTGTACTATCTGTGTTTGGGAAGCACAAAATCTAAATGGGTTGCAGCTCACAATAATAAACGTTGTGGGGGTGGCAGAAAAGCTGGGTGTTCACAATGACGCATAGGAGAAATGTTGGCAACATGCTGAAGCAATGAAAATCCTAGTTCAGGAGATGCATCAAAGATATGTGGTTCGATTTCAGGTAAAAAAGCATAACTAAATTGGGGGACGTCACCAAACGAGTTAGTACAGACACCAAGCCTATCATATCTTGCTGCACATGAGGAAAAGTGGTGGGGGTGTCAGCAGTAAGATGAGTGTGAATGTGTGCCTTACTTTTGCACACCTTTCTTGTAGGGGCCCCTAAAGAATCATAAACATTGGTCCAGACTTATTGCATCCTCTCTGTACAATCACTTCTCTTTGCATACTCTCTCTCATTGTGCCGGAACTGTATGGATACTGTTTTTGGAGCTAGAGATTACACCTGAGGAACAGCAAAAAGATGCTACAATGTCCAGACCAAGATTATCCACTGTTATTAAGAAGAATTCTCACTGTGGTCAATAGCTATAATTGCAAAAGATAACTCTGTTCTCCTATCCAATCTTCCTTTTCTTTCATATAACGTGGATACCATGTATCATCGCACAACAGTTGAATAGCAGAACATAAGAGCATAAGAACTAGGATCGGGAGTAGGCCATCTGGCCCCTCGAGCCTGCTTCGTTATTCAATAAGATCATGGCTGATCTTTTTGTGGACTCAGCTCCGCTTATCTGCCTGCTCACCGTAACCTTTTATTCCTTTACTGTTCAAAAATCTATCTACCCTTGCCTAGCCTTAACTGCTTCACTGGGCAGGGAATTCCACAGATCCACGACCCTTTGGGTGAAGAAGTTCCTCCTCAACTCAGTCCTAACTGACATGCATGTTGATTTTTCTCCTCATTAAACTGAGGCTCTGTATATCAAATGTGAAACCTCACTATTACTGCCCAAATCATTCAATGTAAAATGGGGTGAAATGAGCTGACCTAATTTGCTGACCTTAGTCCACTGTATGCTATGTCTTCATGGTCAGGCCTTACAAATTTACTCTTATATCTCTCAGAGGTGCAGTACTGTTTTTAAATCAACTTGTTAAAAATTCCCATGCTCCACAAGTTTTTCTGTGAATTTAAGTCGAACTTTTTTATGTGGAATGATGATAATAGATTTGTGGAAGTCTAAATAAATACTATCTTATGGACTGACAGTTATTACTTTATCGAATAAAAATCAAGATTTATATTCATGTTAAAAATGAAAGTTTTCCAAAACAGTTCTCTATTAGTGGCAACCACCCGCGCTGCTTTATAGGTGAGCTGTTGCTCATTCAAAAGTACTTGTGGCAATGGTATCAGACAGGGAGGAAGGAGAAGTGTTACCCATAGTGTCTAATGAGGTTTCTATTTAATCACAATTGTGTGATATCTTAAGTGTTTCAGTGTAATAAACTTTACAAAATACTAAGATAGTAATAGAATTGTACCAGTGTTACTGTGCAGTGAAGGTTAAGGGTGCCGTTGATTATTAAAAGTCACAATCTCAGTTAACAGAACAAAACTCTACACCATCCTAGTTGACCTATTCTTCAATTTCAGTAAATTGTCGGCTAACATAAATCTTTCAGGACATTTAATTTATCAGCACAATATTTTCCCAAAGTCTTTTTAAACTGTTGCATTTAATTATAGTAATGAACTCCTTATAGACTGAATATTTTAAGCTTTGAGTCTTTGAGCTACTTTTCTTCGCCTGCTCTCTCATTCTCTCCATTTAAGCCAAAGCTTTACCCTTTTGCTTCTTTTAAAACACAGCTCCCTGTATTTAGCTGGGTAATGGGATTTATGATTTTGTTTATATCAGTATCCATGGCTATGCACTATAAAAGATCAGTTGCCTGGCAACTTGTATTGTGAAGCTGCAATGGAGGATGGAATTTTTTGTGTCTCTGAAGGGAGGGTTTGAGGAATAATGAAAACTTCTGCTCATACTTCTGATGAATGCTTTTATTTTCAAGGTCAACCAAATGTTTTTTCAGCAAAGACTAATGCACTTTTCATCAAAAGATGCACCGTAAAATGTTTCCAAAAGATTATCCTGTCTCAGAGTTGGGGACAACAGCTTAAGAAGCTTTTTTTTTCTTTGCATGCTGATAGAAAATTAGGTTGAAACTAACTGTGGGATTGTACTATTGAAGCCAGTCTCACTCATTTACTGACACTTTCTGCATTCATTACCAAAGACTTTTTCATGAACGACTATATTCAAAAACACATACTTTTAAGAAATGTGATTATTTATTAGATAATTCTCAACACAATAACTATATTATTCTTATTCTAATAAGAAATGTTTAGTAAGGGATAATTAGAGTCAACAAGCTGCTTGCTGCTTAAATTGTTGCTTCAGTTTTTGCATATTTAATATTCCAAAGTTATTGTTTTCTAGAAATTAATTAGACTGAATATATTTCTGTACATGTTACTATATTTATAAAGCCGATGCTCACAGTGACTTACAGCTGCTTTCTGTTGTAAATGTACAATTCAACTTTATCCATTATTGCAATGTAATTATTTTTACTAAACCGAGAATTATGCCTTTTGAAATGTTTGCTGTCAAGAGTCATGAGTCTTCCCAATATCAATATGTCTTAATAAGCAGCAATGGTTAAAACTCATTAGGATGTCATTTTACAATGTGCCATTGCTCTGGAGGTTAGTGTGAATGAAGTGGTGGATTTGCTGACCACCCCGCCACGTGTTTTTTGGTGGGGGAGGCGGCCTGCCAGTGGGATCTACCAGTCCCGCAGCTGTCAATGGGATTTCCCGTTGGGAAACAGCACCCCTCGTCTCCGGGAAAGCCGTGCCTCAGCGTGGGACTGGAATTTCCCGCTGGTGTGAACAGCCGGTAAATCCTGCCCTAAGTGTGCAATAACCACCTGTATCAGATAAACGATAGAACAGCTCTTAAAAATATAAAGGGTCTAGGATCAATGATGCCTAAGCAAGGATAAAAAGCATTGTCCTAATTTTTAATATTGAATGTTTGTGCTGATTCACTATTCAATGAGTATTTTGTAATAGATAATTAGTTGTAGTGTTTTGTAGCCATATAAAATGGCCACCTGCAAAGGACCATGGGAATTGTGGTCAACTTGGACACAGACAAGTACACATTCTCTGTGTATTGTGCAAAGAAGCCAGACCTGACCGAAACTTGCACCCATTAAAAGTCAATCACCATTTCCCCCAGGGCAATAGAGTTTGAATCAAGAAACTATAACAGTAACAGACTAACCGGCGCCACTTCCCCTTATTTGGAAAGGCCTTCGTGCCTGGAACAATGACAGCTGGGACCCGAGGTATCCGCCCCTTAATTGGTCAGGATCAATGAAGGTGATTGAAACCCTATCGATCCATTGGAGCTGGAGTTAGGACCGCCCAAAAGGGTGCGAAAGAGAAGAAGGATAAGAAGCCCTGCGCACTGGGGATCGGCCTATTTTGGACCGGCTTGTGTGCGACCAATTGCAGCATATCAACCAGCCAAGTTCAAGGACCCACGATCGCTACCTGAAGGACGAGCCCAGTCGAAACAAACCTGAAGATTTCCAACCGACCCACAGATAAAGGCCTTATCTCCCGCACAGAGCCGGTCACCCCGAAGTTAAGTAAAGGTCATCTTAGTTATTAGGTTTAGTTTAGTGCGTAGCTGTGGGAATCATTGCATATAAACAAGTGTGTTTGTTAATAAACTGCCTTTTGGACTAATATACTGGTTGTGTGGTAATTCGGTCAATATAAGAAACAGCTTGTGGTTCACATAGAAATAAAGAAGTCAACAGTTTGCACTATTGCCGTGAGCTACTTTACAATAAACAACTCCGATATTCAATTGTTCTTCTTTATTCCATGTTCACACTCTCAACCAGACCCTCCATCTCCCAGAAGTGATTTAGATTACTTCAACCTATGAATTCATATGACAAAAATGAGAAGTGTACCGTATAAAAGAATAATATATAAATAAAATTTATGGGGCCACTTTTGAACTGTTGGATGTAAATACATTTGAGTCAAGCATGAGTTATTAACTGCAAAGAGTAAGATGTGGTTGATCATGTTTAATTTTCGGGCAGCACGGTGGCCTAGTGGTTAGCACTGCTGCCCCATGGTGCCACGGTCCCGGGTTCGTCCCGGCCCGGTTCACTGTCCGTGTGGAGTTTGCTCATTCTCCCCGTGTTTGCGTGGCTTTCGCCCCCACAACCCAAAGATGTGCCTGGGTAGGTGCATTGACCACGCTAAATTGCCCCTTAATTGGAAAAAATGAATTAGGCACGAAAAAAATAAAATAAATCATGTTTAATTTTCAAATCCACCTTGTATTAATATGATACCAGTTTCATAACCAGAGATAAGATTACACCAAGACTGGGATTTTGAGAGGGTCCATAACTTCTGATTTCAGGACTCCATACCTGGGGGAGGTAATGCAAAGATGTGCCTGGGGCACAGCCCCCCCCCACCCCCCCCCAACCACCCATGGAGGCTCCCAAGTAAGAATTGTGTGCCAATTGCCTGGGAAGCTCAAACTTCTGTTGGGCAATTGTCCTGCAATGGCAATCATCCAAAACTTTGATTTACATTGTTATGTTTGGATTGCTCCAACTGTTTTATACGAATAGTTACCCAGAAGAAGTTAGAAGAATTAAACCACTTCTAACGACGGAGCACTGAACCTGTGACCGCAGGCTCTCCTCCCATTGCCTACTCCAACCGCCGACTAGCTCATACTGCCCGACTATCCTCCCCACCCTCCACATGACCACACGCCCTCCCCCGATTACCCCCTCCCGCTAGACCAGACTTCCCAACCCTGACTACCCTCTCCATTCCTAGACAGGTTCCCCCCACGCCGACTACCCTCCCCACCCTCTGCTATCCACACCCTTAAACTACCCTCCCCAACCACCCTCTCTCACTGCCCCCCCACTATCCAGCTGACCCATCCCCCCACTGACCTACCCTCACTGACCATCCAACATCCATCCCACTGACCACCCGAGCACTCGACCCCAATGACTCCCCCCACTGATCAATGGATCACCTGAACCCCTGACACTGACCATCCTTGTTCTGATCACCTGACCCAATCCAGTGACTAACAGCCCCCCCCACTGACCAATCCCTACCTACCGCCCTCATAACCTGACCCCTTTGACACCCTCATCCTACACCACCCTCCCATCCTACTCTCTTATCTGACTTACCTTCTCCCTGACTCCTCAAAGTGTTTGGATGTTTAAACCTACCTGCTTTACAGTAGCTTGTACCACAGAATTGGCGCCAGCTACCAATGGGGGCGGGGGGGGGGGGGCGCGGAGAAGGAGGAAGGGGGGATATCATAGACCGATCCAGAGGGCAGCAAAATGTACAAACAGTTAGTCAAATGAAGGACAAAACAAACTTCTCTGTAAAATAAAGCAAATTAGCACGGGCAAGAAAAATGTAGTAACAACTGTTTATAAATATGAGAAAAGCCAATAAAAAGATTTTCAAAAAAAAAAGAATTGGGGCAAGCTGTGTCTTCCTTTCCTCCTCGTCTGAACTCGACAGAAAGTCTAGGGAACTGTACTTCCCTCACCCAGTGCGAGTCGGAAGGTCCGGTGAGAAAGTTGAGGCTGCATGTCAGTGTAAGTAACAAGGAGTGGAATAGCAATCCGACTGTGATTGTCACTCCACAAATGTTATAGCCCCTGTTTACCTGCGCACCCTAACTATGCTCGTCCTGTCATGTACAGTTTGATGAAACAGAGTGCTTGGACAGAACTAACAACTTTAATCAAAATTGATAAAATGTTTAACTAAAAACAAATCGTTGCAATGTCCACAGTCTCTTTATTGTAGATGTCTATGATACATAGTGAAATCTTATAAATTACATAGAACGTAGAACAGAACAGGCCCTTCGGCCCTCAATGTTGTGCCGAGCAATGATCACCCTACTCAAACCCACGCATCCACCCTATACCCGTATACCCTATACCCATAACCCAACAACCCCCCCCCCTTAACCTTACTTTTTACACTACGGGCAATTTAGCATGGCCAATCCACCTAACCCGCACATCTTTGGACTGTGGGAGGAAACCGGAGCACCCGGAGGAAACCCACACACACACAGGGAGGACGTGCAGACTCCGCACAGACAGTGACCCAGCCGGGAATCGTACCTGGGACCCTGGAGCCATGAAGCATTTATGCTAACCACCATGCTACCGTGCCATTATACCGTGCCAGGTATAAAATTATCTTTTCCGCCCGTTCCTATCTCCATCTGAGTGCAGGTTGTTTTGAACACTGTAGCTGTGTGCCAACTCACAGGAACTGCACCCACCTGTAATTCGGTGTCAATCGATTTAAGTATTGTTGGCATATATCAGCTGTGCATGGTACCGACAAGTTAACTCACACAAGTTAAGGGGAGGAATATCTTTTCTTGTTGGTGGTCATATAAGCAAAGCACTTTTATTGAAAGTTTGATGGCATGTATTTGAAAGGAAGTTTTTCCCATGGAAGTAGTTCCTGATATTTGACTGCAGTATTGGAAGAAGGATACTTTCTCTGAGATATTGCTATTGGGTGTGGTTGAGAGTGGTGAGATTTACCATTTGCCTGACATGGCAAGAGGATCTCAAATAATGTGGACTAAGACAATGGCAGCAGATAGCTGACAAAATCAATGGTATCGTGTTGGAGAATCAGGGGCGAAATTCTCCAACCCCCCGCAGGGTCGGGGAATCGCCCGGGGCTGGCGTAGATCCCGCCCCCGCCGTGGCCGGAATTCTCCGCCACCCGGGCATCGGCGGGAGCGGGAATCACGCCCCGCCGATCGGCGTGCCCCCCGCGGCGATTCTCCGACCCGCGATGGGCCCAAGTCCCGCTGCTGACAGGCCTCTCCCGCCGGCGGAAATTGGAGCACATCTGGTGCCGGCGGGATTGGCAGCGTGAGCGGGCCCCTGGGGTCCTGGGGGGGGCGGGGGGGGCGATCAGACCCCGGGGGGTGCCCCCACGGTGGCCTGGCCTGCGATCGGGGCCCACCGATCGGCGGGAGGGCCAGTGCCGTGGGGGCACTCTTTTTCTACTGCCGCCACCACGGCCTCCACCATGGCGGAGGCAGAAGAGACCCCCCTACTGCACATGAGCCGGTGGTGACGTCAGCGGCCGCTGATGCACCGGCGCATGCGCGAACCGGTGAAGGCCTTTCGGCCAGCCCCGACGCCGGGTGGCGGGCGTCAAAGGCCGTTGGCGCCGGTTTTGGCGCCAGTTGGCGTGGCACCAACCACTCCAGCGCGGGCCTAGCCCCTAAAGGTGCGCCACTGCGCTATGCCGGGACCCCCCGCCCCGCCGGGTAGTGGAGAATCCCGGCCCAGATGTCTGGCCATCTATTTCTTCCAACACAGTTCCCAGATAAACATACAAACATACGACTTAGGAGCAGGAGGAGACCACTTGGCCCTTCGGGCCTGCTCCACCATTCAATAAGATCTTGGCTGATCTGATTGAACTTCAACCCCACATTCCTGCCTACTCCTGACAACCTTTCACTCCACTGATAATCAATGTATGTCTGCTGTAAAAATATTCAAAGATTTGCATCCACTGTCTTTTGAGGACGAGAGTTCCAAAGACACTCGACCATAGGAGAGAAAAACATTCCCCACGGGTGCGATCGAAGAGCCTTTTCATGCCCGACCCGGTGACACGGCACGGCTGTTGAGTTTCGTGAGAGGCTTCTTCCAAGACTTGCGATGCTCAGAACGCCTTGCTAGATCTAATGAGATTTGCATATTTAAGTGAGTAATTAGGTTCACTTAAATATGTTGGCGCCCGATTCTCCCAAGATCTGGAAACGAATGGCTGCATGGACCTTGACATGGTGCCATTCAACACTGATCCACACAAACGTGGACCAGATGTAACGGCACCTGGGGGTCTACCAGGCCATTGGAGGCCCCCTGATGGTCGGGCTCAAGGCAGGGCAGTACCCTGGCACTCCCGCTGCCACCTGGGAACCTTGGCACTGCCACCTGGACACCACTGCCGGGGTGCCCAGGTGGCACTGGCAGGGGGACTGTCAGGGTGCCAGGCTGGCCACCCTAAGGTGCCTGGGTGCCAGGTTGCCCATGCCAAGAATCTGGCCCAGGGGTGCCATGCCCTTATGAGGTGAGGTGAGGGGGGGGGGGGGCTTGAGGATCCCCTGACAAATAATTGGGGTGCTGGGGGTGGGGAGGGCCTGGAGGCCACAATGGGAGGTTGAGAAATTGGGGCGGCATTTAAAAAATGAAAGTAAGTGCAGCTTCGGGGTGGCGTTTCTCGCTGAGGCCAAAGAAAATAGTCTTGTTTGATAGTGGGGTTATTCTTGGCACTGCAGGCACCGAGAAACACCCCGCTATTTATGCCCAAAATGTTTGTTTTCCAGTTAAATCATGCCCCTCATCTTTGTCCTAAATGGATGACCCCCTTATTTTTAAACAGTGACCCCAGTTCTAGATTCTCCTACAAGAGGAAATATTCTTTTCACATCCACCCTGTAACTCTTATATGTTTCAATCAAGTCACCTCTTGCTCTCCTAAACTCCAGCCTAGCCTGTCGAACCTTTCCTCAGAAGACAACCCGTCCATTCCTGGTATTAGCCTAGTAAACCTCTGAATTGTCTCCCATGCATTTACCTCCTTCCTTAGATAAGGAGACTAATACTGCACACAGTGCCCCAGATGTGGTCTCACAAATGCCCTGTATAATTGAAGCATAAGCTCCCTACTTTTATATTTAATTCCCCTTGCATTAAAAAATAATATTCTATTAGCTTTCCTAATTACTTGTTGTACCCACATACTAACCTTTTTTGATTCATGAACTAGGATAACAGATCCCTCTGCATCTCAAAGTTCTGCAATCCCTCACCATTTATTAAATGTTTATTTCAATTCTTCCTGCCTACATGGTCAAGTTCACATTTTCCCACATTATACTCCAATTTCCAGATCATTGCCCACTCACCTAACCCATCTATATCCCTTTTGTGCTGTACACAACTTACTTTCCTGCCTATCTTTGTGTCAGCAACAAATTTTGCAACCATGCCTCTGGTCCTTTTAAGCATTATGAATGTTTAGCTGAGCGCCAAGATTCACTCACGGATTAGCTCAGCAAGAGCCTGTTTACATAGGTTGAAGTGGAGTGTTAACTTGGATTGATTAGCATCTTTCTGAGGTTGGAATAAGTTATTCTATCTTTAAATTGTTTTTTTCAATGCCTGTGTGTTTATTTGGACAAGATTAAGAGGTGTGAAGTATAGTAAAACTTATGTTATTGAAACTATGAATGGCAATGTCTGATTGACATTTTTATGAGGTTGGAAGAGCAGCAGTTATATTCATAGCAGATTTCTAAATGGATTTTCTTCATAAGCATTTCAAGACTAGCCATTGTTTTTATATATGACTCATTCATTTTGTACATAGTGGACACTGGGTGAGGGGGTATGGAGGTTTGGAGGTAACATGGAGAGTCGATTAGGGATGTGGGCTGGAGGGTCTGACAACCTTTAGTATAACTAGGCTGAAGTTCCAGAGAACCAAGGCAGGGTTTCTTAATCAACCTGCCTAGGCTCTTACCTGCCTCTGTGGCTATGCCTGAACTCCTCCTGCGGTTGGCAGATCCAACTTGATCCCACCACTAATTTCCTGGAGCGAGGATAGAACATGCAAGGGCCACAATATGGAGATTTGTCTGCCAATTTCTTGACTCGAGCTTCCTGTCTCATTAATGAAAATGCAGCTCACTCAGCCTGAAAATCTGTGCTTTATCTTAAAATGGAATATCAATGCCATGCATTCAAATATATTTAAACAATCAAGGATAGGACATTCTCCTAGACTTGACCAAGGATAGTAGACATGGCATCCATAGAAAGCATAAATACAAGGAGAGCTTAGATTAGGATTTGAATTTTCTTGTTTATGGGCTATCCCTTCAGCACTATTATTTTTTTTTTCTTTTTTAAATTTAGAGTACCCAATTTATTTTTTTCCAATTAAGGGGCAATTTAGCATGGCCAATCCACCTTACCAGCACATTTTTTGGGTTGTGGGGGTGAAACCCGCACAAACACGGGGAGAATGTGCAAACTCCACACGGACAGTGACCCAGAGCCGGGATCGAACCTGGGACCTCGGCGCCGTGAGGCAACAGGGCTAACCCACTGCGCCACCGTGCTGCCCTTCAGCACTATTATTAACTGCCAGAATAAGGCTGGTCTCAGTTTTAAAACCTCTTAATGTTACAGTCTATATTGAGACAATTGTTCTTTCAAAATTTAGATTTCTTCAATTGTTATAACCCACATAAGACTCACGGGGTTGGAGCAATCAGGCTCCCCATGAGTCTCACCAAAATACCAGCTCTCCCGCTAAGGGGGCGGGAGCCCGAGATCATTCATGGTTCAGATCTGTATAAAATCGGCCAGGCATGGAAACGACAGAGCAGACCCGGCTGGGATGTGATGTACATTGTAAATAAAATTGCCTTGCAATAAACCTGGTTTCTTTATACTAACTCAGTTTGCACTCATTTGTGGCCCACAAAAATGAATAATTATATAATCTTTGTGGGGTCTTGCTTCTGGTGCCGGAAGAAAAATAATGTTGTCATCATTTACTTAATGAGAAACTGCATTGTTTCACTGGATAAAGCTGCTGTGTCTCAAACTGGTTTGTGTCACAAATGTATCACCATCCCATTTTACTGAGTGCCTGGGCTCCGATCCATCAAATTAATGCCAATATACGAGTCATACATTCTAGGCTGCAATTTCTAGGTTTTGTCTATTGCCTTTAGCCAAAACAACTTAAGTTTTCAATTCCATGCATTTTTGTTTTCAATTGTCTTTCCTCCTTCTGTGTTGTGGGGAACTGATTTTACCCTGGTGTATGGTTTCATAGGAGCCCAAGCGAGAGTGCTGACCAGTGAGTGTTTGGAGGTAATTCAACCATGAAGCAGATTACAGTTGAACTTGGTCCTATTCTCACCTAATGTCTACAAACACACCATTTCCAGCAGGGGTCACTGAACAGCAGTCTGCAGCAGGAAGCATTGTTTATTCTCTGGACTAGGTGTGCTGAACACAATTGTTGCAGTCCAATTGACTGAAATCCACTGACTCAATACAGAGCAGGAGAAAATGTGGGACTTGCAGGCAGGTATATTTTAGTACTACAGCAAGTGGTATTTTTACACTGAGTCAAGACACATTATATCCTTGATATAATGGTGATAAAGTCACATGTGGATTTCTACAGAAGCTCCCGTGGGAGCTGGAGGTGGGGGGGGGGGGGGGGGGGGGGGGGTTGCGTGCGGGGGGGGGGGGGGGGGGGGTTGCGTGCGGGGGGGGGGTGAGATTGCTCTATTACAGGAAAAATAAATAGGGCAGAATGCTAGGCATATTTTCCATGTAGTGTAACCAATCTGTGACTATGGGCGTGATTTAACCACGAACGCGTTGCCCCCGGCGTGGATCAGGGCCTGCTGGGTAAACAGCGGCAAAGGCCAAAATCGAGATTATTTGCACCAGGCATGAACCATTTCACAGTTCATCCGCCCCGCTCCCGATGGCGAGTTCTGGATGTCAGCCCAAGATGGTGAGAATATCATTAACCCTCATTTGCATTCATTTCAGTCTCATTAGCGAGATTGAAGTCGAATGCTGTGGCCTCCTGGGAATTACCTGATTCCCCAGTGAGAAATCACGTGGCTGTTGTGTAGTGCTCCTTTTAAAAAATGTGAAGCTGGCACAATGGCTTCTGAGGGGAAGCGAGGAGGTGAATAGTCATTTCCGTTTTCCATCATGCCGCTCAAAGGCACAGGAGCTGTTGCCCAAATGTTCGGGGGAGAGGGGCTGGGGCACCCCTCAGGGGGCTTGGGCTTTGTCAGGGGGCTGCAGTATTCTAGGTTGGGGGTCGCCCCTGGGCCAGGGGGAGTGAGGGACTTTGCGTCTGTGAGACCTTCAAACCACCTTGAAATATTGTGGAGACCCATAACAAGGGCAACAAGAGCTGCAGCCTGTCTGTCCAACCAAACACTTCCAGGACAGAACCCTGCTGTGGCCTCTATCCTCCCTTTCACTGTGAGCAGCCTCTAGCTGCACAGCTGAAAACTATTGTTAGTTGTGATAGCACTTCACACTCCTCAACTCTCAAGTGCCTCGCCATGGGGACACGTGCCATGTCTCAGAGGATGATTAGTGCATTGCATGAGCAGCAAACTTTAATGCCTGGACAGTGTGCCTGGAGCATCAGCACCATAGAGGCAGCTGCTAACAATCAAACACTAAAGAGCTGGGCTTCAGAACTGTGGACCTTCTTGCGACCAAAGGGTAAGTGTGTGGACCAGGGGAGGGCACCTGAACTCAGTCTTCCTAATGTTCCCGGCAGAGGTCTGGAGTCTAGGGGCTCCGCATGTGGCCAGGAGTAAGTGTGCAGTGCAAAGCTTGCTAGCACAACTGGCTAACTGGATGGCACTCTGAGAGAAGACAGGACACATAAGTGTGTGGGAGGCTTGGGGGGTTTGAGTGTCGCTCGATGGAAGCCCTAACTGATTGTTCACCTCTCTCCTTCTCCGATTCCTTCCAGATCAACAAATGTTTACTGGTGTCGATCCCACAGAGGCTGCCCTCAGGTTACTGGTGGCAGACAAGGCGGGCAGATGCCAGATAAAGTGGCAGCAATGACACAGACTGGAGGCTGTGTCCCATGTGCAGGGGACTGCCGCAAACCCTGAAGACCCAGCCACCAATCAGGCTGAGGAGGAGGCCAGAAGGGGAGACCAGCGATGACCCAAGGTGTACAGGCGCTGTTGGTCATTCAATGAGTTGACGGACACCAGGTGCAGTAGAAGACTCCATCTCAGCAGAGAGACGGTGTGACAACTGTGCCATGTCCTCGCGGATTTGGCACCCATGGAGGAGGAGGAGAACATCCACTCCCAGTGACCATGAAGGCCACTGCAGTCCTCAACTTTTATCTCACTGGGTCACTCCAGGGCTTAAGCTGGGACCTGTGCGGCATTTCACAATTTACAGCACACAGGTGTATTTGGGAGGTAACAGATGCTCCATATGCCTGGGCATCCAACTATAATCACCTTCCAGTAGGACCAGGCCCACCAAGATGCCCAGGCTGCAGGATTTGTTGCTATTGCCGGGATGCATCCAGGTCCAGGGAGCAATCAATGGCACACTTGTCGCCCTGCGAGCATGGGGGCATGAGGGAATGTGCTATATTAACAGGAAGGGGTTCCACTCCCAAAAAGTTGTGATCATGTGCGACCACTTCCTCCGAATCATGCACATGTGTTCCTGCTACCCTGACAGTGTTCATGACAGCTACATCCTGGGGCATTCTGAGATCCTGGTATCTTTGAGGACCACAAAAGGATGGCGGTTTGGCTCATCGAGGACAAGGGATACCTGCTGAGGTCATGGCTGATGACGCCAGAGCGGAGGCCTGAGACTGAGGCGGAGACCCGTTGTAATAAGGCCCACGTTGCCACCCACGCTGTAATTGAACGGTGCATCGGGCTGCTGAAAATGCGGTTCCAATGCCTGGACTACAGTGGTGCCCTGCTGTATAAGCCCCAGAGGGCGTCCCACTTTGTGGTGGCCTGTTGTGCCCACTACAACCTGTCACAGCAGTGGGGCAACATGCTGAAAGAGAAGGAGGAGGGATATGTGGCCTCATCTGACGAGGATGAGGAGGCGGACCAGGAGGGGCTGGAGGACAAGCCCGGGAGGAGCTGGTGGATTGAGGACAGGTGCCATGCCTGGAGAACCAGGGAGACCCTCATCATCTCCATATTCCCATAGGATGAGGCTGCGTCCATCAGCTCAAATCCCTCAATCCTTCTCTCCCATTTCCCTCCCTCCCCCCCCAATCCCCTCCTTCCCCAATCACCCCTCTCCTCAATCCCCCTACTCCAGGGTTTCCATCCTTCCCCCTGTGGACAGTTGAAATGGCCGCCCACAAAGAGTGATGGGAAATATAACCAAGCTGGAACACAGATAGGCTGCAGTTGCAGATATACAAACTGCAGTCCAGACTTTATGCAGAAACTCACACCCGCAAAAGGCCATTTGGAGGTCTTCCCGGAACAATGGGCTCCAGGTAGAAACTAACAATAAGTGGCGGACTCAGTGACACCTGCTTTGCTTATTTGGAAGGGCCTACGTGCCTTGGACACTAACAGCTATAGCCGACCGGGACCTGCCTACCATCAAGGGTCTAAATGGACCCCTAAATGGTCAGGATTGATTAGGGTGATTGAGACCCTATCGATCCATTGGACCTTCACCTGGGACCACCCAAAAGGGCGCAAAAGATAGGAAGGTAAAAGGAACTGTGCAGACCAATAACTACAGCCTCCGCCAGACACCTGGAAGCAGATAAGGCCTTATCTACTCTGTATCTGCTGGTCACCTGGATGGTAAGTTTAGATCGTTTAAGTGTGTTCATTGTAGTCCAATGTGCATGACCATGTGATTCATTAAGTAAACAATCTTGTGTGTGTGTGTCAAATAAACTATTAGTGTACTAAACAACTTCTGTGAACATTTGTCCATCTTATACGGGTTAAACACACTGTGGTTATAAAAGAGCAACACTCCCATCCCCCAATGCCCCCCTCCCTATTTCCCACTTTATCTCCAATCCCTACCCCCCCCCCACATTTCACCCCCCCCATCACTCCTCTCCCCCCCCCCCCCCCCCCCCCCCCACCAATCACACCACACCCTCCCCGACCACCCACAGGTCTATGTAACATCACTCCAGGGTGATGGGCCTGTGTCGACACTGTCAGCGGGACACTGTACAAGGCAGGAGAGTTATAATAACTCGCTGTGAGAAAAACGAAAAAGTCTGACTCCTGTCTTTCTGCTGACAGTACGCTCACACCCATCCTCTGAATGGGTTCTACCTCGAGGACATTTGATCTTGGACCACTGTGCCCAGGAGGTGGGGAAGCAGAGGGCAACAGGGTGTGGGGGTGCAGGCAGGCTTGCTTTCAAGATTAATGTGACAGAGGCTTCACATGTATCAGGTGTTACATGTTTTAATAGTGAACATTTCCATTCCCCCAGCTGCAGATAGTGAACCCCCCCCAGTGCCCACTCAGTTCCCACTCTTCATGATCTCCTGTGATCCACTGCTATGTCTAGGTGTGTCCCCAGGATGCACATCAGAGGTGGAGGCAGCCTGCTGCTTTCCACGCCCTGTGGTTTTTGATACCCTTGGCAGATATCCTCTGGAGGACTGGAGGTGGCGGGCCCTGGCTGAATTACCTCAGTGACTAATTTACCCAGCTCTTCATTCTTACCTGTAAATAAGCAAACACCTATCGATAATGAATTGCATATGTTTTAAGACTGGAAAATCCCCCGTGGATCTATAATCTATTATCTGATCATTCACTATCATGTATAACACATTTACGAGTCTCTTCTTAGCTTATGTTTATTAAGAAAGGCTGCGGTGTGGAGCAAGCATTAGGTGAGTGTATATATTGGAAGGCTGTAAGTGGTGAAGGCCAATTCCAAGCAGCAGCTCCAGGACCTGAAGGCAAGTATCGGAACTCTACTGCCAGTCTTATTGGAAGGCCGAAGAATTGCTGTGGCAGACCTGCATCTAAAACAGGTGTTGTACTCTTTATATGTGCAATTAGGGGGCCCAATACCAGTTTCAGGATTCCTTCCTGAAATCGGACTACTCAGAATAATATTGGTGCTGGACTTACTGAGGTCAGGATAATTGAATTATACATGAACAAACCTGAAGTCTGCGAAGGGACAACTGGATACTGCCACCAAAATGATACAAACTAGTTAGAATGTGCAGCCGTGAGGAGCAGGAGTTGTCTGTCTGAGGCTCCTTGGTAGTCCTGAACACTGTTGCCAGGTTCTACATGACCGCCTACGACTCACTTTCCGCGGGCCTTCCGAGGACCTACCTGACGGTCACTGAAACTTGAAAACTTTAGGTGACATGAATGTGTATCAATAAATATTGAGTTCTCATTTGTTTCCATGCGGAGATCAACCCCTGAGTCAGGCTCATGGTGGCTGGCCAGCACTCTCCAATCTAACCCCCTATGTGGTTATGTTGCAGTTTAATGAGAAATTCTGAGAAGTATTCCTGAAAGGACAAAGAGGCAAATAAAGAGAAAAACAGAACTTCTTCGAAAATGGCACTCCAGAGAGACCTGGCAGTGAATCAAAAGGTGCACCACCAAAAGAGAAAGAACGCTGGAATTCTGAAACAGTAACAGAAAATGCATGAAACTGCATGATTATGCCACATCCAGTGTATTATTGTGAAAAATAATTAAATAAAGCGGAAAGAATCATCAATGATCAAGCTGAAAAGAGCGGAAAAAAAAGAAGAAAATTGATGCAAAAGTCCTGAAATGTTGTGTGGAAGGTCATTTCCATCAAAAAGTATTAACCTGACTTTGAGAGCAAAGGTCTTTTAATTGGTCCCAGAGGGAAAAATCGCATTGTGAATCCCAGATGTCTTAATTTTTTTCACTTTGTGCAGTCTCCCAATGTAATATAAGTAGTAAAAAGCACTGTGCATAAATTTCACCTGAAGTAACATTGATGGCAACCTATAAACTATCTAGTATGCCTGTGGAAAGTGCAGTATAGAATATTCCACCTTGCGCTGAATCAACATTGCCAACTGAGGGCAAAAATGACTGGTTCTGTTGTCCCAGCTTGGAGCTATGCTTGAAAGGAGAGCAGGTGCATATGTTGATGCTCCAATATTATAGGTTGGGAGAATCTGACAGGTGTACCCACTTACAATTCCTAACGTTGAGAAAATTGTCCACAATTTTGTCGGGGGGTGGGAAAAACTCGAAATATTCAGTCTCCCTCCCACCCTCACTGGCAACCCCCATCCCGTGACCCTCGCCCCTTCCCACTCAACTGTCTCCAGAGATCCAGCGATGATTCCTGCTTAAGGCCTCAGAACATTAGCGGCAGCGGCCACTGCACCAAGTGGCACTGCCGGCACTGGAGAGCTGCCAGATTCTGATTGACTTGACAGCTCTCTGGAGCAGGATTTCCACCCTCTCCGGTCCTTCTTGTGGGAGGCCTGTGCTAGACAGTTAATTTCTTGATTGCACTTAATGTGTTGTGCCTCCCGGACAGAGGACATGTGTGGCTCTAATCAGTGGGGGGGGGGGGGGGGGGGGGGGGGGGGACCATCATCGCTGGAAATAAATTCCACACATGGGCTGGTATTTTGTGAGCAGTGTGTCATTCCCAGCAGTGTAACCAGAACAGTGCACAACTTCTCCCTTCTCTCTTTTTGGTGTTTCCTACACAATTGTAATTAAAATTCTAAGTGCCAGTGGCGTTCATGGAAAGGACATGAGATTTGGTGGTGGGGGTAATTTTTCATTGGTGAAACCTGCTGTCGCCTGACAATGCTACATCTATTAAAGAGCCTACTGTTCAAACAGGGAGGCTGTTCATCATGAACAGGATGCTCCACTGTTTGAGAGTGCCATGTCCTTTGGAGAGTTCAGTGACTATAATGTCAGGCCAGCCCCATGGTTCAGCAGTGGCTGCCTGCACATTCTCCTCCAGGCTATCAGGGAACGTTGGGAGCTGCCTTTTCCTGAAGATTAGAAGACACTCCCACTGGACCAAAGTGGCATGGACAGAGGTGGCAGAGGAGGCAGAGCAACTATGAGGGCCAGTGCAGGAAAAGGGCCAAAAACCTGTTCCAATCAGTCAAGTTAACTGCCAATGTCACATCTTCAACAGGAGTCTCTCGTGCGGTCACCAATAATGTAAATGACTGAGCGGGCAGTTATGGTAAACGAGTGAATGCATGATCAGCTTTCACACCACATGGCAATTGAAGCCAAAGTGTGTGGAAGTTTGCCCTTTCTTTGAGATTGGAGCAATGTGAGAATGACAGGCCAGTATGTGTGATGGGAATGTATGCAAACATGGGGATTGGTGTCACTAACTGCACTTTGTCATGCAGGGCAAGCAGAATCATTATGTCAGGAAGAGAAGATGCGTAGGAGGAGGGGTTCCTGATCTTAAGCTCCTTATAGCAGCTGAGGAGAAGATGGTGGCGATCACTGGTGAGGAAGGAAGGCAACTGTCACAGGCTGTGAGGCTGGACCAGCCAGGAGTAGGAGGAAAGGTCAACCATTCTGCTGTTGGAGAGAAATGGGCACACAAGATAGATGCAATGAAATGTGAAGTGCTCAAATCGTGATGATTCTTGGGGCGGGATTCTTTCGCCCCACCCGCCTGCCAACCGGAGAATCAGGCCCGAGGTCAATGGACTTTTCCATTGTTCGCATCTCGCCCGTGCCGTTCTTAGGCGGGCGGGATGGAAGAATCCAGCCCTGAATATAACTTATAAATGCTTTTAAAAAATTTGTTTATGTGGGATGTGGGCGTCGCTGGCTGGGCCAGCATTTATTGCCAATACCTGAAGGCATTTAAGAGTCAACCACATTGCTGTGGTTCTGGAGTCCCATGTAGGCGAGACCAGGTAAGGACGGCTGATTTCCTTCCCTAAAGGACATTAGGATTTTTTGTTCTCTGCTGCAGGTCATCATCATCCAAGGAACAGGCCACAGCCATGGGAGAAACTCAAAGACTCCACCTCTAGTGACGAAACAGCCAATACCCCAGAGGATACACTGTCATTTGCCTCATCATTTCCCTCCACCAGCACAATTGCACCCACACAGTCTATGCTGGGCTTGCATTTAGGTTGAGCAACACAATCTGGCGAACACACCGCAGACACGTCCCAACACAATGAAAATGAAATGAAATGAAATGAAATGAAAAAATGAAATGAATGAAATGAAATGAAAATGAAAATGGCTTATTGTCACGAGTAGGCTTCAATGAAGTTACTGTGAAAAGTCCCTAGTCGCCACATTCCGGCGCCTGTCCGGGGAGGCTGGTACGGGAATCGAACCGTGCTGCTGGCCTGCTTGGTCTGCTTTAAAAGCCAGCGATTTAGCTGAGTGAGCTAAACCAGCCCCGGGGGGAGGATTTGACTGCTGGGTCATCAGATGATTGGAAGATTGCTGGAGATCAGGCCCCTGCTGACCCCACACTGAAGACAGGCCTTTGGTCACGGCCACAAGAAGCCTGCTGGACATGCAGCAGAGGCTGGGCGAGATGCGGATGGGGCCTTGCACCCGCCTCCAGGAGCACCTGCCCTCAGGGAGACAAAGGGTGCTATTCAACACCCAGATGAAGAAAGAGCATGTGCCATTTGCACAAGGTCTTTGTGTCAGGATACACCCAGATTTAGGGACATTACCTCATCCTCTCTGTAATGAACTCCAATTGGCTTTATTGGTTGGCCAATTGGAGTATGAGCTCCCTCAATGATAGCTCATTGAGGGGGCCCATATAATCACCTGTGTAGGCTTTGTGAGCAGTCTTAAGTTGACTGGACTGCTAGCAGCACTGTTTGTAGCTGCTCCTGTAATATCGCTATTGTAAATAAATATTGGTGTGGTGACGGAACTCCTGCCTCCCGTGGATTACTACAGTGGCGACGAGGTAAACTGTGAATTTTGCGGAGACCAGCTGCCGCACTCGGAGGGTAAGCCTTGCCATTTTAAAAATGCCGTTTTTTGGGAGGTTAGAGGCATTCGACCCGGCTATTGAGGACTGGTCCCAGTATGTGGAGAGAATGTGTTACTTCTTCCGGGCAAATGATATACTGACAGACGAAAAGAGACGGCTTATCCTGCTGTCGGCGTGCGGACCCTCCGTTTTCGCCATTATACGTAGTCTGACCTATCCCGATGCGCTGGACACGAAAACTTTCCAAGAAGTTACGGAATTGGTGAAAGAGCACTACGACCCAAAACCACCCCTTATTTTGCGTAGGTACAGATTCTACACAGCGAAGCAGGAAGACAGGGAGTCAGTCACGAATTTCTTGACCCGCCTGAGAAGGCTGGCGGAAAAATGTGAGTTCGGCCCGACGCTAAATGAAATGCTTCGGGACCGGTTAGTGTGTGGTATAAACGACCTCACAATACAGAAACGCCTGTTGGCGGAAACGGAGCTAGACTGCAGGCAGGCGTTACAGCTCACATTGTCCCTAGAAAAGGCAGCAAGTGGGGCGCAGGAACTACAGGGCACGCCAATGGAGGTAGATACCTGTGAGAGGGACTACCACAATGGGTCCTGCTATCAGATAGCCGCTCTCAGGAAAAACCTGAGGAATAGAGTGAAAAAGGAAAACCCCAGAACTGCCCCCAAGTCTGCCAGGACTAACTGGAGACAGAGGGAAGTACCGGCTGAGGCTCCCCCAACAGAGAAGGACCGTTTCTGGCACCAGACAAAGTGGGGTAACACCGACTGAAACCCTAGAAGGAGGTGGCAAAAGAGGAATAGCAGGTGGGGACGCAGAGAAGTACACAACCTAGACGCCCCATCCTCCTCCGAAGGGGAACAATTATATAATATTACAACGAAGAAAGCAGAACCCATTAGGATTACCCTACGGGTGAACGGGCGGCCGACAATAATGGAAATAGACACGGGTGCGGCCGTATCAGAAATGGGAGTGGCAGCATTTAGAAAAATCAAAGATGGACTCCAGCCACTAACCCTAACAAAAACATCGATGAAACTTAAAACCTACACGGCGGAACCCCTGGAAGTTCTAGGCACGACTCATGTACCTGTGGAATATGAGAAACAATTGCTCAGATTACCGTTGACGATAGTAGAGGGCTCCGGACCGAGCTTAATTGGACGGAACTGGCTGAAAAACCTAAAATTAGATTGGATGAAAATTTTGCAGAGTGGAAGCGGGCAGTTGAGTGGAGTACTCCAAAAATACCCGGAGGTCTTCCAGGAAGGTTTGGGGGAAATCATAGGCGCCAAAGCAACTTTGCACGTGGACCCAGAAGCCCTTCCGAAATTTTGTAAGGCCTTCCTTTTGCATTAAGGAAGAAAGTAGATGACGAAATAGAAAGGTTACGGCGCGACGGCATTATCAGGCCAGTACAATTTTTGGAATGGGCAGCGCCGGTGGTACCAATTTTGAAGCCAGATGGCTCGATGCGTCCCTGTGGAGATTTCAAACAGACAGTAAACAAATACGCACTGCTGGACAAATACCCAATCCCGAAAATAGACGACCTATATGCCAAATTGGCAGGTGGGCTTTTGTTCACGAAACTAGACATGAGCCACGCCTACCTGCAGTTAAAACTGGACAAGGGCTCCCAGAAGTTCGCTACGATCAACACCCTGAAGGGCCTTTTCCGTTATACTCATCAGCCTGCGCTATATTCCAGCGTACGATGGAAAATATTCTGCAGGGACTACCGCAGGTGGCGATTTATTTGGACGATGTCTTAATCATGGGTAGGACAAACAGGGAACACTTAAGGAACCTGGAGGAAGTGCTCAGCGTTTCGCAAAGGCAGGCGTACGGCTAAAAAGGGAAAAATGTGTTTTTCTGGCTCCACAAGTGACGTACCTGGGATATAAAGTAGACGAGTCAGGCTTACATCCATTAGAAGACCGAGTAAGGGCAATAAAAGAAGCCCCAGCTCCCACCACGGTCCAGGAGTTACGATCATTTCTAGGATTGGTAACCTATTATGGAAAATTTATAGAAAATAGAGCGTCCATCCTCGAACCGCCCCACCAGCTACTAAAAAAGGGGCAAGAATGGAAATGGTCCGCCCGCCAAAACCGAGCATTTAGGGACATTAAGGAACAGCTGTCATCCGAAAATGTCCTAGAGCATTATGACCCAAGGAAGGAGTTGGTGGTCACTTGTGATGCATCCCACTACGGGGTAGGAGCCGTCTTAGCCCATAGAGGAAGGAATGGGGAAGAACGGCCAATAGCCTATGCTTCGAGGACCTTGGCGATGGCTGTGAGGAAGTACGCCCAAATCGAGAAGGAAGGACTGGCGGTGATATTCGCAGTAAAAAAATTTCACCAGTATCTGTACGGGCGTAAATTCACCATAGTGACGGACCATAAGCCTTTATTCGGGTTATTAAAAGACGACAAGTCAATACCCCCGATTGCATCAGCTAGAATCCAACGCTGGCCGTTGCTACTGGCGGCATATAGATACGTTCTGGAGCACAGACCGGGAACGCGAGTAGCACATGCAGATGCTTTGAGTAGACTTCCCCTCCCGGACACTCCGCCGCAAATACCAAAAGTAGAGGAGACAGTAATGACTCTAAATTTTTTGGACACCCTACCAGTAGACGCACAACATATTCGGTTGTGGATGCAAAAAGACCCAGTTTTAGCCAAGATGAAGCATTTATTGCTAACAGGGGAACTGGAAAGACCAGTGGAGCCCCAGATGCACCCATACTGGAGCAGAAGGGACCAAATAACCGTAGAGTACGGTATCCTACTATGGGGAGCCCGGGTAATCGTCCCAGCTCATGGCCGTCAGGCAATCTTAACTGAGTTACATCACGGACACCCAGGGGTGTCTAAAATGAAGATGCTAGCTCGAAGTTACGTTTGGTGGCCAGGTTTGGACACAGACATAGCAGCCATGGTACGTCGGTGCCAGGAGTGCCAACAGGGGCAAAGAGTGCCACCAGCGGCGCCATCGCACCCGTGGTAATGGCCAGGCAGACCGTGGACCCGCCTGCATATTGACCACGCCGGCCCTTTCATGGGCTCAATGTTTTTGGTGATAGTGGACGCCCACTCCAAATGGTTGGACGTCCACCGGGTAAACACAGCAAGCACAGCATCGACAATTGAAAAGCTCAGGGCCTCGTTTGCAAAACATGGACTTCCGGAGGTATTGGTGTCGGACAACGGAACGGCATTCACAAGTGGGGAATTTGGAAAATTCCTGAAGGAAAATGGAGTCCGTCACATCAAAACGGCCCCTTACCATCCAGCGACCAACGGCCTGGCAGAGAGAGCGGTCCAGACACTTAAAGTGGGACTCAAGAAGCAGCCGGCAGCGTCAATGGACACAAAGCTCTCCCGCTGGCTGTTTGATTACAGGACCACACCGCATTCCACAACAGGCATACCGCCAGCTGAACTCTTAATGGGAAGGCGGCTGCGAACGAGGCTGAGCCTCCTTTTAACGGGGAAAGTGGAGAAACAACAGGAGGCCCAACGCAGGGGGCATGATAATAGTCGGCAGCAGAGACATTTCCAGGTGGGGGCACCGGTTTGGGTCAAGAATTATGGGAATGGACCAACGTGGGTCAAAGGCACGGTAGAATCCCAAACAGGGCCCATATCCTATGAGGTTTCAATAGGAGGTAAGGTGCTGAAGAAACACCTAGACCAAATAAGGGCAGCGGAACCACACCTGGAGGCAGGCGAACCAGGACCGCCTCAAGCTGGGATAGCCCAGACGGAAAGGATACCCACACCCCAGCCCCGAGCAATTTCTCCAGACCCCGTCATCCAGTCATCAGAGTCGGAGATGGACACACTCGACGAGGCCGCCGCGACACCTCTCCCCGAGGAGGAGGAAGAACAACTTCCAAGGAGGTCGTCAAGGAAAAGACGGGCACCTATAAGGTACACCCCGCCCACTTCAGAGAACGACCCGGCGGACGACACAGAGGTGACAGACCCAGACATGAGGAGCAGGAAGAAGCTCAGAGGAATGCCAGCTGGCAGGAATTCCTCGGACCTTGGGGGGGAGGGGTGTAATGAACTCCAATTGGCTTTATTGGTTAGCCAATTGGAGTATGAGCTCCCTCAATGATAGCTCATTGAGGGGGGCCATATAATCACCTGTGTAGGCTTTGTGAGCCAGTCTTAAGTTGACTGGACTGCTAGCAGCACTGTTTGTAGCTGCTCCTGTAATATCGTTATAAATATTGGTGTGGTGACGGAACTCCTGCCTCCCGTGGATTACTACACTCTCCACCATTGACTCCAACAGTTTCAGCAGGCAAGGCCAAGGGGGGTCTCCAGCACCAATGCAGGAGCCCCTCAGTAGACTGGAGCCCTCAAGGCGCCATTTCTCCAAAGAACACACACTATGATCATCCAGGGCAATGGGATATGACACTGAGCAGGCTGTTTCCACCTCTGCTGTTGATGTTGGGGTTGCACCTGGATATAGTGGTAGAAAAAGAAAACTGGAAAAAAGTATGAGCACTAAGGTGCCATTGGTAATTTTTCACCTTTCTTTCGCACTTAAAAAAAATTTTAGAGTGCCCAATCTTTGTTTCCCCAATTAAGGGGCAATTTAGCATGGCCAATTCACTTACCCTGCACATTTTTGGGTTGTGGGGGTGAGACCCACGCAGACACAGGGCGAATGTGCACATTCCACACGGATAGTGACTTGGGGCTGGAATTGAACCCGGGTCCTCAGCGCGTGAGGCAGCAGTGCTAACCACTGCACCACTGTGCCGCCTCCCCTTTCTTTCTCAGTTGTTCAAATATGCATAATATAATTCATTTTTTGCAATCTGTCACAGACAAAATGTATGTACTCTCTTACTGCCTTTGATCAGTTTATTTTGTGTGGAAAGCTATGTGTTTTCATAATCTTGTCTCAGATTGAATAATTGAGCTTCTATGAGTTTAAAAATAAAGAAGGTTTTTCATTCTCACACACTTACCCCAAATTAAATGCATTGGTATACACATTTGCACGCACACGCACACGTGCACGCACACATACATATACACACAGACACACACACAAAGATTGGATGTAGATAAAGTTCATGCACTTTTACAGATTACATTTACCTCAGTGCCTGATTTAGTTGTTCCCCCACAAAGTAGGCTTATGGTTTCTTGGATGTTTTCAATGCTCTAAAATTGAAGGGAGGGTCTTATAAAGTGAAGGGTTCACAGCAGGTTGTGAGACTTCATAGACAAATTTCTGGAAGGTTGGATCTCAGGTGAACTTTAACTGGAATGGTTATGTCCCCTGGCTGCCTGATGCATCAGAGGTTTGGTTCTGAGACTGGCTGAACTGATGTTTCTGATGGCTGTGTTGGATCTGATTGCAGATTGCAGGTAGAGGGATTCAGGAGATAGGGTTGCAGGAGCCTCAGCCCTTATCCTTGTCCAACAGGTTTGAGATTCTTGTTCCCTGTATGGATGAGAGTGGGGACTGTGGAGAGGATGAGCAAACTGACCACAGCACTGTGGTACAGGGAACCATTCAAATGAGGGAGAGAAAAGAAATGTAGTCATAATTGGGGATAGTATAGTTCACTGTGACCAGGATTGAGAGTCCTGAAGGTTGTGTTGCCTACCTGGTGCCAGGGTTCGGGATATCTCATCAGGGCTGCAGAGAAACTTGGAGTGGGAGGGTAAAGATCCAGTTGTTGTGGTCTACATAGATACCAGCGACATAGGTAAAACCAGGATAGAGGTTCTGCTGAAGGAATACAAGCAGCTAGGGTCTAAATTAAAAAGCAGAACCATAAAGATAATAATCTCAGATTACTACCTGAGCTATGAGCTAATTGGAACAGGGTCAATAAGATTGAAAAGGTAAATGCGTGGTTCAAAGGTTGGTGTGGGAGGGGCAGCATGGTGGCACAGTGGTTAGCACTGCTGCCTCATGGCACCGAGGTCCCAGGCTCGATCCCAGCTCTTGGTCATTGTCCGTGTGGAGTTTGCACATTCTCCCCGTGTTTGCGTGGGTTTCGCCCCCATAACCCAAAGATGTGCAGGCTGGGAGGATTGGCCACGCTAAAATTGACCCTTAATTGGAAAAAATGAATTGGGTACTCTAAATTTATAACAAAAAAAATGTTTGGTGTGGGAGAAATGGGTTTTAATTCATGGGACACTGGCACCAGTATTGGGGAAGGAGGGAGCTGTTCCGATGGGGCGGTCTTTACCTGAATCTTGCTGGGACCAGAATGCGGGCGAATCGCATAACTAGGGCTGTAGATAGGGCTCTAAATTAAATAGTGCAGGGAAGGGTTCAGTTGTAGGAAAATTAAAAAATCAAAGTTAAAGGAGAAGGTAGGAGTGAGGACTTTAAACTAGTTAATAGGGGGTGGGCTCAGGAGAGGTTAGTAAAGTTTCCAGAACAATTAATAGAATAGAGAGTATGGAAAGAGGCAGGAATCTAACTTCAGGCACAGCAGAGAAGGGGGGCAGTCAACGCAGGACTGAAGGTGTTGGACATAAATGTGCGCAATACACCAAACAAGGTAGTTGAACTTGTAGCACACATTGAAATTGATTGTTACGATGTTGTGAGCATCACAGAAACGTGGCTGCAAGGGGATCAGGGCTGGGATCTAAGATAATGTATCCCATTGAAAGGACAGGCAGATGGATAGAGGGGGGCGAGTGCCTTGTTAGGAAGAAATGAAATTAAATAGATAGCAAGAAGTGATATAGGGTCAGATGGGAGAGAATCTGGTATGGGTAGAGTTGAGAAACCGCAAAGGAAAAAAGACCCTGATGGAAGTTATATACAGGCCCCCTAGCCGTAGTCAGGATGTGGGGCAGAAAATAAATCAGGAGATAGCAAAGGCACATAAGAAAGGCAATATTACAATAATCATGGAAGACTTAAATATGCAGATGGACTGGGAAAATCAGATTGGTAGCGGATCCCAAGAAAAGGTATTTGTGGAATGTATACGAGATGGTTTTTTGGAGCAGCTTGTGTCAAAGCACACTCAGGAAAAAGCAATTCTGGATTTGGCGATGTGTGATAAAGCAAACTTGATTAGGGAACTTAAGGTGAAGTAACCCTTAGGGGGCAATGAGTACAATATCATAGAATTCACCTTGCAATTTGAGAGGGAGAAGCTGGAATCAGATGTAACGATATTACAATTAAATAAGGGTAACTACAAAGACATGAGGGAGGAGCTGAACAGAGTTGATCAAAGCAGTGGAAGAGCATTTTAAGAAGCACAATGACATGCTCGATAATGGGACATGTGGATGCATGGGCTTGATTGCAATGCTCCTCTGCCCCACTCAGGGGAAGCTTTGCAGACTTCATCATCCGCGTGAGCAGGGGATAGCCCTTGGGCTGGATTCTCCCCTACCCGGCGTGACGGAGGGTCTCGGCGTAGGGGAGTGGCGCCAACCACTCAGGGGTCGGGCCTCCCCAAAGGTGGGGAATTCCACCTTTGGGGGCCAGCCCCGCGCCGGAGCGGTTGGCAACAGAAGACTAGCGCAAAAAACCGGCGCCCCCGGCAGCGGGGCTGGCTGAAAGGCTTTCGCCGGTCGGCAAATGCGCTGGCAGTGACGTCAGCGGCCAGCTGCCGCTGACGTCACCGCCGGCACATGCGCGATGTGGGTTTCCCTTCCGCTTCCGCCATGGCGGAGGCCGTGGCGGCCGCGGAAGGAGAAAGAGTGCACCCAGGGCACTGGCCCGGAGTCTGAGCGGGGGCCCCGATCGCGGGCCAGGCCACCGTGGGGGCACCCCCCGGGGTTCGATCACCCCCCGCCCCGCCCAGGACCCTGGGGCCCGCTCGCGCCGCCGATCCCGCTATCCATCAGAGGTGGTTCAAACCTTGGCGGGGGGAGAGGCCTCCCAGCGGCCGGACTTCGGCCCATCCGGGCCGGAGAATCACCGCAGGGGCCTCGCTGATCGGGGTGGCGAGATTCCCGCCACCGCCACTTCCCGGGTGGCGGAGAATCTCTGCCACGGCGGGGGCGGGGTTTTAGGCGGCCCCAGGCGATTCTCCGACCCTGCTGGGGGTCGGAGAATTTCGCCCCTTGTCACCAAGGATTCATCCATCAACCTGGGCTCGGGGTTCTAAAAGTTATGGGAGTTGCGCAAGATATATACGTTGTGAAAGCTCCCTGGGAAACAAGAACAGACGTGCATTATTCTTCCCCTGTGGTCGCACATCAGTTGCATCTAAGTATGATGGGAGATCTGCCAAAGGTAAATTGGGTAAGTAGTCTAAAGGTTGTGGTGCAAATTAACAATGGGAAACATTTAAAGAAACAATTCAAAATGTCCAACAAAAATACATTTCATTCTGAAACAAATATTCAGTGAGAAACACCTATCCGTGGCTTACTCATGAAGTTAGGGACAATAGTAGATGAATAGAACAGGCTTACAGTATTGCAAAAAACAGTAACAAGTCTGAGGATTGGCAGTGTTTTAGCAAAGTTGGCAAAATGGTCAAAAAATAGAATGAGAATAAACTAGTCAGTAATATAAAAAAAATTACCAAAGCTTTTATAAATATATAAAAAGGAAGAGAGAGCCAAAGTTAAAGTTGGTCTGTTAGGATTAGAGACAGGAGAAACTATCATGGGGAATGAGGGAATGACCGAGGTATTGGACAAATATTTTGATTCTGTCTTCACAGCGGAAGACACAGTTTCATTCCAGAAATTGACAGTAAATGAGGGGCTTTTTAGTGAGAAAATTAGGGAAACTAATATCAATGGAGAAAAAGTATTAGAGAAATTTAAGGGACTAAAATGCAACAAATCCACAGGGCCTGATGGGCTACACCCTCGGGTTCTAAAGGAGCTGCAGAGATAATACAGATAGTTGGCTGTGATTTTCCAGAATTCATTGGATCCAGGAACAGTCCTGTCAGATTGGAAATTGGCAAATGTCACTCTGCTTTTCATGAAAGGAGGGAGAAAGAAAACAGGGAATTACAGGCCAGGTCACCTCACATCAACTGTGAGGAAAATGCTGGATTGTATCTTTAAGGAAGTGTTAACAATCCATTTCGAAAAGTATAGTATGATTAGAACAATTCAACATGGTTTTACTAAAGGAAAATCATATTTAACAAATTGATTGGAGGATTTGAGGATGTAGTTAGTATGGCAGATGAAGGGGAACCAATAAATATAGTATACCTAGATTTCCAAAAGGCATTTGATAAGGTGCCACACAAAAGGTTAATGGGCAAGAGAAGTGCGCATGGAGTTGGAAGTAATATATTACTGTAGATAGAGGATTAGTTAACAGATAGGAAGCAGAGAGTGAGCACAAATTGGACATTTTCTAGTTGACAGATAGGAATCGTAGAGTATCACAAGGGTTAGATTAGGGCCTCAGCTATTTACAGTCTATATTGACTTTGATGATGAGACAGAGAGCAATGTATCTACGTTTGCTGATGATACAAAGCTATGTGGAAAGGTAAGCTGCAGAGAGGCCGCAAAGAGCTATTGGGCGGAATTTTCAAAAAATTAAGCTAAGTGTCATTTTTGTCGCAAAAGCCAGTGCGATTCTCTCTGGCCCCATTGAGGTGATTCAGACCACAATTTTTAATCACTGTGAGAAAAATAATTTCCCTATGTGAAGAGCATAATGGCATGAACCGTTTGATTCACCTGCTTTGGGGGCCATCTGAGCAGTTCTATCAAGGAGCATTGCATTTAAACGCTCCACAGCACTTGCTCACAGTCAATCAGGAGGATGGCAGTGAAGAAGCTTGCTCCCGCTTCACAGAGAGGGCCCCCACCTGTATGCTTGATACCATAGAGGAAAGAAGGTCAGCAATCTACCCGCAGATTGGCAAGATACCCTCCAGCAAGATCATGAACCGCACCCGGGCGACAGTGGCCACACTGGTGAGGGCCAGTACCCTCCACAAGAGGAGGGGGGAGCAATGCTACAAAAAAATTAATGACCTCCTCCGTTCTGGCAGGGTAAGTGTTTCTTGCCTTCTCGCACCACTGCCCTTTCAGTCACCCCTCCCCATGTCACATGGACCCCAAATACTGCCAGCTAGCATGGCTCCACCACCTGACCTCCCACAACTTCTGCACAACTCATCCCTGCTCACGTGTAGTGCCCACAAATGCCAGGTATCATTGTCACCTCACCTGGCAGGTGGTCTGCTCACATCATCCCCAATTGCACCCCCTGCTTACTCACAACCAGGCTGTGAGTGAGTGAAGATGGTGGCATTGCGGAGCTAAGGATCCTGTCTCCCTTTGAGAAGAGGGCACTGGAGCTTGCTGGGAAGGAGCAGGAGTGAGCCTGTGTTGAGAGCGAGGTGGGCCTGAGAGAGAAAAATGAGTAGCTACTGTACTTTCATTCCATTGCCCAAACCCACGTGAGTTACATGTGCCCCAGACCTTTGCCCTAGTTATGTCTAATACCATGTCTCTCCTTGGAGGAAAATCACCCAAGCAGCCTGGCCCATCTACCAGCAGTGATCCTGCACCAGGCAAAGAGCTGAGCTCCAAGGAGATGCCATCGGAGGGCAGAGAAGATGCATCATAGCTGTCATCTGCACCCTCACCAGGACAGACACACACACATTGTTGGGTGAACTTAGCAGGCAGGCTTCTGGGTCACTATCTGGTGTGCACCACACTACTGCTGATCCACATCAGGTGGAGACAGGAATGGACCAGGGATCAGATAGTCAGAGGTCTGTTGGATCATAGGATTCAGCTCTGCCCCAGCCAGCTGCCGTGCCTCTGGCATTGTTTGTCCCTCAGCTGCTTAAGATGCAAAGGCAGAGCTGGGAATACCAGGAAGGGGTGTCAGCAACACACCAGTGATTACAAAGCCGACTGGAGGAGTCTCAAAGCCTTCTATCTGAGGCTGGTTTAGCACAGTGGGCTAAACAGCTGGCTTGTAATGCAGAACAAGTCCAGTAGCGTGGGTTCAATTCTCGTACCGGCCTCCCCGAACAGGCGCCGGAGTGTGGCGACTAGGGACTTTTCACAGTAACTTCATTGAAGCCTACTTGTGACAATAAGAGATTATTATTATTCTATCATAGGAGATTGTGACAGCAGTGTGAGTCACCCAGACCAACACTGCAAGGGTGACGACCACAATGGACAGCCTGGGGCTTGGCATCAGATCCATTGTGGGAGGTGTCCAAAGCATGGCTCAGGCCATGTGCTCCATGGGTCAGGCCATGACCATGATGGTTCAGGGCATTAACTGCATAGTGCATCCACTAGTGCCAGCACCAGAGTACGGCAGGGTTTCTGGATCTCACTCCAGCTGCCCCTCTATACCATAGTCTGCCCCAGGGGCACCCAAATGGAGAATGGTCCACTGGTGCACAGTCTAGTGCCTTTCACTTGGAGATCCTGGGAACATCCAGCCCATCTGACTGCCCCCTTCCAGAGACCGGGGCACCTCAGGCACAGTAGACAGAACAGGGTGGCACAACACCACCTGTCCCACCTGGAATTAGGCCATGGTCCCCAGCTCCCGGCGGTCCAGAGGAAGCCCATCAAGGGCATCTAAGGCATCAGGGCATGGCAGACAGCAGGTCAACTCCACCTCAGATGTGGAGACACACCTAGACCTAATGGAAGCGTTTATAAGGTCGAGAAATTGTAGTTGCACAGTATGGACATGGTGATCTTAGGCATGTAGAGCTCTTGAACACTAAGTTTTATTTTGATCTCATACATCATTGTATTAAATCTCACCACTTTAAGGCTGCATTATCTTTACTGAGTTCTGAATGAGATGGCGTGTCTCACCTTAGACATGCAAGGAGTCCTCTACCTGAGTCCCCATTCCCCGATTGTGCATAAGAACAGAGGTGTGTCTCTGTGCATCATCGTTATGAGATGCCCCAGGCAACAGGGAGACTGCGAGCTGCCATCAGACAGTCAGGAGTCAGACATGTGTAGTATTTCTGGGGAGCATCACATTTCATTCCTCACTGTGAGTCAGCATAACCCTCCTGTATTGAATGCGCAGCAGGCAGTCAGGGATTCCCATCCCCAGCTTCTTGAGTTGTGACTCCTGGTGTGTAGTGATCAGGGCATCTATAGCCCTCCTGCCCATGTGTACCCTCACCGCTGCCTGGACAACTTCATCTGCCTCCTCTGCAGGCTCCTCCTTGGTACCCCCTTCACATCCTCCTCATTCGAGGAGACTCACTGCTCTTCCAGATCCTTGTCTGACAGCTCCTCACCCCAATGCAACACCAGGCTGTGGAGGGCACAGAAAACCAACACAAGTGGGCGACCTCTGGGTGCTATATTGTAAGGCTCTATCGGAAACACATCTTCAGGAGGCCGATGCCTTCTCAATGACCGCACAAGCCGCAGTGTGTTTCTCATTGTACTGGGTCTCTGCTGCGGTTTGGGGCCTCCACACTGGCACCATCAGCCATGACCGAAGCTGATATCCTTGCCCTTGAGCAGTCATCTCTGTAGCCTTGGATGTCCCTTGAAAAGTTCAGGGACTTGGGACTGCCCAAGGATGAAGCTGTCATCGACGGTCCCCAGGGAACAAGTACACACCTGCATGATGCACATCGTGTGGTTGCAGACAGCTGCACATTAATGGATTAGAGCCTTTTTCTGTTGATGAAGGGTCTCCCAAGGGCCATGGGTGGTGGAGAGGCACATGGGTGCAATCAATTGACCCTTGCGCCTGTGGCAAACCAGCTATCTGCCTGAAATTTGTGGACCTTTCAACCTGGCAACCCTGGTCCAGGTTGAGGTGAGTGTAGTCCCTCAACCTCGTGAAGAGCACATCTGTCACCTCACGGATGCACTTATATGCAGTTGTCTGCGAAATCCCACAAAGGTCCCTGGTGGAGCATGGGAAGGATCCAGAGGCACAGAAATTCAGAGCTGCTGTGACCTTGATGGCCACAGGCAATTGATGCACTCCTGTGCCATGTCGCGCCAAGTCCACAAGGACATGGCAAAGGTGCCTCACCATCTCGTTAGTAAACTGGAATCTCCAGCAGCACAGTGTCTGTGAACTCCATGAAGGAGAGCCAAGTACAGCTGATGTCTGTGCCTTCAAACTCACTCCTTGGCTAGTGCGGCCTCCAGCCACTGATCTTGGCCTGCGGCCCCCTGGTCATCATGCTGAACCTCCAGTATCAGTGCAGCTGCACATTTATGCTGGAGTCTCTCCTCCATTGCTGTGATCAAGATCACTGCAAGCTCCATCAGCGCCATCTCTAAATTGTCTAGGATCCTGCAGGGGAATAGACAGAGAGAGGTTTAATTTCCACTGATTGATCATTACCATGCCCTGACCCATTGGCCTTCTTGATCTGGGAGCAGCCAGTTGAGGAACATTATCTGCAGCACTCGCGCACTCACTCATATCAATTCCTGTCCTGTCTCCAGAACAAGGTGGTTCCTTGAATTTGTCCTTGCCCCCTCTGACTCACAGCTGGTCATCAGACTAGGGCTGCCTTCCCTTGTGAATGGGACCACTGGAGGACCTTTCAGGAGGGATGTGTTTAATCATCGCATCTGTCCGTGGACAGCTGGAGAGTGAGGTGTGCATTGGGGGAGGGGCACAAAGAACCATATATGCAGGGGTTAGGCATCCTGGGGAGACGGGAGCCGCTAGGCCTTTGTTCCTGAGGCGCCAGCTGGCAGCCCTGACACTAAAGTGAAACCTCAGCCTTGGATGGTCGGGAGCTGATGGTGATAAGGGCTAACATCTGAGGGTCAATCAATGTAACAAGCATTAATCACAGCAAACTAACTGGACACAATTGCTTCCTCCTTCAGGGAGAAACAGTCCTACTCGGCACCCTGGTTACTCAAACGATAGTGATCAGGGAGCTCATCGCTGTCATCCCTCCATACTTTAAACTCACTACATAGTTAATCCTCAGGTGCTGGCAACAGCCTCCCTCCCACTAATGGGGGCAGTGGTGCTCACCTCCTACCTCATTTCGAAGGTCTTGGAGCCAGATTCTCATTCTTAAAAAGCAGCAGTGATTTGCGCTGGCGGGACTTGGGATGGGAAGATCCGGCGTTTGTTTGTGGTAACTCTTGACTGGAGGCTCTGGAAACAGTAGCTACTTCAAACTCTCCCAAAAGATTTTGGGCTGGAATCTCTTGCCCCCAGTCACATGTTTCTTGGGGGTGCGCCATTTGCTGGCAGTAGGATTCTATAGTTCTGGTGCGAGTCAATCCTAATGGCCGGAGAATTCCGGCCTTTGACTTCCGCCCTTGAATTTGTGGTGAACGTATTATGGTAACCATTCACCACTGTACTACATTGTACCACGCGGGTGCCCTTGTGGGCTCCGCCCCTGGCTCCACCCCCTTGAAGGGAGGTATAAAGAGCAGCTGCCCTGCAGGCGGCTCTCATTGCAGAGCAGTTGCAGGCAGGCACTGTTCTAGTTGATTAAAGCCTCTGTTCACTTTTATTCTCTGTCTCGAGTGAATTGATGGTCGCATTAATTTAATCAACTACAACATCCTGATGGAAGCAGCCCTCAAACCTGATCGACTGGAACTCGACCCACAGGCCGTGGAAGCCAAAGGGTTTTTTTCACACTGGCTCCAATGTTTTGATGCCTACCTCGCCGCCTCCTCCTCGTCCTCCGTCACCGATGAACAGAAGCTGAGCCTCCTCCACGCCCAGGTGAGCCATCGAATCTCCGTACAACTCGAGGAAGCGACCACATACGCAGACGCCCTCGCGATGCTGAAGCGCCTGTACATGAGGCCGGTGAACGAAGTGTACGCACGGCATCTCCTCACCACTCTCCACCAACGCCCCGGGGAATCGCTGGACGAGTACCTACGTGACCTCAAAGTCCTCGCGCGAAGCTGCAACTACAAGGCCGTCACGGCCTCCCAACACATGGAACTCGCTGTCTGGGATGCCTACGTGGCTGGGGTCCGGTCCAACTACATCAGACAGTGCCAGCTCGAGATGAGCGCCCTCAACCTAGAAGAGATGGTAAAACTAGCCACCTCCCTAGAAGTAGCGTTTCATAGCCTCAACGCTTTCCCTTCCGATCACGCAACCCCCTAGTGGGCTCCCAACCAGAGAGCACCCCAGGCCTGTGTCGCGTGGCTGCCCGCCCAACCCGGGGGGCTACCCTACTATTTCTGCGGCCAGCACCAGCACCCCAGGCAGCGTTGCCCGGCTCGAAACACGAACTGTAGCGACTGCGGCAAGAAAGGGCACTTTGCCAAAGTTTGCCTGGCCAGGTCCAAGTCCTCCAAATCACAGGCCCGACTCTCAGACTCACAGGCCCACAGACCCCACAGTGTGGCTGCATGCCTGCCAGCTCCACCCCCTCCAGACGCGTCACCTGCCTCGTGTTGTCTGTGGGGGCAGCCATCTTTGACTCCGCACAACATGTGCGACTCACAGGGGCCGCCATCTTGGCCACTGTCTCCCACGCAGCCCGCCATGTGCGACTCATGGTGGCCGCTATCTTGGACGCCATCTTACTCGCCGTTCAACATGTGCAACCGACCGGGGCCGCCATCTTGGCCGCCATCTGCAACGCCGCCCGACACGTGCGACCGACGGGGGCCGCTATCTTGGGACCACACTCCCACTTCTGACTGGGCTGGCTACCGCAGTGCGGTCACCCTTGACCAGTCATGTCCAAAGCACCTCCAGAACTCCATGATGACCGTCCGGGCCAATGAACACGAAACGCCTTGCCTGTTTGACTCCGGGAGCGTGGAGAGCTTCGTTCACCCAGACACGGTAAGGCGCTGTTCGCTCCAAATCTCCCCCGCACTTCAAACAATCTCACTCGCTTCCGGATCGCACTCAGTCCAGATCCGGGGGTACACTGTCGCAAACCTCGCGATACAAGGCGTCGAATATGCAAACTTTAAGCTATATGTACTCCCTGATCTCTGCGCTCCTCTCCTGTTGGGACTGGACTTCCAGTGCAATCTCAGGATCCTGACCCTGAAGTTCGGCGGGCCCCTGCCCCCTCTCACTGTATGTAGCCTTGCGACCCTGAAGGTCGATCCTCCCCCACTCTTCGCAAATCTCACCACCGACTGTTAACCCGTCGCCACCAGGCGCAGGCGGTACAGCATCCAGGACAGGACTTTTATCAGGTTCGAGGTCCAGCGAGTCTTGCGGGAAGGGAGAGCTCAGGTGGTGGTCGTCGGGACCTGGGAAAAGAACCGGATGGTTGTAGACTACAGCCAAACCATAAACCGGTACACGCACCTCGATGCGTAACCCCTCCCCCGGATAGCGGACATGGTCAATCAGATCGCACACTACCGGGTGTTCTCCACGGTGGATCTGAAGTCCGCATACCACCAGCTCCCAATCTGTCCGGAGGACCGCCACTACACGGCCTTTGAGGCAGACAGCCGCCTCTTTCACTTCCTCCGGGTTCCCCTTGGCGTCACAAACAGGGTATCGGTCTTCCAAAGAACGATGGACCGAATGGTGGACCAGTACGGGCTGCGGGCCACATTTCCGTACCTGGACAACGTCACCATCTGCGTCCATGACCAGCAGGACCACGACACCAACCTTCAGAGGTTTCTCCAATCGCCCAAGCAGTCAACCTCACTTATAACAAGGAGAAATGCGTTTTCCGCACACCCAGACTAGCCACCCTCGGCTATATCGTGGAAAACGGTGTCCTAGGGCCCGCCCCCGACCGTATGCGCCCCCTCCTGCAACTCCCCCTTCCCCATTGCCCCAAGGCCCTGAAAAGGTGCCTCGGGTTCTTTTCCTATTACGCCCAGTGGGTCCCCAACTGTGCGGACAAAGCCCGCCCACTGATCAAAGCTACCATCTTCCCACTGGGGGCTGAGGCCCGCCAGGCCTTCAGCCACATCAAGGCAGGTATTGCCAAAGCCGCGATGCATGCGGTGGACGAGTCCATCCCCTTTCAGGTGGCGAGCAATGCATCAGAGGTTGCCCTCACCGTTACCCTTAACCAGGCAGGCAGGCCAGTAGCATTTTTCTCCCGTACCCTCAACGCCTCCGAAATTTGACACTCCTCAGTCGAAAAAGAAGCTCAAGCCATTGTGGAAGCTGTATGGCACTGGAGGCACTACCTCGCTGGTAGGAGGTTTACCCTCGTCACCGACCAACGGTCGGTAGCCTTCATGTTCGACAATACACAGCAGGGCAAGATCAAGAACGATAAGATCTTGAAGTGGAGGATCGAACTCTACACCTATAAGTACTATATAGTGTATCGTCCTGGGAAGCTCAACGAGCCTCCAGATGCCCTGTCCCGTGGCACATGTGCCAGCGCGCAAGATGACCAACTCCTGGCCACCCACGATGACCTCTGCCATCCGGGGGTCACCCGGCTTCTCCACTACATCAAGGCCCGCAACCTGCCCTACTCCACAGAAGAGGTCAGGGCCATGGCCAGGGACTGCCAAACCTGCGCGGAGTGTTAGCCGCACTTCTATCGACCGGATAAGGCCCACCTGGTGATGGCATCCCGGTCCTTTGAGCGCCTCAGTATCGACTTCAAAGGGCCCCTCCCCTACTCTGCAAACACATAAGGAGCCATAAGTCCGACCCCTGGGTCGAGAGGGTCCAACTCCTTCACACCAACCCCCAGTAAGCATACGTAAAGCACCCCGACGGCCGACAGGGATATGGTCTCCCTCCGGGACCTGGCACCCGCACGATTCCCTACCATCACCCCAACCTACCCCCACAGCCTACACCGAACAGCGCTCCCGTCCCTACATGGCCTCCACACCCTCTCCTATATCACCTCCCCCCTTCGCCGACATACAGGAATGAGGCTTCTGAAGACACGCTCCTGGAGTCCACACCTGTGCCCACGTCGACGAGTTCACCACCCATGCCCGCTGCGACACCCATGCCCACTGCGAAACCAGAGCTCCGGCGATTGCAGCGCACAATCAGGGCGCTATACAGGCTGAACCTGTGAGCCCTTCACCCCCACCGGACTTCAATCTTTTAAACAGAGGGTGAATGTGGTGAACGTATTATTGTAACCATTCACCACTGTACTACATTGTACCACGCTGTTGCCCATGTGGGCTCCACCTATGGACCATTGTACTGTACTACACTGATTGTGTCATGTTGGTGCCCTTGTGGGCTCCGCCCCTGGCTCTGCCCCCTTGAGGGGAGGTATAAAGAGCAGCTGCCCTGTAGGCGGCTCTCATTGCAGAGCAGTCGCAGGCAGGCACTGATCTAGTTGATTAAAGCCTCTGTTCACTTGTATTCTCTGTCTCGAGTGAATTGTTGGTTGCATCAGACTTCAAGCATCCAGGCCTCAACAGCAGCTTGGATCTTCAATTAGGTCCTACTTCCACTGAGCTTGGGCAGGTTTGTCTGATAAGAACTGATCGGGCAACAGAGCAGAATATAACTAGGATTCAGGGAAGGAGCTCGGGGAGGGAGTATGGTGGGGACAATGATTGGGGTTGTTTTTTTTGTTGAGAAATGAGAAGAAGGATAAAGTTGTTATAGATTTTTTAAAATGATATATTTTATTTTTGTGTTTTGGCTGGGAGGATATAGTAATGGTCTGCAGCAGAGGAATGGAAAGGGAGGAATTGTGAAGCTGTGATGATGTGGGATTGAGATTTTGGGGGAATGGGAGTTTGAGTAGGTGCTCGCGAATATCCAATCCAGGGCAAAAGGTCTTGGATGCCTCCTCCTCATCTTCTTTCTTATCCTCCTCCTTCCAGTTTCTTGTTGAGGTCCTCATGGAAGCCAAATTTTTGAGGATGCAGCTGATCACCACTCGTTCTGGCCTTTACTGAAGGATTGCCTGAGAGTGATCGAGGAAGCAGAGCTGCTGTTTTAAAATGCTGCGCATGGTTTGTTCCACAATGTTCCTGGTTGCAGCAATGCTGTCATTGTCCATGTGTGGTTGGGTAGCGGAGGGGAGGCATGAGCCGTATGTACAGTGGGTAACCCTTGTCCACAAATAACCAGCCTCTGGTTTGTTGTGGTAGCTCAGATATGATGGGAATGGCTGACTGGCGCAAGATCAAAATGTTGCGGCTGCCGCCAAAAGACCAGATATTCACTTATATGATGTTCTATGCATAGACACACACCAACGTCTATTGGTGCGTGGTAGCCCGTGTGGTTGATATGTTGTGCTTGCAGAGCCGTGTGCATGCGGTGATAGCACGCTGCACCATTGGGACTCCTGCTATCCTGGCAAAGCCACATGCTCACCCCTCATACTCACCCCTTCTGCATTTCTCTGATTAGACAGAATTCAAATCCCCTCTCCTAACTACAGGGCCTCTGTTTGACTGGGAGTATTTAAGAGAGGGCATTAACAGGAGCTGCGAGTTCCAAGATGGCAAGTTGGGTACCAATCAGTGTTAGAAACTGAGTATAGTCAAGCTGCCCACCTGTAAGATTCCAATGTGTGCATGGCATGCCCACCCTAGCACCCTTACAAGCATGATACAGATTGCACCAGAAGTAGCTGGAAGCAGGTCAGCCTAGATTTTCCAATCTCGAGGTTTCTGTAACACTGATGCCAGTGGTGGTATGGAACGAAATGTTTTGACCCAAAACCTCTGTTCTCTCCACTGGGTCTCTGCCTCTCAATGAATTGACTTCAGAATTGTTGTCCATGCTTTCACTTTCCTTTGTTGTCTCCTCTTGTCTTACCTGCTAATCCTCTCCTCTCTTACATCCCTTCACGTTTCTAGCATTTGTTTTCTTTCTTTTCCCACTCCCATCTTTAGTGCTTTGATGGTCATTCATTCCACCCCAATGCTTTTGCCCTCTGCAACTGACTGCTCCATTGCCTTCATCTTAAGAAGAAGGGGGGGGGGGGGGGGGGGGATCTCATAGAAACATATACATTTCTAACAGGACTAAACAGGGCAGAATCAGATGAATGGTGGGGGAGTCCAGAACCAAGGATCACAGTCTAAGGATAAAGGGTAAACCATTTGGGACTGGTTTGAGGAGAAATCTCTTCACCCAGCGAGTGGTGAACCTGTGGAATTTACTGCTCAGAAAGCAGTTGAGGCCAAAACATTGTGGTGTAAATTCTCCGCCAGCAGGATTCTCCGTTCAGCCGGCAGTGCACTCTCCCGCTGCGGGTTTTCCGGAGGCGTGGGGTGGCTACAATGGGAATCCACATTGGCCAGTGGCGGAATGGAGAATCCCGCTGCCAGCGAGAAACACATAGCTGGGTAGGAGGAAATTTCACTCCAATATGTTTTCAAGAAGGAGTTAGATAAAACCTTTGGGGACAAAGGGATGATGGGATAGGGAAAACAGGGACAGGTTACTGAGTTGGATGATCAGCTATGATCATAATGAATTGCGGAGCAGGCATGAAGGGCTGAATGGCCTGCTCCTGCTCCTATTTTCTACGTTTCCATGTTTATCATCTGCTTCTTTTCAGCCATTTATATTTCTACCCCAGAATCTCTCCACTATTGCCTTGTTCCTTTGGCTTGACATTCATTGTTTGCCTCCTTTCCCTCACCTCAATGTTAAATTCCTTGCTGCAGATGAAGCATTGAAAAGAGCACACCTTATTGTGGAGATAGGGCTTGGGACAGTTTCAGAAAAAAAGACACTTTTTCCATTTGTATATTTAAATAAAATACCTGCAAACACAAATATGTTTCCCACCTACTCTAAGCTATCTACTTTGCTTACTTTATGAGACCTGGCAATTCAGGTTCCGACCTCTCAGACCACAGGTTATGAGGATAGTGAGTGTGCATTAATGGCTTAAATGGGATCCACAGTTTTGGAGGTCGAGAGGGTGATGTGAAGTTCTGTGAGAACTGCACTACATATTCTCTGCCTAACATTATCTTTCCTTTTCAGCATTAGTTTCTAACATTGTGTGCAGTTTTGGTCTCCTTATCTGAGGAAGGATGTTCTTGCAATGGAAGGAGTGCAGCGAAGGTTGACCAGACTGATTGCTGGGATGGGTGCGTCTGATGTATGAGGAGTGAATAAGTGGTTTTGGATTATATTCGCTGGAGTTTAGAATAATGAGGAGGATCTCATAGAAATCTATAAAATTCATAAAGGACTGGACAGGGTAGATGCTGGAAGGTTACTGTAAGGTCTCAGGCAAGTGACCACTCAGAAATTATGTCTGTAGAAAGATTTGGTTTTATTCAGGTTACTATACATTCCTCCTATTCCCCGGAGTGTCTCCCACATCCGGCCCCCACCTGGGCCAGGGTATTTATATCCCTGCAGTCCAAGGAAAAGGGGGGTTATCCCCACCCCCTCATCTGGGTAGATTGTATTCAGGTGAGGACACAGGACTCTGATGTTGCATTTCCCTGGGCCTCCTGTAGGGTTATAAGACAATCCCCCCCACCCCCCCAAGTCCGATACGTTGTTCATGTCGAGGAAGGGGGGGAATTCCTTTGCCCTCGTTGCTCCGGGCCCGGAAGAGTGTAACGGACCAGGAATCGTCGCTTCTTGGGTGAATGTCGAGGAGATTCTGCTGCCATTTGCTTGGCGGTCACCCTGGACCTGTGTCAATATCCGCTGGCAAAAACTCCATGTCCGACTCACGGTCAGACTGGTCAATCTGCTGCATTTCTGAGTCACCGGGTCCAGTCATCTCAATCAGTACCACCGGCAACTGCTCCGTAGGGAGGGACACCACCAGGCCCGGGATCCATGGTCGGTCCTCGGAACCTGTTCCACTTGGCTCCACAGATGGTCCCCGTTCCTATTCGGATCCTTCCCTTGCACCCACACCGTATACGAGATCAGCCTGGTGCATTTTATGACCATTCCCAGAATCCATAATGCCCCGTCAGTAAAATTCCGGATGTATATGGAGTCACTGGCGGTGAATTCTCTCGTGGGCCTGGCTCGCTTTGCTCTGGCCTGTTCCTGCTGGTCACGGATCCTATCCCCTATGTCCGGTGAAATGAGGTTAAACTACGTGCGCAAGCTACGACCCATGAAAAGCTCCGCGGGTGTCACCCAGCTGGTAGCATGCAGCGTGGTCCTACAGTGGAACAAAAATGGGCGAGGCAGGTTTCTAGTGAGCCCGTGATCTGTTTTCATATCCCCAGTTTGAAAGCCTAACCGGCGTGTTCTGCCAGCCCATTTGAGGATGGATGATAAGGCGCAGTGCGTCATGACGGACTCTATTTTGCTTCAAAATATCTACAAACTCCGAACTAGTGAGTACGGTGTCATTATCCGACATGAGGATCTCTGGAAGTCTGTGAACGTTAAAGGTCTGCCGGAGTCACTTGGTGATGGTACGCGATGTAGCCGTCGTCATCCGGTGTACATGCAATCATTTAGAATGCGCGTCTTCTATCAGGAGGTACATTGCCCCTTGGAAATGCCCTGCAAAATCTATCCCTGGACCTGCGTCAATGTCTGCTGGCAAAAACTCCATGTCTGACTCCTGGTCAGACTGGTCGATTCCCGCATTTCTGAGTCACCGAGTTGAGTATCTTAAGACTAAGTCATTGGAAAACGTAGCAAGTAAGACAAAATACGTTTAAGTTGAGACATGGCAGATGAGGTCAGCCAAGTGGAATGTGTGACCTGTCATATGTGGGAAGTCAGGGGCCCTACCGGCATCCCCGATGACCACATGTGTAAGAAGTGCTCACGAATGCAGGAACTTGAGCTTTGGGTTTCAGAGCTCGATCGATGGCGGCTGGAGACACTGTTGCGCATCTGCTGGGCTGAAAGTATTGTGGATAGCACATTTAAAAAGGTGGTCACACTGCAGTTCAAGGGACTGGATGAAAGAAGGCTAACCACTAGGCAGTCCTAGAGAAACAGGTAGGTAGCGCAGCAGTCCCTTGGGGTCCTGCTCTGAAATCAGTTTTCCATTTTGGGAGCTGATGGGGGTGTTAGTTCCTGAAGAAGTGCAGTCGGAGCCATGCTTCTGGCAGCATAAGCAGTCTGACTGTACAGGAGTGGAGGAAGAAGGAAGGAGGAGCGATAGTGATAGGGGATTCATTAGTTAGAGGAACTGGCAGGTGTTCTACCGCCGCAGATGTGACTCCAGGATGATGTGTTGTCTCCCTCGGATCGGGGTCAGGAATGTCCTTGAACGGCTGCAGGGCATCCTCAAGTGGGCGGGTGATAAGGCAGGTGTTGTGGTACAGGTTGGTACCAATGATATAGGTAGAATGAAGGATGAGGTTTTGCACCAAGAATTTAGGGAGCTAGGCAGCAGATTAACATACAGGACGTCATAGGTTGTCGTCTTTGGATTACTCCGGTGCTGCGTGTAAGCAAGGACAGAAATAGCAGAACAGGGCAGATGAATTTGCGGCTCAAGAGTTTGTGCAGAAGTGAGGGTTTTTGATTCCTGTATCATTGGGATCATTTCTGGGGAAGGTGGAACATGTACAAGCGGGACGGTCTGCAACTGAACCAGAATGCGACTAACATCTTTGCGGGTGAGTTTGCTAGTGCTGTTGGGAGGAGTTTAAACTAGTTCAGCAGTGGAAGGTACACAAAGCATTAGTACGATAGGTACATAGCATAATACAATAAAGGAACCAAGACAGAGGGAGTTCGGCCATGTTGAGTTCCAAGGGAGTAAGGCAAATCTGAATGGCTCATAGGGGCGCAGAACCTGGATCGATTCAGCAACTGTGGAGGGGCTCGCACCGGCCCCACGTGGAACACAATCGATTCCAATGCGGGATTCGCCGCCGGGTATGTGATTGATACTCGGGAGGCTGACAAGCTAATCATAAACTTTATTAGTGCTTACATTAACACTGCAATGAAGTTACTGTGAAAACCCCCTAGTCACCACACTCTGGCGCCTGTTCGGGTGCACAGGGAGAATTCAGAACGTCCAATTCAACAAGCACGTCTTTTCGGAACTTGTGGGAGGAAACCGGAGCACCCGGAGGAAACCCACGCAGACACAGGGAGAACGTGCAGACTCTGCACAGACAGTGACCCAAGCCGGGAATCGAACCTGGGACCCTGGCGCTGTGAGGCAACAGTGATAACCACTGTGCTACCGTGCCGCTCTATATAGCTGCAGCCGCATGTACACATTACAATCCCCACACACACTCAACCCAGTAAACAAGATGGCAATGGTTGTGCTGGAGCATACCCATACAGCTGATGGGTCAGCTGGGCCAGAGGGCACCAACAGGGTGGCCTGGGGGGACACATATACGACCCTGTGGCCCTAAGTTCACAGTGGGCTGTTAGCGGTGTGCTGCAGGTCTGCCTTGCTAGCTGCGGCAATGATGTTCCATGGCCACCCCCCACTACTCCCCCCATCCCTTGCAGAAGCCTCCCGACCAGCAGCACAACTGTCAGCAAACTATGGCGATTTTGGGCATTTTCCATACCCCCTCTCTCTCCCTCAACAGCCACAATGGCGGTTTCACGATTTTTAAAGCACAAGTGAACCTCGCCATCGGGAACTCAGCCCATCAGAGGCGGAGCATCGCTGAGACCCCGGGGAATACCGGGTCGGGCCCGCTAATGATATGCAAATGGTGTTTACTGTATATGCGTTCTGGAATGCATTGACACCGCTGTCGAGGTGACAGAGAATTATGATTTGTCGTCAAATCGATGGCCGCCATGATTTTAGTGTCAGAACCTATTCTCCGCCCAATCGTGTTTTGCGATTTGGGCATCAGCCAACGGAGAATCCCACGCATAAGCTTTGGAATGCTCTTAAGGGCTGGTGTTTCTTTAATGGCTCTCACTTTATCTTCCATTGGGTGTAGCCCTTGAACATCCACCCTGTATCCAGGATAAGCCACCTTATTCACCTGGAAAGTGCAATTTTCTCTCTTTAGATGCACTCTCGCTTCCTGGAACCCCTTTCAAACCGCATCCAGGTTTGCCAGATATTCCTCCTCAGTGGACCCTGTAATCAGGACATCATCTAAGCAAACAATAACTTTGGGAAACCCTTGCAGTAAGCTCACTATAGTCCGCTGGAAGGTGGCACAAGCTGACAAAACCTCAAAGGGTAGATGTGTATTTTGATACAGTCCTTTGTAGGTGTTTATGGTGACCAATTCTTGGCACCATATCTAGTTCCAATTGTTGGAGGGTGGCTCATGCCCAACTTAGTTTAAGTTCGGCCCCCAGCTAGCTTTGCATACAGGTTCTCTGTTTTGGGTATGGGCTACTTGTCCAACTCCACAGCTTGATTCACTGTTAACATAATCTCCACAAATTCTGATTATTTTATCGTGTTTAACTACTGGTACAATGTGTGTTGCCCACTTTGCAAACTTTACGGGTTTGATGATGCCTAAGTCTTCCAATCACCGCAATTCTGTTTCAACTTTTTCCACTAATGCACAGGCCTTCCCTTTAAAAAGCCTTTGGTGTAGCTTCAAGATCGATGTAGATCCTAGCTTGCAATCCTTTAATTTTTCCAAATTCCTCTTACAATACTTCTTCATATTTCATTAAGACCTCACTCAGGCCCCTTCCTTTAATCTTAAAGATCTCCAGCCAATTTAATGTTGTCTCCCGGAGTTCCTCACGTCCCATCAATCTTGGTCCCTAGCCTGACACTGCCATCAGGCGGAAGCTGTGCTGACTGCTGTCCGTAACTCACAGGAGTTGTAGTTGTTCCTACTATCTTTATGACCTCTCTGGTATACGTGGCTAATTTTGCTGTAGTGTTCAGTAACTTTAGAAGTTGAACCCTTTCTTTCAGGTACCGGTAGGTCCATTCGTTTATAATAAGAGCTGATGCCCCATTTTTAGTGCCGGCCGTTTACTACCAGCATGGTCTTACTTGACAGACTATGTCCCCTATCCCACCTGGTATCACGTTCTGCACTGCTACTGCTTGATCTTTCCCTTCTGCTGTGGTATGTCCTTTCAATAGTTCTCGACTTTTTCCTGTGAACCTGTTCACTATCCGATGTACTATCTGAACTGGCACTGCGTTTCTGTGCCCTCCATTTTGAACTTCGTGTTCCCAATCCATTGTCTTGACACCCTCCCCTATATGCTGTACATTTAACCAGTGTTTATACTTTCCAGTGCCTTCCCTGCTCTCCTAACAACAGTTGCATCCTTCCATTGACTAGACCCTTCAGGCAAGTATGTAACTTTTGTACCAACTTTTGGCAGTTGTCCTTTCGGAAAAATGGCCCGTTCTAATTCATCAGAAGTATTGTGTTCCTCTACAGAAACCCTGTCTATATCAGTTAACTGGTCCTTATAGTTTTGTAACACGTGCGTACCATATGAACCTGGTTTCTCATCATATCTGTCTGATCTGTCTAAATTTGAAAATTTGTATCCTTGATGAAATGAAAATGAAATGAAAATTGCTTATTGTCACAAGTAGGCTTCAAATGAAGTTACTGTGAAAAGCCCCTAGTCGCCACATTCCGGCGCCTGTTTGGGGAGGCTGGTACGAGAATTGAACCGTGCTGCTGGCCTACCTTGGTCTGCTTTAAAAGCCAGCTATTTAGCCCAGTGTGCTTGATGAATGTACCCTAACAGTCTGTTTGCCATGTTGCAAAACAATTGTTTTGCCATCTATGCCTATGATCTTCCCTGGGCCTTTCCATTCATTAAAATTGTCTCTCTTAAAGTCCACTATGTCTCCTTGCTGGAAAACGGTATTTGATGGCCGTACATTATGCCTTAAAGCTCTGCGAATTCTTTCAGAGAATTCTGCTTCCAAAAAGGCTTTTCTACTGCTGTGTAATGCATTTAAATGCTCAGCAAAGGCAGAGTTAATTGTAGTCCCCTCCAAGCTGGAGGCTGGTCATCCAAAATAGATGGAATTTTAGGATTTCTACCAAACAGGGGCTGTTTAGCACAGGGCTAAATTGCTGGCTTTGAAAGCAGACCAAGGCAGGCCAGAGGCACGGTTCAATTCCCGTAACAGCCTCCCCGAACAGGCGCCGGAATGTGGCGACTAGGGGCTTTTTGCAGTAACTTCATTTGAAGCCTACTTGTGACAATAAGCGAATTTCATTCATTTTTCAAACACTAATTGATAGGGACTATAGACCCCAACCATCCGCAACAAATTCTTTGCATGTACCGCCCATACTAAGGCTGAATTTAACTTGCGATTTGGTCTATCTGCCAAAATTTTCCAGGGCATGTCATCTATTATTGCATGGTTTCTTTCACACACACCATCACTAAATGGACTTTCCGCAGCCGTATTCATAACTGTGATATTTGCGTTTTCACACATATCCCTAAACTCATCATTAGCAAATTCTCCCCTGTTGTCTGTAAGGAATTTTGCCGGTGGCCCCATTCCTGTCCCTATCCATTTTTCCACGATCTGATCCAGGATTACTCTCTTTTCTTTACTTCGTACAATGGTTGCTTCACTAAATCTGGTTGCTAAATCTACAAAATGCATAATAAATATATCGTTGGCTTTATCCCAGATCTTAAGTACTTTGTTCGGAGCCATACAATCTCGCTTCCACGGTGTGCTTTATTGCTGACTGACCCATTTGTGTCTTAAGAGCCATAGGAATTGAATGTTTCCCCAGAAACTTCTTTAAGGCCTCCATCATCTGATCGAATAAGGTATCATTATCTGCAAACTTAACTCCTGTCAAAACCAGGAGCCTATCCATATTGGACACTCTGGCACAGTCCAGTAAATTAAATGCCAACACAGACTGTGGAAATTCCAGGCGGTGTTTGTGAATCCTTCTGTATAATCTGCTAAATTCCATTATGTAGTCCTCCATAGAGATATCCTGTTTTCCGGAACAACTGCACTTCTCCATTGGTCGTATGATCCCCTTTCAGCCATAGATATTTTTTTTTCCTTCTCACTCACTCCTTGGTTGATGCAGAATTTTTTTTTAATGAAAAGGTTGTGGGCGAGATTCTCCGCACTCCCGATGGTGCGGAGAATAGCGTGGCTCGTAAAATTTTACGGCCACGCTGTTCTGACGCCCTCCCGCTATTCTCCCCCCCCCCCCCACGCCCAACTCCCGACACGAATCGCTGCCGCCGTTTTTTTACGGCCGGCAGCGATTCACAGCTGATAGATGGGCCGAGTTCCCAGCCCTTTACGGCTGTTTTTACGAACGGCAAACACACCTGGTCTGGCCGTTCGTAAAAACGGCCGTAAACACTCGCATTTTATAACCATGGCACCGATTGGCACGGCAGTACCACAGCCGTGCCAAGGGTGCCATGGGCCTGCGATCGGTGAGCACCGATCGCGGACAGCGGGCCCGATGCCCGCGCACTATTTGTCCTTCCGCCGCCCGCAGTATCCATTCGCGGGGCGGCTGAGGGGCATCCCGGCCCGCGCATGCGTGGGTTTCGCGCAGATATGCGATGACGTCATCCGCGCATGCACGGGTTGGAGTCTTCCAATCCGCGCATGCGCGGCTGACGTCATATGACGCGTCAGTCGGCGCTAACTCGGGCAAGCGGGCTTAACGAAATTCGTTAAGCCCGTGATGCCGGAGCTTACGGCGTCGGGCTGCTAGCCCCGACCGGGGACCAGAATCGGTTCCCGGTCGGGAAGGGGGGGGGCTGGCGTCAAACCCGCCCGGATTTGACGCCAGCCTTACGATTTCTCCCCATATGGGAGAATCTCGCCCTGTATCTTTCAACCCTTTACATTGACACAACAACCATCCTCTGGTACCATTGTTAGCCTCTGGCTGCTGTTGAGTAAGGAGTCAAAACCTCTGCTCCTTTTCCCAAACACCTTTATTTTTCCTTGAACACACTCTGCACTAAACTCTATCATTACATCACATGCCCCAAAGGCCACCTGCAGCCTCTTTACACATCAGTGTCAATTATTGGATCAATGAGACATCTAATTGTAATGTTTTTTAACCCATTCTTTAACACTTACTTTCAACGATTGATGCACAAGGACACCAAGGTCTCACTGAGTATCCACCTCTCTCAATTTACACCTATTCAAATAATAATCTGCCTTCCTAATTTTGAATTGGGTACTCTAAATTTATATTTAAAAATTTTTTTGTGTTGTGGGAGCAAAACCCACGCAAACTCGGGGAGAATGTGCAAACTCTACAAGGACAGTGACCCGGAACCGGGATCGAACCTGGGATCTCAGTGCCGTGAGACAGCAGTGCTACTCACTGCGCCACCATGCTGTCCTTACGGGATCTAAATTTTGATCAATGACACAAGCACTGGACTGCTTGTATATCTCCCTGGAGAAAACGGGAGTGGAGCCCTCCGTAAAAATGCCTTGGGAAGAAATATTGGCAGAGATTGAAAAATAAATAAAAATTTTAGCAGTACGTTCATTTTCATGGTCTGTACCCTCCTCACCGACTATAGCGGCAAGGCATTCCACTTCTTCAAACCCCCTTTGACCCCCTCTACCAAACCAGTCAGATTCCACTTCTGCATAGTTGCCCATTCATGAGCCTCCTGAATCCCCAATACCGAAACCGTACCCTGGCCATCTTGAATGGCAAGGCCCCAAGGTCGACATTTGTCCCCTGGGCATTCATTGGGAAAACCTCACTTTTTCCCACATGCAATTTATACCCGAAAATCCCTGAATTTCCCCAACAGGACCATGATTCACCCCACATTATCCAGTAGATTTGCAATAGATCGTCAGCATACACCAACACCTTGTGTTCTCTACCTGGACCCCTCACAATCCCCTGCCTCTCATTCGAGCCCGCGGCATGATTGATAAAGGCTTAATGACCAAAGCGAACAGCAACAGAGACAATGGGCATCCTTGCCTTGTCCCCTATGCAACCTAAAATACTTTGCGTTCATCCCATTCGTCCTTACATTTGCCATGGGGGATGCATTTATTAACCGCACTCATGCACTGAACGCGGCCCAAACCCAAACCTCCTGATAATCTTTACTAGGTACCGTCACACCAACCGATCAAAGCCCTTCTCTGCATCCATCGATGCAATCACTTCCGGCACCTTACTCCGCGGTGGGGACATAACCATATTCAAAAGCCTTCTGATATTGCTTGACAACTGCCCCTTAAAAAACCCTGTCTGATCCTCCGAGACCACATCTGGGTGACACACCTCCAACCCCCTCACCAATGCCTTCACGTCCGTATTTAATAACGAGGACCCACTCGAATCTGTATCCTTTTTTGGGATCAAAGGAATAGATGGCTGTGCCTAGTGGCCAACAAACCCCCCTTCGCCTATGATTTGTTAAACATATTCATAAGATAAGGTGCCAATTCTCCCAAAAACTGTGTATAAAATCTGCGTCATCCGGCCCCAGAGTGTTCCCTGATTGCATCAACCCGACACACTCCATTATCTCCTGCAGACACTCCTCCAGTGTCTGTCGCTTCTCCCCTTCCATCTCTGGGTACTCCAACCCAACCAAAAACTGTCCCATAACTGAGTTCTCCCCCCCAGGCTCTGATCTACATAACCTCCGGTAAAAGGCCTCAAATGCCTCATTGATATTCCCTGGAGCCACTACAAACCCGTCCCCCACCTTCGGCCGCCCATGCCGCTGCCTGCCATCTCAGTTTGTGGGCTATCAGGCAACTAGCCTTCTCCCCGTACTCATATTGACCTTCATTGACCCAACACCTTCCCTCTTGTCAGCCGGTCAAACTGTCCTTGCAATTCCTTCCATTCTGCCAAAATGAGCATGCTGCCAAGATTTTCCGCTGAATACCTACGCTTCATATCCACAATAACTTCCAACAGTCTCTGCCTTTCCTCCCTATCAACTCTATCCCTATCGGCCTTTAAGAAGATAACCTGCCCCCGAACCACCGCCTTCAATGCCTCCCAGAACGTGGCTGCAGAAACCCCCTCATTTTGATTAAGCTGCATGTAATTCTTTATCAGCAATGCCATCTTATCACAAAATGTCGTATCAGCCAAACGCGCCAAATCAAATCTCCACCTGGTCTCTGTGCTCTCCCCGTTTCAAATCGCATATCCACTTAATGCGGTCATGATCCGAAATAATTTCCTGTATACTCCATGCCACTGCCCCCGGCAGCACCGCCTTCTCCACCACAAAGCAATCGATGTAGAAGTATACCCGATGAACATGCGAGAAGAAGGAATACTCCCTCTCTCCCGGGTGCCTAAATCTTCACAGGTCCACCCCCACCCCATCTGATTCATACATATCCCCAACTCCCTCGCCATCCCCGATCTAGCCAATGACTTGGGACTAGATCTATCCACCCTAGGTTCCAATACACAATTAAACCACCCCCATGATCAACTGGTGGGTATACAAGTCTAGGATGGATACCAAGAACTTCTTAATAAAGTCTGCGTTGTCTCAGTTGGGCGCTTATACATTCATCAAAACCACCAGTTCCCCCCTAACATCCCACTAACCATCACAAACCTACCCTCCGGTCCTGCACCTCCCTGACCACCATGAATGCCACATTTTTACTGAACAGGATTGCGACCCCCCTCGACTTCGAGTCAAACCCCGACTGGACTGTCTGTCCCACTCATCCCTTCCTTAACCTCATCTCATCCTTCATCCGTAGATGCATCTCCTGCAGGAACACCACAGGTGCCCTCAAGCTCTTTAGGTGTGCAAACGCGTAAGACTGTTTAATTGGATCTTTTAAAGCACGCATATTCCATGATACGATCCTTACCCTAGGGTCTCTGACCTCCCCCCACTGCTAAGGTCTGCCATCATCTCTGAACCCAAAACCCTGCCCAACCATTCATCCCCTGACTACCCTGGGCCCTTCCAAAATGGCCGCCCCCTCAAACCTCACCCAAAACAATCCAACTGCTTGAACTGCCAACACCCTCCCCCCCCGCCCCATTCAGGCTATCCTCTGCAGCCTGAGGCTAACCACCCCCACACTGCTTCAGTTCATTAGCATACTCTATTAGCATGGTGAATCCCACCTGGTGGTCCAAACAAAGGGCCTCACCCAAAGCACCCAAACTGACATCCCCCTACTCTGCTTGCTCCCTCTTCGACCCACCCCCATACCCAACCACCCTGTGAAAAAACCAACAGACCAAAAACTCATTATTGTATGCACCATTCACATCTTAAAAGTACAATAACTATAACAGTGAAAAGTACACATATACAAAAGCATTGCATATCAAATAAAAACAAAACCTGGCATGAACATAATAAGTCATAAACCATACAAAAGTTCCAACATTAGCCCTCCCCCAATTCATGTTCCTTGACGAAGTCATTCACCTCCTTTGGCATCAAAAAATAATTTTCCCTGCTCTTAAAAGTTACCCAAAGTTTGGCTGGGTACAGCGCCCCAAACCGAACCTTGCTCCGAAAGAGCCTGTCCTTGACCAGATTGAATCCTGCCCATTGCTTGGCCTGGTCGACCCAATGTCCTGGTAGATCCGGATCTGATTCCCCTCCCAGCTACAGCCTCGAGTTTCCTTTGACCACATCAGAATATTTTCTTTGTCTTGGAACCGAGGTGGCTCCTCAGCCGTTGGTCTCTGTCTCAGGGATTGATGAGCACGATCTGCCTCTGGGGCCTTCTCGAAGATTTGCTCTTCCACCAACTTCTAAAACATCTTCATGCATAGCCCATGGCACTTGTTCCCTTTACTCCCTCCGGCAACCCCACGATTTGCAGGTTCTGCCACCTGGATCGATTCTCCTGGTCATCCATCCTCGCATGCAGCACCTTGCAGGTCTCCCCCAGCATTGCAATCTCTGTGTCCAGTGAAATGATCTGGTCACTATGGTGCAACACCGCCCTTTCCACCTCATGGATCTCGCCCCTTGTGCCTCCAACCCCTTCTCAACACAATCCAAAGTCCTGCGAAGAGGGGCTACTGCTTTCATAATCGCACTAGACCAGACTCCTGGCATCTCCGTTTGCTATTGACAAAATTTGCCCATTAGTCCATTGGCTGCTCCATAGGCACTGTGGCAGACGATGACGACCCTTCTCTCTTCGCCATTTTTTCCAATGATGCTGCACCATGAGCATCTTCCAACCCCTGAGATAGAGCTCTGACCGACTTTTTCCGGGTCTGATACCCCACTGACATTCCACTCTGGGGAAAAAGCACTAACCCTGATCCTCCTCTCACTTCACACTTTATGCATAAAGGTCACCCATTGACTGGGCAGAACAGGTCAAAACCAACACCTCTAAGCAGGAGCCAACCTGTGGGCGACCAATCACAGCCGTCTCAGGCTACCGTCACAACCTCCAAAGTCAGATTTGCCTTCTTGAAAGCGAACCCTCGGAAAGTGATGGGTCCTGACAGAGTCTCTAGTCGTGCACTCAGATCCTGTGCAGACCAATTAGCAAGTGTGTTCGGGGACATCTTCAACCTCTTCCTACTCCGTTCCAAAGTTCCCATCTGCTTCAAGAAGACCACTATCATGCCAGTGCCAATGAAGAATCAGGCAAAGTGCCTCAATGAATACCATCCTGTGGCCTTGACATCTGTCATTATGAAGTGCTTCAAGAGGTTGATCTTATTCATAGAATTTATAGAATTTACAATGCAGAAGGAGGCCATTCGGCATATCGAGTCTGCACCAGCCCTTACAAAGAGCACCCTACTGAAGCCCACGTATCTACCCTATTCCTGTAACCCAGTAACCCCCACTTAACATTTTCTGAACACTAATGGCAATTTAGCAAGGCCAATCCACCTAACCCACACATCTTTGGACTGTGGGTGGAAACGGGAGCACCCGGAGGAAACCCACGCATACATGGGGAGAAAGTGCAGACTCCGCACAGACAGTGACCCAGCTGGGAATCGAACCGGGAGCTGTGAAGCAACTGTGCTAACCACTAAGCTACCGTGCTGCCCATGCTGATCGTAAGACACATCAACTCCATACTCCCAGAATGTCTTGATCCGCTGCGATTCGCATACCTCCACAACCAATCCACAGCAGGCGCTATCTCCCTTGTCTTATACTCATCCCTGGAACATCTCAACCACCAGGACTCCTACGTCAAACTCCTCTTCATTGACTACAGCTCTGCCTGCAACACCATAGTCACAGCCAAGTTCATATCAAAACTCCAAAACCTAGGACTTTGCTCCTCCCTCTGCAACTGGATCCTCGACTTCCTGACTCATTGACCACAATCAGTAAGGATAAACAACAACACCTCCTCCATGATAGTCCTCAATACCAGGGCCCTGCAAGACTGCGTACTTAGCCCCCTACTATACTCCCAATACACTCACGATTGTGTGGCAAAATTTGGCTCCAAGTCCATCTACAAGTTTTCTGATGACATGATTATAGTGGGTCTTGAACAATGATGAGTCAGAATACAGGAAGGAGACAGAGAACCTCGTGGCGTGGTGTAATGACAACAATCTCTCCCCCAATGTGAGCAAAACTAAAGAGCTGGTCACTGACTTCAGGAAGCGAAGTATTGTACACACCCCTGTCTGCATCAATGGTGCTGAGGTGGAAATGGTTGACAGCTTCAAATTCCTAGGTGTGCACATCACCAACAATCTGTCCACCCACGTCGATGCTATGATGAAGAAAGCACAACAGTGCCTATATTTCCTCAGGAAACTAAGGAAATTCAATATGTCGACATTGACTCTCACCAATTTTTACAGATGCACCATAGAAAGCATCCCATTTGGCTGCATCACAGTCTGGTATGGCAAATGCTCGGCTCAAGATGATAAGAGACTACAGAGAGTCGTGAACACAGCCCAGTCCATCACAAGAACCCACCTCCCATCCATTGACTCTGTCTACACTTCTCGCTGCCTTGGGAAAGCAGGCAGCATAATCAAAGACCCCCCCACCCCCCACCCGGGTTATTCTCTTTTTCAACTTCTTCCATCGGGCAGGAGATACAAAAGCCTGAGAACACGCACTAACAAATTCAAAACTGGCTCCTTCCCCACTGTTACCAGACTCCTGAATGGCCCTCTTATGGACTGATCTCTCCACGCATCATCTCTACTGAATAATACTGCACTCCGTATGCTTCACCCGATTTCTGTGTCTATGTATTTACATTGGGTATTTACTGTATGTTCTGTTTTTCATGTATAGATTGATCTGTCTAGACTGTACGCAGAAGTATACGTTTCACTGTACCTCGGCCCACGTGACAAATCCAAATCAAATCGGACCATGGCCACCACCGGAAGTCCATTTCTAATGCCTTCTTGAAAGTCAACTCGGAATCAGGCAACAGTTTCCTTTGTATGGCTATGCTATTCATCCGCTTTCTAGCCAGTCTCTGAGCATATCATATAAAGCTGATCCAAAATCGCAGTACTCTGCAATCTGCTTTAGCCTGGTTACAAATGCTGTGATAGTCTCCCCCTGGGGCTCTACCTGTTGGGTTAACCTTGTAGTGATCTATGTATCTGAAAGTATGTCGAAGGTTAACACCTATAAGTAAGTGCTGGATAACCACTCAATGGCAGCACCAGATATATGTATACAGGTACTCTCAGAGAGTTCCTGCCTCTTCGTATCAGGAGTGACTAGTGAACAGAGTATTAGAGATATAGCTTAATGTGCAGGTGTAGTTAATCAATATATATACTTAATCTTATTTATCTAATCTACAGTTATAGCTATTGAATAGTGAACAAACTGATAGTTAATTCATAATCGTTACTCAATAAACAGTATTTGCTTGATTTGAAAACTTTGAGTGTTACTGAACATCAAGCATATGAGCATTCTGGCAGTAAGCAAATGAGTAACAAAATATTACAATACATAATATAGCAAACCTTATATATTTGCAGTGTCATCGAGTCTTTAGGGTGATAATACCCCTACACTCGTTCCACTAGCTCTGCATGACTTAGTACGAGGAGCCTCCGGAGATGTTAAACTACGAGTCTGAATATAGGTCTGGGTCCTGCATGCGGTAAGTAAAATTACTTTCTTTCTACCCTCCCCCTCTATTCCATTAGCCGAGAAAAAATACTCCAGCCATTCGATATACTGCACCGAATTCTCAGTAATCGGGTCGAAGCTGTCTTGCTTCCGAAAGAGAGGCCTGCTTCCCAGGCCTCGTGCCATCTGATTCACTTTGCGGTTTTTTAATGACACTCTCAGCAAATTCCTCACTGCGTCGAAATCTCTTCGATTTACCTTGTTTCTAATGTAGTAAAGGAAAGATTGGAGACCACCAGTTAGTTTGTATAATGACTTATAATGGTTTATTTACAAATGGTATTTACACAGAGCCTTTTGCGATGTTATCACTTCGAGCTTTAGGATCTACTCTGGCTGCAAAAGCCCACGCTCTGCACCAGGATCCTCAGGCTGGATTCCCATTGAGTGATGGGGTCACAATGTATGCCCTTCAAAGGGACCAGCGACTGCAATGGTAGAGGTGGTAAACCTCATAACCTTGAAAAGGTACGTGGATGAGCACTTGAAATGTCGTAACATTCAAGGCTATGGGCCTCATGCTGGAAAGTGGGATTAGTGTAGATTTAGTGTAGTTTTGTTGGTACAGGCTCGATGGGCCGAAGGGCCTCTTCTGTACTATATGACTCTATGACTCTTTAACATTTCCGATAGCGGGGAGTCCAGAACCAGGTTGTCATAGTCTAAGGATACAGGGTAAACCATTTAGAACTAAGACAAGGATAAATGTCTTCACCCAGAGAATGGCGAGCCTGTGGAATTCACTACCACAGAAAGCAGTTGAGGCCAAAGCATTGTATGCTTTCAAGAATAAGTTAGATATAGCACTTGGGGCAAATAGGATCAAAGGATATGTGGAGAAAGTGGAAATACGATACTGAGATGAATAATCAGCCATGATCATAAGGAATGACAGAGTAGGCTTGAAGGGCCGAATGGCTTCCGCCTGTTCCTATTTTCTATGTTTCTATAAGGCCTTAAAATGAAGTATCATTGGTTGGATATATGGCTCACTTCATTGAATAACATATTTTAACAGTGACGGTTGTCAAGGAAAATATTTCATAAGGCATTTACTTTAAAATGAATCCAAATCCCTGCTGGGGTTAATATGAGTAATAATGCTAATATTGTAACAACTGACTAAATGAATAGCACAGCATTAGAAAAAAATGCCGTATTCGTTTACTGGAATCAATGCTGTTAACTATTTTTGTTGGATTTTCTTTCATGATCCTATTCTGCAAGAAAACACTTTTCTGTACAATTTAAGTGCTTTGATGTGTTCCATTTTGTGGGACATTCCTCACAAAAAATATTTGGGTTCACCTGAATATCTAGAGTTTATATTCTTTCAGATCAATGTTGCACATGGCATTTGTTCAAAAGGGAACGTGTTCTGGGGGCATCAAACATCTCTTATCTACCACAAAATGATTGGTCAAATGAGGTAAAGTGACTGCAGGATTTGAGCACATAATTTAGTCTGGCAAGGAGCTGAGGGAGTGAGTGCTGCATTGCTGGATGTGTTTAGGTGAACACTAATATTTTTAGTTTGGAATGTTCCACAATTCTGAACGCACTATTTATATAAAAACATTTTAACTGTACATAAAAGTGTTTTCTTTTGGAATAGGATCATGACTTATGAAAGAAAACATAACTAAAAACATATTGATTTCATACTTCTTTTGGTCAGACACTAAGCCGAGACCTGAGTTGCCAATTCAGGCTGGTGTAAAATAGATTCCTCGGCTGGCATTTCTTCATTTCTACCACCTTAATTTCAGTGAATGATCATTTGAACCCTCGGGAATAGCATAAATGGATAAAAACAGCCATTTGTGCACTTTCTTCAATTTGACTTCTGACAATGCTGCCACAATAGACTATGAGGAGAAGAGGAGAGGATTGTTCCCATTGTCCAGGCCAAAATTTATCCCATACCTTATTCATTTCAGTAGCTTTTTGTAAGTTCCCACAAAATACAAATGAGAGGAACCTGCTGGGGGATTTCCAGCTAACCATTTCTGGTAAGAATAAAGTTAAAGGGCATTTACAATAACTTGTGTATGTATAATATACTTCTTTTTCCTTTGATTGTTTCATATTTGGACTACCTGTCTTAGAGGTCTCTCTTAATGACAGTTCTTACATGAGCTCACCTATTTAGAATGCAAGGGTGAACTTTTATCATCTTTGCTTTAACTCCTGAAATTGTATGCCCTCTTGTTATCCACTTCTTAGGTAAATAACTGTCACAGTATTGTTAGGCTAATCTGCACATTAAACAACTCCATTCATTCACCCCAGTTATATTGTCTTCCTAATCAATTCCCATTTGAAAAATAGTTTGCTCTCTTTTAATCCTTCACCCACCAGAACACAAAGAACAAAGAAAAGTACAGCACAGGAACAGGCCCTTTGGCCCTTCAGGCCTACGCTGACCATGCTGCCCGTCTAAATTAAAATCTTCTACACTTCCTGGGTCCGTATCCCTCTATTCCCATCCTATTCATGTGTTTGTCAAGATGCCCCTTAAACGTCACTATCGTCCCTGCTTCCACCACGTCCTCCGGCAGCAAGTTCCAGGCACCCACTACCCTCTGTGTAAAACACTTGCCTCGTACATCTCCTCTAAACCTTGCCCCTCACACCTTAAACGTATGCCCCCTAGTAATTGACTCCTCTATCCTGGGATAAAGTCTCCGACTATCCACTCTGTCTATGCCCCTCATAGTTTTGTAGACCTCTATCAGATTGCCCTTCAACCTCCGTTGTTCCAGTGAAAACAAACCGAGTTTATTCAACCTTTCATCATAGCTAATGCCCTCCATACCAGACAATATCCTGGTAAATCTCTTCTGCACTGTTGGATCTCTGTGTCTATTCATATGCCAGTAATGCCGTACTATATACTAAAGCCTCCTCATCCTTCTGGTAGTGTAGTGTAGGCCATCCCAACAAATTCCTCACCCAACAGGAGGAGGGTGAGAGCATCACTCAAGTACTGACACTGTGCAATCTTTAGGTGGTAGTGTAGAGTTATGGTCTTCACATGATGAGTCACTGGGCACGAGGGTCTGCAATCAGGGCAGAAGGGATGGCTGTTCGACTACCAGCTGCCCAGATGGCAAGGTTGCAGATGAGTCCTGCTAGAGATGAGTTGGGTGAGGAATTTGTTGGGATGGCCTACAGGAGAACCCTGATGAACATGCACTCTGAAATGCCCGGTGCATTGGCAGGCCTGCCAGACAATCTGTTGTCACTGTCAAGGAGCATGAAGGAATCTGTCTCCACCATTGTACAGTACATTGCACACAGCTGGAGTCTAGACTTTAAAGCATGGAAGTAGTGACCAACACTGAGTGTCTCGAACATGAAAATAAATCTGGTAGTCAATTTCTCAGTTACTGCTGCAACACAGACAAAAGTTACTCAATATATGAGTCCTGCAGTGGAAGCTCAGATTGAGGTGATGAGAACCAATCAGGTAGGCTCAAACTGCAGCTGTCATGGCTGCCTATCACAGGTACATGCAGGGTTTCATTGCAGCCCGATAAGTTATCCTCCTACAGGAATGAGGCAGTGCCACGGAAGAGTGGCAATGGTTTCATGGGCAACAGGTTTGTTGCCTTCTCTTAGGATAAAAGCTATTATCCTTGAATCATTGACACTCCATCCTTGTTGCTGCCTCCTCGGCAACCCAGACTATTGCTGCCATGTTGAGCTGGCGCAGTCTGCAGCCAAGCCCTTAAGGTTCAGAGCTGCTTGATGGTGCCCTACTAGGCCATCCCCAGCCTTCCCATTTGAAAGGAAGCAGTTTCCAGCAGCCATGCCACAGCTACAAGGGTAACACTGTGTCGGACAGGCAAAGGCACCTGTCAGTCCACTCACCAAAGGAATTCACGAGGATTATGTTTTGGTTATATAATTGGATATGTTGTTGGATAAAGATGTTATAAAAGTGAGAGTCTCTTTTCCAGGATTCTGGGTGCCTCCTCTTTTCCTCCTTGATCGACACTGACCATCTCGAGAGTTGGTGCCGAACGCACAACTGCTGCTCTCGAACGCCCACTCCCAACGCTCACGTGTACGTTGATTGTCAGTGGGTGGGACTTCCATCCACCTTTGGAAGGAAGTCCAGCACATGAGAGCTGTCAGCCACTAAGACTGGCCGACAGATCTTCAGCCTGGCCAGGCACAGTGCTGCAGTGACCAGAAACAATACAGGAGTGTTCTGCCTGGGACTGACCTCTTTGACTGTTGCATCTCCTGCAGGGAACTCAAGGACAGGGATGGGTGACATCCTGGAGGATCGGGAGGGGGTTGATCATGGAGCGAGGGTGCCCTGACTCTGAGTAGGCCTTCAGAGTGAGGCATGCCACCCCACACCATCCCACTTGAGATGGGGAAAAGTATTACTGTCACTTTCCCCACCTTCCCTGCACCCACTGCTGCCGGCATAAAAATTGGGGCTGGATGGACAAGGCCCTTAAGTGGTTATTAAGTGGCTACTTAAGGGCCTTAATAAGTCAAGCGGTGGGATTTCTGACCCTTGCCCTACCCGCCCAAGCATGAAATTGCATCTGGGTTTGGGAGGGTGGGTTCCCGAGGCGACTCCCATCCTCCCATCAACTTCATTTTATGCTCCCAGCCCGCCCCCATCTCAGAGCGTTTCTCGGTGGAATATAACATTCTGACAATGATAAAGGCATTGAGGCTGCTGCCAGGAGAGAAAGGTAATTTACAGACTGGTGTTTGCATGGTCATGCAGCAATTGCAAGTTAACAGAATGGTAAACTTTATGGCTCCTCTATCTCGCCTTTTTGACATGCAGAGCCACAAACAATAATCCTGCTATCCTGGAAAAGCCACATGCTCAATGAAATTACCTTTCCTAATCTATAAGGTGCCTGTCATTTCCCGATGTAACTATGGACGGTGGAGTGGGAAGTGTTCACTATGTTGGTTGCTCATGCCCAGGGTTACAGTTAGCTTGGTGGTCATTGTTAGTACCATCCTTGCCCTGTTCAAGGCTGCAGGTCATATTGAAGGAGGTGGCACAGTTTTGCAATCACGTCCTTGATGAATTTGAATTTGAAGCATCTTCTGGGTGAGATGGAAGTAGAAGTGCTTCCTGAAACTCCTTAATGGGTAGGGGCTTCTGCAGAGAGCCCTCCTTCTCCACCATCTCTGCAGAGCTCCTCTCTCTGCAGCCTCTATTTTTTTTCTCTGTAATGTTGCAGACCCAGAGCCACTGAAACTCCAGCCTCCATACCTTTTGCAAACCTGGTGTGGACAGGTGGCCAATTCCTCTACCCTCCCTAAAGATGCAACAATTGACCATAACACCTTCAAAAGCATTCAAAAGTACTTAGCAAACATTACTGCAGTCAAAAGCCCCTCACTTTGTAAATAATGCCAGTGGGATGTCCCTCATGCAGTTGAATGGATGTTCAGCAGAAAGTGATGAGCACATTTAAAATAATTAATTTGTTGCATGTGGGAGTCGCTGGCTCAGCCAACATATATTGTCCACCAACAAAAACAGAAAATACTGAACAATTTCAGCAGGTCTGACAGCATCTGTGGAGAGAAAAGGGAGCTAACACTTAGTGTCTGGATGACTCTTTGACAAAGCTAGAGTGCGGTGGCGCGGATCAGTGGAGCTGGAATGTGAGCTGGATAGGTGTCGCGGACGGAATGAAAAAGGGAATGCAAATGGGGGCATATAATATTCCTCGCACTGCTGTTCTCGACGCATCCTGAGATCCATACTCAGCGCCATGTGTTGCTATGTGAACACACTTGATATCTCTCTCCAGCACCATCCACTCACCCTCTCCAGCACCACCCACTCACCCTCTCCAGCATCACCCACTCACCCTCTCCAGCACCACCCACTCACCCTCTCCAACATCATTCTCTCACCCTCTCCAGCATCACCCACTCACCCTCTCCAGCATCACCCACTCACCCTCTCCAGCACCACCCACTCACCCTCTCCAGCACCACCCACTCAACCTCTCCATCACCCACTCACCCTCTCCAGAACCACCCACTCACCCTCTCCAACATCACCCACTCAACCTCTCCAGCACCACCCACTCACCCTCTCCAGCACCACCCACTCACCCTCTCCAGCACCACCCACTCACCCTCTCCAGCACCACCCACTCACCCTCTCCAACATCACCCACTCAACCTCTCCAGCATCACCCACTCACCCTCTCCAGCATCACCCACTCACCCTCTCCATCACCCACTCACCCTCTCCAGCACCACCCACTCACCCACTCACCCTCTCCAGCACCACCCACTCACCCTCTCCAGCATCACCCACTCACCCTCTCCATCACCCACTCACCCTCTCCAACATCACCCACTCACCCTCTCCATCACCCACTCACCCTCTCCAGCACCACCCACTCACCCACTCACCCTCTCCAGCACCACCCACTCACCCTCTCCAGCACCACCCACTCAACCTCTCCAGCACCACCCACTCACCCTCTCCAACATCACCCACTCAACCTCTCCAGCATCACCCACTCACCCTCTCCAACATCACCCACTCACCCACTCACCCTCTCCAGCACCACCCACTCACCCTCTCCAGCACCACCCACTCACCCTCTCCAGCACCACCCACTCAACCTCTCCAGCACCACCCACTCACCCTCTCCAGCACCACCCACTCAACCTCTCCAGCACCACCCACTCACCCTCTCCATCACCCACTCACCCTCTCCAGCATCACCCACTCACCCTCTCCAGCACCACCCACTCGCCCTCTCCAGCATCACCCACTCATCCTCTCCAGCACCACCCACTCGCCCTCTCCAGCACCACCCACTCTCCCTCTCCAGCATCACCCACTCGCCCTCTCCATCACCCACTCACCCTCTCCAGCACCACCCACTCGCCCTCTCCAGCACCACCCACTCGCCCTCTCCAGCATCACCCACTCATCCTCTCCAGCACCACCCACTCGCCCTCTCCAGCACCACCCACTCACCCTCTCCAGCATCACCCACTCATCCTCTCCAGCACCACCCACTCGCCCTCTCCAGCACCACCCACTCACCCTCTCCAACATCACCCACTCGCCCTCTCCAGCACCACCCACTCACCCTCTCCAACACCACCCACTGACCCTCTCCAGCACCACCCACTCAACCTCTCCAGCACCACCCACTCGCCCTCTCCAGCATCACCCACTCACCCTCTCCAGCACCACCCACTCGCCCTCTCCAGCACCACCCACTCACCCTCTCCAACATCACCCACTCACCCTCTCCAGCACCACCCACTCACCCTCTCCAACATCACCCACTCAACCTCTCCAGCACCACCCACTCGCCCTCTCCAGCACCACCCACTCACCCTCTCCAACACCACCCACTGACCCTCTCCAGCACCACCCACTCAACCTCTCCAACACCACCCACTCACCCTCTCCAGCACCACCCACTCACCCTCTCCAGCACCACCCACTCGCCCTCTCCAGCATCACCCACTCACCCTCTCCAGCACCACCCACTCGCCCTCTCCAGCATCACCCACTCACCCTCTCCAGCATCACCCACTCACCCTCTCCAACACCACCCACTCACCCTCTCCAGCACCACCCACTCACCCTCTCCAGCACCACCCACTCACCCTCTCCAGCACCATCCACTCACCCTCTCCAACATCATTCTCTCACCCTCTCCAGCACCACCCACTCACCCTCTCCAATACCACCCACTCACCCTCTCCAGCACCACCCACTCACCCTCTCCATCACCCACTCACCCTCTCCAGCACCACCCACTCACCCTCTCCAGCACCACCCACTCACCCTCTCCAGCACCACCCACTCACCCTCTCCAACACCACCCACTCGCCCTCTCCAGCATCACCCACTCACCCTCTCCATCACCCACTCACCCTCTCCAGCACCATCCACTCACCCACTCACCCTCTCCAGCACCACCCACTCACCCTCTCCAATACCACCCACTCACCCTCTCCAGCACCACCCACTCACCCTCTCCAACATCACCCACTCACCCTCTCCAATACCACCCACTCACCCTCTCCAGCACCACCCACTCACCCTCTCCATCACCCACTCACCCTCTCCATCACCCACTCACCCTCTCCAGCACCATCCACTCACCCTCTCCAACGCCACCCACTCACCCTCTCCAGCACCACCCACTCACCCTCTCCATCACCCACTCACCCTCTCCAGCACCACCCACTCACCCTCTCCAGCACCATCCACTCACCCTCTCCAGCACCACCCACTCGCCCTCTCCAGCATCACCCACTCACCCTCTCCAGCACCACCCACTCACCCTCTCCAGCACCACCCACTCACCCTCTCCAGCATCACCCACTCACCCTCTCCATCACCCACTCACCCTCTCCAGCACCACCCACTCGCCCTCTCCAGCATCACCCACTCACCCTCTCCAGCACCACCCACTCACCCTTTCCAGCACCACCCACTCACCCTCTCCAATACCAGCCACTCACCCTCTCCAATACCAGCCACTCACCCTCTCCAACACCACCCACTGACCCTTTCCAGCACCACCCACTCACCCTCTCCATCACCCACTCACCCTCTCCAGCATCACCCACTGATCCTCTCCAGCACCACCCACTCACCCTCTCCAGCATCACCCACTGACCCTCTCCAGCACCACCCACTCACCCTCTCCAGCACCACCCACTCACCCTCTCCAGCATCACCCACCCACTCACCCTCTCCAACATCACCCACCCACCCTCTCCAGCACCACCCACTCACTCTCTGCAGCATCACCCACTCACCCTCTCCAACATCACCCACTCACCCTCTCCAGCATCACCCGCTCACCCTCTCCATCACCCACTCACCCTCTCCAGCACCACCCACTCAACCTCTCCAGCACCACCCACTCACCCTCTCCAGCCCCACCCACTCACCCTCTCCAGCATAACCCACTCACCCTCTCCAACACCACCCACTCACCCTATCTCAAAGCTGTCATTATCTCCAGTTTTATTTCATTCTTCTTCTCATCTGACCCCTTAACAAGAAACCTTTTCTCTTCCATTCAGATGTTGAAGAACACAAGCTTCAACAATTCATCGATAACAATGCCCACCCATGACCCTCCACCCATCGAGTTCCTCGGATCCCATTGTTTCTAACCCCAGCCCTTGCCGTGCATTCACCACACCCTCTGACTTTCCCCTCTCCGAGGCTGAATGTACCGTACTCCTCAAAAGATTCAGCTTCATACACTTATGTCCCCACCTCAAAGCATTTCAGGCTTGACACGATGCTGAACTCAGCCCCGTTCATCTCCGTGCTCACTTCTTCGGGCAGGAGTCATCCCCCGTTCAACAGATCCTTTCACCCACCTCCAGTACTCTCCCTCCACCCGGACCCCTACCCTCCGGCTGCTTACCTACTCTTGATCTTTTTATAGAGAACTGTTGGCGTGACATTGACCATCTCAATTTCTCTGCTCTTCCCACCTACTCTGACCTGTTGCCTTCTGCTCTCTCAGGTCCAACCCTGACTTTGTTATCAAACCCTCAACAAGGGTGGGGCTACTGTCTGGCATGTTGTCTGTGCTTCGAGAGGTTGATCATGAGACACCATAAGACCATAAGACATAGGAGTAGAAGTAAGGCCATTCGGTCCATCGAGTCCACTCCGCCATTCAATCATGGCTGATGGGCATTTCAACTCCACCTACCAGCATTCTCCCCGTAGCCCTTAATTCCTCGCGACATCAAGAATTTATCTATCTCTGCCTTGAAGCCATTTAGCGTCCCGGCCTCCACTGCACTCCGCGGCAATGAATTCCACAGGCCCACCACTCTCTGGCTGAAGAAATGTCTCCGCATTTCTGTTCTGAATTTACCCCCTCTAATTCTAAGGCTGTGCCCACGGGTCCTCGTCTCCTCGCCTAACGGAAACAGTTTCTTTGCGTCCACCCTTTCTAAGCCATGTATTATCTTGTAAGTTTCTATTAGATCTCCCCTTAACCTTCTAAACTCCAATGAATACAATCCCAGGATCCTCAGCCGTTCACCATATGTTAGACCCGCCATTCCAGGGATCATCCGTGTGAATCTCCGCTGGACACGCTCCAGTGCCAGTATGTCCTTCCTGAGATGTGGGGCCCAAAACTGGACACAGTACTCCAAATGGGGCCTAACCAGAGCCTTATAAAGGCTCAGTAGCACATCGCTGCTTTTATATTCCAACCCTCTTGAGATAAATGACAACATTGCATTCGCTTTCTTAATCACAGATTCAACCTGCATGTTTACCTTTAGGGAATCCTCGACTAGCACTCCCAGATCCCTTTGTACTTTGGCATTATGAATTTTCTCACCGTTTAGAAAGTAGTCTATGCTTGGATTCTTTTTTCCAAAGTGCAAGACCTCACATTTTCTCACGTTGAATTGCATCAGCCATTTCCTGCACCACTCTCCCAAACTGTCTAGATCCTTCTGCAGCCTCCCCACTTCCTCAGCACTACCTGCCTGACCACCTAACTTTGTATCATCGGCAAACTTCGCTAGAATGCCCCCAGTCCCTTCATCCAGATCATTAATATATATGGTGAACAGCTGTGGCCCCAACACTGAACCCTGTGGGACACCGCTGGTCACCGGCTGCCATTCCGAAAAAGAACCTTTTATCCCAACTCTCTGCCTTCTGTCAGACAGCCAATCCTCAACCCATGCCAGTAGCTCACCTCGAACACCATGGGCCCTCACCTTACTCAGCAGCCTCCTGTGTGGCACCTTATCAAAGGCCTTTTGGAAATCCAGATAGACCACATCCACTGGGTTTCCCTGGTCTAACCTACTTGTCACCTCCTCAAAGAATTCTAACAGGTTCGTCAGGCACGACCTCCCCTTACTAAATCCATGTTGACTTGTTCTAATCCGACCCTGCTCTTCCAAGAATTTAGAAATCTCATCCTTAACGATCAATTCTAGAATTTTACCAACAACCGAGGTTAGGCTAATTGGCCTATAATGTTCCATCTTTTGTCTTGATCCTTTCTTGAACAAGGGGGTTACAACAGCGATCTTCCAATCGTCCGGGTCTTTCCCTGACTCCAGTGATTTTTGAAAGATCTCAACCAACGCTTCCGCTATTTCTTCAGCCACCTCTCTCAGAACTCTAGGATGTAGCCCATCGGGGTCAGGAGATTTGTCAATTTTAAGACCTTTTAGCTTTTTTAGCACCATCTCTTTTGTAATGGCAACCATACTCAACTCAGCCCCCTGACCCTCTATAATTTTGGGGATATTACTCATGTCTTCCACTGTGAAGACAGACGCAAAGTACTTATTAAGTTCTCCAGCCATTTCCTCGTCTCCCATCAGTAGCCTTCCGGAATCAGTTTGAATTGGCCCAATGTCTACTTTGGCCTGTCGTTTGTTTCTTATGTATTGAAAGAAACTTTTACTATCATTTCTTATATTACTGGCTAGCCTGCCTTCATATTTGATCCTCTCCTTCCTTATTTGTCTCTTTGTTAACCTCTGTTTGTTTTTGTAGCCTTCCCAATCTTCTGATTTCCCAGTGCTTTTGGCCACTTTATAGGATCTCTCTTTTTCTTTGATACATTTCCTGACCTCCTTTGTCAGCCATGCCTGTCTAATCCCTCCCCGGATAATCTTTCTTTTCTTGGGGATGAACCTCTGTACAGTGTCCTCAATTATGCATACAAACTCCTGCCATTTTTGCTCTGCTGTCTTCCCCACTAGGGTCTGCTTCCAGTCGATTTTCGCCAGTTCCTCTCTCATGCCCTCGTAATTACCTTTATTTAACTGTAACACCATTACATCCGATTTTGCCTTCTCTCTTTCAAACTGCAGACTGAACTCAACCATATTATGATTGCTGCTTCCTAAGTGTTCCCTTACTTTAAGATCTTTATAAAGTCTGGTTCATTACATAGCACTAGGTCCAGAATAGCCTGCTCCCTTGTGGGCTCCATGACAAGCTGTTCCAAAAAGCCATCTTGTAAGCATTCCATGAATTCCTTTTCTTTGGATCCACTGGCTACGTTATTTGCCCAATCCACCTGCATATTGAAGTCCCCCATGATCACCGTGACCTTGCCTTTCTGACATGCCTTTTCTATTTCCCGGTACATGTTGCGCCCCTGGTCCTGACCACTGTTAGGAGGTCTGTACATAACTCCCATTATGGTTTTTTTTGCCTTTGTGGTTCCTCAATTCTACCCATACAGACTCCACATCATCCGACCCTATGTCGTTTAGTGCCATAGATTTAATTTTGTTCTTAACTAACAAGGCAACCCCACCCCCTCGGCCCACCTCCCTGTCTTTTCGATAGGTTGTATATCCTTGGATGTTTAACTGCCAGTCCTGAACCCCCTGCAGCCATGTCTCTGTGATGCCTACCACATCATAATCATTCACGATGATCTGTGCCATTAGTTCGTCTACTTTGTTACAAATGCTACGAGCATTCAGGTAAAGTACCTTAATGCTAACTTTCTTATCATTACAGATATTGGAAGTCCTAAGATGTCCAAAGTTATCCTTCCTTTTTGTTGAATTCCTAGTCTGCCTCAAGCTTAAATCCACCTGCCTACATGTTATCCTCCTGCGTATCTTGCCATTTAACTCCATGCTCCCTGTCGCTTTCACTTTCCCTTCCCCCCAACTCAGAAGTTTAAAGTCCTACTGACCACCCTATTTATCCTCTTTGCTAGAACACTGGTTCCAGATCAGACACATCAGCTCTATACTCCCAGAATGCCTTGATCCACTATAATTTACATACCGCCGCAACTGGTCCACAGCAGACGCCATCTCCCTGGCCCTACACTCATCCCTGGAGCATCTCAACAACAATGACTCCTACATCAGACTCTTATTCATTGACTACAGCTCCGCCTTCAACACCATTATCCCAGCCAAGCTCATATCAAAACTCCAAATCTTAGGACTTGGCTCCTCCCTTTGCAACTGGATCCTCGACTTCCTGACCCATGGAACACAATTAATATGAATAAACAACAACACCTCCATGACAGTCCTCAATACCGGGGCCCTGCAAGGCTATGTATTTAGCCCCGGTCTATGGCTCCAACTCCATCTACAAGTTTGCTGATGATATGACTGTAGTGGATGCAATCTCAAACAACAAGACTCAGAGTACAGGAGGGAGAAAGATAAGCTAGCATTGTGGTGTAATGACAACAATCTCTCCCTCAATGTCAGCAAAACTAAGGAGCTGGTCATTGACTTCAGGAAGTGACGTATCGTACACACCCCTGTCTGCATCAAAGGTTGACAGCTTCAAATTCCAAGGTGTGCACATCACCAACAATCTGTCCTGGTCAACCCACGTCAACGCTGTGACCAAGAAAGCACAACGGCGCCTATACTTCCATAGGAAACTAAGGAAATTTGGCATGTCCACATTGACTCTTATCAATTTTTATAGATGCACCATAGAACGCATCCTATCTGACTGCATCACAACCTTGTATGACAACTGCTCGGCCCAAGATCATAAGAAATAGAGAGAGTCATGAACACATCCAGTCCACCACGCGAACCTATCTCCCATCCACTGACTCTGTCTACACCTTCCACTGCCTTGGGAAAGCGGGCAGAATAATCAAAGACCCGTTCCACCCAGGTTATTCTCTCTTCCAACCTTTTCCATCAGGCAGGAGATACAAAAGCCTGGGAACACAAACTAACAGTTTCATAAACAGCTTCTTCCCCGCTATTACCAGACTCCTGAATGACCCTCTTATGGACTGAACGGATCTCTCCACACATCATCTCTACTGAGTAGCACTACACTCCATATGCTTCACCCGATATCTATATCTATGTATTTACATTGTGTATTTATCGTATGTCATATGTTTTTCATGTATGGAACGATCTGCCTGGACTGTACGCAGAACAATGCTGTTCACTGTACCTTGGTACACGTGACAATAAATCAAAATCCAAACCAATCTATATTGACCTCTACCTCACCAACACTCAGACACTTCCTCTTATCTCCCCCTGGACCACCACCCCACCACTGAGCATCAAGCCATTATTTCCAGGACTGTCACTAACCTCATTCCCGCTGAATATCTTCCCTCTACAGCTTCCAACCTTATAGTCTTCCATCCCTGCACAGTCTATTTCTACCTCCATCCCAAAATCCACAAACAGGACTGTTTGCCAATTGTAGGCCCATTGTCAGCCTGTCCCTGCGTCACTGAACTCATTTCTTCTATCTTGACTCCATACTCCCTCCTCTTGTCCAGTCCCTCCCACCTACATCCACGATTCCTCTGAAGTCCTACATCATATCAACAACTTCCAGTACCCTGGCCCTAACTGCCTTCTCTTGACCATGGATGTTGAATCCCTCTATAACTCCATTCCTCATCAGGATGGTCTGAGGGTTCTCAACTTCTTCCTCGAACAGAGGCCCGAGCAATCCCGATCCATCACCACTCTCCTCCGCCTGGCTGAACTTGCCCCTTCACTCAACAATTTCTCCTTTAACGTGTCTCACTGCCTCCAAAATAAAGGCGTGGCTATGGGTGCCTGCATGGGTCCCAGTTTTTCATGCCTCTTTATGGGGTATGTGGAACATTCCCTGTTCCACTCCTACTCCGCCCCCATCCCACAAATCTTTTATCGGGATATCAATGACTGTTTTGGTGCTGCTTCACGTTGCCATCAGGACCTGTAAAAATATTTTACTATCGCTTCCAATTTCCACCCCTCTATCACCTTCACTGTCTCCATTTCTGGGGATAGACTGTCCGCTTACTTCCATTACAAGCCCACCGTCTTCCACAGCTACCTTGACTTGAACTGTTCATACCCCACATCCTGTAAGGATTTCATCCCATTCTCGCAGTTTCTTCACCTCCGTCGCATCTGTTCCGATGATGCCACTTTCCAAAATGGTGTTGCTGACATGTCCTCATTCTTCCTTAATCGTGGTTTCCCACCCACTGTGGCCGACAGGGCTCTCAACCCCAACCATGTCTGACCCATCTCCCGCACCTCTGGCCTCACTCCCCCTCCTCCCTCCCTCCCAGAACTGGTCTATTATATTTGCTACTCCCAATGCGGTCTATGCTACATCAGAGAGACTAAATGCAGACTGGGTGACTGCTTTGCAGAACACTTGTGGTCCATCTGCAAGCAGGACCCAGACCTTCCTGTCACTTGCCATTTCAACCCACCATCATGCTGTCATGTCTACATGACTGTTCTTGGCCTGCAGTTGTGCTCAAGTGAAGCCCAGCGCAAACTGGAGTTACAGCACCTCATCTTCTGATTAGGCACGTTATAGCCTTCCAGACTTAACATTGAGTTCAACAACTTCCAACTGTGAGCTCTCTCCTCCACCTTCATTCACCCCATTTTTATTTCTATCAGTTCATTTTCATTTCTTCCATCCATCCATTTTTCTCTCACCTTTGTCCCTCCTCCCCAACCCCACTTGGGCCATCTTTTCCCTGATCTCTTAATGTGCCACCATTAGTGCCCTTCTTAGCCTTAATAACTCCCATTTACATTCCCTTTGACATTCTGTCCATGACATCATTGTCAATCTCCATCTATTGCTGTCCCTCTATTCAGCCCCACTGCTCCACGTCCCTCGCACCACAATATTTAAAATCTCACCCTATTTCCAGTTATCTCTCACTTTGACAAAGAGTCATCCAGACTCGAAACGTTAGCTCGCTTCTCTCTCCGCAGATGCTGTCAGTCCTGCTGCTATTGTCCAGTATTTCCTGTTTTTGTTTCAGATTCCAGCATCCGCAGTAATTTGCTTTTATATATTGTTGCCCTTCAGAAGGTGGTGATTAGCTGCCTTCTTGAACCACTGCGGTCCCTGGGGTGAAGGTACACCTACAGTGCTATTAGGGAGGGAGTTTCAGGATTTTGACACAGCAACAGTGAAGGAATGGCGATATATTTCCAAGTCACGATGATGAGTGGCTTTGAGGAGAACGTCCAGGTGGTGGTGTTCCCACATGTATGTTATAGAACATAGAACAGTACAGCACAGAACAGGCCCTTCGGCCCTCGATGTTGTGCCGAACAATGATCACCCTACTCAAACCCACGTATCCCCCCTATACCCGTAACCCAACAACCCCCCCCCCCCCCTTAACATTACTTTTTTTACGACACTACGGGCAATTTATCATGGCCAATCCACCTAACCTGCACATCTTTGGACTGTGGGAGGAAACCGAAGCACCCGGAGGAAACCCACGCACACACGGGGAGGACGTGCAGACTCCGCACAGACAGTGACCCAGCCGGGAATCGAACCTGGGACCCTGGAGCTGTGAAGCATTTATGCTAACCACCATGCTACCGTGCTGCCCTTTGTCCTTCTAGATGGACAAAAATTAGGTTTCAAAATCTGCCCCTCCCCCCAAGAATACTTGGTTTGACATAGCCCCCCCCCCACAATGATCTCATCTCCCTGCCCAGCTTCCCAACAGGAAAGAACTTTGGTGGATTTGACAAAATGGCTACCACTCACAAAATGGCGGCGCCGCGACTAACACAAGATCGCTTCACAAAATGGCCGCCCCCGTGCAGGCAAGCCCTTCACAAGATGGCCGCCCCAAGACTCAATTATAGGCAAGTCCTTCACAAGATGGCCATCCCGACCCCCAACACAGGCAGACCTTCTCAAGATGGCCGCTCAAACCCAATCTCTCTTCTTCCCCCCCCCCCATTAAAAAGCGGCCTTTGACAAGATAGCCGCCAGTTAATCGGCGGATGGCCCGACCGTCACAAAATGGCGGACCCTCAGACCCCCCCGAAATCTCCGCCGACCTTCACAAAATGGCGGACCCATTATTTTTTTCCCCCGTCCGCTCGACGCACCCCCAAACTAAACCACCGCTTGTTGTCTACAAGCGCCGAAAAAGTCGCCGCTTGTAGTAGACAACTACCCCAGAAAAATAAACCCATCGGCTCTCCGCAAAAATAAATCACCCCAGTCGCGATCAATCGGTTAAATTTAACTTCCATTCTCCCCCCTCCGCAAAAAATAAATCACCCCGTCGTGATTAATCGATTAAATTTAACTTCCATTCTCCCCTCCCTCTCCTCTCGTCCAACTCCACTCAGATCGGAGTCAACAGCCCTCCGCTCCGCCCTGACCACCATCCCTCCTCAGCCCCGCTCCGCTGCTCTCTCCATGTTGCCTTTGTCCTTCTAGATGGTAGTGGTCATGGGTTTGGAAGGTGCTGTCTAAGGAGTCTTGGTGAGTTCCTGCAGTGCATCATGTAGATGGTACACATGTATGGACTGGACACATGCACTCTTCTGGGACATGTGCCAAATCATCTGATAGGCTGACAAATATTATGATCTGAGAATTTCTGATGCTTTCAGCACATGCATGTCATGCTGATTCTAGTGGCCTTCCCAGAATGGGACATCATACGGAACCTTCCAGAAGAAGCCGAAGTGGTCACATGCCATTTTCTTACTTCAGAGTTTCCATAGCACCAGTGGCTGTGGTACTATGGAGCCCAATTTCAGGGCCATGAACTGCTCAAGCTGTTCATACTGCTTGAAACCAATGGAAACCAATGTACATCACTGCATCTATATAATTTTATTCTTATGTTTTCATATTACTTTTCTTCTTAATCACAGCAGTAACAATATTAAGTCATACCATATGTCTTTTGTTTGATTTTCTCACTTAACTTATGGTGGAATTGTTTTTTTTTGTCCATAAAATAATTCTATTGGTTTTAGTTATATTTATTTATGCATATACATAAGCAAAAGCATAAAAATAAACATTGCCAAATACGCTCTGAAGAATATAGAGCAAGGGCAGATTTATTCATTCATGTTCATTTTTTCCTTGCCCTTTGCCCGGACTGCATTTGGTTTGAACATTCCACAAATCTGGATTAGGAATATTTATATTGGGACAATTGTATGCAACATAACCTTGCAGTGCTTCAGTTTGGGTTGCTCTCTATATGAATTATTTTATTTTCCCAGTATTCTGTTTATATTCAATTATAGCATGTTTTTATTGTGTTGTATTGTCTCTCCTACTTCCATGTATCCTTACAAATCAATTATCTTTGCTTCTTTTAAATTTCTTCATTCGTTCTGCAACTTTTTTTTATTATTTCTTTTTGTTTTAACTGATTTATGATTGTTACTTGCTTATTTGCCATGTCATTTTGTACACTTCCGTTCTCTGCAATCCATCATTTTACAGTGCATTTAAAAATCCTGCCTACAGATCAGTTTTGATCTTATCAGCTAATGGATTGCTTTAATAGATTGCTCCTAATTCTTTGCATGTTTCTGATAGTCTATCTGGTATCTTGCGGTCTTTTCGTTCTCCGTTTTTGCAGTTCATTCCTTGTGCTCCTTGAACTGCTTCTGAAATACCTACTCATCTGGTTTGCAGCAGTTGGAATGCAGAGTGTTGTTTGTCTCTTCACCAGAATACATAAACAGTCCTGGAGCTGCCCACCCACATCTTCTGTAAACACAGATTTTACCCATTCTCTCATACTCCTAAGTCTCTCAATGTCTTTTTTGTCATTGCTTTCTCATTCCTTGCAGTTGAAATGTCGCCTTCTTTTCCAACAACGTATCTTTATAATTTCTTAACCCTGTTCAGCGCCAAAAATTAAAATAATGCTCGAAAAATTAATTTAATTTTTTGGTCTTGGTTTCCTCAGTTCTTTCAATTAAAAGAGTGTTATTGCTTTATGAAGTCACAGACCTCTGCTTATAGTTAAGGCAGGGTGGTGCTTAAATCAGCATCTCTGCTTAGTTTTAACTACATTTTAAAAAGTAATAATATTCAAATTGAGACCTGCTACGAATATATCAATATATATTAGCTAATGTAAAAGTCTGGCATATTCTGACTGGCAAGCAATTATCTTCTCTGTGGCTATCACATTACAATGCGTTTCCAGGATTAATTTATTTCTTATTATCTCTGTTTAAACTGTCTTGTCATCGGTTAGAATCCACACAGAAAGTGAAGACTAGTCTTGCTGGTTAAAAAACGGTACGTGTTGCACTTTCCTGGTTAAATACATATGTTCAGTATTTTTCTGGCATAGCACGGCTGACTGAATGTCATAAATGTAATCAAACTGTCATCCTGCAGTTTGTGTTAACAAATACACAGGGCACGACAGAGACTCCTTTGCACTAGAGATTATAGGGGACCGTTTAGTCTGAGAGGCCATTTATGTAAACCTCAGCTCTGAAGTTGGACATGTGTTAAACTTGTTTATAGATTTTCCAGTCCACTCTTTACTTCGTCTGAGTAGCTGATTTCAGAAAAAGGGATAATGGAGACCAAGCGAGAGACGTATTAGGATGAGGCCCAGGCTGCTCCAGGAAAGAGCTTTTCCCTTTCTTTCTAAAGATTAAAAAAAATGTTTTCGAATAAAGGGAGTCTTTGTACCAAGCACATTTTCTGCTGGGTAAATGGAATCATCACTGAAGACTCAGTCCTTTTGAATTACTGCAATCTTCCTGCTTGGATATCACAGTAGTTTTTTTGGAACAGTGATATCTCATTAATAAAAGATTCAAATGCAGCAATGATCTTTCTGAGGACTGAAATAATGAAAGAACCCACCATTGATCATAGCTCCATCAACTCTATGCATGCTACTGTTAACTATTCAGTGTTGTTTTACACATGGCATATCATTTTACACGTCACATCCCAGTGTTTGCAGGCATTGGAATGATATTTTTGTCTACGAAATTGGATTTCATATAACTGTCCTGTTATAAATCTCAGTTTTGAAAAATTATTTTCGTTTCATGACCTATTGGGCGCAATTTAATAAAATAGTTCATACCTAAGACCATAAGACATTGGAGCAGAATTAGGCCATTTGGCCCATCGAGTCTGCTCCGCCATCCAGTCATGGCCGATATGTTTCTCATCCCCATTCTCCTGCCTTTTCCTCATAACTCCTAATTCTAAATTATTAATCAAGAAACTATCTATCTCTGTCTTAAACACACTTAGTGATTTAGCCTCCACAGCCTTCTGCGGCAAAGAGTTCCAAAGATTCACCACCTTCTGGCTGAGCCTGTGGACTCGGGTTCTAGTTTTTCCGACTAATGGAAACATCCTCTCCACGTCCATTCTATCTAGGGCTCTCGGTATCTTGAAAGCTTCAATAAGATCCCCCCTCATCCTTCTAAACTCCAATGAGTATAGACACAGAGTCCTCAACTGCTTCTCATATGACAAGCTCTTCATTCCAGGGATCATTCTTGTGAACCTCCTCTGGACTCTTTCAAGGCCAGCACATCCTTCCCCAGATACTGGACCCAAAACTGCTCACAATATTCCAAATGGGGTCTGACCAGATCCTTATACGGCCTCAGAAGTACATCCCTGCTCCTGTATTCTAGCCCTCTCGACATGAATGCTAACATTGCATTTGCCTTCCTAACTGCAGACTGAACCTGCACATTAACCTTAAGTGAATCTTGAACTAGGACTCCTAAGTCCCTTTGTGCTTCTGATTTCCTAAGTCTTTTCCCATTTAGAAAATAGTCTATGTCTCCATTCTTCCTTCCAAAATGCATAACCTCATACTTTTCCACATTCTATTCCATCTGCCAGATCTTTGCCCACTTGCCTAGCCTATCCAAATCTTTCTGCAGCTTCCTTAATACTACCTGTCCCTCTGAATATCTTTGTATAATCTGCAAACTTAGCAATAATGCCCTCCGTTCCTTCTTCCAGATCGTTAATGTATATTGTGTCTAACTTGCTTGTTACCTCCTCAAAGAATTCTAACAGATTTGTCAGACATCACCTCCCCTTGATGAAGCCGTGCTGACTCAGTCCTACTTTATCATGCCCTTCTAAGTACTCTGCAATCTTGTCTTTAATAATGGACTCTAAAATCTTACCAATGGTTGAAATCAGGCGAACCGGCCTATAATTTCCCGTCTTCTACCTCCCTCCATTCTTGAACAGGGGTGTTACATTAGCTACTTTACAGTCCTCTGGGACCCTCCCTGCCTCTAGTGATTCTTGAAAGATCACCACCAATGCCTCCTCAGTCTCCTCCGCTATCTCCTTTAGAGCTCTGGGGTGCAGTCCATCTGGACCAGATGATTTATCCACCTTGAGACCTTTCAGTTTCCACAGAACCTTCTCCTTAGTGATGGTCACTACACTCACCTCTGCCCCCTGATTCTCCTGAATTTCTGGTATCCCACTGGTGTCTTCCACCTTGAAGACTGATGCAAAATACCTATTCAGTTCCTCTGCCATTTAGAACATAGAACATAGAACGATACAGCGCAGTACAGGCCCTTCGGCCCTCGATGTTGCACCGACATGGAAAAAATCTAAAGGCCATCTAACCTACACTATGCCCTTATCATCCATATGCTTATCCAATAAATTTTTAAATGCCCTCAATGTTGGCATGTTCACTACTGTTGCAGGTAGGGCATTCCACGGCCTCACCACTCTTTGCGTAAAAAACCCACCTCTGACCTCTGTCCTATATCTATTACCCCTCAATTTAAGGCTATGTCCCCTCGTGCTAGCCACCTCCATCCGCGGGAGAAGGCTCTCGCTGTCCACCCTATCTAACCCTCTGATCATTTTGTATGCCTCTATTAAGTCACCTCTTAACCTTCTTCTCTCTAACGAAAACAACCTCAAGTCCATCAGCCTTTCCTCATAAGATTTTCCCTCCATACCAGGCAACATCCTGGTAAATCTCCTCTGCACCCGTTCCAAAGCTTCCACGTCCTTCCTATAATGAGGCGACCAGAACTGTACGCAATACTCCAAATGCGGCCGTACTAGAGTTTTGTACAACTGCAACATGACCTCATGGCTCCGGAACTCAATCCCTCTACCAATAAAGGCCAACACACCATAGGCCTTCTTCACAACCCTATCAACCTGGGTGGCAACTTTCAGGGATCTATGTACATGGACACCGAGATCCCTCTGCTCATCCACACTACCAAGAATTTTACCATTAGCCAAATATTCCGCATTTCTGTTATTCTTTCCAAAGTGAATCACCTCACACTTCTCCACATTAAACTCCATTTGCCACCTCTCAGCCCAGCTCTGCAGCTTATCTATGTCCCTCTGTAACCTGCAACATCCTTCCGCACTGTCTACAACTCCACCGACTTTAGTGTCGTCTGCAAATTTACTCACCCATCCTTCTGCGCCCTCCTCTAGATCATTTATAAAAATGACAAACAGCAACGGCCCCAGAACAGATCCTTGTGGTACGCCACTCGTAACTGAACTCCATTCTGAACATTTCCCATCAACTACCACTCTCTGTCTTCTTTCAACTAGCCAATTTCTGATCCACATCTCTAAATCACCCTCAATCCCCAGCCTCCGTATTTTCTGCAATAGACGACCGTGGGGAACCTTATCAAACGCTTTACTGAAATCCATATACACCACATCAACTGCTCTACCCTCGTCTACCTGTTCAGTCACCTTCTCAAAGAACTCGATAAGGTTTGTGAGGCATGACCTACCCTTCACAAAACCATGCTGACTGTCCCTAATCATATTATTCCTATCTAGATGATTATAAATCGTATCTTTTATAATCCTCTCCAAGACTTTACCCACCACAGACGTTAGGCTCACCGGCCTATAGTTACCGGGGTTATCTCTACTCCCCTTCTTGAACAAAGGGACCACATTTGCTATCCTCCAGTCCTCTGGCACTATTCCTGTAGCCAATGATGACCTAAAAATCAAAGCCAAAGGCTCAGCAATCTCTTCCCTGGCTTCCCAGAGAATCCTAGGATAAATCCCATCCGGCCCCGGGGACTTATCTATTTTCACCTTGTCCAGAATTGCCAACACTTCTTCCCTACGCACCTCAATGCCATCTATTCTAATAGCCTGGGTCTCAGCATTCTCCTCCACAATATTATCTTTTTCTTGAGTGAATACTGACGAAAAGTATTCATTTAGTATCTCGCTTATCTCCTCAGCCTCCACACACAACTTCCCACCACTGTCCTTGACTGGCCCTACTCTTACCCTAGTCATTCTTTTATTCCTGACATACCTATAGAAAGCTTTTGGGTTTTCCTTGATCCTACCTGCCAAAGACTTCTCATGTCCCCTCCTTGCTCGTCTCAGCTCTCTCTTTAGATCCTTCCTCGCTTCCTTGTAAATATCAAGCGCCCCAACTGAAACTTCACGCCTCATCTTCACATAGGCCTCCTTCTTCCTCTTAACAAGAGATTCCACTTCTTTGGTAAACCACTGTTCCCTCGCTCGACCCCTTCCTCCCTGCCTGACTGGTACGTACTTATCAAGAACATGCAATAGCTGTTCCTTGAACAAGCTCCACATATCCAGTGTGCCCAACCCTTGCAGCCTACTTCTCCAACCAACACATCCTAAGTCATGTCTAATGGCATCATAATTGCCCTTCCCCCAGCTATAACTCTTGCCCTGCGGGGTATACTTATCCCTTTCCATCACTAACGTAAAGGTCACCGAATTGTGGTCACTGTTTCCAAAGTGCTCACCTACCTCCAGATCTAACACCTGGCCTGGTTCATTACCCAAAACCAAATCCAATGTGGCCTCGCCTCTTGTTGGCCTGTCAACATATTGTGTCAGGAAACCCTCCTGCACACATTGTACAAAGAATGACCCATCTAATGTACTCGAACTATATCTTTTCCAGTCAATATTTGGAAAGTTAAAGTCTCCCATAACAACTACCCTGTTACTTTCGCTCTTTTCCAGAATCATCTTCGCCATCCTTTCCTCCACATCCCTAGAACTATTAGGTGGCCTATAGAAAACTCCCAACAGGGTGACCTCTCCTTTCCTGTTTCTAACCTCAGCCCATACTACCTCAGAAGAAGAATCCCCATCTAGCATCCTTTCCGCCACCGTAATACTGTCCTTGACTAGCAGCGCCACACCTCCCCCTCTTTTGCCCTCTTCTCTGAACTTACTAAAACACCTAAACCCCGGAACCTGCAACAACCATTCCTGTCCCTGCTCTATCCATGTCTCTGAAATGGCCACAACATCAAAGTCCCAGGTACCAACCCATGCTGCCAGTTCCCCTACCTTATTTCGTATACTCCTGGCATTGAAGTAGACACACTTCAAACCACCTACCTGAACACTGGCACCCTCCTGCGAAGTCAAATCTGTGCTCCTGACCTCTATACTCTCAATCTCCCGTACCCTAAAACTACAATCCAGGTTCCCATGCCCCTGCTGAATTAGTTTAAACCCCCCCAAAGAGCACTAACAAATCTCCCCCCCAGGATATTGGTGCCCCTCAGGTTCAGATGTAGACCATCCTGTCTATAGAGGTCCCACCTTCCCCAGAAAGAGCCCCAGTTATCCAGAAATCTGAATCCCTCCCGCCTGCACCATCCCTGTAGCCACGTGTTTAATTGCTCTCTCTCCCTATTCCTCATCTCACTATCACGTGGCACGGCCAACAACCCAGAGATAACAACTCTGTTTGTTCTCGCTCTGAGCTTCCATCCTAGCTCCCTAAAGGCCTGCCTGACATCCTTGTCCCCTTTCCTACCTATGTCGTTAGTGCCAATGTGGACTACGACTTGGGGCTGCTCCCCCTCCCCCTTAAGGACCCGGAAAACACGATCCGAGACATCACGTACCCTTGCACCTGGGAGGCAATTTCTTTGTATCCTATTACCACTTGTTCCTCAGAACTCCCAGCACCCACCAGGACAACCCCTTCATGTCCAGGTGCAGTGCCCACACATGTCACACCTGCTATAGACCCCCCTGATCCATCAAACGTGTGACTACACTGGCCTCTCTTTGTCACAACAGGAGAAGATAGCCTAATAAATGGGAAAGGGCCAAGGCGGAGGGGGTCAGGATGCAAGAGAGCCGAGTCCTTACCCCCTATGAGGAACGGGCCCTGGAATTCACAGGGTTGTCTGAGAAGAGAGCAGTCGCCAACAGGGAAGTTGGCCTGCGCCACCAATATGAGGATCCACTGTCCCTTCACACAGGTGACCTGTCTCAAGTGCATTATTCATGTCAGACAAAATGATCCTTCCCTCTCACTGACCCCATATCTATTGTCTTACAGGATTTCCATCTGATGAGGCTGGGCCATCCTGAGTCGTTCCCCTCCTTCCACCCAAGAGACCACCTTGGAGGAGAGCTTTGAGGAAACCACCATCAAGGTGTCACAGCTATCTCCCCCACCTTCCATCAGTGCAGAGACACAACACCACAATGGGCGACATTAATGACCAGGCTTCTGCAGCACAATCGGGTGAGCATCACACAGTTGCTGATGCACATCAGGTGGAGGCAGAAACATCCAAGGAAGTCAGCAGTCGGAGGTTTGCCTGATCCCAGGACTCAGTTGGGTCCCAGTCAGATGCCGAGCCTCTGGACAAGTTACTCTCAGAGTTGATGCAGATGATAGTCCAGAGCCGTGACATTCAAGAGGGGGTGTCAGCGACATTCCAACGACTGCAAAGCTGATTGGAGGAGTCTCAAAGGCTGCAGGTGCAGGAGATGGTGCCGACAATGCATGGCACTGAGGTCAACAGTGCTCAGGTGGCGAACGTAGTGGAAAACCTGGAGCATAACATCTGCATCTTGAGTGGTGGTGCCCGAGGCATTGGCTCAGTCTGTGACGACCATGGCTGAAGACCAAGAAATCATATCCCAGTCATCAAGAGACATGTACCGGTGCAGATGGACATTGTTGAGGCACTGCAGAGTCACTGAGGACCATCACTGAGGGCGTAGACACCATGGTGTAGACAATGGGGAGCCTCCAACACTGGCAGCGCCAGATGGCTCAGAGTTTTTTGGAGCTTATTCCAGCTGTCGCTACATCCCTTGGAGTCCCCCTAGGCCCTCTGGGCACTGTCAAGGAGGAGGAAGCACAGGAATCCAACCCGGGGCATGCCACCAATGAGACAATGGCGGCCTCCAGTTCTTACAAATCCCCCCTCCTAACACCGACACATCTCAAACCCAGCTGCCAGAACAGGGTGGCATGGTGAAGCCTGTGACACCGCTAAGTTGGCCAGGGCCCTCTGCCTCCAGGCCCTCCAGAGGACGTCCGTCAAATGTACCAAAAGGCCACAGGGCATGGAAAGCAACAGGCTGCCTCCACCTCTGATGTGCATCCTGCGGACACACCTAGATGTATCAGTGGACCACGAAAGATCAACAAGATTGAGGAACACTGAGTGGACACTGGGGGTTTACTATCTGTAGCTAGGTGGAAAGGAAATGTAAAATATTGACCATTAAAACATGTTACACCTGATACATGTGAAGCCTGTCACATTAATCTTCATAGCGGGCCTACCTGCATCCCCTCCCCCACCCTGTAGTCCCACTGGGTACAATGGCCCAGAATCAAAAAACCCTGATGCAGACTCTGTTCAGAGGATGTGTGTGAGCGCTCTGTCAGCAGAAAGACAGGAGTCAGATTTTTGCAGAAACTGAGGCGCACCAGAGCTTTCCTCACAGTGAGTTATCATCACTCTCCTGCCTTGTACAGTGTCCCGCTGATAGTGCCAACACAGTCCCAGGACTCTAGAGGGATGTTACACAGACTCTTGGAGGATGGAACAGGGTTGTCAAGGAGGTGGGTAGTGTGATGGGGGATGGGGAGCATGGGGGAAGGGGAGATTGGGGAGGATGGAGGGAAATGGGGAGTGAGGAGGGGGTGTGGGGGAAGGAGGGATTGGGGGAAAAAGAGGAAAATGGAGGGCAGGAGGGAAACGGGCTAGTTGAGCTGATGGACACACCCTCGTCCTGACAAAATATGGAGATGATGAGGGCTTCCCTGGTCGTCCTGGGCATGTTGGACCCTTGTCGCCACCTACCCTCCATCCTCCAGCTCCTCCTTGGGCTACCTTCTCTTCCTCCTCAGATGAGGCCACTTGTACACGATATTGTACACTTGTACACAATATTGTACACTACCTCTGACCACCAGGTGGCAGTGTAAACCTACCACGTGACTCTGTGTCTGGGGGTGTTGGGAGTGAGTCATGTTGATGAATAGATGTATTTTGCAGTAGATCTAGAATAGTTAGTTAGTGTTAGTAGTTTGTTATTGATTCGTTCCAGTTATTTTTACCATGCAGTTGTTTCATAATAAATTATTTGAACTAGATGTTCTGTAGTGCATCATTCATATCGGCCAGACTACAGAACATGACATGGTACCAGGATTTTATGATCAACTAAGAACAAGAAGATTCTGCAAAGATCCAAACAATTAAAGAGAAACAGCTCCAATTGTCATGCCAGCGAACATGCAGCATAGCAGATCAGCACATTGAATCTCCAGCATTTTGGCGTGAAGGTAGAAGAGGCAGCCGACGCCATTAGTGTGGTGAAGCACTAGAATAAAAAACTGGCTCCAAGTGTAGGCAGCCATTTTGAGCGGCTGACCCGATCCTCCATTTTATTCCCGCGATGTGGCAAACGGCATTTACCACGACAATGTCCAGCATTTGGAAAGATATGGTCCAACTGGAATGGCAGAAATCATTTTGCGACACAATGCGACACGATGCGTTTCCAGGAAAAGAGTGGAACAAACAAAAGTTATCAACACAGTTGATGAAGTGTGCCTCGAGGACACATTTTTTTGTCGACATGATTTCCAATGAAGACAAGGATATTCAAGTCATGCCAAACAAATGCATTATTGACAATTTGCAGCAATAGTGAGTTAAAAGCAAATAATCCAAAAGACAAATGGACAGTGCCATTAATGATAAATGACATACTAATAACATTCAAACTCAACATAGGTGCGAGGGCCAACCTCTTCAATTTGCCCGATGTCAAAAGCTGCGAATTAAACCACAAGTCGTAAACAAAACAGTATTGTTAAGAGATTACAATGGAAACAAAATTACATTGTTATGAGCATCCGACCTCGAAGTTAATGTAAAAAAATCAGAATTCACACTTTGATATTTTCCATTGTGGTGGCGGAACACAAATCTCTTCTTGGAGTAGAAGCATGTGAGGAAATGCAGCTAGTTAAACAGGTTTACAGTGCAGAGAGCTCTGCAATAAGCCCACTTGACACAGTAGACTCCATAGTAAACAATTTTCCTGAGATTTGGCACTTTACCTTCCACAAACAAAATCCAATTAAAGGAGAACACAAAGCCATTGATTCACGTGTACCAGCTCCATTGAGAGACAAGTTGAAAGCTGAGCTAGGGAGGATGACAGCTTTAGCCATAATTAAGCACATAGAAGAACCTACAGACTGGATAAACTTTATCGGTTGTGTCAGATGTGGTAGTCGGTATTAGAGGTATTAGGGTACCTCTGAATATGCTGTAAGACCATTGGTGTGGGAGGTACCTGAGACTGCTGTTTGGTTAAGTCTGCCTGCTGGTTCGGAAAATTTATGGACCTTCAAGCGGCTATTGGATAGGTACTTGGATTAGGGTAGAATAAGGGAGTGTAGGTTAACTTCTTAAGGGCAGCACGGTAGCATTGTGGGTAGCACAATTGCTTCACAGCTCCAGGGTCCCAAGTTCGATTTCGACTTGGGTCACTGTCTGTGTGGAGTCTGCACATCCTCCCCGTGACTGCGTGGGTTTCCTCCGGGTGCTCCGGTTTCCTCCCACAGTCCAAAGATGTGCAGGTTGGGTGGATTGGCCATGAAAAATTGTCCAAAATTCTATGATTAACCTAGGACAAAAGTTCGGCGCAACATCGTGGGCCGAAGGGCCTGTTCTGTGCTGTATTTCTCTAAAAAAAAAGCGGAGTATAAGAGCCCGTGTCTCCCGAGCAGCTGCCTTCTGTACTTGCGCTGCTGGGGGAAATATCTAGTGCAATAAAGCCATCAATTGTCTCCAATCTCGCTTCTGGAGTTATTGATTGTGCATCATCAGAATAAAAGAAGAACCCACCAGGTCGTAGTCTTGCAAAAGGTGAGAAAATATCTCCAGGAAGAATGGCCCAGACGATCCTGCTCAAGGTTTTTCAATGTAAGAGCAGAGTTAGGTGATGCAGATGGATTTTTTATGCGAAAGAAAGAATAGTAATTTCGAACTCACTAGGGTCGGTGGGTTTGAGCAAAATCCATGAAGGGCACACGGGAAGAAAAAAGTGTAAGAAAAGAGCTGAAGACACAGTCTATGGGTCGGATATCATCCGAGATATTGAAGCAATGGTACGAAACTGGCAAGAGACTAAATGTCTGCACACAGTGCAGAATGCTTCAGTTCCAATTGTCAAATGAGTCCATTACTCCAAAAGTAGAGGGGCAACCACTCTTTCAAAAAAGGAGGCAAAGGAGAGATTTCAGGCCAAAACCACAAAGAGGTTTGATGATAAATCCGTGAAAGGACTCCAACCATTGCAGCCAGATGACAAGGCCATACTGGAAGATCCCAAAGGGAATGGATGGTCTAAGTATGCGAAGGTACTGCGACAAGCAGGTCCAAATTCATATCTTATCATCACGGATGAAAGTGTTGTCTTAAGAAGGAACAGAAGAGCTTTGCTGAAAGTTCGGCAACCTTTTGTAATGCAACCGCCAGAAGGAGGAGGTAACAGTCCTAAAACAGCTGAAGAAGATGCAGTGCAGCATACGGAGTCACAACAAGATATAGACACAATGCTACAAGAAGAACAAAGAGCAGCATCGCCAACTACAAAGGAAGATGAAGTAACTTCACAAGTTCAGCAGCCACTCAGAAGATAAAAAAAGGCTAAGATACTGAGATGTGAGACACTGAGTTTGTGAGACTGTAAATGGTTTAAAGGTGTAAATATTTAGACCACACAGGTCCCCGCTCGAGCACTGGAGTAACCTGGTGGCATAGACATTTTGGGCTGCGGTGACTTTCACGGCCACCAGGAGCGGGTGTTCCCTTCCTCCATGGGGTGCCAAGTCCGCCTGGGTGTGGAACAGGTGCCTTGCTGTCTCCTTACTGACAAAGCTTGACTGGCACCCATCACATGTTAAATATTGATTCCCTATCCAGAGGGAGGCAGACAAATGCTGGTTAAATCTTTAAGAAAATCATGAACTCCCTTGAGAAATTGTTTGCAATTCTAGGTTATAAATGTAACTTTACAACCCTCACACTTCAAGACTGAATAGTTACATTGCACACAGCACTCTCCCATGTTCTCAGTAGTACTTTGCGCTTCATGACGAATTTGATGTTCCATATCAATCCTTTCCTTATAACAGTTAAGCGGAGAAGCTCTATTTTGGGACTAATTCTGACATGGAACAGTGTCAGCTGAGAGCATGTATTGTGAAATTGATTTCCCTATGCCATACTTTTGTATCCAGTTCTTAGGAGGGAATGTCAAAGAGAAAGATCTCTTAAATCTCAGTCATCTTTTTCTCCCTTACCATTTTCACTGTTAGCTTTGCTCCTTCTCCTCCAGGTGCTGTTTCTTTTCTGCAGTATGTTTCTGCAGAAGCCAGGTAGACTATATACTGTCAGTTACACTTCATCGAGGGGCCAGCAAGTATGAATAGGTCTTCCTGGCAACCATCCGAAGTGAATCCGTCATGTTTAATTTGGGATCTACGGCAGCAGTGCAAAATAGGCACATTATTCAACATCATTGTACAGGAACACTTGATGAAAATTAGACTCCCAAAGACAGATTATTGCATCAATAAAAAAGGAATAAAATGCGTAATGGTCGGCAGTAATGATTTGTGAAAATGTGAACATATAGATGCACTTGGCTCGTGAGAAGCAGGAGAATACTTGTATTTGTCATTGGGATTCAGTTACTTTTGAAATCTTTTACAACTGTCCATTTTCCCAGCAGCACTCTGAAAGTGTTGGAAGCTGTGTGAAGAATTCTTCGTGCTGTGCTTTGTAACCATACATTAGGTGGGAATAGCAATTTAGTCTGTCATACTGATTTTTGGAACAATTCCCATGCCACACAGGCACAGCAAGGGTTATCCTCTCCCTCTCTGCTTCTTGAAATAATAGGAAAATTGCTTATTTCCTGTACATGTGCACTCTCTGAAAAATGGACATTGTGGTAAGAAAATAAGAATGTGTAAATCAAATGTTGAAGTTAGCCCCAGTGGTGCAAAGATAAATATTTTTTGCAAGTATTATTCAAAGAATTAAAAAAAGGATATTCTATTGAGGCAATGCATAGAAACCTTGCAACGGGATAAAAGCATAGGTCAAAATGAGTATTAATTGGCTATATTTTACTTGATTCAGCACACAATAAACAGAAAATGTTGAAATGCACCTTTCTAACTTTGCAATAGATTGTGTGGGCAGAATTTGTGCCCTGCGGAGGTGAATTTCAAAGCGGGGGGCCATTTGATTGGGCGGGAAAGTGTGAGGTGGAGAGCTCATTACATTCCCAACTCCTCCTGATGGCAAGAATGGAGAGTGACCTTCCCACCTCTTATGGGCCACTTAAGGGCCTCGTCCAGCCACCACTGGATTTCTATTCGCAGACGGTGGATGGGGAACTTGCCATGAGGGACAACTGCAAGGCACGGTGGCACAGTGGTTAGCACTACTGCCTCAGAGCACCAGGAACTCGGGTTCAATTCTAGCTTGGGTCAATGCCTATGATGAGTTTGTAAATTCTCCCCGTTTCAGCATGGGTTTCCTCCGGGTGCTCTGGTTTCCTCCCACAGTCCAAAGATGTGCAGGTTAGGTGGACTGGCCATGCTAAATTGTCCCTCAGTGTCTAGGGATGTGCAGGGAAGGTTATGGGGTCACAGGAATAGCAGAGAATTGGGTATGGGTAGATTGCTCATTTGAAGGGTCGCTGCAGACTTGATGGGGCGAATGGTCTCCTGCACAGTAGGAATCCTATGACTATAATTCTATGATGATTCTATGAAATCCTATTGGGTTTGGCTGTGGTCTACTGGGCTGGGCACATGCCATAGCTGGAGGGCCTCTGTGCTTGATTGAGGGACCCAACATTAGGAATTGGGGGTTCCGCAGAAAGTCACCCCTGCCCTTAACTCCCCCTCTCTCTATTGCTGGTACTCCCCCTCCCTGGTATCTCAAAACCGACCAGGGCCAATGGTAAGCCGGTGTTCTGCACCAATGGCAGACAGCTATGCAAATCATACCACCACATAAAGCTATGCTGTTTTCACACAGAACCCCTTCAGTATGAATAGAAAGCTGCAAAGTGGGTGAATGCACAGTACTATGAAGGGGTAGAATGTGAACTTACAACTACATTTGATCATTTGATGAAGTCTGGTGATTTTGTAGACAGAGGCCAAATGAAAGGTTGGGTGAGCAGAGTAATAATTGTGCATCTCCTGCTGGTAAATAATACTGAAAAATGTAGAGGCCTGGGAGCAGATCCCCTCTCACCCATTTGATATATTTTAAGACTGTGTGGGGATGAGATTGCTGGGGCAGATGTAAAACGAAGAGTAATGATAGTATAGGTACAGCACAGACAGATTCAGGATATCTTTGGAGGAAGTAGAAGCCCAGCATGAGTGTTGGCAAGCTATATAGGGCACAATACAACCGAGGCTGGTCGTCTCCTTCTGGAATTTTTCATGCACTTTTCAGGAAGGATCATTTGAGAGGGAAACCTGGCTGAATTTTCTTTTACCTCCTATCACCACAATGACAAAAGCCCGCTAATTTAGTGCAGAATAGGCATCATATCAGAGCATTTCTTCACTACCACAAGATTTCATTCCATCGTAGCCAGCATTTTTATTTACTGGTCAGCAATTCCATCCATATGTTAAAGTTTAAGTGCATTGTGGTAGGAGGTATTTATTTTTTCAAACTGTATATAATTGTATTAACTATGGACAGATAGCTTTCTTGTTCAATGATCTCAGGAAGGCTACTTTATAAACTCTGATGAAGAAAAGCCAGCTTAATTCTAATTACATCTGTGTCATCAACATGTGGAGTGTGATTCTCCCAAAGGTAACAAAGTCCCCTAATGTGCACGTATAGCCATGTGTTTCCAGGCATTTGCAGTGCGAGACACACATGGCTATTCAACGCAATGTTTTATATAAGGGGCCTGAATGGGGAATGTGTGGTCAAGGCCACACATCGCCCCATTTTGTACAGTGGGGAGCTCCGCTCGGCGGAAGTCCCCAGTGTAGCGAGAGATCAGGACACCATTTTTAAATGGTGCCTCAATCTCCGAGGCCTGCAAAATGATCCCCAACCTTCCCCAATGGGAGGGTCCCTGACGACCCCCATCCTGCCCCCCGCACCCCCAATACACATGCCAGGCATTCTCAGCCCGATTGCATGAGTGCAAGAAATGCTAGGTTGGCAGTGCCAACCCGACACTCTGGCAGTGCCAATGCCAGCTGGTAGCACCATCTGGGAATCTTGGCAGTGCCAGATAAAAGCAAATTACTGCAGATGCTGGAATCTTTGACAAAGGGTCATCTGGACATGAAACATTAGCTCTTGTCTCTCCCTACAGATGCTGCCAGACCTGCTGAGATTTTCCAGCATCTTCTCCTTGGCAGTGCCAGTTTGGCACCCAGGTGGCATTGCCAGGGTGATCCAGTGGCACCAGCAGTGCCAGGGCACCACCCTGCTCCAGGGGCCTTACGCCGTCACCACGGCAGGTCACCCCCGCCCAGCCAGTGTCAGGACTGACAGCCTATGGACGCATTTCTCTGTGTCATACCTCCTCTTTCTCCCTCATCAACTACGATGCCGGTTTCACGATTTGAGAACCGCGTGCCGGGAAATCGGCCTATCAGAGGCAGAGAATCGCAGAAGCCCTGGAGAATACTGGGTCGGGCCCGCTAATGATATGCAAACGGCGTTTACTGTACGTGCGACAAAGAATTGCGATTTGGCGTCAAATCGGTGCCCGGCACGATTTCGGCGTCGGATCCAATTCTCCACCCAATCACATTTCCCGATTTCGGTGTCGGCCAAAGGAGTATCCCGCCCTTATACTCTATGGGAAGAGTGTGTTGATTGGTTGGATAGTAGACTCGATTTGGTAAAGGTGTTGCCACTTGCCAACCAATCAGCACTCTCTCCTTATACAGCATACATTTGTTGATTTCCTTTACATTTTATTCTTGCGAATGTCCTGATGAGTTTAAGATGAAAAACTTCAACAAAAATTTCTCTTTTTTCAGCAATACTCAAGTTCTATACTACCAAACACTAATTGAAAAATAGACATGGACAAGGCTCTTGGACAAGATGTTCAAGGAAATGAAATAAATGATGAATGAGAACCTTCAAGAGAAGAGGAGAGAAAGGGAAATAAAACTGATGAAAGAAAATATTCTGTTATCAACATTTGCACTCATTTGTGTTGAGTTTGCTAATTTGATATCTATAATGTAAGCATATTGCAGAAAAGCTTACTTTTAATGCCATGTTCTGATATACCTTTGAGTCAACATTTTCTATTATAAGTTCCTATGTCAAAATGTTTTATGGGAATGGCCAATGTAACCTTGTCACACTGTAATTACTGGCGGCATTGTAGCACTTAACTTTGTATCTCAAACCCACTCAGACTGTACTGCAGGAGAACTCTCATAGCCTCAAGCAAATGTACTTCAGTGTTTCTCAAAATATCCCAAAAGTTTCTTTCTTAATCTTAAATAATAATAAAATCTTAAATAATAATATAAAATCAAAGTATGTTTCTTCATCCTATTAAAAACCTTACACTGTTTGCACTTCATGCCAGTAAAAATTTGACTTCCGATTGCCCCATTTTCAGTTTGAGCCTCCACCTCCACTCTACCCAGGCAATGACTGATCCAATATCCATGCCATAGTCTCAACATGTGGTACACAAGTGTGACCTTCTGTTGTCTGTCACAACCTCTGCTGTCTAAAACTAAAAATGTAAACCATAAACTGATCATGGCAAAAGGTAAGATCTTACAGAATATGATAATGTTCCATAACAAATGTCAAGGCAGGAACACATTAACGGAATGAAACACATTGTCAAGGTGCTCAAATGTTGCTATTATATATGAAGTTATGTATATCCTCAATATGTTACTGCATTTTGACAGACCCTAGACTATTGACGGGATTTTCCAGTCCTGCCCGAAAGTTAATAGACTTGTGGCTGGACTGCCCAATTTCCCGTGGCGGATCCATTCACAACAGAGCCAGAGAACACTGGCCTATGTATTGTGACATAATATGCCATGTTTTAGCCATACAATAAACAGAATTCTTGTGTGATTATTATTTAATTGACACTTTATTAGTTTTGATAACATGTCATAAATCTTCATCTCCTTCAGGAGTATCATTACATAGTAATGCCAGGAGGTATTCTTACACTGGGTGTTACTACTGATTGTTGATGTTCGTAAAAACAAGACATTAAATTGAAACAAACTCACATATATATATATGAAAATGAAGCATTTAAAAATAATTAGTGCTGTATTTGATATTTTTTTTTGATGCCTTATGTCTGATTTTTCACTCAAACATCAAAGACTTTTCAAAGGGTCCGTGTAATGGCTGTCAAAGTGTTGCCACATACAGGCTCCAGAAACAGCAGCCGGAATATTGGCTATTTGTTTTTTAGCTGATTCAAAGACATCCTTCTCCCTCCTATCTGCAAGTGTTGGAGGCTAGCTACAGTGAGTTTCCAGCCATAATTTGCCTTCATTCCCCAGGAGCATCCATGTAGTCATCTTCAGCATGCAGACATCCCAGGACCTGAAAATCGACTGGAGTTGGAGGGCATGTTTGTGGAGGGTGTAAGTTCCACTCCATGGGAAATATGCCCATTTGGAAAGCTCGGACACTGACTGTAAGGGAAAGAGAAGGTCATTTGGTCCATTGAAACTGATTTTCTTATTATCCAACTCTCTTGGTAACTTGTTTCCATTTATATTTTTGTTTCCATTACCCTGCTTGGGGGATTATTCAAAATGTTTATCACCCATTGAGTTAAAAAAAATCCTTCCTCATATAAGCTTTAATTTTAATTTATATTTGTACTATTCTGACTTATTTGGAAGTAATATTTTGATTTTACCACACCAAGAGCAGTAAATATTTTATCTATTTCTGTATGGTCGCTCTTTAGCCATTTTCTCAATAGACTTTAGAACTTGAGCTTCTCTGATGTTTCCTTATAATTTAACTATTTTACATTTGAAATCATCCTTAGTGATCTGTTCTGAGCCATCTTTAATAGATGTACATCTTATTTTGTGGCATAGTGACCAGAACTGAATGTACTGTACTATGACTAGTGCATTGTAAATGCTTAACAGAATCTCTATAGACTTGCACTGTATTGTTTGGGATATTCTATCTTCACTTTGAATTGCTGTGATGTATTGGCCCTGAACTTTCTTGGATGTTCTCATATTAAAAAAACTTTGGCAGGAAGGTGGACGAATTACATAAACAACGGGCGCGATTCTCCGCTCCCCACGCCGCGTGGGAGAATCGCGGGAGGGCCCCCCGACTAATTTCACAACCCCCTGGCGCTCCCCGCGATTCTCCCACCCCCCCGCTCAGAAGAATCGGCGCTTGTCGTTTTTCACGGCGACCGGCGATTCTCCGACCCGGTTGGGCCGAGCGGCCTGCCGTTCACGACCGGTTCACGACGGCGGCAACCACACCTGGTCGCTGCCATCGTGAAAACTCCGTGAGATGCCCGTTTGGGGCTTGTAGGGGGCCTGGTGGGGAATGAGCACCACGACTATGCTCGGGAGGGGACAGGCCCGCGATCGGTGCCCACCGATCGTTGGGCCGGCATCTCAATCGGACGCACTATTTCCCCTCCGCCGCCCCGCAAGATCAAGCCGCCACGTCTTGCGGGGCAGCTGAGGGGAAAGACGGCCACCGCGCATGTGTGGGTTCGAGCTGTCAGCCGTCGTGACGTCAGCCGCGCATGCGTGGGTTGGAGCCTACCAACCTGCGCATGCGCGGCTGACATCACATAGGCGCCGCCGTCACGTCACTCTCGGCGCTCCGCCCGGCGGCTGAAAGTTACGGAGCGCCACTCCTTGCCCCGCCGGGAGGGGAGAATAGGGGGTGAGGAACGGCCTCCGAGGCCGTTGTGAAACTCGGCCGAGTTCAAGACGGCCCTCCCGATTTTTCCCGGGAGCGGAGAATCGCGCCCAACAATTTTCAGCCTTTTGTCCCATTTCTCTGGGGGTTTCATCAAATCCCTCCTGTGGTTGAGGCAAGTGACTGGGAGAACACCTGTGGAATTTGAGGCCATTGTCTAGACAATAAAAATGATGGGCGGGATTCTCCCCTATCCGGCGGAGCAGGCTGTACTAGCACTGAGGAGTGGTGTGAACCACTCCGGCGTCGGGCCGCCCGGAAGGTGCAGAACCTCCGCACCTTCAGGGGCTAGGCCGGTGCCAGCGTGGTTGGCGCCGTGCCAGCTGGCGAAAACGGGCGGCCACTCAGCCAATCGCGGGCCGGAGAATCGCCGGGGGGGGGGTTGTGGAGCAGCCAACGGCCCCCGACCGGCGCAGTGCGATTCCCGCCCCCGCCGAAAAACCGGCGCCAGAGAATCCTGCAGCCACTGTCGGGGCGGCAGGGCGGGGTTCACGCCGCTCCCTGGCGATTTTCCGGCCCGGCGGGGAGTCGGAGAATCCTGCCCGATAAGGCTGCCATTGCTTCTTCTAACTCTTGTGCTAATTGTAAAATAAAGACTTGCTTTTCGCAGCTTCGGGACGTCCCAAAAAGCTTTCCAGCCAATGAAGTATTTTTGAATTGGAGCCACTTTTGTAAAGTCGGAAATGCATTAGCCAATTGGTACACAACAAGGTCCCACATACAGCATAGTGATGTTATAATAAAATATAACCTGCTTTTAATTGTGCCATTTGAGGGGAAATATCGTCCCTCACCATGGAATAATTTATATCCATGTAGATATTGTTCTTGGTTTAATATTTCCTTCAAAGACATATTTTCCGGCAGTGCACTGAAATTTAAGCATAGATTTTGTGTTCAAGTCTCTGGAGTGGGACTACTGATCAGGGGCAAGTGTGCTACCATTGAGTCGAGGCTGACACTTCAACGTTTAAAATACCCTCAGAATCAACCAACTTAAACAAGTATTGTGAAATGCAAACAACTTTGTGTTCTAAGGGACTACAAGCAAATTTATGCATGGCGAGGTATAGGTGGGACTCTTGGGGGGATACCGATATAGGGCTGCTGTTTTGAGCGTGCGGCCTGATAGTGAAGTCCCACGGCCGCATCTCCCCCCGCATCAAAAAGCAGCCCCCACACCGGAATATCTGGATGCCCACCCTACCCCCCCCAAGTACGAGGGATACCCAACCACCCCCACACCCCTCCTCCCCATTGCTACCCTTGTCTGGACTGTTCTCTAGCTTCTCTCTAGGGTCTTTTTTCTGGGGGGGGGGCATCTGTGGAGGGGGGCCCTCTAGGTAGGGGTTCTCTATGGGGGGTCTGTCTCGTGAGGGGTCTCTGTGTGAGGTCCCATAGTTAGGGGGTTCCTAGGGTCCTCCCCATTAAGGGGGTCCCCATGGGGCATCCCTCTAATTAGGGGGTTCCTTGGGGGGGAGGACCCCCTATCAAGGGAGTCTCTGGGAGTGTTTCCCTATCAAGGGGGTTTATGTGGGGGGGGGGGCACATGGGGAGTTCTGGTAGGGGAGGGGTGGGCAGGTTGTGCATTGTGTCGGCGGAGGGTGGCCCTCAGATGGACTTTGGGGACAATTGCCTTAAGGAGTTACCACCTTGGCCCACTGCGACAACCACCACATCAGGCTCATTTAGGGCCTCACGGTAGCATGGTGGTTAGCATCAATGCTTCACAGCTCCAGGGTCCCAGGTTCGATTCCCGGCTGGGTCACTGTCTGTGTGGAGTCTGCACGTCCTCCCTGTGTGTGCGTGGGTTTCCTCCGGGTGCTCCGGTTTCCTCCCACAGTCCAAAGATGTGCGGGTTAGGTGGATTGGCCATGCTAAATTGCCCGTAGTGTAAGGTTAATGGGGGGATTGTTGGGTTATGGGTATGTGGGTTTAAGTAGGGTGATCATTGCTCGGCACAACATCGAGGGCCGAAGGGCCTGTTCTGTGCTGTACTGTTCTATGTTCTATGTTCTATGTTTCGCGAGGCTTGTTGTGATTCCCGGCCAGTGATCTCTGGCCCAGGGGACTGGAGAATCACAGTGAGCCAGAGAATGGAGTGTGGGCCTACTACGTGGATCTTTGCATTAATTTACATCCTCTCGCTGGCTCATGAGCGCGAACCCCGATCACACGTGTGTACCACATGTTGAGACTATGACATGGATACTGGATCTGTCATTGCCTGGGTAGAGTATAGGTGGAGTACAAGTGCTCACACTGAAAATGAGGCAATTGGAAGTCTGGAAACTGATGGGGGGAGGGATTCTCCCCCACCCGGTGGGGCGGGGGGGGGGGTCCCGGCGGGATGGAGCGGCGTGAACCACTCCGGCGTCGGGCCGCCCCAAAGGTGTGGAAGTCTCCGCACCTTTAGGGACCAAGCCCTAACCTTGAGGGGCTAGGCCCGCACCGTAGTGATTGGTGCTCCGCCGGCCGGCGGGAACGGTCTTTGGCGCCACGTGGCGGGGGGTCGGAGAATCCCACCCGGGATGTGCACTGAGATCTGCGAGATCCCACGCAAGTCCCCATTCAGTGCCTGGAAGGATCCCACGATGTAAAGGTTCAGGGCAATCATCACCTTGACAGCCACCAGGAGCAGTGTCCTCCTCCATACCTTCATGGTGCCAGGTGCGCCATGATCAGTAGATATGCCGTATGGTCCCCCTGCTCAGCAAGAGTCTTCAATGGCATGCCCGGTCCAGCAGGTCCCCAAAAGACAGGCGCTGCTGGTACACACAAGACCTATTGTGGCACCTTTTTCCCCAGCTACCTCTCGGCCTGTTATGCGGCTGGCTCTCCATTCTCACTGGCTGGCTTCTGTTCCTCTGTGACAGGCTCTGCTGCTGCAGTATCCTTCCTGAGTAATTCCTGCTTGTACAGCCTCAATGCATCCCCCAAGGCTGTGGCAGCCAGGATGACCGCGACCATTCCCGGTTGGATTCCGAAATCCATTGTCTGCAGGGAGTGAAAGGGAGACATGTTAGCATGGTGGATACCCCCATGCCCAACCAGGTCCAATGGTCTATGGCCTGCAATGTAGCCCCTGCCCCCACATGTCCCACTTACCTCTTTTCCCATTCCCGGCCGTTCCCCCGGCACTCTGCTCTTGGCACTGCACTCCTGGCCCCATTGGTGCCTGGCACTATAGGTGCTACTGTCATGAGAATGTCACTTTAAGAAATGTTTGTCTGCTCAAGTTGCTGCAGTGATGTCAGAGTGTGTGTGGAGCTGAGCTCTGGCTCTGCTTTTTAGTTTCACTTTGAGAAAAGCTTGGGTGTGTCTGTGTTTTTTGGTTTTGTTTTAGTGTTGGAGCTGCAGACAGCCAAAGAAGGTGTAATGCTGTTTCTCTCTGTCATTAAAGACTATCTCTTGATCATTTGGTGAATTCAGAGTGATAACTGTTCTCAGTAGTGAATTTAAACTTGATGTGCTTCCGTTAAAAGGTTTTTTTGTCATATGGATGTTAAAAGGAAAGTTTTTTTGCATAAATATTTTTATTCTCCATTTTCACATTTTCTTCAGAATTTACACTCCACCAACAAACAGAAAACGGTAACAAATACAATGTCAATCCCCTTATTAACAGCAACAATCCCACCGTCCCACCACCCCAAACAATGACCCATCTGACAATATAAGCATCAAATAAAACAAACCCTCCCAAGGTGGAAAAAAAAAGGAAAAATGAAAAAGGAATCAGGAATCGCCTATGGTCACCATTGACATATATTGTCCACCCCACAACCCCCCCCCCCCCCCGCCAATATTCAATGCCATCCAATCCCTGAAAGAGTACCGTAAATGACACCGATGAATTGTAGACACCCCCAACCACACCCCCTCCCAGACTCCTCCCCTCCACTTCATCTTGTAAACACCTCCCCCCAACCTCGGTTCCTTCCCCCAACTTTTCACCCCGGCTAGACTTATCGAAACCTGTTCTACAAGGCTCCGATGGCCGCAGCCTCTCCCCCCCACCTCACTCCAGTTCACTGGCTGACTTAAACCGGCAAGCGTGGAGGCCCCCACCCAGGTCTCCTTCCCTCTTGCCCGATCTCAGGAAAACCAAGAAATCCCCTTTATCACACAAACCCCGCATACACACCCAAGCCCCAAAGAACCATCATTGCAAATGAAAGTCCCAACTCTTCCCTTGTCCAAATATACAGCGTTGACTCATATTTAGTACATACACCAACACGCAGTGAAAAAATAAAGTTACATGACGCTACATCGGTACATGACCATTTCTCAATTCTGCCACAGTCCTTCTGCCTTCCCAAACTACTTTGCTGCTTCCGCCGTCCCAAAATAAAAGTCCTTGGATTCATAGGTCACCCTTAACTTAGCTGGGTATACTATGCCGCACTGCACCTTGTTGATGTATAGTGCCTCTTCACCCGGCTGAAGGCAGCCCGCCTCCTCGCCAGCTCCACCGTAAAGTCCTGGTATATGCGTATACCAGCTCCAGCCCACTGCACCTCCCGCTTCTGCTTTGCCCAGCACAGGACCTTCTCCTTCACGCTATACCTACGGAAACACACAGTTACTACTCTTGGCGGCTCACTCGCCTTTGGTATAGGCCTCCACGACTGATGAGACCAATCCAGCTCATATCGGGAGGGATCGTCCCCCTCCCCCAATAGCTCCGCTAACATCGCGGCAAAATACTCCGTCAGCCTCGGGCCTTCCACCCCTTCGGGCAGACCCACAATCCTCAGAATCTGTCGCCTGGATCTGTTTTCCAGGTCTTCCATTTTGGCTCGCAGACCCTTGTTGGTCTCTATCACCTTCCGCAACTCCTTCCCCATCACAGTCCTGCGATAATGCCTCTTCCACTTCCTTCAGTGTCTCACCTTGCTCCTGCACCTCCGCCGCTGCACTTGATACCGCCGCCCTCACCGGGGCAACCGCCTCCTCCACCAGCACTTTCAATACCGCCGTTCCACAGCCATCACCTTGGTCATTTCTTCTGCTGTGAGCAATGCGGCCTCCCCTGGTGCTCCAGCCTCCGCTTTCCTTACAGTTCCTGCGCTGACTTTTCCACTCACCGGCGGACTTTCATTAACCCCTTTTTTCAAGGCCATTTTTCTCCCAAACTTGGACATTTCTCCTCCCTGTGCCTTCTTACACCCATTTCAGCCTCCGTTGCCCCCGGGACCGGGCATTAAAACTCAGAAATTCCTATTCCCGAGCGGGAGCCCTCCAGTGTGTGGCTGCCTCCTACCCATCGTCACCGGAAGTTGTCAAAAGGAAGGTTTAAGGATTACTTAGTGTTGTATTCTTTGGAGGTTGTATTTGAATTGATGGTTGCTAAGATGTTCACTGTATGTTTTAAAAAGTTTAACTGATTTCAGAGAATAATCATTGTTTTGCTTTGAAAAAATACTGTTAGATGTCTGCTGTACCACACCTGTAGAGTGGGCTGTCTGCTCCCCATACCACAATCTAGTAAAAGTCGTGGGTCAGGTGAACTCCATGATACACTTTGGGGTTCTCTAAACCCTGGGCCATAACAAATTGGGGCCTGTCTGGGATAAAAAGTCTATCTACTGGATTGGCTTAGTGAACTTAAAGACAGTGAGGGGTGAGCATAATGTGGTTGCTTTTTAGGTGTGGTATTCCAGTTTAAGTGGGGAGTGTGTTGTGGACAATGGATCTTTCAGAGGCTCTGATGTTTTTAGGGTTGGAGACGGTCACACGCAGTTCCTTACGGACAGAGACAAAAAGCAGACTGTTAGATTTGGCAAAAACATTGCAGTTAACATTACCTGACAAAATGTGAAAAGGTGAGGTAATTATGGCAGTGGCTAAGTATTTAAAATTACCTGAGATAGTCTGACTCATTGGAAACTGCAAAAAATCAGTTACAAATTAAACAAATGGAACATGAGAAAGAATTAAAGCAGCTTGGATATGAAAGAGATAGAGAGGAAAAAGAAAAACAGAGAGAGGCAAAAGAAAGAGAGAGAGAGGACAAAGAAAGAGAGAGAGAGTTTGAACTTCAGAAAATGGCCATGAAACACGAGAGTCAGTTAAAATTGGCGGATTTAAAGAAAAATGTACAGTTTGAGGATAGTGATGAAGATAAATAGAAAGAGCATCAAAGTCGAAGGCTTGGTGGGGATCTATTTAAATATGTCTAAGCATTGTCAAGGTTTGACAAGAAGGAGGTAGAAGCCTTTTTCATTTTATTTGATGATGCACGATCAATTGTACAAAGACTAAGGTTGGATACAACTGTGGCTTTATTGCAGTAAGATGTGTGGCCTCCCACAGCAGCTGGCGAAATGGCTGCTGAATCGAGGGCACGCTCCTCCTACTGGGTGGAGCCAGCAGGCAGGGGCTACCGGCGAACCTGTAGTACAGGTCCTACCTTACATCACCTAATACAGGTGTAACAGTGGTTTACCACATTCACCCCCTATTAAAAATGAGTCCAGCGGGGGGGGGGGGGGGGGGGGGGGGGGGTGGAGAACTATATACAGTAGTGAATTTATGTATAGTGTCTTATCAGGAAAAAAAAAGTCCTTTGAAATTCCCTGCCAGTTAGTGATTCAACCGGTCTGGTGCCTTGACGTTCCGCTGGGAGCAACGTAGCGGTGGCGGCGATGTCGATGCTGGCCTGATGTTGGATGACTCCGGAAGTGTGCTGAAATCCTCTTCATCCTCTGGCGCGGGCAGGGGAAGGAGGGATGGTCCTGATGGGGTTAATGTTGGGAGCGCCGGGGGGGGAGGGGGGGTGGTGACGCTGGGCCGAAGAAGTGTGTATGGGTGGAACCTGCTTTGTGGAGTCGGACGTGCCTACAGAGCAGGACCGGTCCTTGAGCTGCGAGCCAAGTGGGGAGCGACACCTGGACTTCCTGGGGAAGGCAAAAAGACATTCATGGGATGTGTTATTCGTAGCGGTGCACAGTAGTGACCGGATGGAGTGTAGTGCATCAGGGAGGACCTCCTGCTAGCGAGAGGCTGGGAGGTTCCTGGACCGGAGGGCCAGTTGTACAACCCTCCATACCGTCCCGTTCTTCCTCTCTACCTGCCCGGGGATTATAGCTGGTTGTCCTGTTGGAGGCAATACCCCTGCTGAGCAGGGACTGACGCAGCTCATAACTCATGAATGAGGATCCCCTGTCACTGTGGATGTAGGCGGGGAAACCGAACAGAGCAAAGATTGTATTTAGGGCTTTGATGACGGTGGCAGACATCATATCGGGGCATGGGATGACGAAGGAGAATCTGGAGTACTCATCGACCACACTGAGAATATATGTGTTTAGGTCGGTGGAGGGGAGAGGCCCTTTGAAATCCACACTGAGGCGTTCAAAGGGGCGGGACGCTTTCACCAGGCGCGCATGATCCGGCCTGTAGAAGTGCGGCTTGCACTCCGCACAGACCTGGCAGTCCCTGGTGACTGTCCGTACTTTCTCGACGGAGTAGGGCAGATTGCGAGCCTTGACAAGATGGTACAATCGCGTTACCCCCGGGTGACAAAGGCTGTCGTGTAGGGCCCAGAGTCCGTCTACTTGTGCGCTGGCACATGTACCTTGGGATAGGGCGTCTGGGGGCTCCTTGAGTTTGCCGGGGCGATACAAAATCTCGTAATTATAGGTGGAGAGCTCGATTCTCCACCGCAAGATTTTATCGTTTTTGATCTTGCCCCACTGCGTGTTGTTAAACATGAAGGCTACCGACCGTTGGTCAGTGAGGAGAGTGAATCTCCTGTCGGCCAGGTAATGCCTCCAATGCCGCACAGCTTCAACAATAGCTTGGGCCTCTTTTTCGACGGACGAGTGCAGAATTTCTGAGGCATGAAGGGTGCGGGAAAAGAATGCCACGGGTCTGCCTGCCTGATTGAGGGTGGCGGCTAGGGTGATGTCTGATGCGTCGCTTTCTACTTGGAAGGGCAGTGTCTTGTCTACTGTGTGCATCCCGGCCTTGGCTATATCAGCTCTGATATGGGTGAAGGCCTGTTGTGCCTCGGCCGTAAGAGGAAAGTGGATGGACTGAATGAGTGGGCGGGCCTTGTCCACATAGTTTGGGACCCACTGGGTGTAGTAGGATAAGAACCCAAGGCACCGTTTGAGGGCCTTGGGGCAGTGGGGGAGGGGGAGCTCCACGAGGGGGCGCATGCAGTTGGGATTGGTCCCCAGAACTCCATTCTGGACCACATAGCCGAGGATGGCCAGGTTGTGTCTGGCTGTAGTCCACGACCATTCTGTGTTTCTCCCCAGTTTTAACGACTACCACTTGGGCTCTCCAGGGGCTGTTGCTGGCCTCGATGATGCCTACCCGAAGCAACCGCTGGACCTCGGACCTGATGAAGGTCTTGTCCTAGGTGCTGTACCATCTGCTCCTGGTGGCAACGGGTTTGCAATCTGGAGTTAGATTGGCAAAGAGGGAGGGTGGGTCGACCTTTAGGGTCGCGAGGCCGAACACAGTGAGGGGTGGTAGGGGCCGGCCTAATTTGAGGGTAAGGCTCTGGAGATTGCATTGGAAATCCAGGCCTAGTAGTAGTGCAGCGCAGAGATTGGGAAGGACATAGAGGCGGAAGCTGCTGAATTCTACGCCCTGGATCATGAGAGTAACCGTGCAGAACCCCCGGATCACGACGGAATGGGATTCGGAGGACAGGGAGATTCTTTGATTGGTGGGGTGGACTGCGAGGAAACAGCGCCTTACCGTGTCCAGGTGGATGAAGCTTTCGGTGCTCCCGTGGTCCAGCAGGCAAGAGGTCACGTGACCATTGATTCTCACACTGGTCGAAGCGGTGGCCAGGTTGTGCGGACGTGACTGGTCGATCGTCACTGAGGCGAGCTGTGGTCGGTCGTCGCTGGCATCAGAAAATGGAGAGCGTGGGGGGGGTGCAGGTCGGGGAATGCTGTCGGCGTCCATGCCCCGTGAGGAAGACAAGATGGCGACACCCATGGGCCGCACGTTGCGGGGGCTGGACAAGATGGCGGCGCCCATGGGGCGCAAGTGGACTGAAGGGTGACGACACCCACTCGCTGCGCATGGCCTGGGGAGGTGAAGATGGCGGCGCCCACTGGCCGCGCATGGTCTGGGACGAAGGTGGCGGCACCCATTGTGTGTAGGTCAGGGGGGAGGGGGTGATAGATGCGAATGCGTGGGCCTGGCACACTGCGGCAAAGTGCCCCTTTTTTCCGCAAGCCTTGCAAATGGAGTGCGGGCCGGGCAGCGTTGGCGGGGGTGCTTTTACTGGCCACAGAAGTAACATCAGGGACCCCCGGGGTGCGCGGGTTGGTGTGTGCCACAGGCATACTGGCTGGGTGAAGCCCCGGCTGGGGCGGCCGTCTGTGGGGTCCACGAGGGATAGGAGGGATGGGCTGCGCGGCCGGAGGGGTAGGCCTGAGCATTACGTGAAGCCACCGTCATGGAGAGTGCTAGCTTTTTAGTCTCAGCTAGGTCGAGCGTGGCCCCTTCTAGCAGGCTTTGGCGTATGAGGTCCGATCAAATCCCCGTTACAAACGATTCGCGCATAAGAAGGTTGGAATGTCCGGTGGCCGTAACGCCCTGACAGTCACAGTCCCGGACGAGTGGGATTAGGGCCCGCCAGAAGTCTTCTATGGACTCACCAGGGACTTGAGAGCGAGTGGCGAGTACGTGGCTGGCGAAGAGTGTGTTCATTTTCTGTGTGTAGTTTTCTTTGAGGACGCCATGGCACCTGCGTAGATCGGGGCATCCTGGATCAGCGGAAACACGTTGGAGATCAACCTTGAGTACAGCATCTGTATCTTCTGAGCCTCTGTCGGAGGGGTGGTCGCTGAGTTGATATAGGCCTCGAAGCAAGCTAGCCAGTGATTAAAGTCCTTTTTGGCGTCGCTTGAGTGTGGATCCAGCTGCAGGCGATCTAGTTTGATTCGGAGGTCCATCTTTTAGAAAATCTTACTGCAATAAATTGATGCACGATCAATTGTACAAAGACTAAGGTTGGATACAACTGTGGCTTTATTGCAGTAAGATGTGTGGTCTCCCACAGCAGCTGGCGAAATGGCTGCTGAATCGAGGACACGCTCCTCCTAATGGGTGGAGCCAGCAGGCAGGGGCTACCGGCGAACCTGTAGTACAGGTCCTACCTTACATCACCTAATACAGGTGTAACACTGGTTTACCACATTTGAGAAGGTGGCTAAACAGACGAAATGGCCACAGGACATGCGGGTATTGCTGATTCAAACAAAACTAGTAGGTAGGGCTAGTAAAGTGTTTGCATCACTACCGGAGGAGTTATCTGGGACGTTTGAAGAGGTGAAAAAATCCACCTTCGGTGTATATATAAATTGCTTATTATCACAAGTAGACTTCAAATGAAGTTACTGTGAAAAGCCCATAGTCACCATAATCCGGTGCCTGTTCGGGGAGGCTGGTACAGAAATTGAACCGTGCTGCTGGCCTGCCTTGGTCTGCTTTTAAAACCACCGATTTAGCCCTGTGCTAAACCAGCCCCTATATATGAACTACGAACTAGTGCCTGAAGCCTACAGACAAAGGTTTAGAAATTTAAGGAAAGAATTTGGTCAAACATACATGGAGTTTGAAAGGCTAAAACAGAGTAATTTTGATAGGTGGATAAGGGCTTTGAAAATAGACCAAACGTATGAAGCTCTCAGAGAAATTATACTTTTGGAGGAGTTTAAGGGGCGAAATTCTCCGCACCCGCGGAAAGTCGGCAAACGGTCGTAAAAATCGGGACCGTTTTACGACGGTCGCGAAGGCTTCATTTCCCGACCGATTCACTTCCTGGAAATGGGCTAGCAGCGCGGCCGCGTCAATTACGTGCGTGATGACAACGGAACGCGACGACGACACGAACCCGCCCATGTGACGCCGCCCGACGCCGTAAAAAGGCGCGGGCGACCACAGAATCTGTCGGGCAGGATGTCGGAGCCTAGGCGAGCTGCACCTCGCTTTATTGATGCAGACGTCGAGGCGCTGCTCGATGCCGTGGAGCAGAGGAGGGGCATCATCCGCCCGCGGAGAGGGCATCGCCAACCTGCCAGCACGGTACGCCAGGCCTGGCGTGACGTGGCTGCTGCCGTCAGTGCTGTGGGGCAGACCCCTCGCTCAGCAGAGCAGTGCCGAAAGAAGCTACACGACCTCACCAGGTCTGCCAGGGTAAGTGCCATGAGGGTGCCCCCTAGTCACAACCATCCCTCCCCCTTAACTGCCCGGGGGGGGGGGGGGGGGGAGAGGGATTGGGGCAGAGTTATTTGAGGGTGGTTCACAAAGTTGTCACAGACCCAGCGCTCTGGCCCCGAGGAGAGATGCAATCATCTGATGACAACTTGCCCCCCCCCAAACTGTGCCAGTATCAGAACGGACTTCTGAGACCTACCGTTTTGTAATGATCTACCTATGTTTCCTCCCCCAACAGGCCAAGGCCGGTCATAACCACCGTGAGCGGCACAAGACTGGAGGGGGTTCGCCCAACATGCACCCCCTCAGCACCTTTGAACAGAGGGCACTGGACCTTGTTGGGGGGTCTGCCACCCGCGATATCGCGCAATGCGAGGTTGGCGGAACTGCAGCAAGTGAGACAACCCTCCCTGACAAACCCCCCCCCCCCCCCCCCCCATCCTCTGTCCCTTCACACACCCTGCCCACTGGGACACCTCCCCATCCTCTGTCCCTTCACACACCCTGCCCACTGGGACACCTCCCCATCCTCTGTCCCTTCACACACCCTGCCCACTGGGACCGTCCAGCGGCCTGCCGAGCAAATCGAAATAACCCGTCTCATTCTCTTCCCTAGGACGTGATGCCGAACGACGAGGGCCGTCTGGCTGCAGACGGAGACAGGAATCTGCCGCCACCTCACCCGGGGCCTCACAACAGAGGGTGCCCGATCAGCGGGCAGCCCTATCTGCCCCAACCCAATCTGCGGACCAGGACGCACAGAGGGTTCGAAGTCCACCACCACCACCAGAAATGGCCAGGGACAACCCTCCTGTCGCTGAGCAGCCCCACACCCTGGACGAGGACCTAACCATTGAGAGCGTCGGGCTTGCGGCACTGCTTTCTCCCACCACTTCCATCATCCCAGAGATACACACCCCGGCGGGCCTATTTAGTGATGAGTTTCCTGGGGCACAGTCTGGTTGGCACATCACAGATGAGCAGGTACAGCAGGTGGAGGTCGGAGCAACAGAGGGCCCGGACTCGCGGAGGCCAGACCAGGCCCAGGATGCAGCTGGCTCCCAGACGTTTTCGGAGTTCCTGGAGTTTCTCAACCTACCCGCACAGCCGATGCCTCAGGAAACCCAGGGAAACAATGACGGGATGAGGGCTTCCTTCCAGACTCTGCAGACGCTGTTAGAGGAGTCGATCCGCGTCCAAGAGCAGGGAGTGGTGCCGCTCATGGCAGAGACCCAGTCCGACACCGCACGGATGGCATCCGCGGTGGAGGCAATGGGTCAGGTTATGCAAGACGTTGGGATTAATGTGCACGCGTCATCCTCGGCCCTGGACAGGGTTGCCCTCTCACAGGCAGCAATGTGCCAGAGCCAAACCGACATTGCCGGCACCCTGCGGGCCATGGCCGAGTCTCAGCAGGTCATTGGCCAGTCGCAGCAGTCAGTCGCCGAGAGCATCAACCGCCTGACACATGTGCTGGATGGCGTCGTGCACACTCAGGTTGAGATCGCACAGTCCCTGGCGGGAATGTCTAACTCCCTGGACTCCGTCTCTGCAAACCTTCGGATCCTGGTGGATACCGTTGCAGGCCTCCAGGACTGGCAGCGCCAGGTGTCGGTGGTGCGACGGGGAACCTCCCCGCTCGCACCTCTGTCCCAAAGTGAGGCCCGGGGGCCACCGGGCTCCCCGAGGGAGGAGGAGGTTTCGGGGCCCGTCCCATTAACTCCATCACGGGACGTCCCGGAATTCTCGGCCTCCCCCCGTCCCATCCCTGGTGCATCGGGTGGGCAGCAGGCAGAGCAGGGTGGCACAATGTCACCCGAGACGCCCGCAGAGCAGCCTGGCCCATCAAGGCCGGGTCGCCCCAGGAAACGCTTGGCCAAGGAGAAACGAGTCGAGGGGGGCGATTCGCAGCAATCCTCCTCCACTCCTGCTGTATCATCTGGGGATTCACTTAGACGTAGTGGTAGGGCCCGTAAGGCAACTAAGATAGACACTGAGTAAGTTGGCACGGGTGAAGGGCACAGTTTAGTTGTAGGGGCTAGGGCACCTGTAAATAATTGTTAATATTAAACGCACTGTTCCACCTTACTTGTAATACCGTGTGATTGTTCCACAGCCACAGGAATCGTGATGGTGACCGAGTGTCGCTGGGGGTGACGGGTGGTGAAACCTCGGTGCCGGGTGTGCAGTCCCTGCCCCTACCCCCCTCCCACAGCTAGCCCATGCGGGCACGTGATGGAGTGTCAGTGACGAACTCAGCGGCCACCAAGGTGGATGGTTCAGCTATTGCCATGGGTCAGACTCTCTCTAACGATTCTGAGCTCACAGCTCTTCGCAGAGCGGGCTGTCATCATTCCACATGGCACTGATCACACCCGCTGACACAGCCATCAATGTTGTGCCATTCCGTCTGGACCCAGTGATAAGCGTCATGTCGAAGTGGAGCAGTGTACACTGAGGGGGGGGGGGGGGGGGGGGGGGGTTGTGGTGGTGGCAGTTGTGTGGTGACCCTCTGCATGACTAGCGATGCAGGTGGTGGTTTGGTGTTCATCGGGGACGTCACATGCGATGCATGAACCGTGCTGCCACCATGGCGTCGCGTGCCCGCCGTCCTTGCCGGGTCCGTCGTGCCGCCTCCTGGACATCACCAGCACCTGGGTCGTGTCTGCGTGCTGCGCCCGCCACTCCGCCAGCGTCCTCCTCCTCCTCCTCCTCCTCCTCCTCCTCCTCCTCCTCCTCCTCCTCCTCTGTGCTGGCACCACTGCCACTAGCTTCTCCCTCCGCCTCCTGCAACAGGTCATCTCCCCTCTGCATCGCGATGTTGTGCAGCGCACAGCAGACCACTACAATGCGAGCGACCCTGTCGGCCTGGTACTGCAGGGCCCCTCTGGAGCGGTCCAGGCACCTGAATCTCATCTTCAGGAGGCCAAGGCAGCGCTCCACCACACCCCTGGTTGCTGCATGGGCCTCGTTGTATCGTGTTTCCGCATTGGTCTGAGGCCTCCGTATCGGCGTCATCAGCCAAGACCTCAGCGGATAACCCCTGTCACCTAGCAACCAGCCCCTCAGCCGGGGGGGACGTCCCTCAAACATCGCAGGGATGAACGACTGCGCTAGTATGTAGGAGTCATGCACACTCCCTGGGAACCTTGCACAGACGTTCATGAACCTCATGTGGGGGTCGCATACCACCTGGACATTAATGGAGTATGTCCCCCTCCTGTTTGTGAACACGTCCCTGTCCACAGCAGGCGGGCGCATGGGGATGTGAACACAGTCGATTGACCCCTGAACCCTCGGTATCCCGGCCACACTGGCAAATCCACGGGCTCGTGAGTCTTGACTTGCTCGGTCCTCGGGAAAGGTGATGTAGCGATCGGCGATGGCATAGAGGGCGTCGGTCACATCCCGGATGCACCTGTGCACCGATGACTGGGAGATCCCAGAGACGTCCCCGCTCGGAGACTGGAAGGAGCCGGTAGCATAGAAGTTCAGAGCGACCGTCACCTTGATGGCTACCGGGATCGCGTGTCCTCCCCCCGTTCCACGTGGGGCGAGGTGCGACAGGAGTTCGCAGATATGTATCACCGTCTGCCTACTCAGCCGGAGTCTTCTCCTGCAGGTGATGTCCGGCATTGTTAGGAAAGAGACCCGGACACGGTACACCCTCGGCTTTGGTCGTCGCCTCTGACGCCGTGGCTGCACCCTCACTCTCTCCTCTTCCTCTTCCTCCTCCTCCTCCTCCTCCTCCTCCCCCCCCCCCCCCCCCCCCATGCTGCTCGACGACTGGCAACTCTCGGCCCTTCCCTCTGCTGCTGCAGCTGGCCCTGCAGCCACTGCGGGTTGCGGGTGTGGATGCTGCTGCATCTCCAAATCCAGTAGAGCTGCCCCAACCACTGCGCAGAACATAGCCGTTCTGTTCCCATGCATCGTGCTAACCTACAGAAGGGTGGTGGGGGGCAGAGAAACGGGACATGTTAGACGGACGTTAGTCGACACCTCGGCAGCCGCCAGCCATGGGATACCAGTGTGTCCCGGTGGCCTGGTCGCGCTGCTGACACGCGGTCAGCCTAACCCCTGGTCACTTTCTGCATCCAACGGCCAGTAAACTATGGCCTCCTCACGGGTGCGTCAGTGGCCTGTGGCCAGAAGCCACAGGGGAACCAGCGGCCGTGTCCTCGTCACCTGCACACCATGGCATGGTGGCAGACATTTTGTTACGGGGTTGGACGGCTCACTCTCTACCTAACCCCCCCCTCCGTCGCCCCCCACTGCCCCCTCCGTCTCCCCCACTGCCCCCTCCGTCTCCCCCACTGCCCCCTCCGTCTCCCCCACTGCCTCCCCCGTCTTCCCCCACTGCCTCCCCCGTCTTCCCTCACTGCCCCCTCCGTCTCCCCCACTGCCTCCCCCGTCTTCCCCCACTGCCTCCCCCGTCTTCCCCCACTGCCCCCTCCGTCTCCCCCACTGCCTCCCCCGTCTTCCCCCACTGCCCCCTCCGTCTCCCCCACTGCCCCCTCCGTCTCCCCCACTGCCACCTCCGTCTCCCCCACTGCCTCCCCCGTCTCCCCCCCACTGCCCCCGCTCTGGACCCCCTCCCGTTCCCAGGGATGCCTTCCCCGTTGTGGCCAGACTCGAGCGGTGCGCTGAACGGTGCGCTGAGCGGTGCGCAGAGTGGTGCCCTGACCTCCTCCAAGCAGTTGTCAGCCAGGCCGACTGGTTGACGAATTTAAAAAGCAGGTGTGTTTCACGACGTCCAAACAGGGCGCCATGACGTCGGGACTTCGGCCCATCCGGGCCGGTGAATAGCGGGGGGGCTCTCAGTGGCGATTCTGGTCGTGTCAGGGGCGGGAAGGAGGCGTTTGTCGGGAAACGCGACTCCGACAATTTGCGGGGTTCGGAGAATAGCGGGAGGGCGTCGGAACAGCGTCGCCGTAAAAATTTCCGACGCCCGCTATTCTCCGACCCGTCGTGAGTCCGGAGAATCTCGCCCACAATTCCTGATGTCGTGAGAACTCATGGAAGAGCAGAGGGCTAAAACTGCGAGATTAGCAGCAGAAATGGCAGATGATTATGAATTAGTTCATAAATCAAAGCTTGGTTTCCGACATCAGTTTCAGCCTGTGAGGGATAGAAACTGGGGACATGAGAAATACTCAAGTGGTAAAGGTAAGGGTGATCTGATGGGAGATAATAAGGAAAGTGCACATCAGTTTAAAAAGGAAATCCAGGAGGGTGGAAGAGACATGAAAAGTTTCAAATGTTTTCACTGTAATAAACTAGGCCATGTAAAGTCACAGCGTTGGTGGTTGAAGAAAAGCACTGGGAAGGCTGATGTGGTAAACAGGATAAGACAGTGGGGCTTGTTAAAGTGGTAAAGGAAAGCCCAAGTGAAGCGAAAAATATGCAAAAGATAGTACAGCCTGATCAAGAGGTGATTGATAAGAAGGTGCCAGATCTCTTTAAAGAATTTTACTGGTGTGTGTAAAGTTTACTCATGTATATCAGGAGGAGCAGGTAAAGAAGTCACAATTTTAAGAGATATGGGAGCTAGTCAATCTTTAATGGTAAGAGATGAGGAGTTATGTAGTTTTGGGAAGAATATTGCCAGAAAAGGTGGTAACATGTGGAATTCAGGGTGAGAGGAGTAGTGTTCCATTATATAAGGTAAGTTTGGAAAGTCCAGTGAAGAGTGATGAAGTGGTAGTAGGAGTAATAGAGAAACTACCTTGTCCAGGAATACAGTTTATCTTGGGTAATTATATAGCTGGATCGCAGGTGGGAATGATGTCTACTGTGGTTGATAAGCCAGTGGAAAATCAGATAACTGAAGTGTTGAAGGACGAATATCCTGGGATTTTTCCGGATTGTGTAGTAAGGTCGCTGTGGTGGGAAAAAGGAAAACTCAGAAACAATCAGTCATGAATAAGAGCAAGTTAGTTTATTTCTTAACTCTGCAAAGGACACCCTCCTCTCTCTACAGGAGAGAGAGGAAAGCGCGCCGAGCGCCGCAACCGTCAGTCTTTATACATTCAAAGGATACAAGTAAATCTCCATTCCATATAAGGAGTTGTTTTTCTCCTAGCTTTACCATCTCGACCTTCAGACAGCTGGGATATCAGTTTTTCTCTCTCTCTCTCTAACCTTGCACACACACACACAAACGCCTGCAGCTTTAGTTAATCACACTATTAAGCAGTTATTCAATATTAAGTATTAAAATTGTCCATTACAGTCGCAAAGTCACAGGTGAAGACAAAAGGAGAGATCAGAGAGTGAAGATGAAGATGAAGTGGAAGTTCAATTATCAATTATCAGAAACGATTTTTGATAAGATGGTTGAAAAAGAACAAGAATAGGTGGAGGATGAGGCGGATATTTTTAGTTCAGGAAAAGTGGCGGAGTTACAACAGAAAGATATAGACATAAAATGAATATATCAGAAAGCATACATGGAAGAGGAATCTGAGTGTAAACCGGAGTGTTATTACCATAAAAATGATTTCTTGATGAGAAAATGGAGTCCTTTAAATATGCAGGCGGATGCAAAATGGGCAGAAGTTCATCAAGTAGTATTGCCGGCAGGGTTACAAACCCAGTCTTAAAGGGACATCACCTACATGGTGTTAATGGTACAGTAACCATTCATCACATACACAATGTAAATACATTGGCACAGGCATGGAGTGGAGCATGGAATGTAGTAGAGGAGATGTGTGAAGAAATCAGTTCAGTCCATAAGAGGGTCATTCAGGAGTCTGGTAACAGCAGGGAAGAAGCTGTTTTTGAAACTGTTAGTATGTGTTCTCAGACTTTTGTTTCACCTAACCAATGAAAGAAGTTGGAAGAGTGAATAACCCGGGTGGAAGACGTCTTTGATTATTCTGCCCGCTTTCCTAAGGCAGCGGGAGGTGTAGACAGGGTCAATGGTTGGGAGGTGAGTTGCGTGATGGGCTGGACTGTGTTCACGACTCTCGAGCAGTTACCAAAGCAGCCAGATAGGATGCTTTCTATGGTGCATCTGTAAATATTATAGAATATTATAGTAGACTCCAGATTCAGCATCATGCTGTGTTAGGGTTACCAGCTGTGGTTAAATGTATTCTTGGAGATTTCACCACATGACTTGCCCCCACACGCCAGCCATTAGTTGGCCAACATACCCATCCTTGTGACGTACTGCCTTCTTTCACCAATGGAAAACAAAGAGACTCATTCCCCAAGTGGATGATCATTGACTGTCAGCCAAACAATCTTTCTACTCCCACATTTTCAATGTTTTATATCTAGTAAGGAGAAATGTTCAAAGAAAATGACAAAATTACAGAAAAATGTTGGGCGGGATTCTCTGTCGGACGCCGCCGAAATAGGAAAATGCGATTGGACGGAGAATCAGTTGCAACGCCGAAATCGCGGCAGGCGCCGATTTGATGCCAAACCGCGGTTCTCCGTCACCTTCACAGCGGCGACAATGTGTTCCAGAATGTACATACAGTAAATACTGTTTGCATATCATTAGTGGGCCCGGCCCGGTATTCTCCGGAGCCTCCACGATTCTTCATCTCCGATGGGCCGAATTTCCGAGGACGCGGTTCACTTGTGCTTTTACAAATCGTGAAACCAGCATCATGGCTGAAGGAGAGGGATAGAGGAGGTAGGACACAGAGAGGAGTGACTGTGGGCTGCTGGCTGGGCATTGGCTGGGTTGGCTTGGGTGGGGGGGGGTGCCCTCACACAGGACTGGGGCGGTGTCCAGGCACAGACTGTCATTGCCCATTGCCAGGGCCATCTTGCTGCGCACCCACCGACCACTCACCTTGGCCCTGGTTCTGCAGAGTGACACCAGCCATGTGGGTGCCCCACCCCACCCTCCTCCATAACCCCCACCACCCAACCAGCCACCACACGCGGTCCTTCCAGGTGCTGCGACCATCTGCCCCCTCAGGAGTTCCTGAAGATGATAAACTGGTTGCTAGAACCTGTTTGATGTTATGTCATCTCTCCATCTTCTTTCTTTTAAAATTTTTTTTTAGTGTGCCCAATTCATTTTTTCCAATTAAGGGGCAATTTAGCGTGGCCAATCCACCTACCCTGCACATCTTTGGTTTGTGGGGGCGAAACCCACGCAAGCACGGGAAGAATATGCAAACTCCACATGGACAGTGACCCAGAGCCGGGATCGAACCTGGGACCTTGGTGCCGTGAGACAGCAGTGCTAACCAGTGCGCCATTGTGCTGCCTTCATCTTCTTTCTTTACCCCTTCTTTTCTTTCCTGTTCTTGTCTACCATTCCCTTTTGTCCTAAATGATGATAATGATGATGAGAAACTGGGCTGGATTCTCCGTTTTTGGGACAATGTCCTCACGCCGTCGGGAAAACTGAGATCTTTTACGCCAGGATAACTGGGGTCAAAAGGTCACAGATTCCCCATTCTGCTGGGGGCTAGCAGACAGCTGTCGGGGATCTCACAGCTCTAGCTGCCAATATGGCCCCCTGCACTTCGGGTCAGAGGCTGCGCATGTGCACGGCGGTGATGTCCAGTGGCCGCACCATGCTCCATGGAGGATTCGCAACCCGGCAAAATAGTGCCCCGCATTGGCCGCTCATAAGCCCCGGACCACCCGCACACATTGCCCCAGCCCTGAATGAAGCCCCCTCTGCCCGCTGATCAGCCCTCCCCCGGCTGTGGTGACCCCGGACTAAGTCCGTAGCCGCCACGCGAGTATCACGGACGGTGGGACCAATTTAGAACCACGCCATCGGGAATTCGGCTGGTCGGCAACGGAGCACCTCGGGCGGCCTCAGGCAATGGCCTGAGGCGGTGGATACTCGGCGTGGCGTACTCCATGAGTATGACAATTTTCGGGGGGGGTGGAGAATTGCGAAACCGGCGCCGGTCCCTATTTCGCGCATGAAAACGGATTCTCCGCCCCGTCGTCGAATGCGATTTCGGCGTCGGGGAGGGCAGAGAATCCAGCTCACTGTGCTATAAATATTTATTAGCCACAGAAGTGTCACAAACCCTTGAGATGGAGACTATGTTTGTTGGTTAGATTCACAGGGTTTGGTTGGATTGGCTGCTGTGGGAGTCTGAAATCTGTTTCCTGGTCCAGAAAAGAGTCTTTGGGCTGTTTTTACTCCTGTGTTGGATATAAATCCTGCCGATCGACTTCTCAGCCATTCTGAGAAATGAAGTGATTGCAAGTGAAGCCAAATCATGCGGACCAGACGCCATTTGCTAATACCAGGTTAGGAAGTGAGATCATTGGTCAGGGTTGTCTTGTGCGGTGTTGGAGGATCTGCATGGTAGAGGAGGCCCAGACATTTTTTATAGTAACAGTACTGGTCTCAGATAAACATCTAAAAAGAACATTTTCTTGGACCTCTTCTGATTCTGATGATTTAGAACTATATTGGCATGCGTATGTATATATGTATACCCTGGGAACCACATCACTCACTTTTGCAGAACAGTTATAATAATAATAATCTTTATTAGTGTCACTAGTAGGCTTACATTAACACTGCAATGAAATTACTGTGAAAAGTCCCTAGTCGCCACATTCCAGCGCATGCTCGAGTACGCAGAGGGAGAATTCAGAATGTCCAATTCGCCTAACAGCACGTCTTTCAAGACTTGCGGGAGGAAACCGGAGCACCCGGAGGAAACCCACGCAGACACAGGGAGAAGGTGCAGACTCCACAAAGAAAGTGACCCAAGCCGGGAATCGAACCTGGGGCCCCGGAGCTGTGAAGCAACTGTGCTACCCACTGTGCCCCTCGGGCGGGATTTACTGCCTCCCCCTACCCCCGCAGCATGTTGTGTAGCGGCGGAGGCAGCCCGCAGTGGCTGCTGTCAATGGGATTTCCCATTAGTTGCACCTTCCACCACTGGTGAACCGGCGATGAGGGGGGTTGGGAGTGGGTGGGGGTTCACTGTCGGCAGGACCGGACGATTCTGCCAGCGGGAACAGCCAGAAAATTGCACCCTCAGTATGTCACTGTAACAATGTATTGTTCCGCTACAGACATGGGTGAGATGTGGGAACTACATTCGATGAAACCTTTCTGTGTAAAATAGTGTGGCTATTTCAGACTTCTTGGAACAAAAGAGATAACACACCTGGTGGGTTAAAGTTACAATTGATTCCAATTTCCATTGACTTCAGGCATGTATATAACTCATACAATTTAAGTTGCCTATTTTCCTGATCCCTGACAAGCTGGTGGGATTAAAGTGGCCTGCAGAATTTGAAAGCCAGGAAACCCCATATTGAATAAAATTTGATAATGGCTTTCATAAATTGAACATGTGAAGAAATATCATGTTGCAAATCTTTTGTAAAGAGTTAAAAGCATTGAAGTCACTGGGTCATGTGTTAAACTTTACAATCTGCTAAATGTGTTGAGTTGGCAAAAAAACAAAAAGTAGGAAATAGTAAGTCAAGTGGCTTTCACACGTCTTGGCAACAGAATGTCTCAACCGAGTTTGCTCTGAAGGACCTCACTGTGATAGAAAAGGTACTGTTAAAAAAATAGCGAGTCACTTGGGAGGAACTGTCTAGAAAGAGTGAATGGCCAAATGGATAGGCTGTTTCCAGGCAAACATTAAGATAAAATTGTGGGATCATATTAAGGGGATAATTCAAAGCTCGCTCTTCTTGTCCTCTAGTGCAGCCAAGAACCAGTCCAAAGTTTAATGCTCTGGCTTTCTGCTCTTTTTGTAGGCTTGATGGGAAGTGACTATCGTTCTAAGCTGTAGCTTCTCTAATGTAATTAATGTTTTAATGCAAATCCCCTTGCTAGAATATATAAATAGAGTTGATCCTGCTGCAACAGCCCAAAATGCATTTGTGTAAAGTTTGGATTTTACATGACATACGACTTGCTGTGCTGACTCGCAAGGCAGTGGTGTGGTGGTATTGTCACTGGGCTAGTAATTCAGAGACCCAGGTTCAAATCCAACTACAGCAAGTGGTGACACTTGAATTCCATTAAAATCTGGAATTAAAGTCAAATAATCATGAAACCATTGCCAATTGTAGTAAAAACACCAGGTTCACTAGTTTCCTTTAGGGAAGGATCTCTGCTGTCTTTTCCCAGTTGAGCCTGCATGTGGCTCCATAGCAATGTGATTGGCTCTTTAATGACCTAGCAAGCCTCTCAGTTCACGGGCAATTAGGGATGGGTAAAGAATGCTGGCCCAGTGGGATTTCCAGCTGGTGGCTTGCCATTGGCTGCCTGTGGGATCTTCTCTTCCCGACAAAGTCAATGGCCATTTGCATTGCTCACTGGTTGTGCCACCGGGGAAACCGCCATTTGGGGGGGCCGTCTTCAGCAAGACTGGAATATCCTGCAGGTGGGAAGGGCTGGAAAATCCCGGCCTGAGCTTTCAGTTTATCTAAATTTATTCAGCAATTTTATTCGAACAGTGATCAAAAAGGAAGGCTAAACCATACTCTAAGTGAAAGAGAGTGAGAAAGGTGCACACACAACAAGGCCCTGAGAACTCATTATACCTTCTACAGATACATTATTTCAAACAAAGTTGTTAATTTTTGCACAGGAGAAAGAGAAAGGCTTAGAAATTGGTTCAGAAATTGGTTTATGCATGACCTTGGATGTGAACCCAATAGCAACCATGGACTTAACATCAAAACTAATGCACAGCAGGACAACAACATCTAGCCCTTTGGCATAATAAACATAATAAAACATCTCAAAGTGCGTCACAAGAGAATTTGAAAACAAGATATGACATTGAGCCACATAAGGAGGAATCAGGTCAGATGATCAAAAGGCTTGGTCAAAAATGTAGGCTTCAATGAGTATTTTAAAGGAGGAAAGTGAGGTAGAGATATGGGGAGGCTTTGGAAGGAAATTCCAGATCTTATGGTGCCCAGAGAGCTGAAGGCATGGCTACCAATGATACAGTGATTAAAATCTAGGAGATTCAAGATGCCGGAATGAGAGACGTGCAGATATCTGGGAAGGTTATGAGCAGGAGGAGATTACAGAGATAGGGATGGAAGAGACCATGAAGGATTTGCAAACAAGAATTAGAATTCTTTTTTGAAATTTTTTTTTTGAGTTTTCATATTTTATGTCCAACAAATCATAAATTACCAATTACGGAAATGCGGCAAAATAAAATAGTCAGCATGGCTTTGTCGGAGCATGTGATCAGGTGTGTAGATGAGGGTGGTGCAGTTGATGTAGTTTACATGGATTTCAGCAAAGCCTTTGACAAGGTCCCACATGGTAGACGTATAAAGTATGCAAATGCAAATGCGACACAGGATAACTTGATAAGGTGGATTCAAAACTGGCTTAGCTGTAGGAGGCAGTGGCGTATCACAGGGATCTGTGCTGGATCGCCTATTGTTTGTCACTCATATACATGACATAGATGACTATGTGCAGGGTGGAATTTATCTCTGAAAAGTGTGAGGTGATACACTTTGGAAGGAGCAACGTGACAAGGAAATATTCAATGAATGGGTCAAAGGGCCCTGTCTGCACTGTATTGTTCTGTGCTTCTGAAAAACCAACAGATATTTTACAGGCAAGTGTCTTCACTTCAACTGTGGCCGTGACCCCCCTTTAGTCGGCATACTTACCTTACACTCCCCCATATGGTCAAGTCACCTATTTATAAGCATCGATTTACCGTTTGGTTTGGGCCTTAGCTTGCCCTCGGACCAGATCCCTGTGTCTTTATCCCTTCCACATGTCACTCGCCTTCTTCTTGCATGTCTTTTCTCCCCCTTCCCCCTCCCTCCCTCTCCTTTCCTTTTCCTCTCTGTCCCGTGCCTCACCGGTGTCTCCTCCCCTTTTCTCCCCCCTCCTCTATTGGTTCCTAGCTATTTACAGTAAGAAGTCTTACAACACCAGGTTAAAGTCCAACAGGTTTGTTTCAAACACGAGCTTTCGGAGCACGGCTCCTTCTTCAGGTGAAGAAGGAGCCGTGCTCCGAAAGCTCGTGTTTGAAACAAACCTGTTGGACTTTAACCTGGTGTTGTAAGACTTCTTACTGTGCTCACCCCAGTCCAACGCCGGCATCTCCACATCATAGCTATTTACAGGTCTTGAAACAAATTATTGAACGGTCTCCACATCCTGTGGAATTCATCTTCCGACCGCTGGAAGACAAATTTTATTTTCTCCAGCCTGAGAATTTCAGTCAGATTGGACAGCCAGTCTGCAGCATTGAGTGGTGCCGCCGATCACCAGCCAAGCAGCATTCTTCAGTGGGCGATCAGGGAGGCAAAGTTGTGGTAGTATGACTAGAGGTACTACGGTACCTGGGAGTGTGAGCTGCTATTGGTGGAGAAGGCTCGCTGCCCATTGGCCCAAGTGTTGTCTTCCCATTGGTCGAGATGAAGGTAGTTCCGCCCACGAGGCGGAGTATAAGAACCCGTGCTTCCCAGCAGCCATCGTTCTTTCTGTACTCAAGCTGCTGGGCACATCTCTTGTAGATTAAAGCCTTCGATTCGGACTACTCCTTCGTTTCTGTGCTTATTGATCGCGCATCAATTTAATCTACAAGATTTTAAAGGATGGAGCTCCGCATCAAGCTGGAGTGTCTACAGCCACATTTAAGCACTGGCTGGCTTGTTTCAACAGCTACATTAGCACGGCGGAAAACGTACCGACGAAGGAGCAGAAGCTACACATCCTCCGCTTGTGCATCGGCACCGCCATCTACATGCTCATCGAGGACATGGCTGACTATGAAGCGGCCATGGACCTGCTCAAAGGACACTTCATCCGGTCGGTAAATCAAGTCTACGCTCGGCACCTACTGGCCACGAGGCAGCAGATCGCTGGTGAGTTGCTGGACAATTTTTACCGTGCCCTCCTTGTACTGGGGAGGAACTGCGGCTGCCCACAAGTGTCTGCTAATGAGCACACTGAACTCCTCATCCGAGACGCCTTTGTTGCAGGCATGCAGTCCCCACAGATCCGTCAGAGGCTATTAGAAAGGAAAATCTTGAGCCTCACGGAGGCACGGGCCCTCGTCACCTCCCTAGATGTTGCGAAGAGAAACGCCCGGTCATACGCCCCCGACCATGTGGCGGCCCCCTGGGCAGAATGGAATTCAGCCTCTCTCTCCCCCACAGACTCGGACTCCCCCAAGGCCTGCACCGCAGGACTCCCCGAAAAACCCGCGGGGACCCACTGCTATTTTTGCGACCAGGTAAAAAACCCCCGACAACGTTGCCCAGCCCGATCTGCAACCTGCAAGGGCTGCAGGAAGAAAGGCCACTTTGTGGCTGTTTGCCATGCCAAGGCGGTCGCTGCGGTCCTGGGCAGCAACCGCGGGACACCCCTTCTCTCTCTCCAGGGGCCCCGTGCGGCCCGCGGACCCCGCTGCTCCCATCCCCCAACGCCACGTGCGATCTCCTGGCGCCGCTATTTTATGCCTCCGACTCCACGTGCGACCCCTGGGCGGCACCATTTTGTGCCTCCGACGCCACGTGCGGGGGACGGGCGTCACCATGTGCGACCGATGGGCGCCGCCATCTTGGGTCGGCTCCGAGGACCCCGCGGGTGACTACGCACCGCCCGATGAAGACTCCAACTATCTGCCACGACTTGCTTCAGTCACTCTGGACCAGTCTCGACCCCGTACCCTCTCTACGGCAACAACGGGGATCCTGGTCAACGGGCACAAGACGACCTGCCTGCTGGACTCCGGGAGCACGGAGAGTTTCATCCACCCTACCACGGTAAGACACTGCGCTCTCCCTGTCTATCCCGTCAAGCAAAAAATCACCCTTGCCTCTGGCTCCCATTCAATGGAGATCACGGGGTGTTGTATAGCAGACCTCACGGTCTAGGGGAGGGAGTTTAAAAATTACAGACTCTACGTCCTTCCCCACCTCTGTGCGGCTGCACTCCTGGGGTTAGACTTCCAGTGTAACCTCCAGAGCCTAACATTTAAATTCGGCGGCCCTATGCCTCCCCTCACTGTCTGCAGCCTCGTGACCCTCAAGTTCGATCCCCCGTCCTTGTTTGCAAACCTCATCCCAGATTGCAAACCTGTCGCCATCAGGAGCCGACGGTACAGTGCCCAGGACCGGATCTTCATCGGGTCCGAGGTCCAACGGCGTATGAAGGAAGGGGTCATCGAGTCTAGTAACAGCCCCTAGCGAGCACACATTCTGGTGGTAAAGACCGGGGCGAAGAATAGGATGGTCATAGACTACAGTCAGACCATCAACAGGTTTACGCAGCTGGACGCGTACCCTCTCCCCCGTATATGTTCTATATCCGACCTGGTCAACAGGATCGCACAGTACAAGGTCTTCTCCACGGTGGACCTCAAGTCTGCCTACCACCAGCTCCCCATCCGCACGAGAGATCGCCAGTACACTGCGTTCGAAGAGGACGGGTGGCTCTACCACTTTTTAAGGGTTCCCTTCGGTGTCACAAACGGGATCTCGGTCTTCCAAAGGGAGATGGACCGAATGGTCGACCGATATCATTTACGGGCAACCTTCCCATATCTCGATAATGTCACCATCTGCGGCCATGATCAGCAGGACCACGACACCAATCTCCGCAAATTCCTCCAAACCGCAAAGCTCCTGAATCTGACTTACAACCAGGACAAATGCGTGTTTAGCACCGACCGTCTAGCCATCCTCGGCTACGTAGTGCGAAATGGAGTGATAGGCCCCGACCCGGAACGCATGCGCCCCCTGATGGAGCTCCCCCTCCCCCACTCCCTCAAAGCCCTCAAGCGCTGCCTCGGCTTTTTCTCATATTACACCCAGTGGGTTCCCAACTATGCCAACAAAGCCCTTCCCCTCATCCAAACAGTCACATTCCCCCTGTCGATGGAGGCCCGCCAGGCCTTCAGCCGCATCAAAGCGGATATCGCAAAGGCCACGATGCGAGCTATCGACGGGTCCCTCCCCTTCCAGGTCGAGAGCGACGCGTCCGATGTAGCTTTGGCAGCCACCCTCAACCAAGCGGGCAGACCCGTGGCCTTCTTCTCCCGTACCCTCCATGCTTCCGGAATCCGCCACTCCTCGGTTGAGAAGGAAGCTCAGGCAATAGTAGAAGCTGTGCGACATTGGAGGCACTATCTGGCCGGCAGGAGGTTCACCCTCCTCACAGACCAACGGTCAGTGGCCTTCATGTTTGACAATGCACAGAGGGGCAAGATAAAGAACGACAAGATCTTGCAGTGGAGGATCGAGTTGTCCACCTACAACTACGACATCTTGTCTCATCCTGAACGAGCGTCCCGATGCCCTGTCCCGCAGCACCTGTGCCAATGCACAAGTGGACCGCCTCCGAGCCCTCCACGCGGACCTCTGCCACCTGGGGGTCACCCGCTTCTTTCACTTTGTAAAGACCCGCAACCTGCCCTATTCCATCAAGGAGGTCAGGACAGTCACTGGGAACTGCCACATCTGCGCGGAGTGCAAGCCGCACTTCTATCGCCCCGAAAAAGTGCATCTGATAAAGGCTTCCCGTCCCTTTGAACGCCTCAGCAGGGACTTCAAAGGTCCCCTCCCCTCTACCAACCGCAACACGTACTTCCTCAACGTGATTGACGAGTACTCCCGCTTCCCGTTCGCCATCCCCTGCCCCGACATGACCAAACCCACCATCATTAAAGCCCTCCACACCATTTTCTCTCTGTTCAGATTCCCCGCTTACATTCACAGCGATAGGGGGTCCTCCTTTATTAGTGATGAACTGCGTCAATTCCTGCTCAGCAGGGGCATCGCCTCCAGCAGGATGACCAGTTGCAACCCCCGGGGTAACGGGCAGGTCGAGAGGGAGAACGGTCCGGTCTGGAAGACCGTCCTGCTGGCCCTACGGTCCAGAAATCTACCAGTCTCCCACTGGCAAGAGGTCCTTCCAGACGCCTTCTACTCAATCCGGTCATTACTTTGCACATCTACCAATCAAACGCCTCATGAACGCCTTCTTGTCTTCCCCAGGAAGTCTTCCTCAGGGACCCCGCTCCCGACCTGGCTGGCTGCCCCTGGGCCCATCCTGCTCCGGAAACACGTGCGGGCTCACAAGTCGGACCCGTTTGTCGAGAGGGTCCAGCTGCTCCACGCTAACCCGCAATACGCGTATGTGGAGTATCCTGACGGCCGAACAGGACACGGTCTCCCTACGGGACCTGGCGCCCGCCGGATCCCCGCCATCGCCCCGGCACCAGCCCCACCCACCCCCCTCCAAACGCAACTGCTCCCCGCAGGCGCTCCCCTCCCTGGCCCGCCAACCCCCTCACCCGCGCTGCCTAGAGGATCAGACGCCGCCCCCCACCCCACGGCCCGACCCTCACCAGCTCCGTCTAAGGGTGTGGAAACCTCCAGGAGGACCAGATCATCGCTCCCGGAGTCATGGACACCCGCATCTCCAACGTCTCCGACGAAGCTCCGCAGGTCGCAGAGGATGTCCAAGGCCCCCGATCGGCTTATCGAGTCGATATGAACTTTTAATGGACCCTTTTTTTCTCTTGTTTTCCAACTCTGTAAATAATTGCCGTGGGATAACACATCTCTGTACATAGTTACGGGCCAGTGGGCAGCCGCCGTTGCAGAGATAATCCCATATCACTAGTCATACTACCAGTATCTTGTCCCACCCGCATGGGATGCCCCCCCCCCCCCCCCCGGCTTCTCAACAAGCACACGCCCCCCCCCCCCTCCCCCGCGGTTCCTTTCTCAACAAGGGGTAAATGTAGTAGTATAACTAGAGGTACTATGGTACCTGGGAGTGTGAGCTGCTATTGGTGGAGATGGCTCGCTGCCCATTGGCCCAAGTGTTGTCTTCCCATTGGTTGAGATGAAGGTAGCTCCGCCCACGAGGCAGAGTATAAGAACCCGTGTTTCCCAGCAGCCATCGTTCTTTCTGTACTCAAGCTGCTGGGCACACTTCTTGTAGATTAAAGCCTTCGATTCGGACTACTCCTTCGTTTCTGTGTTCATTGATCACGCATCAATTTGCCCACACCCATGAAAAGTTCCAACTGATCTGATGCCCCGAAGACCGCCACCTTTGGGCATGGTTCCACCCTCACTCCCACAACCCTGAACATGGCCTCAAAGAAGGTTGTCCACTACCTGATAAGTCTGGGGCAAGTCCAGACCATGTGGGTATGGTTGGCCGGGTCTCCTTGGCACCGTTTGCCTTTGTCCTCCACCTCCAGAAAGAACCCACTCATTTGATTTCTGGTTAGGTTCACCACCTTAGGCTGCGTTAGGCTCCGCCCTCCGCAAATGGAAGTGAAATTCAGCCTGTGCAGTGCTTCGATCCAGAGTCATCCCCCTATCTCTAGGCCTATCCTCCCCCTATTGTTTCCTTGTCGTGCCTGGGGAGGGGAGGGTCCACACAGTTTCCCTTCTCTAGGTCGCCCACGTCCAGCAGTTCTTTTACTAACAAGTGCCTTGGAGGGTACGTCGTTGTTTCCTTGCAGAGGAAGTTTTTGACCTGAATGTATATCAAGTCGTTTCCTCCAGGTAACTGGGATCTCTCTGTGACTCCCCCAGGGTCACTACTTTATTGTCCATGTGCATGACCCTAACCATTAGAGTCCCCTTGTCCTATCTCCATCTTTTGAAGATGTGCCCATTCTTGCGGGAGTGAACCTGTGGTTGTTGAAGATGGTGGACACCTTGGTTAGGCCTAAGTGTTGCCTCATTTGGTACCACATCCACAGCGTGGCTACTACCATTGGGCTCCTCGAGTATTTGGTCTGGGGGGGGTTGATGTTGGGAGAGCAGCTGTGGCTAGGGCTTGGAGGGACTTCACTGTGCAGGAACTCTCTATCTTTACCCACTATAATCCCGGTTCCTTAACCCATTCCTGTAACTGACCTCCTGACCCCCAATGCCTGTCCACCATCTACGAGGCACAAATCAGGAGGGTAATAGAATACTCTCCACTTGCCTGGCTGAGTGCAGCTCCAAAATACTCAAGAAGCTCGAAACCATTCAGGACAAAGCAGCCGGTTGATTGCTCCCCTCCCACAAATATTCAAACCCTCCACCACTGATGAACAGTGGCAGCCGTGTGTATCACCTACAAGATGCGCTGCAGAAACTCGCTAAGGTTCCTTAGACAGCGCCTTCCAAACCCATGTGCACTATCATCCAGAAGGGCAAGAGCAGCAGATACCTGGGAACTCCACCACCTGGAGGTTCCCCTCCAAATCACCACCCTGACTTGGAAATATATTGCTGTTCCTTCACTGTCACTGGGGCACCATCCTGGAACTCCCTCCCTAACAGCACAGTGGGTGTACCGACATCTCAGGGACTGCAGCGGTTGAAGAAGGCAGCTCACCACCACCTTCTGAAGGGCAACTAGGGATGGGCAATGAATGCAGGCCTAACCAGTAAAGCCCACGTCACATAAATGAATTAAAAAAGAACTCTTTCTGCAGTGGCTGCCCAGTGATAGAACTGTAGATTTGGGAGGACAGGCCTCCCACGTGCCTTCTCATTTGTAAGACCTTCTTTTGGATCCTCCGCCCCCCCCCCAATACACACACACACACACACACACACAAACACCATGATTAGTTTGTCATCTGTGTTGAAAAAAGCCTTGGGGATGTAGATCAGATGGGATCTGAACAGGAAGAGGAACCTGGGCAGGATGTTCATCTTGATCATCTGCACTTTCCCTGCGAGGAAGAGTGGGAGTGAGTCCCACCTTTGCAGGTCCTTTTTTTAAAAAAAATGTTTTTAATTGAGTTTTCATATTTTATATCCAACAAATTACAAATTATTAGAGAGAGAAAAAAAAAGCACGCAAAAATTAACATGTATATTTACAGGTAAGCATCTTCATAATAATAACTGTGGCCGTCCCTTTTAGCCGGCATACATATTTTACATTTCCCAATATGGCCGAGGCACATGTTTATCGGCATTTGTTTACAGTTTGGTTTTGGGCCTTAGCTAGCCATCAAACCCCCATAACGAACCCGTAGCCCCCCCCCCCCCAACCCCTGACTACCTTCCCCTGATTCCCGTCCATTTTCCACTGATTCTTGGCCACCCGACTATTTTTCCTCTTGTATGTTGGCCACAAACAGGTCCCAGAACAATTGCATGAATGGCTCCCACGTTCTGTTGAAGCCGTCGTCCGACCCTTGGATGGCGTATTTGATTTTCTCCATTTGGAGAGATTCCGAGAGGTCGGACAGCCAGTCTGCAGCTCTAGGCGGTGCTGCTGACCGCCAGCCAAACAGGATTCTACGGCGGCGATCAGGGAGGCAAAGGCAAGGGCGTCCGCCCTCCTCCCCAGGAATAGATCTGGCTGGTCTCAAACCCCGAAGACCGCCACTATCGGGCATGGCTCCACCCTCACCCCCACCACTTTGGACATAGCCTCGAAGAAGGCTGTCCAGTACTCCACAAGTCTGGGGCAAGACCAGAACATGTGGGCGTGGTTGGCCGGGCCTCTTTGGCACCGTTCACATCTGTCCTCCACCTCCGGGAAGAACCTACTCATACGGTTTCTTGTTAAGTGGGCTCTATGTACCACTTTTAGTTGCGTCAGGCTGAGCCTTGCGCACGTGGAGGTGGAGTTGACCCTATGCGATGCTTCACTCCAGAGTCCCCACCCTATCTCCATCCCCAGGTCGTCCTCCCATTTCATTCTTGTTGCGTCCAGTACGGTGTCGTCCCTTTCTACCAGTCGGTCATACATGTCGCTACAGTTCCCTTTCTCTAGGATACTTGCGTCCAGTAGGTCTTCCAGTAGTGTCTGTCGTGGCGGTTGTGGGTACGTCCTTGTCTCCTTTCGTAGGAAGTTTTTGAGCTGCAGGTACCGTAGCTCGTTCCCCCCAGCTAACCGAATTTTCTCTGTCAGTTCATCCAGTGTTGCGATCCTGTCGTCCGTGTATAGGTCCCTGACTGTCAGTGTCCCCCCGTCCTGCCTCCACCTTTTGAAGGTGGCGTCAGTCAGTGCTGGTGTGAACCTATGGTTGTTGCAGATGGGAGCCTTGTCCGACATTTTGGTCAGGCAAAATTGCTGCTGCAGTTGGTTCCAGGATTGGAGGGTGGCTGTCACCACTGGGCTGCTGGAGTGTTTTTTGGGTGGGGATGGGAGTGCTGCCATGGCGAGGGCCCGGAGGGAGGTCCCCACTCAGGAGGCCTCCTCCGCGCACACCAACTCGGCCTCTGGCTCCTGGATCCATCCCCTTACTCACTCGGCTGTTGCCGCCCAGCGGTAGAATTGTAGATTCGGGAGGGCTAGCCCCCCCCTGGATTTTATTTTTTGTAGGACCTTCTTTGGGATCCTAGCATTTTTACCCCCCCCATACGAATGCCATGATAAGTTTGTCCAGCACTTTGAAAAAGGCCTTGGGGATGTAGATCGGAATGGATCTAAACAGGAAGAGGAACCTGGGCAGTACGTTCATTTTGATCGTCTGGACTCTCCCCGCGAGGGAGAGTGGGAGTGTGTTCGATCTTTGCAGGTCCTTTTTCACTTCCTCCGTCAGGCTGGTGAGGTTCCATTTGTGGATCCCTTTCCAGTCATGGGCTATTTGGATCCCCAGGTAGCGGAATTTGTGTCGGGCTTGTTTGAACGGCAGCCCCTTTAGTCCCAGTACACCCTTGCGGGTGTACTGGGAAGATCTCGCTTTTGCTCATGTTGAGTTTGTAGCCCGAGAAGGCTCCAAACTCTTTTGCAGGTCCTTTTTAACTTCCTTCACCAGACTTGTCAGATTCCATTTGTGGTTCGTGTCCAGTTGTGGGCTATTTGGAACCCCAGAGCGGAATTTGGTCTGGGTTACTTAAACAGCAGTTCCCCAGCTCTGTCCCACCCCTGTGGGTTCACAGCAAAGATCTCACTCTTGCCCAGGTTACGTTTGTAACTTGCGAAGTCTCCAAGCTCCTTTACGAGTTTCATTATCTCTTCCATGCTGGTCCAGAGGTTCAAGTTGTAGAGGAGCAGGTCATCGCGTAGAGTGAGACTATGCTGTCAGCCCTCCCTTTGGATACCTCTCCCCTCTTTGCCGCTCTAAGGAAATCGCCAGTGGCTCGATTGCCAGGGTGAACAGCAGTGGGGACAGTGGGAATTCTGCCTTGTACCTCTGTGCCACCGGACATATCTAGAGCTGGTGGTATTTGTCCTTACACTCGCCATAGGAATGCTGTACAGTAGTTTTATCCAGGAGGCGAACCCTGGCCCAAACTCACATTTTTCCAGCATCTCTATGAGGTACTTCCATTCAACTCTGTCAAAAGCCTTTTCTCCGTCCAGGGAGATGATCACTTCTGGTGTTCTTTCGCCGTTCAGCAGGCACCTGATGTTCGATGTTAGCTGTCTGCTCATGCCAAAGCCCGTCTGGTCCTCCGCGACTACCTTTGGCACGCAGCTCTCCAGCAGCCTCGCTAGGGCCTTCACCAGGATCTTTACATCTACATTAAGTAATGAGGTAGGACCTGCACTCAGTTGGATCTTTGACCTTTTTGGCTATCAGCGATATTGAGGCTTGTGTCAGTGTTGGTGACAGGGTACCCCTTACTAGCGAGTCTGCGAACATCTCCTGCAGGTGCGGGGCCAGTGCTGGCACAAATATTTTGTAGAAGTCCACTTGGAAATCTAGCTGGCCCCAGCGCCTTACCGCCTGCGGAATCGATACTCTCCATGACTTCACCATGTTCTAGTGCTGCTTCCAGGCCGCATCCTCACTGCTGGTGTGGACATTTAATGAAGCAAGAGAGAAGGGATTGGATTGGATTGGATTTGTTTATTGTCACGTGTACCGAGGTACAGTGAAAAGTATTTTTCTGCAAGCAGCTCAACAGATCATTAGAAAAGGGAATTAAACAAAATTCAAGAAAATACAAGAAAATACATGAGAATACATAATAGGGCAACACAAGATATACAATGTAACTACATAAGCATTGGCATCGGATGAAGCATACAGGGTGTAGTGTTAATGAGGTCAGTCAATAAGAGGGTCATTTAGGAGTCTGGTGACAGTGGGGAAGAAGCTGTTTTTGAGTCTGTTCGTGCGTGTTCTCCCCCAACAATGTCGCAGGCCTCGATTTCATTGATCTTGAAACGGGTGAAGGATCCGAAGCAATGCGGGTCATACAGGCCAATTTTTCTACTGAATGTGGACGCCAAACTGCTGGCTAAGATACTGGCCACAAGGATAGAGGACTGTGTCCCGGGGGTGATAGGGGAATAACAGACGGGATTTGTAAAGGGCAGGCAACTCAAGGCCAATGTTCGAAGGCTTCTCAATATTATTATGATGCCCTCAGAAGGAGAGGAGGTGGAGGTGGTGGTAGCGATGCATGTGGAGAAGGCTTTTGATCGGGTGGAGTGGGATTACCTGTGGGAGGCGCTGGGAAGGTTTGGGTTTGGTGAGGGCTTTATTGACTGGGTGCGGTTGCTCTATCAGGCACCAGTAGCGAGTGTGTGTACGAACTGGCTGAGGTCGGGGTACTTTAAACTACACCGAGGGATGAGGCAAGGGTGCCCCCTCTCCCCACTACTGTTTTCTGTGGCCATAGAACCATTGGCCATGGCGTTAAGAGCCTCTAGGAACTGGAAAGAGTTGGTTTGGGGTGGGTGGGGGGCCGTGGTGGCGGAGCACCGGGTCTCGCTTTACGTAGGTGATCTGCTCTTGTATATTTCAGACCCGTTGGAGGGGATAGGGGAAGTATTGCGAATCTTGGGGGAAATTGGCAATTTTTCGGGGTACAAATTCAACATGGGGAAAAGCGAGATGTTCGCAATCCAGGCAAGAGGACAGGAGAAGAGACTGGGAGAGCTGCCGCTTAGAATGCTGGGGAAGAGCTTTCGATATCTGGGAATCCAGATGGCCCGGGAATGGGAGGCACTGCACAAGTTAAACCTATCCTGGTTGGTAGAATAAATGGAAGGAAACTTTAAGAGATGGGACATGCTCCCGCTATCACTGGTGGGGAGGGTACAGACCGTGAAAATTTTTTTTTTTTTTAAATAATTTTAATTAATATTTTCGAAAACATATCCAAAACATAAAATAACAGCAAGAAACCCGTATTAACAACAACAAAAAAGAGAAATAACACAATAACCCCAGACCCCCTCCCCCCCCACCTCCCCAGTAACTACAAACAGAAGAAATAGACAAGCACCCGGCATATTCAATAAACACATATACACATTTCTCCCTTCCCCTCAACAAACCCCCCCCCCTCCCTCTCTCTCTCTCTCCCTCTCTCTCTCCCCCCCCCCCCCCTCCCCCCACCCCGGGTTGCTGCTGCTGCTGGCCTATTTTCCTACCGTTCTGCCAGGAAGTCCAGGAAAGGCTGCCACCGCCTAAAGAACCCTTGTACTGAACCCCTCAGGGCAAATTTCACCCTCTCCAATTTGATGAACCCCGCCATGTCATTGATCCAGGCCTCCACGCTTGGGGGCCTCGCATCCTTCCACTGAAGCAAAATCCTCCGCCGGGTTCTAGGGACGCAAAGGCCAGAACACCGGCCTCTTTCGCCTCCTGCACTCCCGGCTCCACTGCAACCCCAAAAATTGCGAGTCCCCAGCCTGGCTCGACCCTGTATACTACCACCCTCGACACCATCCTTGCTACCCCCTTCCAAAGTTCCCCCAGCGCTGGGTATGCCCAGAACATATGGGCATGGTTCGCTGGGCTCCCCGAGCACCTAGCACACCTGTCTTCGCCCCCGAAAAACCTACTCATGTGGGCCCTGTGCAGCACCTTAAACTGTATGAGGCCAAGCCTCGCACAGGAAGAGGAGGAATTCACTCTCTCCAGGGCATCCGCCCACGTCCCCTCCTCAATCTCCTCACCCATCTCCTCTTCCTATTTACCCTTCAGCTCCCCCACCGAAGCCTCATCCACCTCCTGCATGACGTGGTACACATCCAAAATCCTCCCCACTCCAACCCACACCCCCGAGGGCACCCTGTCCCGTACCCCACGGTGGTGGGGGCAGCAGAGGGAACCCCTCCACCTGCCTCCTGGCAAACACCCTAACCTGCATGTACCTAAACATGTTCCCGGGGGAGCCCAAACTTCCCCTCTAACTCACCCAGGCTCGCAAACCTCCCATCCACAAACAGGTCCCTCAACCTTCTAATACCTACCCTATGCCAGCCAAGAAACCCACCATCGATGCTCCCTGGAACAAACTGGTGGTTCCCCCGTATCGGGGACTCCATTGAGCCCCCCACCTCCCCCCTATGCCGTCCCCATTGCCCCCAAATTTCAAGGGTAGCCGCCACCACCGGGCTCGTGGTGTACCTCGTTGGAGGGAGCGGCAATGGCGCCGTTACCAGCGCCTCCAGGCTCGTGTCCACGCAGGACGCCATCTCCATCCTCTTCCATGCTGCCCCTGCCCCGTCCATTACCCACTAACGCACCATCGCTGCATTGGCAGCCCGATAGTACCCACAGAGGTTGGGCAACGCCAGACCCCCCCTATCCCTGCCCCGCTCCAAAAACATCCTTCTCACCCTCGGAGTCCCATGCGCCCATACAAACCCTGTGATGCTCCTATTGACCCTCCTAATAAAGGCCTTCAGGATAAGGATGGGAAGGCACTGGAACAGGAACAAAAACCTAGGGAGCACCGTCATCTTGATGGACTGCCCCCTGCCCGCCAGCGACAGCGGCAACATGTCCCATCTTTTAAACTCCTCCTCCATTTGCTCCACCAGCCTAGTGAGGTTAAGTTTGTGAAGGGCCCCCCAGCTCCTAGCCAGCTGGACTCCCAGGTACCGAAAGCTCCTCCCTGCCCTTTTCAGTGGGAGCCTACCAATCCCCTCCTCTTGACCCCCCGGGTGCACGTCGAACAGCTCACTCTTACCCAGGTTGAGCTTGTACCCAGAAAAGCCCCCAAATTCCCTAAGGATCGTCATCACCTCCGGCATTCCCCCCACTGGGACCGCCACATATAGCAACAAGTCATCTGCATATAATGACACTCGGTGCTCCTCCCCACCCCTGACCAGACCCCTCCAATTCCTCGACTCCCTCAACTCCATGGCCAGGGGATCAATTGCCAACGCAAAGAGCAAGGGAGACAGGGGACACCCCTGTCTCGTCCCCCGGTACAACCGAAAGTATTCCGATCTCCTCCTATTCGTGGCTACGCTCGCCATCGGGGCCTCATATAACAGCCTCACCCAACTGACAAACCCCTCCCGAACCCAAACCTTTCCAGCACCTCCCACAAGTACCCCCACTCAACCCTATCAAAGGCCTTCTCCGCGTCTAATGCTACCACTATCTCCGCCTCCGCTTCAACCGCCGGCATCATGATAACATTCAGAAGCCTCCGTATATTGGTGTTCAGCTGCCTTCCCTTCACAAACCCTGTCTGGTCCTCATGAATGACCCCCGGCACACAGTCCTCTATCCTTGTGGCCAAAATCTTCGCCAACATCTTGGCATCCACATTTAACAACGAGATCGGCCTATATGATCCACACTGCAGGGGGTCCTTGTCCCGTTTAAGGATCAAGGAAATCAGCGCCCGTGACATAGTCAGGGGCAAAGCCCCCCCCCTCCCTTGCCTCGTTAAAGGTCCTAACCAACAGGGGGCCCAGCAGGTCTGCATACATTTTGTAAAATTTGACCGGAAACCCATCCGGCCCCGGCGCCTTCCCCGACTGCATGCTACCTATCCCTTTGACCAGCTCCTCCATCTCAATTGGCGCCCCCAGCCCCTCCACCTGTCCCTCCTCCACCTTCGGAAATCTCAACCTGTCCAAAAAGCGCCCCATTCCCCCCCGCCTCCACTGGGGGCTCGGACCGGTACAATTCCCCATAAAAGTCCCTGAAGACCCCATTAATGTCCACCCCCCCTTTGCACCACATTGCCTCCCCTATCCGTCACTCCATCAATCTCCCTGGCTGCATCACGCTTATGAAGCTGATGCGCCAGCATCCTACTTGCCTTCTCCCCATATTCGTACACCACTCCCTGTGCCTTCCTCCATTGAGCTTCCGCCTTTCCGGTGGTCAGTAAGTCGAACTTGGCCTGAAGGTTACGTCGCTACCTCAACAGTCCCTTCTCCGGAGCCTCCGCGTATCTCCTGTCCACCCTCACCATCTCCCCCAACAACCTCTCCCTCTCTCTTTGCTCTCCCCTCTCTCCATGGGCTCGGATGGAAATCAATTCCCCTCTAACCACCGCCTTCAATGCTTCCCCACCTGGACCTCCCCATTATCATTGGCCTCTAAGTACCTCTTGATACACCCCCGAACCCGCCCGCCCACCTTATCATCCGCCAGCAGTCCCACCTCCAGGCGCCAGAGCGGGCGATGGTCCCTCTCCTCCCCCAGCCCAAGGTCTACCCAGTGCGGGGCGTGGTCCGAAATGACTATGGCCGAATACTCGGCATCCTCCACCCTCAAAATCAGCCCCCTGCTCAGGACAAAAAAATCGATCTGGACTAGGCTTTATGCACGTGGGAAAAAAATGAATACTCCCTGGGTCTCGGCCTCGCGAACCTCCACGGATCCACCCCTCCCATCTGGTCCATAAACCCCCTCAACACCTTAGCCGCCGCGGGTCTCCTGCCCGTTCTGGACATGGATCGATCCAATGGGGGATCCAGCACTGTGTTAAAGTCCCCCCCCAGTATCAGGCCCCCATCTCTAGATCCGGAATGCGGCCCAGCATGCGCCGCATAAAACCCGCATCGTCCCAATGTGGGGCATAGACATTCACCAGCACCACACGCTCCCCTTGCAGCTTGCCGCTCACCATCACATACCTCCCTCCACTGTCAGCCACCACCTTTGACGCCTCAAACAACACCCTTTTTCCCACCAGAATCGCCACCCCCCGATTTTTGCATCCATCCCCGGATGGAACACCTGGCCTACCCAGCCCTTCCTCAGTCTAACCTGGTCCGCCACCTTCAGGTGCGCCTCCTGGAGCATAGCCACGTCCGCCTTCAGCCCCTTCAGGTGCGTAAACGCCCGGGCCCGCTGGACTGGCCCATTCAGCCCCCTCACATTCCAAGTTATCAGCCGGATCAGAGGGCTTCCTGTCCCCCTCCCCTGCTGACTAGCCATAACCCGTCCCCTGCCCGCCCCAGGCCAGCAGCCCTCGCTTGGCGCGTTCCCCACAACGGTAAACCCCCACCCCGGTCCCCCCTGCACACTCCAGCTCCTTTCTGGCCATTTCTGCAGCAACCTGGTACCCCCCCCCCCCCCCCCCAGGCGAGGACCCCTCCCAGCCGCGTTACTCCCTCCATAGCACTCCCGTGAGCCAGCTAACTTCTGCTGACCCCGGCAGCTCCCGCCACACCTCCGACCCCTCCCAACGTGGGGCTACTCCTCCTCCCCCAGACCCATCAGCAGACCCTCCTCCTCCCCCTCCCGCTCTTGCGCGGGAAAAAAGCCCGCGCTTCTCAGCTCCGACCCCATCCACCCTCAGCGCGGGAAACAGAAGAAAAGCCCGCGCTTTCCCTCTGCCCGATCCCGCCCCGGAAAAAAAGACAGCACCCCACCCACCTTAGAAACAACACACAACCAGCTTAAAACAGCATGAAACAGCATAAAACAGAGACCCTTCCCACCAAAAGTTAACACAGTTCTTTACAAACCCCCAAGCCTCAGTCAGAGTCCAATTTCTCGGCCTGCACAAAGGCCCACGCCTCCTCCGGGGACTTAAAATAAAAGTGCCGGTCCTTGTATGTGACGCACAGACGTGCCGGCTGTAACACGCAAAACTTCACACTCTTTCTGTGGAGCACCACCTTCGTCTGGTTGTACCCGGCCCTCCGCTTGGCCACCTCTGCACTCCAGTCCTGGTAGATCCGCACTACCGTGTTCTCCCACTTGCTGCTCCACTCCTTCTTGGCCAACCTAAGCACACACTCTCGGTCAACGAACTGGTGGAACCGCACCAGCACCGCCCGTGGCGGCTCATTCGGTTTGGGCCTCCTGGCCAGTATTCTGGGGGCCTTCTCCAGCTCCAGGGGCCCCTGGAAGGACCCAGCTCCCATCAGCAAGTTCAACAAAACGACCACATAGGTCCCCTGGTCTGACCCTTCCAGCCCCTCCGTGAGGCAAGCTGTCCTCCCAGACGCGCTCCATGCAATTAGATCCCTCCTCTGTACAGCGACCAATCAAACCCCTCACGAGCGGCTCTTCATTTTTTCTAGGGGCACTACCACGGGGGTCTCACTTCCGGCGTGGCTGAGGACACCAGGCCCGGTTCTCCTGAGGAAGCACGTCAGGGCGCACAAAACCAACCCCATTGTTGAAAAGGTGCGCCTCCTCCATTCCAACCCCCAGTACGCATTCGTGGAGTTCCCGGACGGTCGCCAGGACACAGTATCCCTCCGGGACCTGGCACCCACTGGATCCAGGCCCCCCCTACCCCCACTGAGGAACCCCTTACCCTGTTCCCTATGCTGCCGCCCCCTCGCGCCCCCGATCCCGCAAGCTCGCCCCACCTGTTCCACGCGCCAGCACCAGCCCGTCCCCAGCGCCCCCAGTCTCCGGTCAAGCCAGAGGTGTATGAAGTTTGGACGAGACCCGCCCTGGAGTCTGCCATCGTACCCCAGCTCTCAACACCCACCCAGCCACCGCAAGAGCCTGCAACCCCGGTGCTCCGCAGATCGCAACGAACAATTCGTCCACCGGGCAGACTAACTCTGTGAGCCACCACACCCGCCGGATTTGATTTTTTTCACAGGGGTGAATGTGGTGAATGAGATTCATACGGTATTATAAGTTACCAATGTCACTCTGTTCCCATTGTATATACATATCGATATTGTAAGTGCAGTTGCACTACCTGACCACCAGGGGGAGTAGCTCTGGGAGTACTCGAGAGTTTGTACTGGGCTCCCACCTTGGCTCCGCCCAGAACTCCTCCCCCTGGAGCTGCTGTATAAAGATCCGTGCCACTGAGCCAGCCGGCCAGTTCATCGAAAGTTCAACGGCGAACAGGCTGGCTCTGTTGTAAGTATATTAAAATCGCTATTCTAATCCTACAAGCACGTGTCTGTAGAATTGATGGTTCCATCAGATACCTGTTTGGGAGCACTGATAACAGCTCCTCTTCCGTTCTCGCCGGCCCGATACTCCACAGGTCCGGTGGTGGTGGCGACTCTGAGAATCTGGAGGCAATGGAGGAGATATAAGAGAGTGGAGGGAGCATCGGTTTAGACCCCGATTTATAATAATCATCGGTTTGTACCGGGTAGGCTGCATGGTGGCAAAGGGCAGGAATTAGAAGGATGGGGGACCTATTTATAGATGGGAGCTTTCCCAGATTGAAAGCCTTGGAGGATAAATTTGAATTGCTAGCAGAGAATGGGTTTAGGTATTTGCAGGTGTGAGACTTCCTGAGAAAGCAGGTGCCGGCCTTTCCGCTGCTGCCGCCATGGGGGATACAGGATAGAGTAGTCTCCAATACCTGGGTGGGAGAGGGGAAGGTATCAGATATTTACCAGGAGTTTTCGGAGGCGGAGGAATCTCCGGTGGAGGAGCTTAAGGGCAAGTGGGAGGACGAGCTAGGAGGAGAGATAGAGGCGGGTCTATGGGCGGATGCCCTAAGCGGGGTTAATACCTCCTCCTCATGCGCCAGACTTAGCCTGATACAATTTAAGGTAGTCCACTGGGCACACATGACTGCGGCTAGGATGAGCAGGTTTTTTGGGGTGGAGGACAGGTGTGCGAGGTGCGCGCGAAGCCCAGCAAATCATATCTACATGTTTTGGGCATGTCCGAAGCTTAGAAGGTTTTGGCAGGGTTTTGCTCAGGCAATGTCCATGGTGCTAATAAAATGGGTGGTGCCGAGTCCAGAGGTAGCGATCTTTGGAGTGTTGTAAGAGCCGGGAGTTCAGGGGGCGAAAGAGGCTGACGTCTTGGCCTCCCTGGTAGCCCGGAGACAGATCTTATTAATGTGGAGGGACTCGAAGCCCCCGAGTGTAGAGACCTGCGTTAGTGACATGGCTGGGTTTCTCAGTCTCGAGAAAATAAAGTTCGCCTTAAGAGGGTCAATGGTTGGATTCGCCCGGAGGTGGCAGCCATTCGTCAACTTTCTCGGGGAAAATTAAAATGTCAGCAGATGCAGTATTCCAAGGGCTGGGGGTGGGGGAGGGCCAGTTGTTGTTGTATGGGTGGGGTGTGTGAAGTTTGAGATGGGGGAAATGTTTATTACACCATATTCATGTCATTGTCTATGTTATTTTTATAAAAATTTTCAAATACCTTAATAAAAATATTTTTAAATAAATGACAGGCCCCCCCGTGTCTGGCAGAGCTGGTGTACCTATTAGAGAACAGGCTTTCCTCTCTGCCAGTAGTTCCACAGTCGGGCCGTGGATATCGCTGATCCACCTCCAGCATGAAGTCGACAAACTGTTGCCTAGCCACACTCTCCTTTCTATATTTGCGTGCTTTGTAAGCAATTATTGCCCCCCTTATCACTGCCTTCAGTGCCTCCCAGAACGTGGACGGAGCGACCTCCCCATTTTGGTTGTTGATAACGTACCCGTTATCGGCCATATCGGCCAGGAGGGCTGTGTCCAGTCTCCATGTGGGCGGGGGTGGTGGTGGGGCGGGGGGGGGGGGGGGGGGGGGGGGAGGCGTTGTGTCTGGCCCGTCTCCAACCTCACACCCATGTAATGTGGAGCATGGTCGGAGATTACGATTGTGGAATACTCTGCTCCCACTATCACTGGAAGCACCGATTTCCCAAATATGAAGTTGTTGATCCTGGTATATAGTCTGTGTACCTGGGGGAAGAAGGAAAACTTCTTTTTCCATGGGTGTGTGAACCTCTATGGGTCCACTGCCCCCATCTGTCCCATGAAGGCATTCAATTCTTCATCTCTGATAGGTCCAAAATGGCATGGTTTGGACAGCGCAACTGTTTCTCTTGGTCCTCGACCTTCCCCTTCAGTGTCGCTTTTGACGCCTCCACCCTCACCATCTCCGTCTCCAGTGAGGCGATCCGGCTGCAGCCTTCTCCAGCTCCCTGACTGTCACCCCCTGTGTCTCTAGTCGAACTCCACCTTTTCCAGCGCTGCTTGAAAGGGGACCTGTGCCTCCGCTACCGCTGCCTTCACCATCGCCATCATTTCTAATTTGATGGCGTCTCTGAGCAATTGGAGCTTCTGTGTTAGGAGGTCCAATTGTTTATCAGGCGGTAGCCTGGCATATGCCTTTGCGGCCCATCCCGTTCGGGTGTGGCCAATTCCTCGGCACCTCACGTTTTCGTCGTTGCCTCAATCTTCCTTTCCAGGCTTTTGCTGATTCTGCCGTTCTATTGAACCCTCAGATTGTTGCCTGGCATGTCTCGTTCGTTGTGTGGTGTTGGAGGAGGGTGGATTTTTTTTTCTGGGTGTAGCGGCCTTTTTGTGAGCTAAAAGTGCCCAATTTCAAGTTTCCAGGAGGAAAGCCACCTTCCCCGCATCTGATCAGCTTACCCTGTCACCGGAAGTCCAAGGATTATAATTTTTAAGACCACCTGATATTGGTCCTCTTGCATCATTGGGATGCAACCATTAATCTAGAGATGTCCATCACATTTCAGAAAACTATGTGCCCGTTGTAAAGAAGGCATAGATTAACCAGCAGGGACCTACTCTGAGTAGAGGAGGGGTGAGGAAATCATAAAGGTGGATTGAAGTGAGGGATGGCTGGAGCTAAGAAAAAATGCTTCTACTTCCCTTGTTTCCTCATTTAGGTGAGCAAATAATTTTATACTTAATGTTTTTCTGCCAGCCTCCAATAGGCCCTTCAAAGGCACCTGGTTTGGCCACTTTCCACCTGTGATTAACGACCACAACTTGTACGGCACAAGCTGCGACCAACTGTCAACCAATTTTGTAAAATGGCCTGAAAAAATGTTGGGCCTACTATTTGCATGGGCAGTGTGCCTAACATCATGGGCACCATGGGTGTCTACAGCATGCCCAAACCAATGTGGTTTAAGGTGTAAACCCAGCACCTGCACAAACCATTTTGGACGCTTCACAGTCCTTTCAGTGCCCAAAATATGGTTCTGCGTAATCCAGTTCCAAGACTAAGCTTTAGTGTCATTAATTTGATACATCTGTATAATTTTAATGGAGGAACTGTTCCAAATTTTTAGAAAATTGCATCCATAAAGTGGATGAAAAATCCCTCCAGTAGAATGTTGTTTTGAAAATAAATAAAACTGAAACGTCTCTGTGTAATTCCACAAACACCGTGAGACCGATAACATTTAGTACTAATGTGTACTGCCTGAACTGGGTAAATGGAATACAATTTGATTGACTGCTAACTGCAACAAAGGATTTTGATTTTAATGTAATGGACATATTCGCATTGTAAAATTGGCTGGAATTGAACAGCGAAAGGCTTTAAACTATTTTGACTATAAACTGTTTTATATTTTTATATACAGACATGAAGATAATTGCTGCAGAGTATTTCTGAACTAGCTGGCAAGGTTAATTTTGCTGAAATAATTCAGTAAATGAAGAAAACCTAAGCATACAATTTGTCTCGTATAATGATCACTGCAGAAAAAAACCTTAGGACACATTTTCTATTTAAATGCTCTACTGAGAAGAAAAACAATGCAGTTTCTGCTGGAGGAAAAGAACTGCACTTTTACCACCCACCAATCTATGTTCATCTGCATACTTTTATTTATTCAGATTGCATAGTCACATAAAAACAGAGCTTTTGGCAATCGCTGGTGGTTATATTGGAATTTGGAAGGACAGTAAGATAATAGGAAAGAGCAAGTTCCCCCCCCCCCCCCTCCCCTCCCCCCCCATAAGTTCAGAAAGTTTGTGTTTAACTTAAATTTAAAAAAGCAATCATGCATTTTTAAATAAAATCTGGACTCCTGGCAGGATTGGGATAGAGTATTGTTGACCAAATAAAGGATTTGTGGTGACATTGACTCGAGCTCTCAGTTAATATTACCTGCAGTTGTAACATTCTCAGTTCTAAGAGGGCCCACAGATCCTTTTACCAGTTGGTTTAATTCCTCAGAGACACAGAATAGCTGGTTTAGGAGATGGAAATAATTGGGTCTGATTTTAACTGTGGACGCGATCTAATGGGAAAAGCCTTAAGTGTGGTAGTGAGCCTGACTTGCCGGATGATTCCCGACGGCCGACCTGAAGACTCCTCGACTGGTATCTAATGTTAATTAGGGCTGGAAATGATCCTGCACAGGCTTCACAGCGGAAATGGCTGTCCCAACAGCTGATTCACCTGGACCGTGCCCAACAGCTCCCCGCTAACAAGTGGGAGCAGCACATAAACTGCTCCCTCCGAACACACTGCGACAGCACAGAGCTATGGCACCACGGAGACCTGCTCCACGTTTTGGAGCTGCCACCCTGGTCAGGCTGCTGGATGCCGAGGAGTCGAGACGGGACACCCTGGGTGGGGTTCTACGCTGACTGACGTCAGAAATGGGATTGGGTGGCGAATCGGTATTGACGCCGAAATCTTGGTGTGGTGAATGTGATTCACACTATATATAGTTGCCAATATCACTCAATGTATATATGTTCGTTATCTACCCATTGTAAGTGCAGTTGCACTATCCGACCACCAGGGGGAGTCGCTCTGGGAGTACGCGAGAGTTTGTACTGGACTCCTCCCTTGGCTCTGCCCAGGACTCCTCCCCCTGGGACCGATGTATAAAGATCAGTGCCTTAGAGCCAGCCTGCCAGTTCACCTGAAGTTCAACGACGAATAGGCTGGCTCTATTTTAAGTGTATTAAAGCCTCTGTTCAGATCCAACTACACATGTTCGCTGAATTGATGGTTCCATCAATTTAATACACTTAAGAAGCTGCCGAAGTAAAGCATGGATTCCGCTCTAAAACCAGGACGTCTCGAACTCGATCCGCAGGATGCAGAGGCGAAAGAAACCTTCTGCCACTGGCTGAAATGTTTTAAGGCCTACCTGGCCGAAATCAGCACCGCTGAAACTACAGAGGAACAAAAGCTCAGCCTACTGCATGCGAGGGTAAGCCACAGAATTTCTACGCAATTAAATCCAGCCGGTTCCTACACCGCTGCGCTGGCGATTTTGGGCAAAATGTATATTAGGCCCATGAACGAGGTCTTTGCCCGCCATGTGTTCACGACTCGCCGATAACGGGCTACTGAAACTTTAGCTGAATTTACACGCGAGTTGAACAATCTCTCAAATGACTGCAATTACCAGGCCGTAACCGCGGCCGAACATAGGGAGCTTGCTGTGCGGGATGTTTTGGTATCGGGCCTAGCTATGTACACCAGAGACTATTAGAAAATGGGGCCCAGGGCTCAGAGACTACTGTAGAGGCTGCTATCACGATGGAAGTCTCCTTCCGCAGCCTCAACTCGTTTCCCGCGGACCCCGCTAACCCCGCATGGGCGCCCGACCTGAGGACCCCGCAAGCCTGTGCCGCAAGGCCCCCCAGCTATCGTGCTGCCACAGCCGGCCGCCCTACTGTCCCAGTCAACTACTCAAACTATCCAGCTGCTCCAGCTAATTACTCAGCTCGCCAAACCAGTTATTCAACTGCTCCAGCCTGCCACTATTCAGCTCCCTAAACCAGTTATTCAACTGCTCCAGCCTGCCACTTCTGTGGACAAAGCCAGCACCCGCGGCAGCACTGCTCAGCCCGATCCACGACCTGCAGCAGCTGCGGGAAGAAAGGCCACTATGCTAAAGTGTGCCTCGGCAGAAGGGCCCCAGCCCTCAACACCCCAACAGTCCAAAAACATCGCCCCCAGCACCAATAGGCCCGCGGGGCCCGAAACGCTACGGCCTACGCTCAGGCTCCGCCCCCTCCCGCCACGTGCGATCCATGGGGTCCGCCATCTTGGCACACCTCCGCCATGCGGCCGGCCACGTGCGATTCATGGGGGCCGCCATCTTGGACGCCATCTTCATCACCACCCTCCACGTGCGATCCACGGGCCCTAGCTGCATCCCCAGACTCAAACAGCTCATCGGAGGAGTACGACCTCCCCGGGCAGTCACCACATGGCCCACAACTCAGCGCAGTGTTCCTGCATCAAGCTCGCCAGAACGCAGCGGCATCTACTCAACAGGTCGCCCGATCGGAAGAATTCGACTCCCCGGGGCACCCATCACATGGGCCCGCAACTCAACACGGTCACCCTCGACCAATCTCACCCCAAGCATCTGAGAAATTCGATGATGGAGGTCCAGATCAACGGGTACAACACGTCGTGCCTCTTCGACTCCGGGAGCACAGAGAGCTTCATACACCCAGAGCTGGTAAGACGCAGTCCCCTCCCTATTTATCCCATCAACCAAACTATCGCCCTCGCTTCGGGCTCCCAATCCATCCAAATCCAAGGCCGCCCTACAGCAACGCTAACGATTCAAGGCGCTAGCTATTCCAAATTTAAACTGTATGTCTTGCCCGACCTCTGAGCGCCACTCCTCTTAGGCTTGGATTTCCAATGTAATCTCAAGAGTCTCACCCTCAGCTTCGGCGGGCCCCTGCCCCCACTACTACCTGCAGCCTCGCCACGCTGTGCATCGCCCCCCCCCCCCTCCTCTCTTCGCCAACCTCACCCCGGATTGCAAACCGGTAGCCACCTGCAGCAGGCGGTACAGCCTGCAGGATAGGGTATTTATCAGAACGGAGGTCCGAAGGCTGCTCAGTGAGGGGATCATAGAGGCCAGTAACAGTCCCTGGAGAGCTCAGGTGGTGGTCGTCAAGACCGGGGAAAAATTCTGCATGGTCGTCGATTATAGCCACCATCAATCGCTTTACGCCCCTAGACGCGTATCCCCTCCCCAGAATTGCAGACATGGTAAACCAGATCGCCCAATATCGGGTATTTTCCACGGTGGATCTGAAGTCTGCATACCACCAGCTCCCAATCTGCCCGGAGGACCGCCACTACACGGCGTTCGAGGCCGATGGCCGCCTCTTCCATTTCCTCCGGGTTCCCTTCGGCGTCACTAACGGGGTTTCGGTGTTCTAACGAGCAATGGACCGAATGGTAGACCAGTACGGGCTGCCGGCCACGTTTCCGTATCTGGATAATGTTACCATCTGCGGCCATGACCAGCAGGACCACGACGCCAACCTCCACCATTTTCTACAGACGGCCCAAAAATTAAACCTTACATGTAACAAGGAGAAATGCGTGTTCCGCACAAACAGACTAGCCATCCTCGGCTACGTCGTGGAGAACGGAGTCCTGGACCCAGACCCAGACCCGGACTCTTAGAACTCCCCCTCCCCCATGGCCCAAGGCCCTCAAACGGTGCTTGGGGCTCTTTTCGTACTACGCCCAGTGGGTCTCTCAATATGCGGACAAAGCCCGCCCACTCTTCAAGGCCACACTATTTCCCCTGTCTGCGTGCCAAGCCTTCAGCTGCATCAGGGATGACATCGCCAAAGCAGCCATGCGGGCGGTGGATGAATCCACTCCCTTTCAGGTTGAGAGCGACGCCTCAGAGGTAGCGCTAGCAGCCACTTTAAACCAAGCAGGGCGGCCCGTTGCATTTTTCCCCCGTACCCTATCCGCTTCAGAACTCCGACACTCCTCAGTCGAGAAGGAAGCACAAGCCATCGTGGAGGCTGTCCGACACTGGAGGCACTACCTCGCAGGTAGGAGGTTCACCCTCATCACCGACCAATGATCGGTTGCCTTTATGTTTGACAACTCGCAAAGGGGCAAAATAAAAAATGATAAAATTCTTCGGTGGAGGATTGAACTCTCCACCTACAATTACGATATCAAATATCGACTGGGGAAGCTCAACGAGCCCTCGGATGCCCTATCCCGCTAGACATGCGCCAGCGCGCAAATCAGCCACCTAAAGGCCATCCAAGATGACTTCTGCTACCCAGGGTTCACCCGGCTCGCCCACTACATCAGAGCCCAAAACCTGCCTTTTTCCAACGAGGAGGTAAAAGCGGTCACCAGGGACTGCCCGATCTGTGCGGAGTGCAAACCGCACTTCTATAGACCAGGCAGGGCCCACCTGGTCAAGGCTTCCAGGCCCTTTGAATGCCTTGCGATCGATTTCAAAGGGCCACTGCCCTCCACTAACAAAAACATTTACTTCCTTAACATTATTGACGAGTTCTCCCGATTCCCCTTCGCCATCCCATGCCCCGATATGACCTCCCACACAGTCATTAGGACCCTGCATAGTGTCTTCACCCTGTTCGGTTTCCCTAGCTACGTGCACAGCGACCGGGGTGCGTCCTTTATGAGTGACGAGCTGCGTCAGTACCTGCTCGACAAGGGCATCGCTTCGAGCAGGACTACCAGTTACAACCCAAGGCGGAACGGACAGGTGGAGAGGGAGAACGCGACGGTCTGGAAGACCGTCCTACTGACCCTCAGGTCCAGGAAGCTCCAAGTTTCCCAAAGGCAGGAAGTCCTCCCTGATGCGCCCCACGCAATTAGATCCCTCCTCTGTACAGCGACCAACCAAACCCCCCACAAGCGGCTCTTCATTTTTTCCAGGGGCACTACCACAGGGGTCTCACTTCCGGCGTGGCTGAGGATGCCAGGCCCAGTTCTCCTAAGGAAGCACGTCAGGGCGCACAAAACCGACCCCATTGTTGAAAAGGTGCGCATTTGTTGAGTTCCCGGACGGTCGCCAGGACACAGTATCCCTCCGGGACCTGGCACCCGCTGGATCCAGCCCCCCATCTACCCCCACCGAGGAACTCCTTTCCCCGTTCCCTATGATGCCGCCCCCTTGCGCCCCCGATTCTGCGAGCTCACCCCACCAGTCCCGAGCGCCAGCACCAGCCCGCCCCCCACGCCCCCAGTCTTCTTTCGACCAGGAGGTGTATGAGGCTCGGACAAGACTCGCCCCGGAGCTGGCAACCGTACCCCAGACCTCGACGCCCGCCCAGCCACCGCAAGAGGCTGCAACCCCGGTGCTCCGCAGATCAAAACGGACAATTCATCCACCGGACAGACTGACTCTTTGAGCCATCACCCCCGCCGGACTTGATTTTTTTAACAGGGGGTGAATGATGTGGTGAATGTGATTCACACTATACTGTATAGAGTTGCCAATATCACTCCATGTATATATGCCATCACTTGGCAGCCGCCAGTTTCACACTAAATTACAATTCTCCAGTGCCTCAACAGCGGTGTCAATGCGCTCCACTCCGCATGTACTGTAAACGCCATTGGCATATCATGGGCTGGCCCAACCCGGTATTCTCTGGGGCCTCCTCAATTCTCCGCCTCCACTGGGGGGAGTTCCTGACGCCGAGTTTCACTGGCTTTAAAAATCAAAAAACAGGAACCGTGGCTGATGAGGGAGGGAGAGGAGGTAGCACATGGAGAGGCGTGTCTGTGGGTCCTGACACTGGCCGAGCTGGCTGGGAGAGGAGGGATGGGGGGGATGGAGGGATACCATTGGCTGTGTCAGGGCCGGGGGGGGGGGGGGGGTGCAGGAGGTGACGGGGGACAGGCGTGGGCCGGGGAGACCCCCCCACAGGACTGATGCGGTGTCCAGGCATGGACCGCCATTACCGCGGCCCGCCATCTATTTGCGCATCTCACTAACCATCCACCTTTGCCTTGGTTCTCTAGAGTGCCACCGGCCGTTTGTGTGCCCCCACCCCACCACCCCCGTACTCCACCCTCTGCCTTACCACCACCCAGCTAACCGGCTTCCATCCACCAGTGGGGTGCTACACGGTACGCCCAAGGGCAACGGCCACTGTAGCCCCTACAGGGGAGCTCCAAATATGGGCCACAGAGTGTGCTGCTGGCATGGGCAGCGTTGGCCGATGTTACCTCTGCAGCAGGGATGGGCGTCAGAGCCAGAGGGCCCCACGTTACCGGCACTGTTGGGGCCAGGGTGCAGGATGGGGGGTGGGTGGTGGGGGAAAGGGGGGAGAGAGACATGCAGGGTTAGAGTCTGAAGTGCCAACCGGGGCCACTGTGTAGCCCGGTTGACCTGGTTAGGCACGGGAGTTATGCACCATGCTAACATCCATTCACTCCCTGCAGACAGTGGATATTGGAATACAACCCGCAAAGGTGGCCTTCCTCCTAGTTTCCGCAGCCCTGGGGGGTGCACTATAGCTGTACGAGCTGGAGTAGCTCAAAGAGGACAAAGCTGCAGCAACGGAGTGTGCCCAGAGGAACAGGAGGCAGCTGCTGAGGATGGAGAGCCGGCCGAGTCGCAGGCCAAGGAGGAGGAGGAGTATGAGGTACAAAGGAGGTACCGCATGAGACCTCTTGTGTATTGGCAGTGCCTGTCATTTGATGACTTGGTGGACCGGGCATGTCGTCAAAGACTCCGGCTGAGCAGGGGGACAGGGTGACATATCTGCCAGATCATGGCACACCTGGCACCACCGGGGAAATGGGAGAGGACATCTGCTTCCGGTGGCCGTCAAGGTGACGGTCGCCCTGAACCTTCTTGCCCCAGGCACCTTCCAGGCGCTAAGTGGGGAATATCTGGAATCTCACGGAACTCAGGGCATAGGTGAATCCACACTGTCATGGAGGCTTTATATGTCCAGTCAGCACAATACATAATACTGATAATAATAATCTTTATTGTCACAATTAGGCTTACATTAACACTGCAATGGAGTTACGGTGAAAAGCCCCTAATCGCCACAGTCTGGCGCCTGTTCGAGTACACAGGGAGAATTCAGAATATCCAAATTACCTAACAGCATGTCTTCTGGAACTTGTGGGAGGAAACCGGAGCACCCGGAGGAAACACACGCAGACACAAGGAGAACGTGCAGACTCCGCACAGATAGTGACCCAAGCCGGCAATTGAACCTGGGACCCTGGCGCTGTGAAACAACAGTGCTAACCACTGTGCTACCGTGTTGCTCTTACATCCATTTCAATGTGGACCGAGCCCACCAGGATGCCCGGGCAGCTGGGTTTGCCGCCATCGCCAAGGTGCCCCGGTCCAGGGGGTGATTGACGGGATGTATGTTGCTCTACGAGCACTTGCAGATGACAGGCCACTCTACACACTCTACACGCTCTACTACACGAGATGAACATGCAGCTGGTGTGTGACCGTCAGATGTGCATCATGCACATCTGCACCAGATACCCGGGCAGTGTGCATGACGCCTTCATCCTGGCACACTTGACGGTTCCTGGCTGTTTGAGATGCACACCTGGCAGGGGGGTTGGCTCCTGGGCAACAGGCGTTATCCGCTGTGGCCATGGCTGATGACAACTATCTGGAGACCACATACCAACATGGAGACCCGCTACAACAACGTTCATGCCGCGACCAGGAACGTGATCGAGCAGTACTTCGGCACCTTGATGCAGTTCAGATGCCTGGGTCAGCATCGTGGTGGCCTGAATCCTCCACAACATCGTTCAGCAGAGGACTGCACAGGATGAAGAGGAAAATGAACGGCAGGCCTTGATCGATGAGGGGGATGCAGGGGAGGGGGAGGATGGACAGGACATGGGTCCCGGGCAGGTACGGGAGGCTGCACAATGTGTGCGCCAGGGCCAACATGCAGAGCACACTCTGATCACCTCCAGGTTCACTGACTCTGGGGAACTGGCCAGGGGCACGGACACCGCATCCCACCCCCACACATACAGATACATGCCCTCGGCCCTATCATTAAACTGTGCCCTGCACCTGTACCAGCATATCTGGTGCCTACTTTTCTGGCTTTACGGGCCCTAATGATCCATCTAGGTGGATCCCCAGATAATACTAATCTTTATTGTCACAAGTCGGCTTACATTAACACTGCAATGAAGTTACTGTGAGAAGCCCCTAGTCGTCACATTCCAGCGCCTGTTCAAGTACACAGAGGGAGAATTCAGAATGTCCAAATTACCTAACAGCACGTCTTTCGGGAGGAAACCGGAGCACCCAGCGGAAACCCATGCAGACATGGGGAGAACGTGCAGACTCCGCACAGACAGTGACCCAAGCTGCATATCAAACGTGGGACCCTGAGCTGTAAAGCAACAGTGCTAACCACTATGCTACTCTGCTGCCCTGGTACATCAGTTGGTAGATCAGGAGTGGAGGCTTCCTGCTGTGATTCCTGTGTTGCGACCAGGACCCCTTTAGTAGGCACCTTCTGGGGCGACCGGGCCTGGATGGGCCCAAATGCCGCTCGGGTGTCCCAGGTGCCGTGGTGCCACCCTATTCTGTCCGCTGCCCACCAGATGTGCCAGAGTCCGAGGTGCTGCAGTGTTCTGGAACCTCCCCGAGGGAGTCACCAACAGGGGCCACATCACCTCCTCCTCCCTCGGGTAGGCTGATGGAATGGGGGTACGACTGGGGCTATTCCCTGAGACTCCCTACCACCTGGTGCTGCCAGTCTTGAAGGCCTACTGCTGTCTCAACCAGGGTCTGCACGCTTGTGGTGATAGAACACAGGGAATGGACCACTTCCATCTGGGACTGCGTCACATCACCCATTGAATGTGCCACCAATTCCTGAGTCTGACATCAGCCAGTGACTGCGCCATCTCCCTCTGGGACTGGGCCACCTCCCTCTGTGTCTGTGCCACGTTAGCCAGCACCTGGCAAATGCCGCTGATGCTCTCAGCCATTGGCTGCAGTGACTGGACATGCTCAGAAGCGCCGCTGCAATGCCCATGTAACTCTGACACATGACTGCCTGTGAGAGGTTAGCTCTCTCCTGGGCCTGGGCCTGCGCCTGAACAGAATGTTCCAGGCCTTGGACATGCTGAGCCATTGCCAAAACCCTTGCCCCAAGGCCTCCACCCTGGACGCCATCTGTGCGGTGTTGGCCTGGGCGGCACGCATGGCCGGCACCGCCTGTTGCTCCTGCACTCGGTTGGACTCCTCCAACTGCACCTGCCGGTGCTTGATGATTGCCAACAAACCCTTATGTAGTCCCTGGCTCTGCAACTGCAATTCCACGATTGATGGGACTGTCCGTTCCAGAAACCCGAAACCCATCTGACGGCAGCCAGCCCTTGGGGTTGGCTCGTCCTACGACAGTCCGTCCTGTCGGGAGTTCCTACCTCCCCCTGCTGTACTGCAGCATGTGTGTGGTGCACCAGAGAGTGCAAGAATAAAACATTCATTCAAGGGATGTGGGCATCGCTGGCTTCACCAACATTTATTGCCAAATTACCCTTGAACTGAGTGGCTTTCTAGGCCATTTCAGAGTCAACCACATTGCTGTGGGTTGGGAGTCACATGTTAGTTGGCCAGGCAAGGGTAAGGAGGGCAGATTTCCTTCTCTAAAGGGCATTAGCAAATCAGGTGGGTTTTTACAACAATGGTTTTGTGGTCATCATTACACATTTTACTTCCAAATTTTAATTTAATTCAAATTTCAGCATCTACCATGGTGAGATTTGAACCTGAGTCCTGGAGTCCTAATGACAACACCACTAGGCCACTGACTGAATCACACCTTGAGTATGCTGATGGCTTGTCCAATCAGACATCTGGTGGTGCTATGGTATTCATTACAGCATTGTTTCATTTCATTTGTCAAGTTTCCGAAGGCTGTCATCAGTCAACCCGTGTCCTAAAGCAGCTGCCTTTAAATCTGCTTGAAGTCTGAAGACATCAGGGGGCTTGGACTTCCTTAGGATAAAAGCATCATGGCAGCTCCCTGAGAATCTTCTATACATTTACAGAACTATCCTTCTGTGATCGCACACCAGCTGTACACTGATGGAATGGAATTCTTTGTAAATCACAAATACTCCTGGGTGATCTAAAGGTGCCTGCCTGGGTTGTCGTGTGTTTGCAGTTGATGATATCTTGCACCCGTGGGAAGCCAGCCAGCAATGCAAACCCAAGCACCTGCTCATTCTGACTGGCAGGTTTCACATGTTAACTGACACTGGAAGACAAGCTATCAGTCACCTGTCACATGCATCTGTGGGCTGCAGACTGAATGATCCTGAATATGACTCTGGCAAAACCCTTGAAAGATGCAGAGACAAAAGGTTGACCTTGACAGCTACTGGCAATGTGTGGCCCACCAGGTCTGTCGGAAATCAGGGGTGGGGGGTGCTGAAAATGTTTGACACTACAACCTGGACCTCCTGGAGTGTTACTATTTAATTACATTAAAGAGACAGAGGCTAAATTCACCACCCCGCGACATCAAAAATGAAAATCATAACCGGCCAAAATCGAGGTTTGTACCTCCGGTCCCTCACTGGTGGCTATAATGAAGTTTGCGTTCAGCGCCAGTGGCTGCATACAAAACCAGCATTTACATTAATTTACATGCCATTAGCAGTTTGGACCCAGTATTCTCCGGGCCTTCATGATGCTCCACCTCTCTCATGATGGAAGTCATGCATGAGCAGTTTGCTACAGGTATTTATAAACGGGGACTGGGCACCATGGCTGCTGAGGGAGCATGGGCGGGTAAGCAAAGTAGGGGCTGGATGATGGCCCCATGGATTCGGGGAGTCTCCCTCGGGGTCGGGGTTGCCTGACTCAGGCTGCTACAGTATTGCTGCAGTATTTGTTTTAAACTCACCCATTTGGTACAGGCCCCTGGCTGCTCACTCTGCTGAATGCTCACTGTGTCCTGTAAATGTTCACAGAGCCTCTGGTCATCAGGGAGCCCATCCAGGCCTCCCCTCAGGAAACCCTCAGCCCCCAGCTGACCCATCAATAGGATGGGCGTGGCCAACCTCACTCAGTGACCCAGGTGCTGCCACTCCTCAGTGCACTCATAAGAAGCACAGCCCCACTGTAGGGGAATAGCAGAGCTCACCCCAAACAAAGGACACATGCACCGTGCCATTCTCACCCTCCCAGGCACACTGCCCCACTCAGGGCAGAGGCCTCACCAGTCACATTATCAGGTAGCCCACCCCTCAGGATGATCGACTGTCTCCAAGCCCAGTCTGCCCAACGCGCTCCTGCTCCCATCCATTCTGCCCCCGGACAGGTTGTCACCACTTGTGTGTCACACCAGGACCCACATCACACTACAGCTACACTCCCAGCAGACACCCACCCCTTTCACTCAACCCCATCTGTAGGAACTGCCCACACACAATCCTAAGCATGGAGGTGATTGGTCGCACACATTGACCCTCTCCAATGCACAACCAGGTGCCACCCTGCTGGCAGAATAACACATGCTTCACCCAATGTGGATACCTACAGTAGATCCCACTGGGGGACAGGACAGGGCCACAGAGACCATCGCTGACACGGGTTGTGGCAACCTCCGGTACCTCTTTTGCCAGAGACGGGTGGTGAGGATAGATGCTCCCTGGTGACACTCACTGTGGACAGGGATGCAGTGTGGAAGGCAACATATCAGGGGGAATGGCTGAGGGGTGGGGGTGGGTTTGGGGAGGCATGTGGAGGGTGGAGCTGAAGTGCAATTCAGGGTCACCATGTTGCCTGTTGGATCTGGATGGGCAAGGGAATACTCACCTTGCTAACATATCTTCTCTTTTCTTCCCTGCACAGAATGATTTTCGGAGTACACCAGGAATGCTCGCTATCTGCTTGGTCACAGCTGCAAGGTGGCGCCGGAGCGTGGAGACTCTCTGCGAGCTCTCACACACAGATCCTCTCCCCACATCTCCTATTACCGTTCTAATCTCTTCAAACTTAATTCTAAAACTAACGCTATCACTAACCTTTGTCCCATGTATTTTCTTTTCATGTACGGAATGATCTGTCTGAATTGTACGCAAAATGATAGTTTTCACTGTACCTCGGTACACATGACAATAAATCCAATCCAATCCGTTGTGGACGCACGGAGGCTGAAGCTACAGGGCCTGCTTGGGGACTACCCTGCACAGGAGAAGTCTGTCCCAGAAGAGCAAAGGCCAGCCAATGAGGCTGGAGAGCCGGCGTCCAACAGGCTGAGGAGGAGGTGCGAAGGAGGTGCTGCAGGTCATGTTTATACTGTCTGCGCCTGTCCTTCGAGAACCGCATGTGCCAACCAGAGACTCCAGTTAGCCAGGGAGACCATGTGCCAACTGTGCTAGATGGTGACACACTTGGCAGCTCCGAGGTATGGAAGAGGACACCCGCTCTCAGTGTCCATCAAGGTGATGGTCACCCTGAATCTCTGGGTCTTTCCAGGTGCCGAGCGGGGATCTGTCTGGAATATCGCAGACATCTGTACACAGCTACATACATGCTGTGAAGGATGCCCTATTTACCCGGCAACAGACTATGTGAATTTCAATCTGGACCAGGCCCACCAGGATGGCTGGGCAGTGGGATTTGCTCTAGAGAGATGGTGGGTCATTTACTGGATAAGCTGTCCTACAAGACGGCCTCGCACCTCTGACCCCGTTTGCCGCCAGCTCTGAGGGTGAATTCAGGTGGAACATCCAATTGTCCTGGGGGCCCTGCCCATGCCATCCTCCAACACCCGTACCCCAAACCACCAACGTTCCCCCCACCCCTCCCCAAACCCGGCACTCCCTCTTCACACAGCCCAATCCATCCCTCACATCCTTCAGACAGAGGATTGAGTCAGGTCGCAGATTTGGTGCAAGGGTGTTTCATCGTGACTATTTATAGTATTGTGCCTGCCCACTACCCCTAACCCGCACAAACTTAACGGGTGTCTAAATTTCTTATCTTACATGGCCTACTGCTCCTTCTGGGTGTTACCCCAGACAGCACATCAGACGTGGAGGCAGCCTGCTGCATATCACTTCTTCTGACCTGAGGTGCTTTTGGTGACTATCCTCTGGAGGGCCTGGATCTGGTTGTGTCCAGCTGACCTTCAGGTGTAACAGGTGAAGAGGTGCCACATTGCACTGCAAGCTGCCCACCAGATGTGTCAGTGTCAAGTGGGGGTGATCCAGAAGCGCTGAGGTGTTCCAGCACCTCCTCTGCGGCAGTCATCGGCATGGATCCCGTTACTTCCTCCTCCCTTAGAGTGCTCGATGGCCCCCGGGCATCTCCATTGACAGGAGGTGAGGCTGGAGTGAGCTCCACAGGCTCCATCTTCACTGACCACTGCCAGTCCTGGAGGCCCGCTCTCAACCAAGGTCTTGATGCCTTCAGTCTCGGAGCACTGACTACGAAGGCCACCAGCTATCCACCCACTGTGCTGCATGCATCCGAATGTCTAACACTGTGCGTTTGCTGTCTCCACGCCCCCCCCCCCGGCCCACCCCCCACCAGGAGAATGTGGCTCACAACTGCAGGGAGAGGGAAAACACTTTAGGGGGTCCGCAGGTCCTGCAGCCTCTCACCACAGCGGAGCAACGGTCATTGGATCTGATAGGTGGGCACAGAGAGAGGGCAGTCACTGAGATGGAGGTCGGCATCGGGCGAGCAAGTGAGACCCCACTGAGTCGCAGTTCCCCATGGCACGCGTGTCACCATCCCCACCACCACCGCACTCCTCCTTCACCACCCCCACCACCACCTCCCCCACACCCCCCCCACCACCACCACCCAACCACTACTCCCGCACCCCCCCCACCACCCCGACACACCCCTCCACCACCACCCGCCACCCCAACCTGCAGTCCAATCATGCGTCATGTCTTGTGTCTTGCAGGATCTCCTGCTGATCAGCGGGCCCCTCTGGAGTCCCCCAACCCCAAATGAAGAGCTGTGAGGAAGAGGACGAGGACATCGACCCGCAGCCCAAGACACCCAAGAGCACCGGTCTGGGGATGAGAAAGACCCCCCGTCACAGCAGTCCCCAACACCCTCTATCATCCCAGAGACACTCACCTTGGTTGTGCATGTTAGCGAAGAGGCTCCTGGGGCACTATCTGGTGCGCACCACACACATGCAGTGGTACATCAGGTGGAGGTAGGAATCCCTGACAGAGCCGATGGTTGGAGGGCAGCCTGACCTCAGGCACTAGCTGCCGTCTAGATGATTTTCTGACCGTTGGAAAGGGCAGTCCCATTCATAGTGGAGAAGCTGTCGCTGAGCCAGGGACTACATGAGGGGTTGTCAGCGAGCATCCAGCGCCTGCAGATGCAGTTGGAGGAGTCCAACCACGTGCAGGAACAGGAGGTGGTGTTGACCATGCATGTCACCCAGGCCAACACCACACAGGTGGTGTCCGTGGTGGAGACCACGGACTTGGCAATGCTCCGGGCCATATCGGCAGCTCTACGCTGCCTGGCTGCTAGACACCGCCCAGAGCAGTGAATCAGTGGCCATTTTGCGTAAGTTTTCCTGGCGTAAAACTCCACCGTTTTCGTGCCAGCGTGGGGACTTAATCTCCCAAACGGAGAATCCAGCCCCAGATCAGTCCATAAGTCCATCTGTCTATAAGAGGGTCGTTTAGGAGTCTGGTAACAGTGGGGAAGAAGCTGTTTTTGAATTTGTTAGTGCGTGTTCTCAGACTTCTATATCTCCTGCCCAATGGAAGAAGTTGGAAGGGCGAGTAAGCCGGGTGGGAGGAGTCTTTGATTCTGCAGAACAGGGCAGAACAGGGTGGCATCACGCCACCTGGACAGCCAAGCAATAACCAGACCCATCCAGGTCTGGTCATCCCAGAATATGGCCACCAAAGGGGACCCTGGTCACAGGGCGGGAATCGCAGCAGGCCATCTCCACACCTGATGTACCACCTGGTGATCCATCTTGGCATAGCGTTAGGGCCCGCAATGCCAGAAATGTAGACATCAGTTAAGTTGGCATGTGTGCAGCACATAGGATAGCGCTAGGGGCTCGGGCAAAAATCTGTATATATATGTTTACAGTTTCACAATAAACACATAATCACAGCGGCACAGTGGCACAGTGGTTAGCACTGCTGCCTCACAGTCCAGGGTCCCAAGTTCAATTTGGGTGACTGTGTTTGTGGAGTTTGCACTTTCTCCCCGTATCTGCGTGGGTTTCCTCCGGGTGCCCTGGTTTCCTCCACAGTCCAAACATATGCAGTTTAGAGATTGCCCCTTAGGGTGCAAAAGAAGGTCAGGACGGGTTACTGGGTTATGGGGATAGGGTGGAAGCATTGGCTGAAGTTGGGTACTCTTTCTAAAGGTTGGTGGAGACTCGAAGGGCTAAATGGCCTCCTTCTGCACTGTAAATTCTATGATCTATGATCTATGTTTCAATCTGCCTTGGTGTTCTGTCAGAAGAATGTGAGGGATGGGCTGTACTGGGCTGCACTGGCTACAGAGGCGGAGTTGAGGGCGGGAGGGTAGATGGGCGGACATTAGAGCTGGGCATGGGTCTACAACTCCAGTTAAGCCAGCGCTCATCACTGTAGTACCACATCACCACACCACCATCCCTCTCCACCCCATCCATGCAACTCGCCCCCCACCCCCAACGTCCCCACCGCCGCCACCCCAAAGTTCGGTGGGACCATGCGATAGAACGGCCAGCTCGCATGCAGGAATCACCCAGGTGGACATTGGAAAGTGTTAACATGGGCAGAAGTCAGACATTGTCAAATGGTGCAGAGCACCAGAGCTCATCGCAGAGCTGATTATCATCCTCCATCCCATGGACCAGACCCGTTGTTACTGCCAACTCAGGTCCCACACCTCGTAGTGAGGCAGGTTAGAATCATGGAGGGGCTGCAAGGGGTGGGGGGAGCAGGGCATAAGGACGGTTTCATGGAAGGGGGTAGTCGGCTGGGGTAGTCGGCTGGGAGAGTGATTGGATGTCCATGCTGCCAGTCAGATATGCTAATCAACCAATGTGGAGGTGATTAGAGCGTCCCATGTGTGTTGGCCCTGGTGCGCACATTGTGTAGTCTCCTGTGCCTGCCGAGACCCTATATCCTGCCCATTCTCAACATCCTTCTCATCCTCCTCGTCGGACGAGGCTTGGCATTGATCCTCCTCCAGCATGTTGCCCATCTGCTGTGCAATGTTATGGAGGATGCAGTAGGCCACCAGGATGTGGGAAACTGTCCTAGCGCTATACTGGATGGCCCCTTCAGAACCGCATCTTCAGGATGCCGAAGCACCGCTTGATCATGCACCTGGTGGCAGCATCAGCATCGTTATAGTGGGTCTCCATGTCGTTCTGTGGCCTCCGGATAGGCGTCATCAGCCACAACTGCAGCAAATAACCCCTGTCACCCAGGAGCCAATCCCTCAGCCAGGGGTACGGCTTGAAGAGGTCAGGAATCGTTGAGTGTGCCAGGATGAAGGCGTCGTGCACACTGACTGGTATCGGGTGCCAACGGGCATGATGCACAGCTGATCGTCACACACCAGTTGCACGTTCATCGTGTGGAACTCCTTTCAGTTTGTGAAGACTGCCATGGCACCGGCAGTGCATCACATCGATCACCACCTGGACCTAGGGCATCTTAGCGATGGCAGCGAACCGTGCTGTCCGGGCATCTTGGCGGGCTTGGCCCACATTGAATTTAATATATTGTGCCGACAAGGCACACAGGGCCTCCCTGATGGCACGGGATGCACCTGTGCACCGAGGTCTGTGATATTCCAGACAGGTCCCCACTCGGCGTCTGGAAGGACCACCAGTTGCTGGTGTCCTCCCCCATAACCCCTGCGCCATGATCTGGGAGAAATGTCGCTCTGTCCCCCTGCTCAGCCAGAGCCTTCGATGGCATACCCAGTCCGGCAGGTCCTCGAATGACAGGCACTGCTGGTACACCTGAGGCCTCACACGGTGCCTCCTTCCCACCTCTTCTTCATCCTGTTGGGCAGCTGGCTTCCCATCCTCACTGTCTACCTCTTGTTCCTCTGGGGCAGACTCTGCTGCTGCAGGGCCCTCCTCCCGGGCAACTCCTGCACATACAGCCTGAGTGCATCCCCTGGCGTTGTGGCGACTAGGATGAAGACCATCATCCTGGTTCAATTCCGAAATCCACTGTCTGGAGGGGATGAAAGTCAGACATGTCATCATGGTGTCTATTCCCATGCCCAATCAGGTCCACTGGGCTACACGGGCATACCCCCCTCCCCCCCACCCACGCAACCCCGCACCCACCCCGGCCGTTTCCCAGACCTGGCAGAGGACCCCTCCCCCAGCCGGCCCTGCAAGTGGCAGAACCAGCAGCCTATGGTTGTGTCTCTGCATATCCTACCACCTTCTCTCTCACATCAGCCACGGCGCCTGTTCCCAGATTTTTGAAACCACAGGTGAAACATGAAACAGGTCATTTCCTCCTGGTGGTGACGGAGCATCGTGGAGGCCCCAGAGAATACTGGGTCAGGGCCGTTAATGATATGCAGACTGCGTTTACTCACATTTCCCATTTCAGGGAAGGTCATTCCATATTGCCAGGGAGTAAATATTTCAGGGTTAACGTTGCTAATGTCAAAATAGAGATGAGAGGATTGAAAGGTGAAGTTAGAATCATAGAAAGGTTGCAGCAGAGAATGAGGCCATTTGGCCCATTTGTCTATGCCAGCCCGGGGGCACCCAGATGCCCATTCTAATCCCATCTTCCTGCACCCGGTCCATAGCCCTGTAGCTTAGAGCACTCAAGGTGCAGATCCTGGTACTTTTTAAACAGTTTGTGTTGAGCTTTATTGAAAAAGTGTAATAGACCAAAGCCCGAGGTAAGATTGTAAGTAGGATGAAGAATTGAAGTGCCAAGCACCAAGAAGCTAGAGATTATAAAAGCGCTTGGGCTTGTGGTGCAATGGTAGCGCGTCTGACTCCAGATCAGAGGCTTGCGTTTTCAATCACGTCAGTCTCATGGCAGCACAGTAGCACAGTGGTTAGCACTGTTGCTTCACAGTGCCAGGGTCCCAGGTTCGATTCCCGGCTTGGGTCACTGTCTGTGTGGAGTCTGCACATTCCCCCCGTGTGTGCGTGGGTTTCCTCCGGGTGCTTCGGTTTCCACCCACAGTCCAAAGACTTGCAGGTTAGGTGGACTGGCCATGATAAATTGACCTTAGTGTCCAAAAAGTTAGGTGGGGTTACTGGGTTACCGGGATAGGGTGGAGGTTGGGCTTAAATGGGGTGCTCTTTCCAAGAGCCGGTGCAGACTCGATGGGCCGAATGGCCTCCTTCTCCTTCTATGATTCCATAAATTGGAAATGTTCAACAGAGTGTTGACTTTACAGGCATTTGGTTTCCTCAGTGTAGAAAAGGCCACAATCTCAGCAGTGAATACTGCACCCTAATTTGGAGGGAGTACAGAAGGAGTGTTTGCATGGGGCCCTAGACAATGGCGTACTAGGTGATGAATGGAAACATATTGCACCTTTTGATCAGGTGCTCCTGCTTCTTTCTATTCCTCTTTCCAATTCATTTGTTCTGTTCTCTTTTAAATGTTGCTCACCTGAAATATCTTTTATTTCTAAGGAAGGGTATATACCTGAAACAACATCTAATTGACAACCTCTTGACAAAAGCTGCCTGACCCACTTAGTTTTGCCACGTAATCTGTTTTTGTTTCATTAACATTTCACACTTCGACAAACGCAACATTTTGGTCATCTGTTTCCATTCAACCAGGTTTGAAAAAAATGTATTTAATGTTTCAGTTGTTTAACATTTCTGTTGTTGTTTCCTGTAGATACATAGAGATGATGACACGGCTGAGCTGTAGGAAACTGCTTCTCTGGTGACAGAGCTCCCCCTCTGTGACAGTCCTCGGAAGAATGTCACTTTGAGGAGCAGAAGGGCAGATTTGTCTTCATGCTATTTTGTGCCATACCCTGCTGCTAAGCTTTGTAATTGATATTCTGCGGGGTTGTATTTCACACAAACTCTACATCCTTTTTTAAAGCTTGCATGAATTGACCTGACAGTATCTCTTTAGAAAGGCATGGCATGTGAGTAATTCTGACCTGTGCACCCTGCATGATCTTAATGTGAATGTTCTGCCCACTATAAGATGGGGTGACAGAACAACACCAACTGCAAATAGTCAGATCCCAGCTCCTTAAGTTATGAAAGCCATGGGGAGGCTGAATTAAAAAGCAAAAGAAGCTACTGTTCATAAGTGCTTCATTAGTTTAGCTCCTCATACTTGGTGGAATTCTTGGCTGTAATCATTTGTACCCCTATTAGCGCTCAGATTTATTTGTTTATTGACTTGACTTCTCTGCTCCTATTCCAGAACCCACCCCAGCCAGAACAGGGATCAAATCCTGTACTATTGATATCAATTTAATTCACACCACCCATCCAACCGATTGAGCTAACTGGCCCTTCTAAGTTATCTGAGTTGCTATGGCAACATGCACTTTTACACCCATGAAGCTCTGAACAGTGGTGGTACAGTTCGATTTCTTTCCATCACCAGGAATCTTCCCTCCTGCCACTGGCATATATTGGGGGGATTTGCAGGTTGATAGTTTGGCTGCATAATGAACACATTTTCCTTGGCCATCAAGAGTGGGACTCGAGTTTCTGGCTCAGACCCAGGCATTTGTTAGAATGGCAATGATTATTTAACAGTAGATAACCTTCACTTCAAGTGACACATTTCAAATACACATGGGGGTGGGGGGGGGGGGGGGGGGGGGGGTGCAGTGTAGTGGCATTGTCACTGGATTAATAATCCAAAGACCCAGGGCATTGCTTTGGGGACCTGGGTTCAGATCCCATCATGGTAGATGATTGAATTTGAATTCGGTAAAATCTGGAATTAAAAGTCTAATGATGACCATGGACATAATTCTCCGGCCTCATTACGCTCTCGTTCATGGCCAATGAATAGCGGGAGAGGTCAAAAACAAGATTCGCGTCGGGCAGCAAACAATTGCGATGTAACCGGCCTGCTCCCGGAGGCAAAATCAGGATCTCGCGTGGTGAGAAACCAATTATCAATACATAAGCCCCATTTCCATACAATTAGTGGGAGCCACCCCATATCCAACAGCCTCCCGTCATTCAGCGGCCTCCCCAGTAAGTGCTCACACTGGCGGCGATTAGTACTCCTTTTTAAAAACGTGAACCTGGGGGAAGGGCTTCTGTGGGGAGCCAAAGAGGTGAGTAGACATCTTTGCTCACAGGCAATGACCCCGGGGGGTGCTGGGATTGCCACCCCAGTGCTTGATGGGTACCCTCAGCTGGGGCTGGGGGGCTCTCAGCAGGGGGTAGGGATCCTCTGCAGGGGTGGGGCACCATGGGAGCATGGGGGTAGTGGCCTTGGAGGGGAAACTGGGAGGGGGGGGTAACTTCTCAAAGCACCACCATGTATGTGCAGCATGGCAGCACAGTGGTTAGCATAGATGCTTCACAGCTCCAGGGTCCCAGGTTCGAATCCCGGCTTGGTTCACTGTCTGTGCGGAGTCTGCACGTTCTCCCATTTCCTCCGGGTGCTCTGGTTCCCTCCCACAGTCCAAAGATGTGCAGGTTAGGTGGATTGGCCATGATAAATTGCCCTTAGTGTCCAAGAAGGTTTCGGTGGGGTTACTGCGTTACGGGGATGGAGTCGAGACATGGGCTTAGTAAAGCTCTTTCCAAGGGCTGGGGAAGACTTGATGGGCCGAATGGCCTCCTTCTGTACTGTAAATTCTATGCTTCGATAATTCTATGTCAACCCCTGGATCGTTTAACCGTTCCGGGGGCAACCCATGTCCCTGCCCGTCTGCCCCACCCTTAACCCCCACTGACTGCTGAGGCCAATGGCTGTGCGGCTGAAGGCTATTGTCAATAGGGAATTGGCAATCGTGATGAAGTGAGCACTTCACTCATGCCAAGTGGATTCCCGTGGGTGGGTGGGCCATGTTACATAGATGATTTGGAGTTGGGGACCAAGTGCAATGTGTCCAAGTTTGCAGACGACACTAAGATGAGTGGTAAAGCAAAAAGTGCAGAGGATACCGGAAGTCTGCAGAGGGACTTGGATAGGTTAAGTGAATGGGCTAGGGTCTGGCAGATGGAATACAATGTTGACAAATGTGAGGTTATCCATTCTGGTATGAATAATAGCAAAAGGGATTATTACTTAAATGACAAAATATTAAAACATGCAGCTGTGCAGAGAGACCTGGGTGTGCTAGTGCATGAGTCGCAAAAAATTGGTTTACAGGTGCAACAGGTGATTAAGAAGGCAAATGGAGTTTTGTCCTTCATTGCTAGAGGGATGGAGTTTAAGACTAGGCAGGTTATGCTGCAATTGTATAAGGTGTTAGTGAGGCCACACCTGGAGCATTGTGTTCAATATTGGTTTCAGGTTAAAGTCTGCTGAATGGTGCTTTTGGCGGCCTGTTTTTCGGTGGCTGCAGTGCTGAGAAACACTCTGTTATCCAACGGCACTTTGCTGTTCTTGTGGCCTCAGGAAGATTCTCACCACTGAGGTCGCACTTTGAGGGATTTAGTTTTGTCTGGCAGCCCTGCTATCTCCCCCCCCCCCCTCCCCCACCTTTCAGACAACTCCCATGCTTTTTGACTCCCCCCAACTTTGTGGAGGACCCTGGGAACCCCCCTTACTGTGCCAAATTGGAAAATCCCTCCCCCTCCGGGCCTGACCCTTGGCAGTGCTAATCTGGCCCCTAGAACCCTGGCACTGCCTTCCTGGCACACTAGCACCCTGGCAGTACCACTCTGCCTGAGTGTCCGGCTGGCAGTGCTGGATGCCAGCAGGAGTGCCGGGGTGCCATCTTGCTCTGTCACCAACTACAGGGGGTCTCCAGTGCCCTGAGAGACCTCCCCACATATCATTACGCCTGTTCCACATTTGAGGTGAGTTCTCCCAGAACTCCTTTAAATATTCTGATTGAGATCTCGGCCAGCGAGGGTGAAATCCAGATCGTGCCGGGTGGAATACGTCAGGTGACTCATGATCGGCCCAGTGCAGAACCCGATTTGGGGCTTGCACGTGATTCCTCCGGTGTGCCCGGATCCATGCCGGATGCAACGGGGTTGCTGAATTGTGCCTAATGTCCTGTAATTATTTACCAAAATTCATTTGGCTTGTCCTTTAACCCATAAACATGGTTTGAAATAAGGATGATCTAATTTTTAGCACGCCATAATTACCGCCTCTGCAGCCACAGTGTCTGTCTGTCTATTAAACCAGGATTTTTAAAAACCTCACTGCAGCAGATATATACACACCTTAACCAAGGCTTTTAATAATTACTGAACCAAATACATACAATACAATATATATCTTAAATTCTTGTATTCATCACAACCCATTCTCACATGATTGTAACACCGTTCATAGGGGTCTTTGCAACCAGAGTAGAGGGAAGCAGTAGCATAGATATCAACCACCCCATTCGCGAGGTAACACATGGGTTCTGCTGCAGATGACTCAGATGATGATTTCAGTGGACAACATCCAGAAAAAGGTCGATGAAAATGCAAACAAAAATATTTGGTGCATGAGCATGCATGCCAGAAAGCCCTTTAAAGGAACATGGGACAGTCTGAATCCAACATGATACAGGGTTTTGCACAGAGCTGAGAGTTCATTTATTATGCTGTGGGTAGCCAACTCTCTGAGAACACTCAGAGGGACCTGGCCTGCTGCGGATTCAGGCGCAATGGGTGAATCGCGTGAGAGCCCCAAATTGGGCTAGCAAGCCATTGGGGATCCCCAGGTGGTCAGGGACAGGGCAGGGTAGTATCCTGGAATTCCCCTGGCACCTGGGTGCCCTGGCACTGCCAGTGGGGCACTGCCTGTGTGCACAGGTGGCACTGGCAGGGTGCCAGATGGCAGGGCTAGTGTGCCCAGGTGCCTGGTTGGCACTGCCAGGGGTTGGGCCCAAGGGACCTTCCGGTTGGAGGGGGGGGTGGTAAGGAGGGGTTCCCGGGTGCTTTTACAAGTTTTGCGATGTGAAGGGGAGGTTAATAAAGTGGGGTTGGCTGAAAGGAGGCGGGGAGGAGATCGGGGTTGCCAATCCAAACGGCGACCTTACCTGCAAACAGCCATTCCTGTTGGTGAGATCAGCTTGCCAGCAGGAAATCTGTCTCAGTGTGACCTCAGCGAGGAGAAACTCCCCAAGGCCAAAGAAAACAGCAAAGTCACATTGATTATAAAACTTGTCTCAGTAATTGTGGCCATAACATCTATCATAGATTGTTTTAAAAATACATCTGATTCACTAATGTCCTTTAAGGAAGGGAATCTGCTGTTATTACTCAGTCCGGCCTACATGTGACTCCAGACCCACAGCAATGCAGTTGATCCTTAACTGTCCTCTGAAATAGCCTAGCAAGCCATTTAGTTTCGGGGCAATTAAGGTTGGACAACAAACTTTGGTTTTGCCAGCTACATTCCCATTTTGCGAATGAATAAAGAAAAAAAAATTAAACAATTTAAATTCCACTATTTAAAAGGACATTCAAAATATGCAAATTGAAGGAGTTGAAGGTTTGAATGAGAGAGAATAAATGTTCCGATTGAAAACGGAGGTTTAAAGGCAATGCCTTCCTGGAAATGCTGTTGAGAGTTTAAAGGGTTGGAAGCTTCTTCTGTACCAACTGGAGAAAGAAGCTGGCTCAAATAAATCATTGTTGCAGGTTGTCTGGAGGTCAGCAGCAGGCGCATGGTGCTACACTCCTGGGTACAAAGCAGCAAGTAGCTCAATGAACTAAACAGGGGGAAATAAAATATGGTGTCACATTCACCTACATCCTGATGTGTGTATAACCCTAAAAATGTAGTAGTGCTGTAGACCCCCGAGAGGCAACCTCCACCCATCACTAAATGTTAGAGTGTCCCCCACCTCCCACAACCGCGGCATGAGGCTGATCCGGCCCCACATCCATCTATCCTTGTAGACATCTCCCCCCATGAGCATACCCCGCTATGCGGTCTCTGAGGGCCCCCCCTTTCAGAACCGCCCTTCACTCTTACCTTTCATAATCCCCCAATCATACCCCTCTTCACCCCCACCATTCATACCCACTTCATGGGCATGGCCCCCCTCAGGCCATCCCTTAACAGTGCAAATCTGGCACCCGGGCACTGCCCCTGGCACTGCCAAGGTGCCAGGTTTGCACTGCCAGAGTGACCGGGTGCAAGGTTGGCACTGCCCTTCCCTGTCCCTGACCATTGGCGGGGGAGCTACAATGGCCATCAAACCATCCAACATGACCATAATACCTGGTCTCTGCTTGTGGAGGCCAGTACTAATCAGCCCCCAAGTAAGGCCTTGCCAGTGTGGTCGGTGGCTACTGGGAGCCGGGAGAATGCGATAGCGAATAGGTTGCACATATTTAAATGAGACTAATGGTTCATTTAAATATGATTACCTGGACCATCGCCAAGAGAGGGCCTAATCCAGATCGCGTCGGGCATAGCAGGTTGGGTGACTTGCAATGGGATCGGCGCCAGGTACAATGAGGTGGGCAAATCGCGCCCTATGTTAATAGGTGATCACACACCCTTTATTGGATTTTGTTCAAGTGACACGGGTCCCCTCACTGGTTGGAGAACCAGCGGGAACTCCACTTCACTTCTGATGGGGAGGCCTGCTCACCCGACTCTTAACTGCCAGAATCAGGCCTCCCAGGAAGGCAGAAATGCCGCCTCTGGGAGCTGCCAGCCAATAAGAGGCCAAAAGCTCTCCATCGCTGCCATTGCCAAAGGTGGCTGCTGCTGGTAATGCCATGAGTCCCACCTCCAAGATCACTCTGGGTTCGAGGATACAGGTGAGTAAGGAAGAGATGGGTGTGGTGGGGAGGGGGTCACTGGTGGGTGAAGTGTGTTGGAGGAAAGGGCAGGGGCTGGCACTCTCTCTTCCTAATGCCTGATCGCTCGATCAGGCACAGAGTGCCTGTCAATGAGTGCCCTCCCTCCCCCACTCACCACCATGAGGCCATAGGTAATCCTGATAGGATTTATTGGGCGTCCTTCAGGGGGCAGGATAAAGCTCTGTGAGTTTTAAAGAATCTCTGATCCCATTAAATTTTATGGGCTCAGGGATAATTGGCATTAAGTGGCTCATCGATGAGTCTAATTATCTTCCTGCTGCCCTTCAACCACCATGGTTACTCCAGATGGCTCCACAGAATCCAGTCTATTGCAAGGCTACAGGGATCATAGGGCAGGAAATGACTTTCTCTTATACAAGTGGCTCTTTTGAAAGTAAGATGGAAATGCTTTGCTGGGAAATAACTGGCAGAGACTCCACACTATTATTCCTGAGCTGGTTCCACTTATCGTTGAACCATCTCAACCAAATAATAATAATAATCTTTATTAGTGTCACAAGTAGGCTTACATCAACACTGCAATGAAGTTACTATGAAAATCCCTTAATTGCCATATTCCAGCGCCTGTTTGGGTACACTGAGGGAGAATTCAGAATGTCCAATTCACCTAACCTGCACATCTTTCGGGACTTTTTATGGGAGAAAACCGGAGCGCCCGGAGGAAACCCACGCAGACATGGGGAGAACATGCAGACTCCGCACAGGCAGTGACCCAAGCCGGGAATCGAACCCGGGTCCCTGGCGCTGTGAAGCAACAGTGCTAACCACTGCGCTGCCGTGCCACCCAAATTGCGAACAGGAATCATACAAAACAGCTTCTTCAGGAAGACAGGTTTGCATTTCCAGTCATGCATCTAATCAGAAGAATGCTAATCAGTGAAATTGGAATAATACTTCAGTTACATTGCATTGGATTTTAGTTAAAAAATGGACTTCAATCTTGAAATATTTTGGGTGCGGGGTGGTTACAAGCTGATGATGGGGAACATTGGATTCCATCACCACATGTCAGAAAATCAGGGGTGTACACACTGGTTTGCAGTTTTCCAATATGTGTTGCAGCTAGCAGCCAAATACACTGCCACCAGCATACACTGCCCTCTTGGTGTCTCGTTACGATATTAGATATTTCCAGACAACCCATTCAGAAACTTTAGCGTCTGGTTACAAGCTGGACAAGCAGTGACAAGGAGAGGCGTACCCGAGCTCGATCACATTGAATTAAATAGTGCTGCATGTTTATGGCACAGTGCCATTCGTGACAATATACTGTGCAACTGCTGAAATGAAAGAGGCATTCACAGGTCAATGAGCCACCAAGGTAACAATTACATTTGTTTCTTGGAGTTCTGCTGCAACTAGATATTTCTGAATGCGAGTTCAGCATGTGTTCTGCACATGCCTGTCCTTCCATAAGAGCTGGGGCAACTGATTCACTGAACCTTTGTTCTGGAATAGTAAATAGTTCCATTCCATAAATATGTAGGTGGTCGCTGAAACTTTGGGAAGAGTCTTGAACCCCAAGTATGTGTGAGCTGGTGGAAGGCGGGAGATAAAAAATGGTTAAATACTGAAAACCACATCCAACCCTCTGACTTCCAGTTTTAATGGAGGTGGGTTGAAGGGCAGGTGACTTATTTGCTCTTTGAGGTGGGTTGGTAATCCTTTAGAAGAGGAGACCCCACCACCGATCTCTGACTCCCTCCATCCTCGCAGTCATCCCCGACTTACATGGTATCCTGCTTCCTGGTTGTGTTCCCACCTGGTAGCCAGGCATTCCGGAAATCTATCCCTCACCATACCCAGCTTCCCATCTCTTTATGGCACCGAATAAATATTGGAGGCAATGTCTGATAAATAAATGTGAATACTTCAGAATAATTCATGTTCATTTTAGCATAACCACAGGTTAGACCTGGGGCAGTTGCGTCGTGGCCTTGTCACTAGTCTGGTGAACTAGAGACCCAGGATAAATCTCTGGAGATCATGGTGCGAATCTCACTAGGGCAGATGGTAGAATTTGAATTCATTAAAAATCTAGAAATAAAAGTGTAATGGTGAGACCATTGTCGTAAAAACTCATCTGTGTCACAGATACCCTTTAGGGAAGGAAATCTGCCATTCTCACCAGGTCAGGCCTACATGTGGGCCTACATTGTGAAGATGGTGACTCTTAAATACCTCTGAAATGGCCTGGCAAGCCACTCAGTTATGTTAAAAAGGAATGAACTGAACAGGCCACCCTACAGTGGCCTAGGCACCAGAAACAACAACAAATCTGTTGACCCTCAAAGTCCTCCGTCGTAACATCTGCAAGCTTGTACCGTAATTGAGAGAGAGTTGTCTCAGGACTAGTCAAACAAAAGACTGACGTAGTCATACTCACAGAACTGAACAGATATTGTCCCAGACATCACCACCTCCGGCAGGACCAATCCAGCGGTAGTGGCAGCGCAGTGATATATGGGAATGGAGTTTCCCTGGGAATTCTCAACATTAACTCAGGACCCCATGAAGTCTCATGGCCTCAGGTCAAACATGGGCAAGGAAACCTCCTGCTAATTACCACGTACCGCCCTCCCCATCCCAGCATCTGATGAATCCATACTCCTCCATGTTGAACGCCACTTGGAAGAAGCATTGAGGCTGGCAAGGACAGAAAATGTACTCTGGATGGGAAAACTTAAACGTCTTTCAAGAGTGGCCCGGTAGCACAACCACAGATCAACTAGCTGACTCCTAAAAGACATAGCTGTTTGACTGGGAACCAAGAAGAGGAAAAAACATATTTGACTTCATCATCACCATACTATCTGTCGCAGTTGTATCTGTCCATGATAATATTATGGATAATAGGATGGTACGGTAAGACAGTGGTTAGCACTGTTGCTCCACAGCACCACGGTCCCAGGTTTGATTCCCGCTTGGGTCACTGTCTGTGTGGAGTCTGCACATTCTCCCCGCTCTGCATGGGTTTCCTCTGGGCGCGCTGGTTTCCTCCCACAAGTCCCGAAAGACGTGTTTGTTAGGTGAATTGGACATTCTGAATTCTCCCTTAAATTATCCCACCTACAAGAATCCCAAGATTCTTAATACTACGGGTGCGGGAGAGTGGCGACTAGGAGATTTTCACAGTAAGTTCATTGCAGTGTTAATGGAAGCTTACTTGTGACATGAATAAAGATTATTATTAATATCGCTAGGAGTGATTTGTGGAGACAGTCACATCTTCACATTGAGGGTGCCCTCCGTCATGTTGTGTGGCACTACTGCTGTGCTAAAGATTTTGAACAGATCTAGCAACTCAAGACAGGTGCTGTGGGGCATCAACAGAAGCAGAATTGTACTCAACCACAATCTGTTAGCCCATGGCCCACTAAATCCCTACTCTGCCATGACCACCATGCCAGAAGATCAGTCTGGTTCAATGAAAAGTGCAGGAAGTTATATATTCATGGTATTTCTAGTGTTTCCTATTAGCTGGCTTGCCGTGGAACAGGGGCATTTTTAGAGATCGATCACAGGCAAACAGGCAGTGGAACATAGCAGCCTGTAGTGTTAACATCTTCAAATAAAGTCCTTCGTTTGTTTGGACTCCTAAGGCCCGCAGACTTAATTTTAAAACCACAACAAAGGGGTTAGGAGCAGCACCAGACATACCCAAGCTGAAGTGCCAACCTGCTGAAGCTACAACACAGGACTACTTGCGTGCCAAACAGCAGAAGCAGCAAGTGATAAATAGAGCTAAATGCTTTCACAGTGAATGGATCAGATCTAATCAGACTGCCACATCCAGTCATGAATGGTGGTGGACGATTAAACAACTCATTGGAGAAGGAGGGTCCACAAATATCCCCAACCTCAATGATGGACTTGCCCAAGCACATCTGTTCAAATGATAAGTCTGAAACATTTGCAATAATCTTCGGCCAGAGGTGTTGAGTGGGTGATACATCTCAGGTTCCTCTGTAGGATCCCAGCATCATAGACGCCAGTCTTCAGCCAATTCAATTCATTCCATATTGTTATCTGTAAAACTTCAGACACTCAGACCAATTTATTATTCAAACGTTTTACCCAGGTTCCCTTATTTGCGAGGTTGTCTCAGGGCCTCTGTCTGTGAAGGTTGGTCTCACACACTGCTTCCTTCTGTCCTCTGGACCATTGTCAAATCCCCTCTATTGCCTCTGCATCGAGTCTTCGCTGGTGAGGATCCTGGCAATCGATTCTTATTCCCCTCTTCACGTCTTTCTAAAAGGTTCTCTGGCCCTCAGCCAATGAGGTCTCAGGATGGGGGTCGCAACATCCAATGGAGTTGCCGATTGCAACTCCATAGGTCACTGGGAACCCACCCACCAGGCGTCCATCTTCAGGTATTGTCCGCACTTAACCTTACACTATCCATGGTGAACGGCGGGAAATCTTTGTGCCAGAAAGTCTAACTTCATCTAGGCAATTCACAAAATCGATACATTTGAATGGGACCGATTATCTCCTGATGTCCTGTTTACAGGGTAGGCCCAGATTTATCCCAACTGTCTGATTCTGCTCAGTGGATTTGAACTTTGCTGTTCAAATTCACATCAGGCCTGCCTGTGGGGTGAATGTGGTTGAATTTAAAATGTCCAATTTTTAATTTAAAGTGTCCAATTGGATCGGGCCTAAAATTCAGGCCATTATCCATTTTACCACAGTCCCTCCTCTTGATCCAGCGAGCATCAAAGAACTGGATTACACAACAAAGATACCAGATGAGCAAGTATCAGAATCTTGGACAAACAATCCTACTCCCTAACCCAACATACATACATTTCATAGACATCATAAATAAAATATAAAATTAAACTGCTTATGTACAAAATGCAACGGTTGAAATTACAAATAAATACAAAGATAATAAATGCACCAAACAACAAACCAAACAAAACAAAATTTTCAGATGCGAGAGTCCTTAATACATCTCGTTACGGTGCCGGGTCAGGGCTTCTACATCCAGGCTTCGCATCAGTTTCCTTTTTCAGTGGACGAGCTTTATCGTGAGGATGCTTAAATAGACAGCCATGAGCAAGATACCTATTACAGTCAGGTGGCAGACCCATGGTTGTATTTGAATGTTGGAGCCCCAATCCCAGAAATCCTCCCACAGGTAGTGGTCTCACTACTATTTCTTTTGATTTCCCCCATTTGTTGCACTACTTTGACGAGGGTCTTGTGTGCTGTGGCCAAGTGTCTGAATTTGTTGTAATTTCTCTGTCAGAAGTGTTATCCCGGTGTTGTATTTTTTTAAAGTACTCTCCCAGAGTCTGCTCGAGTTCCTCACTAGCGTTCATCACCACTTACTCTCTCCTATGTATATCTACTAGCTCAATCAAACCTATCCTAGTGGGAATGTGTGGCCTGATGCAGAAAGTGCTGTTGGTGATGTTGTATGTTGATGCCCAAGCTGGTAACGTCCCAGCAAGGTTGTGACACAGTATTCTCCCTCCTCCTATATGCCACCCAGGTGAAATCACTTTCCAGATTCCGAATTTCCAGGGTACAATTTAGATCAATACTTGTCCTGAATCCACACAAGACATGCTTGTTCAAATATATCGGGTGAGGACACACAACTGCTCTGTCCATCTGCTCACATTTGTCCAGACTGGGACCGATTTAAAAACCTTGTAGCTAAATGCACGCAGTAGTCAGAATAAGGTCAATGAGCTGACGGCATAAACAGAGATAAATAGCTATGATTTGGTGGGGATCACTGAAACGTGGTTGCAGGAGGACCGGTACTGGGAGTTAAACGTCCAAAAGTATAGACAGGATGGAACAGGAGGTGGAGTTGCGTTATTGGTTAAAGATGACATCAAGGCCACGGCGGCACGGTGGCGCAGTGGTTAGCACTGCTGTCTCATGGTGCTGAGCACCCGGGTTTGATCCCGGCCCTGGTTACAGTCCGTGTGTAATTTGCATATTCTACCCATGTCTGTGTGGGTCTCACCCCACAGCCCAAAGATGTGCACGTCAAGTGGATTGGCCATGCTAAATTGTCCCTTAATTGGAGAAAAAAATTGGGTACTTTAAATTTATTAATAAAAGATGACACCAAGTCTGTATTAAGAAATGATACTGGTACTAAAGGCCAAGATGTTGAATCGATATGGGTGGAAATAAAAATCAATGGGAAAATCTCCTTGGTAGGAGTAATCTTCAGGCCCCCGAGCAATACTTCGAAAGTGGGGCATATTATAACCAAGAAATAATGAGGGCATGTGAGAAAGGCACAATGGTAATCATGGATGATTTTGACATGTAGTTTGACTGGATTAATCAAATTGGCAAGGGTACCCTTGAGGGAGATTTCATAGTGTGCATGAGGGATTATGTCTTAGAGCAGTATGTTATGGAGCCAATCAGGGAGCAGGCTATTTTAGATTTAGAATTATGTAACAAATAAGAGTTGATAAATAGTCTTGTCGTTGTGTGAAAGAGTGATCGCAGCTGATCTCAGCATGCTAGAATTTCAGATTCAAATTGAGCGCGAGACAGCGGAGTGCCTTACTACAATTTTAGCGTTGAATAGAGGGAATTGGACAGGCCTGAGGAAAGAGTTGGCCCAAGTAGATTAGGCACAAATAATTGAGGGTCGTCAGTTGAGGAACAATGGCGGATGTTCAGGGAGATGCTATACACCTCTTAATTAAAGTGCATTCCTGAGAGGAAGAGGAATGTAAAAAGGAGAAAAACATTCCATGGTTAAACAAGGAAATGAAGGAGGACATAAAGGCAAAAACTAGGGTGTACCATACTGCAAAAGCTAGTGATAAGCTGAAGGATTGGGAGAACTTTAGGGGTCAGCAAAAAGCTACTAAAAATAGAATCAAAAGAGCTAAGATGAACCACAAAAGGAAATGAGCAGAAAACATAAACACTGATACCAAGAGCTTCTGTAAGTATATAAGGAGGAAGTAAATGGCTAAAGTAAATGTTGGCCCTTCAGAGGATACTACTGGTGAGGTAATAATGGGAAACACTGAGATGGCAAAGGCACTGAACCAATATTTCGCCTCTGTATTAACGGTAGAAGATAATAAATATTTTCCAAGAACTGCAGTTCATGCAGAGGAACTTAGTGCAATAAACATCACCAGGGAGGAGGTTTTGAATAAACTAATGGGGCTAAAGGCAGATAATCTCTGGGACCTGATGGCCTGCATCCTAGGGTATTAAAGGAGTTGGCAGCAGAGATAGTGGATACATTGGTTATTATATTTCAAAATTACCTGGATTCTGGAATGGTCCCGATAGATTGGAAACACGTTAATGTAACTCACCAATTCAAAAAAGGAGAGAGGCAAAAAAGTAGGAAACTTGAAGCTTGAAGTTGGTGGGGAAGTTGCTAGATTCAATGATTAAGGAGGAGATGGCTGAACATTTGAAAAGACAAAGCTCAACCCACCATTGTCAGCAAGGTTTTATGAAGGGTAAGTCATGCTTGACAAACTTGCTTGAGTTCTTTGAAGATGTAATCAGCTCGGTGGATAATGGGGAACCTGTGGATGTGGTATATTTAGACTTCCAGAAGGCATTTGACAAGCTGTGGCATAAAAGATTGATCCAGAAGGTGAGATCGCAGAGGGTTGGGGGTAGAATACTAGATTGGATTGAGGATTGGCTGACTGACAGAAAACAGAGGGTATGGTTTAATGGGTCCTTCTCTGGTTAGTGAACTGTAACTAGTGTGGTACTGCAGGATTCGGTCCTTGGACATCAATTGTTCACAATCTGTATAAATGAGGGTGCAACATAGCAAAATTTGCGGATGAAACTAAAATACGTGGGAAAGCAGGCGATGCAGATTTTACAGATGGATGTAGATGAGCTAGGAGATTGGGCCAAAATATTGCAGATGAAGTTTAATGTTGATAAGTGTGAGGTTATCCATTTTGGCCGAAAACATAGTCAGGCAAATTATGTAAATGAGAATCAGATTCAAAATATGACTGGCCAGAGGGATCAGGGTGTCTTTGTTCATGAATCGCAGAAAGTCTACATGCAGGTACAAAATGTAATAAGAAAGGCACATGAAATGCTAGCGCTTATTGCAAAAGGACTGGAGTATAAAAGTAGAGAAGCATTTTTGCAATTGTGTTGGTGAGACCACATCTGGAGTATTGTGTCCAGTTTTAGTCTCCTTATTTGAGGAAAGATGTGGAACCATTGGGTGCAGTTCAGAGGAGGTTCTTCAGGTTGATTCCGGGGTTGATGTATGAGGAGAGATTAAATAGTTTGGGCTTTATACTTGCTGGAGTTTAGAAGGATGAGAGGGGATCTGATCGAGGTATATAAAATACGAAAAGAGATTGATAAAGTAAATGTAGACAAAATGTTCCCCCTTGTGAAACAACCTAGAACCAGAGGTCAGTGATATAGGTTGAGAGGTGGTAGATTTAATACTCATATGAGGAGGCACTAATCCTCGCAAAGGGTGGTGAATTTGTGGAACTCGCTGGCCAATAGTGCGGTGGAGTTCGAATCATTAAATAGTTTCAAGAAGGACATAGATATATTTCATTTAAAAAACAATTTAAAGGCATATGGGGAACAGATGGTGAGGTGGCTTTGAGACTAGGAAGAGATCAGCCATGATCTGACTGAATGGCGGAGCAATTTCAAAGGGCTGTATTGCCAACTTCTGCTCCTAATTTCTATGTTCCTATGTTCCCCCTTTTCTCAAGCATGTGCAGTAGGGTCCCATCATATCCCATCCACATTCCCTCTTGTATATTTTTAGTTTCAAAAATCCCTAACACCATCCCTAGTGCAGTCCCCGGGGTTCCTCTACAGCTATCGTTTGACCAGATCCTGATCAGTTGTTGGAATTGGCAGTTAGTGACATTGGCGGGTCTTTTTCCCCAGAACAAGTGTTCGATCTGCTTGTTGCTTATCCAGGATGGAACCTTACCCCCGCTGACCTGGTTGAGGTTCTCCCTCAGCTGCTTGACCATTTACGGCCCATAGATACTGAACAAAGTTCGATTCTGCTGCCTGGCAGCATCCTTCACCCTCCCCTTGACAATCTGATTGATAGTTTAGGCGTGTCCTTCTAGCACAGCAACCAAAAGGCTGCTGGTCTTATTCCCAGCCAAGTCTCCTCGGCGCCCACTGACTGTTCTCATTTTAACATTCCAAGGTCTGTTTAACTTGACGGGTCTAGTCTCTAAGTTTGTTGTCCATAATGTGTTTTGATTGTGGATACTCCTGCATCTTACACAGTTGCTATGGTGTTCAAGATCTCCCTCCTCTTGCATCCCTTCGGCCTGGATCTATTCTCACCCTCGTTTATTCCCATCTTTTTACCCAGTAGGCTATAGGTCAAGTGAAAGTGAGTGGAGAAGGACACCAGACTGGTAGCTGTGTCCAGGCTAGATCAACCACTGCTGCCACCAGTTTGCAGTGTGTGTTGTCGTATACTACCTTCCCCCTATGTTTTAATACCAACCCTCCTTGGGGTGGTTTCAGGACAAGTGGGGAGGGTGAGCCGGCAGTTGACCTCAGCCCATTTCTAATTTGATAACACATGTATTCCTTATTTATGATCATACCAGGACACCTCTGCCTAACTCCATCCCTTTCTCCAGGCCGCGGACTAGACATGCCAGCTCCATAAACCCATGGTTAATGAATCCCCGCCAATCACTCATGAGGGTCACTCTTAGGGAGTAGTAATAGGATTTCTTTTTTAAAAAAATTTTTTATTCTCCTCCTTTTTGACATCTTCTCCCAAATTTACACCCAACAATAACCAATAATCAGTAACGAATGCAATGTTAATCCCCATATCAATAACAACAATCCCATCCTCCCACCCAACCCCAGACATTAGCCCGCATGTTAACATAAACAAATGACAAAAAGGAATCAGGAATCACCCATAGTCACCCTGAACACATACAGTCACGCTTACCCCAACCTCCCAGCCCCGCCCTCCCCCCAATGTTCGATGTGATCCAATTCTCGAAAGTGCATAATGAATAACGTCCATGAATTGTAGAACCTCTCCATCCTTCCCCTCAGTTCAAATTTGACCTTTTGAAGCGTCACGAATTCCAGCAGGTCCCCCCCTCGCCACGCCAGGGCACAGGGTGGAGAGTTGGATCTCCACCCTAACAGTATCCGCCTTCGGTCGATCAACGAGGTGAAGGCTACAACATATGCCTCCGCACCCGTTTCCAACCCCAGCTGGTCCGACAGCCTGAATATGGCCTCCTGAGGGCCCGGGTCCAGTTTCACATGCACCACTTTAGAGATTACCCTAAACACCTCCTTCCAATTTTCCTCCAGCTTAGGACAGGACCAAAACATTGGTTCATCCTCGCCCTTGTAAGGTGCACTCTATACACCACCTTCAGCTGTATCAGCCCCAAACTCGCACATGAGGTGGAGGCGTTCACCCTTCGAAGCACCTCACACCAGAACCCCTCCTCCATACCCTCTCCCAACTCTTCCTCCCGATTTGGCTTGATCCCTTCTAGCGGCATCTTCTCCAGTAATAAGATTTCTTATTAACCTTTCTATACACCACCTTTTTGATGTTGCACCCATACATGTAATATTTTTATTGGGATGCACTCATAGGATATCATCCTCACACTTGCCCGTGTCTGGTGGGGAAACCACATTTATCCGGGGTAGATTAGTTAAATCCTCTGGTTATTGGTGGAAAGTCCTTCCGTAGATCTGTATCCTTGCGCCCATTCCAGGGTGAGGAATCCCACCCAGCACACAGCCAGTGTGCAACAAGATCAGGGTAGCACCTGTTATTATTTCTCAATATCCAATCCCTTTATTTCCTTAACCCTCCCACCAGATGCTGGCTCAGGCTTTTACTGATCCCTTTTCGAATATCATCCCAGAATCTGAGGTGACTAGGTACCCGTGTGTAATTTTGCACCTCCTGAGGACAATGAATTTTGTGGCTAATACCACAAGATAGGTTTGTCTCGGCATCCTTGTTTAACGCGGTTGCTTTCTTGACTTGATGAGTCACGGCTTTCACTGCAAGGCAGAGTTGCACAAACAGAAGCTAGATGGAAAGATATGATGAAGAAGACGAGAAGAGATGGTGAAGCAATGTTCGTCAACTCCTGGAGACAACGAGGTGAAGAGAGGTGGCAAAGTGATGCTCCACCAGCCTCAGGAGAACGTTGAGGAAATCATGTTCCTGTATGATTGGTATAAGATGATGACTACCAATCATACTGTACTGGACATGGTATGGTGGTACTTGACGGCAGCTGACGGATGAGTAACGTGCAGAGTCATATAAACGGAGGTTGTGTGGATGAAGAGATGATTAGGACAAGAAGAGTTGGCAAAGCAAGGTTTGCTGACTCCTGGAACAATATTTCTGTACGACGAAATGAAAATGAAAAGCGCTTATTGTCACGAGTAGGCTTCAATGAAGTTACTGTGAAAAACTCCTAGTCACCACATTCCGGCGCCTGTCCGGGGGGCTGGTACGGGAATCGAACCATGGAGATGGCATAAGAGAGGAAGAGAGATGTCTAGGCGAAGGACTGCCAACCCTGGGAGCATGGCGAGGAGGCTACGTTCTTGTATGAGATGATGGCTACCAATCATATTGCAGTGTGTTGACACTTGATGCCAGCTGATGTTCCAGGGTTTGGACTTTGGATTTTTCAAACACAGTATTTTTATCAAGCAGGTCCTGCCAATTTGTTAAAATGGGTAAACTTTGGAGGCCATCTTCCAGCATGGTAGCACAGCGGGGGTGCAGCAGGGTAGCATAGTGGTTAGCACAGTTGCTTTACAGCTCCAGAGTCCCAGGTTAGATTCCCGGCTTGGGTCACTGCCTGTGTGGAGTCTGCACGTTCTCCCCGTGTCTGCATGGGTTTCCTCCCGGTGCTCCGGTTTCCTCCCCCAGTCCAAAGATGCACAGGTTAGGTGGGTTGTAATGCATGCCTTACTCTGCCTCTTTCTTTTTCCTATTTTAACAGCTGCTGCCAGTTGTACAGGTCAGACATTTTCTGACAGGGCTTTGACTGTAGTCTCATGACTAAGGGCTGCAAGATCGGGTTCAGATAAATCCAGCTCGAGCAGGGGTTCAATCCACCTTAAAGGCTGTCCTGTCATGAGCGCATGGGGGGTGAACCTGGTAGAATTGGAAACTGAGCTCCGCAATATCATAAGGACAAAGGGCAGGACTTTGTTCCAAATGTGGTTGTTCGGCTGGATGGTCTTGCAGATCATTTCTTTGAGGGCAAGGTTCATCCTTTCCACTATTCCGCTGGATTGAGGATGCTACGCAATGTGGAATCTATTCTGCGAGGGAGACCTCACCTAGTGAATATTTGCTGCACTAGGATATCTGCCATGACTTTGGCTGAATTGGCTCTAGTGGGAAAGGCCTCAACCCACTTAGTGTCCATGACGACCAGGAAGTATTTGTAACCTCCTGTGCTGTCAGAAATTGGCAAGTTAGTCCAGGGGCCTTCCACGGGTCAAGTGTGCTTCAGTTCTCCCTTGTGGGCATATATTTGGGATTGTTTTTGGTGCAGACTACATAGTTAGTGATGTAATGCCACATGTCTTGGTGTGTGTCTGGCCACCAGCACAATCACTTAATTCGTTCACCCATGGCTCCTGCCCCTTGGTGACCCTGGACAAAGTGATTTTTAGAAATGATTTTGTTGCAGTCCTTGATTGGGACCACGTCCAGCTGAGCTAGTTAAGACTAGCCCATCCTGTATGGTAAGTGTATCTCGCCATTTGTCAAAGGAAGTGGGGTGTACTCCTTCCAGAATTTGTTTCAGGTCCTGGTCGCTGTTTGAGCCTGATTAAGGTCTTTGACTTTAGTCAGGCCGACAGTCACGGCATCAATCCATTTGGGAATGGGAGAGGGTGGCGGTTCCATTAGCTAAAAATGCCTAATCCTTAATTTAATGCATCCAATTGTATCGGGCTTAAAATTCAGCCCATTGTCCCATTACATGACATCAGGAAATGGGTGAAGGCATTGGATACTGCAAAGGCCCTGACAATATTCCGGCAATAGTACTGAAGACTTGTGCTCCAGAACATCCCGCGCCTCTAGTACATTGGCAACACTGGCATTCACCTGGCAACGTGGAACATTGTCCAGGAATGTCCTGTACAAAAAAATTAAAATAATTGTAATTAGAATAATCTTTATTGTCACAAGTAGGCTTACATTAACACTGCAATGAAGTTCCTGTGAAAATGCCCTATATTATTTCTTATGTCTGAATAAAGTGCCCACTGACTGTTCTCATTTTAACTTTCCAAGCACTGTTTAACTTGACTGGTCAAAACTCTAAGGCGCGATTCTCCGCAAATGCGGCGAGTCATAAATGCTGCCGTGAAACTGGCCGTGTTTCACGGCAGCCTCCGCGCCCCCTCCTGGGACCCGATTCTCCCCCCCGGGCGGGGCTAGCAGCGCGGCCCCGTGAAGCACGGCATCGCTGGCTTAGCGACGGTCGCTAAGCCCGCGCACCAAGCGTCACGGTGGCTGATGCGCACGATGACGTCAGCCGCGCATGCGCGGGTTGGACGGCTCCAACCCGCGCATGCGCGGATGACGTCATCACGCATATATGTCAAACCCGCGCATGCGTGGACCGTCATGCCCCTCAGCCGCCCCGCGGACTGATCCTGCGGGGCGGCGGAGGAACAAAGAGTGCGCGGGTATCGGACCCGCTGCCCTCGATCGGTGCCCACCGATCGCAGGCCCATGCCACCCTTGGCACGGCCATGGTGTGGCCGTGCCAATCGGTGCCATGGTTGTCCGGGACGGCACTTTGCGGCCGTTTTCACGAACGGTGGGAGCAGGTGTGTTTGCGTTCGTGAAAACAGCCGTAAAGGCATGGGAACTCGCTATAATAGGTTTCATTTTAAAAAAATATTTTTTTATTCTGCTCCTTTTTCACATTTACTCCCAGATTTACACCCAACAATAAACAATAATCAATAACGAATGTAATGTCAGTCCCCATATCAATAACAACAATCCCATCCTCCCACCCAACCCCAGACATTAACCCGCATGTTAACATAAACAAATGACAAAAAGGATCCACCTTCGGGCGGTGAACGAGGCGAAGGCTACAACATCTGCCTCTGTGCCCGTTTCCAACCCCGACTGATCTGACACCCCGAATATGGCCTCCCGAGGGCCCGGGTTCAGTTTCACGTGCACCAATTTAGGGATTACCCTAAACCCTAAACACCTCCTTCCAGTAATCCTCCAGCTTTGGACAGGACCAAAACATATGAACATGGTTTCGCACCCCCCCCCTCCCCCACCCGCAATGATCACACACATCTTGTACCCCCTCAAAGATCCGGCTCATCCTCGCCCTTGTAAGGTGCACTCATTACAACACCTTCAGCTGTATCAGCCCCAAACTCGCACACGAGGTGGAGGTGTTCACCCTCTGAAGCACCTCACACCAGAACCCCTCCTCCATACCCTCTCCCAACTCTTTCTCCCACTTTGCCTTGACCCCTTCTAGTGACATCTTCTCGAGTAATAAGATTTCTTATTAACCTTTCTGTACACCATCCTTTGTATGTTGCACCCATATATGTAATATTTCTATTGGGATGCACTCATAGGATATTGTCCTCACACTCCGCAGTGTCTGGTGGGGAAACCACATTTATCCGGGGTAGATTTGTTCGATCCTCTGGTTGTTGGTGGATAGCCCTTCCATAGATCTGCATCCTTGCACCCTTTCCAGGGTGAGGAATCCCAACTAGCACACAGCGAGTGTGTAGTACATTCTGCAATGAGATCAGGGTAGCACCTGTTATTATTTCTCAATATCCGATCCCTTTATCTCCTTAACTCTCCCACCAGATGCTTACATTAACACTGCAATGAAGTTACTGAGAAAAGACCCTACATTATTTCATATAAATGCTTTATTGAGTAAGTTTGTTCTCTCTCCAGAGTTTATACTAGATGTTACATGTCTGTCTGTGTCCTGCTCATTAGCTGCCGTTCCTGTGAAGAATGACCTCGAGGCTTTCGACTGTCGATTTTATAGATCTCTAGTGCTCCCTCTAGTGGTTACTTAGTTGTAGTGAATTTATATTAACCCCTTCTGTATATACAGTGATGCAGATCACTACATCCCCCCTTTTTTGTTTACATATTTTCTGTACTTTGTTAAAGAAAATTGTACAAAACAGGTAGATAAATGATGATATGTACAAGTCATGATGATATTGATGACTATACAAAGCCAATTAATGTTTATGAGTCCAGTCTTAATTTAAAAATGTATGAGTCCAAACTTTATGAATTGATTCGGTTGAGTTTCTTTCTTCTTCTGTTGTTGACGTGGTGATGTTGATATTGTAGTTTCTTTGTGAACGTTGTGTTCTTGTGTTCTTGTGTTTAAGTAACCAACAAGTCATCATGAGGTGTTTGAATGGTCGAATCACTTTTGTTGGCTGACCTGGACTTTTCCTGTGCTTGTGGTAGCGATTCTGTATGTCAGCTGCCTTGAAAACTGGTCTGCTTGTTTGTTGTGGAGCAGATATGAATTTGTGAGACTTGTTGTCATGCCATGCTATGTTTGTATTCTTGCCATTGTTCTGTTACATTGTCCTTCATGTGCAGAGTTGTACCGTGTTGTACAGGTTGTTGTTTCATTGTTGTTTTTGTTGTTTCTGTCATTTCTGTCTTTGTTGTTTATGTTGTTGTTCTTGTTGTTGTTTTTGTCGTGCTTGTTGTTTCTGTTGTTGTCTTTGTTCTGCTTTTTGTTGTTGTTCATGTTGTTTTTGTCGTGCTTGTTGTTTCTGTTGTTGTCTTTGTTGTGCTTCTTGCTGTTGTTTTTGTTGTTGCTGTCTTTGTTATACATTTTGTTGTTGTTCTTGTTGATTTTGTCATGCTTGTTGTTTCTGTTGTTGTGCTTCTTGTTGTTGTTTTAGTTGTTGTCCTTGTAGTTTTCGTTTTTGTTCTTGTAGTTTTTGTTGTTGTTCTTGTTGTGCTCAATGACTGTTCCGTGTGGATAAATTGAGTAATTCTCAAAGTTATTGGTATCAGTGTCCTTTGTGGTATCTGATGTTTCATTGAGCGTTTTGACTTGAGGATTGTGAGAATGATCTGATGTTGCATTGATCCTGGTGACATCAATCATTTGTGGTTGATGTGATTCCTCTTTGATTCATTGGTGCTCCTCTTCTGGAGTCCTTTCTGTTGGATTTGCTTCATCTGTGATCTCTTAGTGCTCCTCTTCTGGAGTCATTTCAGGTTAATTTGCTTCATCTTTGATCTCTTGGTGCTCCTCTTCTGGAGTCAACTTCTTCAAGATTTCAGTTTCTTGTAGGTTGTCAAGAGTAGATAAGGTTTTAATTGATGCAGTCTCACTGGACTCAAGAGCAGTTTCCCTTTGATTGTTTGGTGCTTCTGTACAGACGAGCTGAGATCTGTCAGTCTCGCTGTGATCTTGCACATCGTGTATGCTGATTGTGATCACTATGTCAGTATTCATACATACAGTGGTTAGAGATTCAGCGTCTCCTTGTTGTACAAATGAGCTGATTAGACTTTCATAGTCTGCTTCTGATTGCTCAAGTAAGGTGGATAGATCATCATAGTCTTCTTTGTGCATTGTTGTCTCTCTGTAGTCTTTAATTGCTTCCATTCTGGAGTCTGTCAACGAACTCTCTGTGGAGTCTTTCATCGCTCTCTGTGTGGAATCGTGCAGTGTTCTCTCTGTAGAGTCAATCTGTGTTCTCTCAATGGAGTCGGTCACTACTCTCTGTGTGGCGTCATTTTCAGCGATCTGCCATTGCATCATGGTATTGGATTCATCTACCATGAGTAGATTTGTGTTGAGCTTTTCAACCATGTTGCTAATGCTTTTATGATCATATCTGAACAACTCAGCCATGTCTGAGTAGGATTCTTTGATAAACAAATCATCTTCTGTTGTTTCTGATTTGTTATTGTTCTCTTCTCTTTTTGTGCTGCAAATTACTAGTTACGGGGTGCTGCGGATGTTATTTTCAACTGTTGGTGGAAGTTCAGGCAATGTTGTACCTTTTGAGGTTGAATTTTTCTGTTTTGTGCCTTTAGAGTCTTGTTTGTGATTTTTGGGCATTTCCCCTTTAAGTGGGTGTGGTCTGAGTCTTCTGATGTCATGACGCTAGTGACATCATGCGTAGCAATCGATTGCGCATGCGCAAATTGATTTTCCTTTACTGTGCGCTTTTTCTTCAACTGCGCATGCGGGCTTGCATATGCACAGAACGATTTGCGTCCAAAATGTCTTTCTTCAATTGCGCACCATTCTTCAATTGCGCATGTGCGGCTTGCGCATGCGCAGAACGGTCTTCGCACAAAACGGCTATTTTCAACTGCACATGCGTGGCTGTGGTTTCCTGCACATGCGTAGGACCAGATTTGCGTATTTTGTTCCCCGGGCAGTTTAACATGTGCTCACATGCCGTTTTAACTTCTTTAGACCTGTGGAGAAGAACCTTTTCGGCGTTCTTTCTTGGTAAAAACTTAATGTTATTTTTTTCTTGGGATCTGCACTTTTCAATCACAATTTCCAGCGTTAAACCTTTCTGTTCTGATGATGATTGTTTGAGTTTCGCATCACTCATTCCCTGTGCAATTTGGTCTCTGAGCATTGAATGTCTTAAAGCAGCATTGTTACTAGTGTTACAGTGATCTTCAAATTTTTTGAGTATTACTTCTAATTTGATGTTGTCATCACCTTTCAAGTAATTAAAGCAGTTATATATTTCTCTAGCTTCATATCCTGGTAGTAACAGTGCTATTTTCGTATCTTCAGAGGCCATGCTCAAAGCATTAGCTACGATATATATTTCGAACATTTGTTTCAAAATTTTCCAATTATGACTAAAATTACCGATTTAGCTGCACTGGAGTTCCAATGAGTTCCATCGAATCAGCAAAGCTCCCCATGTCGAATGTCCAGTACGAGTTTTCTTCTCTTTTGTGTAATCTCCTAGTAAGCTTTCCTGGAGTATCCTGGTACCATATATTATTTCTTATGTCTGAATAAAGCTCGTAGTCTTCCAATTGAAGTAAATGCTTTATTGAGTAAGTTCGTTCTCTCTCCAGAACTTATACTAGATGTTACATGAGAGCTGTCTGTCTGTGTCCTGCTCACTAGCTGCCGTTCCTGTGAAGAGTGACCTCCTGGCTTTCGACTGTGTATTTTATACATCTCTAGTGCTCCCTCTAGTTGTGGTGTATTTACATTAACCCCTTGTGTATATATAGTGATGCAGATCACTACAGGCTCCAGTCGCCACATTCCGGCACCTGTTCGGTTACACAGAGGAAAACTTCAGAATGTCTAATTCACCTAACAAGCAAGTTTTTCAGGACTTGTGGGAGGAAACCGGAGCACTCAGAGGAAACCCACGCAGACAGGGGGAGAATGTGCAGACTCCGCACAGACAGTGACCCAAGCCGGGAATTGCACCTGGGACCCTGGCACTATGAAGCAACAGTGCTAACCACTATGCTAATGCACAAATACAACCCGGCCAATTACTACCCCATCAGTCCACTCTCAATCATCCGTAAAGTGATGGAACGGGTCATCAACAGTACTATCAAGTGTAACTTATTTAGCAATAATCTGCTCACTGATGCTTACTTTGGGTTCTGCCAGGGTCAACTCCTGACCTCACTACAGTCTTGGTTCAAATGTGGACAAAAGAGCTGAACTCCACATGTGAGATTAGAGTGACTGCCTTTGATACTAAAGCAGCATGTGACTGAGTGTAGCTCTAACAACACTCAAGAAGCTTAATACCAACCAGGACAAAGCATCCCGCTTGATTGGCACCCAACCCACCCACATTCATTCCCTCCACCACCAACAATCAGTAGCAGCCGTGCATACCATCTACAAGATGCACAGCAGTGACTCACCCATGTTCCTTAGACAGCACCTTCCAAACCACGACCACTACAGAAGGACAAGAGAAGCAGACACATGGGAACCCCACCACTTTGGAGGTTCCCCTTCAAGTCACTCATCACCCTGACTTGGAAATATATCGCCATTCCTTCACTGTCACTGGGTCAAAATCCTGGAGCCCCCCTCCCTAACAGCACTGTGGGTGTTCCTACACCTCAGGGACTGTAGAGGTTTAAGAAGTCTGCTCACTAAGGACCACATCCTGTAAATTCATTAAAAAAAACAGAAACAGGGGAATTATGAGAGGAGGATGATAGGACCACTGGACAGGAAAAAATTGTTATATCCTAATAACGTTTTGAGGGCTTCAGTTTGCTGAACCTATTTTTTGCAGGATAATGGTTAAGAACTTTATAAGATCTGTATTAACTAGTTCACCAACAAAAGAGGAAAAGAAACTGAATCAAATTTGAGAAAAGTGTAAGCGTCATCAATTTGTGTTTAAGGACCCGGGTGGGATTTTGCTCCCCCCCCCCCCCACCCCTCCCCCCCCCCCCCCCCCTCCCCCACCCTGCTGCATGTTTTCCAACGGTGGAGGAAGCTCACCATTGGCCCCAGCGAGATCTTGCAGACACCCCAATGTCAACGTGTTTCTCATGGCTCACCCGTCCTACCACCGGGGAACCTATTCCGGTGGCTCGCCTTCAGCAGGACCAGAAGGTCCCCCTGGCGCGAAGGGCCAGAACATCCTGCCCCTGATCTGTTTTGTACATTATAAAAAAGCTAAAGCAAATTCGAAGGCACTGAAGCAGAAGATTATTCTGTTTAGTCTCCAATTTGTTCATCTGTGCCCAAACAAACAAATAGCTGGAAATATGGGTAACAAAATTCTTGTTTTTAAAGACCCATACCATGATTTTCTTGGGAAAACAGATGTTCAAAACAATGATGTTTATTCTGAAATGATGTGGGACACAGAGCACAAATAACAAGTTTAACATTGTCCCAACCCCAAAAGGAACACAAGGATGTTTGTGGCTCACAAAGATGAAAATTCCTTAAAATTATTGACCACACAGAGAGAGAAAATGAAACAAGAAACACAAAAACACTAAATACCTATTTTGAAAGCTATTCATTGGATGGCAAGTCATACCGTTGTAAAAGCCAGCCACAATAACTTTCCTAAGTGTAACTTAAACTTGAATCAGAAATAATGATCCTTCAATGTTCCCTTGGCATTGTATCTAAGAGTAATTTGATATGGGCTGCCACTTGTAGCCTCTTTGCCACTGAATAGCTGATCTTATCAATGTTTTGGAAGGAAGGTGTTGGGCAAAGAGAGATTGTCCATCATACCACTTATGCTAACATCATGGCAGCTAACTCACAGGAACAGTTTAAGTCGAGGAATAGAAAAGAATCACCATTTTCTTGAGAAAGCAAGTGCCATTTCTAAAAGATTGCCATGTTGTTATACTTATATAGATGCCGATCACTTATGAGGAATTGTTTAAACACATTATGGATTCATTTATTTAGACTAGGCACATGGGAACAGTTAGACATAGATAGAATGCTTGAAGAGATCTTCAGCAGAGCTGTGTGTGCTCTGCATAAAAGACTGGATCACATGACAAACTTCCCTTTTAATGTTTCCATGCCGCCATCCATTTAAGGCATTTTACAACGCCCCCTTTCTTTTTAAAGGTATTATCCCCCTTCAAATGAATTACGACAATTTAAAATACACATTCATGTTTTCTAACATTACAGATGTGTATAAAACTGATGAATCTGAGTCTCTAAAGCATAGAGGTAATCTGCTGCATGCCCAGATCTTGCAGCCCAGATCTTGTAGCGGCAATGCTGCCTGGAGGTTTCTTTAATTGCTCAAGGTATTGATGGGATTGACATTCTTGAACATTATTGCTGGTTGTAGATCCTGTCCTCAATGCAATAGAATTGTACACTAGTTGAGGAGTTGGTATAGATCTGATTTGTTTTCAGTTACACCATGTGTAGATCTGGCTTGCTCTGCCTACATTTGTGAATTAGAGATTTCACCATGCAAATAATTTGTTCAAATAGGCCATTAGATCCAGGGTAATGAGGAGAAGAAGTAATGGTGGCACATTGGTTTGCACTGCTGCCTCACAGCACTCGGGACCCGGGTTCAATTCCAGCCTTGAGTGACTGTCTGGAGTTTGCACGTCCTCACTGTTTCTGCGTGGATTTCCTCCGGGTGCTCCAGTTTCCTCCCATAGTTCAAAAATGTGCAGGCTATGTTGTGGGGATATGCAGGAGAATGGGCCAAGGTAGGGTGCTCTTTCAGACGATCGGTGCAGACTCGATGGGCTGAATGGTCTCCTTCTGCACTGTAGCGATTCTAATGTGATTGATTTTCCAATTCACATACATAGGCTGAAATGGCTTACAATAAATTGAGGACCTTTATCCATTATGACCCTTCTAGGCATACCAAATAAATTGATAATTAAGTGTGCCCGCTCACGATGGCGAGTTCCAGCTCATGCCCAAATATGACAAGCATATCATTAACTCTCATTTGCATTCATTCCCAACCCATTAGCGAGATTGAAGTCGAATGCAACCGCCTGCCAGGAATTAACTGGCTCCCCAGCAAGAAATTACATAAGGAACATAGGAATTAGGAGCAGAAGTAGGCAATTCAGCCCTTCGACACTGTGGTGTCGTGGTCGCTGTTGTTCTTCAGGAGAACAGCGACCATGACACCACACAACCCTACCATGGCAACCTCTGCAAGACGTGCCAGATCATCGACATGGATATCACCATTATAAGAGAAAACACGGGGGCAGCACGGTGGAGCAATGGATAGCACTGCTGCCTCACGGCGCCGAGGTCCCAGGTTCGATCCCGGCTCTGGGTCACTATCTGTGTGTAGTTTGCACATTCGCCCCGTGCTTGCGTGGGTTTCACCCCCACAACTCAAAGATGTGCAGGATAAGTGGCCATGTTAAACTGCCCCTTAATTGGACAAAAAATGAATTGGGTACTCTAAATTTTATTTTTTTAAAATAAGTGAAAACACCACCCACCAGGTACACGGGGCGCAATTCTCCGCACTCACGACGGTGCGGAGAATAGCGGGGGTCGTAAATTTTTACGGCCACGCTAGTCTGACGCCCTCCCGCTATTCTCCCCCCCCCCCCACGCCCGACTCCTGACACGAATCGCTGCCGCCGTTTTTTTACGGCGAGCAGCGATTCTCAGCTGGCCGATGGGCCGAAGTCCAAGCCCTTTACGGCCGTTTTTACGAACGGCAAACACACCTGGTCTGGCCGTTCGTAAAAACGGCCGTAAAGTTCGGATCTTGGCAACCATAGCACCGATTGGCACGGCAGTACCACGGCCGTGCCAAGGGTGCCATGGGCCCGCGATCGGTGGGCACCGATCGCGGGCAGCGGGTCTGATTCCCGCGCACTCTTTGTCCTTCCACCGCCCCACTGTATCAATTCGCGGGGCGGCTGAGGGGCATCCCGGCCCGCGCATGCGTGGGTTTTGCGCAAATGCGCGATGACGTCATCCACGCATGCGCGGGTTGGAGTCTTCCAATCCGCGCATGCGCGGCTGACGTCATGTGACGTGTCAGCCGTCGCAAACTCTGGCAAGCGGGCTTAACGAAATTCGTTAAGCCCGCGATGCCGGAGTTCACGGCCGCGGCATACTAGCCCCGACCGGGGACCAGAGTCGGTTCCCGGTCGGGGGGGCGGAGGCTGGCGTCAAACCCGCCCGTTTTTGACGCCAGCCTTACGATTTCTCCCTGTTTGGGAGAATCGCGCCCATGGTACATACTCTTGTAACTCAGCCAATGTTGTCTACCTCATACGCTGCAGGAAAGGATGTCCCAAGGCGTCGTACATTGGCGAGATCATGCCGACGCTGCGATAACGGATGAACGAACATCGCGTGACAATCGCTAGGCAGGAATGTTCCCTTCCAGTTGGAGAACATTTCAGCAGTCAAGAGCATTCAGCCTCTGATCTTTGGGTAAGCCTTCTCCAAGTTGGCCTTCAGGAAACACGACAATGCAGAATCACCGAGCAGAAACTGATTTAATCTCTCCTCATCCGTCAACCCCCTTCATGCCCGGAATCAATCTGGTGAACCTCCTCTGAACTGCTTCCAATGCCCCACATCCTTCCTCAAATAAGGAGACCAAAACTGGACAGAATAATCCAGATGTGGTCTCACCAACATCCTATATAATTGCAACAACACTTCTCTACTTTTATACTCCAGTCCTTTTGCAATAAACGCTAACATTCCATTTGCCTTTCTTATTACATTTTGTACCTGCATACCAGCTTTCTGTAATTCATGAACAAAGATGTTGGTGGCACGGGGGCACAGTGGTTAGCACTGCTGCTTCACATCTCCTGGGACCCGGGTTGAATTACCGCCTCTGTGACTGTCTGTTTGGAGTTTGCACTTTCTCCCTGTGTCTGCTTAGGTTTCCTCCCAGAGTCCAAAGATGTGCAGCTTAGATGGATTGGCCATGATCAATTTCCCCTTAGTGTACAAGAGGTTAGGTGGGATTATTGGGTTAAGGGTATAGGGTGGGGGCTTGACCCTAGGTCGGGTACTTTCAAAGGGTTGGTGCAGACTTGATGGGCCAAATGGCCTCCTTCTGCACTGTAGAGATAACCTCACACTTATCCACATTGAACCCCGTCTGCCAAATTTGGGCCAATCTCCTGGCCTATCTATATTCATCTGTAAAGCCTTATCACCACTTCACTGTCTGCTTTCCCACCTATTTTAGTATCATCTGCAAATTTTTCTATGTTACACTCTGTCCTGCGGCTCCCCACTAGTTACAGTTCACCAGCCAAAGAAGGACTAGTTTAACCAGACCTTCTGCTTTCTGTCAGTCAGCCAATCCTCAATCCAATCTAGTATTCTACCCCCAACCCTCTGCAAACTCACCTTTTGGATCAATCTTTTATGCGGCAGCTTGTCAAATGCCTTCTGGAAGTCTAGATATACCACATCCACAGGTTCCCCATTATCCACCGAGCTGGTTACATATTCAAAGAACTCAAGCTAGTTTGTCAAGCATGACTTACCCTTCATAAAACCTTGCTGACAATGGTGGGTTGAGCTTTGTCTTTTCAAATGTTCAGCCATCTCCTCCTTAATCATTGAATCCAGCAATTTCCCCACCACAGAGGTCAAGCTAACTAGTCTACAGTTTCCTATTTTTTGCCTCTCTCCCTTTTTGAATAGGGGAGCTACATTGATTTGGTTTGATTTGATTTATTGTCACATGTACCAAAGTACAGTGAAAAATATTTTTCTGCTGCCAAGGGAACGTACACAGTATGTATATAGTAGACAAAAAAAGAATAATCAACAGAGAACATTGACAAATGGTACATTGACAAACAGTGATTGGTTACACTGCGGAACAAGGGGCCAAACAAAGCAAATACATGAGCAAGAGCAGCATAGGGCGTCGTGAATAGTGTTCTTACAGGGAACTGATCAGTATGAGGGGGAGTCATTGAGGAGTCTTGTAGCTGTGGGGAAGAAGCTGTTCCTATGTCTAGATGTGCGCGTCTTCAAATTTCCATATCATCTGCCAGATGGAAGGGTCTGGAAGAAGGTAATGCCTGGGTGGGAGGGGTCTCTGATAATGCTGTCTGCCTTCCTGAGGCATCGGGAGGTATATACAGAATAAATGTGTGGGTGGCAAGCTTGTGTGATGCGTTGGGCTGAGTTCACCACAGTCTGCAATTCCTTGCGATCTTGGGCCAAGCAGTTGCCATACCAAGCTGTGATGCAGCCAGATCGGATTCTCTCTATGGCACATCTGTAGAAGTTTGTGAGAGTCGATGCAGACATGCCAAATTTCTTCAGCTTCCGTAGGTAGTAGAGATGCTATTGGGCTTTCTTGACTGTTGTATCAGAGTGAGTGGACCATGACAGACTATTGGTGATGGTGACCGCCAGGAACTTAACACTATCGCCCCTCTCCAGTACGGAGACATTGATACAGATAGTGTCGTGCTGCGCTTCCTGAAGTCGATGATCAGTTCCTTGGTCTTTCCGACATTTAGAGAGAGGTTGTTTTTGGTACACCATGCAACCAGGAGATTTATCACCCTTCTGTAGTCTGATTTGTCATTGTTTGAGATACGACCCACCACAGTCATATCATCCATAAACTTATAGATTGAGTTGGAGTTAATAATAATAATCACTTATTGTCACAAGTAGGTTTCAATGAAGTTACTGTGAAAAGCCCCTAGACGCCACATTCCCGCGCCTGTTCAGGGAGCTAGTGTGTGTATAGGGAATATAGTAGGGGACTGAGCATACATTCTTGTGGGGCCTGGTGTAGAGGACTTTGTGGAGGAGATGCTGTTGCCTATCCTGACAGATTGCGGTCTGTTGGTGAGGAGAAGCTCTCTGTGCTCCCGGAGTCGAAAAGGCAAGGAGTCTTGTGCCCGTTTACCCGGACGGTCATCATAGAGCTCCGGAGGTGCATGGGACGCGACTGGTCCAGGGTGACCGCGCTGAGTTGCGGGTAGTCGACGTGGTCAGAGGTGCTGGGGCGGCTCCATGATGGCTGCTCTTGTCGATCATACGTGTCGAGCGGCATAGCAGATGGCGGCCAAGATGGCGGCCCCCGTTGGTCGAGCGTGGTGGACGGTGAAGAAGATGGCGTCCAGGATTGCGGCCCCCATGGATCGCATGTGGCCGGCCTCGTGGGGGAGGATGGCCAAGATGGCAGCCCCCGTGAGTCCCACGTGCTGTCAGGGCTGGAAAATGGCTGCCCCCATGGATAGCACGAGGCTGATGACGTGTCTGCAGGGGGCGGTGTCGGCAGACACGCTGCCACACTGTGGGGTCTGCGGGCCTGTGAGTCTGCGGATCGGGCCTGTGAGTTAGAGTTCTTGGACCTGGCCAAGCAAACTTTGGCAAAATGTCCTTTTCTCCCACAGCTGCTGCAGTTCGCGTTAAGGGCCGGGCAGTGCTGCCGGGGGTGTTGGGACTGACCGCAGAAATTGCAGCGTAGCCCCCCATGATGGGCGGGCGGCCGCGCGGCACTGGCCTGGGGTAGTCTTTGGTCGGGAGTCCACGAGGGGGTCGCGTGGTCAGCTGGGAACGTGTTAAGGCTCTGGAACGCTACTTCCAGAGAGGAGGCTAACTTTACCGTCTTATCCAGGTCCAGGGTCCCCTTTTCGAGTAGGTGCTGTCTCACATAGTTGGACCGAACTCTCGCCACGTAAACGTCTCGGATGGCGAGTTCCATATGTTGAGTGGCCGTAACAGCCTGGTAGTTGCAGCTGCGTGCGAGGACTTTGAGGTCACATAGGTAGTCTTCTAGTGATTTCCCGGGACGCTGGCGGTGAGTGGCGAGGATGTGTCGCGTGTCGACCTCGTTCACGGGCCGTACATAGAGGCGTTCGAGCTTCGCAAGGGCGTCTGCATAGGAGGAGGCCCCGTCGAGTTGACCAGATGGCTCACCTGTGCGTGGAGGAGGCTCAGCTTCTGTTCGTCGGTGACGGAAGGCGTCGAGAAGGCTGTGAGATAGGCCTTGAAGCAGCGGAGCCGGTGCGAAAAAATTTATTTCGCCTCCGCGGTCTGTGGATCGAGTTCCAGTTGGTCAGGTTTGATGGCTGATTCCATAGTTGCGTTTAAGTTGATTAAATTGATGCGACCATCAATTCACTCGAGACATGAGTAGAAGTAAACCGTGGCTTTAATCAACTGCCTGTGACTGAACCAATGCTGAGATCTGCATGCAGGTCGACTGCTCTTTATACCTCCCTTCAAGGGGGAGGAGCCATGGGCGGAGCCCATACATGCCCCAACATGTTCCCCTATGGATAATGCCATACAATGGCCCATCGGAGAAGCCCACAAAGGCAACAGTATGGCACAGATACAAATATACAAATACAAGTGCGACAGCACTGATACAAATACACTGGTGGATTATTAGTATAATACATTCCCCACACCCCTCACCTCTTCTAGTGATGGTTTTTCCATCTCCGGCAAACACTCATATATATCTGAAATCTTCCATTGCATCCTGTGATAGCATCCAATTCATCAGTGTGGGTCTGGACACAACGGCAGGAATTAAGCTGGGCTGCAGATGTGCTGATATTCTTGCTCAACCTTGCTGGGTTGAAACAGTGGGAAAGGAGGTGGAGATAGGGGTGGGACTCACACCCTCGAAGTTCCCATGTCCCTGACCTGCCAACTGGCAAAGGTAAGGTCAGCAGCCAGGTGTAGCAGGCCACTGAATGGTGGGAGTGGAGCCCACTTGTGGATCAAATCAGGAATATGTTCTGGATCCTAAAGAAGACTTTGAAATAAAACAAAATTAACAAGTGGACACCTTACAAAGGGGCGTATGATTAATTATTTTGGGGGGGGGGGGAAGAAATGAGCACCACCCACCACAGATAGACCAGGCTTTTAGTTAACCAAGATGCATCCTTAGTGTCCTGGGCACACACACAACTCAAAGCCAGGTCCTCCCTAATAATATCAGAGGGATCTGAAGCATATGTCTCAGTCAGCCTCATACTGACTGTTATGTGAATGCTGCCAGCCCCATCACCTACCCATGCTTTTGGACTAATGTCACCAATAACAGGTTCTGGAAAGCTTAAATTTAAATATTTTTCCATATATTTCAGGATAAAGAAACTACCACCCTCAGCAGGATTAGAAACTACACCTGGCTCCATGCCAGAGCGTCCACCATTGATTGAATAATCCTTTACGTCTGATCCCAGTATCAGCTGCACGGTGCTCCTGCTGAATTTATTGGTGGCTGGGAGCCATGACACTGACTTTTTCTTTTACTACACACCTGATTTAATGAATGAATTCCTTCTTCAAATAAAGAGGTCTTAGATATGTCCGGTATCAGTCATTAGGTGCAGAGGCTTCGTTCTGTGGGTCTGTGTCAGTGTCTGCGTGACTCTCATTAATAGATCAAATAAGATTTAATCATTAGAAATGGCCTCATGAGGAGGAGTGCATAATGAAAAATGGGGTTGGAGTGTGGTGGGTAATCAGACTAATTGAGGTTTCTTCTGCAATCTTAGTCTAAAGTTCGGAGGAAGTTACCGGAAGCTTTCATTGAAGACTGTGGCTCCAATATTTAAATGGGGCCGGTGGGGGTGGGGGCAGGTGCAGGTGCAGGTGCAGGCGCAGGCCTAAAAGGGCAGAAGAACCCAGCAAGGCTGGGATTGCAGAGGTCCAACTGAATTTAATGGCAAGTCCACATTGTTATTTAAAAAATCAATTTCTTGCTTGACGGTTGGAAACGTTGACAGCCTGGCCAATGGTTCAGAAGGAAAACCAATAGCTGAAGACTACAGCTGAGGAAGCTTGGGGTCAGTCCTTGCAAATTGGAGAATGCAGGTTGGCCATCATGACTTGGAGAGGAGGAAGAGGCCATCAGATCTGGAGAGGAATGTCAGCAAATACGGCAGAAGAGAAAAGCTATGGCTGGTACTGGTAAGGCTTACATTGAGGAGCTGAATGAGCACTTCTACACCTCGGAGGCCACAAGAAGCGCTAGAAAAGGAACTAATTTGTGAAACTGGGAGTTTCTGCCTTCCTTTCGTTGGTGAACTTCAAATTACACAGTGGGAGGATGATTTAAATATGTTAATGAATTTCCCCACTTCACTGTGGTGGAAAACTCAGCTGCTGTCATATCTGCCTCGATAAATAAAAGACAATTGGGGGAGGTGGGGAGGGGAAAGGGGGGAGGAGAGGGGAGGAGGGGGTACATGGCTTTTTGGAGATAAAGATACATTACCAGCATGTAAACTGCTCCACCCACGTCCCCACTCCCCAACCTTCACCTGTGTGTTGTAGACAGATTAATATTGAAACCAGAGTTATTTAAATATTTAGACAAATGTTAGGTTATCAAAGCTAGTCACAGTGGATTTATGATGGATAGGTCACATTTGAACGATATTGTCGAATTTTTTGGAGTCGTTTGCCAGCATGGTGGATAAGGAAATGTCTATGAATGCTATTGATAGTGGTAGCGTAGTGGTTAGCACAGTTGCTTCACAGCTCCAGGGTCCCAGGTTCGATTCTCGGCTGGGTCACTGTCTGTGCAGAGTCTGCACGTTCTCCCCTTGTGTGTGTGGGCTTCCTCCGGGTGCTCCGGTTTCCTCCCACAGTCCAAAGATGTGCGGGTTCGGTGGTTTGGCCATGATAATTGCTCTTAGTGTCTAAAAAGGTTAAGTTTGGGTTACTGGGTTATGGGGATAGGGTAGATACGTGGGCTTCAGTAGGCTGCTCTTTGTAAGGGCCAGTGCAGACTCGAAGGGGTAGATGGCCTCCTTCTGCACTGTAAATTCTATGATTCTATGAAATTAGAAGTATATACACAATGAATTATTAGCAAAACCGAGAGCTCATGGAATTGAAATAACTGTGTGATGTGGATTGGTAATTGGTTGAGAAGTAGGAGTCAGTGTCAGTGTAAAGGGAATGTTTACTGATTCACATGATGTGGCAGGCGGTGCTTTCCAATGGTTTGTGTTGGAGTAGCAACTTTTTACTTTATATATTAATATCTCAGATGAAATGATGAGTAAATATCTAAGTATAAAGATGACACTAACTTGGGAGGGACAGGAAGTTGTGTGAATGGGAGCAGGAAGTTACAAATAAACATTTGGCAGATGACGTTCAATGGAGGGAAGTGTGAGGCTATCATTTTAGATCCAAGAAAGTCAAATTGAAATATTTTCTTCATGGTGAAATTCCAGGAACTATAAGTAAAGGGATTAAAGTGTCCATGTACACCAATTACTAAAGGCTCATGCACAGTTATGAAAAGTAATCAAAAGGACTAATGGAGCATTGGCCTTTATCACGAACCGTTTGGAATTCAAAAGTGAGGCAGTGACGCTTCAAGCACAGTGCCTTGGTCAGATTGAACTGGGGCACTGTGTTTGATTTTTTAAACAGGAGGTGTTTAAACTGATGAAGAATTCAACAGAGAAATTATCGAACAACTGCCCATAATTGTGAAATCAGACTTAAACCAATTTGTATTGCAATCAGGAAGGGCATTTTCCATACAAAGGGAATTTGTACAAAGGAGGTACAGCATGAAATATTCATTGGTAAAATAAAATTCTCATTTTGAACTCTTTTTAAAAGTACCTTTGCATTTCAAGTTTAAATGGGGAAAATGTAGAACTCATGTTGAGGTTTAAAACCTATGAAGCATCATTCAGCTTCTGGTTTGGACCTCAAAATGGTGGCTAACGGATAGCAATTGTTAAGAGAATGCCAGAATGCCACTAAATTATGTACTCAGTCAAAAATGAAACACTTATTTGCTTGCAGCCATCACAGTTTCTTTTCACTGATGGAGCATCAATGGAGATGACAAAGTTTGCTTTAATGCAATGTTAGTGAGTGAAAAATGTATTTATTGCTTAAGCGCATAAGATTCTAATGAAGGTGGTATTAAGTTCCATATGCTGCTTCTTAGTTTTTCAAAAATATTATAGGTAAGTTTTTAATGCCATATGTTATAAAAATAACAATTTAGGGTGAAATTGCTTATAGATAGGCGTAAGAACAAAGATAGCTGTTTTCCATTATAAATCGATATAAACCAGGTCATGGGACAATGATATCAAAATGTTTTTTTCAAGTGTTCTATCAGTTTCCTACAGCTCATTCAAGGTTAGATCAATACATGCAGAACAAGGGCTTTATCTCTCTCATTGGTCGGAGTATTGGCAAAACAGGGCAGTTGCCCAGCCCTCTGACTTTGAAGTGAATATATTATGGATGTTCAGTATGCGACTTGATAAGTTAGGGTTCTGGATGGATGACCTTTGATGGATGCAGTGACCTTTACTTGTCCTTCACTTTTAATGTTCTTAAAGTGCGTGACAAAGCAATTCTTTTCTGTTTGTTGCTTGTGATTTATCATTCCATTAAATTTGGTAAGCTCTGCCAATTTATATGTTGAGCTAGCAGCAATGTTTGGATTGTAACCATTTTAATGAACTGTTACAATGTCAGATAGTACTCCTGCTGAAATATTTGGTATATCAATCATGATGTACTTACTACTTTATAGCAGGGAAAGTAGCAAGGACTCAGCAATTAGCATTTGATTTTCTATTCTAATTTCTTGACAGTGACTGCTTTGCAATTCATTTGGAATATTTAAAAAAATTATACTTTTTCAATCCCAATGTAAGAGAAGCTTTTTATATGCACGTCAAGATAAGGAATAAGTGGTATTAGGAAATGGAATATTTTCTTGTTGCACACTTAAGCATAGATAAATTCAAAGTTCTTCCAAAAAATGTGCCTGATGTCCTTTTTTTGTCAAAGAAGTGAAAAAAATGACATATACTATCAGTGAATAAACCTTCAATGTACAGTTTTTAAAACATCCTCTTCCTCAGAATACAAGAAATGCATCGCCCGTTATGATGCTGGTCAGACAGCTGAAGCATTATGTAAGTGGTGTAAATGTTAAAAATGTGTTAATGAAGCTGTGGAATGTGCACAGTTTGTGGAAAATGGCTGAATAACAAATGAGGGGATCACAAATTACTGACAAGGTCCTCCAACAGCTGGTAATCTCCATCATGGAGAAATGAAAGCAAACTTGTGGTGGCTGTTAAAAATATGTGCACATGACATATATTGATACTGAGACAAGTCAGCAAAGATACAGGAGGAAACTGAGGTAAAGAGAGTAGGATTATGCAAACTGCAGAATACATCTCATGACAACTAAAAGATAGCACCTGAAATTCAGAGAGTACTATTGTGGCAGAGCGGGGTTTTCATCTGTTTTCCGACAACTTTGCTGACCCTGCATTTAATTGTGGGATCTTTCATTGCAAAGAGCCTGGAGAAAGTGGTAAGAAACATTTGTGAACCTTATGCAGCTTTGTGGCAAACCCAGGCATGTCAGTCAATTCACTGTGGTAGCACTGGAGGACTGTCAGTTTGGGTACTGCCTGGAGAGGTCAGTGTCAACCGGATTGCAGCTTGTGCAGGACAGCACCTTAGATATTCATCTGACTCCTTCTCAGCAATTTAGGGAGTCCTCTGATTACCTGAGTTCTCCCACTGATCACCGATGGCCAGGATCCTGTTGCCAGTGGAGTTACTAATGGAGATGTGTGTGCCACAGACATTGTTTCATCTCAAAACTGCAGCGCGGCGGTGCATGCCATCAGCTCACCAAAGAAAACTTTTAAGGATCAGATTGCCAAGGAATCCATAAGAAAGAACCAATTTGTTTTGAGTCCATCCTTGTACCTGTGGGTCCTGAGAGCAGAGAAATCTTTATCCCAAGATGCTCATAATATTTTTCAGCAGTTAGCTACACCTCATATTCCAGGTTTTCAGTTGACATATCGAAGAATTGTTTGAATCATCATAGAATCCCTACAGTGCAGAATGAGGCCATTCGGTCCATCGGGTCTGCACCGACCCTCCGAAAGAACACCCTACCGAGACTCCCTCCCCTGCCCTATCTGCTGTAACCCCACCGAACCTGGGCACTAAGGGCAATTTACCATGACCAATGTTCTCTATATGTTCTATGCACATCTTTGGACTGTGGGTGAAAACCGGAGCCCCCAGAGGAAACGCACGCAGACACGGGGAGAAAGTACAAACTCCGCATAGACAGTGACTCAAGATCGGAATTGAACCCAGGTCCCTGGCGCTTTGAGTCAGCAATGCTAACCACTGTGCCACTGTGCTGTTCCATATATAAAACAGAACGAAACAGAGAAAAGCTTAAATGTTTACATGAGAGTATGCATAATTACAAATTCAAGTAATATTTTTGAAATTGGTTGGAATAAATCATTGGTAGGTTTGACATATAGACTGTTCAGTGTTTATTTTTCTTTATGACAATGGGGAGTAGAAAATCTATTAATGACGAGGCTCAGGGTTAGATATGGCTAGCTGTGAGAAGTAAGAATTTTACTTTGATCAGAAGGAAAATGGTGAGAGGAAGGAGATGTTTGATGTGCTGAGCCTTACAGATGATAGTGTTCTATTCATCGGTAAAGGTATGTTGAATGGATCTGTCTTCCAGTCATTTTCTGTTCTTTGTGGATCTTCAGTTTCAGCAGTGACTTCATCAAGATCTTTGGTATTTTTCAGTCATTTGGTGATTGTACGGTTCTGGGGTTTATGACAGACATCCACAATTTGTCGGCTGCCGGGCACTGTGAGATAAATCTACGTGCTGTTCTTTTGCAAACTCTTTTAATCTGGATCACAACATTGACTATGCTTCTAGATAGTTTCTAAATCTAACATATTGTTCAAATCTTAGCATTCAGACATAGGCGCCGGGATTCTCCAAAATTCTGGCCAAGTGTTGTCGCCGGCATAAACACTGGAGTGTTTCACGCTGACGTCAACGGGCCTCTTGGCCCAGCGATTCAGTGGGCCACAGGGTTGCCAGCACGGTGCCAGAGTGCTGCGCACTGCTGAAAATCCCGCCACCAGCCAATGGTGGGCCACCTCCCACCACCGAGAAACACACTATGGGGGGGGGGGGGGGCAAAGAATCTCTCCCTCTGTCTCCTTCCAGTTCCTCCATGTGACTGCAAAGACTCATATTTATGGACGGAGGAGGTCCGCCAATGGCTGGTGGTGGGATCTTCTGGTCTCACCGCTGTCAATGGGGTTTCCCATTGTATGCACCCTCCACCACTTGGGGACTGGAAGATCCTGCTGGCAGGAATGGTCAGAAAATTCAAGCCAATGTTCTTGTGCTCCAGGTTTTATATTTTATTGGCGTGTGCTGGAATGTTAGTTTTGTGTGAGGCGGGTGCAGAGTAGTGAAATACCTATCGTTCATCTGCATTTTAACACCACCTTCTTCCTCCACTAATGGTATTCTTTGAGGTTGCCACTCCTTATGCGTACCTTCTTATCATAAGTGGGGCCTGCAAATTTTGCCCATGTATCATTAGGAATTAGGTGAGCTGATTGATAACTTTGTAACTAGATTAAAACAATGCAGCTAGGAAATGTAAGTTTAAGCAGACAGATGAAAGGGTGGTAGATCAACTAATTTGGGGTTCTCAACACCCTGAATTACAGAAAGCACTAATTTGGAAGGATAACCTCACACTGCCAGAGAACATGAAGCTGTACGGAAAGACAGATGAAGACAATGACTATCCAAACGGCTAGCCTTCAATTAAGCCAAGAAAAAGGCAGCAGGGTTGATGCACTGCAACAGCAACAAAAGAAAACTCAGAGTGAACTGGTTATGTGCACATCAATTCTTGACAGCAGTTATGAAATGTGGCTCCCGGAACACTTACAGATGACAGATTAGTTCCTATTAAATAGTTCCGAGCTATTTACAGGTATTTACAAATAATACAACAATATATAACAACATGGAATCTCTCCAATCGGAGGCATCCTTTAAAGGCCTGTTAGATGCTTTTGGTCAAATCACTCCCTGCTCTTGTTGAGCAGTTAGCGCTCATAAGCCCTGGCTAACTGAATTTTCTTGCAGCTGCAAGTACTTTACAGTACTTTCTGCAAAGCAGCCCTGGACCTATCCAGACACTAAATGCTTTTGAATATTTGTTGCTCTACCAAATTCCATGGGTAAATTTCAAGGCTGAAGTTGCAAAATGTCAGTGAGCTGGTGTCCTCCAGTCGCAACTCTGTCATTTGCATGGGGTTGCCTTTGGAAGGATGAACACTCCTTCATTGCTCTATGAATCAGAAGAGATTAATGCTGGGCATCTTCTGCAGTGAAAATCTGGTATACTTTGGTCAGAATTTCCTTGTGTTGCAAAGCCGTAACTGCTGATTTGCACCATCCCCCAACCTAGGAATTTTGGTGCTTATACTTTAGAAATGAGAGGGTTAAGGTGGTATGTTGAAATGAGCAGCAGTAATAAGGTTAATGGGAAGGTCACAATAAGCAGTAAGTGATTGACTCCACTTTGACCCATTCAGAGCAGTCATTGCAGGCATTTCTGCTATGTATCACTCAGCTACACAATATATCACAATGCAATTAGGAAATTAGCCATAGGATAACAAGCACTTTCTTCCCATTCATACCTCATTTGTTACATTGGAAATCTTGTGGGTTCGAGGTTTAGCTATATTTTTATTTGGAGAAAGATTAATTTATATTTTCTGCAAGCTTTTTTCTAAAAAGGTAAAAGTTATCTTATGAAATTGTTTACTATGTTAAGCCCAACTCGGGTCCAACACCACATCACTGCGTTAAAGAATTCTGAAGTGTCCTTATTGAAGTTTGAAATGTATATTGTAAGTGAAAAATGTTTTATGTGTTACTGTGTGGCCTAATATCCTGGTCAGTACTATCAGTTGTGTACCATTGCTGAGGTAGTGTGCCAAAATGTGGTCTATTTCCAATCAACCTTGGTCTCTCAGTGTGCCCAATATACTGAATATAATGACTCATCTCTCAACCACTGAGAGACACTTATAGAAACGCGATGTTGATAGCGACTTTTATGCAATTTTCGAAGAATCAGTTTCTCTTGAAGCCCCCCATTTATTTTTATCTACAGCCTGTAGTCTAGCGGCTCAAAAGTAATCCAATATAGCCAAATGTGTTTTGGTCTGAATGCATGCTACTAACATGTTAGTACTTTTGAACTGCTAGATTGAAGTGTGTGTAAATTAGACAGTACTTGTGGAGTCTGCTTCTTAGCCAAGGAAAAAAAATAATCATGACTACCCCAGTGGTTGAAAAATGCTTCATTGATATCAATGGAACAGCGGAGCTGGGGGTGGGTAAAGTTTGCTTCTGGTTTTGACTGGACTGTTCGTTTCTGAAGATAGTGATGACAGTCCAAAGGTGTCATCTGGAAACCAAAGGTGCATTTTCAAAACACAAGTCAATTTCCCACAACCTATTTCAATATCTCTGAAAGAAAGACACCTCTTATTATTAGGTGGATGATCTTAAAATCAGGATTACCACTTTCGAAGAAATATACATGCGATACATCATTGGGCTGAATGTGTCTGCGTCAATTCTTTGAAAGAGCTATTTGGTTAGTCCCACTCCACTACTCTTTTCCCATAGGCATACAAATGTATCCTTTTCAACTATGTATCTAATTTCCTTTTAAAAATAAATATTAAATCTGCTTCCATAGTCATTCCGGGTCAGAACAATTCATTGCATTTAAAATTGGCGCTTCATCTTTTCTCTGACTTTTTAGCCAGTGAGGTCAGAATAATAGGGAATGTAATAAGATCTAAATTAAGTTTACTGTGCATGTGTGCAAATGCACAGAGTTTGGTAAATAAGGGGCAGGATTCTCCGAGCCCGTGCCGGGCTGCTGATTCTCTGGCGACCAGAGAATCGGCGGCAATCGCGCCTGTGCAGTCGCCGCGGCGCTGATGAAATAACTCCCCGTGACAATTCTCCGTGGGCGACGGGACGAACTCCCGCCGAGTCCTGCCGGCGTGGTTCTGACCTGGTACCACCTGCCGGGTGGTCGGACCCGCGGCCGCGGTGGGCATCCTGGTGGGTGGGGGGGGGAAGAGAGAGAGGGATCCAACTCCGGGGGGGGGGGGCTCCACAGGGGCCTGGCCCACGATCAGGGACCTCCGATCAGCGGGTGGCCATGATCTGGAGGGTGCCTACCTCCTTCCGCGCAGCCTGCTGTTCGGTCCCCGACATGTTGCTCCACGCTGGCGCGGAGATGGCAACCACGCGCATGCACCGGCGCAGGGACTGCAATGACATGCATGCGCCAGCGGGGAGACGGCCGTCGCATGCATGTGCGGACACACGCTGGCCAGCAGGGCTGCCATTCGGCACTGAAGCAGCGCGCAGCATTCCGGCGCCGTGCTAGCCCCCTGAACACCGGTAAATTGCTGGGACAGGAGGCCCGTTGACGCCGGCGTACACCACTCCAGTGCTTATGCCAGCGTCATCACTTGACAGGGATTTCAGAGAATCCCGGCCAAGTTGGTGAGCTGCAAGTGTAGTCTAATGGAAGTATGAAGTTGTGGCAATAATGGAGACCTGGCTCATATAAGGGCAGGACTGGATGTTAAATATTGCTGGGCATAAGGGGCCAAATTTTATGGTCCCTGTTTTGGACCACATGGAGTTGGGTGACAGAAAAAAATGGTGGCCAGAGCACAGATCCAGATGTCCCACCCTTATTTCTGACTAATTTCAACAGAGTGGGAAACGGTTATTTAGGTTATTTTGGCACCATTCTGGAAGTGGGCATTTCCAGAACTTCTGAAAATTTCAGTGAGGCGACTGCATTTTGGAAGCCTTTCTAATCATACCTGCAGAGTAGAAGTATGAATCATGGATTGGAGACAGGAAGCATTTAAAAGCTGAGCAAAATGTATTACCCCATTCCGAGTTCGTCTGGAAATGCTGGAGCCTGAGTCATAACCATTTTTCCTAAAATGAATGATGAGAGTGCAATGATTGGAAAAGGTAAGTGATCATTAAAGTGGCTATCATTTTACTTGTGACGACTGGCAAGCTATCAATGAAAGAACAACACTGCAAGAGTGTAAAAGTCTTCAGGGTGCATTAAAATAGAGTATCCACAGAATAAAGTGTGATTCTGTGTTGTACAATATGGAAAGCGTAGCTCATTGTGAGGTCAATGGCTAATTGTTGAAATTTCTCCCATGGGTTTCATTCATGATTTATAGAAAGGTTCATTCATCTGTTTGGCTATTTAAAAACCAGGTAGCCTCTCTCTGTGAAATAATCAATTCAAAGATCCTCTTATTCAATTCACTTTGAGTGTTTTGGCAGATAGATTATTTGTATTTAAACATGTTACTTTTTTATTGGTCAAAATAATAAATATTGATTAATTTGACTATCTGGATTAACTATTATTTAAACTTAAAGTTTAAAAATGTAAGGCAATTTTTAATCAGTTCCATTTTTCTTGAATCGAAATATTGTATCTCGCATTAAAAAAAACATCTATGTAAAATGGTTGAACTATTCAAACATTTGTAGATGTTGTTATGATTGTGATTAAAGACTAGTTTTTAAAAAAGCAGCAGAAATCTGAGATCCCAGTTATTTATTGAAAGAATAAAGCTTCAAGATTCCACAGTTTAAGCAGAAGAAAGGAGTCAAAACAAAGCAAACCTTAAATACTATCTTAGATACCCTCCCATTCCCTAAAACCCAGAATTGTGGTTGGTTATAAATTATATACTATATGTTGAATGGCAGATACAACTAAGGCTTGCCTCGGCAGTCTATTCAGTGTATAGGTCACCGAACCTTGTCGTGTAGTCCTTCAAAACTCTGTCTTCCTTACGGAGAATTTCAGTTCCTCTTCTAGGATTTAGACTGATTCGGAGCTGACAGCTGTGTCCAACCAACCTGAGTTTCATGGGCACAGTCTTCACACAAATGAAGCACGTCTGCAGAACCTGCCCAACTCAGTCTGATGGTGTAGATCCACCAATGCTATCTTCAAGTAACAGAAACAGCTGCAGCAACTGTGCATTTGCTTATTCTCCGCTTCTGATCTAGCCTCTGTCCTCTTCAGCTAGCCTGTCCTGGACTATTCCACTGGACTATTCCACTCAGCCACTTCTTCTGAGCTTGGATTGATCTGTGTCTTTTTGTATGCTTGAACCAGTTTCAATTGTCTCAGAAGTTTTGGTTTCCAATCTCAGTTTCAGTTTTCATTTCCTGAGAAACTGGGAGGATTTGTTTCCTATCTCAGTTTCACTTTTCAATTATGGCCTGAATCAAAAATAAAAGCATTGAAGTTTCCATCACACTGCCAGTTTGGCTCAATTAATAGTAGTCCTGCATTGAGAGCACACTGGGCCAAATCCTGCCGTCAAGTTAACAATCATTTATGTGCGAACTGGACAGCATCTTCTGCTGCATGGATGTGCAGTTAAACCCAGATGGTGAGATGACATTCTGAGAAGCTGTCTGAGAAGCCCTGCTCCTCCAAAACCTTCCCAATATTGTCATCTCACCATCTGATTCTTCATCTTAATATATTGGATGGCGTCAAATGCCTGTACTTACCTCCGATTAAACTCAACTTTTAACAGTGAGTCGAATCTTAACTATTATGTTTTTATAATGATTTAAAGGCACCAATTACTCATAAGGGATTGGGTAAATATGTTTTGGGTTAATTTATTTAGAAAATGCATATTAAAAACATTTATACATTGATAGAAAGCTTGAAGACATCAGCAGCAGAGCTGTGCGTGCTGTGGTCTGCTCAAACGCCAAAGTGAAACTGATAATTCCCTTGTATCTGCCTTTCTTTTTAAAGATACTTCATCACTTCCAACTATTTACAATATATATGTTTGTGTTTATGTTTGTGTTTAGTTACTATTACATTAGTGTATAGGACTGGTGAATCTATGAACGGAATCTCACCAAAAAATGGCAAGTGTCAGTTCTGATGAGAAAATTGGTGGCGAGATTTCTCACAGATTTTCAAGCCTCTTGAAGAAATGTTTTTCCCCCACGTGAATCATGCCATTCTCTTCGTGGCATCCTGCCAATTCACCCACCCCAGGGAAACATAATCACTGAAATCACTGGGAAGCTCCATATAAATGCCTCCCCAACACTTGTTCCTGATCCATTAGAGGGATGGCTGCCAGGAAGCCCCCCGCGTGGGAGGGCATTACAGCTTCAGTTAGTGCCAGTTCTCTGCAGAAAAGAAGGGGGCAGCCGTAACGTAAAAAAATGGATCACCTTCTTCGCACGGCCAGGGTAAGTCTGCCAACTCATGCACCCACCCCTCGCACCTCCAAGGTGATCTTTCACCAGTCACCAAGTGGGTAGCCCACCTATCACGAAGCCCTCTACCACCCCCTCCCAAATAACTTGGTGCTCCCCATCTCAACTCTGCTCCTCACATCACTGCATGCAAGCCATTCCTCAACCATCTGAACTGGCAGGACTTCTGCCTACACTCCCCCTCCCCCCCACCCCACCTGTGTCCCCACAGGACAAAATCATGCACAACCAGTGTGAGAGGGCACAGCCACCCAGAGTCATGCAGGAGGAAAGAGCCCTTGAGCTGGCTGGCGAGGAGCAGGACCGCGCCTGTGCTGATGTCGAAGTGGGGGCTGCAAGGAACCCTAAGGACATGCAGTCAGTCCTGAAACCTCACGTGAGTAAACATTTCACATCATTTATCCCCCGTGACGTACTAAAGCCATCTCCCATCCCTTGGAAGGCAATCAGGAGAACAGCCCGGACCATCCTCGTGCCCTCCAGAACCACAAACCCGAGCAGCTCAGAGGGAGAATTCTCAGATATCACCATAGAAGGGGCGTCACATCTGTCAGCTGCATCCCCCACCAGCGCAGATACTCACAACTCGGTGAGAGTAACAAGCCCGCAGATGTCTGGGTCACTCACTAGTGGGCACCTCACAACTGATGGTCCACAGCAGGCGGAGGCAGCGACGTCCCGGGGATCTGACACTCGGAGGGATGCCAGGGTCCAGGACTTTGCTGAGCCCCTGGATGATGACGTGCTTCTGGATCCAATCGTCCCCAAGTTGATGGAATTGTAAAGGCAGAGTCATGGAATCAGGACGGGATGATAGCATCCGTCCTTATACAGCAAGGTCAACTGGAGGAGTCCAATTGCCTTCTGACCGAGGAGGTGCTGCCGTCAATGCAACGCAACAAGGCCAACACTGTGAGGCTGGGTTAACGAATGGAGGCTAGTGCACTCCAACACAGGGGATGTCCGCTCAATGGCTCAGCTCATGACCTCCATGGCTCAGCTCTTGACCTCCATGGTTGAAGGCCTGGGCTCCATGACTGAGAGCTTCAACTGCATGGTGCAGGCACTGGTGGCAATCCATGAGTGTCTGTGCCAGACGTCAGTGTGGCTTCTAAATTTCACTGCAGCTGCCCCTCTATCCCATGGAGGAGCACAGGGTCCTGGGCATCAGAGGGAAGAGGATCGGCAGGAGCACAGCCTGGGGCCCTCCACCAGGGAGACCCTGGGGGTGGCCAGCCCATCTGACACCCCCTTTCCTGTGAGTGACACACGTCCAATCCCAAACATCAAGGAGGGTAGCACTGCAACTCCTGTACTGCCACAATGTCCAAGCCCCCCCCCCCCCCCCCCCCCCCCCCACAAGGGGACGCCCGCCAAAGTCATCTCAGGCAACAGGGCATTGAAGGCAGAAGAAGTCATCAACTTCAGCTGTGGATCCTGCAGTAACACCTCGACATAGTGGAGAGTGAGAAGAGTTAAGATACTCTAGGCACCTAGTGGGCATGAGTAAGCAGAGGCAGTAATTAAGATAAGCCACCACTATAAAAGAAGCACATGTGAATCAATATCACTTTTTTCACCAGCAGATCTCTCTCCCTATCATTTCATGGCGCCATGTTGCACGAATCCTCATGCACACTCGACGCTTCATCCCTATCCAGTGTGAGAGTGGCAGTGCTATGCCCCTCCCACCACCCACACTGATGACCCCACCCCTTACAGGAATGACCCCACCCCCAACCGGACACCCCCCCCCCCCCCCCCCCCGGCATAAGCGGCAGGTCTCTTATTGCAACCACTATTCTCCAATGATCAGGATGCCATGGGCTGACAGTGTGGAGAGACTGACTCACCTGGAGGTTAGTTGGAGAAACACAACAGAATCCCTAACCTCTGAGGGGGCTGTAGCATATGAGAGCTCATCCCGCATCTCTAAACCCCACAATAAGCCCATTCATTGGCAGGATGTGTTCAGCTCTAAATCAGCCAGGAGTCTGACAAATCGCTGTGGAATAGAGGAGCATCACTCTGTCTTGAATGCAAGTCACCATCATTCTTCTGTAGAGTCTGGCCAATGGTTTTACAACCCTACCCATCGAAGTGGGCACCATCTCGGAAACTTACCGCTGGTACCACACTATTGCTGAGATCACAGTCCTCACAGTTGGAGACATCCTCATCCCTCGTCTTGCTCATTCCCAAACCTAAAGGTTATGTGGCTGTCCCTAGCCTAATGGTCCAAGTGGATCCTGGCCATGGCCCAGGGTCCTTCTTCCTCTTCCTCCTCCACGTGTTGATCCTTGCTGCCCTCTTTGACATCCCCTTCATCCGGAAGATGTTGCTATCCTCCATCTCCTCCTGATCCAGGTGGTCTCCCCTCTCCAACGCCAGGTTGTGGAGAGCACAACAGACCACAATAATGTGGGACACCTTCAGTTGGCTAGATTGGAAGGCCTCGACTATCCAGGCACTGAAACCACATCTTCAACTGTCCAGTAACCTTCTCGACCAGCACCTTCGCTGAAGCATGAGCCTTGTTGTGGTGGATCTACACCTCAGATTGTGGCCTCTGCAATGGTGTCATTAGCTATCTCCTTATTGGGTACCCCTTGTCCCCAAGGAGCCAGACCTCCAGCTGCTGCTCTCCCTCAAACACATCTGGGATCTACATCCCAAGCATCCCAAGATGTAACTATCACGGATGTTCTCTGACAAACAGGCATAAACCTGCATGATTTGAATCATTTGCCCACAGATGATCATCACGTTGAGGAAATGGAATTCCTTGAGGTTTATAAATGGCGCTGCATGATACCATGGAGTGCGCGGCCATGTGGGTGCCCTCTATCACACCCTGCAGCAGGGGCATGTCAGCTAAGGTGATAAGCATATGTCCCTGGCATCTTTGCTCTCCTGGTCATGGTCCAAGTTTATATACATGTGGGCCCTCGCATAAAGGGCATCTACAACCTCCCCTATGCATTTGTGTGTGGCTGACTGGGAGATGCCACTCAGAAAACCGGTGCTGCCCTGAAATGAGTCACTCACATGGAGGTGCAGAGTGGTAGTGACTTTTAGGTCCATGGGCAGTGCATGTCCTCCTATTCCATGTGGTGCCAGCTCTTACAGGCCATGGCAAAAGATGGTCGACCAGCCACCGGGATATCTATAGTCTTCTCTGGCACTCTGGTTCTGACATCTGTAGATAGGAAGTCTGGCATCAGAAGACTCTTTGCCGGTACTGTACAATGAGGATCCATCCTATGTGGTGCTGCTCCCGGAAAAGCTGCCCAATGCAGTAGCATATCTGTTCCTGCTGCTGGTCTATTGCTATGAGTCGAAATGCCAACTCAACAGGCTCCATGATTCTCCAGAATCATGCACTAAAAAGAGAAGAAAACCAAAGTGAACGGTGAGAATTCCTGAGAAAGCTGAGCTCCTCGGCCCTCTACTCCACTGGGATGTCCACCAAGCCTCTCCAATAAGCCTCACACCTTCCCCTCTCACACTGACAAATCCTCACTCCTGTCCCTCTCAACTCCACCAGAATTACGTGCCTGGATGCTTGAGAGTCTCATTGGCACATTTCTACACCCATTCCACAATAATCCGACCTCCACCCCTCCCCAAATCCTTGCGTTAGGTGTCAGGGCTGTTGAGTGCTTGCATGTGACTCGTGTCTGCATCCTCAATGGGCACCCCAAAGAAGTCCCCCGTCATGACCTGTAATGGGGTGAGTGATGATAGACTTCACTCTGAAGCCTTGCACTGGGGTTCACATCAGTGTATCCTGTTGGACATAAACTCTTGAATAAGGATTGAGCTTCAATCCTTCGGACTCCAACTATTTTGTTTCAACCAAATAACCTAAATTAAATAAACTGAGGGACAAAGTAAAATGGGAAGCCCCTTAAAGGGGTCCGATAGAGGAGAGGTGGGCAGGTATTGCATTGTGGGGGGATGGGGGGAGGATAAACCTCGGATGGACCTTGGGACCAACTCCCCTAAGCAGTTACCCCTTTGGCCCACCGCAAGGTCAGCCACGACAGGGCCACGCTGGTAATACTAGAAGTGATCCATGTCCACGTGATTCCAGGCCAAGGGAATCTGGGAATCCCAGAGGGCTAGAGACTCTGGTGCCAGGTCCGCTAAATGGATGCAAATGGGTCATTAAGATTGATTTGCATTCATTTACACCCTCCCGCTGGCAGTGGTCTTGAACCTCAATCCCGGTGCCAGCAGGGGGTCAAAGCATCGTGTTTTGCGGTAATCTGTTTTCCCCCCCCGACCCCTGGTTCTCCGTCCCACTGGAAAATGCACTTCGGGTGATGGGGACAGAGAATCCAGCCCTATATTGGAATAGGCAGCTGCATGGAAGAATTTCCATACATGCCTTAATGGGCTCCATCTTGTGCTCAAATTCATCTTTGACGGTGCAGTCAAACATGCTCCTTTTCCTTGATGTGCTGGTTGCAAAATCTGCCAGGGGATTGTCCACTACTTCAAGCCTACTTTTACTGGTACCATGGCAGATGGTGAAATTTGTACTTAATAAAATCTGGAATTAAAAGTCTAACGATGACCATGAAACCATTGTTGATTGTCGTAACATCCATCAGGTTCACGAATGTCCATTGGGGAAGGAACCCTGTAGTCCTTACCTGGTCTGACCTACATGTGACTCCGATCCACAGTAATGTGGTTGACTCTCGAATGCCCTGTGAAATGCATCTCATTTCTAGGGCAATTAGGGATGGACAATAAATGCAGGCCTAACCTAATTCTATCTGCAAATTTCATAAATCTACACGATATAGCCTCTACATTCTAGTGAGCTGAACTTTTAGAATGACATCACATAATGGAGAAGAAAGCCAAAATAATAAAATACAAATTTAGAAATATGTGAGCTGAAATTGGATTCTGCAATATTAAAGTATCAATGCTTAATACAGTTTTATGAAATTTCTTTGTCTGCTATTTTAGCTGAGGATTTGATATGTTCAGTTTAAAGGATTAATGCCTCCATTAAAATTGTTTGCAAAGAAATCGCATATAAATATGTTAAGTGTTCATAGGTTGAGATCACACAGTGCAATTTCATTACACACGATCCAAAACTTTTATGGGCAAAATGAAATTCATCCAGATGACATTTGTATACCTCACTAACATGTTAAAACAATATCAAGCATGATAAATCAAAGATAGCTGCACTATAAGGATTGAGTTATGTGATTGTTTAGTTTAGCTAAGGTTGATGTAACTGAGCCTAGATATGTGTCTTTCCTCATTATGAATCACCCAGAAAGATTCTCCTGTTAATGTCCATCATACTCAGCAGAAATCTAAAGCAAAATTTCTCTCTGATTCACAAACACCCTAACCACTTCTATTTTTGAATTTAAACATGAAATGAGTAGTTTATCTTATTCATTCTTTTCTGCTCTGGTTCATTATACTCCTGCCCATTTTGGTAAAGGTCAGGTGTTAAAACAACAGCATCTTCATGAAAGGTTATTTTGAGTGGGGAGACATTGTCAGTATAGTGGTGTTGTCACTGGACCGGTAATCCAGTGACCCAGGATAATGCTCTGGGGATGCCAGTTCAAATCACACCACAGCTGATGGTGTCATTTGAAAATATTTTTATTGAGCTTTTGACATTTTGCATCCAGAATTTGCAAAACAAAACCAAACTAGCACATGTATCAACAAAAGAAAATCTTCCAACAGATAACTGTACCAATAACCCCCCCCCCCCCCCCCCCTTAATGAAAATACTTTACTTGCAAACTTTCCATGGCCAAAACACACATTTACAATAGTTTATGTACATTGTGGTTTGGGCGTTCATTTGCCAGCAAACCAGTATCTTGTGGTTTCCTTCCTTTCTGCCTGCCCCCATGATCCTCTTGGGTGCATTCGTGAGAACCCACTCATTTGTCTTCTCATTCGGTGTGCCCTGTGCACCACCTTTAGCTGCATTAGGCACAGCCCTGTGCACGTGGAGGTCAAGTTTGCCCTGTGCGTTGTCCAACCAGTGCATGCGCGGCTGACGTCATCGGCCGCATCAGCTGGCGTGACGCTTGACGTGCGGCTTTGACGACCGTCGTCAAGGCCACGCCGCCGTGACGCACGGGGCCGCGCTCCTAGCCCCGCCCGGGGGGGGGGGAGAATTGGCCCCGGAAGTGGGCGTGAAGGCTGCCGTGGGTCACGGCCTGTCCCACAGCAGCATTTACGATTCTCCGCATTTGCGGAGAATCTCGCCCCATGTGTTTATTGTCATCTCTCGTTCTTCCTTTCTAGATTCTTACTGACCCTGTCATCATTTCAGTTCCTAGAATTGTTTGAGGGCATTTCTTGATAGCTCTGGTGATCTTGAAGTAGGATGGGGGGTATTCTGCAAGTTTAGTTTCCTATTTCTGGGGTTAAAATTGCCAAATTTCAAACTTCCAGGAGGAGAGCCATCTTTCCTACATCGGCTCAGCACATCCCCATCACTGGAAGGTCCTGATGGAGCAATTTGAATTCAATTATTTTAAATATCTGGAATTACATGTCTAAAGATGACAATGAAACCATTGTCGATTGTAGTAAAAACCCATATATCCTTTAGGGAGGGAAATCTGCCATCCTTACTTGGTCTGACCTATATGTGACTCCAGACCCACTGCAATGTGGTTGACCCGAAGCTTCCCTCTGAAATGACTGAGCTTTTTTTAAAAAGATCAGATTAATCCCCTGGCTTAATGTCTTTGCAAACATCCCTCCGCTACACATTCACCGACTGATGGAAGCCCATAAACTGGTTGAAACTATCCATGCTGCACATCACTTATCACTCCATGAAGACCTGGCCAATCTACTTCCTGACCACCTTCCATCTCAGCATCTCATGCAGAGCACCCCTTCCTGAACAAGATCTACCAGCAAACATCCTTTGGATCAAGGAATTGGAGAAACACGAAATCACTAAGTGACAAATGTCGTCTGTCGAATGGCTGACTTTGAACTAACATGTAGTCCTTGCTAAATAGGTTCAGGGCAGGCAGAGGGCTCCTATACATCTATCCTCCACTGCTGGAGCCTCAGTGCAAACTCCTTATGCACTTGTGGAAAGACACAAAAAATGCTCACATTATCAAGGAGTGTGCTCCTTACAGACCAAAATTGCAGACTAATCATTTTAAACTCAGCAAGTGAGGTGGCTATCTTGTGACTTCGGGGATTTGCTAAGTAAATAATTGTGTCATATCTTTATATTGATGTCACAGTGATGTACCAAAGATTTTTCCTTCCAGTTTTTTCCTATTTTTCACTTGCCGTAAGACCTTAAGATATAGAAGAATTAGGCCATTTGGCCCATCGAGTCTGCTCCGCCATTCAATCGTGGCTAATATATTTCTCATTCCCATTTTTCTGCCTTCTCCCCATAACCCCTGATCCCCTTATTAATCAAGAAAACTCTGAAAACCATGCTGGTATTCAATTCCGTAGCACTTTTCACCCTCTTCATGTGTAAATCCACGGGTTTGTTCCTAATCACTAGCTTTCGGTGAATCCTGATGAAGGAGCTGTGCTTCGAAAGCTAGTGATTCAAAACAAACCTGTTGTAAGACTTCTTACTGTGCCCATCCCAGTTCGACACCGGCATCTCCACATCATGTGTAAATCCAGGCAGGGAAAATTAATTGGTATTTGATCTGAAGGAAGAGCAAGGATAATCATATCCCCATTCACTGTTAATGCTTAAATCGGATCACTATGTTGAAATATGTGAACCGAGAAACAATTCTTACCCGTTAAATAAAATTCACAATAAGCCGCAATATAAAATTGGCATCAATTTTTTTTCCAAATTCCTCATCAGCACCGGGGAACACCAATTCTCTTGGGGAACAAGAGAATAAACCAACTTAGTCTTAAGATGGAATGTAACTAGAGCTCTGTTTGCCAAAATGTGTATACAACCAAATAAGGTAGCATTACACTGAAGAAGTTGCCCAGCTCAGCCCTTTCGAGAGTTTTCTACCAGCATACACTCATCTGATTTTGTTCAGCATCTCAAGTTTGTATGGTAAATGGGTTACTCTTAAAGGTATTTATTGTGCACTAGCTGCAGCCTATGTAGCACCTTTTTTTTTCCAAAGGTGAAAGCAGATGGGCAGTATAAGCAATGTAGTTGCCATTTTAGATCAGAAGCAAATACAGGTGTAAACTGAATGTTTTTTTTTCTCTATCTGCTGCAGCTACATCAATACATTCATAATAAACAACATTTCAGTTCTAATCCACTGGCTGTCACTCTCTCATCCTCATTTGTTTATCTAAGATGGCTGGAAATCTTTGGTTTATAAATGTCAGCTCTTAAAATGGTTCAGAGGAAGAATCTTATGTGTGTTTTTTTTAAACTTTGCAACCTTTGTCCTTGGATAATTCTATTGTCACTAATAGCCTCTGGATACAAATTTAATTATACGGACAGACAATAAATAGACCCAGAGGTTGGGATTTTGTATTGCGTGTGACAGTTTAAGATGGTTACAGTTCAGCAGGACAGAGGGGAAAACCCAAGTTATACTACTAGCTTTGCAGTCATCTCTGGGCAGAAACACATTGCTTTGTTGATAGCTGCTTACCAGGCTTTGTCATGAGTGCCAAAATACTGGCCTCATTTTCAACACTGACAAAGATCCAATGTGATAGTCTGCTTAAAATGAAGTTCTCAGCTCATCTGAACTGCCTACAAAAAATGTTAAAGTTCATTTTGCAATCACTCCATTTATACTGCAGCACGTCTGAAACAAAATGGTGAAAAACATGGTCATTAAGGTAATCTCACACTGAGAAGGTGAGTATTGCTCAACAAAGTAGGCTCAAACCCATTGCTGTCACTGAGAGACATGAGAGCTGCCCACTGAGCCACATTGGGACTTCCAGGTATGAAGGATCGCAAGCATCACAATACATGCATATGAACGCCCCTCTAGATCCTTCTTCCCTTTTACTTCCGTCTGACCTCATCCCTTCTTCCAATCTCACTGTTGCCAGTGCATCCCTAATACCCTCTAACCTTCCCCTCTCTGAAGCTGAACTCTCGGTCTTTAGTAAAAACTTCAGCGTGATCCTTTTCACCCCCCCCCCCCCCCCCCCCCCCCCCCCACCTCAACGAATGTTCAGCTTGGCATGATACTGAGCTTTAATGTCACCTTCGCCTTCGTGCCCACTTCTTTGGCCACAATATTTCCTCCCAGATTGTGGATTCTTTTATAACGAAAGAAAATGCTGGAAAAACTCAGCAGGTCTGGCAGTATCTGCGGAGAGAGAAACAGAGTTAGCGTTTTGGACTTAAATGACTCTTCTACAGAATTCTCTTTCCACCTGAAATCCTCCCTCTGGCCTCATATCCTCTCTGGACATTTTAATTGATAATTGCCAGAAAGACATCAGCCCTCTCAATTTCACTGTTCCCCTCATTCACTCTAATCTATCTCCTTCTGAAATTTCTGTATTTAGTTCCCTTAAGTTTGACATTGACATTGCCACTAAACTTGCTGACAAGGGTGGTGCTATTATTGTGTGCTGGACTGTGAGGAATTCTCTTTAACTCACTTAAGTGAGATCTCGCAGTTCAGACTCGAGTGCAATGTCCAAATGCAAAAGGTTAATTTGAGACATAAAATACATCGATTGTTATGGTTACACAAGAAACTCATTTCACCAAGTTTGCTGCAGAATCAAGACGCAGGCATGGTTTCTGCACGCATTTTATTCCCGACTGTCCTGACAGCTTTTCTCAGGGAAATATCTTACTTATTGCACACACTAGTGTCCAGAACCTTCCTCTTTGATGTCAGGCCATGTCACCTGGTGCTCAGCAATGTGTACTGAAGTGGGATTTCTTCTCACCAAATTTCCAAGATATAATGCCTAACTTGATACTTTGATTGTTCATCAGTTTAATGCAATGTCTCCTGTCTGGCACAAGGGGACAGGAGATGCCTTGTGCATCCCAGGTAGATATTGTGATCATTGGCTTAACATGGAAGGAAACTTCATTGTCCCAATTAACATCCGATGTTAACACTAATGCTCATATGTGATTAACTTTGATAGGACACAAAGAAAATTCTAACTCCACTACCCAGCAGAGGTCAAACACCTCAAACTCTCAGACACTTCCTCCTACTTCCCTCTAGACTACGACTTCACTGCTGAACATCAAGCCGTCATTTAGAAGACTGCCTCTGGTGGTGTTACCTCCAGGTCCTCCAACATCTCCCCCCCCCCCCCCCCCCCCCTCCCCCCTACCTCTGCCCTCCCACATTATTGCACAACCTTAGTATTCAGGAAGGACAGGCATAAAAGAAAAGGTGGTGGCGTGGCACTGCTGGTTAAAGAGGAAATTAACACAATAGTGAGAAAGGATATTGGCTCTGACAATAGAACATAGAACATAGAACGGTACAGCACAGAACAGGCCCTTCGGCCCTCGATATTGTGCCGAGCAATGATCACCCTACTTAAACCCACGTAACCCGTATACCCGTAACCCAACAATCCGCCCATTAACCTTACACTACGGGCAATTTAGCATGGCCAATCCACCTAACCCGCACATCTTTGGACTGTGGGAGGAAACCGGAGCACCCGGAGGAAACCCACGCACACACGGGGAGGACGTGCAGACTCCACACAGACAGTGACCCAGCTGGGAATCGAACCTGGGACCCTGGAGCTGTGAAGCATTGATGCTAACCACCATGCTACCGTGAGGCCCGTGAGACAATGTGAAACCTGTATGGATAGAGTTGAGAAATACCAAGGGGCAAAAAACATTAGTGGATGTCATATATAGACCCGCAAACTGCACTGGTGAGGTTGGGAATGGCATTAAACACAAAATTAGAGATTCATGTAATAAGGGAATATCGGTGATCATGGGTGATTTTAATATTCACTTAGATTGAGGAAATCAAATTAGCTACAATGCCGTAGAGGAGGAATTCCTGGACTGTATACGGGATGGTTTGCTTGACCAATACGTAGAGGAACCAACTAGAGAGCAGGCCATCTTACACCGGATACTGTGTAATGAGAAGGGAATCATTGCCAATCTGGCTGTACGAGATCCTTGGGGATGAGTGACCGTAACATGATAGAAATTTTTATCAAGATGGAGAGTGAAGTAGTTGATTCGGAGACTAGGATGCTGAATCTTAATTAAGGGAACTATGAAGATATGAGGCATGAGTTGGCTTTGATAGATTCGGGAGAGTTACTTAAAGGGACGACAGTGGATAGACAATGGCAAACATACAAGAAATGGATGGGGGAACTACAGCAACTGTTCATTCCTGCCTGGCATAAAAGAAAAAGGGGACAAGAGTGCCAGGAAATTAGAAATAGTATCTGATCCAAGGAAGAAGCATACAGATTGGCCAAGAAAAATAATATGTCTGACGATTGGGAGCAGTTTAGAATTCAGCAAAGAAGGACGAAGGGATTGATTAAGAAGGGGAAAGTACAGTACGAAAGGAAGCTTGCAGGGAATATAAAGACTGATACTAAGAGTTTCTACAGATATGTGAAGAGAAAGAGATTGGGAAAGAGAAATGTAGGCCCCCTACAGACAGAAACAGGGGAATGCATAATAAGGGACAAAAAAATGGCTGAGCAATTGAATACACACTTTGGTTCTGTATTCACAAAAGAGGACACAAATCAGATCCCAGAAATGTTGGAGAATGAAAGGTTTAGTGAAAGGGAAGAACTGAGGGAGATGAACATTAGTAGAGAAACGGTGCTGGGAAAATTGATGGGATTGAAGGCGGATAAATCCCCTGAGAATCTGCATCCCAGAGTGCTTAAGGAGGTGGTACTGGAAATAATGGATGCATTGGTGGTCATCTTCCGGGATTCTATAGACTCTGAAACTGTCCCTGCAGATTGGAGGGTAGCTAATGTCACTCAAAAAGGGAGGTAAAAAAAGCAGGGAATCATAGACCAATAAGCCTAACATCGGTAGTGGGGGAAATTCTTGAATCCATTATCAAGGATTTTATAGCGGAACATTTAGAAAGCAGTGGCAGGATCAGTCAGAGTCAGCATAGGTTTTTGAAAGGAAAATCATGCTTGACAAATCTGTTGGAATTCTTTGAAGATGTAACCAGTACAGTTGACAAGAGGGAGCCAGTCGATGTGGTATATTTGGACTTTCAGAAGGTGTTTGATAAAGTCCCGCATAGACATTATTGTGCAAAATTAAAGCGCATGGGATTGGGGGAAATGTATTGAGGTGGATAGAAAACTGGTTGGCAGAGAGGAAACAAAGAGTAGGGATTAATGGGTCCTTTTCAAATTGGGGTACCACAGGGATTGGTGCTGGGACCCCAGCTATTCACAATATATATTAATGATTTGGATGAGGGAACAAAATGTAACATCTCAAAGTTTGCAGATGATACCAAGTTGGGAGGGTGAACTGTGATGAAGATGCAGGGATCCTGCAGCATGATCTGGACAGATTGGGCGAGTGGGAAAATCAATGGCAGATGCAGTATAATTTGGATAAGTGTGAGGTTATTCACTTTGCAAGCAAAAACAGGAAGGCAGATTACTACCTGAATGGTTGTAAATTGGGAGAGGGGAGTGTACAGCAGGACCTGGGTGTCCTTGTGCACCAGTCGCTGAATGTAAGCATGTAGGTGCAGCAGGTGGTAAAGAAGGCTAATGGTATGTTGGCCTTCATTGCAAGAGGTTTCGAGTATAGAAGCAGGGATGTGTTGCTGTAATTATACAGGATGTTCTTACTCTCGAGGGAGTGCAGCGAAAGTTTACCAGACTGATTCCAGGGTGGCTGGACTGTCATATGAGGAGAGATTGACTAGGTTGGGATTGTTCTTGCTGGAGTTCAGAAGAATGAGGGGGGATCTCATAGAGACTCATAACATTCAAACAGGACTAGACAGGGTAGATGCAGGGAAGATGGGTGTGTCCAGAACCTGGGGTTACCGTCCATTTCAGACAGATATAAGGAGACATTTCTTCACCTAAAGAGTGGTGAGCTTGTGGATTTCATTACCACAGGAAGTAGTTGATGCTAAAACATTGAATATATTCAAAAGGCGGCTAGATATAGCACTTGGAGTGAATGGGATCAAAGGCTATGGGGTAAAAGCAGGATTAGGCTATTGAGTTGGATGATCAGCCATGATCGTGATGTTTGGTGGAGCAGGCTCGAAGGGCCAGAAGGCCTCCTCCTGCTCCTTCTATGTATCTATAACTTGCTTTCACCTTCTTTCTAGACTGTACGAATGGGCAAGTGGTGCTGGTGAACCTGTGAAAGCAGGAGGAAAGGGAATGGAAAACCTGTCCAATCATCAGCCAGGGCCAGTGGAAACAAGCAGATGTGTACTGCGCATGGGTGCTATTTAAATATATGAGGAACAGCGATCCGGCAACACACATCTCAAGTCATGCATAGTGTAAATGGAAGCCTCAGTTACTGAATGAAACCGTGACATCCTGGATAGTTGGTCATCCCGGCCTTGGTAGGTAGGCCCGTCATTTCAGCCTGTTTCTGCACAACTGACCTGGTTTCTTCCAATCCCAACTGCATTTTTCTTTCCTGGTCCAGTCTCTTCCCAACTGCATGCATGACTCTTCCAATGTCCCCCAATACTTTAATAACTTCAGTCTTGTCCTGTCCAATCTCTGTAGTGTCCTCCAGCCGCACAGCCCTCTGAACTAAATATGTTCCTCTAACTCTGGCTTCTTGCTGCATTCCTAATTATACAGTAATTGCTCCACCATTGGTGGCTTTGCCTTCAGTTTCTTAGGTGCCAGCTGTGGAATTCTCTCCCTACACCTTCTGTGATACTGTCAATTCACTGTGAGAACGAGTGAACATTAGGCTTTAATATCCATGAACTCCCCTGCCAGTGTCAGCTGTACAAATGAGTGCCACCCACAGGTGGCCAGACTATATATGGCCCCAGTGAGGGCAGAACGAGAGGCAGAGCCCACCGGGGTTCCAGTACAGTATCTGGAAGTAGCCAGTATCATCACTTCCAGGTCATGGGTCACATTATTATACAGACAGCTCATGCATTAGGTGAAGTACATTCACCACACCTTCTTTAAAATGTTTCTTAAAACATTCCTCTTTGACCAAGCTTTTGGTCATCAGATTTACTACCTCCTTACGTGACTCGGTGTCATACTTGTGTCTTATATTTATGTCCTTTCCTATGCGTGATCCAAAGGCCATCCAAAAGCAGCGCGCCATGGCACAGTATGACCGATAAAAGCCGGGAGCTCCTGCTCCCTGGACCTACCTGGCTTGCAACCTCGCGAGATCCAACATGATCTTGCAAGATGTTGCGATGTAAATCCTGCCAATTGTGGGTGGGGTCACTTTATGGCAAATCTGCATATTAGAGTGAGACAGCTAGTCCCACTGTAATGTGTAGGTTCCCGAAGTACCCGAGGCTTTGGGATTCATCCCCCTTCGTCTTGAAAACCTTGGGCGTGCGCTGTTCAGCACTGACCCCCACAAATGAGGACCAGACGGAACGGCACTCATGGGGGTCTTCCAGGTGTTTGGAGAACCCCAGCTGCCTGTCCTTTGGGCAGGGTGATGCCCTGGTGCTGCTGGTACCATTTGGGCATCCTAGAAGTGCCAGCCTGGTGCCTTAGCAGTGCCACCTGGATGCCAGCATGACATGGGTACTGCCAGGTTGGCACTACCAAGGTGCCAAGCTGGCATTCTTTGTGTGCATGCAATCAGGCTAGGGGTGCCCTGTGTGGGGGGACCATCCCATAGTATGTTCAGGCTAGGGAGCAGTAAGGGGCCTCGGAGATTGTGACGCCATTTAAAAATGGTGTCCCAATCTCTCACTACACTGGGGAGTTCCAACGAGTGGAGCTCCCCAGTGTACAAAAATGGAGTCATGTGCGGCCTCGGCCATGCGTTCCCCGCTGAGGCCTCTTATACAAAGCGAGTCGCATTGTATAGCCTTGTGTTCCTCAGCCCTGGGAAACACGTGGCTAAACGCGCTTGCAATGGGACTTTGTTGCCAGCTAGTTGAATCACGCCTATTTCCTTATATTACAGATGCTATGTAAATAACAATCATTGCTGTTATCCTGATCGTGATATTCTTCAGTTCCATTCCTTAGAGTTTATGCATTCACTTTGGTTTTTGAAGAATATAATTCACAAATTCTCAACTGCTCATTCTGTGAATCTATTCCTCACATCCACCATTCTGTGGCGTGCAAATTTATTGTTGACATTATGAGCAGACAAACTACAAATATATTTTTGTGACGCTATTTGGTCCCACATTTTAGGGGGAATTTTCAGTTGATTTAAAACAAATAGGTCAATGTCCCAGCTGCAGTGGCAGACAGAGGGGTACCAGATGAATGCATTTGTTTACTAATACAGGCAACTGTAATTTCTACACTGTAATCCCAAAGCCTGCTCATTCACTTTACATTCTCATTTTGTAAACACGGTGTACGTGAAACAACCTGCCTTTATACAATATCTTTGTCTTTTGTTACATATGGACCTGTTCAAACATGAGTAAAGGGCTGTGGTAGTATGACTAGGGAGATTACGGTACCTTAGAACCATGCTGCCATTGGTGCAGAAGACTCGCTGCCCATTGGCTCAGGCAAGTCATGTGCCTCTCTGCCAATTGGCTGAGGCTAGTCATGTGACTACCCGCTGATTGGCTGAGAGGTTGGTAGCTCCGCCTATGAGGCGGGGTATAAGAACCCGTACTGGCTGGCAGTCGACCTTTCTCTGTACGTCTACTGCCAGGCACACATCTAGCGTATTAAAGCTTGTTGTTTGGAACTACTTCACGACTCGAGTCCAATTGATGGTGCATCAATTTAATACACTAGAATTTTGAAATGGAGCTACGGATCAAGCCAGACTGCCTCCGCATCAGCCCGCATGCTGCAAATGCGTCGGCAACGTTTAAACACTGGCTGGCGTGTTTTAACAGCTATCTCGCCACAACAGAAAACCGCCCGACAAGGGAACAGAAACTCCACATTCTCCAGTCGTGGGTGGGCACCGCCGTCTACTCTCTGATAGAGGATGAAATGGACTATGACGCCGCTATGGATCTGCTGAAAGGACATTTCATCAGGCCAGTGAATCAGGTCTACGCGCGGCACCTCCTGGCTACGAGGCAATAGATCCCCGGTGAGTCCCTCGACGAATTCTATCAGGCCCTCATTGTCCTAGGGAGAAATTGCACTTGCCCGCAAGTCACTGCAGCGGAGCACACCGAACTCTTGATCAGGGACGCCTTCGTGGCGGGCATGCAATCATCCCAGATACACCAGAGGCTTCTGGAAAAGGACACTTTAAGTCTCGTTGAGGCACAGACCCTCGCATCCTCCTTGGAGGTCGCTGACCGCAACGCCCGCGCATATGCCCCCGGCCGCGCGGCGGCCCCTTGGGCAGCATGGTAAGACGCTGCGTGCTCCCCGTTCACCCAGTAAAACACAAAATCGCTCTGGCCTCCGGTTTGCACTCAGTCCAAATCACCGGGTGCTGCGTGGCGGACCTCACGGTCCAGGGAAGGGTTTTTAAAAACTATAAACTCCTCGTCCTTCCCCGCCTCTGCGCACCGGCACTCCTAGGGCTGGATTTAACCTTCAAATTCGGCAGCCCTATTCTCCCCCTTACTGTCTGCAGCCTCGCGTTCCTCAAGGTCAACCCCCCTTTTTGCTTGCGAACCTCACCCCGGATTGCAAACCCGTCGCCACCAGGAGCAGACGATACAGTGCCCAGGACCGGACCTTCATCAGGCCCGAGGTCCAGAGGTTTCTGAAGGAAGGAGTCATAGAGGCCAGCAACAGTCCCTGGCGAGCACAAGTGCTGGTGATTAGGACTGGGGAGAAAAACCGGATGGTCATTGACTACAGTCAGACCATCAACAGGTTTACACAGCTGGACGCGTATCCTCTCCCCCGTATCTCTGACCTGGTTAACAGGATCGCGCAGTACAAAGTTTTTTCCACGGTGGACCTTAAGTCCGCCTATCACCAGCTACCCATCCGCACGAGTGACCAAAAGTACACTGCGTTCGAAGCGGATGGGCGCCTCTACCACTTTCTAAGGGTTCCATTTGGTGTCACAAATGGGGTTTCAGTCTTCCAAAGGGAGGTGGACCGAATGGTTGACCAATATGGTTTATGGGCAACCTTCCCATACCTCGACAATGTCACCATCTGCGGCCATGACCAGCAGGACCACGACACCAACCTCCGCAAATTCCTCCGTACTGCAAAACTCCTTAACCTCACTAAGTGCGTGTTCAGCACCGACCGTCTAGCCATCCTCAGCTACATAGTGCGTAACGGAGTGATAGGCCCCGACCCCGAACGCATGCGCCCCCTGATGGAACTTCCCCTCCCCAACTCCCTCAAACGCTGTCTGGGCTTCTTTTCCTATTATGCCCAGTGGGTCCCGAACTACGCTGACAAAGCCCGTCCCCTCATCCAGTCCAACACGTTCCCCCTGTCGATGGAGGCCCGCCAGGCCTTTAGCCGCATCAAAGCAGACATTGCAAAGGCCACGATGCGCGCTATCGACGAGTCCCTCCCATTCCAAGTTGAGAGCGACGCGTTCAATGTAGTTCTGGCGGCCACCCTCAAGCAAGCGGGCAGACCCGTGGCCTTCTTCTCCCGGACCCTCCACACTTCCGAAAGCCGCCATTCCTCGGTGGAAAAGGAGGCACAGGCCATAGTTGAAGCTGTACGACATTGGCGGCACTATCTGGCCGGTAGAAGGTTCACACTCCTCACAGACCAACGGTCAGTGACCTTTATGTTTGATAATGCACAGAGGGGCAAGATCAAGAACGACAAGATCTTGCGGTGGCTGATCAAGTTGTCCACGTACAACTACGATATCTTGTATCGTCCTGGGAAGCTCAACGAGCCTCCTGATGCCCTGTCCCACGGACCTGTGCCAACGCACAGGTGGACCGCCTCCGAACCCTCCACGCGGACCTCTGCCACCCAGGGGTAACCCGCTTCTTCCACTTCATTAAGACCCGCAACCTGCCCTACTCCATCAAGGAGGTCAGGACAGTCACTGGGAACTGCCACATTTGCGCAGAGTGCAAGCCGCACTTTTACCGCCCCGAGCAGGTGCATCTGATAAAGGCTTCCCGCCCCTTTGAACATCTCAGCATGGACTTCAAAGGTCCCCTCCCCTCCAACAACCGTAACACGTATTTCTTAAATGTGATTGACGAGTACTCCCGCTTCCCATTCGCCATCCCCTGCCCCGACATGACGACGACAACCATCATCAAAGCCCTCCACTCCATTTTCTCCCTGTTCGGTTACCCCGCGTACATCCACAACGACCAGGGGTCATCCTTCATGAGTGACGAGCTGCGTCAATTCCTGCTCAGCAGAGGCATCGCCTCTAGCAGGACGACCAGTTACAACCCCTGGGGTAACGGTCAGGTCGAGAGGGAGAACGGTACGGTCTGGAAGACCGTCCTGCTGTCCAGGTGTCTCCCGGTCTCCTACTGGCAAGAGATCCTCCCAGACGCCCTCCACTCTATTCGGTCTCTCCTCTGTACTGCCACGAATCAAACACCTCACGAACGTCTTCTTGTTTTCCCCAGGAAGTCATCCTCAGGATCCCCGCTAGCAACCTGGCTGACCACCTCCGGGCCCATCCTGCTCCGGAAGCATGTGCGGGTGCACAAGTCCGACCCGTTGGTTGAACGAGTCCAGTTACTCCACGCGAACCCGCAGTATGCGTACGTGGAGTATCCCGACGCACGACAGGACATGGTCTCCCTTCGGGACCTGGCACCCGCCGGAGTGCGGCCCAGCACCAACACCCCCCCCCTCCAGTCCCAACCGCCCCCAGCTCCCCCGAGACCCAGCGCACAGGAACCCCCTCCCCTGGCCCGGCCACCACTAGCACCGACCAGGGGTACGGACACAGGACCACGACCGCCGCTCCCGGAGTCACGGACGACCACCGCTCCAACGTCACCGGCACCGCTGCGCAGGTCCAGCAGGACATCGAAGGCACCCACCCGTCAATTTGATGTTCTGATGGACTTCATGGACTTTTTGTGTTTGTGCAGATGTTTGTTCTGCATATTTTTTTTCATTGTTTTATATTGTTATTCAATTATACACTGTGTGCAGTGATATTGTTTTTGCACGTCCATCGCGGGACAGTGGGCAGCCATAAGATACCTCGGTACAACTTGAATTATCTCTAGTCATACTACAAGTCTTACGGGGCATACGCCCCCCCCTCTCCTCTCTCTCCCGCTTCTCTCCCCCTCCCCCCCCGCTTCTTTCTCCACAAGGGGTGAATGTGGTAGTATGACTAGGGAGATTACGGTACCTTAGAACCATGCTGCCATTGGTGCAGAAGACTCGCTGCCCATTGGCTCAGGCAAGTCATGTGCCTCTCTGCCAATTGGCTGAGGCTAGTCATGTGACTACCCACTGATTGGCTGAGAGGCTGGTAGCTCCGCCTACGAGGCGGGGTATAAGAACCCGTACCGGCTGGCAGTCGACCTTTCTCTGTACGTCTACTGCTGGGCACACATCTAGTGTTGTTTGGAACTACTTCACGACTCGAGTCCAATTGATGGTGCATCAAGGGCTTTTCAGATTTCTATCAGATACTGGACTGTTCTCAATGATAAAAAGGATTATAGAGTAGGGAAAGACGAGGCAATAACTGGGTTACATGCACTGAGTTTACATTAAAATGAAAGACTGTACATATGGATTCCTTGGCCAATATACCAATGGGTAGTATATTTAATGTATTTATCACAACATTTGTCAAATGGTATACAGTTATGAATGGTGTGTTTGACCTTATTTACTCTATTTACCTAAGGGGTGAGGTTTGCTTGTTCCTTGCAGTCGAGGCTCTGTGGCTTTCTTTCAGTGGTGTGGTTTGCTGCATGCTTCTCTGCTTTGGTGTTTGTACTTATGTGGGAAGTCTTGTTGATGTGGTAATAGGTTAGGAACGGAGCCCAAAGTCTAAAACGGTTCACCTGATTCAGTCACAGTGAGAACCATTTAATCAAATTCCACAAAGGCACAGTCAATGTTGGTGAGCTGGAAAGATAGATGCGCCACTATGCTAGAATTAGGACCTCACCTCTGAGGTTTAGCTTCTTTGGGATCACAATGGGGAGTCCCTGATGGAATGTGCTAGATATGACTCAGTGATGAGTAGAGCCTTTTTGTAAAAGAAATCATTGTCAGGAAGGCTGTATTTTTAAACTAATCTAAGAAATGTAAAGGATCACATCATTCCCCTCGCTGGGCGTGAACCCGACTCACATATTTAAATGAGTCTTTAAACTCATTTAAATATGCTCAGCCCATTCAAAGTGGGAGTCTCCCTGCTTCCAGATACACCTCTCCAGTAGGCGCAGCGTGAAGCCAAAGGGAATCAGTACTGGTTTCCAAAAACAGAAACAAGGTGTGATGGCCATGCTGGAGGGTTCGGTGCCTATTGGAGCCTCCGGGTGGTCTGGGACAAGGGGCACTGCCCCCTGGCACCCAGTTTGGTACACCCAGGGTGCCATGGGACAATGTCAAGGTGCGGGGCCTGAACGGGGTCAGGGCATGAAGAGGAGAGGGGTGAGAATTGAAAAGAGGCCTGAAGAGGGGAAATGCAGGTGGGCCTGAAAAGGGGGAGCTGGAAGGGGGAGGGCCTTTGGTTACCCCATAGTGAGGTATAGCTCACTTGGGGGTGGGGGTGGGGGGGGGGGGGTCCACTGCCCCAATGCCGGATAGGATGGATGGTGGCGTGGTGTGGCCAGGTCACCATCACATCTGGGTGGTGTGAGGGTGAGAGGGGGGTGCAGTGTTTTAGTGATCGGAAAATCATAGAATCCCTACAGTACTGAACGAGGCCATTCAACCTATCGTGACTGCACCAATCCTCTGACAGAGCACTCCACACAAGCCCACTCCCTGCCCTATCCCAATAACCCTTAACCTTACCACCTTTCGACACTGAGGGGCAATTTATCACAGCCAATCCACTTAATCTGCACATCTTTAGCCTGTGGGAAGAAACCAAAGCACCTGGAGCAAACCCACGCAGACATGGGGAGAAAGTGCAAACTCCACACAGTCACCCAGGCTGGAATTGAACCTGGATCTCTGGTCCTGTGAGGCCACAGTTCTAACCACTGTGCCACCCCAAAGTAGTGAAGTGATAGAGTGGAGGTTGCCCCTTCAGGGTCAAGTGTTGGGGGTGTTGCCCATGTCTGCGGGGGTCGCAATATCCCTGTGGGGGCTATGAGAGTTAACCTTGAGATCAAGGTGTCATAATATACACATCAGTATATCATGGTGCAGACACACACTGATTGACACACTGCAAGACCAATCAACACACACAACACAGCAGCCAATCACAGCTTGTAGCACAGATCTTTACCATGTGCTGATAGTATAGACTGGTTAGGATAGGCATAGGTCTTCAGTGTAATCTACCATAGTGTCGACCCACAGTGAAAGTATGTTCAACAGTTCCTAGCTTAATAAAATAGTGTTGTACTATTTCAAGTGTTGGTAGCCTGTATGTGTTACTGCTGAGGTAAACGCAGTCTCCACAGATCCAGAGTACCCAACACATCACAAGGCACCCATTAAAAATGGCTCCCATATCTCTGAGAGGCCAGTCTTTCCGGTATCTTTATGTCCCCAATCCAGAAAGAATTCTAAGGATGCGATCTACCAGCCCTGTCCCACTGGAATCAATGCACAACGCAGCTGATAGATCCCAGGAGAGGCCTCTCTCGGGATTCCCGACCACCATTACACCTTGCAAAATCTAACTAAGCCAGTCTTGAATGGTTAAGTGAGTTTAAGAACCCACTTAGCTGTGCTGCCACCGTACCGTAGACAATGCGGCATCTACCAACCTCGATGAGGAGACGCCATTTCTGGAACCCACAAATGGGGACGCGGAGGGATGATATCTTAGGATGTCTGCCAAGTGATCGGAGGCACCCAGGTGGTTGGCCTCCGGGCTGGGTGGCACCCTGGCACTCTGGTGCCACCCGGGCATCTTGGCACTGCCAGCCTGGCATCCTGGAAGTGCCCCCTTTAAATGCCACCCAGGTGCCCATGTGGCGCAGTCAGGTTGGCAGGGGCATTGCCATGGTGCCAGGCTGGAATTTCCACAATGGGGATCAGACCCAGGGATGCCCTGATTGTGTGAGGTGGGTGCGGGGGGGATGGAGGTGGTTGAGGCCTCATTGGCCGCCTCATTGGAGCTCCTCAGTGCGGCCCGGGGAGTGGGGTGTCCCGTCTGAGCCACCAAAAATAACAGAGTGCCATTAGATAGTGCGAATGTCGGGAACGGCCCCGCTAACTGTTTTGTTTTATTTAGATTGCGCCCATAGTCTGAGATTTTTCAGTGAGAATCTCCCCAAGCTCGAAAGAAATGACAAGTGCGGGTGGATTTTGATGGAAATCGTGTTGGTCCAGCCAACGGGATTCTCACCGATTTTCCCACCTGAAATGATATGAGGGTGGGATATTCCCGCCTCCTAGCCACATGCTTTTCGCCAGCAGGAGGCGACGCACTGTTTGCTGGTGGCGGGATTCTCTGCTCCCGTTGCTGTCCATGGGAATTCCCATTTGAAGCCACCCCATTCCGCTGGGAAACCCGTGGGAGGGGTGTGCTGCCAGTGGGACCAGCCAATCCCGCCGATGTAAACGGCCAGAGAATTTCAGCCTTAGTTGTATTTTGGGAGAATTGCCATTATGGGATTTGAACCCACTTTCCCCAGAGCATTAACCAGGGCCTCTGGATTACCACTACGCCTCCATCTCTCCTTATCGCTAATTGCCTTTTATATCTTCCTCTCCCTACTGAACAACTGTACCATACTCCCTTCTGTATTGGCTGAAATAACTGTACTAGTAAGTGCATTCTGTAATGTGTAAATTAGTGCTTATTAATTTATGAATCAAAATATGCACCTGCATAAGTTAGTACTGAGAAATAATGTTTTGTTGAGGTTCTAATAAGCTAAAGACTAGCCTTTTCAGGTTAGTGAGTTGTGTGGATTCAGTCCAGGATATGGAAATGAATGAAATGGAATATGATCTCTCGTAGCTTTCATTTATTAGCTGAATCGATTCAGCTCAAGTGCGAGATGGCATTAAGTTACTGGCCGAACACATTCATTGAGCTTTTCTTTCCATTAAAATATGGCTAGATGTCAGGAGGTGGTCCTTTCTACTGTAAACTATGACTGAAGTAATTCTGCCCTGTTTACACTTGACCATTTACACTGAGTCAGTATGGCAGCCTCAGTATAAATATTAATTTATAGTTGCAGTGTAGTCAGAGCCAAAGTCGACAAAAAGGTTGCTGTCCTGTTGCTATTTTGCAGGAATTTAACAAATTAGCATCAGATGTACAAAGTATGAGAAATGAGCACAGGAGGACATACTGTTAATGTTAACCATATTAGCCCTCTGACAGTCAATAAGATGCCAACTATCCCCCAACATTCCCATATTATATTGGGCTGGATTCTCCGGTCCCCCAGCCATGTGTTTCTCGGAGGCATGCAGTAGGCTGGCGGCGGGATTTAATATCCCCGTCGCTTGTCAATGGAATTTCCCATTGAAGCCATCCCACTCCATCGGGAAACCCGTGGACAGGGGTGTGCTGCCGGTGGGACAGAGGATCCCAATGGCCAGAGAATTCCGGATATTATGTGATGAAATAACATGTTAGCAATATTAAATATACGTGGTGTGCATGACCCCTGAAATTGTGAATGCTCATTTCCATCTGATACTGGATTTGCTACTGATACTGCTGGAATATCCCTGCTACAGTCCAAACTCTCATACTCATCCTCAGAGAAAAAGGTCCTTGCCATATCTCCGGTCTGTATCGCCTGCTACCTGAAATGTACCCACAATATGTGCTGAAGAAGGGTTGCAACCTCTGTCCGGGATGTCGGACGATGATTTGGGGTCATTACTCGGAGGCAGTAAAGGCGACTGCTGAGCAGAGATACTGGTTGGACAATTGGATTCAGCACGAATGCTCCTTCATACATCCATGTATGAATCTTAGCTCCAAGGCCCCTTCAAAGTATTCAAAACGGCTGTGGACAAAATCATTTGTCCCTCCTCAGTAACTACTCATTGCCTGCTCAGAAATGCTTCCCTCCCCATTCCCCATTCAACATGTCTTGACCTGCTATCTCTACTACGCTACTGCCCCCCATACCCACTCAACAACACTGCTCATACACTCCCCAATACCCACTCCCGCATTCCCACTCAACAACATGCTCATGCCCTCCCCACTACTGCCCCCCATACCCACTCAATAATACTGCTCCTGCCCTCCCCACTACTGCCCCCCATACCCACTCAACAACACTGCTCCTGCCCTCCTCACTACTGCCCCCCATACCCACTCAACAACACTGCTCCTGCCCTCTTCACTACTGCCCCCCATACCCACTCAATAACACTGCTCCTGCCCTCCCCGCTACTGCCCCCCATACCCACTCAACAACACTGCTCATACACTCCCCAATACCCACTCCCGCATTCCCACTCAACAACATGCTCATGCCCTCCTCACTACTGCCCCCCATACCCGCTCAATAACACTGCTCCTGCCCTCCCCACTACTGCCCCCCATACCCACTCAACAACGCTGCTCCTGCCCTCCCCACTACTGCCCCCATACCCACTCAACAACACTGCTCCTGCCCTCCCCGCTACTGCCCCCCATACCCACTCAATAACACTGCTCCTGCCCTCCCCGCTACTGCCCCCCATACCCACTCAATAACACTGCTCCTGCCCTCCCCGCTACTGCCCCCATACCCACTCAACAACACTGCTCCTGCCCTCCCCGCTACTGCCCCCATACCACTCAACTACACTGCTCCTGCCCTCCCCACTACTGCCCCCATACCCACTCAAGAACACTGCTCCTGCCCTCCCCGCTACTGCCCCCCCATACCCACTCAACAACACTGCTCCTGCCCTCCCCGCTACTGCCCCCCCCATACCCACTCAACAACACTGCTCCTGCTCTCCCCGCTACTGCCCCCCCATACCCACTCAACAACACTGCTCCTGCCCTCCCCGCTACTGCCCCCATACCCACTCAATAACACTGCTCCTGCCCTCCCCACTACTGCCCCCATACCCACTCAACAACACTGCTCCTGCTCTCCCCGCTACTGCCCCCCCATTCCCACTCAACAACACTGCTCCTGCTCTCCCCGCTACTGCCCCCCCCATACCCACTCAACAACACTGCTCCTGCCCTCCCCGCTACTGCCCCCCATACTCACTCAACAACACTGCTCCTGCCCTCCCCGCTACTGCCCCCCCATACCCACTCAACTACACTGCTCCTGCTCTCCCCGCTACTGCCCCCCATACCCACTCAACAACACTGCTCCTGCCCTCCCCGCTACTGCCCCCCCATACCCACTCAACTACACTGCTCCTGCTCTCCCCGCTACTGCCCCCCCATACCCACTCAACAACACTGCTCATACACTCCCCAATACCCACTCCCGCATTCCCACTCAACAACATGCTCATGCCCTCCCTGCTACTGCCCCCATACCCACTCAACAACACTGCTCCTGCCCTCCCCACTACTGCCCCCATACCCACTCAACAACACTGCTCCTGCCCTCCCCGCTACTGCCCCCATACTCACTCAACAACACTGCTCCTGCCCTCCCCGCTACTGCCCCCTATACTCACTCAACAACACTGCTCCTGCCCTCCCCGCTACTGCCCCCCCATACCCACTCAACAACGCTGCTCCTGCTCTCCCCGCTACTGCCCCCACATACCCACACAATAACACTGCTCCTGCCCTCCCCGCTACTGCCCCCACATACCCACTCAACAACACTGCTCCTGCCCTCCCCGCTGCTGCCCCCCCAGACCCACTCAATAACACTGCTCCTGCCTTCCCCACTACTGCCCCCCCAGACCCACTCAATAACACTGCTCCTGCCCTCCCCGCTACTGCCCCCCCATACCCACTCAACAACACTGCTCCTGCCCTCCCTGCTACTGCCCCCCATACCCACTCAATAACACTGCTCCTGCCCTTCCCGCTACTGCCCCCCCATACCCACTCAATAACACTGCTCCTGCCCTCCCCGCTACTGCCCCCCCATACCCACTCAACAACACTGCTCCTGCCCTCCCCGCTACTGCCCCCCCCATACCCACTCAATAACACTGCTCCTGCCCTCCCCGCTACTGCCCCCCCATACACACTCAACAACACTGCTCCTGCCCTCCCTGCTCTTGCCCCAATACCCATGATTCTGATGTTGCTACTTACACTGTTTGTGTTTTGAAATCACTAATACATGTCTTACCTGGTTTGCCATTGTGGTGATCCAACCACTGTATATATGTGCGCTTGCAGTAGGGGGATGTATGGCCATACCTGTATTACAGGTTTCTCCGGTAAGCCCCTGCTGGCTAGCTCCGCCCACAGGGAGCTGTATAAATATTTGTAAGTTTCACTGAGATGCCATTCTACAGCTGCCGCCGGAGGAATAGCATCTCACTGTAATAAAGCCTCTCTTGTACTTCACTCGAGTCTTTATGTACAATTGTTAGCGCCACAGCCATACTCATGTGACCTCTCCCATCAGGAACTCCCTGCAGACCGCCATGATTTATTCAGTTCACTAAAGACCTTGCATTAAGAAACACTGGTCTTTAAGATCATAATATGATGTTAGAACTGGAGCTGAGATTGTGGTTTCAAAACATTGGAAAATGTGCAGAGACAGCACAGCCACCAAAAAAACCCCACATAAATGTTCAAACCAGCCAAAAACAGCTGAAAAAAGGACAAGGAAAAGCAAACACAAACCAAAGGCTGCAATTAAAACAGAGTGAGCCCAAATGGCATAAAAATTTCCTCTTGTACAGAGCCTCCCTTTACTTTCTCCTCCCTTCCCCCTTTCTCTGTTCTTTTTTCACTTCCCAAAAACCTGTTACATCTGTAACTCTTCCCCAATTCTGATGAAGGCTCACACAGCTGAAATGTTGGCCTGGAATTTTTGGTGGCTGCAGTTTAAAACCGTGTGCAATGCTATTTTAGCGGCAGCTGTATCTGGGTATAGTAATCCACGGGAGGCAGGAGTTCCGTCACCACACCAATATTTATTTACAATAATGATATTACAGGAGCATCTACAAACAGTGCTGCTAGCAGTCCAGTCAACTTAAGACTGGCTCACAAAGCCTACACAGGTGATTATATGGGCCCCCTCAATGAGCTATCATTGAGGGAGCTCGTACTCCAATTGGCCAACCAATAAAGCTAATTTGAGTTCATTACACTGGGGTTGCACTTTACCAGCAGCAATCAATTAAGTGGCTGCCATTGGAACTACCATCCTATTAAACACAGCCACCTATGCCCAAGTGCTTCCAGCTCCCCCCATAACCCCCATCAATATTCTAAAACAATCAGCACCATTCTAACTAAAACTACCCACAACATTCGAAAGTCAATTCAGCCAAACCCGAGATGATAACCGATCATTTGTAAAATTCTAGGAACCAGATGTGCGGAATTGCATCTTCACCAAAAACTAATCAGTGTTTCCTTGGAACATGCTTTATCTGTGTACCAAGTTTCGTTGAAATCTGCTCATTAGTTTTTGAAATATATGTGTGCTTGCAGTAGGGGGATATATGGCCGTACCTGTATTACAGGTTTCTTCGGTAAGCCCCTGCCGGCTAGCTCCGCCCAGATGGTCTGAATCTCGTGAAATGTCGCGATCTGAATCTGCCCATAATGGGTGGGATCAGTATTTGGCAAATCTACACATCTGAACAGCTAGTCTCACCCTTAATATGTGCTCGCCCAATCTACCGAGGCCTTGACATCTAACCGCTTCGCCTCAGAGAACTTAGGCAAGTGCTGTTCAGTATTGTTCCCGACAAACAGAGTCCACACGGAATGGCACTTTGGGGGCACCTCCCAGGGGATCAGAGGCCCCCAGGTGGGGGGGGGGGGGGGGGGGGGAGGGGGGGGGGGGGACGGACAAATTGTTCACAGTCCCAGAGTCACCAGTGGAATTTTCTGGTGAGCAGGATCAGGGCCACAAGAGTAAGCATAATTTAAAGTTTTTTTCCAAAGGTTTCTTGTGGGTCAGGAAGAGTTGGCCTTGGTCCTCCTCTTCCATGTGCTACCCTATTGTCATAGATGCAATTATGCCCGATCCCCTGTCCACCTTACTTACCTTACCATGGATTGTATTATTCAGATGCAATGGCAGCCTGTGGAAAATCACATTCTGGCCTTCAGACCACCTAATTTCCAACCAGTGGATATTTGTGTTGAAACATGATAAAGAGTCTCGGCTGCCAAAATTATTTCCCAACTTTTGAATTCTGTCCCCACACCCTGACTTAATTCAATCCCACTGTATCAGTGCACTTTACAATCTGTTTGTGCAATCAGTGAACTCCAGTGGACTGTCAGTTCAATATTTCTTACAGTTACGAACAGGAGAGGAAGATGAACCAGCAGCAGATCAGGAAATCGGCTATAAATTAATAGGAAGGGTTCATCTATTTTTCTATGTATCACTTTAAAAAGGAGAAAAAGGGGGTGAGGTTCATTTTAGGAAGCCAACCTCCTGCATCCAAACAACACAGAAACACATCTGACACATTATTTGTTTTTTGGTACTGTAGAGACACCTCTGGCACCAGCCTAAAAGTGTCAAGTCCTTTCAATTTGCTAATAAGGAACCTAATGCCTGTATTCGACCAATTCTGGAAATTAATTTATTCTGAGTAGGGCATGTGTGGGCCTGCACTACCGGGTTTACTTTGTCCCCATGTTGTTCAATTAATGACACGTAAAGGGACCATTGTAGGCCAGCACCACAAAATCAACGTATTCTTAATGTGAAGTTGAGAAGCGTAGGAACATTTGACCTCCCTTCAGATTACCTCTTTACTCCTATAATCCACCTGAGGGGCCAAATTTAATGCCCTCCCCTATGGTAAGTTTTGTGGCAGAGAACACTTAATCAGGCAGGAGAATGGTGGGTGGAGACACCACTGCTCTCCCACCTCAACCGGAATTAAGTCCGCTGCGGGACGGATTGTAGATGGCCTTTTCACCCTGCCACCAATTTAGGCACGTAGGTGGGCAATTTATAGGATAGTCACTATGCAGGGAACCTAACAATCAAATCCATGCTGGGCTGCTGTGGGCTTTCGAGAGTGGTCCCATGTTCAAAGATGCTGTTTGAGAGGTCCGGCATTGGGAAGGGGCGGGGGGGGGGGGGGGTTCTGATATCTACTCTCCAGTCCTTGCTGCCAATAGCCTCCCTCCGAACCCTACCCCATGACCTCCATCCCACCATTTCTCACGTACAGCCTAGGATCCACCCATGATGCTGTAATGCAGCAGCCACCTCTTCCCAGGGGATGCTACTGGGGATTGGAACTGATGGCTTTTGATTGGCTGACAGCTCTTGGTGGGTGTGACTTCTGCACCCAATTGCCACTGTCCAGTTAAGGGGCTGGTTTAGCTCACTGAGCTAAATCGCTGGCTTTTAAAGCAGACCAAGCAGGCCAGGAGCATGGTTCCATTCCCGTACCAGCCTCCCCGGACAGGCGCCGGAATGTGGCGACTAGGGGCTTTTCACAGTAATTTCATTGAAGCCTACTCGTGACAATAAGCGATTTTCATTTTTTTTTTCTAGTGCCAGAATGATAAATGGGTCTTACTAAAAAGAGGAGACATGGGCCCTCACCAGCTCTTCACCTAGTCAGCGAGATGCATCACCTCCATTAAATCCAACCAGAGGTTTCCTGCATTTAGTTTTCACTGGTCTGCTTGTGGAAGTCAATTTCTATCCGTTCTGGTGGTATCACTGAACCACTAATTCTGTATTTTGTTTTTCTTTTCTCATACTCTATTCACCCTTGGATGAGCCCTGAGATATTCTATTTAGCCCTTTTGTCGAGGCTTCATAATAGTATAAAAAAGACTGAACCCATTGCAAAATATTCAATGTAACTCTGTGTAAAATGAAATGAAATGAAATGAAATGAAATAAAAGAAGCATGACCAAACAAAATGTGCAGCTATTATAACCTGCACAATTTGCAAAACCTCCTCGGCAAATGTAGTACTTCTGAAACACTAAAGGAGAATTTGCCCACATGGTACCTCAGTGTGTTTATTTCAACATAATTGATTTAATCTTAGGCTTGTTGAAATGTAAACATGAAAGCATAAGTAGTTTTAATCAGTTTTCCATCCATGGGCCTAACAGAATGTTCAGCTGTGCCAGGGAAGGTTCTGTCGAGATAGAAACAAATGAACATCTGCTATGTCCTCATAAATCAGGTAACACTTACCAAACAATCTTAGTTTCATTTGGGAGGTCACTAACTAACGCTATTGAAGTTTTGGAACTAAGTGCTACATTATAACATAAATTATATCCTTAGTGAGATACAGGCCTCCAATATATGCAAAATCCACTGCTTGGCACCTGCTTTATTGGGAAAAAACATTATTATGATAGATAATTGACAGTTATTTTTTACATTTATATGTGAATTCTACAATGACAATACTAACTTAGCTCTTTGTACTGAAGAAAAACTGTTGTTAAATTCTATTACCAAAGCTCTGTTTCATGCAGATACTGTGCAGCTGAACCATGTTTACAAATCAGCCTGACTTGGTATCACCCACTTTAAAAGAAGCCACAAGAACACATTCAAAATCAAATGAAATGATGCACGTGACTTTATAATAATGCTGCAGAGACAACACTTTAGCCTAGGCAGTAATATTTAGTGATTCCTCTTTTGACTTCTAGGTCCCATTTATTTTCATCTGTTTCAAAAAAGATAATGAAAAATGGTAGATGGCAATTTCCCCAACTCTTTAAACACTAATTGCATTTGCCGTATTCATTCAACACTCTTTGCAGCTTTAGAAATACAGCGCAGCAATCACTAGCAGTGAATACACAGGCAAAGGTGCTCTGTCATGAAGCATTGTTATTGGACTTTGTCCCCTAAACCCGGGAGAGAAAAAAATAAGCCAAGATTCTTGCTGTGGATCACTAATTATTAATTCCCCTTCCTGGAATGTGCATCTGTGTGGATGTTGGATCAGAGTCAGCTGTGATTTCCCCGATTGTAGACTAGCTCAGGACTTGGGCACACTGAAGGAAGAGTGACTGCTTGGGTGAGATAACCAGAGAATGCCAGTACTGTAAACTTGTACCTAAAATTCAACGTGGGAAAGGGAATAAAATGAGAATCTTTCTATTAAATAGCATATGGAAGATCTTGAGTATATCGTATGGTTCCTGTTAGCGCATGTAGCAATTTAAATGCCAGCAGCAACCAAGAAGGGAAGTATTGGCAGCAAAACATTCTGACAACGTAAAAAGAACAGACCACCCAGCTGAAGCAACTAATACATTAAGTAAAATGGAATGAATTCTATTAAAAAAGCAAAGAAATTGAACTCTTTTTTCAATTCTATTCGAATTAATGGATTGAGAAATAGGCAGGTTCTATAATGTACAGGTGATGAACCCCCTCAGTTTAGTTTGTCCAAAAAATTACCCCAAAGTTTCAGCAGAAACTGAAACAGCCATTTTGCTTTAACAAACCTTTGTGAGTAAACCATGCCCCAGGACTTGAACCCAGCTTACTTAAGCAAAGAGCTCGTTGTTGAGATCACTACTGAACATGGGTAGATAACCCAGGCTCAATGCATTAACATAAACATTACTGGAGACTTGCCAGTGATAGGGTACAAATGAGTACGGATGGCATGGGAAATGACAAGCAGCTACTGGATTTAAACAGTGCAAGCGGAGGATTACAACATTACTGGATGGCCATAAGACCCTAATTTGCAAGTTGGAATGGGCCAGCTGCATAAAACAAGCGGGTACTTTGGGTGCCAGTAAACAGCCCATTTCAAAATACCAGCATCAGCAGGGCCAATGGGGCAATAAGGTTACTGACCCCATTTTGAGGCCTCTTACTGCCAGGTGATACAAATTAAAATGAACTCTGGTGTCTCTTCTAAGCATTTCTAACATTTATCAGATCAAGCTTAGGAACATTCCTTGGATCCAACTCATTATTATTGCATTTCATTCTTCGCTTCCAGATGCTTTTTCCTCTCCCTTGGAGGTTCCTCCTTCCCTTCCACATCATGGAATTTAAAATACAATGGAATGCACATAGGCATTGCCATTTTTTAAATCACTTTGGATGGATTCCCTTTAAGAGCTGGATTAACTTCCCCTGAATCTCTCCCAAGCAAAACCATGGCTTCATCTCTCAGAAAATAAAGGGGGAAACCTTCATGACTCCAATTCCATCAGGCAGGAGGCAGATGTGCCTCATTTGCACAGTGTCAGTGGGCTGTTTGTGCTTGTACATTTTCAGCAGTTCTCACGTGGAGACAGTTTGAAATTCAAAGACTCCAGTGCAGAGTCTGGCCATGCAATTAAGTGGGGACAGGCAAGTTTGGGGGAGTCTCTGAAGGGCTAGGCATCATGAGGGTTGGTTTTAATTCGGTCATCCAGGCCTCACAAAAATCATTTCAAAAGTTTAACTTATCTTTGTTTGAGCTGCCTCCTGCTGTCCCTTTAAGGGCAGCTAAATCCCAGTACCAATGGCACGTGCAGTCCACTTCCTTTCAACGAGCGTGTTGCCTAGAATGAGATGGCAACTGTTGCTACTACCTTGTCCCAACTGAAAACAGGGACTCAAATTAGCCCCAAACTATTGAAATTAAAGTAAAGCAGTCAAATCAAGACAATGCAGTATAATTACTTTCTACCCAATCACTTCAAGTAGTTACCTGATAGAATTTGAATCTGGTGTCAGTGTCTTTAATCCACTGCTGTTCATACTCTGAACCCTGAACCTTCCTGTTCTGGTTTGGTGAGCCCCACATTCAAAATTATTTGGAATGGGAAATATGGTAATTGCTTCTGATCCTTAACCTACGTTGCCTAACCAACGGGTGCATACTGCCATCCTGTCGGAGGGTTTTGAATTCAGTAGACAGAGACTTGATGGAACATATTCTGTTTTACTTTCCACTGTCACATCGATTTTTAAGTCACAGGGGTCCGAATATCCAGAAAATGGTGTCAGAAAGATGATTTTATAGAGGTAATAAGGCTAGTAAATGATAATTAAAAGAAATACTTCAACTTAAACCATGAGAGCAGGGCAAGGTATTACAGATCCAAACTGTAATGACTTAAGCCAGGCCTTTGAGATTGACCAATTAGAATACAAGTTCCCTGATTAGTGGCCCAATCAGGGAACCCCTTTCTGTGTATATATAGCAGGGAGTGTCAGATCCTCTGTACTCCCGGTGTAGACAGCAGATTGAATGGCTATGGGTGTTCAGCTGTTGGGCTTGTAAGTAAAAAGAATTCTGGTGACGGGACTTCTGCCTCTGTGGACTTATTACAGTGGCGACAAGGAAAATGGAACAACCCGAAGAAACCTGTTCGTCAGCAGCTGCTCCATATTGAGAGTAAGCCACTGACAGGCAAAATGCTTTTATTGGGAAAATTGGACTCTTTTGACCCTGCAGTGGAAGACTGGGCCCAATATGTAGAGCGGATGAAGAAGTACTTTAAAGCAAAGGATATAATTCTGGATTCAAAGCAACAAGTCATTCTGCTGACCGCATGTGAGCCAGCAGCCTTTGCCATTATGCGCATTCTCACTTTTCCTGAGGCACCAAACTGTCGCGCTAGCTATTTGACTATAGAACAACCCCACATGTCACAAGGGGAATATCACCGGCGGAGCTATTCATGAGCAGATGACTCTGAACCCAGCTGGGTCTATTATTCCCGAATTTAGGTGGCAGAATAGAGCGACACCAAGAGGCCCAATGCAGGGGCCACGACAACACTCGCCGAGAAAGGCAGTTCAACACGGATGAATATGTATGGGTCAGAAATTATGCGAATGGCCCCACATGGGTAGCAGGAACAGTCAAGGCCAGGATGGGACCTGTGCTGTATAAGATACGTGTGGGAAAACATGTAATAAAGAAACACCTGGACCAGGTGCGGGCCTCCGATTCGTTTCCTCCTCCGGAGCTGACTCAGACCAGCATGCCAAGGACCATGGAGAGTCCTCCCTGACAAACTATTCACGCCCCTCCGACACCGCTGGTGAGGATATCGGACTCTGATATGGACACTGTGGATGATGCCGCAGCTGTACCCCTGCCGCCGGAGGAAAGGGGTGGACCGCCCCTCATGCGCTCACATCGGAAAAGAAGGACGCCTAGCCATTATACACCCCCCCCCCCCCCCCCCCCCTGAAATCCGAAATCCGAAATCCGAAATGGAATAGCTGGACCTAGTGCAAAAACTAAGCAGGAGACCCATTAGTCACGAAGACCATGGGGGCTCCTTGGTCTTTGGGGGGGGGGGGGGGGGGGAGAGGTGTGTAGTGACTGCCAGGCCTTTGAGATTGGCCAATTAGAATACGAGTTCCCTGATTAGTGGCCCAATCGGGGAATCCCTTTCTGTGTATATAACAGGAAGTGCCAGAGCCTCTGCACTCTGAATGATCATGGTTGTTCAGCTGTTGGGTTTGTAAATAAAAGGAGTTCTGGTGTCGGGACTTCTGCCTCCGTGGACTTATTACACAAACCAACAAGCTAACCTTAATCATCTCTTTATGCAGGGTGTTCACAGTTTGGAGCACAATTGCTGGAGCAAAAACCCCTGAAGGGACAATTCGATGAAGCAATGAGTAAGGATGGCAAGTGCATTATGTTGAGCAAAATGGTCTTCCTCATCTGTAAGTACTCTGTCAGGCAGAATGATGCTGATGCAGTTTGCTATTGAAGCAAACTGCGGAGTTGGCTGCTGCAAATTCATATTTTAGAACATGTTCCATTCTGTGAACAGTTTTTGAGCTACTGCCCTCGAGTTGCTCAAAGAAGAGTGGTCAATTTCAGAGCAGAAAGCCATTCTCCTATGGGGGCCAGTGCTTGAGCACAGTGAATTCACTTGCATTCGGATTAATTTTCACCTCATTGCTTCGGTAGTAAACTAGAAGGATTGAATTCTATGGGGCCTGCAAGAGTGGGCTGAGAGGTTGGAGTGGGGGAGAGGGTCCAGAACATTAGGAAGGAGGACGAGGGATGGAATGCCTGTTGCTTTTTTTACTGTGCTATTCTGCCAGCAGTGGAATATGTGGAGGATGGCCCTTCCACGCAGAGGCCAATTGTGTAACTCGGTCAATTAAAGGCCTCTTCCCACTGGCATTTTATTTGCAGCAGGTGGGCCTTGGCACCACAGAGAGAGACCACTTGGTGAACCTCTGTCGGCTTGGGGAGGGGCTCCTAATCGGGCTCTCTGTGGAATGATGAGTGGAGAAATGGACATTGACATTGATTCTCCATTCCTTCACGCCAGTGGGATTCCCTGTTCACACAGTAGTAAATGGAGATTTGGCTGATTTGGATGAGTGCCAGATTCTCTATCCTTGTTGGCAGTGGTAACGAGGCGGACTCGCAATGCAGAATCCTGCCTATTAAGTGGATATGTGGAGTAAATTGTTCCACTCCATCCAAAGAGAAAACAAGGTATGGCCTTTGCGTTGTCATGTCCTACAAGTAAAAGTCAATGTACAGGATTTTATGAGATGAATAGCCATCCGTTGGATAATGATGAAAGTTTAGGCCTCCTGTTATAGAGTTCCTGGATGGGCTGATTCACTTTAAAAACAAAAGAATTTAATAAGAAAAAGTGGTAAAGGGGGAAAAGAGAGGACGAAAGAAAGAGGGGCGGGGGGGGGGGAATGCCAGAAGGGAGCCAAAGCAGAGGGAGAAGAGTCATCAAAAACAGATGGGGCAATGTGCGAGCCTGTTCAGATGAGCTAATCAGCGCACGAAGCGGCGGAACGGAAGGTTCGCCGCAACAAAAAGAACTGGGCAGACAGGAGCATTTTCCCCCTGGGCCAGGGGGAATTGGAACTGGAAGGCAGCCTTTTCTGAGGGAATATCAGCAGGTAAACAAGGCAGAGGCTAGGGCAGACATAGAGGCTGCAGTGCAGACAGCAACGGCAAAGGCTGTGGTGGTATGAATGGGAGCACTGCCATTGGTGCAGAGCATTGGTTTCCCATTGGCTCTGGCTGGTCATGTGCCTCTCGTCTGATTGGCTGGGACTAGTCATGTGACTGCTCACCAATTGGTCGAGAGGCAAGTAGACCCCGCCTCCGAGGCGGGGTATAAGTACCCAGAGTTCCCGGCGGTCGGCCTTTCTCTGTAGTCGACCACCGGGCTAACAACTAGCTGATTAAAGCCTAAGTTTGGACATTCATCCTGCCTCGCGTCCAATTGATGGTTCATCAATTTAATCAGCTAAAATTGTGAAATGGAGCTACGCATCAAGCCTGACTGCCTCCGCATCAGCCCGCATGCTTCAAATGCGGCTGCAATCTTTAAACATTGGCAGGCGTGTTTCAACAGTTACCTGACAACTGCAGCCAGCAAGCCCACCAAGGAGCAGAAACCCCACATTCTCCACTCGTGCGTGGGCACGGCAGTATACTCAATGATTGAGGACGAAAATGATTATGACGCGGCCATGAATATCCTGAGAGGAGACTTTCTTCGGCCGGTCAACGAAGTATATGCACGGTATCTCCTGACTACTAGACAACAGTTCCCTGGTGAGTCACTCGACGGCCCTCACGGCTCTGGGGAGAATGTGCGCCTGTCCCCAAGTTTCTGCGACAGAGCACATGGAACTTTTAATTAGAGACGCTTACGTTGCCGGCATGCAATCCTCCTCTATCCGCCAACGATTACTGGAGAAGAACGCCCTCAACCTAGCTGAGGCATGGACCCTCGCAACCTCCCTGGAGGTCGCCGACCTGAACGCATGGGCATACGGCCCCTGCCGCGCGGCAACCCCTTGGACTTCATGGCACGCGCCACCTCCGTCCTCCGCTGACCCCGATCCCTCCAGGCCTGCGCTGCGGGACGCTTCGACAAGTTAACGTGGCCCCGCTGCTATTTTTGCGGCCTCTCCAAACACCCCCGCCACGCTGCCCGGCCCGCTCCGCTCTGTGTAAGAGCTGTGGGAAGAAGGACCATTACGCTGTGGTCTGCCAGACCAAGTCGGTCGCTGATGTTCCGCGCAGCGACCACGGATCCCCCCTCCCCCCCCCCCCCCCCCCCCCCCCGGGCCCTCCCAGAGCCCAGCGCTGCCCACCGACCTCTCCGGCCCGCCTCCCGGCCCCTGCAAAAGGCCCACGATCCTCCCTATCCCCGCTCCCGGCTGCCCTGACCGGCCCGCGGACGCCGCTGGCACTGCCCCCAGCCGCCACGAGGTTCCCATGGGCGCCGTCATCTTGTGTCCCGGACGGCACGTGCGGGTCATGGGCGCTGCCATCTTGGGGCCCCGATTCCACGTGCGGGTCCTGGGCGCCGCCATCTTGGGCCAACACGGAAGGCCCTGCCAGCGATTACTCTGCCACCGAGGATGATCTGGAACTCTCACAATGTCTTGCTTCCATCACACTCGACTAGTCGCGACCATGCACGCTCTCCAAGACTACGACAACGATCCAGCTCAACGGGCATGAGACGAAATGCCTACTGGACTCCGGGGGCACGGAAAGTTTCGTCCACCCCGACACGGTAAGACGCTGTGCGCTCCCCATCCACCCAGTCAAGAATAAGATTGATTTGGCCTCGGGTTCGCACTCCGTCCAGATCACCGGGTGTTGCATAGTGAACCTCACGGTCCAGGGGAGGGTTTTCAAAAACTACAAACTCCTCATTCTCCCCCGTCTATGCGCTCCGGCACTCTTGGGCCTGGATTTCCAGCGCAACCTGCAGAGCGTGACCTTCCAATTCGGCGCCCTATTCCCCCACTTACTGTCTGCAGCCTCGCATCCCTCAAAGTGGACCCCCCTTCCTTGTTTGCTAATCTCACCCCAGATTGTAAACCTGTTGCCACTAGGAGCAGACGATACAGTGCCCAGGACCAGACCTTCATCAGGTCCGAGGTCCAGAGGCTCATTAAGGAAGGAGTCATCGAGGCCAGCAACAGTCCCTGGCGAGCCCAAGTGCTGGTAGTTCGGACTGGGGAGAAAAACCGGATGGTCATTGATTACAGTCAGACCATCAACAGGTTTACGCAACTGGACGCGTATCCTCTCCCCCGTATTTCTGACCTGGTTAACAGGATCGCGAAGTACAAAGTTTTTTCCACAGTGGATCTTAAGTCTGCCTACCACCAGCTCCCCATCCGCGCGAGTGACCGCAAGTACACCGCGTTCGAGGCAGATGGGCGCCTCTACCACATCCTCAGGGTTCCATTCGGTGTCACAAATGGGGTCTCGGTCTTCCAATGGGAGATGGACCGAATGGTCGACAAGTACGTTTTACGGGCTACCTTCCCGTATCTCGATAACGTCACCATCTGTGGCCACGACCAGCAGGACCATGACATCAACCTTCAAAAATTCCTCCAAACCGCAAAACTCCATAATTTAACTTACAATAAGGATAAGTGCGTGTTTAGCACCAACTGCCTAGCCATCCACGGCTACGTAGTGCGTAACAGAGTGATTGGCCCCGATCCCGAACGCATGCGCCCCCTGATGGAACTCCCTCTCCCCAATACCCTCAAACGCTGCCTGGGCTTCTTTTCCTATTATGCCCAGTGGGTCCCGAACTACGCTGACAAAGCCAGTCCCCTCATCCAATCCACCTCCTTTCCTCTGTTGATGGAGGCCTGCCAGGCCTTTAGCCGCATCAAAGCGGATATCGCAAAGGCCACAATGCATGCAATCGATGAGTCCATCCCATTCCAGGTCGAGAGCGACGCATCTGACGTAGCTCTGGCGGCCACCCTGAACCAAGTGGGCAGACCCGTGGCCTTCTTCTTCCGGACCCTCCACGCTTCCGAAATCCGCCATTCCTCGGTGGCAAAGGAGGCACAGGCCATAGTTGAAGCTGTGCGATATTGGAAGCACTATCTGGCCGGCAGGAAGTTTACCCTCCTCACAGACCAACGGTCAGTAGCTTTCATGTTCAATAATGCACAGAGGGGCAAGATGAATCATAGAATCATAGAATTTTACAGTGCAGAAGGAGGCCATTCGGCCCATCGAGTCTGCACCGGCGCTTGGAAAGACACCCTACCTAAGGTCCACACCTCCATCCTATCCCCATAACCCAGTAACCCCACCCAACACTAAGGGCAATTTTGGACACTAAGGGCAATTTATCATGGAAGAACGACAAGATCTTACGGTGGCGGATCGAGTTGTCCACGTACAACTACAATATCTTGTATTGTCCTGGGAAGCTCAACGAGCTTTCTGATGCCCTATCCCGTGGTCCCTGCGCCAGCGCGCAGATTGACCACCTCCGCTCCCTCCACACGGACCTCTGCCATCCAGGGGTTACCCGTTTTTACCACATTATCAAGACCCGCAACCTGCCCTACTCCGTTGAGGAAGTCAGGACCGTCACCAGGGACTGCCACGTCTGCGCCGAGTGCAAACCGCACTTCTACCGCCCCGAACGAGCACATCTGATCAAGGTGTCCTGCCTCTTCGAACGTCTCAGTATAGACTTCAAGGGTCCCCTCCCCTCCAACAACCGCAACACATATATTTCTTGAGTGTTATTGATGAGTACTCCCGCTTCCCTTTCGCCATTCCCTGTCCCGACATGACCACAACAACCGTCATAAAGGCCCTCCTATCCATCTTCTCCCTGTTCGGTTACCCCGTGTACATCCACAGCGACCGGGGGTCCTCCTTTATGAGTGACGAACTGCGTCAGTTCCTGCTCAGCAGGGGCATAGCCTCTAGCAGGACGACCAGTTATAACCCCCGGGGTAACGGTCAGGTCGAGCGGGAGAATGGCACAATTTGGAAGACCATCCTGCTGGCCCTACAGTCCAGAGATCTCCCTATCCCCCGTTGGCAAGAGGTCATCCCCGACGCCCTGCATTCAATCCGGTCTCTCCTCTGTATTACCACTAATCAAACCACCTCATGAACGTCGTCGTCTTTTCCCTAGGAAGTCGTCCTCAGGATCCCCTCTTCCGACCTGGCTGGCTACCCCCGGGCCCATCTTGCTCCGAAAGCATGTGCGGGTGCACAAGTACGACCCGTTGGTTGAGCGAGTCCAGTTACTCCACGCCAACCCGCAGTATTTGTACGTGGAGTATTCCGACGGTCGGCAGGATACGGTGTCGCTTCGGGACCTGGCACCCGCCGGCGTGAGGCCTTCTCCCCTTACATCAACACCTCTTCTTCAACCCCAATTCCCCCCTGCGCCCCACGACCCAGCGCACAGACCCCCTCTTCCCCGATTACAGCGTCTCCACCACCGGCCCGGGGTACGGTGACATATCTACGACCGACGCTCCCGGAGGCAAGGACGACCATTGGCCCGACGTCACCGGCTCCACTGCGACGGTCCTCTAGAACATCACGGGCACCCGACAGGCTGATCGTGTCCATCTGATGCAACCATAGGACTTTATTGGACTCTATTGTAACTTTTTTTGCATCCTACTTTATTTAGTTTTGTTCATTTTGCCACGAGCTAGTGGGCAGCCCCTATCTTCTCGATGATTGTCTCTACTCATACCACCAGTCCTCGGCCCCCACCCCCCCCTCTCTCTCTCTCTTTTCCCCTTACAACACCCACCCCCCCACCTTCTTTCTCCACAAGGGGTGAATGTGGTGGTATGAATGGGAGCACTGCCAATGGTGCAGAGCATTGGTTTCCCATTGGCTCTGGCTGGTCATGTGTCTCTTGTCTGATTGGCTGGGACTAGTTATGTGACTGCTCACCAATTGGTCGAGAGGCAAGTAGACCCCGCCTCTCAAACCTAACAAGAAAGAAAGGCGAACCACAGGAGCTGGGAAGGGGCAGAAGCGGGCGGGGGGGGGGGGGGGTTTGGAGAGGGAAGGGACAGGGAACAAGAGAGGAGAACCTGGGAGGTGGGGGGAGGGCAGGGAAATGACATCCGGAAGGAGGGCACGGGATACGATAACAAACTTGGCATCTCCAGGAACAGAGAACAAGGAGAATACAGGCGAAAGACGAGAGGAACGGCTGAAGCGGAGGTGAGCACGAGACGACAACGGCAGCGAGATCCGTCCGGGAGAAGCAAGTGACACCAACACCAAACCAATTCGAGTATTGCCCACTGTAATTGTTTCTCCGGCACCCAAATGTATATTTACCTCTCCAATCTCCTCTCCCCCTCCATCCTCCCCTTTCCCCCAAAAACAGTTGCCTACTTACGTGTTGTAAATAATTTTGCCAGTTGTACAGAGTTGCTGTTGTTGAGCAGGTCATTCCATGGAAGAATATATCATTGCTGTTAACAGATTTTATAAAGGATTGACAAAATTAATTTTGATTCCTTGGATCTGTATGCATGTTTAAATTATTGAATTGTGCCAAACTGCCTCATATGGACAGGCAATTGGTTTAATAGTGTTATAAGCAGAAAAGGAGCACTCATTAGAGCAAATTACTGGTGTCTTTGAAAGATTATAGGGAAAACAGAAATTTCCTTTGGCCTTCATTGTTGAACTGAGACATTCTACGACGACAGAAAGTATTGAAGACTTGAAGATTGCCACATGGAAATACCACCGCCTGAAAGTTCCCCTCCAAGTCACTCACCATCCTGACTTGGAAATGTATCACTTTTCCTTCACTGTCACTGGGTCAAAATCTTGGAACTCCCTCCCGAGCAGCACTGATGTATCTGCACCACATGGACTGCAGAAGCCCAGCATCTCCCAACTCAAGGGCAATTGGGGATAGGCAATGAATGCTGGCATAACTAAAAATGGCCACAAATGAAAACAATTACAGCACAAGACAAAATTGGATTGAGAATAATGGTTAAATGAATCCCAGAATGCCCAAGGAACAGTTTTGGTGTGATTCAAAGTATCATTATGTGGTGAACTGGCCAAAACAAGAGGCTGGGTTCTCAAACTAACAGAGAATTTTGATGAGTGAATCTATTGATAATTATGAATCCAAATAAATTATATTGGCCACAAGGAGTTTTATGTCTTGTTCATGGGAGGATTGTCATTTCTTAGATGAGTTGATGCTTTAGTTGAAGTGAAGGTCCTGTACATCTGAGGATTTTCCGTAAACTGGAGGTTCCTTTTATTTAAATTTATAGGAGATTGGTTCCCGATGAGCTTTTGGTTGGAATGGGTTGGGGGGAGTCCTTCCCTCACTTTCGAGTTATTGTTGTTTATTTGCTTGGATGACTGGCCATCGGTTTGATGGCTTTCTGATGGAACTCTGCCCTGAGGAACAGTTTCTTGCTATTATTTTCAAAGCAGACAATAAAATGGGCTCTCTCCCACGTGACGTGTACACGTTCAAAGCCCTTCTTCCAAAAAAGGGTGGTGTGCTGATTACAAACATATGTTGTGGCATAAATACAATGAGAGTTTGAGGCAGCCAATGTCTTTGTATCTGAATAACTCATTCGATTTAAAGTTACCCTTTTGAATTAATTTCAGGGAAGGGCATTGAGTCAACATCAGTCTGAAAGATTAATTTTGTTCCCTTTTGAGACAGGGATTGATTTCAATCCACAAAAGAAGTCAGGTGATCCTCAGGCAGCCAACTTTTTCTGGCCTTTTAGAGTCAGCTTTTAAAATATAAAAAATAGTTTGAAGTTCCAAATATCCAGGGACATGACATTACTCTGGAGTCCTGCCGCATCCAATTGTGAATGGTGGTGGTAGTTAAACAATGAACCGGAAGAAGAGGCTCCAAACATTCACCATCCTCGATAATGGAGTCAGCACATAAATGTAAAAGACCATGCTAAAGCATTTGTAAAGATCTTTCGCCACAAGTGCAATTGAATGATAAATCTCAGCCTTCCCTGAGGTCCCAGTGATCGTAAATGCCAGTCTTCAGCTAATTAACGTTGTTCTACGCAATGCCAAGATATGGCTGCAAGCACTGGATACAATGAAGACTATAGGCCATGACAACATCACAGTTATGGTACAGAAGGCTTGTGCTCCAGAAGTAGCTGTGTCCTTCGCCAAGCTGCTCTAGCTGATCCTCCAATACAGACATCTATCTGATAATGTGCAAAATTGCTAAGATAGGTCGCCACCACAAAAAGCAGAGCAAAGCCAATTGCCGCCCCATGAGTCTACTCATGATCATCAGCAAAGTAATGGAAGGTGTTGTTGACACTTCTCTTAAGCAGCACTTATTCAGCTGCAACCTACTTACAGGTGCTCAGTTTGTTTCTGCCAGGGCCACTGGGCTCCTGACCTTGGGCCAAACATGCACAAAGGAGCAGGGCCGGGATTCTCCCCTACCCACAGGGCGGAGGGTCCCGGCGTACCGGAATGGCGAGAACCACTCCAGCGTTGGGCCTCCCCAAAGGTGCGGAATTTTCCGCACCTTTAGGGGCTAGGCCCGTGCCGGAGTGCTTCCCGCTCTGCCGACCGACGCGAACGGCCTTTGGCGCCCCACCGACTGGTGACGGGGCTGGCTGAAAGGCCTTCACGGTCGGCGTGATTCCGCGTATGCGCCGGAGCATCAGCGGCCGCTGACGTCACCCCGGCGCATGCACGGTGGAGGGAGTCTCTTCCGTCTCCGCCATGGTGGAGGCCGTGACGGCGGCGGAAGAAAAAGAGTGCCCCCACGACACAGGCCTGCCCGCCGATCGGTGGGCACCGATCGCGGGCCAGGCCACCGCCCCCCCCAGGACCCCGGGGCCCGCTCGCGACGCCTGCTCCCGCCAGCACCAGACATGGTTTGAACCACGTCATCGGGAGAGGTCTGACACCGGCGGGACTTCGGCCCATCGCAAGCTGGAGAATCGCCACGGGGGGCTCGCCAACCGGCGTGGCGCGATTCCCGCACCGCCAATTCCCGGGTGGCGGAGAATTCCGGGGGTGGGATTTACACCGGCCCTGGGCAATTCCCCGACCCTGCGGAGGGTCGGAGAATTCCGCCCCTGAATTCTGGAGGTGTGGTGAGAGTGACTGCTTTTGGTTTTACGGCAGCATTTGACCAAGGAGCCCTAGAAAAATTGAAATTGATGGGAATCGGGGGGGGGGGGGGGGGGGGGGTGGGAACCCATCCACTGGTTCATACCTAGTACAAAGGAAGATGGTTTCAGGTGTTGGAGACCAATAATTTCAACCACAGTAAATCACAGCAGGATTTCCTCAGTATCGTGTTCCAGGCCGCATCATCTTCAGTTGCATTATCACTTAACCTCCTTCCATAACAAGGCCAGGGGTCAGGATGATTGCTGATGATTGTACAATGGTCAGTTCCATTGGCAAGTCCTCAGATTCTGAAGTAGTCTGTGCTCACCTGCAACATGACCTAGACAACATTCTGGCTTGGGTAGATAAGCAACAAGTAACATTCGTGCCAGGCAAGTACCAGGCACTGACCATCCTTTTTACAAAGAATCTAACCATCTACCCTCGACATTCAATGGCATTTCCATTGCTGAATCCTCCAACAACAACATCCTCAGGATTATCATTGACCAGAGACTTAATTGGACCAGTTAGAATAGGTCAGAGGATAGGAATTCTGTGGCAAGAAACTCATCTCCTGTCTCCTGAAAACCCATCCAGCATCTACAAGGCACAAGTCAGGAATTTGATGGAATAATCTCTGCTTACCTAGATGAAAAAGCAGCCTGCTTGATTGGCATCCCATCCAGATATTAAATATTCACCCCCTGCACCAGCAGCATACTATGCCAGCCATGTGTGTAACATCCACAAGATGCAAGCAATATGTTAAGGATTCTTCAAGAGCATCTTTCAAACTGGCAAACTTTAATAACTAGAAGGCAAAACACGGGGATTGAAATAGTTGGAGTTAGTTTGGAGTTTATTGTGATGTGCCAGATAATCGTCAACCAACTTTGTTGTGCAGTGATATGTATATAGGCAGGTATATGAAGGGTTAACAACTGCATCATAGAGTAAGACGACCACTAGATGGTAGCACTATGTGAACCTGGAAGATCCTGCCTCTCTTCGAACCAGGAGTGACTAGACAGCAGTTAGAGAGATATTGCTTAGTTAATTCTTGTTGTTAAATCTATTATCAGTGATAGTTCTGATGAGTGAACAAATTAATTGTTTAACTCATTACTCATAAAACCTATTTTGCTTTGAATTGAAGATTCAAAGTTTCTGCTTGTAATATACAAGCAACAAGTAATATAACATGTTGTATATTCTTATTTGTATTAAAAAGGGACCAGCTGGCATTGATGTGATAATGGATTCCCTCAGAACTGGAAAAGTAATCTCGCTTATGGTCGATTGACATAAAAGCAACATTTCAGCAGGGAGATACTTTTCAGAGAAAAGTGTTTCTGAACCCATCCAAAAGAGGCAGCTGATGCAAAGGGAAAACTATGGAAACTAAACAAATGCATTAATGGTCCTGGATATCCCAGCGTCATCTGATGGGGATTCTGGAAGCCAGAAGGCATGGGATCAGATCTATGGAGATGATAGACTCACTTGACTCACTAGACGCCCCAATTGCTTTAGCAAGAACCCTCCCCCTATCCACAAGGGCATTTGTCCTGGTCCTGCCCCAGGTGTAACCCCCTCCAGTTGCTACAGATCCCACCTCCACTAGAATCAGTCCCAATGCCGCAGAAATCTGAAGTCCTCCCCCTCAGCCAGGTATTCTTCCAGTACATCCTGCTATTTCTACTCTGACTAACACATGGCACTTGGTATTAATGCTGAGATCACTATCTGAGGTCCAACTTCTCAACTTTCTTCCTAACTCCCTGTATTCTGCTTTCAGGATCCTGTGCCTTTTTTTTCCAATGGCATTGGTACCGATGTGCACCACGACCACTGGATGTGCACCCTCCTCCTCCAGAGCGTCCTGTAACCACTCCGAGACATCCTTGATCCTAGCACCAGGGAAGCAACGTACCATCCGGAGTCTTGTTTGCGGTCACAGAAACACCTATCTATTCCCCTTACAATCAAATCCCCTATAACCATTGTATTCTCACACTTTCTACTCCTCCTCTCTGCAGCAGAACCAACTGTGGTACAAAGAATTTGGCTGTTGCTGTTTTCACCTGAGAGATCATTCCCCTCAACAGTATCCAAAATGGTATCTGTTTTATAGAGGGATGGCCACAGGAGAGTCCTGCACTGCCTGCCGAGCTCTCTTGTTCTGCCTGGTAGTCACCCATTCCCTTCCTGCCTGTGCAGTCTGGGCCTGTGGTGTGACCACCTCTCTATAAATGCTATCCATGACACTCTCCACCTCACAGGTGCTCCACAGTGTCTCTGGCAGCCGTTCCAGCTCCGAAATGCGGGCTTCTAGGAGCTGTAGCTGGAGACACTGCCTGCACACATGCTTGCCCCAGGCACTGGAAATGTTCCCGGCCTCCAACGTGCAGCAAGAGGAGCAAACCAAGGCTTTGAGTTCTCCTGCCATGACTTAAACTTTTAAATTAAAGCTTTACAAGATGCTTGATATTAGATTAAATCCAATTCTCTATGGCTCATCCTTGCTTGGTCCTCATTACTATCAATTATATTCCTTACAGATTATAAACCACAAAACGTATTTTCAAACTATAATTGCTGAAAGTTGGAAAGACTTACCTTGCCCACTACTTACCAATCAGCTATTTCCCTTATAGCCTCAGCTGCAACAGGGCAAGACCACTCTCTCTGAAGATTTAAAAGTGAGAAAGCAAGGAGAAAAAGCAAAGAACACCTCTTCCTGCTCTGCACTCAATCTCCATTCCTCCGCTTCAAATTCCCAAGTTTAAAGTTCCTTATGTCTGTGGCGCAAAGCTCACTGTGAGAGCAGAGATTGGCTGAGCTGACACAAATGATGTACTCAACACCCCTTGCCTGCTAATCAGGCTTCAAGAGATTAGCAGATTACTGCCGCTCAACTATATGGGCAGCTCCTTATTAAAACCTTACTAATCTTTTAACTGGACAACCAAACTTCTGGAAAAGGAATAGACTTACCAATTGAAACCCCACTCTGCTTCAAATTCCCAAGTTTAAAGTTCACTCTGTCTGTGACCTCACTCCGGATGGAGCCTCTCTCCCACTGCTCGTGCGCAAAGCACACTGTGAGCTTAGTTTCCTAAGGGTGAATTCTGAGGGACATGCTGGCAGGTTGGGTGTCAGTGGCATCTAGGGGATTGGGAGCACATATGAGGAGTCAGGTACGGGAGTGATGCCAGGGACACAGGTGTTTGTCACCCCATCCGCTCGAAAGAGGTCAGTCACCTTTTTGCGATATTACATGCCGGTCCTCTCGATAAGGCTGGCAACACTTACTGCCTCTGCCATCACCGCCCAGGCTCTGGTTATCACCACTGGCTGCTGCCTACGCCCACCCTTGGGAAGAAGGCATTTCTCCTCTTTTCCACAGTGTCCAGCATCCTGGTGATGTCTGTGTCCATGAATCTGGGAGCAGGGGCTGGATTCTCCATCCCGCCATGCCAGATTTATGGTTCAGCACGTCAGGGGGATGCTCTGTTTCGCCGGCTGGTCAATGGGGTTACCCATTGTGGGACAGCCCCACGCTGTCGGGAAACCCCCGGGCTCCTGGCAAACTGAAGCATCCTGATGGCGGAGAATCCAGCCCCAGGTCTTTTCCCAGACATCCTGGGCAGGATTCTCTCAGCCTGGGGCCGGGCTGGAGAATCCCCGTGACTGGCGCAAATTACGCCACGCCGCCCCGTCGCTGGGACGGGGTTCTCCGCAGTTGGGTTGGCGCGGCGCTGGTAGCGGCCCGGGATGGGCCGAGCGGCCATCGTATAAAACCCGAGTCCCACTGGCACCATTCACACCTGCTCACAGCCGGCGGGACCTCGGCGGGGAAGGGTCCAGGGCGGCTTGTGGGGCAGGGGGTGGCATGTCTGACTCCAGCGGGGGCCTCCAATGTGGCCTGGCCCATGATCAGGGCCCACCAATTGGCGGGCCAGCCTCTCTGGCTGGGGGCCTCTTTTCTTCCATGCCGGCCCCTGTAGCCCTGCGTCATGTTGCATCGGGGCCGGAGCGGAGAAGGGAGCCACTGCGCATGCACGGACCCCACGGCGCCTAGTTCATGCCAAGATCAGCAGCTGGAGCGGCGTGGGTTGCTCCAGTGCCATGCTGGCCTCCAGAATTGCTGATCCTGAGGCCGTGTTGACACTGTCGAGAAATGCAACTGCATTTCTGACGGTGTCAACGCTTAGCCTCAGCATCACAGAATCCCGCCCCCTGTTGGCTGCTATGAGAATATGGGCTGCGTGGAGCACTTAAAAGCTGCTCCAGCTTGTCAGCCTGACAACACTAATCCCAACCCTAACGAATCAGAAGGCTAGGTATCCAGCCCCGGGCGGGATTCACGTGGTCCACAATGCTGGCCTATTTACATAGAATGATTCGTTCCTCTGCACCCCTCCCAGCGTCAGCGCAAGTTTTCCGTGATTCTCTGATAGCGGAGCAATTAGACCCCCAAATGGAGAATCATGGCCCTAAGTTAGAGAGTCGCGACCCTAAGTTAGAGAGTGTCATTGTCACCTCCGTTAATTGTATTAGGTCATCGTGAAAAATGTTGTTATACTAAGGAGACAGAGAAATTATAACTCTTGATTGGTTAGTTGAACTGGTTGTACATTCGGACATGGTCACATGTTACTTTTAATGGTTTGGAGTTTTGCACCGAGATGAAACACCCTAAAGTTGAGAATGTTTTGAGGGAAAACAAAACATCAAACCTGTATAAATTTTCACATATGTTCCCACTCTTAGGTGTCCCAGAGAACATACACCTAATCATTTAGTTCTGATTCACTTGCTAAGGGCGACACAGTGGCAAAGTGGTTAGCACTGCTGCCTCACAGCGCTAGGGACCCATTCAATTCCTGCTTCAGGTGACTGTCCGTGTGGAGTTTGTATGTTTTCCCCGTGTCTGTGTGGGTTTCCTCCAGGTGCTCTGGTTTCCTCCCACCATCTAAAGATGTGCAGGTTAGGTGGATTGGACCTGATCAATTGCCCCTTAGTATCCAGGGATGTGTAGATTAGATTAAGGGATAGGGTGGAGTGCACTTCAGAGGGTCAATGCAGACGTGATGGGCCGAATGGCCTCCTTGTGTCCTGAAGGGATTCTATGATTCTAAACTTCCTGATGGTCATTCTAGTGCAACTGATTTCATCGTATTTCTGATGGGGAGAATGAGAAATGTCCTTCAGCTTGAGAAGCTAAGAAATAGAAAAGGGTTATTAAAACTTCTCTGGCTGCTGAAACACTGGCTCTTATGGTGGAATGGATATAGGATTCCATTGGCCAAATATTTAAAGGGCGGTTGTATTCAATAGACATACTGATGATAGTATACTCACGGAGTCAACTGAATGTCACGTGGATAATCATTCATTTCTGGGATATTATATATCCTGTGGAAAGTGTGTGTGAGAAAATGTTGATGGCTGGGAACAAATGCTGGAAAGAAAGAAATCTCTAAAATTAAATGGATAGGGGCGGCACGGTGGCACAGTGGTTAGCATTGCTGCCTACGGCGCTGAGGACCCGGGTTCGAATCCCGGCCCTGGGTCACTGTCTGTGAGGAGTTTGCACATTCTCCCCGTGTCTGCGTGGGTTTCGCCTCCACAACCCAAAGATGTGCAGGTTAGGTGGATTGGCCATGTTAAATTGCCCCTTAATTGGAAACAATGAATTGGATATTCTAAAATTTAAAAAAAAAATTAAATGGATAAATCCAACTCATCAACTGTCGGATTGTTTAATAAAAGTAATGCATGCACAAAGAAATTGTTAGCCATGGAGGAAGGGTGCCTTGCAATCTAATGCTTTGTATGGAATAGGGTGGTCTTTGATTTGACTTTTTAAAAAAATTTTGGTTATATATATGAACTCGAATTTTCTTAAAGGGAGAGAAGGAAATGTTCAATTATATATTTTGTTTAATTGTATGCAGGTAGTCACTTGTACTCTTATAAATAGGAACAGAGTAAAACTGTGGAGGTTTGGTTAGGAGGTAAATGTTTCTAATGTACATCCCTATAAATAAAAGCTAATAAAAGTGTAAATATTGACTCCAGTTCTATTCTTCACCACCTGGCTTTTCAAAATAAAATAGACATGGGGCAGGCCTCTTTAAATGTTAACGCAATGCAGAATGCATGGACTTTTACAACAGAAAAACAGAAGAATAACAGCCACACCTGGACCGATTCCGCTACCGTTGAAGGGCTAGCACAGGTGCCATGGGGAACACACTCAATTCTAATGAAAAACTGTGTGGGTATCGCCGTGTCTATGATTAACACTCGGGAGGCTGACAAGCTGCAGCCACACATACACATTACACTCCCCACACACACACATCCTAGCCAAAAGGATGGCGCTGGTTGTGCTGGAGCGTGACCATACAAATGATGGGTCGGCTGGCGCCAGAGGGCCCCCGAGAGGTGCCCTGGGGGGGACATCTATATGAGCCATGGCACTTGGTTCAAAGTGGGCTGTTAGCGGTGTGATCAGCTGCATGGCGGCCTTGCCGGCTGCGGCAATGGTGTTCCATGCTCATCCACCGCGACCCCACAGCCCACCTCTTGGCCACCTCCCACTGCTCCTCCCGACCCTGGAAGAAGCTCTCCCCCACCCTGGCCAGCAGCACAACTGTCAGAAGCACAACTGTCAGTAAACAATGGCGATGTTGGACACCTTCCATACCCCCTCTCTCTCCCTCAGCAGCCGCCACGGCAGTTTTAGGATTTTTCAAAGCACAATTGAACCACACCATCAGGAACTCAGCCCATTGGAGGAGGAGAATCACGGAGGCCCCAGAGAGTACCTGGTCGGGCCTGCTAATGATATGCAAACAGTGTCTATTGTATGTGTGTTCCGGAATGCATTGACGCCGCTGTCGAGGTGCCGGAGCATTGCGATTTGGCGTTGAAGGATCTTGAGATTTTATAAATTTTTATTCAATTCAATTCAGGGTTACCGGTTGTTCTTGAGCATTGCTGAAACTCAGTAGAAAATCAAGTTTTCAAACTTGTCAGGTGCTAATAAGAATTGTTTTACTTGGAGTTCATTGGTTACAACTTGAAAATCATTTAAATGGTAGTTTGTAGGCAATTTGATTTTCTTCAAAGAATCACAGGAATTATCTTCTGAGACAGTAGCCTGAACACAACTTTAAAAGTCAAAGTCTGAAGTCAAAGTATGAAAATGAAATATGAATACAGAACTCTTTTCTAATTGTCTTCCTTTTCTCTCTGTCTTTCTCTGTCTCTCGCTCTGGCTCTCTGTCTCTCTCCTTTCCTTTCTTCTTGTCCGTCTGCCTCTCCTTTCTTTCCTTTCTCTCCTGTCTTTCTTTCTTTCTGTCTCAAATGGTGGCCAAATCATCCATTGATATACTATTTCATATCTGTCTTAAGCGATCCGATCACACCCCAATATAATCCTAATTGGTTTGATTTAGACTCAAACACATTTGATTTGATAACAAGCCGTCCATCTTCACGATGTAACATTACTTCCAATTGTTGCATGTCTGCAACAATGGAGACCTTATGTTATCTCATCATACTATGCGAGGCATAATTCCGAAAATATAATTCAAACTGTCTTTTAATGTTGGAATCAAATATATATATTATATTTGATTTGATGTTTTAACTGTCCATTTATTAAAAACAAGGCAACACAGTCTAAAATGTTTCAGCTATTATAATCGTGGGATGTGATTTACTCTAATCTGAAATGGCGTGAGAATCTTATTCTTATTCCTCGTTGCCATGGATTCAACCCTTGTCCTTGGAAAAAAATGTAATGTTTTTATCAGACTTCTGTGTTTTGCAAACTCATGACTGAGTTTGGAAATTGTATGTTTCTTTCATTTTAAAACTGAGAATTAATATTTATGCTTTAGCCAGCTTTTTACCTATATTAAGTGTATTTGAAATACTTGGCTTCTACAGGCGTCAAATCGGCGCCTTTCGCGATTTCGGTGTTGGAACCGATTCTCCGCCCAATTGTTTTTCCTGATTTCAACATCAGCTAATCCCGCCCTTGATCTTAAAATTGGAGTTGACAATTTGAGTCATCTGATTGAGACAAGTATAATTCAACAAAGTTATCCCTGTGTAACAATCTGCCTCCATTCAGATCTGTTATGCATAAGAACATAAGAACGAGGAACAGGAGTAGGCCATCTGGCACTTTGGGCCTGCTCTGCCATTCAATAAGATCAAGGCTGATCATTTTGTGGACTCAACTCCACTTACCCGCCCGCTTACCATAATCCTTAATTCCTTTACAGTTCAAAAATGTATCTATCTTTGCCTTAAAAACATTCAACGAGGTAACCTCAACTGCTTCAATGGGCAGGGAATTCCACAGATTTACAACGCTTCAGCTGAAGAACTTCCTCCTCAACTCAGTCCTAAATCTGCTCTCCCTTATTTTGAGGTTATGCCCTCAGTTCTATTTTCACCTCCCTTCTTCTAACTTCACTATTTCCTTCATAATTTTATATATTTCTAAAGATCCCTCCTCATTCTTCTAACTTCCAATGAGTATAGTCCCAATCTACTCAGTCTCTCCTCATAAACCAATCCTCTCAACTCCAGAATCAACCAGGTGAAACTCCTCTGCACCCTCTTCAGTGCCAATATATCCTATCCGAGTAACAAATGCTTCAATAAAATATTTTCTAAAAAACAAAGGCGGCATCGAATTTAAGTTATGATGAAGCTGTATGAAATGCTCGTTTGGCCACAGGTAGACTACTGTGTACAGTTCTGGCCACCGCACTCCAGGAAGGATGTGATTACACTAAAAAGGGTGTAGAGGAGATTCACCAAGATGTTGCTTGGGTTAGTGCATTTCAGCTATGAGGAGAGGCTGGTTAGGCTGAGGTTACTCTCCGTCGAGCATGGCTAGATGTCTTTGTGTGCAAAGTTGTGTAAGATACAAGAGAGAATGTTCAGTTTGTACACCTTGGTTTTGTTGTACTGTAACTCCCCAATGATCAATACTGAATATTTGTTTGATGTAATGATAATGTGCTCTACTGAATTTCTGTTAGATGTGTGAATCCCAACATCTGTACTTCTGAGTGTTATCCTGGGCTATCTCACTATGGTAAGGAGCTTTGTTTGTATTGAATACCAGCAGGTAACAGAGCTTCCATTCACAGGAAATAACATGCATGATTTCTAACCCCTTCCCCCACCATATCAAAGTGGTGCTTTGAGGGCATATCTGAAGACATTCCAAATGAGCCTACCAGTTTCCTGGCAAAGATAATTTAAGAGGGTCTCGAATCCCTTAAAATTAATGAACATGTTTTCCTTCAGGGGAGATGGCAAAAAGATTGCTCTCCTTTCCACCCCTGTAAAGGCCTTATGCTTTGCCAACTGAATGTATAGTGCTGCTCTAACCTCTGCATCGGCCAACAGATTTGATAATGGAAATACCTCACCACCTATACTTAGGAACATGGCACAAATAGTTGTTTTGAGGCAGGCAGAACATTACCACCGGTGGAGCAGGGGCTCTAGAATTTGGGGGATGGGCATACAATGTATGTGCAGGTTCTCAGTGCCAGAGGTACGTTTGTTTGGAAGTTTGAAGATATGGGCACTCAATTTTGGGCAGCACGGTAGCACAAGTGGCTAGCACTGTGGCTTCACAGCGCCAGGGCCCCAGGTTCGATTCCCCGCTGGGTCACTGTATGTGCGGAGTCTGCACAATCTCCCCGTGTCTGCGGGGTTTCCTCCGGGTGCTCCAGTTTCCTCCCACAGTCCAAAGACATGCAGGTTAGGTGGATTGGCCATGATAAATTGTCCATAGTGTCCAAAAGGTTAGGAGGGGTTATTGGGTTATGGGGATAGGATGGAAGTGAGGGCTTAAGTGGGTCGGTGCAGATTCGATGGGCCGAATGGCTTCCTTCTGCACTTTATGTTTGATGTTCTATGTTCAACAGGCCTCAGGCATCACCAAGAGATTTCACAAATATTGGCTATTTCCAGTATTTTCTATTCCTCCTAATTCGGTGACATTGCGAACCATATGAGGAGTAAACTACTCATTGGCACCTCATCAAGGTAGTATAAAAGTTCCAGTATTCTGCATGTTTCACCTGTTTCCTTTTCAATTTTATTTGATTTATTTTGCCTCAATTCAGAATATCCCCTTAGTTTAATCTCAGCATTATCTTCATTGACTTGGATTGTAATTTTCTCTCAAGTGATCTATCCATCTACTATAATTAATTCTGATCAAACATCCCGCTCTTCCCTTTCTTGAATTTGCCTTCATTTATTATCATTGCACATTCCTGTGATATGCAATAGTCCTACTTCATTGTTTGGAATACATTACTACTATATAATCAGCAAAGAACAGCCCTGGTATTCTCAGATCACCCACGTTTGTCCCTGACTTGATTTTATCAGTTCTTTTCCTTGTTTTTTTTATGTATAGGGCATAGGGCAAGCATAATTGTTGACACTGGACTGTTCTGCTTTAAATCAGTATCCCTGGCTGGCACCTTTCCCCTATGAGACTGCAGCTGGTGTCATTGCAAGAATAGTGGACTCTCAGCAATTCCAATTCATCTCTTGGTTTCCATTTTCTTCCACCCCCTCAGTCTTCCAGCCAGTCTGTCATGTCGCCTTCTTACACAGGATACCGCCAAATAATGGAGTCTTTAGGCGGGATTCTCTGAACCCCCGCTGGGTCAGAGAATCGCTGGGGGGAGGGGGGGGGGGGGGGGGAGGTGGCGTGAATCCCTCTCCGTCTGGCTGCCGAATTCTCCAATGCCGGTTTTTTGGCGGGGGCGGGGATCACGTCGCGCCAGTCGGGGGCCATTGGCAGTGGCCCCCCCGGTGATTCTCCGGGACCCGATGGGCTGAGCAGCCGCCCGGTTTTGGCCGGTCCCGCTGGCGTGAAATACACCAGGTCTATACCAGCGGGATCTGGCTCTGAGGGTGGGGGTGGGGGGGGGTGGGGGGGGCGCGGGGGGATCCGGACCCGGGGGGGGACACACGGTGGCCTGGCCCGTAATCGGGGCCCCCACGGTGGCCTGGCCTGTGATCGGGGCCCACCGATCTGCGGGCGGGTCTGTGCCATGGGGGCACTCTTTCCCTCTGTGCCGGCCTCTGTAAAGCACCGCGATGACCGGCGCGGAGAAGAAACCCCCTGTGCATGCGTAGGGATCAGGCTAGCGGTTCTGCACATGTACCAGAACACGCTGGTGCTCCCGCGCATGAGCCAACCCGCGCCGGCTGGCGGAGGCCCTTCAGCGCCGGTTGGTGCCGCGCAACCATTCCAGCGCCGGCCGAGCCCCTGGATGTGCGGAGGATTCCGCAACTTCCGGGCGACCCAACGCCGGAGTGGTTCACGCCCGCCGGTTGAGGGAAGAATCCTGGCCTTTATTTCTAAACTAGTACATTTACTTGAACAAAAAACAGAATGTGGTCGTTCATACTTTTTCCTCAGCACAGCATAATTGAATTGTCCCAGTACTCCTACCAAACCTTTTGTAAATTATGCTCCCACCTACCCCTTTCATACTGGAAACAGTTAGTAAAGGACATCGAGTCAGAACTTTACAGCGCAGAAAAGTGGTCCTTTGACTGATCGTGCCTGTGCTGGCCTTGATGCATCTTTCTATTTTAATCTAATTTTTCAGCACTTAGTCCATAGCCTTGTATGCTGTGGCTTTTCAAATGCTCATCTAAATGCTACTTAAATGTTGTGAGGGTTGCCGCCTCTACCATCCTTTCAGGCAGTGAGTTCCAGATTCCCACCACCCTCTGGGTGAAAAAGCTTTTCCTCAAATGCCCTCTAAATCCCCAGCCCCGACCTTAAATCTATGCCCCCTGGTTATTGACCCCTCTACTAAGGGGAAATGTTACTTCCAAACTACCCTATCAATGTCCCTCAAAATTATCTCTGCTCTACGGAGAGTAACCTCAGCCTAACCAGCCTCTCCTCATAGCTGAAATGCACTAACCCAAGCAACCTGAAGAGGGAGCCGTGCTCCGAAAGCTCGTGTTTGAAACAAACCTGTTGGACTTTAACCTGGTGTTGTAAGACTTCTTACTGTGCTCACCCCAGTCCAACGCCGGCATCTCCACATCATGGTAACCCAAGCAACATCTTGGTGAATCTCCTCTGCACCCTTTTTAGTGTAATCACATCCTTCCTGGAGTGTGGTGGCCAGAACTGTACACAGTAGTCTACCTGTGGCCAAATGAGCATTTCATACAGCTCCATCATAACTTAAATTCGATGCCGCCTTTGTTTTTTAGAAAATATTTTATTGAAGCATTTGTTACTCCGATAGGATGTACTGGCACTGAAGAGGGTGCAGAGGAGTTTCACCTGGTTGATTCTGGAGTTGAGAGGATTGGTTTATGAGGAGAGACTGAGTAGATTGGGACTATACTCATTGGAAGTTAGAAGAATGAGGAGGGATCTTTAGAAATATATAAAATTATGAAGGAAATAGTGAAGTTAGAAGCAGGGAGGTGAAAATAGAACTGAGGGCATAACCTCAAAATAAGGGGTAGCAGGTTTAGGACTGAGTTGAGGAGGAAGTTCTTCAGCTGAAGCGTTGTAAATCTGTGGAATTCCCTGCCCATTGAAGCAGTTGAGGCTACCTCGTTGAATGTTTTAAGGCAAAGATAGATACATTTTTGAACTGTAAAGGAATTAAGGATTATGGTAAGCGGGCGGGTAAGTGGAGTTGAGTCCACAAAATGATCAGCCTTGATCTTATTGAATGGCAGAGCAGGCCCAAAGTGCCAGATGGCCTACTCCTGTTCCTCGTTCTTATGTTCTTATGCATAACAGATCTGAATGGAGGCAGATTGTTACACAGGGATAACTTTGTTGAATTATACTTGTCTCAATCAGATGACTCAAATTGTCAACTCCAATTTTAAGATCAAGGGCGGGATTAGCTGATGCTGAAATCAGGAAAAACAATTGGGCGGAGAATCGGTTCCAACACCGAAATCGCGAAAGGCGCCGATTTGACGCCTGTAGAAGCCAGGTATTTCAAATACACTTAATATAGGTAAAAAGCTGGCTAAAGCATAAATATTAATTCCCAGTTTTAAAATGAAAGAAACATACAATTTCCAAACTGGAGGCAGATTGTTACACAGGGATAACTTTGTTGAATTATACTTGTCTCAATCAGATGACTCAAATTTTAGAAAATATTTTATTGAAGCATTTGTAATTTTCACACTTTTAACACTTAAACATTTCTTAAACAACCGCAAGGGCCGGCACATGCAAAAAACATAAAAATAACATCCCCTACAACCCCCGCCCTACCCGTATATGAAGTTCCCTGTCCTTGTCTTACACTACACATGCCTTCTTAAGCACCTTATTTACCTGTCCTGCTGCCTTCAGGGATCTTTCGACATGCACGCTCAGATCCTTCTGGTCCAAGTGTCTGCCACTTATTGTGTATCCCATTGCCTCGTTAGTCCTCCCAAAATGCATCACTTCACACTTTTGGGGTTAAATTCCATTTGCCACCTGTACACAATCTTTTGTCAGTTTCACAACATGAGAAAGAATGTCGTACCGTATTCAGTACGACAGAACTGTATTCAACCTTGGTCTGTGCTTATGTCAGTGTTAGGAATAATACGGCCAAATAATACCAGGAAGGAATGAGGTGATAGTGATCTGAGAATCACAGTTATGTACGTCCCATTTGCATTCGCTGAATTTTACTTGGGGCCTTCCATCTGCTTACCAACTGACGACTTACCAGTGAGTTTCCTGTGAGCTCCCAAACTGTGCTTCCAGATTTGTGGGATTATGGAGATTTATGGCAAAAAATTCGACTTTATTATGGTGGGGGGAATGGAAGCATGCATGTGTGTCATCTTGCAGGACTAACCGTCCTGCTGGTTTCCCACACAGTTACAACATTTGTGATTTTTTGCAGGAAGGGGGAATAGCAGGATTTGGTTACAGAGATCAATATCCAATTAGTCTTGTTAGCGAGCTTGTTGTCAGCTCGTGAAGGGCTAGTCTGCAATTTTTGGGAGAAAACATAGGATCCAGATTGGATTTGAAACATTCCAATTAGAATGAGGGGACATCCTGTTGAGGTTATGGAGGTGCCATTCAGTGAGATGCACTCATATAAGGAAGCATAAGGGGCTCATGATGCCGAGGTCCTAGACTTGATTCCGGCCCTGAGTCACTGTCTGTGTGGAGTTTGCACATTCTTCCCATGTCTGCGTGGTTCTCACCCACATAACTCAAAAAGATGTGCATGGTAGGTGAATTGGCCATGCTAAATTGGCCCTTAATTGGAAAAAAAAAGAATTGGGTACTCTAAATCTATATTTTTTTTATTTGAAACATATATAAGGATGCATGGCTGAGAATGACCTTCTCCCATTGGCACATAATTTGTTGTTGGGCGAGTAGAGTTAGCAGAGTGCTCAGCCTGTTGGGGAGGTTCCAGGCACCGTGGGGTTATAAGTACAGAATCACTGTGAGTGCAGATGGCAGCAAGCAAGACAATAGCTGGACATGGCTTAAGGTACTCAGAAATAGAGATGAGAAAGCGATGAGGATCAACATCCTCAAAGGCAGATGCAGAGCTTTGAGCAGGAAGAGGGCAAATGAGAAGAACAAAGAGCAGGAAGGCAACAAAGGTCATACCCTCACCATTGACTGTACCACTGAACAAAAAGATACCTGGAAACACTAAAGAAACAGTACCACAGGAGAATGTATTTATCTAGACAGCCAGTTTCTGAGATTTGCACCCTCATTTAGGATGATCTCAGACCTTGCATTGCTGCTCACTTTGCTATGCCAGTTGCCATTAACGTCACTGTGGTCATGAACTTCTTCACCTCTGGCTCATTCCAAGGGTTAGCAGTTGACTTTGATGTGACCTGGTAAGCAGCAGTAGGTCATTGTATAAGGCAGGACACCAATGCTCTATTTGCAAAAGCTGGGGAGTACATTTAATGTCAAACAGATGTGACTGCACAGGCACAAAGAGCAATGGGATTTATCTCCATCTTTGGATTCCCTCCGATGTAGGGCATCATCGATCACACCCATGTGGTCATCAAGGTCCCAGGTGAGCAGCCACTGAGATTCATCAACAAGAAGGCCTTCCACTCTTTAAGCACTTAGCTGGTCCACCACCATAACAAGTGTTTGGTGCATGTGTGCGCTTGCTATCCTGTGGCTGTCCAGGGTGCTGTAACTCATCATGTCACAGCTAAAACTCCAAGGATGGATTCTAGCGACAAGGGGTATCCCTTTGGGAAATGACTTCTCAAACCTCAAACCTTTACGTGACTCTGAGTGGAACCACAAAGGTGCTACAACTGAAACTATCTGCTCAAGAGAACAACAACTGGGCAGGCCATTGGTGTTCTAAAGATGTGCTTCTGGTGGCTAAACCAGTTGGGCGGTGTCCTGCCAGGATCTTGCCTGTGGCAATCTCTATAACCTGGCCCACTCAAGTGTAATAGACCTGAAAAGGATGAAGTGTTGGATTTTACGGTTCATCGAAGGAGGAGGAGGCAGAGGATAATGGTACACATGCTGCCCAGGGAAGTGACCAAGACGATCTCAAATCAAAGTGATCATCTGCATGTCACGGACATAAGGGGACATCTGATCCAAGCACATCTCACCGGAACACAACTCATCTAGCAGGACTGAAACTCTGGCACTCACTTTGCACACATCCATAGTTGCTTGGTAGTACAGAACTTGCTTTGCAGCTAAAACTCATCAGGATTGACAGAAGAATGATAAATTTCAAAGGGAGCTTAATTTATGCTTCATGAGAAAAAGACCTCAAGCCCTGCATCACATAAGGACTACAATCTTTATGATTATTCTGACTACAATCTTCCAATCCTCCTTCAATATCCTCCTTTGATATGGCAATGATACCAGGGGACAGGAGGATTGCTAGTGCTGCAGACTCGATCGGCCAAATGGCATACTTATGCTCCTATGTCTTTTCTCTTTCTCCTGTTCAATAAAGGGGGAGAAGGATGAACTTGACAATTATAGGCCAGTCACCCTAAAGTCGATGGGGAAACCTTTAGATTCAATAATTTGGAGCAATTTTATTTGGACACAGAAAAAATATGGATTAATACATAAATTGCTGAAGCCAATTCACTGAAACTCCTGCCACTGATGGGAAGTTGGCAGGAGTGGTTGCTCATGCGCCTTTGGCCCATAGTGCCATTGCCAACTCATGCACAATTGCTCCTGCACCTTGCGAAGAAATCCCCCAAACCAACCCCCCCATCAATCACAGTGCCAGCCAGAATGAAGAGAGATCAACAACCCAGCTGTAAAAGCAGCAGAAGTGAGGAGAATCAAATCTCAGCTTCGGAGCGGTGAAGCCCGCATGGTGGCATGGAACCGGCGATGGCCGACCTCACAGAATTTCCAACACAGACCCAGGCGCTGATGGAGAAAATTATGGGTTTCATCACCTGCAAGCTCCAGAAACACAAAGAGACAATGAAAGAAGATCTCATGGTGGCCGTGAGGGCGGCAGTCAAGGCCATGACAGCCCCCATGAAGGAGGCGATGGACAAAATGGAGTGGGGGCTTGAGGCAATAATGCAAGATTTTGAAAATCCACCATGGACCAGGGAGACCGGATTATGACACTCAAAAGCTGACGTGACACGGCTCAGAAAGGCCGGAGAGAAAAGGTCGACAACTGGGAGAATAGATCATGCTGGCACAGCGTGCGGGTTGTGGGGCTGCCAGAGGGCATGGAGGGAAGGATCCTCATGGAGTACGTAGCTGCGATGCTCAGGAAGCTGATCAGTGAGGAGGGCTTCGCCAAGACCCCGGAGGTAGATTGTGCACACAGGTCGCTGCAACAGCGGCCCAAGGCGGGGGAACCACCACAAGCGATAATTGTAAGGCTCCACAGGTACTGAGACAAAGAACGGATCCTGAGGTGGGTGAAAAGCACAAAGGAGTGCAAGTAGGAAGGACATTCCATCAGTTTGTGTCAGGACATCAGAGCAGACTTGGCTAAGCACAGACAGAATTTGGGGGTGCCAAATCCACACTGTTCAAGAGCGAGGTGTGGTTTGGCATGCTCTAACCCGCCAAACTATGGGTCATTTATCAGAACAAGGAGTACTACTTCAATTCACCGGAGGAGGCCAACAAGTTTGTTCAGAAAAATGAACTGGGGAAATGGCAGTAAAAGGCAATGGCTTAAAGGCAAGCTTCAAGGATTTGTAAAGGACAACCACACCAGCGGCTGTGGTGCGGGGGTGGGGGGTGGGGGGGGGGGGGGGGGGGGAGGGGGGGGGGGGTGGGGGGGGGGGACCTGCAGGGAAGGGGGATAGAATTAGACGGGGTTACGAAGGGGAAATCAGATTTTCAGGAAGAGCCATTACACTATTGAACAGGCTGGTGTAGGGAGGTACGTGTGATGTTCTTTGCTTTCTGAATGAGGATGGTTTGAAGTATAGTGTCTCACAAAGAACATCAAGCTAGGTTTTGAACAAAGCTAATTTATTTACACTGCAAATAAATAGATTTGACTTGCTTGCTCAGATACAAAAGATTACATATTCACTAAAACTATGATTCTAATCACATAGCTCCGGATAACACTACTATTCTCTACCTCGCCTAACAACCATCTCCACTGAATCAAAAGTATCACGTGATTCACATGTATGCGCCTGCTTGTGGTTGGATGCAGTTATGGTAAATTTTTTACCCTTCATTAGTCTTACAATATATATAATGTCACATCTGCCTTTCTTTGAAGTTGTTTGGATAGGCATTCAAACGTATTTACAGCACATGATGCTTGTTCAGGCTATACATATTTTCACCATATTATTGTTCAGTAATTAACAATTTTCTTTGCATTTTTTAATATTTTGATATGTATTTTCTATGCTTTTCACTGTTACAACAAAGAAGGAATCTTCTTAGTCAAATTCATCTTTCTCCAAGGTTTGCTTGCTTGCTTAACATTCTCTTTAATGCTTAGGTATAGCTCTTCCTTTGTTCACTGTACCAAGCTTTTTAAACTGCTGTGAATTTGTTCCCGATCTAAACTGAGATGCATAATGGTTTAGCTTGTGCCATTTCACACAGGTTTTTCCATATGCAGAGCATTTTTTGATCTGATTTGCGTTGCCACACTATTTATACGTCATGACGCTCATGATGCCAGGCATAAAATGGCTGCCGTCTGGAGCACGTTTCTTTTTTAGGTGTGCCACTGCATTAATGGCACTGGCCACGTTGTTAGTTTTCGGGCCACTTTCTCCAACCAACATTTCTGAGAATTGATTTCTGGCAAGTTTGCTTGCTCTACACATACTGATTGTGCCTTCTAACGTCAAGTCAGACTGTCGCAATAATGTTTCCCGCAGTTTGTCACTTTGTACTCCGCAGACTATCTGATCTCGCAGAAGTGAGTCTAGGAGAATCGAAAAATTACATATCTGCGTTTTAAGTCTCAGTCTAAGGGCAGCATGGTAGCATTGTGGATAGCACAATTGCTTCACAGCTCCAGGGTCCGAGGTTCGTTTCCCGGCTTGGGTCACTGTCTGTGTAGATTCTGCACATCTGGATGGCAAATATTCAGCCTGGAGCCCAGTTATCAGTGGCGTACCGCAGGGATCAGTTCTGGGTCCTCTGCTGTTTGTGATTTTCATTAACGACTTGGATGAGGGAGTTGAAGGGTGGGTCAGTAAATTTGCAGATGATACGAAGATTGGTGGAGTTGTGGATAGTGAGGAAGGCTGTTGTCGGCTTCAAAGAGACATAGTAGGATGCAGAGCTGGGCTGAGAAGTGGCAGATGGAGTTTAACCCTGACAAGTGTGAGGTTGTCCATTTTGGAAGGACAAATATGAATGCGGAATACAGGATTAACGGTAGGGTTCTTGGCAATGTGGAGGAGCAGAGAGATCTTGGGGTCTATGTTCATAGATCTTTAAAAGTTGCCACTCAAGTGGATAGAGCTGTGAAGAAGGCCTATGGTGTGCTAGTGTTCATTAGCAGAGGGATTGAATTTAAGAGCCGTGAGGTGATGATGCAGCTGTACAAAACCTTGGTCAGGCCACATTTGGAGGACTGTGTGCAGTTCTGGTCGCCTCATTTTAGGAAGGATGTGGAAACTTTGGAAAAGGTGCAAAGGAGATTTACCAGGATATTGCCTGGAATGGAGAGTAGGTCACACGAGGAAAAGTTGAGGGTGCTAGGCCTTTTCTCATTAGAACGGAGAAGGATGAGGGGTGACTTGATAGAGGTTTATAAGATGATCAGGGGAATAGATAGAGTAGACAGTCAGAGACTTTTTCCCCGGGTGGAACACACCATTACAAGGGGACATAAATTTAAGATAAATGGTTGAAGATATAGAGGGGATGTCAGAGGTAGGTTCTTTACCCAGAGAGTAGTGGGGGCATGGAATGCACTGCCTGTGGAAGTAGTTGAGTTGGAAACGTTAGGGACCTTCAAGCGGCTATTGGATAGGTACATGGATTAGGGTAGAATAATGGAGTGTAGATTAACTTCTTCTTAAGGGCAGCATGGTAGCATTGTGGATAGCACAATTGCTTCACAGCTCCAGGGTCCCAAGTTCGATTTCGACTTGGGTCACTGTCTGTGTGGAGTCTGCACATCCTCCCCGTATGTGCGTGGGTTTCCTCCGGGTACTCCGGTTTCCTCCCACAGTCCAAAGAAGTGCAGGTTGGGTGGATTGGCCATGAAAAATTGCCCTTAGTGTCCAAAATTCTATGATTAACCTAGGACAAACGTTCGGCACAATAACGTGGGCCGAAGGGCCTGTTCTGTGCTGTATTTCTCTATCTCAAGTCATCCTCACTCAGAAAGCAAAAACATCACATGATACCAGGAGTGGAAATCATGAGGTACCAGATATGCATGTCAAAGCAAATCCCAGTCGAAGCGAGATGGAAGATCTGCAGTTTGAATTGTATATCTCAGCCCTGGACCTAGAAGCGGCCAGCAACCAGCTAAAAATTGCACTATTTCTAACAGTGGCTGGTTCGCAAGCCCTTGAAATATTTTACTCGCTCCGGTTTAAGGATGAGGCAGATTAAAAAAAGAACGTCAAAGTTTTGAAAAAATTTACACTGCTAGTTGCAACAAAACGAAATGTTTGAACGGTATGTGTTCAGGCAAAGAGTGTAAAAAGCAGGTGAAATGCTTGACTGCTTCATAACGCAGGGAATCGAACCTGGGACCCTGGCACTGTGAAGCCCAGTGCTAGCCACTGTGAGACGGTGATGCCCTAGTGTAGTGTCTCACAAAGAACATCAAACTAAGTTTTTAAGGAAGCTAATTTATTTACACTGCAGCTAAATAGATTGGACTTGCTTGCTAAGATACAAAATAGTACAGATTCACTAAAGCTATGATTTTAATTAAAGAGCTCCTGATAACACAACAACTCTCTACATATTTGTGACAAGCGATTATTATTAATACTCTGGTGGAAATCTCTACAATAGTGATCTCCAACCATGTTTGTAAAATGCCTCCCGTGACTAGCTGAGCTGGCAGACTGCTTTCCCCATGAGAGCAGATCATGTGCGGGATTCTCTGACCCCCCGCTGGGTCGGAGAATCGCCGGGGGGGCGGCGTGAATCCCGCCCATACCGGCCGCCGAATTCTCCGGTGGCGGAGAATTGGCGGGGGCAGGAATTGTGCCGGTCGGCAGCCGCACGCAGCGGCTCCCGCGGCAATTCTCTGGTCCACGATGGGCCGAAGTCCCGCCCATTCTATGCCAGTCCCGCCGGCGTAAATTCGACTAGGTCCCTTACCGGCGGGACCTGGCGGCGCGGGCGGGCTCCGGGGTCCTGGGGGGTGGCGCAGGGTGACCTGGCCCCAGGGAGTGCCCCTACAGTGGCCTGGCCCGCGATCCGGGCCCACCAATCTGCAGGCGGGCCTGTGCCGTGGGGGCACTCTTTTCCTACGCACCAGACGTGTGGGCCTCCGTGATGGCCGGCCCGTAAGTGACCCCCCCGTGCATGTGCGGGGATGACGTCAGCAGCCGCTGACGCTCCCACGCATGCACGCACCCGCGCCGGCCGGTGGGCCGCTAACCACTCCGGGGCTTGGGATTAACGGAATTCCTCATCGGCAAGGTGAGCTGTGTCCTGCCACCGTGGGGTGGGCGGTGGGGGTGGGAGGTGGGTGGGTTGTGCGTTGGGCTCGGCCCTTCTCTAACTTCACGTCCATTATGTGGAGATGCTTGCGTTGGACTGGGGTGAGCACAGTAAAAAGTCTTACAACCTGGCGGCGCGGGCGGGCCCTATATATATGTTTCTGCAACATACCTCTTCATTCACCTGAGGAAGGAGCAGTGCTCCGAAAGCTAGTATTTGAAACAAACATAGAACATAGAACATAGAACAGTACAGCACAGAACAGGCCCTTCAGCCCTCAATGTTGTGCCGAGCCATGATCACCCTACTCAAACCCACGTATCCACCCTATACCCGTAACCCAACAAACACCCCCCCTTAACCTTACTTTTTATTAGGACACTACGGGCAATTTTAGCATGGCCAATCCACCTAACCACCTAATCCACCTAAACATGTTGAACTTTAACCAGGGGCGGAATTCTCCACAAGGCCCGACGCCGTCGTGAAACCCGGAGAGGTTCACGACGGCGTCGGAGGCCGCTCCTGGCCCCCTATTCTCCTAGGAGGGCCGTGCAAAACGCGACACGCCATTTGGGGGGGGGGGGCTTGGGGGTGGGAGGATCGCGGGGGGTGCCAGAGCGGCCCTCCCGTGATTCTCCCACCCGGCGTGGGAGCGGAGAATCGCGCCCATGGTGTTGTAAAACTTCTTACTGTGTTCACGTCCATTAACATTGACTATGAGACACAAAGCAGAGAGTAAAGGTGAATGGTTGTTTATCAAACTGGAAGGAAATGTGTATAGTATCCTCAGAGGTCAGAGTTAGGACCACTGATTTTTTTGATATATATTAAGATTCTGGATCTGAGTATGCAGGGAAAAATTTTAAAGTTTGCAGATAGCATGGAACTTGGAAATCTGATAAATCGCGAGTAGGACAGTAATAGATTTCAAGGGGACATTGACAGACTAATGACTTGGGCAGACTTGATGAACTTGAAGGAAGACAAGTGTAAAGTGATGAATTTTGATCGGAGGAATGAGGAGAGGTCATATGAACTAAATGGTATAATTTTAAAGTGGATAAAGGAACAAAAAAAACTGGGAGTGTACAGACACAAGTCTTTGAAGGTGTCAGGACTAGTATGGAAGGCTGTTACAAGAGCCATATGGGATCCTGGCTTTTATAAAAAGAGTACAAAGCAATGAAGCTATGTTAAACTTTAATAAAACTGGTCAGACCCCAACTGGAGTCCTGTGACCTATTGTGGGCAGCACAGTTTTGGAAGAATGTCATAGTCTCAGAGAGGGTGCAGAGGAGATTTGGTAGAATTTCATCAAGATAAATGACTTCAATTATATGGACAAACAAGAGAAATGATGCTCAGTCTTGTTAGCCATGATGTGGAGATGCCGGTGTTGGACTGGGGTGGCCACAGTAAGAGGTCTTACAACACCAGATTAAGTCCAACAGGTTTATTTGGAATCACTAGCTTTCAGGTGATGAAGGAGCTGCGCTCCGAAAGCTAGTGATTACAAACAAACCTGCTCGACTTTAACCTGGTGTTGTAAGACTTCCTACTGTGCTCGTATTAGAGCAGAGATGATTTGATGGAGGTGTTCAAAACCAAGAAGAGTTTTAGTAAGAAACACGTCTATAGGCAGAGGCGTTGACAACCAGGGAACAGAGATAAAAGGCAAAGGAACCATAGGCAACATGAGGAAAAAATATTTCACAAGTTGTTGTAATCTGGAATGCATTGTCTGGAAGGGTGCTAGATGCTGGATGGAAGGGTGCTGGATGCCAATTTACTTATTTTTGTTATTAAGGGGCAATTTTGCATAGCCAATCCACCTACTCTGCACATCTTTGGGTTATATGGGTGAAACCCATGCAGACATGGGGAGAATGTGCAAACTGCACACTGGATTGAACCTGGCTCCTCAGCACCATGAGATAGCAGTGCTAACCACTGCACCACCGTGCCACCCTGATGAAGATTCACTTATAACTTTCAAAATGTAATTAGATTAATACTGGAAGGCAAAACGTTTGCAGGGCTATGGGGGAAGGGCAGAGGAATAATTGGATAACTCTTTCAAAGAGCCAGAACAGGCATGATGGGCTGAAAGGCCTTCTTCTCTGGTGTATCACACTGTGATTCTCTGAGGTACTTATCCCTGAGTGGGAAAGACTGTAACAAAGACTGTTATGAGAAAAGAATCTGTTAACAATTCAGATTAGAAATATGAAAACCCCAGATGAATCGCTGATCAATGAGTTGTTTGCTGATATCTCTGGTCCGGATGTGGCCTCCTTTCTCACCTTCTCCCAAGACCTCTTTTCTGGTGACGTAGGCTCCTGCTCTTCCTCCTGCAAATGCAGGCCTCTATGCAATTCAGTGTTGTACAATATTCAGCAGACCACACTGATGTGTGACACTAGCTGGGCAATGTTGCAGAAGCCATCTTTCCCACTCTCTCTTCTCACCCTGGCACTCTGCTTGAGCATTCCTGTTGTGCACTGTAGCAGGATCGTATTTGTGCCCTGGCTTCGTATATCAGTGTTTCTTGGGCATGGTGGGGCTTACATCAAATTTACAGATTAGAAACAGGCGGATAGAAGACATTTCTCTGACAATGCCTTTCTGGACTATCACCCTTCATCTAACCATAACCGTTCTAATTCCTTCATCACTCCTGTGGTTATCTTGTTTCCCCTTAACTGTGTCTATGTTATTTGCCTAAACTATCCATGTTTCCTATTTTTACTAGCCTTTGGGTAAAGACATTACTCTTGAATTTCCAATTGAATTTATTAGTGACCACCTTACATTTTTAACATCTGGTTTTGCACTGCCCCACAAATTGAAACACTCTGTGTGGCTTCCCTATCAAATGCTTCCAGGTTAGTCAGTCAAACATCAGTGAGCCATAGAATTCCTACAGTGCAGAAGGAGGCCATTTGGCCCATCGAGTCTACACTGACCCTCTCAAAAAGCACCCTTCCTAGACCCACTCCCCCCGCCCTACCCCACCTACCCTGCACATCTTTTGTGACACAAAGGGTAATTTAGCATGGTAACCTGCACATCTTTGGACTGTGCGTGGAAACCGAAACACCCGGAGGAAACATACACTGCTACGGGGAGTGCAAACTCCATACAGCCAGTCACCCAAGGCCGGAATTGAACCCGGGTCCCTGGCGCTGTGAGGCAGCAATGCTAGATTCAAAACCGTTATGAGGGACGGGTTGTTCGGATCTGGGCTACTCTATCTGAAAGGGTGCTGGAAGCTCATTGCAACAATTAATTTTCAAAGGAAGATGTATTAGCTAACTGAGGTTGCTGCAGCTGCTGATCCTCCACATCTCATTCCACCCAGAACAAAGAAGCAATGGCGCCCGTAATAAGCAGTGAAAACTGACTAATGTCTTAAAAAAACATGAAAACGGTGGAAGTAGTGACCTGGGAGTTGGAGGCTCTCCTGAAAAACATGGATCCTGTGATCCACTGAGGGGCAAATCATTTTTATACCATTCAAGCAGCTCTAACACCAAATCTGTTTGATTTTGCTGGCTGTTTTGAGGCTGGTCAGGACACCTGCAACTTGGACTGAAATGCAGTGGGCCTGTTAGCATCCAAGGGTGACTACGATCCGCATTTCTTGGGCTAGATGCAGCCAGAAATGGGGTTAAAATGGTGATGACTGCAGGAAGAATGTGGAACATGATTTTAACCCTTCTGCCCGCGCCATACTGTCAAATCAACCCTGTAATATCTGGCTGGTGAATGTTTCTTTTTTCAATCCGTTGCTTTCTGCTGGTTGTGTAAGTATTTAAAGAAGAGTTCAATGAAGCTGGCAGGGTTTCAGTTTCTAAAATAAATTATGTAGGATTTATTTTCAGTAGATAAGAGTTCTGTCATACAAATCCAGTGAAGACAAAGAACAGAATAATATTACTGGCAGAGGGCATGGCCAAATGCAATTTTGTGGACTATTTAAATTAAAGTTAACTTTAATTTTCATTAAGAAGTTGGCATTCCAGATAACACGATAATCTTTCAAAGTAACAGTTCTAATATTAGAATATTATCATGATCGTCCTAACAGTTGACAGCAGTTTGTTAGGTTAAAGATGTAGTTGGAGCTAAGGAGAGCTGTATACCATCATAAAATGTTCCCATTATCAACAGAATATAAACAGAAGAAACACAACCCATCAAATAAAATAAACATTTTGCACTGTTTACGTTGATTTGAAATAACTACTTCAAGTTTAATATCACATAACGGATCTGTTTGTTACAAGTTTAACTTATCATATAGCTTGTTCCAGACTATCACATTGGACTTCAGTTTCCTTGGATCTTTTACCTTTACACCAGTGTAGCTACCTCAGCTCTGTGCCAGAAAGCCCACTTACACAAAGAAAAAGCGGTTCCAATTCATTTTATTATGATTAAGTTGCATAGGGTGGACCTTTACAGCCCTCCCACTAGCGAAAGCTGCCAGTTCCGCCAAATCAATGGACTTTTGAAAGGCTCGTATCATTTTCTGGCCCCACCCCTCTGTCGCCACAGAGCCTTGAAATTCTACCCATCTAGCTATGGGGCTGGTTTAGCTCACTGGTCTAAATCGCTGGCTTTTAAAGCAGACTAAGTAGGCCAGCAGCACGGTTCAATTCCCGTACCAGCCTCCCGGACAGGCGCTGGAATGTGGCGACTAGGGGCTTTTCACAGTAACTTCATTGAAGCCTACTTGTGACAATAAGCGATTTTCATTTTTTTCATTTCAGTGGACAAAAATTGGGAGGAAATTCAGGGCACTAACTTGTTCACCTTTGAATTTAATATTGTAACTTGATATGTGATGAAATATAATAATTTCCTCAATGGGGCTGGTTTAGCACAGTGGGCTAAATAGCTGGCTTGTGATGCAGAACAATGCCAGCAGCGCGGGTTCAATTCCCATACCAGCCTCCCCGAACAGGCGCCGGAATCTGGCGACTAGGGGCTTTGCACAGTAACTTCATTGAAGCCTACCTGTGACAAGAAGCGATTATTATTATTATTATTTTCTATTAATATTTATAACTGCTGGTAGTGTTTTAGCAGCATGATTTTTCACTTCTATTTTGCGCCTATAACTCCATAATAAATAAACAATAATTCTGTCAAGCTCAAGAATTGATCTGGTTCTCACAATATTTATGGCGGGAATGCACATCATTGGGGGAATTGTGCCATTAGTCTGTCAACACATCCATCTTTGTGACGTACTGCCTTCCTACACCAAATGAAAAGCAAAAAAAACTAAATCCCCAAGTGGATGATGCTTGACTGTCAGTCAGCCAAGCAGCCTTTTCTCCGCCTTCAACATTTTTATATTTGTTAAAGAGAAATGTTCAAAGAAAATTACAAATAAAGCTCTTCTAATGACCCAATGGTTTTTCTCCGTGATCGCACACAGCAGATTGATCTTCAATTTCTGGAGACTCCAGGCCAATTCTGGAGGATTGGGAACCCTTGAATGTTTCCCAGGTGTCAGGGATTCTGAGAGCGTAGACTATTGTGGATGACATGGAAGAACATAAGCGGAGAAGACCATATGGACCCTCGAGCCTGCTCCGCCTTTTAATATGATCATGGTTGATCTTGGGCTTCAACTCCACTTTCCCACTAACCCCCACTAGAATGGGTGTAGAGAGATTGGTTAGGCCGGGGTTGATCTCCTTGTAGCAGAGAAGGCTGAGGGGGGACATGATTGAGGTGTACAAAATCATGAAGGAGATAGATAGGGGAGATAGGAAGAAAGTTTTCCCTTGTTAGAGTGGTCAATAACCAGGGACAAAAATTTCAAAATGGTGGCTTGATCTCTAAAGAGCCGATCTGGCTGGTGAGCTCAGCTCCACAGTGAGAAAAAAATTCCATGTGTGGGCTAGCCTGGATAGAAACTCCCCAAGGCCCAGAAAAATGACTAAGGGAGCGATCTATCAGCCTTGTCACACCTGACTTGGCACGCGACAAAGCTGGTAAATCTCGTGGGATTTACCGGCCTCTTCACACCTCGTGAGAGGTGTCGCGATCTGGACCCTGCTCATTGAGGTTGGGACCCAGATTTTCACATTCAAGTGAACAGTTAATCTCACTTGGATATGTCTATGGCGATCTACCCAGCGCCTGGGATCTAATGGCCTCGCCTTGGAGGCCCTGAGCAGGTGTCGTTTAACACTGCCTTCCAAAAACATGGACCAGGTGTACCGGCACTTGGGGGGTCGCCAAGGCAATCAGGGGCCCCTGAGTGGTTGGGCTCTGGGTAGGGTGGTACTCTGGCACCCCTGATGCTGTCAGCGCTGGGAAACACCTGGCCAAATGCGCTTGACATGGGACCCTGTCTCAAATCCGTTAAAGCGCTCCCTAAGTGTGGGTGAATACCGTTGTGGACCTCTCCCAAGAAGACTGCTGGAAACACCCTGCGAAATCTGCCGAAAATGTCACTGAGAAATATTTTGGCTAAATCGCGCAAGTATTCCAGGCATGGTCTCACCAAAGCCCTGTACAATATGTACCTTTATATCTAGTCAGCAGATTCCAAGTCCTTTGATTCCATCAGTATTTTCTCCTATATATTTACTGTTTCCCTGATATTACAATTGGCATCATATGTATGTCACAGGACACAGATTTGAATAATGTAACGAGATTGCTCTCTGATTGAGGCCAATGTGTAGGCAGCCCTTTTAAAGATTCTGTGCAAAATAGTGGTGGATGGAATTGGGTTGGATAGCACTCTGAGTTTAGGGCCAGTGTTAACCAGTGGACTGAGTAAAAATTAGTGATCCATGATCGAGGCAAGCCCAGCTTCTCAGTTGTGAAGCATATAGTACAAACAACAAAATCTGTGATGCACTCCCAGCAAAATCTCTGATGCACTCCCAGTAAAGCTCACACCAAGATCATAAAATCAGGTGCTTAGCGTCAAGTACTGTTTATGTCATAAAACTGGCCATAAATTAGCAATAATTGGTAGTCTCATCTGCTTTGGAAATCAATGATCATACCTGTGTTCCAGGAGGTGCTCATTTGGTTAAGGGTGTGGGAAGACGATGACCAGTCATTGACTGGAGTGGAAGCATTTTTACAGTGTTTCAATTCCACAGGCTTCAAGTACCTCACTCAGATGAGCAGAAAAAATCCATATGAATATAAAAAAAAGTAACAGTGCTGTATAAACTTCCGAAATGATTCTAATCATGGAAACGTTCCTCATTTAGTTGCATCAAAGGTGGATAATACCCATTATAAATAATAAAGTCACCATAGTACTAGATGACCATAGGCTGCTTTCCCCATTTTTGGGGGAGAGCTGACTGGTGGTGATTTCACCTGAGGATCACCATACCTCAGGCGAGGGTCAGGTTGAGAAGGCAGGACCTTCATGACTAATCTCAGCTGGTACAGGAATTGAACCTCTGCATTACGAACCAGCTGTCCAGCCAACTGACTTAAGCCGGCCCCCAAGGTATCCTGCGCTCCTACTTTCTTGACTTGCTTTGAGGCCACCATGTTTACCATATCTATGCCACTAATAGTACCACAATCAGAAAACCAATGCCTGGGAGATACCTCACAGCTGTGCCTGTTCTACAGGTGTTACATGGCTGGAACTGTGCCAGAATGTCACCTATGTGCACACCAGCAATGCCAGCAGATCAGCAGCAATTCCCAGCCAATATTCTTTCGGCATATTATCTTGTTTTCCAGCCCTCTTTTAGCTTGTTCTCTATGATCAAAATGCATTTTACTTGAAGAAACTGAAAAATGTGATAATCATTTGTACTGTTTAGAGATGTGATTAAAAGAATGAACTGCAAGGCGCTGATCTTCTTTCTTCTTCCTCCTTGGGTGACAAGGTTAGTTCCTCTACCTCCACAAAAACCTTGGGGTCAGCAGGGAAACATTCCTCTGGTAGGGTGACCTCCCTCCAGTGATTTCCACAACCTTTAATAACAGCCATCTGCTCTTTGGACCACTTGTGGATGTCATTAGTCCACTGTGTGAGTTCTCATCATTTTACTTCACTTGGAAGGGTGGTATTTATTTGGCTGGTGTCTTTCTGAATAACAAAGGCTCCTTTCTTTGTCTGTGAAAGTATGGGCTTGATGTTGTCTTTATATGTGCAGACCTTCTTATTAGTTTTTCAAGCAGATGACGCAGCTCATGATCCTTTAAACACTGTGCATATTGTCTGAAAAATTGCTTTGCTATTCACTGTGACTTCTTGATGATTTTTATTTCAGTGGGGTCATATAACATTATCAATTCATTGGAACCACCACACAAAATGGAAATAGTGGGGATGAAATTTGTTTTGACTGATAGTACACAACAGGCTATAGTGAGTTGGCAAGGCTCACTATACTCCACTCGATTTTCTTCCTCAATAAAGTGCAATAAAGTTGGACTGAGTGTGAAACAATTCAATTTCACACTCCTATCAATCCTCTCTGTGATTCATTTTGAATTTATCCCATTTGTGATTTAGGAGAAGGCCATTTTGGTGTTACCGCAGGACCAAATTGAAGAAATTCAAAAATGGAGTTGTTGAAAATATGGCCAGAAATACAGGAGAAAACAACATCTTGAGGTACATTGGATAAGATAAAGATGCTGGAGATGCTCGTGGTAGTTTTCAACGTCAGGGGATCAAGGAGAAGGGGAGAGACAATGCAGGTTTTGAAAGTGTCGGTTGCTGAGGAGACTGAACCACTTGCAATATTTTTGTACCTTGAGGGAGCAGGTGAAAATTAGACATTAATTTATTTTAACTACGTTCAAACTTCTGCGAAAGCAGCATCTCGCTCCTAGTATAATCCTTGTTGGAAGGATTAGTTTGTCTAGGACCTGCTTTGGGACAGCTTTTATATTGGTACATAATGGGCGCGATTCTCCGCTCCTGTGCGGCATCGGGAAGGCCGTCGTGAACTCGGCCGAGTTTCACGATGGCGTCGGAGGCCACTCCTCGCACCCTATTCACCCCCCCCAGGGGGCTAGGAGCGGCGTGCCGTAAATCTCGGCCGCCGGGCCTTGACGCTAGCGTCAAGACCTGGCGTGCCGAGAATGACACGGCCGGCGCGCCTAATGACGTCAGCCACGCATGCGCAGGTTGGCCGGCTCCAACCCGCACATGCACGGTTGCCATCTTCCCCTCCGCTGCCCCGCAAGACGTGGCGGCTTGATCTTGTGGGGCGGCGGAGGGGAAAGAGTGCGTCTCTTGGAGATGCCGGCCCGACGATCGGTGGGCACCGATCGTGGGCCAGTCCCCTCCCGAGCACGGCCGTGGTGCTCACTCCCCTCTCCACCCCCCCCCCCACAAGCCACAAACGAGCCTTTGGCGCCATGTTCACACCGGCAGCAACCAGGTGTGGTTGCCGCTGGTGTGAACAGGTCGGGAACGTCAGGCCGCTTGGCCCATCCGGGCCGGAGAATCGCCGGTCGGCGTGAAAAACGGTGAGCGGCGATTCTCCGAGCGGGGGTGGGGGGGGGGAGAATCGCGGGGTGTGCCAGGGCGGCGTATCGTGATTCGCCCGGCCCTCCCACGATTCTCCCACGCGGCGTGGGTAGTGGAGAATCGTGCCCAATGTGCCCCAGGTGGATGGCCTCCACTACCTATCTGCGAAGCTCATACTCCATGAAACCCAGAGAAAGATCAATAAATATTTCCTCGTGGTCCTCGTTGGGGTTATGACATCCCCCTTCAGCCACCATTTTAGGGGGACTTCTGTACCGCTTTGCCTGCGGCTGCGCTTCTGCTTGAGGCGGCTCTGGGTCGGGTGGATTGTTGCAGTTCGCCTTTTCCTGGCTGACCGCCAAAGAGTGACTGTTGGGGCCTCAGTCCACGGCATGCCATTGTCTGCTATAATGGATTCCTCTGCCTCCATGTTGGAGTCAGAGTCATCCTCCTCCTGCCGGATTGGGAAATGTTACCCTGATGGCTGGCACCCCAGTCTGAGGAGTGGTTCCTGCTGTGGCAGAGACTGCTGTCTGTCAGTGTGAGGATAGCGTTGAAGAACTCTGCTCTATTTTGTCTTTGTTCTTTTGTGGGATGGTTGTACTTGCTGCCCATTCCTAATTGCCTTTGAAATGAGTGGCTTGCTAGGCTATTTTAGAGGGCAGTTAAGAGTCAACCACAGTTCTCTGGGCCTGGAATTACACGTAACCCAGACAGGGTAGGGATGGCAGATTTCCTTCCCTAAGGAAGGGTATACTGATCATAGAGGGAGTACAATGCAGGTTCACCAGACTAATCCATGGATGGCAGAATTGTGCTTTAGGGAAAGATTGAGGAAACTGGGCCTGCATTCCCTAGAGTTTTGAAGAATGAGAGGTGATCTTATTGAAGTGTACAAAACCCTGACAGGACTGGACTAGGTAGATGCTGGAAGGATGTTTCCCTTGATGAGGGGTTGTTTAGAACCAGGGACACAGCCTCAGAATAAGAGACAAATGAATGAAAGTTGCCGCAGTCCAGAGGTCCATAGACTGCTTTCCCCTTTGACAGAGGGCTGACTGGTGGCGATTTAACCTGAGGGCCACCATATCTCAGGTGAGGGGCAAGGCTGAGAAAGCATTGACAACCTCAGCTGGCATGGCAATTGAAACCGTGCTGTTGGCATTGCTCAGCATCAGGAACCAGCCTTCCAGCCAATTGAGCTAAGAGGTTGGATATTAAGGACCAAGATGATGAGGAACTTCTTCAGTCAGAGGCTGGTGAGTCTTTGAAATTCTTTACCTCAAAGGGCAGTGGAGCTTCAGGTATTGATTACGTTGAAAGCAGAGGTTGATAGATTTCTAGATATAAATGACATCAAGGGATATGAGGATAGGGCAGGGCGACACCTTTGAGGTAGAAGATCAACCATGATCTAATTCAATTCCACCAGCTGCTGTGGTGAGATTAAAACCCATGTCCATGGAGCATTAGCCTAGGCCTTTGGATTATTAGTTCAGCGGTATGACCACTATGCCACCACCACCCCTAAATAATTCAGTGGGATATTTAGTGTAAAACTGAATATACAGATGGGATACCAGTTTAATGTCTCAGGAACTGCAGTATCTCTGACAAGGTAGTGCTTCCTCAATATCTGACTGGAGTGCCAATTTAGGCTACGAGTTTCATCCTTGAGGTAACACCAGAACCCATAACTTTCCAATACCGAGATAGGAGTCATACCGACTGAGGAAAGCTATACACTTTTAAATTTAAAATAAAAACAAAAAATAAAACAAAACTACAAAGTTTAAATTTTCACAATCAGCACAGATTTACTAGGGTTATTTCAGTAAAAGAGAAAGGTCGTGGTGGAATCTAAGTGGAGGAATAAACTATTGCTACCAACTCAACAAGCCTGATGTAAATCCTGAATTCTTAATTCATCTCTGCTCTCATAATGGTTGTTCATAAAAGTTAAAAGGCCTGTTACATACAAACCTTTTGTGCCTCTGCAAATCGCTTATAATTCTATCTCATTGCAAAGCCTGTCAAATGCAGCAAATAATCCTGAAATTTGAATAGACCACACAAGGAAGTAGAGCATAATCACTATAGTTTGTCAGTGAGTAGAGGTGGAAGGAAGGTATTTTTCAGGGTGGTGATTTCAGTATTAGCAAATGTTACTCAATGTGTTAAATTAAAAGCATGCTTTGACGTGTTGCAAGTTCTTTTTTTAATCTGAGAGGTCGTAATACAAAAGCAACAGCAACGTGGGAGAGCTGAGAATTTTTGAACCTTGAAGTTGGATCCTGTAGAGCCGATGAAAAAGAACTGATCTTGGGCGGGATTCTCCAATCCCGCGGCAGAGTGTCCACGCCATCGTAAACGCCGTCGCTCCCAGTACTAATTCGCACCACTCCAGGTGCCGATCCAGGCGTGAACTGTGCGCTGCGGGATCCGTGCATGCGCAGTGGCGCCGGCGCCAACGAGGACATGTGCAGTGGCGCTGGCGCCAACACGCACATGTGCAGTGGCCTCCTTCAATGTGCCGGCCCCGACGCAACATGGCGCAGGCCGACAGGGGCACCGGTGCGTAAGAAAGGAGGCCTCAGCCACAGAGGCCGGCACGCCGATCGGTGGACCCCAATCGCGGGCCAGGCCACATCGGAGGCTCCCCCCAGAGTCAGACCTCCCCTCCCCCACAGGCCGCCACCTGACCCTTCCACGCCGAGGTCCCGCCGGCCCAGAGCAGAACGGCGACGGCGGGACTCGGCTCTTTTCTTACGTCCGCTCGGCCCATTCGGGCCGGAGAATCGGCGGGCCGGCCGCGTAGAGCAGCCCACAACCGGCGCTGCGCCAACCAGGCCGGCGCCAGTGGCACCGATTTCACAGAGTTTACTGTGCAGAAGGAGGCCATTCGGCCCATCAAGTCTGGACCGGCTCTTGGATAGAGCACCCTACCTAAGCCCACACCCCACCCTATCCCCATAACCCAGTAACCCCATCCAACACTAAGGGCAATTTTGGAAACTAAGGGCAATTTATCATAGCCAATCCACCTAACATGCACATCTTTGGAATGTGGGAGGAAACCGGAGCACCCGGAGGAAACCCACGCAGACACGGGGAGAACGTGCAGACTCCGCACAGGCAGTGACCCAAGCCGGGAATCGAACCTGGAACCCTGGAGCTGTGAAGCAATTGTGCTCACCACTATGCTACCGTGCTGCCCACTCTGCGGAGAATCGCGTGCCGGCATTGGGGTGGTGTGGTCCGTTCGTGGGGATTCTCTGGCCTGGCGTGGTCCGTTCATGGGGATTCTCTGGCCCTGGGCTGGGAGAATCCCGCCCCTTACCTCCAACCTGCCATGTTCAGGGCTGCAATGCACGTTTTCCAACTCTTTTCCCAATATGGGTTTCCCCATGGAGGTAAATTGGGAAAAATGTCATCAGGATGGCATTAACTTGCATTTAAAGAGGGAATATCATCTCCTTTTTAAAAGAAAGGATAAAAAAATTATTTACCTTAATGTTGTGTTTTTATTATTTCAGCTGATACATTAAATATTTTTGCTTAAATATGGGATAGCGAGGAGTTGGCTTGGAGGAGTTACTGGTCTAATTTCTTATGATGCACCTGATTTTGGATTGCTGTTTGAGCAGATGGGGTTGGCTATCGGATGCTTGTCCATTAATCCTTACTCCAATCCATTTTAGTGCCCAGCCAATTTTCTGCTATAGTTTCCAGAAGTTGGTAGGAGCACCTGCTCATTTAAAAACAGGTTAATGAATCTAAAGCAATAACATTGTAACGGTGTCAGGCACATCAATTCCTGTCATTTCTGCCTTATTTACCCCAAGTCTCATTTGACGGTTACAAAATTTGTTGCGTTAAATTGAAAGTCAAGGTGCTAAAGTTTATTGTCTCCGAAAATGGGTGTGGGGATTGCAATACATAATTAACTCATATCAGTTCAATGTAATGCAGGCAGCATGCAAACTTGATGCTGCCTGCTCACTTCATTGACAGTGGCATGCAGCCCAGCGCTAAACATGCTGTTGAGTGGCTGCACACTTTAGCAGGGAGTTTGTATGAGGCTGGCACCACTTCAAGTGAGTCTGTTCTATATAAAACCAGCCTGCACCTCGTAAAGAGGATGTGCATGCTGGCTGCAACAGGTCTGCAAGTGGCTCGTCCGGGTTACAGCAGATTGAATATGATACAGGTTGGCCGAGGGCAGGCTCCCCGATTTTTTTGATGCAGCAGTCAAGACCTTAATGCAGGAGATGCACAGGAGGAATCCTCTTCCCACAGGGGAAAAAGAGGCACTTCAGATAAATGCCTAAAAGTAAATTGGAGCATATAGTCATAGAGGTCAATGCCAACAGTGTAACCGCAGGGACTTGACTGCAATGTAAAAATAAGAATAATGACTTTACTGGAGTGGTCACGGTCATCTGCACTTGCTACATCTTTACAACTGAATCATACACCCCTTTACTTACCGACCAACAATGTCTATCAATTGCAATTCATAAACATTCATAGCTTCATCTCACCCTCACACGTTTAACACTACTGCAAATTTCACACTCCTATCTCACACCTTGTCCACACTGCCAACTATTTAACCTTTGAAATCTTGACAAGATGAAGGTGATGATGGTGTCGATGAAGATGGAGAAATGGATGGGGACGATGACACACCCCTGCTTGACTCCAATCTTTACCACGAGGTTTCTGCCTTATTTCTGTCCGTGAGGACTGTCGCCAACATCTTGCCGTGGAGGAGTTGGAGGATGTTGATGAATTTCTTTGGAAAACCAGCCTTTAACTGGGAGAAGGTGGCCAGTGAGGATTGGGGCAAGGATCTTCCCGGCGATGGGGAGCTGGGAGCATCCACAGTAGTTCACACAGTCTGCTTTGTTCCCTTTCCTGAAATTGGTGGTGGTGATGGCATCCCTGAGGTCAGCGGGGATTTCTTCTCAGTGCCAGATTTTCAGGAAGAGCTGATGGACATGATGGCTGATCACTTAACCTCCAAATTTGAAAATCTATGTTGAAATCCCATCCACTCCAGCAGCTTTTCCATTCTTCATGTGTTTAATGATGGCTTTGACTTCATACACACTTGGTGGTAGTTCTTTGTACCTCTGCCTTGGATGATTGATGAGCTCTCCTCTTTGCTTCCCTGGTTATATCATTTTGCTAAGCACAGAAAGCTTTCCTCTTCTTGTCGATGAGGTCTTGCTGTGGTCATTCTTGCTGAACCAGTCTTGGTGTTGCCTTGTCTTGTTGCTGTTGGTTTCTTCGCGGCTTGTGATGATTGCTGTCTTCAGCTCTTTGCAGTTTTCTTCCATTCCATTAGAATGAACACTTTGGAGAGCTTGGAGAAGACATTGTTGGACGTTCACTAGCATGCTTGGCTCTTGAAGCCACTCAATGTTGATGTTTTTTTCTGAGCTGTTTCTTCATCTTCCGCTACTTCTGTTTGAGTTTGTCAGACATAGAGGATTGGATGAGCAGATGGCCTGTCCTACAGTCATCTGCACTAGTCATCGCTTTGGTGATGAGGACACCCTTTTGGCCTTGGGGTCGGACAATGACGAAGTTGATCATGTGGCAATGCTTTGATTGCCGATATCTCCAGGAAGTCTTGAACTTTTCTTTTTGGTGTAATAGTGTTTTAGTGATAACAAGCTGGCGTTCTGTGCATTTAGTGTGCGGGAGAGCCCCATTGGAGCTGCAATTCCCAAGTCCTTCCTTTCCGATGGTTCCTTTCCAGAGTTGGGAGTTTTTTTCCAAACCTGACGTTGAAGTTCCCAAGCTGGGCTCTCTGCCACCTAGAAGAACAAAGGCAGAAGATTCCCTTCCAAGTCGCTCACCATTCTGACTTTTAAATATATTGCTGTTCCTTCACCGTCGCAGGGTCAAAATCCTGGAAGTGCCTCCCTCCCTCACAGTACTGTACCTACACCAAATGCACTGCAGCAATTCAAGAAGGCAGCTCATCACTACCTTCTCAAGGACAATTAGAGATGGGCAATAAATGCTGGCCTAGTCTGCAATGTAAGTGAAGAAGAATCTTTTTTTTTCAAAGGTGGAGAAAAGGTAAATGTTCCTGGAAGAGGTCGATAATGCCTTCTGCTGAGAACCCTTTTTAACTTCCCCCTCCCTCTGCAGCCCAAGAGGAAGAGCCACTATAGGAGGCATGACTGTCAGTAAATGGTCTGACTAGAACCCTGGTAGTCACAGCCAAGGCCTTCCCCACATGTAGTGTCACTTCCTGTAGACTTCACCAACTCCACAAAACAACAAATACTTCCACAAAACTTGAACAGAGCCTTCAAGTTGACAGTGATCTTTTTAAGTTGTGCTGTTTGAGGGTCCTTCATGCTGTTGACTGCATGTTCAGCCATGCAAGGCTACGAGAGGACATTACTTAGAATGGTGACATCCAAATTCACAGCACTACCCTCAAGTCAGCATTATCTGCTGGTGTCACAATCTGCCCCGTCTGGATACTTCCAGCATGTGGCCCTAATGTACTCCTAATGCTCTTATAAAACTGGTATTCAACATGGGCCATACCAGAAGTGAGTGGGAGTGGCATAGCTGTTATTTTGTTGCAAAAATGGTGCCCCTAGCATAGAATGCATAAGCATTACGGAACCCAATGTTGCAACTCCAGTTTAAAGATTCACACATTTTCATGGTTTAATGGACTTCTAAAGAGGATTTCTTCCTGACTTTACTTCTTGGAAGGTGCATGAGATAAAATGAAAGGTGGTGAGGCTGTACCATAGGACCCCACTCATCAATAACCCAGCAGGGGCTGGTTTAGCACACTGGGCTAAATCGCTGGCTTTTAAAGCAGACCAAGGCAGGCCGGCAGCACGGTTCAATTCCCGTACCAGCCTCCCCGAACAGGCGCCGGAATGTGGCGACTAGGGGCTTTTCACAGTAACTTCATTGAATCCTACTCGTGACAATAAGTGATTTTCATTTTAATTTTATTTCATCGTATTTCAGCGGGTATATTCCTGACTTGGCGCATTAGGTGCGGATGTTTCACATTTGTTATGGGAGCGGTGTTTTCAGAACCCCAAAATGTATCATGGAGTTCAACCAACCTCCCCCTTTAATGGATTGTTGCTTTTCCAGCACACGGCTTGTCCTCCAGGTGTGGTATTATAATTATGGACACGTGGGTTTTTAAACACAAAACAATGTTTATTCCATGAACTCAACTTAACCTTTTAAATAAACATTGGATCACTTACTACCCCTTACTTCAAAGATAACCCCAAAAGTAATACAACACTAAATAATCCTTCGGTTGTTCCTTTAAACATCCAAGAGACTTAACACCCTTAAACAGAAACACATCAGGTTAAAGACATTACTATTATGAGTTTAAATCACCCAAATGATTCAGAGATAGACTTTCCTGGCAGAGATCACAGCAGATCCAGCTCACTGCAAACACAGACACACCCAAGCTCTTTTCCTCAAAACTGAAAACAAAAGCAGAAATGAGCTCAGTTCAGCTCCCCCACCCTCTGACATCACTTCAGTAATATGAGCTGCTGCATTTCTTAAAGTTATATTGCTTGAACATCCATTTCTTAAAGATATTCTCACATGACACCTCCCCCCAAGAAAAAAAAATAAACCATCAACTTCAAGATGGTTTCATTTTTCACTTTTGCACCATCCACCAAGAAATGTACACAGTAAATATATCTTTTCGTTTTTAAAAAAAAAACAGCACACGCAAACAGGTATAATAATATAGTCCATTTTGTTTTGTTCTTCTTCCTCCAACCGAAATCGTTCCATTCATCACATTCATGACAAAGCATCGGCTATCACATTTTCCCATCCTGCCACATGTACTATTTTAAAATGAAATGGCTGTAACAATAAACTCCATTGAAACAGTCTTGCATTGTTATTCCGGAATCGCTCCAAAAACGTAAAGGATTATGATCAGTATACATAATAGTGTCAGATGGATTGCTGGTCACATAAATGTGAAAATATTGCAAAGCCAGCACCAAACTCAAAGTCTCCTTCTCAATCGTCGAATATGTTTTTTGGTGAGAATTCAATTTCTTTTAAAAAATAGCCAACAGGCCGCTCTAGCCCTTCGTCATCATCTTCTTGAAGCACCGCATCTACGCACACATCACTCGCATCAACAGCCACTTTGAATGGTTTTGTGTTGTTTGGGATGACTAACACAGGAGCAGTGGTCAACACAGCCTTCAGGCCGTCAAATGCCTGTTGACACTCCGCTGTCCACTGGAATTTGTTACGCTTCTTGAGCAAGTCCGTCAGTGGAGCGACCACACTGCTAAAATTTGGTACAAAGTTCCAGTAAAATCCACTCATACCAAGAAACCGCATTATTTCCCGTCGTGTCGAGGGTATCGGAAACTCACCAATAACTTCCGTTTTCACATCCCGTGGGATTGTATGGCCAAGGAAAGTGACTTGGGCTTTTCCAAATTCTTTTCCAAATTGGCTAGGTTTATCACTAAACCTGCCTCCTGAAGTCGATCAAATAATTCCCTCAGATGTTTTAAATCTTCTTTCCATGTCTGGCTGTACACTACCAGATCGTCGATGTATACCGCACAATTGGGTAATCCTGAAACGACTGTATTAGTTAACCGTTGAAATGTTGCTGGGGCATTTTTCATGCCAAATGGCATAACTTTGAACTGGTATATGCTATCTGGAGTCACAAAAGCTGAAATTTCCTTTGCCCTTTCAGATAAAGGTACTGCCAGTAACCTTTCAGTGAATCCAATTTGGAAATAAAAGCGGATTGTCCCACTTTCTCAATGCAATACTCCAAAGGTGGGATAGGGTAAGAGTCAGTTCTTGTAACTGCATTCACCTTTCGATAGTCCACACACAACCGTTGGGCACCATCTGGGTTAGGTACCATCACTATGGGTGAGCTCCATTGGCTGCAACCCACTTCAATTATGCCATTTTTCAGCATACTTTCAATCTCTCTGTTAACCTGTGCCAATTTTAAAGGGTTAAGTCCATATGGATGTTGTTTGATAGGAACAGCATTTCCCACATCTACATCATGTGTAGCCATTTTAGTACTTCCCAATTTATCTCTACAAACTTGCCCGTGTGATATCAATAACTCTTTTAGGTCAGTTTGTTTTTCCTCTGGAAGGTAACTTAACAATTCATCCCAATTTTTAAGAACATCCTCATTTTCCAATTTAATTTGAGGTCTGTCAAATTCACAGTTCTCTGGATTTGGTTCATCACTTTGAGTTAGAATCATTAAAACCTCCTTTTTCTCTCCTTCCCTTTCAAAGTACCTTTTAAGCATATTAACATGACACACTTGGTGAGTCTTCCATCTATCTGGTGTTTTTACCACATAATTCACCTCACTTAATTTCCTTTCAATCTGATACGATCCACAAAACCTAGCTTTTAAAGGCTCCCCCACCACAGGTAACAACATTAAAACTTTATCCCCACTGGCAAAACTATGAACTTTGGATTTCTTGTCCGCTACCCATTTCATCACATTTTGGGCAACTTTCAAATGTTGTCCAGCCAATTCACCTGCCCTATTTAATAATTCCCTAAAATTTGACACGTAATCCAATAGTATAATTTCCAATTTATCACCCACCAATTTTTCCCTAATCAATTTAAGTAGTCCTCTTACCTCGTGACCAAACATTAGTTCAAAAGGGCTGAATTTGGTTGACTCATTAGATGCATCCCTAATTGCAAACAATACAAATGGAATTCCTTTATCCCAATCCTCTGGATAATCTTGACAATACACCCTCAACATTGTCTTTAATGTCTGATGCCACCTTTATAACGCTCCCTGCGATTCTGGATGGTACACAGTTGATATAAATTGTTTTATTCGTAAGCTATCCTTAACTTCTTTGAATAACTTTGAAGTAAAATTCGACCCTTGATCCGATTGAATTTCTGTGGGTCATCCATATCTAGTAAAGAATTTAAGTAACTCTTCCACAATCCTGTCAGCTGTAATATTACGTACTGGGATGGCCTCTGGCAACCTAGTAGAGACATCCATTATAGTCAAAAGATATTGATTCCCACTTTTTGTTTTAGGAAGCGGTCCTACACAATCGATGAGGACCCTCGTAAAAGGTTCCTCAAATGCTGGAATGGGTATTAAGGGCGCTGGTTTTATCACTGCTTGAGGTTTCCCTATCACTTGACATGTATGACATGATTGACAAAATTTAACTACATCTTTATGTAGTCCAGGCCAATAAAAATGTTTCTGGATTTTAGCTTGAGTTTTCCTTATTCCCAAATGATCTCCCACTGGTACCTCATGTGCAACTCGCAACACCTCCTTTCTATACCCTAGGCAATACTACTTGATGAACTTCTGCCCATTTTTCATCCATCTGCATATGTACAGGTCTCCATTTTCTCATCAAGACATCGCTTTTACGGTAATAACACTCTGGTATACTCTCAGATTCCTCTTCCGTATATGCTTTCTGATATATCCGTTTTATTTCTACATCTTTCTGTTATAACTCCGCCAATTTTCCTGAACTAAAAATATCCGCCTCATCCTCCTTCTTGTTCTTTTTCAACCATCTGATCAAAAATCGTTTCTGATAATTGCACTTCAACTGCATCTTCACTCTTTGATTTCTCCCCCTGTCTTAACCTGTGACTTTGCGACCAGGTTACTACACAATCCGGAAAGATCCCAGGATATTCAACCCTTCTGTTGTCTGATTTTCCACTGGCTTATCAACCACAGTAGGCATTACTCTCACCTGCGATCCAGCTATATCATTACCCAAGATAAACTGTATTCCTGGACAAGATAGTTTATCTATTACACCTACTACCACTTCACCACTCTTCACTGGACTTTCCAACCGTACCTTATATAATGGAACGCTACTCCTCTCACCCTGAATTCCACATATCACCACTTTTTCTAGCAACATTCTTCCCAAACTACATAATTCCTCATCTCTTACCATTAAAGCTTGACTAGCCCCTGATTCTCTTAAAATTGTGACTTCTTTACCTGCTCCTCCCGATACACATGAGTAAACTTTACCCACACAAGTAAATTCTTTAAAGACATCTGGCACCTTCTTAACAATTACTTCTTGAACAATCTGTACAATCGTTTGCACCTCCTTCGTTTCCCTTGGGCTTTCCTTTACCACTCTAACAAATCCCACTGTCTTATCCTGTTTTACCACATCAGCCTTCCCAGTGCTTTTCTTCAACCACCAACACTGTGACTTTACATGGCCTAGTTTATTACAGTGAAAACATTTGAAACTTTTCATGTCTCTTCCACCCTCCTGGATTTCTTTTTAATCTGAGGTACACTCTCTTTATTATCTCCTATCAGATCACCTTTACCTTTACCACTTGAGTATTTCTCATGTCCCCAGTTTCTATCCCTCACTGGCTGAAACTGATGTCGGAAACCAATCTTTGATTTATGAACTAATTCATAATCATCTGCCATTTCTGCTGCTAATCTCGCAGTTTTAACCCTCTGTTCTTCCACATGAGTTCTCACTACGTCAGGAATTGAATTTTTAAACTCCTCCAAAAGTATAATTTCTCTGAGAGCTTCATACATTTGGTCTATTTTCAAAGCCCTTATCCACCTATCAAAATTACTCTGTTTGAGCCTTTCAAACGCCATGTATGTTTGACCAAATTCTTTCCTTAAATTTCTAAACCTTTGTCTGTAAGCTTCAGGCACTAGCTCATATGCACTTAAGACAGATTTCTTCACCTCCTCATAAGTTCCAGATACCTCCTCCAGTAGTGATGCAAACACTTCACTAGCCCTACCTACCAGCTTTGTTTGAATCAGTAATACCCACATGTCCTGTGGCCATTGCATTTGTTTAGCTACCTTCTCAAATGAAATGAAAAAGGCTTCTACCTCCTTCTCGTCAAACCGTGGCAATGCTTGGACATATTTAAATAGATCCCCACCACTTCTTCGACTATGATGCTCTGTCTCATTATCCTCATCCATCGCCTCCATCGTACGTGTCCCTTTGCATCTGCCAATTTTAACTGATTTTCATGTTTCAGAGCCATTTTCCGAATTTCAAACTCTCTCTTTTTCCCTTTCCTCTCTATCTCTTTCTTTGTTTCTTTCTTCGCTCTCGTTTTCTTTTTCCTCTCTATCTCTATCTCTTTCTTTTTCTTTCATTGCATATTCAAGTCGCTTTAATTCTTTTTCATGTTCAAGTTGCTTTAATTCTTTTTCATGTTCAAATCACGTCATCTGAAACTGGAGCTTTGCCATATCTAATGAGTCAGAATGTATCACAGGCAAACGTAAATGTGCAGATACCGCCATAATTACCTCATCTTTTCGTATTTTGCTTGGCAGTGTTAACTGCAATGCTTTTGCGAAATCTAACAATCTGTTTTTAGTCTCTGAAAGTAAGGTATCACGTGTTATCGTGCCCACCCCCCAAAACCTCTGAGCCTCTGAAAGAGCCATTGTTCACAACACTCTCCCCACTTAAACTAAAATACCACACTGGAAAAGCAACACCCTTCACTGTCTTTAAGTTCACAAAAGCCAATCCAATAGATAGATTTTTATCCCCCTCGAGTCCCCAATTGTTATGGGAGCGGTGTTTTCAGAACCTCAAAATGTATCATGGAGTTCAACCAACCTCCCCCTTTAATGGATTGTTGCTTTTCCAGCACACGGCTTGTTCTCCAGGTGTGGTATTACAATTATGGACACGTGGGTTTTTAAACACAAAACAATATTTATTCCATGAACTCAACTTAACCTTTTAAATAAACATTGGATCATTTAACACCCCTTACTTCAAAGATAACCCCAAAAATAATACAACACTAAATAATCCTTCAGTTGTTCCTTTAAACATCCAAGAGACTTAACACCTTTGAACAGAAACACATCAGGTTAAATACATTACTATTATGAGTTTAAATCACCCAAATGATTCAGAGATAGTCTTTCCTGGCAGAGATCACAGCAGATCCAACTCACTGCAAACACAGACACACCCAAGCTCTTTTCCTCAAAACTGAAAACAAAAGCAGAAATGAGCTCAGCTCAGCTCCCCCCACCCTCTGACATCACGTCAGTAATATGAGCTGCTCCATTTCATAAAAGTACATTGCTTAAGCATCCATTTCTTAAAGATACTCTCACATGACACATTATAAAGAAACCGGCAGTGAGTTATGGTGCAAGCAGACCTGCAGCCCACTATCACTGAATGCAGTGTTTTGCCAGTGTTTGCTAAGGTTGCCACCACATTCAACCTCTTGGCTATTTTTCAAATTCACGATTGTCACAGGAGAGATCAAACAGCTGTGCAGATGCAATGAGCAATTTTCAGATTTGTTACTCTCTGGATTATCTTCATTATCTTGTCCTTGAATAACTTACATTAACAATACAGAATGCTGTAATTTTACTGAATTCCTGCATTTCTGCAGGTCCAGAGTCATTGGTGGAATTTTTATGGTTCCCTGCAAAGATTGGCAGATATACATCAACCAGAAAATATACTATACTTTCAGTGTGCAGTTTGTTGACCAAACGTCTGCCATCATGCACTTCTCTGGCAACTTCCATACCTTTATTTAAGGAATGCTACAGTGCTGGTGACGGGCTGGTTTACTGGCATCTGCCCACCTCTGAGCTATCTTCAAGAAAGCTGGGTGAGAGGCAGTACATCTCCCTACCCACAAGCAGCAATAAGACAACTGAAGTAATTAAAGGTCACTGTCCAACTCTGGCTTAACTTTTTCAGTCAGCAGGCAAGTTCCCTGTGATAGTCAAGAGATAGCTAGTGAAAGGAAGCAGACTATGGGGTAGAGTCGGGGGAGTTGGTTGGTGGTGGGAGCAGGGGCCAGCAGGGAAGAATAATTTTTAAATGCCTGCTCGCACCCCCTCCCTGGCCTGACCCCATATGCCCCACTCTCCACCATGAACAATTAGCAAAAAGATTTCTCGGGATTGTTTGCTCTCCTCAAAAAATATCTGCTTGAAGTTGTTTCCATGGTTTTGTTGACCATGGGGGTCAGATGTAGAGAGGCGGTACATGGTTTAACAGATTCTTCACTGAGAGTACAAGCTATGCGAATGAAATCTCTCATGCAGCTATCTATTGCTGGCCAACAGACTGCTTCACAAGATCATTGTTTGATCTTAACTACACCCAGATGTACTTCGCTGACAAAATATAATACACTTTGCTTTAGCGCTTTAGGGAAAACTGCTCGAGTTCAGTCTGCAATGCAGTTGTCACCAAACAATGTAAGCTCATTGCATACTCTATACTATGGGATCAATTCTTCCACTATTTCACAAGGTTACTTGGTTTCTAGGTACTAGTTCACTTTCTGCAGTACATTGTCGCTAATTCTACCTCCAAACCTTCTCGCATAACAATATTTGCAATCATGTGCAAAATCACTGTAATCAAGTAGGCTTAAACATCCATAAATTGCTTCACTATCGCTGACGCTGTCTCCGACAGCAGTATGGCTAAGCATTGCTAAGCATGACAGCTACTCAGTTGGATGAACCTCCAGATACTTGACCTGAGTTCTACTGATGAAGGTGATCAGACCATCTGTTGATTCATAGATGTCGATGACCAGAGCCTGACATGGCGAACAATGTAGTCAGCACTTGGTGATGGGCAGAAAGTGAACTTCCTACTGTTGAGATAGGAGTGCCAATGTTCACCAGTGTAGATGCAGATTAGTGCTCCCACTCTCCACTGGAGGATCTGCATTCTGTTTGAAAAAACAGGCATGACACATAAGCAATTGGTCATTTGCTTCCTTCAAAGGACTGCGAGAGTACAGCTCCAATCACAGTTCCTGATGCATCTGTTCTTTCCCATGTGGGTTAAAATATGCAATGACTGGTGGAGATGAGGGGCCGTTGGCCGTTGATGGCTGTTGGCAGTGGCCCCCCCCCCCCCCGGCAGTTCTTCGAGCCCGATGGGCCGAGCGGCCGCCCGTTTTCGGCCAGTCCCGCCGGCGTGGATTAGACCAGGTCCATACCGGCGGGACCTGGCTCTGAGGGTGGCCTGCGGAGTCCTCGAGGTGGGGGGGGGGGGGGGGGGGGGGGAATCATACATTACATGTATTATGGTACACTGCCATTGTACTCCAGTTATTACGGTAAATCACGGCCTGCTGGCTCCACCCAGCAGGCTCTGTATTAAAGTGTATGCTCTCCTGCACTGCCCCCATTCTTGGGTCCAGCTGCAGGAGGCTTTACATCTAGCACAATGAAGCCACAATAGTTCACCATTCGTCGCGTGGTCATTGATGGTACATCAATTGGTTTGCTCTCCATGTGCACAGGTCAATAAAGATTGATCAAAAGAACTCCCGTGTCTGCCTTGTAATACTTTGACAGGGGCAGCCTCAGAGATAGCTCCACTCGCACCCCCATCTCATGTAGTAGCCCAGGGGCCATTGGGCAATTGGGCAACACAGGGCAGCACCATAGCACCTGGGCACCCGAGCAGCAGCCGGGCTCACCCAGGACGGGTCACCCCAGAAGACAGCTGCCAATCGGGACTCAGGTCGCAGGGTGGGAATCACAGCAGGCCACCTCCACTCCTGATGTACCATCTGGGCAACCACCTAGATGTAGTCGGCACGGGTGCAGTGCACAGTTTAGATAAAGGGGAACGGGCACATATCTGTTAATATTTTTGCACCTGTTAACATGCTTACAACCTGCCTCGGTGCTCTGTCAGATGGGTGTCGGGGATGGGCTGGTCTTGGCTGGCCAGAAAGGGGGGAATGGGCCGAAGTTTTCGGCGGCCTGGACTCCCCACCCTCCCTCCCGACCGTCCCCACCACAGTCACCCCAGGCATCTGATGGCACCATGTGATGGAATGACCAGCTCGCATGCAGGGATCACACAGTTGGATGGTGGAAAGTGCTACCATGGCCATAAGTCAGACATTCTCAAATGAGGCGGAGCACCAGGGCTCATCACAGAGCAAATTGTCATCATCCTCCATCCCATGGACCAGGTCCGGTGTTACTGCCAACCCAGGGCCTGCACCCCAATAATGCGGCAGGTATGTATCGAGGAGGGGGTTGCGGGGGGGGGGGGGGGGGGGGGGGGGGGGGGGGGGGAGGTGGGAGAGAGGAGGGGTGGCAGCCAGGGGGGCAGGGTGTGGGGGGTGTGCAGGGGTGGGATGCAGTGTCCATGCCCCTGGCCAGTTCGACCCCCTCCCCGTAAGTCGGTGAACCTAGAGGTGATCAGAGTGTTCCATGTGCGTTGGCCCTGGTGCACATGTTGTGCAGTCTCTCGTGCCTACTTGGGGCCCCATGTCCAGTCCGTCCTCACCCTGCCCCGCATCTTCCTCTTTGGACGAGGCCGAAGAACTGCTCAGTCACGCCCCTGATCGTTGCATGGACATCGTTGTAGCGGGTCTCGGCGTCAGTCTGCGGCCTCCAGATAGGCATCATTCACCGTGACCACAGTGGATAACCCCTGTTACCAACCTCCCAGCCGGGTTGGCACCTCAAACATGTCAGGAATCGGCAAGGGTGCCCGGATGATTGCGTCCTGCATACTTCCCAGGTATCAGGCGCCGACATGCATGATGCGCATCTGATTGTCACATATCAGTTGCAAGTTCGTCAAGTGGAACCCCTTTCAGTTTGTGTAGAGCGGCCTGTCATCTGCAGGTACCCGTAGGGGGACATGCATCCCGCCGATCACCCCCTGGACCGGTGATGGTGGCGAACCTCACTACCCTGGCATCCTGGTGGGCTCGGTCCACATTGACATGGCTGTATTGTGCCGACTGGGCACATAGGGCCTCCATGACGGAGTAGACGCACCTGAGTTCTGTGAGATCCCGGACAGGACCCCACGGTCAACCCCTCGACGTTCAGGGCGACCGTCACCTTGACGGCCATCGGGTGCGGGTGTCCTCCTCCATGGAACCAGATGTGCCATGATCTGGCAGATATGTTGTATGATCTCTTTGGTCAGCCGGAATATTCGTCCGCATGCCCAGTCCAGCAGGTCCTCAAATGTCAGGTGCTGCCGATACACGCGAGGCCTCATGTGGTGCCTTATTCGCATCTCGTTCTCCTCGGCCTGTTGGGTAGCCAGCTCTCCATCCGAGGCGGCTGCCTCCTGTTCCTCTGGGATAGGCTCCGCTGCTGTACCTTCCTCCTCCTTGGGCAGCTCCAGCTCGTACAACCACATGGCATTCCCCAGGGCTGCAGCGACTAGCAGGAAGGCCACAATTAATGACTGAATTGCAATATCCATTGCCTGCAGGAGGTGAAAAGCATAGTGCGTACCCCCATGCCAAACCAGGTCCAACGGGCTACATGGTGCCCCCAGTTGGCAGTACGGACTTTGCCCCCACATGTCCCCTCCCCCATCCCTGCACCCCTGGCCCCGTCGGTGCCTGGCACCATGTAAACTCTGACCCGGGCACCCGTCCCTGCTACCAGGGGTACCATCAGCTGGCACCGCCCTCGACAGCAGTAAACTCTGCAGCCCGGCGCCCCCGTAGGGTCTACAATGGGTATTTCTCTGGGTGGGCCGCCTGATGACCCGCAGGTAGGTGGTGGCTAGTTGGCTGGGGGGGTTATGGCAGAGAGTGGGGTACAGGGATGGGAGGGGGCACGATATGGCCGGTGTCACTCTGCAGAACCAGAGGCCAAGGTAGGTGGTCAGTGGGGTGCGCAGCAATATGGCTGCCTTACAGGTTCCGGCAATGGCAGTTTGTGCCTTGATACCACCCCAGTCCCGTGGGGAGTCACCCTGGCCACATGGCCCATTCTCCTTCTGTCACCACCCCAAGCCAGTATCAAGCCTGGCAGGGCCCCCTCATACCCCAATCAGCCTGGCAACCCATGGTAGTGCTTCTCCGTGTCCTACCTCGCCTCTCTCTCCCTCATTGGCCACAATGCCAATTTCACGATTTTTAAAAGCACAAATGAATCGCGCCGTTGGGAATTCGGCCCTCAGAGGCGGAGAATCGCAGGGACCCCAGAGAATACCGGAACGGGCCTGCGAATGATATGCAAATGGTGTTTACCGTATGTGCATTCTGGAATGCATTGATGGTGCTGTCGAGGCGACGGAGAATTGCGATTTGGCGTGAAATTGGCGCCCGCTGCGATTTCGGCGTCGGAACCGATTCTCCGCCCAATCGAGTTTCCCAATTTTGTCATTGACCAACGGAGAATGTTGAATATGTAATTCAGTGTAAATTCACGATAAGAAAGTGAAATAAACAGACAGAAAGATCCATGGGATTAAGAGGGAGAGATAAAAGAAACAACATGAAAAAATATGATGCAATGTTTGATTTTTTTAACAAACCTCCAATAAGAATTAAAATCTTAAGAAATGAGATTCCATGGGCGGCATTCTCCCCTACCGGGCGGGGCGGGGGGTTCCAGCGTAGGGGAGTGGCGCCAATCACTCCGGCGTCGGGCCTCCCCAAAGGTGCGGAATTCTCCGCACCTTTGGGGGCTAGGCCCGGGCCGGAGCGGTTGGCACCACGTCGACTGGCACGAAAACTGGCACCAGCGGCCTTTCAGGGCCGCCGCCCGGCGCCGGGGCTGGCCGAAAGGCCTTCGTGGTTCGCACATGCGCTGGTGGTGATGCCAGCGGCAGCTACCGCTGACGTCACCACCGGCGCATGCGCGCTGGGGGATTCTCTTCTGCCTCCGCCATGGCGGAGGCCGTGGCGGTGGCGGAAGAGAAAGAGTGCCCCCACGGCACTGGCCTGTCCACCGATCGGTGGGCCCCGATCGCGGGCCTGGCCACCGTGGGGGCACCCCCCCGGGGTTTGATCGCCCCGCGCCCCCCCCCCCCCCCCCCCCCCCCCAGGACCCCAGGGGCCCGCTCGCGCCACCGATCCCGCCGCCACCAGAGGTGGTTCAAACCTCGGCGGAGGGAGAGGCCTCCCAGCGGCAGGACTTCGGCCCATTGCGGGCCGGAGAATCGCCGCAGGGGGCTCGCCACTTGACGTGGCGCGATTCCCGCAGAGAATTTCAACCACGGCAGGGGCGGTATTTCCGGCGGCCCCGGGCGATTCTCCGACCCTGATGGGGGTCGGAGAATTACGCCCCATGTATGTAAAAGTTAATTTTCACTGAAAGAGAGGTTGTTTGGCAGTATTTAAATTTTATTGCTCTGTTAAAATTTCATTACACTTGAATGGAACTTAGTTCCTATTGTTATCTCCTTGTGTTAAGTGAGTATCTGGTGGGTAGCGCCTGAAGCACAGTGGGAAGCACTGTTGCTTCACAGCTCCACGGTCCCAGGTTCGATTCCCAGCTTGGGCCACTGTCTGTGCAGAGTCTGCACGTTCTCTCAGTGTCTGCATGGGTTTCCTCCAGGTGCTCTAGTTTCCTCCCACAAGTCCCGAAAGACGTGCTGTTAGGTAATTTGGATGTTCTGAATTCTCCCTCAGTGTACCCAAGCAGACGCCGGAATGTGGCGACTGGGGCCTTTTCACAGTAACTTCATTGCAGTGTTAATGTACGCCAACTTGTATTTTTGTTATTAAATGTCATGCTTTTCATGTTTTTCAATGATGATTCTCTCAGCAAGGTACTGAATCTTGTTGAGGAATAGAGCAATTGGACAGCAATTTTCTGATTTATATGTTTAACAGTGCATGTGTGGAAGTTTTGCAGTTTATTCCATAACATTATGGATAACCTCACTGTTATCCTTACTGAAAATCTATGCCAATACAAATAAGCAGTTGGGGACAAATTGCTCTAGAATTTCCCTTTCCCTGCAGGGACCACCTGTGCTTTAGCTGGCATCTACTCCTCACAATCAACTCGAGAATGGAAATTCAGTTGAATTGGGAAAGGAATTCAGTGGAATTAAATTGCGTGGAATTGAATCTGCATGCGAAGACTCAAATTATGATGCTCCAAAATCGTCAGCTCAAATATAAATAAATATGTATGATCAGGTAACCATCACAGAGCATGGCTGTAAGGTGACAAAGGCTGGGCGCTGAATATTCGAGAATGCATGACATTTCAGAAGAACAGGAAGTGAGGAAAAAAATGATGGGGTAGTTCTGTTAATTAAGGATGACAATGGTACTATGAAGAGGGATGACCCTAGTTCCAAAGATCAAGATGTGGAATCAGTTTAGACAGAGAAAAGAACTAGCAAAAGAAGTCATCTGTGGGACCAACAGAAGGACAGAGTATACAGGAAGAAATAATGGAGGCTCGTGAGAAAGGAACAGCAAAAATCACAGGTGATTTTAATCTAAATATATTTTAATTTACATTTAGGGCGACCCGGTGGCACATTGGTGAGCACTACTGCCTCACAGTGCCAGGGACCCGGGTTCGATTCCGACCTTGGGCGACTGTCTGTGTGGTGTTTGCACGTTCTCCCATGTCTGTGTGGATTATCTCCAGGTACTTTGATTCCTTCCACAGTCCAAAGATGTGCAGGTTAAGTGGATTGACAACTTAGTGTCCAATGGTTAAGTGGAGTTGTGGGCGAATCGGCCTAGGTAGGGTGCTTTTTCACAGAGTTGGTGCAGACTCGATGGGCCAAATGGCCTCCTTCTGCACTATAGGGATTCTATGGTTCTACATAGACTGGATGAATCAAATTGGCAACGGTAGACTGGAAAATAAGTTCATAGTGATTTTAGGACAGTTTCTTAGAGCAACATGTTCTAGAGTCAACCAGAGAGCAGTCTATACTAGACCTGGTAATGTGCAAAGAGGCAGGTTTGATTAATGGCCTCATAGTAAAGGAGCCCCTTGGCAGCCTTTAATAACACGACTGAATTTTGCATTCAGTTTGAGGGAGAGAAGAGCAGATCAAAGACGAGTGCTTTAAATTTAAATAAAGGTAATTATGGGATATGAATGATAGCCATGATGTGGAGATGCCGGTGTTGGACTGGAGTGAGCACAGTTATAAGTCTTACAACACCAGGTTAAAGTCCACCAGGTTTTTTTTGGAGTCACAAGCTTTCGGAGCCCAGCTCCTTCATCAGGTGAAGTTAAAGGTAGTATCAAATTGAAAGAAAAAGCATACAATTCCATAATTAGTAGCAGGTCCCAAGGTTGGGCAAAATATAAAAGCCAGCCAAGAATGACGAAAACAAAGGAGGGAGAAATTAGAGTGTGAGGGTAAACTAACTAGAAATATGAGAACAGATAGCAGGCGTTTTACAGGTATGTAGAATGAACATTGGCTCTCTAGAGAGTTAGTCAGGGGAATTAATAATGGAAAATAAGGAAATGGCAGGTGCATTGAACAGATATTTTGCATCTGTCCTCACTGCAGAGGACACAAATAACAGCTCAGAACTAATTAATAAATCAAAAGTTGAAATAGAGGGAGGAACTTAAATAATTACAGTCACCAGAAAAAGAGTACTGAGAAAATGATGAGAACTGAAGGCTGGCAGGTGTTTCGAATAGATCCCGATGGCCTTCATCCACGTGTCTTAAAAGAAGTGGCTGCTGACTACAGCTAACTACAGGTCAAATAGCTTAATATCTGTCATTAGGAAAATGCTAAAATGTATCATTAAAGAGAGTATAGCAGAAAGTTTCAATGCAATCAGCATTGATATGGTTTTGTGAAAGGGAAATGATTGACAAATTTATTAGAGTTTTTGAGCAAGTAACATGCAATATGGACATAGGAGAACCGGTAGATGTGGTGTACTGGGCAAAAGGCATTTGATAAGACGCTACATCAAAGGTTACTACAAAAAATAAGAACCAATGGTGTATGGGGTAACATATTAGCATTAAGATTGGTTCGCAAACAGGAAACAGAGTAGTCCCATAAATGGGTCCATTTTGGATTCACAAAATGTAGCCAGTGGAGTACCACAGGTATCAGTGCTGGGGCCTCAATTACTTATATAATCTGTATCAATGTCTTGGATGAAGGGACTGGATATATGGTTGTTAAATTTGCTTATGAGACAAAGGTAGGTAGGAGAGTAAATTATGAAGTAGGAAGTCTGCAAAAGGATATAGACAGGTAAAGTGATGGGCAAACATTGGCCAGATGTGTAATAATTTGGGAAAATGTGAACTTGTCCTCTTTGGCAGGAAGAATAGAAAAGGAGTATATTATTTAAATGGAGAGCAAGGGGAATAGAATATAAACGTAAGGAAGTTTTGTTAGAGTGATATAAGTCAAACCACATCTGGAGTAACAACCTGTCCCTTTGCCTGGAACAACCTGCCTCCCAGCCTCGAGTAACAACCTACTCCCCAGCCTCGAGTAACAATCTACCCCCCCCCCCATCTGGAGTAACAACCTACCCCCCCCCCCCCCTCCCAGCCTGGAGTAACAGCCTGCCGCCCCCAGCCTGGAGTAGCAATCTGGCCCCCATCTGGAGTAACAACCTGTCCCCCGAACTGACAGAACAACCTGCCCCCCAGGCTGGAGTAACAACCTGCCCCCCAGGCTGGAACCACAACCTGCTCCCCAGCCTGGAAGAACAACCTGCCCCCCAGGCTGGATCCACAGCCTGCCCCCCAGCCTGGAGTAACAACCTGCCCCCTAGCCTAGCGTAGCAACCTGCCCAACATTTGGAGTAACAACCAGCCTCCCAGCCTGGATCAACAACCTGCTCCCCAGCCTGGATCAACAGCCTGCCCTCCAGCCTGGAATAATAGTCTGCCCCCCAGCCTGGAGTAACAGCCTGCCTTCCAGCCAGGAGTAACAACCTACCCCAAGTCTGGAACAAAAACTTTCCCCACCAGCCTGGAGTAACAAACTGCCTCACAGCCTGGAGTAACAACCCCCCCCCCCCCTTCCACCCAGCCGAGAGTAACAGCCGACCACACAGCCTGGAGTAACAGCCTACATAAGAACATAAGAACTAGGAGCAGGAGTAGGCCATATGGCCCCTCGAGCCTGCTCCGCCATTCGATGAGATCATGGCTGATCTTTTGTGGACTCAGCTCCATTTTCTGACCTGAACACCATAACCCTTAATCCCTTTATTCTTGAAAATACTATCTATCCTTATCTTAAAAACATTTAATGAAGGAGCCTCAACTGCTTCACTGGGCAAGGAATTCCATAGATTCACAACCCTTTGGGTGAAGAAGTTCCTCCTAAACTCAGTCCTAAATCTACTTCCCCTTATTTTGAGGCTATGCTCCCCTAGTTCTGCTTTCACCCGCCAGTGGATACAACCTGCCCGCATCTATCCTATCTATTCCCTTCATAATTTTATATGTTTCTATAAGATTCCCCCCTCATTCGTCTAATTTCCAACAAGTACAATCCTAGTCTACTCAACCTCTCATAATCCAACCCCTTCAGCTCTGGGATTAACCTAGTGAATCTCCTCTGCACACCCTCCAGCGCCAGTACGTTTCTCAAGTAAGGAGACCAAAACTGAACACAATACTCCAGGTGTGGCCTCACTAACACCTTATACAATTGCATCATAACCTCCCCAGTCTTAAACTCCATCGCTCTAGCAATGAAGGAAAAAATTCTATTTGCTTTCTTAATCACCTGTTGCACCTGTAAACCAACTTTTTGCGACTCATGCACGAGCACACCCAGGTCTCTCTGCACAGCAGCATGTTTTAATATTTTATCGTTTAAATAATAATCCTGTTTGCTGTTATTCCTACCAAAATGGATAACCTCACATTTGTCAACATTGTATTCCATCTGCCAGACCCTAGCCCATTCACTTAACCTATCCAAATCCCTCTGCAGACTTCCGGTATCCTCTGCACTTTTCGCTTTACCACTCACCTTAGTGTCATCTGCAAACTTGGACACATTGCACTTGATCCCCAACTCCAAATCATCTATGTAAATTGTGAACAGTTGCGGGCCCAACACTGAACCCTGAGAGACACCACTAGCTACTGATTGCCAACCAGAGAAACACCCATTAATCCCCACTCTTTGCTTTCTATTAATTAAAAATCCTCTATCCATGCTACTACTTTACCTTTAATGCCATGCATCTTTATCTTATGCAGCAACCTTTTGTGTGGCATCTTGCCAAAGGCTTTCTGGCAATCCAGATATACCACATCCATTGACTCCCTGTTATCTACTGCACTGGTAATGTCCTCAAAAAATTCCACTGAATTAGTTAGACACTTCCTGCCCTTTATGAACCCATGCTGCGTCTGCCCAATGGGACAATTTCCATCCAGATGCCTCGCTATTTCTTCTTTGATGATACCACCCAGCCTGGAGTAACAGCCTATCACCCAGCCTGGAGTAACAGTCTGCCCCACCAGGTTTAATGAACACCCTGCCCCTGCCTGGAGTACAACCTGCCCCAAGCCTGGAACAACAACCGTCCCCACCAGCCTGGAGTAACAACCTGCCCCCCAGCTTGGAGTAACAACCTGCCCCAGGCCTGGAGTAACAACTTGCCCCCAGCCTAGAGTAACAACCTACCCCTCAGCCTAGACTAACAACCAGCCCCCCAGCCTAGACTAACAACCTGCCCCCCAGCATAGACTAACAACCAGCCCCCCAGCCTAGACTAACAACCAGCCCCCCAGCATAGCCTAACAACCAGCCCTCCAGCATAGCCTAACAACCAGCCCCCCAGCCTAGAGTAACAACCTGCCCCCCAGCATAGACTAACAACCAGCCCCCAGCCTAGACTAACAACCAGCCCCCCAGCCTAGAGTAACAACCTGCCCCCCAGCATAGACTAACAACCTGCCCCCCAGCCTAGACTAACAACCAGCCCCCCAGCCTAGACTAACAACCTGCCCCCCAGCATAGACTAACAACCAGCCCCCCAGCCTAGACTAACAACCAGCCCCCCAGCATAGCCTAACAACCAGCCCTCCAGCATAGCCTAACAACCAGCCCCCCAGCCTAGAGTAACAACCTGCCCCCCAGCATAGACTAACAAACTGCCCCCCAGCCTAGAGTAACAACCAGCCCCCCAGCCTAGACTAACAACCTGCCCCCCAGCATAGACTAACAACCTGCCCCCCAGCCTAGAGTAACAACCAGCCCCCCAGCCTAGAGTAACAACCAGCCCCCCAGGCTAGACTAACAAGACCCCCAGCCTAGACTAACAACCAGCCCCCAGCCTAGAGTAACAACCTGCCCCCAGCTTAGACTAACAAACAGCCCCCCAGCCTAGACTAACAAGACCCCCCCAGCCTAGACTAACAACCAGCCCCCAGCCTAGACTAACAACCTGCCCCCAGCTTAGACTAACAAACAGCCCCCCAGCCTAGACTAACAACCAGCCCCCCAGCCTAGACTAACAACCAGCCCCCCTGCCTAGAGTAACAACCAGCCCCCCAGCCTAGACTAACAAGACCCCCAGCCTAGACTAACAACCTGCCCTCAGCATAGACTAACAACCTGCCCCCCAGCATAGACTAACAAACAGGCCCCCAGCCTAGACTAACAAGACCCCCAGCCTAGAGTAACAACCAGCCCCCCAGCCTAGACTAACAAACAGCCCCCCTGCCTAGACTAACAACCAGCCCCCAGCCTAGAGTAACAACCAGCCCCCCAGCCTGGACTAACCAGCCCCCCAGCCTAGAGTAACAACCAGCCCCCCAGCCTAGACTAACAAACAGCCCCCCTGCCTAGACTAACAACCAGCCCCAGAGCCTAGACTAACAACCAGCCCCCAGCCTAGACTAACAACCAGCCCCCCAGCCTAGAGAAACAACCAGCCCCCCAGCCTAGACTAACAACCTGCCCTCCAGCCTAGAGTAACAACCAGCCCCCAGCCTAGACTAACAACCAGCCCCCAGCCTAGACTAACAACCAGCCCCCCAGCCTAGACTAACAACCAGCCCCCCAGCCTAGACTAACAACCAGCCCTCCAGCCTAGACTAACAACCAGCCCCCCAGCCTAGATTAACAACCAGCCCCCAGCCTAGACTAACAACCTGCCCCCCAGCCTAGACTAACAACCAGCCCCCCAGTTTAGACTAACAAGCAGCCCCCCAGCCTAGACTAACAACCAGCCCCCAGCCTAGACTAACAACCAGCCCCCCAGCCTAGACTAACAACCTGCCCCCCAGCCTAGACTAACAACCAGCCCCCCAGCCTAGACTAACAACCAGATCTCCAGCCTAGACTAACAACCAGCCCCCCAGCCTAGATTAACAACCAGCCCCCAGCCTAGACTAACAACCTGCCCCCAGCCTAGACTAACAACCAGCCCCCAGCCTAGACTAACAACCAGCCCCCCCAGCCTGGATCAACAACAATCCTGTAATTTAAGAGGAACCGAGTCAATTCGGTGTCGAATAAACCACCGGTCTGTTTCTTCATATTGTTTTTAAACTACCTGTTCGGCCAGGCCATTAGAAGATGGGTGGTAGGGCACTGTCTGGATGTGTTTCATCCCATTGGACTTTGTGAATCCCTATAATTCTCCGCTGGTGAAGGGCATCCCGTTGTCGGAATCAAAGATATCTGGTATCCCTTGAGTGCAAAATGATTGCCAGAGTTTCTCTCTAGTGGCGTGAGAAATTGTAGAGGAATCCAGTGTACGTCCATCTGTTTAGAATGGGCGTCAACCAAAATTAAAAACATTGACCCCGTAAATGGCCTGGCGAATCCCGCATATACCTGTAGTCAAGGCCTCGCTGGCCATTCCCATGGATGTAGCGAGGCGGACGAGGGGAGCTTCTGATTTTACTGACATGACGTGCACTGTTTTAATCTTGAAGTCAAGCCTGGCCACCAGATATAGCTTTCATGTATCTTCATCTTCGAGACTCCTGGGTGACCTCTGTGCAGTTCCTTCAAGATTGGCGCTGGCCAGGATGGGGGACAACCACTCGGGCTCCCCACAGGATGATGCAATCTTCCATGCTGAATTCTTGGCATTTGGATAGGAATGGCTTCAGTTTCTCCAGAGGGTCTCCTTGAATTCCCCTACTTGGGATCATGTGGCGTAGTTTTGCCAGCATGGGACCCCTCTGGGCCCATGTCTGGATTTGCTTGGAGGATACAGGCAGAGTATCCATGAATTTTAAAGTCATGGCAACTTCATCCATTCTTAGTAGGGGGAGCAAATGTGTGAGTAACGGTAGGTGACACAGGGTGTCAGTATTGGTGTGTGTGTTCCCAGGCAGTGCTCGAAGGAGTACTCATATACCACCAACAATTGTGCCCAGTGTTGCATCTAAGCCAAGGCTATGGGTGGGATCGCCTTGTCCTCCTTACAAAGGTCCACCAGAGGTTTGTGATCCATAATTATTATAAAGAGTTGGCCATAGTTGTCCGGATGGAATTCTTCACTCTGAATATCATGGTCAGACCCTCTTTTCCGATTTGAGCATATTGTCACTCAGCATCTGCCAGGGTTCATGAGGTATGTGCTATCGGTTGCTTGGTGCAATCATTGATGGGGGAGGACTGCCTCTACTCCATCGGGAGAGGCATCGCATGTTGGTATCAGTGGTCTTGTGGGATTGTAGTATGCCAAGCTATTGTGCGGCAGCAGCTGTTCTTCACTTTTGTGAACGCTTTGCCCTGTGGCTGCCAGTAAGGTGGCTCGGTTGGAGATAAATGTCCCATAATAAATTATGAGGCCTAGGAACAACTTCAATTCCGTCATGTTTCATGGGGTCAATGCCTTCACTTTGTCTGTTACAGGGTGCAGGCCGTCTTTATCGATGCTGTAGCCGAGGTATGTCAGCTTATCCGCCTGAAACAGGCACTTCTCATGCTTGAAGTGAATGCCTATGTCAGAGAATTAATGTAGGACTTCCCCCAGGTTTTTCAGTGGCTCCTATGATTAACACATCATCTAGGTACACTGGCACCCTGGGAACCCTTAGAAGGATAGAAAAATGGCACATGCCGATGAGACCCCAAAAGACAGGCGGGTGTATTTATACAACCCCTTATGGGTGTTGATGATGACATACTTCCTGGATGCTGTATGGAGCTCCAGCTGGAGGTACGCATGCCTCATGTCCAGCTTGGTAATCGTGTGGCCTCAAGCCAGTTTTGCGTAGAGGATCTTCTATGCATGGCATGAGGCACCAGCCAAGGCGGGAATAGACAGTTAATTTATAGTCTCCGCAAAGGCAGACTGACTTGTCAGGTTTTAGTACCAGAACTACTGGCATAGCCCATTCTGCAAATTGTACTAAGCATATAATACCAAGGCTCTCCAGATGCCCAAATTCAACCTCCACCTTGGTGAACAAGGTGTAGGGGACTGGCCGTGCCCCGAAATGGTTGGGTAGGGCCTCCATAGAACTTTGCCTTTGTTGTTTTGATTTTTCCAAGGCCGCCCTCAAACACCTTAGGATATTTCTCGATGACTTCATTTAGGCCACCAGGTTGCTTTCTGAAAATTTGCTGTCTGCCCAATCAGATCTTTTGCAGCCAGTCTCTGGTTCTTGTATGATTATTCAGAGGAGTCGGATGGTCTATTGCCAATGGGTGACTGGGATCATGGTGGCTTCACCAATACTGACGCCCTGTGTCACTTACGTTACCCACATGGTGGTATGTCACCAGGCTGGCCCTGGTGTGCTGCAGGAAAAAAGGTGCAATGTGTACTCAGAAGGACCTGAAGGTTTGTTCCTCTATAATGGAGCTCACGCCGGGCTGGATTTCCCCGCTGTCAGGATTCTCCTTTTCGCTGGCAGCCCGGGGGTGGAGCTGCCCACATGGGAAACCCCATTGGTCAGCTGGCGAGATGGAGAATCCCGGGTGCTCGCCACTCCAGAAATCTGGAGCGGCGGGACAGAGTATTCCGCCCGTCATCTTTCATTTCCAACGGGTTACCATTGGCCCGGAGTTTAGTTTTGATTGGGGCAGTTTTGGGGGTTAGCTGTTAGCTGCATTAGTTACATAGATACATAGAAGATAGGATCAGGAGGAGGCCTTCTGGCCCTTCGAGCCTGCTCCGCCATTCATCACGATCATGGCTGATCATCCAACTCAGTAGCCTAATCCTGCTTTCTCCCCATAGCCTTTGATCCCATTCTCCCCAAGGGCTATATCCACCGCCTCTTGAATATATTCAAAGTTTTAGCATCAACTACCTTCTGTGGTAATTAATTCCACAGGCTCACCACTCTTTGGATGAAGAAGTGTCTCCTTATTTCTGTCCGAAATGGTTTACCCTGAATCCTCAGGCTGTGACTCCTGGTTCTGGACACACCTATCATTGGTAACATCTTCCCTGCATCTACACTGTCTAGACCTGTCAGAATTTTATAAGTCTCTATGAGATTCCCGCTCATTCTTCTGTACTCCAGCGAGAACAATCCTAACCTAGACAATCTTTCCTCGTATGACAGACCCACCATCCCTGGAAACAGTCTGGTAAACCTTCGCTGCGCTCCCTTGAGAGCAGCAACATCCTTCCTCACAGAGGAGACCAAAACTCCACACAATACTCCAAGTGTGGCCTCACCAAGGCCCTGTACAATTGCAGAAACACATCCCTGCTTCTATACTCGAAACCTCTTGCAATGAAGGCCAACAAACCATTAGACTTCTTTACCGCCTGCTGCACCTGCATGAGTACCTTCAGCGAATGGTGCACAAGGATACCCAGGTCCCGCTGCACACTCCCCTCTCCCAATTTACAACCATTCAGGTAGTAATCTGCCTTCCTGTTTTTGCTTCCAAAATGAATAACCTCACACTTATCCAAATTATACTGCATCTGCCATTGGTTTGCCCACTTGCCCAACCTGTCCAGGTCTTGCTGTAGGATCCCTGCATCCTCGTCACAATTCACCCTCCCACCTAATTTGGTATCATCTGCAAACTTTGAGATGTTACATTTTGTTCCCTCATCCAAATCATTAATATGTATTGTGAATAGCTGGGGTCCCAGCACCGATCCCTGTGGTACCCCACTGGTTACTGCCTGCCAATTTGAAAAGGACCCATTAATCCCTACTCTGTGTTTCCTCCCTGCTAACCAGTTTTATATCCACCTCAATACATTTCCCCCAATTCCATGCGCTTTAATTTTGCACAATAATCTCTTATGTGGGACTTTGTCAAACGCCTTCTGAAAGTCCAAATATACCACATCGACTGGCTCTCCCTTGTCGACTATACTGGTTACCTCTTCAAAGAATTCCAACAGATTTGTCAAGCATGATTTTCCCTTCATAAATCCATGCTGACTCTGACTGATCCTGCCACTACTTTCTAAATGTTCCGCTATAAAGTCCTTGTTAACGGATTCAAGAATTTTCCCCACTACCGATGTTAGGCTTACTGGTCTATAATTCCCAGCTTTCTCCCTACCTCCCTTTTTGAATATCAAAGTGATGTGAGCTACCCTACAATCTGCAGGGACTGTTCCAGAGTCTATAGAATCCCAGAAGATGACCACCAATGCATCCACTATTTCCAGAGCCACCTCCTTCAGCACTCTGGGATGCAGATTCTCAGACCCTTTGATTTATCCGGCCTCAATCCCATCAATTTTCCCGGCACCGTTTCTCTACTAATGTTGATCTCCCTCAGTTCTTCCCTCTCACTAAACCTTTCATTCTCCAGCATTTCTGGGATCTGATTTGTGTCCTCATTTGTGAAGACAGAACCAAAGTATGTATTCTATTGCTCAGCCATTTCTTTGTCCCTTATTATGCATTCCCCTGTTTCTGTCTGTAGGGGGCCTACATTTCTCTTTACCAATCTCTTTCTCTTCACATATCTGTAGAAACTCTTATTGTCAGTCTTTATGTTCCCTGCAAGCTTCCTTTCATACTGTACTTTCCCCTTCTTAATCAATCCCTTCATCCTTCTTTGCTGAATTCTAAACTGCTCCCAATCCTCAGACCTATTATTTTTCTTGGCCAATCTGTATGCTTCTTCCTTGGATCAGATACTATTTCTAACTTCCTTTGTAAGCCATGGATTGGCCCTCTTGTCATCTTTGCTTTTGTGCCAGACAGGAATGAACAGTTGCTGTAGTTCCTCCATGCGTTCCTTGAATGTTTGCCATTGTCTATCCACTGTCATCCCTTTAAGTAACTCTCCCCAATCTATCAAGGCCAACTGACGCCTCATATCTTCATAGTTCCCTTTATTAAGATTCAGCATCCTAGTCTCCGAATCAACTACTTCACTCTCCATCTTGATAAAAATTTCTATCATGTTATGGTCACTCATCCCCAAGGGGTCTCATACAGCCAGATTCGCAATAATTCCCTTCTCATTACACAGTGCCCAGTCTAAGATGGACTGCTCTCTAGTTGGTTCCTTCACATATTGGTCAAGAAAACCAACCCGTATATACTCCAGGAATTCCTCCTCTACGGCATCCTGTTTGGGCTTGTGGATTTGAAAGGCCCTGGCCTGAGGTGATTTTGGCTTCCTGCCTGGGCTGTATGTATACTGGGAGCCTAGCCTTGAGGGTATCCTTCAACTGCAGGTGCAGTACTCCTGCAACTGTTCCTGAAGTCCTCTGCGAAAGCTTCTCTAACAGTTCTGGGACTGTTTTGCGGCCATCAGCCAGTGACCTTGCATATCGGGGATGAGTAGTGGGTAGGACGATGATGTGCTTTCTATAGGGAGGGTTTTCCTGCATGTGGGATGTCCAACATGGAGTATGCTGCAGTCCATTGAACCTTGGAGTCCCTGGGCCCCTTTTTCGGCATTTTCCCGGGACAGCGCCAGTTCTATGGCTCTCTTGGGATTAAGGGCTGGTTCTGCAAGCTGTTTCACGACATTGTTTATCCCGCATACCAGTCAGTCCCATAGTACCTCCAGCAGGGATGATCAATACTCAGTGATCTGCCAGTTTTGTTGAGCCTGGTCAGTATGATAAAGCCAGGGGAGTCTGACAAGTTCCTTAAGTCTTTTTATTCAGCAAATAACAATCAGCAAAACCATATTACAAAAAAAACAGCATTGTCCCTTGCATGCCACCACACGACCAGCATACCCGGACAGAATGCCCAGTCAACTCAATGGCAAAGGAGTCAGCAACGTGCGCATCCACACATCGCGCCTATGTCCGCAGTGTACAAGCCGCCAGTGTCTCGAGTCATCAAGAATCAGCCACAGGCAACCTTCAGCTCTCAGGCAGAATCACAGCAGCAGAACCATCTGACCAATCGGTCGCGGAACAGTCCAGGCAACAAAATATCGCGCTCAGAACCCAAACAAAGTTCTAACAGGGCGGTTTCAAACCCGAGAATGGACTCACTGGTGGACCACTCTGCCGCAGCAATCCAGAGCATAAAACCATAGAAACAGACCAAAACATTGCACGACCTTCAGCGGAAGTTGGTCAAACGATGCACAGCTGGTACTGCCGGAACATCAGGCTACATGCCTCTCCAAGCGTACGTGCTGGCGGCAATACCTACATTCACCATACATGTCTGCAGAAGAACTGCAAAAGCACCACAATAACAAATTCCTGACCTTAGTCCACTCAAAAAAAATGTTCGGGGAGGTGACTCAGCCAAACAGGAAGCACGCCAAAGGCACCAATTCACCGTCGTCACCTGTAATAATAATAATCACTTATTGTCACAAGTAGGCTTCAATGAAGTTAATGTGAAAAGCCCCTAGTCTTCACATTCCAGCGCCTGCTCAGGGAGGCCGGTATGGGAGTTGAACCCATGCTGCTGGCCTTGTTCTGCATTATAAGCCAGCTGCTTAGCCCACTGTGCTAAACCAGCCCCTACACACACGACTGCGTGGCAAAATTTGGTTCCAACTCCATCTACAAGTTTGCTGACGATACAACCATAGTGGGTCGGATCTCGAATAACGAGTCAGGATACAGGAGGGACGTAGAGAACCTAGTAGAGTGGTGCAGTAACAACAATCTATACCTCAATTCCAGCAAAACTAAAGAGCTGGTCATTGATGAGCCATCAATTGCACGTGAGACGAGTTGCTGTACAAAAGTTTGGCTTTAATAAGCTAGAACTTAGCCCTGCGGTCGACTACAATAAATGGACGACCGCCGGGCGTTCTGACTATTTATACCTCGGTATGGAGGCGTGGTTAACTCAGCCTCTCGACCAATCGGAGAGCCGTCGCATGACTGGTCTCAACCAATCGGTCGAGAGGCCAATGGTAAGCCGGTGTTCTGCACCAATGGCAGACAGCTATGCAAATCATACCACCACATTCACCCCTTGCGGAGAAAGAAGCCGGGGGGGGGGGGGGGGGGGTGGGGGTATCAATGAGAGCTGGGGGCGGGGGGGGGGGGGAGAGAACTGGTGGTATGAGTAGCAGCCGGGAGAACAAAAATTTTCTATCCTTTTCTTTTATTCCATTTTTGGCTTCCCACCGGCCCAGACAATTAGCAATATTACACAAAGTCCCAACAAAGTCCATGGAGCTGTTGTAATTTAAATCGATTCAATCAGTCTTTTCGTGGCCCGTGACATTCTGGCAGACCGCCGCAGTGGAGTAGGTGATGTCGGTTCAGCCGATGGTGGTGGTTCCGTTGACTTCCTGGAGTCCGGGAGCGATGGTCCTTGAATAGTCTCCGTCACCCGAGCTGCCTGTGGAGACGCCATGGATGGGGAAGGGGTGGCCTGGGTGTGGCGCTGGGGGGGAAAAAACAGGGGGGGGGGGTCTGTGGTGAAGGGGGGAAGGCCGCACGCCGGCGGGTGCCAGGTCCCTGAGGGAGACCGTGTCCTGCCGACCGTCGGGGTACTCCACATATGCATACTGCGGGTTAGCATGGGGTAACTGGACTTGTTCCACCAACGGGTCGGACTTGTGCACCCGCACATGTTTCCGGAGCAAGATGGGTCCGGGGGCGGCCAGCCACGTCGGGCGAGGGGATCCGGAGGACGACTTCCTGGGGAAGACAAGAAGATGTTCATGAGGTGTCTGATTTGTTGCGGTACAGAGGAGTGAGCGGATAGAATGTAGGGCATCGGGGATAACCTTTTGCCATCGGGAAATAGGGAGATCTCTGGACCGGAGGGCCAGTAGTATGGTCTTCCAGATGATACCATTCTCCTGCTCGACCTGTCCGTTACCCCGGGGGTTATAGCTGGTCGTCCTGCTAGAGGCAATGCCCCTGTTGAGCAGGAATTGATGCAGCTCGTCGCTCATAAAGGAGGACCCCCGATCGCTGTGTATGTACGCGGGGTAGCCGAACAGGGAGAAGATGGAGAGGGGGGCCTTATTGATGGTCGATGTGGTCATGTCGGGGCAGGGAATGGCGAAGGGGAAGTGGGAGAATTCGTCGATTACCGCCAGGAAGTAAATGTTGCGGTTGTTAGAGGGAAGGGGCCCCTTGAAGTCAATGCTGAGACGTTCGAAGGGGTGTGATGCTTTGATCAGGTGTGCGCACTCAGGTCGGTAGAAGTGCGGTTTGCACTCTGCGCAGATGTGGCAGTCACGGGTTACTCTCCTGACTTCCGCGATGGAGAAAGGCAGGTTGCGGGCCTTAATGAAATGGTAGAGACGGGTCACCCCTGGATGGCAGAGGTCCGCGTGGAGGGAGCGGGGGCGGTCTATCTGCGCGCTGGCGCAGGTACCACGGGACAGGGCATCAGGAGGCTCATTGAGCTTCCCAGGATGATACAAGATCTCATAGTTGTATGTGGATAACTCGATCCGCCACCGTAAGATCTTGTCATTCTTAATCTTGCCCCTTTGTGCATTATCAAACATGAAGGTTACTGACCGTTGGTCTGTGAGGAGGGTAAACCTCCTGCCGGCCAAATAGTGCCTCCAATGTCGCACCGCTTCAACTATGGCCTGGGCTTCCTTTTCCACAGAGGGGTGGCGGAGTTTGGAAGCCTGGAGGGTTCTGGAGAAGAAAGCCACGGGTCTGCCCGCTTGGTTCAGGGTGGCCGCCAGAGCTACTTCTGATGCGTCGCTCTCGACCTGGAAGGGGAGGGACTCGTCGATGGCGTGCATCGTGGCCTTTGTGATACCCGCTTTAGATAGATAGATAGAGAAATACAGCACAGAACAGGCCCTTCGGCCCACGATGTTGCGCCGAACTTTTGTCCTAGGTTAATCATAGAATTTTGGACAATTTGTCATGGCCAATCCACCCAACCTGCACATCTTTGGACTGTGGGAGGAAACCGGAGTACCCGGAGGAAACCCACGCAGTCACGGGGAGGATGTGCAGACTCCACACAGACAGTGACCCAAGTCGAAATCGAACTTGGGACCCTGGAGCTGTGAAGCAATTGTGCTATCCACAATGCTACCGTGCTGCCCTTAAGAAGTTAACCTACACTCCCTTATTCTACCCTAATCCAAGTACCTATCCAATAGCCGTTTGAAGGTCCATAAATTTTCCGACTCAACTACTACCACAGGCAGTGCATTCCATGCCCCCACTACTCTCTGGGTAAAGAACCTACCTCTGACATCCCCTCTATATCTTCCACCATTTATCTTAAATTTATGTCCCCTTGTAATGGTGTGTTCCACCCGGGGAAAAAGTCTCTGACTATCTACTCTATCTATTCCCCTGATCATCTTATAAACCTCTATCAAGTCGCCCCTCATCCTTCTCCGTTCTAATGAGAAAAGGCCTAGCACCCTCAACCTTTCCTCATAAGACCTACTCTCCATTCCAGGCAACATCCTGGTAAATCTCCTTTGCACCTTTTCCAAAGCTTCCACATCCTTCCTAAAATGAGGTGACCAGAACTGCACACAGTACTTTTGATGCGGCTAAAGGCCTGGCAGGCCTCTGTCGACGGCGGGAAGGTCGTGGTTTGAATGAGGTGACGGGCCCTGTCAGCGTAGTTGGGAACCCATTGGGCGTAGTAAGCGAAGAAACCCAGGCAGCGTTTGAGAGATTTGAGGGTATTGGGGAGAGGGAGTTCCATCAGGGGGCGCATGCGTTCGGGGTCGGGGCCTATCACTCCTTTATGCACTACATAGCCGAGGATGGCTAGACGGTCGGTGTTAAACACGCACTTATCCTTATTGTATGTGAGGTTAAGGAGTTTTGCGGTTTGGAGGAATTTATGGAGGTTGGCGTCATGGTCCTGCTGATCGTGGCCGCAGATGGTGACATTATCAAGATACGGGAAGGTAGCCCGTAATCCGTACTAGTCGACCATTCGGTCCATCTCCCGTTGGAAGACCGGGACCCCATTTATGACACCAAATGGAACCCTAAGGAAGTGGTAGAGGCGCCCATCTGCCTCAAACGCAGTGTATTTGTGGTCACTCGCGCGGAGGGGGAGCTGGTGGTAAGCGGACTTAAGGTCCACAGTGGAGAAGACCTTGTATTTCGCGATATCGTTTACCATGGCGGAAATACGGGGGAGACGATACGCATCCAGTTGCGTAAACCGGTTGATGGTCTGGCTATAGTCGATGAACATCCGGTTTTTCTCCCCAGTCCGGACCACCAGCACTTGGGCTCGCCAGGGACTGTTGCTGCCCTCGATGACCCCTTCCGTCAGCAACCTCTGGACCTCGGACCCGATGAAGGAACGGTCCTGGGCGCTGTACCGTCTGCTCCGTGTCGCGACGGGTTTGCAATCGGGGGTGAGATTAGCGAACAAGGAGGAGGGGTCCACTTTGAGGGACGCGAGGCTGCAGACAGTGAGGGGGTATTAGGGCCGCCAAATTGGAAGGTCAAGCTCTGCAGGTTGCACTGGAAGTCCAGTCCTGGGAGTGCCGGTGCGCAACGGTCAAGGAGGACAAGGAGTTTATAATTTTTAAAAACCTTCCCTTGGACCGTGAGGTCCGCGATGCAGCACCCGGTGATGCGGACGGAGTGCGAACCTGAGGCTAACCCGATGTTGTGTTTTACAGGATGGGCAGGGAGCGCGTAGCGTCTTACCGTGGCAGGGTGAACGAAGCTTTCCGTGCTCCCGGAGTCCAGCAGGCCGCCCGTCTCGTGGCCGTTGAGGTAGCTCAGCATTGTCATTTTGGCGAGCGTGCGTGGACGTGACTGGTCGAGCTGAATGGCCGCGAGCCGTGGAGAAAATCCATATTCGTCGTCCGAGTAGATGCTGGAAGAACCTTACGTGCCAGTCCCGGAAGGCGGTGCCCAGGTTCCGCACGTGGAGTTGGGACCCCAGGATGCCGGCGCCCAGGACCCGCACGTGGAGTCGGGGCCCCAAGATGGTGGCGCCCAGGACCCGCACGGGGAGGCGGGGCCCCAAGATGGCGGCGTCCAGGATCCGCACGTGGGGTCGGCGCCCCAAGATGGCGGCGCCCAGGATCCGCACGTGGGGTCGGCGCCCCAAGATGGCGGCGCCCATGGGGCCCTCGTGGTTGCTGAGGGCGGGGTTAGTGGTGCCGGCGGGCCGATCGGAGCGGCTGGGAGCGGGGGCAGAGAGGCGCGCAGGGGCCCGGGGGCAGCGAGTGGAGAGTTGCGCGGTGCGCTGGAGGGGCCCTGAAGGGTCCGGCGGAGAGAGAGGCGCGCAGGCCGGGCGCAGGGGCCCGGGGGCGGGGGGGGGGGGGGGGGGAGAGAGTTGCGCGGCGTCCAGGAGGGGACCGGGAGGGCCCGGAGGAGAGAGAGAGGCGCGCAGGCCGGGCGCAGGGGCCCGGGGGCGGGGGGGGGGGGGGGGGGGGGGGGGGGGGGAGGGGGGGGGGGGGGGGGAGGGGGGGAGAGAGTTGCACGGCGTCCAGGAAGGGCCAGCAAGGGCCTGGAGGGGGGATCCCTGGTTGCTGCGCAGAACAGCAGCGACCGTTTTGGCCTGGCAGACAGTGGAGAAGTGGCCCTTCTTCCTGCAGCTCTTACAGAGGGCGGAGCGGGCTGGGCAGCGCTGGCGAGGGTGTTTCGTGAACCCACCAAAATAGCAGCGGGGCCCCGTGGACTTGTCGGGGCATCCCGCGGCGCAGGCCTGAGGGAGGTCGGGAGTGGCGGCTGGCGGAGGGGAAGTGTGCCAGGAGGCCCAGGATGGTGCAGCGCGGCTGGGGACAGAGGCGCGGGCGTTTAAATCAGCGACCTCCAGGGAGGTGGAGAGAGTCTGTGCCTCAGTTAAGCTGAGGTCATCTTTCTCCAGCATCCGCTGGCGGATAGCGGGGGACTGCATCCCAGCCACGTAAGCATCTCTTTTTTTTTAATAAACAATTTTATTGAGGTAGTTTTTGGCTTTAGAAACAGTTACAGACATCATCAGAAAGAAAGCAAAAAAGGTAAAAATGTGCAAACATCCACGTACTTTCAATACTTCCATCGTAACATATTGCACAAGCCCGCTCCCCTCCCACCGGTACTACCCGCCATATTTTCCCTCCTACTCTACTCTACCCCCCCCCCCCCCCCCACCCCCCTGCTGATGCTCACTCTCCCGCAAAGAAGTCAATAAATGGTTGCCACCTCGGGGTGAACCCCTGCACAGATCCCCTCAAGGCGAACTTAAGTTTTTCCATCCCCAGGAAACTCGACATGTCCGCAAGCCACCACTCAGTCTTCGGGGGCTTTGAGTCCCTCCACGCCAATAATATTCGTCGCCATGCTATCAGGGAAGCAAAGGCCAACACATCGGCCTCTTTCTCCCCCTGGACGCCCGGGTCTTCCGAAACCCCAAAAATTGCCACCCCTGGACTCATCACCACCCTTGTTTTTAGCACCTGGGACATGACCCCCGCAAATCCCTCCCAGTACCCCCTCAGCTTAGGGCATGCCCAAAACATGTGAACATGGCCGCTGGAATCGGCGGGGCCGCCGATTCTCTGGCCCGGATGGGCAGAGCTGCCGGCGGGAACTCTGCGTGAATGGCCGGGGGGATGGCCTGGAGGGGGGGGGGGGCTCCGTCTCCGTGGGGGGCCTCCAATGGGGTCTGGCCCGCGATCGGGGCCCACCAATCGACGGGCCGGCCTCTCGCCCCCCCCCCCCCCCCCCCCCCCCCCCCCCCCCCCCCCCCCCCCCCCCCCCCCCCCCCCGGGACTACTTTCCTGCGCGGCCAGCCACTGAACACCGACCCCATGTTGAGTCGGGGCCGGCGAGTTGAAGAAGCCTCCCGCGCATGCGCAGGTTGGCGCGGCCCAACTGCGCATGCGCGGCATGCGTGGCATGGCGCGGCGCCGGGAAGGGAGGCTGGAGCAGCATGAACCACTCCTGCGCCGTGGCCCCTTATGGGGGCCAGAATCAGTCGTCCCCGTGCCCGTTTCACGCCGCCGTGAAACGCGACGCCCTTCACGATGGCGCGAACACTTGGGCTCCATTTGGGAGAATCCCCCCTGAATCAACTGCAAATGCTCATAATCAAAGTATCGTCTTGCATCTTTGACCTTGTCTATATATATGTTTCTGGAACCCACCTATTCATTCACCTGAGGAAGGAGCAGTGCTCCGAAAGTTATTGATTTGAAACAAACCTGTTGGACTTTAACCTGGTGTCGTAAGGCTTCTTACTTTGCTCACCCCAGTCCAACGCCAGCATCTCCACATCATGGGTTGTCAGTTTTTTTGAGGATATAACCATCTTCTCGAAAATGTTGGTCAACTTTAGCTGGTTTTCCCAACTGGTATCTATGTGATAGAACAATCATACTCTTTTCTTTGTATCTGAGAGCCAGTAAAGTATTATTGACATTAATAGGATGCCAAATAATCTTTAAGTTCATCTACTCATATCAAACTTAGAAGTTGTATTCATGGCAGTAAGAACTCAATACCACACACATTTTTGCATAAACAACACGTACCACCAGAGTCGGGTTTGGGAATCTTTGTTATTATTTCTGTCGATTGACTTGTTTTATCCCGCAGAAATGAGCTGTGACTGAAGTTTTGTTTCCAGTCCAAAACATTTTCCAGAATAAGTCAGCTGTGGACTTTGGAAACTCCTTTCCCTGCAGTTTTGTCATGGACTCGCCTGTAAATGTTGACTCGCAAGAACACAAGAAATAGAGGCAGGAGTAGGCCACCAGGCTCTTCAAGCCTGCCCTTCTTGCCATTCAGTACGACCATGGCTGATCTATGCCGGCCTCAACTCCTTTTCTGTGCCATTTCCCCTGAGCCCTCTGTTCCTCGATCTATCTAATATTTATTCACCTCCACTTTAAATACTTCTCATGATCCAGCGGAGCAGAAAATTCCAGAGATTCACAACCCTCTGCAAGAAGAAAGTTCTATGCATCTCACAGAATCATAGAATCGCTACAGTGCAGAAGGAGGCCATTCGACCTATCGAGTCTGCACCGACCCCTCGAATGAGCACACTACCCAGGCCCAAACCCCTGACCCATTCCTGCAACCCCACCCTAAGTAGCAATTTAGCACGGCCAATCTACCTAACTCGCACATCTTTGGACTGTGGGAGAAAACCGGAGCACCCGGAGGAAATCCATGCAGATACGAGGAGAATGTGCAAACTCCACACAAACAGTCACCCGAGGTCGGAATCGAACCTGGTTCCCTGGTGCTGTAAGGCAGGAGTGCTAACCACTGTGCCGCCCCTCAGTTTTAAAAGACCAGCCCTTTATCTTGTAGCTATGACCCTTGTTCAAGACTCTCCCACTAGGAAACCATCTCACCATCCAACCTGTCAAGCCCACTCAAGGAATATGTTTGAACAAGGTCACCCCTCACTCACTAAAACTCTAAGGAATACAGACCTAGGGCGTGATTCTCCGCACCCCACACCGGGTGGGTGAATCGCGGGAGGGCCGGGCGAATCACGCCATGCCGCCCTGGCACCCCCCACGATTCTCCCACCCCCCCAAAATGGCGTGTCGCGTTTTGCGACAGGCCACTCGGAGAATCGCCGCTCGGCGTTTCTCACGGTGACCGGCGATTCTCCGGCCCTGATGGGCCGAGCGGCATGCCGAACCCGACTGGTTCATGCCGGCGCCAACCACACCTGGTCGCTGCCGGCATGAACAGCGCACGACCGGTGAGTGTGGGGCCTGTGGGGGGGCGGAGGGAGGATCGAGCACCACGGGCGTGCTCAGCAGATGTCTGGCCCGTGATCGGTGCCCACCGATCGTCGGGCCGGAGTCTCTAAGAGATGCACTCTTTTCCCTCCGCCGCCCCGCAAGATCAAGCTGCCATGTCTTGCGGGGCAGCGGAGGGGAAGACAGCAACCGCACATGCGCGGGTTGGCCAACTTGCGCATGTGCGGCTGACGTCACTTAGGCGCCGCCGGCCGCGTCATTCCCGGTGCGCTGCTTTGATGCAAGCATCAAGGCCTGGCGCGCGGAATTCACCCGCCGCTGCTCCTAGCTCCCTGGGGGGGGGGGGAGGATAAGGGGCGAGGAGCAGCCTCCGACGCCGGAGTGAAACACTCCGGGTTTCACTCCGGCGTCGGCTGTTTGTCTCCCGTTGGGAGAATTCCGCCCCTAGACTTTATTCTCTGTTGATAGGCCAATCCTCTCATCCCAGGAATTAGCCTGGTGAATCTCCTTTGGAATGCCTCCAATGTTACTACATCCTTTTTTAGATAAGGGTCCAGTATGCAGTATTCCAGGTGAGGTCTCACCAACACCCTACACAATTGCAACAAAACCTCCCTCTTTTTAAACAGCAACTCCTTTGCAATAAAGGCCAAAATGCTGCTTGCCTTCTGAGCTACTTGTTGAACCTGCCTGCTAGCTTTTAGTGATTCATGCACCAGAACACCGAGCTCCCTCCATAGTTCCCTCACCTGCAGTCTCTCTCCATTTAGATAATAATCTGCCTTTTGATTTTTCCGAAGAAGTTCATGACCTCACATTGAACTCCATTTGCCAGGTTTTCGTCCAACCATCCAATCTATCTATATCCCATTGCAGAACCACAACATGTCTTTCCACCTATTTTAATATCATTGGCAAATTTGGAAACCTTACATTCTGTTCCTTCCTCCAGGTCATTAATGTAAATAGTGAACAATTGCGGACCAAGAAATGATCCTGTGGTACTCCACTAGTTACATCTTTCCACTCTGAAAAGGACCTATTTATTTCAACTCTCTGGGTGTGATTTAATGGTCATGCTGCGTTTAAGTGAGAGCGTGACGGGGCTATTAAATCACGCGAGAGGCCAAAGTCGAGACCTGCACCAATCTGTTCGCGATCTAACCGGCCCGCACCCGAAGGTGAAATCAGGATCCCGCCGTAGGGTGGGGGAAACCAATAATCACCACTTAAGCCCAATCTCCATATAATTAACGGGTGTGACCCCCTACCTAACGGCACCCCGTGAATTAATGGCCTCCCCAGCTAATGGCGCCGATTAGTATACCTTTTTAAAACGTGCACCTGGCGGAATGGCTGCTGAGGGGACCCGAGGAGGTGAGTAGCCATCTTGGCTCACAGGCAAAGAGCCCGGGGCACTGGGGCTGCTGCCTCAGTGCTCAGACAGAGAGGGGTGGAAGCCACCGGGGGACTGCCTTTGGTGGGGGGGGGGGTTGCAGAATTGGGGGAGTGGCCGCCCATGGCCTGGGGTAGGCTCTGGGGGGTGGAGGGGAAGATATGTGTCTCATTGCCTGCGGGTCCACCATGCCAACACCTGGACTGTGTGGTTCTGTTCCAGGGGCAACCCCAGCACCATCCCACCTGCCCCACCGACCACCCATAACTCCTATTGACCACGGAGGCCTTTGACTGTGCGGCTGAAGGCTAATGCTAATTGGGAATAGGCAATCATAATTAAGTGAGTGCTTCACACAGCCCAGATGGGTCCCTGTGGATAGGCTTGCCAAAAAGCATGTGTGGGTTATTTCCGAGCATCCGAATCAGACTGTGATGCCTGGGCACTATGGGAGGCAACAACTCGAGCACAGCGGCAACATCCGAACATACAGGGGCTGGGACTCAGCACTGGGATATTTCAGCGACCGGGGTGGGCTTGTGCACTGGGGATGGAACCAGCAGTTTTACGTGCAGGTGTCTGGGGTACAGGGTCTGGGGTCCAGTGAGTCGGGGTCTCTGCTCCCGGCTTGTGGGGGGGGGGGGGGGGGGGGGGGGGGTACAGCAATGTGGGGACTGGAGAGTTCCGGAGTGGAAGACACCACGGATTGCCAATCTCACATCCTCTCCAATTCCTTACAGATATTGTATGGGATGGATCCAGCAGAACGTACCCTAGTGGTGCCGCTGGCGGACCAGGTGGCCAGACGCTGGAGGACGCAATGTTAGCAGTGTCGACAAAGGCTCGAGGCAGTGGGCCATGTGTAGGGCTGGGGCCATACCCTGAGGACCCGGCCACCCATCAGGCCAAAGAGTGACCCAGAGGGGGAGGCCCGCGACTGCCCAAGGTGTACAGGCATCACTGGTCTGTCAAAGAGATGATGGACAGTGTGTGCCATAAGAGGCTCCGCCTCAACAACGGGATGGTGCGGCACCTATGCCATGTCCTTGCGACTAAGCACCACATGGAGGAGGAGGATACCCGCTCCCGGTGGCCATCAAGGACATTGCAGCCCTGAACCTCTATGCCTCAGGATATTTTAGGGCTCGAGCGGTGACTTGTGTGGCATCTTACAAGCAACAGCCCACAAGTGAAGTCACAGATGCCCTGTTTGTCTGGGCAGAAAACTATATAAACTTCGACATGGACCAGGCCCAACAAGATGCCCAGGCAGCAGGATTTTCTGCCATCGACAGGGTAACCCAGGTCCAGGGGGCAATAGATGGCACGCATGTCGCCTTGCGTGGAAGGTGTTCCACTCCCTGAACAACCAGTTCATGTGCGACTACCGCATGATGCCTCAACAGCTCTGGCAGTGCACTGCAGTACACCTCGCCGCCCCCAGAGGGTCTGGTTTGCTGTGTGTCCCCCACAAACTGGGGCAGTAGTGGGGCGGCTTGGTAGAGGGGGAGGAATATGTGGCCACCGCCATGGAGGAGGATGAGGAGGCGGAATGTGCCGGACCAGGAGGGGCTTGAGGATGAGCCCAGGAAGGACCCGCAGGACTAGCCGGAGGGAGCGGCGAGGGTCCGGCAAGCCTGGAGAGTCAGGGATGCCCTCATATTTGCCTGCTTCACATAGGATATGACTTTGTCTGTCATTCCCCCTCATCCCAAACCCGACACCCCCTTCCCGTCCCCTTCCTCTATCTCTCTGCCTTCCCCCAGCTTCACCATCCTCCACCCACCCCCCCTGCCTTTCCCACCCTCCCAGGGTTTGTGTCATATCACTCCAGGGTGCTGGGATTGTGTCGGAACTGTGAGAGGGCCATGGTCGAGGGCAGGGAGTGATAACCCACAGCGAGCTGAGCACTGATTCTCCTCAGTCTATGCCATAGTCTGACCCCTGCCTCTCTGCTGAGTGCTCGCTCACACCCATCACCTGCACGCGGTGTGCCGGGGGAGACATCGGGGGAGGAGTCCAGGACCTCTATATCCAGGAAGATGGGCCATGGGTTTGGCGCTCGGCCTTCATAGTGGGAGAAAGTGCCAGAGTCATAATATGGGCCGAGGTCAACTGATCTGAGTGATTTACAGAAGTGTCCCCAACTGCCCCACTCTCCCCACCTCTCCCAGACCTTCCTCTCCCCCAGTGCCCTCTCAGTGATCCTTGGAGAGCTGTACCTCTGTGTCTAGGTGTGTACCCAGGACACCCAGGATCAGAGCTGGAAGCGGCCAGCTGCTTATTGCATTCCGTCGCCTTCGATGCCCCGGTGAACTTGCTGAAAATACAAACCCTGCCGTGCCACAGTGTGCCGGGTACTGACTGCGAGCCGTGCTGTTGTCAGGCAGTGGAATTTGGGTGAGCTGGTGGCCGCCATCACCACTCCATAGGCTGGCTCTGGGTTGACACCCAGTGCCCCCTCCTCCCAGTCATTGCCCCGAGGGCCCTGAGGTTCACCTCTGGATGGATTGAGCCTATCGCCTCTGGGACTCCTCCAATCGGCTAGGGACCTACTGGAGTGTTGTTGATGTCCTCTTCTCAACCCTATGGCCTATTGACTTCTTCAGCTCCAGGTAGATCTGTTCCAGAGGCTCAGCATCTGACAAGGACCAAGTTGGTTCCTGGGATCAGCAACATCTTACTCTGCCAGCCCTGACAGCTCCCTAATGTCTGCAGCATGGTGTCGACTCCCTTGGCCATGCACCTCAGTGACCGGGACATGCCCTGGAGTGCCCCGGCAATGCCCACCTGAAACTGGGGTAGGCCCCAGTGACTGGGACATGCTCTGCAGCGCTTCGCCTATGCCCACCTGAGGCAGGGACTGGGACATGTTCCGCAGCACCTCATCAAGGTCCACCTGGTACTGAGTGATGTCCCTCAGAGACAGGGACATGCTATTGAGATCCTCCACCATGGCCGTCAGTGACTGAGGCATACCCCCTTCCTTTGGAGATGTTGACATTTATATATAAAACATGATTGGTAACATTATTTAACATATTTGAGGCATATATATATACAGATTTGACTGTGCTTTAGTTCTTGATATGCCTGCTAAGTGTGTCCTTTGTGCACAACTCATGGTGCATCTTTAACGGGATCACCCTGCTGAACGTCTGGGCTCTTGTCAGCTTTCTAGAAGATTGGTTTCCGACCCGGTATTTTCTGCCTTATCCTTTTGACGTGATGCATTTTAAAGGCTAGTATCCTTATTGGCTATGCCTGCGTCACCAGCTTCTTTCATATCTTTCCGTGATGTTTTTTGCTACTGATTCATTGCGTAGTCTCCGGCATTTTGTGTTTTGTGTCGCTACGTGATGCTTTTGGCTGCTGCGTTGTTGTGTCTTGCCTGTTGGCCACATTGTTGACGTCTTCTTGCTTGGTGTCATCAGTGAGACTCATGGTATCCCCCCGTCCTTTATCCTTGGCCTGACTGCAGCTCACTCAACCCCGATGGCTCACCATGGGAAGATCCGAGCCTCTAAGGTATGTGCAGTGACAGTGTCTGCGGTGTTGACTGCGAGTGGCAGATGAAGAGACAGGGCTTCGTCATCAGTGCTATGCTGTTACTCACTCCCCCTCCTCTTGGGGGTGCTGCGGCTGGATGGAGGGTAGTGTTTGGATTAATCCAAGCAGGAACAAAGAAAGAGGATGGTTGGTGTGAGGGAAATGCGGCCAAGTGGAAAGAAAGAGGTCCATGGCCATACCATCAGCAGCTTGCTACTCATGCCAGATAGCAAGATGGTGTACTGCTGAAAGGGCATATAGTCGGAATGTACCATAATCCTCTATCGTCTCAGTGATGTTCAACACCACGGGCTCTATTTCAGCCGGCCCCATAACACATGAGCCACTTACTGCCAGGCTCAGAAGATGCTGGTATCCTTGTCCCCCGCTAGTTGTGCTCCATTCTATTGTGTTCCACCTGGTTCTGCATGTGAGAGGGAAGAATGCCTCTGTGTTTGGGTGATGTGCCTGTCACACTTCAATACCTGGAACTGAGTGTGAGGCTGGCACCATTGGATTATGTGCAGGTTGAAGTGAGTTTCTGAATGTTAAGAGAATAAGACTAGTAAGTGTTTCTGATGAATGATTGGGCGTAGTGTGTTGAGCAGAGGCGGAGGTTGTTGGTGTGATGGTTAGTTGTTATTTAAGACTTTTCACTGATGAAAGTTCATGATCTGAGACGTTAACTCTGTTTCTTTCTTCACAGATGCTGCCAGGCCTGCTGAGTATTGCCAGTAGTTTCTGTTTTCGTTTCAAATTTCAAGCATCTGCAGTATTTTACTTTTTCATTCACTGTCCTTGACCACCTATGTAAGGTCGTTGAACAACTTCAAACGCCGCTTTGCGGTTCTAGATGCCAGACTCTGATATCCTTGACCGCCTGCTCCCAATCCCTTCAGAGGTGTTTCCTGAGGGCCTCTTTTCCTCCCTGCTGAAACATGGCATCTGATCACCTCTACACCTGATCCACTAAGGACTCTAGCACTATATTCATTATCTGTGAGTTGTCTCTCCCTTCCCTAGTCTTCCATTTGTGCAGTTCATACATTTGGTCAGTATTAGTACAGTCAGCAGCAGCTCCCTTACGGTGCAGATTCCTTTTAAGAGGGACAGGCTGTCTTTAAGAAAAGCAGACTGGCTGCACCAGGTGAGATGATGCTGCTCTCCCCCGATTGAATGCTCAAGCAGCCAGCAGCACAGCTCTCACTTGGACCTTTGATACAATCAGGTACATGAGAAGGCAGGACCAAATTTGTGTGCTGCCTACCTCTGAGGCAACCAGACTTTTTTAGCCCTTGACGTTCTTATGGCAGCTAAGGATGTATAATAAATACTGCCTTGCCAGTGTTAACCCCTCATAGGAACAAATGTTTTAATGTCACAGTAATATAGAACATAGAACATAGAACAGTACAGCACAGAACAGGCCCTTTGGCCCTCGATGTTGTGCCGAACAATGATCACCCCACTTAAACCCACGTAACCCGTATACCCATAACCCAACAATCCCCCCATTAACCTTACACTACGGGCAATTTAGCATGGCCAATCCACCTAACCCGCACATCTTTGGACTGTGGGAGGAAACCGGAGCACCCGGAGGAAACCCACGCACACACGGGGAGGACGTGCAGACTCCACACAGACAGTTATTCTACAGTATATTCTACAGTAGCAGCAGTGGGAGGGTGGCCATCAAAAATAATGGAAGGCAACAAAGCAGCAATGAAAGAAATACCACCAAATGTAATGTGTGATAGCATAGCAGCAAGGATAGAGCTGCCATAAATGCAATGTACAGTCATGGAACTGCAATCATAGAGTTTATCTTAAATACTTTGTTTTTAGGGTAATAGTGTTTGAAACTTTCTCAAAACAGATTAACTTAAAGGCCGACAATTTGACCTTCTTACAAAATGTCCATCATTAAAACACTAAAATACCAAGCTTATTAAAAAGTTTCTTAAAAGCACATATTGGAATTTAATATCTATTGTTTACATTTTTGCTATTTGTAATAGTGATAGTATTAGCAGCAGAAGTAGATTTGGTGTTTGTGTCCAGATGACATGCAGATTCTTTGATTAATTTGTACCTTGAGTCCCTTTAGGTCATGTTTAGATAACTTGATGGAACCACAGCTGATACTCAGGTGTAACTTTACATCAACTAAACAATGAACACTAATTTCATACAATAAGTTGACTTTCCAGCTCTGTGTGTGGTACTCCATTACACTCGAGGCAGACCACACACAAATGCACATACACGCAGGCTGTCTTTCATTTGCATTTCCAGCACCTGTTTTGAAGGCACACTAACTAATATCATGGCACCAGTAAATAACACCGCATATCTCTCAATTACATTGATCAATTATAAATGGGGCAAAAGCATTAACAGGACGCAAGTCATTTACTGTCTTGTCAACTAAAACATGCAAAGCATGACATTTTCTGTACCACTCTCTACCGCACACATCTTGCTGTGTCTGTCAGTCTGTCTCTAATTATAGAATGCCAGGATTATTACAGTGCTAGGCAGCTCAGCTGGATAAACTATTAATGTTAACAAAATTTCAGAAACTCTAAAACATTACTGATAGCTATCTCTGGATGATGAAGAGAGCTGTCAAATGTGACTCACACTTGTTCTGATGGCAGATTTAATATGTGTCTGGAGTTTTAGAAAGATGATAAAGTTATTTTTCTGTCATTTCTTTTTGTTAACTTCCTTCCCCCCACCGTTAGCTTATTGTTTCTATCGTAGTTCAGAGGGCAAGATAGTCCTACCTGATATCATTCAGCATTCCAGATGTGATGAGGTGTTGGTTTCTTTGCATGTTGAGCAAAACGCCAATTCGAACAGCACCTCATCTTATCCAATCATTTTTACATCGCTCCACTGGATGATTCATGCTGTGATGAAAGAAGTCTCCCATTACGTGATGCCAAGTTCAGCTGTCAGTTGAGACTAAGAGACTGATTTTCATGGTGGTCCCCTGTACCGGCACGTGTCAAGCAGTGCAATGTTTGTGCATGTCCAACAATTATGGTGCTGTGTTTGCAAGTTCAGCACAATTAGCATGTTGTGGGCAGGGACCAGGTGTGATGAATGCCTTGGTTTGGTAGCTTGTTCATTAGTGGTTCGTAAATTACATGCAGCAGTTTAAAAGGGAACTGCTGGAATATTCACAAATGCAAAACAAAGGTTGTGAAATTTGGCTCTGTATCGCCACTCGTGGTGAGGTTAGATGGGCCTAGAGACTGATTCACTTCTGGCCACTTCAGGTGCAGCCTACACAGCTGCCATGTTTGTGAGAGCATTAATGCGAGCATGCCATGCAGGCACTGGAAGCATGCAGGGTGGGCAGACCTGCCATTTTGGACCTTGCATGCTCCCTCTCTTAAACATTCACAGCTGAACATGCATTCCGCTAAATCTCTCCTGCCATTTAATGAACAGAGAGAAGCAGGAGTGAGGATGTGACTGTACCAGAGCAGTAGAAATTCCAATGATGTAGGGAGTCATTGATTGCACACACATGGTTTTGTGCAGGCCACATATCTACAGGTGGATGCACTGGAACCACAAAGACTTTTACTGCCCTGATGTGTAGTTACTGTGTGACCATGACAGATCATTATGTCAGTAAATGCCCACCATCCTGGCTTTTATCCTGTGCCAGTCTGCCATACCTGCCATATTCAAGCCAACACAGTGAACCAGAGTCTGGCTGCTTGGTGACAAGGGCAATCCACTCTGCAAGTAACTTGCATCTCCAAATTCTTAGTGGTCTACTTTGTGCTGCACAGTCTGGCTCTCTTGAGGACTAGTCTTCACATCAGGCCTTCAGTGAGGATCTCAGGAGGAGGAGAAGTCAGAAGGTGAGAAGGAGAAAGGTAAGGAAGAGGAAGAAGGGGAGGAGGAGGTGAAAGAGAGGAAGCATTCGACATTCATTGCTCCAGGTGGGCTTACCCTAAATTCCCCAACATCACTGCTGATCCACAACTCCCCACCTTTCCAACAATCTGTTAACAATTTTGACTAATCTGCTCCACCATCTCCATCACGTTGGCCCCAAACCCGCAGAAGCAGAAACGACTCTGCCGCAGGAGATTCAATGTCGCTGGACTCAAAGACCCTGAGAAGAGAGAGCTACTCAGTTGGTACCTCACAGCCAACCTGGCAACGACCAACGAGCCAATGCCACACAATGCCCACAGCGTTTGGTCCACCTTAAAAGTCACCAACCCTTTGAACGAACATTCTACCCATACCCACTCACCCAACCACCCCTCCCTACCCCCGTAACCCCATAACCGAACCTTCACATCCCTGGACACTAAGGGGCAATTTAGCATGGCCAATGCACCTAACCCATACATCTTTGGACTGGGTCGAGGGGATTGAGCATGGGGGGAGGGAGCATAGGGTGTCCTTATAAGTGGACAATCTGTTAATATATTTTACGGACCCTCTCTCCAATGGAGTTTTCAGGAGGTTTGGCTCCTTTTGGGGTACAAGCTAAATCTGAGTAACAACAAAGTTTTTCTGGGGAACCCTCCAGGAAGGGGAGCTGATCTGGGGAGGCTGTCATTTCGTCCGGTCAAGAATAGTGTTTAGTATTTGGGTATCCGGGTGGCCCATGATTGGGCCACGCTTCATAGACTCACCCTGGTGGACAGGGTGACGGCCAATTTGAAAAGGTGGGTGCCCTCCCTCTGACCCTAGTGAGAAGGGTACCAACAGTGAAGATGAATATTTTCCTGAGGTTTTTGTTTTTGCTCCAGTGTCTCCCAGTCTTCCTTTCTAAGACTCTTTTGTTGCAGAGTTGATTTCTACTTTTGTTTGGGTGGGTAAGACTCTTCAGATGAGTAAGATGTTTTTGCAGAGGGACTGGCATGGGGGGGGGGGGCATTTGTTTACCCAATTTGTTAAATTATTATTGGGCGGCGAGTATTGATAAGGTGCTGGGGTGGTTCAAGGATCTGGGATCAATATGGGGGCAGATGGAGGAGGTTTTGTGCATATGGTCGAGTCTGAGGGCCTTGATTACAGCGCCATTCCCTTTTCCCCCGTCTAGATTCTCTTCCAATCTGGTGGGGTTTGCTATCTTTCAGATTCTGAATCAGATTAGATAGAATTATAATCTGGGTTTGGTCCCGGAGGGCGGATGTGGAGTGAGGCTCTGCCGAGAATCAACTTCACATCCTCGTGTGCAAGATTACGTTTGATCCAGTTTAAGATGGTTAAACGGGAGGCAAGTTCTGTTTGGTTGGAGATCCCTGGTACTGCCTAAGTCCTTGGCTCGGTTAGGATAAATTTGATGGAGTTTCTACACCTGGAGAGGATTAAATATACCACGAGGGAGTCGGTGGAAGGATTCTACTCAAGGTGGCAGTCTTTCGTCTCCTTTTTCTAGGGAGTTGGTTACTGTCAGAAGTTAGGGGTAGGGGAGAGGATTTGTCTTCTTTATTGAGTTACAGGTTTATGAAAGTGTTGTTTTCTTTATTGGGGGAAGGAGTTTGGAGGGTTGGGCTGGGTGTTTAGGGATAGGATGAGATTGGGGTTGTTGTTGGTGGGTTTCTTTGTTAGAATGAAAATTTTGCATTATTAGTGGGTTTTTTTGTTCTAACAAAAAGTTTGCTTGAGTAAAAATATTTTAAAACAAGACATTTGTCACCATTCTGCACCTGCTCCACGATGACATGCAAGCCGTGATCCTCACTAACGGAACCACCACAGGTCCAATACATGTGCAAACTGGGGTCAAACAGGGCTGCATCATCGCATCAATGGTCTTCTCCATCTTCCTCGCAAAAACACTCCCACCCCCACCCCCGCCCCCCATCACTCTGAAGGTCCCTGCTGGGTACGAGCTTATCTACCGGACAAGCGGGAAATTGTTCAACCTCTGACACCTCCAGGCCAGAACCAAGACAACCTCTATCATCGAGCTTTAGTACGCAGACGACACCTGTGTCTTTTGTTACCTTACTGTAGTGGGTGTTGTAGCACTACTGTATGTAACATGCGTTACTCAATCCAGTTGCTGCAGACACTTTCTGCAGCTTGATGAAGAAGGCTCGAAGTCATCCAGAGATATTGAAAGATTTATTGAGTAACAGAATTTAACAACTGCGTGAGTTCTTTAAGATCAATACCAGTAAAAAGGTTACAGCATTTATATACAGTAGCTATGTTTGACCACACTAGTTGCCCTGAGCGAGATCTGTGCTCCTGCTCTCGTTACAGTCTAATCACCAAGAGAGGCAGAGAGCCCCTTGCATCTGGCCTTTATACCTGCCAGTGCTGCCCCCTAGTGATCTTTCAATTTCCCATTAACCCCTTATGTAAATACCCATGTAAAGATCACTGTGCATGAGCACACTCAGATGCCGAGTTACAAACCATCATCTACACATTCACCCGAGGCATATGAGAGAATGGGCCTCAGACTAAACATCCGGAAAACAAAGGTTCTCTACCAGCCTGCTCCTGCCACACAAAACTGCCTCCCAACCATCAAGATCCACAGTGAGCCCCTGGACAATGTGGATCATTTCCCATACCTCGGGAGCCTCCTCTCGGTGCGAGCAGACATAGACGATGAAATCCAACATCGACTCCAATGTGCCAGTGCAGTCTCCAGACGCCTGAGGAACAGAGTGTTCGAAGGCCCAGACCTCAATACCAGAACCAAGCTTCTGGTCTACAGAACAGCCGTGGTCCCTGCCCCCCTGTATGTGTCAGAAACATGGACAATGTACAGAAGATACCTCAAATCCCTGGAGAGATATCACCAACATTGCCGCCGCAAAATCCTGCAAATCCACTGGCAGGATATATGTACCAATGTGAGCGTCCTCTCCCAGTAATTTAGTTCAAACAACCTTTGTCACAAGTGGGCTTACATTAACACTGCAATGAAGTTATTGTGAAAAGCCACTAGTCACCACATTCCGGCTCCTGTTCGGGTACACTGAGGGAGAATTCAGAATACCTAACACCATCGAGGCACTGGTGGTGCTCAATCAGCTGCGATGGGCAGGCCACATTGTCCACATGTCCGACACAAGGTTCCCGAAACAAAAATGCTACAAGGACACTCTGAAAGCCTCCCTAAATAAATTTAACATCCCCATCGACACGTATGAATCACTTGCCTTTGAAGGCATAGGCACAAACTGGAGAAGGTGCATTTGTGAAGGTGCCTATCACCTCAAACTTTCACAGGGTGGAGCACGCGGAGGCCAAGTATAAACAGCAGAAAGGAGCTCAAAATCCAGAGCGTCCCACACACCTCATCAAACACCACCTGTTAAACCTGTGGCAGAGTTTGCGGAATTAGGATCGGATTTTGCAACCAACATAGAACCCACCTCCTGGAGTGGAAGCAAGTCATCTTCAAACCTGAGGGTCTGCCCAAGAATTGACCATCGCCGTGACATTTATCCCAGAATTCTAAAAAAAAGGCTCCAAACAAAATTTGAGAAAAACTTTGTTCAACATCACCTTCAATAATACAGACAAAACAAAACTACCTTCATATATTCCTGGAAAGTGGAAATTGCTGATTCTGATAAGGGGAAATTGCAGATGGCTTTGCAGGATGCCCTTGAGCGCCTGGCTTCTAACCTACATAATGTTATTTGCAGTGTTTGCCGGTATGGTCTCCTGGCACCCTCGTGAAACATGACATCACTTCTCCTTTCCATCAGCTGGACTAAGATCTCCAACGCTGCAACAACCGAGAACATGGGAGCCCACTTTTTGGTATGCAGCTCCATTTGTACTTCTCTGGTATTTCTGTTACTTGTATTTCTTCTCTGAAATACTTTTAAAGATAGTTCCACCAGCTGCTGTATTCTGTAGGCTGCACATCCCCTTTAAGAGGTGTAGTCTGGCTTTAAGAAGTATGGGGTTAGGTGTAACTCAAAATAGCCAGATATGCACCTGGACTCCCTGCTGAGCAGTTAGCTACCAGTTAGCAGTGCACTTCACACCGGCTACTCGTAAAAGTCATACTGATGAGCAGACAGCATAAAGTTTGCATGCTGCCTGATTCAGAACAGCGACCACGACACCACACAACCCCGCCATGGCAATCTCTGTAAGACGTGCCAGATCATCAGCATGGGTACCAACATTACACTTGAGAACACCACCCACCAGGTACGCGGTACATACTCGCGCAACTCGGCCAATGTTGTCTACCTCATACGCTGCAGGAAAGGATGTCCTGAAGCGTGGTACATTGGCGAGACCATGCAGATGCTGCAACAATGGATGAACGGACATCGCGCAACAATCACCAGGCAGGAATATTCCCTTTCAGTCGGGGAACATTTCAGCAGTCAAGGGCATTCGGGTAAGCGTTGTCCAAGGCGGCCTTCAGGATGCGCGACAATGCAGAATCGCCGAGCAGAAGCTTATAGCCAGGTTCCGCACACATGAGTACGGCCTCAATCGGGACCTGGGATTCATGTCACATTACATTCACCCTCCACCATCTGGGCTTGCGAAATCCTACCAACTGTCCTGGCTTGAGACAATTCACACCTCTTTAACCTGTGATTATCCCTCTCTCCAGTTGCTCCGTCTGAACTTCTAAAGACTTAATTACCTGCAAAGGCTCGTATTCAAAGTATCGTCTTGCATCTTTGACTTTGTCTATATACCCTGTATATGTTTCTGGAACCCACCTCTTCATTCACCTGAGGAAGGAGCAGTGCTCTGAAAGCTAGTGATTTGAAACAAACCTGTTGGACTTTAACCTGGTGTTGTAAGACTTCTTACTGTGCTCTCTAACTAACGATTACTCTAACTAGCTGATATTTTGTATGGTTTTCTCAAACCATTGTGACATGATGGTTGGTGGAATATAGAATACAGACATATTTACAAGCTCAATTCCCAACTAAAGTGTGTTTAGTTGGTTTATGACTGACTGTGAGACAGTGGGTGAAATTCTCCGTCTCCCGATGCCAGAATCGCGACCAATGCTCAGGCGGAGAATCAGGCATCCAGCCAAAATCGTGGTCGGCAGCCAATGCCAATTTAGGCGCCATGTTCCAGTTCCTTGCTGGTGGCGATAACCAGGTTTGCACCCTCCACCAGTGGCGATGAGCAAAACTGGCATTTGCAAGCATTTAAATGTGATTAGTTCATATGACCCAATATGCTCTGGGGCTCTGTGATGCTTCCCCACTCTCAAAGCAGAAGTCACGTGGGCGCGATTGACTGCACGTATTTACAAATGGGGACTGGGCGCCATGGCTGCTGAGAGGGAGAGAGAAGGTAAGGAAAGTTTGAAAAACTGTTAAAAATTGAAGTGCTTGCTGGAGGGGGGAGTAGCGTAGAGCGACTTGCTGACAGCTCTGTGGATTCGGGGTAAACCCCTCGGGATCGAGATGGTAGCCTGTTGGATCTGGATGGGTGATGGAATACTCACCTTGCTAACATGTCTTCTCTTTTCCCCCTGCAGAGAATTAATATCGGAGTGCAGCCAGGAATGCTCGCTATTTATCTGGCCGCAGCTGCCATTGCGGACGCATGGAGGCTGCAGGTGCTGCTCAGGGAGGAACCTGCACAAATGGAGCCTGCCCCAGAAGAGCAGGGGCCAGTCGGTGAGGCTCGAGTGCCGGCTGTCCAACAGGCTGAGGAGGCGCCGTGTAAGGCCACGTGTATACCTTCAATGCCCCTTTGAGGAGCTGCCGGGCCGCCTGTCCTGCCGAAGGCTTTGGCTAACCAAAGAGACCTTGTGCTACTTGTGCCAGACGATGGCGCACCTGGCACCTCCGGGGCTTGGAGAAGGATACCCACTCTGTATGGCCCTCAAGGTCGCCCTGAGCTTTTATGGCTCTGCATCTTTCCAGGGGCCGAGCGGGCACCTGGCTGGGATCTCTCTGACATCCGCACACAGGTGCAACCACACTGTGACGGATGCCCTATGCGCCCGGCAGCGAACTATATAAACATCGATCTGGACCAAGCCCACCAGGATACACGGGAAGCAGGATTTGCCACCATCACTGGCATACCCCAGGTCCAGGGGGTGATCGATGGCACACTTGTCTCCCGACGTTCACATAGGGGTGCCCTTCATCAAATGGCAAGGGTCTCCCTGAATATGCGGTTGGTGTGCAACCACAAATGGAGATGGTGAGTGGTGATGGGACTGGATAAGCATCCTACAAGGCGGCCTCACACTTCTGGCACCTTTTATGCCACCTCTCAGGGTGACTCCAGTTGGAACGTTCAATTATCCTGGGAGCCCTGCCCTGTGCCATCCTCCAACACCCACATGCCACACCACCAACCTCCCACACCCCCTACCTGGCACACTCTCTATACCCAGCCCGGTCCATCCCTCACACCCTTCAGACAGAGAATTGAGGCAGGTAAGAATGTTAGTGAATAGGTGTTTAATAGTGACTGTATACATTATTGTGCCCTGACCCCTACCTCTAACCTATGTGCTGAACTTGTGCCAACTTAACTTACTTATTTTATGTGGCCGACCACTCCTTCAAAGTGTAACCCCAGACAGAACATCAGACATGGAGGTGGCCTGCTGTGTATCTAGCCCTCTGACCTGAGATGCCTTTGGCTGTTGTCCTCTGGAGGGACTGGACTTGGATGGGCCCAGCGACCTTTGGGTGTCACAGGTGATGAGTTGCCACCTGTTCTGCCCATCAGATACACCAGTGTCAGGTGGGAGGGATTCAGAAGTGTTGAGATGTTCCAGCACCTCCCCTTGTGGGAGACACCGGCACAAGCCCCATCACTTCCTCCTCTCTCGGGGTGCTTGATGGCCCTCAGGCTACCCCATGGGACGGACGGGAAGGCGGAGTGAGCTCTGGAGGCTCCACATCTCCTGGCGTTGCCAGTCCTCGAGACCTGCTCTCGTCTCAACCATGGTCTTGATGCCGTCAACCATGGAGCACAGAAACTGGGCCCACATCCCTCATCGAATGAGTCATGTCCCTCTGTGACTGGTCATGTCCCTCTGTGACTAGCTCAGGCCAGTCAGCACCCAGCCAATGCTCTCAATGCCGTCAACCCTGAGTCTTTGTGACTGGACCAAGTTCTGGAGCGCCGCAGCAATGTCATGTGGATCCGGTACATGGTTGTCTGTGACTGGGCTCCCCTGTCTTGAGCCTCAGACATCAACCGCACAGATTTCCCCAAGTCTTGGATGTCTTGACCCATGGCAGTGGCAATTTGACCCAAGGCATCCACCGTGGACGCCACCCATTCTGTGTTGGCCTGGGTACCATGTCTTGTTGGCATAATTTCCTGCACCTGAAGGCATCTGTACTCCTCCAACTGCAACTGCAGGTGCTGGAAAATTGCTGACACCCCTTCCTCTAGATCCCGGCTCTGCGCCTGCATCTCCACCAGTGATGGGATCATACTTCCAGAAGAGCGATACCTGACTCGACTACAGCTAGTTCCTGGGATCGGACAGCCCTGACTGCCTGCTCCCTCGGGTGTCCCTACGTCCAACTGATGTGCTGCAGCAAGTGTGATGTGTGCACCAGAAGGTGACCCAGGAGCCTCATCACTAAAATACCCCACCAAGGTGATAGTCTGCGATAGTGGAGGGTGCAGGTAAATGCAATGCCAAGAAGTCAATGTTGACCCTGGACTTTTATGTTCTCTTGCAGGTTTGAAGATCCACAGAGGCCTGTGGAATGGACCTGATGACCCGACCCGACAGGACTCCTACAACAACGCGACACGAAAGTTGAAGAGATCCAAACTAGAAGTCTGACCCTGACCTCAATTTCGACCTGACCCGGACCTAGGAGTGCCTGACCCGGCCTAGGAACCCATGCCAGCCCCCGGTCGGCTCGGTCCAGCCGCTGGAGCACCTGACCTGGCCCGGCCCCCGACAACGAGATTTGGCCTGACCCGACCCGGAGAGGCCGATCAAGTGACCCAACCTGGAGAGGCCTGCCCAACGACCTGACTTATCGAAGCAAGGAAGGAAGAATCCACGGGGAGGCCCGACCCGGCCTACTCAAAGGCCCCATTCCAGGAGCGTCCGACCAGACCACCAACGCTGGAGCAGAACACAGGACCCAGCCCAATCTGACCGAGGAAGCCTCTGCCTGCAACCCAAATCCAGATTAAATACCCTCCCGGAATAGTGAAGACCCTGCGCAAGGACCCGAACCCGCTGCAAGGTAAACCCGTCCTCGCAGAACAGCGGGGCCTGACTGGATTGCAAACATGCCCTCCGGCAACCCCAAAATCGCAACCAGCGCCCGGGACCCTGCCTGATGCGACCCGAAAACAAAACCAGTGCCCCGACCCCCACCAGAAGCAACCACTTATCTTCCACAAAATTCGGGAGATTCATAGAATTTTTACAGTACAGAAGGAGGCCACTCGGCCCATCGAGTCTGCACCGGCTCCTGGAAAGAGCACCCTACCCAAGCCCACACCTCCGCCCTATCCCCATAACCCAGCAACCCCACCCAACACTAAGGGCAATTTTGGACACTGAGGGTAATTTAGCATGGCCAATCCACTTAGCCTGCACATCTTTGAGCTGTGGGAGGAAACCGGAGCACCCGGAGGAAACCCACGCACACACGGGGAGAATGTGCAGACTCCGCACAGACAGTGACCCAAGCCGGGAATCGAACCTGGGACCCTGGAGCTGTGAAGCAATTGTGCTAACCACGATGCTACCATGCTGCCCTAATTGACTCCCTATTGAAGGCCAGGTTTGAGGCGTTCAAGTCAGACGACCCTGACCTATACAAGGAATCCAGGTACGACCTCCATAAAACCATCATGAATGCAAAAAGAGAATATCAGACCAGGCTAGAGTTACAGACTAGCGTTACAAACTCTATACAGTTGTCGCAAGGCCTAAACAACATAACGGGCTACAATATGAAGCTGAGCAGTATCCCCAGCGGCAGCACACCCTCCCCGATGAACTCAATGCATTCTGTGCTCGGTCAGAGCAGAAAACCAACGATCCGCTGTCGAGGGCCCCAGCAGCCCATAACATACCCATACCCACCGAAGCTTCCGAAGTCAGATCAGCCTTCCTGAAAGTGAACCCTCGGAAGGTGACAGGTCCAGGTGGGATCCCTGGTCGTGCACTCAGGCCCTGCATGGGCAAGCTGGCAGATGTGTTTATGGACATCTTTAATCTGCCCCTACTCCGCTCCGAGATCCCCACCTGCTTCAAGAAGACCTCCATCATATCGGTGCCAAAGAAGAACCAGGTAACGTGCCTCAATGACTATCATCTGGTGGCCTTGACATCAATCGTAATGAAGTGCTTCGAGAGGTTGGTCATGACGCACATCAACTCCATACTCCCAGAATGCCTAGATCCACTGCAATTCGTATACTGCCACAACCGGTCCACAGCAGATGCCATGTCCCTGGCCCTACACTCTTCCCTGGAGCATCTTGACAACAAGGGTTCCGACATCAGACTCCAATTTATTGATTACAGCTCCGCCTTCAACACCATAATCCAGCCAAGCTCATATCGAAGCTCCAAAACTTAGGACTTGGCTCTTCCCTCTGCGACTGGATCCTCGACTTCCTGACCCATAGACCACAATTGGTAAGGATAAACGACAAGATCTCCTCCATGATAGTCGTCAATAACGGGCCTCGCAGAGCTGCATACTTAGCTCCTTACCATACTCACTATACACACGTGTGGCAAAGTTTGGTTCCAACTCCATCTGCAGGTTTGCTGACGACATGACCATAGTGGGTAGGATCTCGAACAACGACGAGTCAGAATACAGCAGGGAGATGGAGAACCTAATGGAGTGGTGTAACAACAACAATCTCTCCCTCAATGTCAGCAAAACTTCAGTAAGCAAAGTATTGTACACACCCCTGTCTGCATCAACGGGGCCGAGGTGGAGATGGTTGACAGCTTCAAATTTCGAGGTGTGCAAATCTGTCCTGGTCCACTAATGTCGACGCTACGGCCAAGAAAGCACAACAGTTCCTCAGGAAACTAAGGAAATTTAACATGTCCATATTGACTCTTACCAACTTTTACAGGTGCACCATAGAAAGCACCCTATCTGATTCCATCACAGCCTGGTATGGAAACTGCTCTGCCCAATACCGTAAGAAACTAGAGTCGTGAACACAGCCCAGTTCATCACACGAACCCATCTCCCAACCATTGACTCTGTCTACATCTTCCGGTGCCTGGGGAAAGCGGGCAACATACTCAAAGACCCCTTCCACCCGGCTTACTTATTCTTCCAACTTCTTCCATCGGGCAGGAGATACAAAAGTCTGAGAGCACGCACTAACAGATTCAAAAACAGCTTCTTCCCCTCTGTTACCAGACTTCTAAACGCACAGTAGCACAGTGGTTAGCACTGTTGCTTCACAGCTCCAGGGCCCCAGGTTCGATTCCTGGCTTGGGTCACTGTCTGTGCGGAGTCTGCACATTCTCCCCGTGTGTGCGGATTTCCTCCGGGTGCTCCGGTTTCCTCCCAGTCCAAAGATGTGCAGGTGAGGTGGATTGGCCGTGCAAAATTGCCCTTTGTGTCAAAAAAGGTTAGGTGGGGTTATTCGGTTACTGGGACAGGGTGAAGGTGTGGGCTTAAGTAGGGTGCTCTGTCCAAGGGCTGGTGCAGACTCAATGGGCCAAATGGCCTCCTTCTGTAAATTCTATAATTCTTATGGACTGATGAGATCTCTTCACACATCTTCTCTACCGAGTAGTACTACACTTGTAAGCTTCACCCGATGCCTGAGTCTATGTATTTACATTGTTTGCCCTATTACGGAATGATCTGTCTGTGCTGCGCAGAACAATACTTTTCACTGCACCAATGTACACGTGACAATAAACAAAACAAGACACATTGTGAGATCTTGGGAAGGAGTGGTCTGTGGGAGAGGGGTGATTCACTTGTTATAGGGACATCGTTTTCCATTCGGGATTCACTTGGTTGTCGGATGCCGACCTCCACCTCGGAGATAGCCCTCTCCTGCACCTCACTGGGTAATGCCATCACTCTCTGCTCAACAGGGGTGAGAAACCAAAGATCCGGGACGGCCTCTCCGGTCTTCTCACACTTGCTTCTGTTATGGGCCGAAGGGATGCATAAAAGACATGGTGAGATGCATGGAGGTGTGTTGCATGGAATGACGGTGGGGGGAAGCGGGGGGCGGTCTGTAGTTGGTGCCATGTGTGTGCAAGGCACCTGTCCAAGAAGGACAATACAGATGTTGGGGTACGGTGGAGGGTGGGATTTGAGGGAGATGCAGGCAGATGGGTTTTGATTGGCCTCTGTGGGAGTGGGGGGGGGGGAGGTGGGTGATGTGAGGAGTGAGGGACAGGAATGATGCCAGGGGACAGAGGTGGTGATTCACCTGAGCTGCCCTAAGGAGGTCGTTCATCTGCTTGCGGCACTACGTGCCAGTCCGCTTGACGAGGTTCACTGCGCAGAGCACCTCGGCCACCTCCGCCTAGGCTCCCGAGTGGTAGCCTCCTGCCCATCCTGGGAATAGGGTCTCTCCTTTCCTCCACTGCATCCAACATTCTCTCCATCTCTGCATCCACAAAGCGTAGTGCTGCTCTTCATAGAGACATCTTTCTTGGCTGGAATGAGTGTGTGTGGAGAGTGGAGCGAAGCAGCTCCAACTTGCCAGGATCTCTACCACCAATTCCAGCATCAGCGAATCCAATGCCTATGGGAATGAGAATTGTTCTAGATTCGTGTGGCCGGCATGCTGGCCCATTTAGCATGTCCTGAATTGCTCCAGAAATGCCCCCCCCCTCAAAGGGAAAGCAAACTGCAAGCAACTCAGTCCCAGCATCAACACTTAAGGCGTGATTTAACTAAATGGGAACAAAGTCCCACAGCGAGTGCGTTTAGCCGCGTGTTCCCTGGTGCTCACAGTGCTGAGAAACACAACGCTATTAAACAGTATTCGGGTTCGATAAGGGGTCTGAGCAGGGAACGTGTGGCCGAGGCTGCACATTACCCAGTTTTCTGCGCTGAGATGCTTCACTTGGAACTCCTCAGTGTAGCGATGGCGTCATGATCTCTGCTGTCCTGATACAACCTCCCAATCCCCCTCAAGCCCCAATGCACTATGGAGGGTTCCCCCCACACACCTCAAACACCCGCGCAGGTCATCTCGGCCTGATCATCACCATGCAAAAAATGCCAGCTTGGCACCTTGGCAGTGCCAGCCTGGCACCCTCATAGTGCCCTTGCCAGATGGCAGTGCCACCTGTGTACCTTGGCAGTGCCACTCTGGCAGTGCCACCTGTGCACCTTGGCAGTGCCATGCTGGCACCAAGCCTGGCTCTGCCAGGTTGCCAGGCTGGTAGTGTCAGGGTTCCAAGCTGCAGTGCCAGGGCGCCCAAATGGTAGCAACAGTGTCAGGCTACCATCCTGTCCAAAGGGCATGCACCTGGGGCCCTCCAATCCTTTGGGAGATCCTGAGACTAATAACCATGAGTGCCGTTCCGTCTGGCGCCCGTTTTGTGGAGATCAGTACTGAACGGCGCTCGCCTGAGGTCTCCGAAGCTAAGTGAATAGATCCCACAGCCTTGGTTACCTTGGGAAACTAACAGTGTCGCTTTAATAAGCAGATCCCTCAAAATGTGATCGTGTCCACAATGGGCGGGATTTACATCGCCATGTCTTGCAAGATCACGTTTGATCTCGCAAGGCTTGCGAGCTGGGTAAATCCTGGAAGCGGGGTCTCCCAGCTTCTATCGGCCATCCTGCGCTGCGGCAAGCTGCATTTTGGCACATCATGGCCGTTTGTTCGTGCCCATGGAGAATGCCACCCAGTAGCTCTGAAATGTTGTACCTGGAGAATGTTCAATGTCCTGGAATTGAGGAGACCCACTGAGGATGTTTATCTCCGGCCGCCCTTTTTTCGCCTGAAAAACTGGCAGCCAGCAATTGAAAGCTAGCGTGGGTAGGAGACAGCCCCATTACAAATGGGCGTGTAATTGGATGAACTGCTTCCTGAAACAAGTGAGAGGCTGCTTAAATATGAAAATAGGTGCCCAGCATAAGGTATAGGATGCCAATTGCAATTTTCAGGTGTTAATAGACAGAATGTGCACTATGTATATTTATGTCAGGCATACAGTGGCATACAATGAGCTATCCTTGAAGGCAGTTTGGAAGCTCACCAGGCCATCAGTACTTCACACAGCTGTTTGGGAGTTTCCTTCCCACTTCTCCCACTCTGCTGCTGTAGCTACTCCAGTGTGTGACAGGGACCCTGATAGGTACACTTCTGGTCAGGTCGCAGTGTTGGAATGTGAGCAGCATAACAAATGACCCAGAAAGCTTCACAGTTTTTATGCTGGGCTCAGGAGGAACAAAAGACCTGAGGGCAGGAGTGGCAATCGCCTTTCCTTACTCCCACTTCTGGTGAGCTGCAGCCAGGCATTCCCTCATCACCGGCAGCTCCTCCGCAGCATGACCATGAAGTTTGAAACTCAAAATGGCTCAGGTTTGGATTGGCGCCAATGCCTGCGGGAATGAGAATTGTTCTAGATTCACGTGGCCGAGTGACCACACTGTCAATTCCCTGCATGTCTTGGGCCCATACTGAAGATTGCCCCTCTGTGAGATTAAGGGGGCGGGATTCTCTGACCCTCCGCGCCGGAATCACGCCCAGCGCGGGGCTGGAGAAAAGCCGTTTGTGCCAGAAATCCGGTGCAACGGCGCTTCCAAGATTCTCCGCGGACCCGCCAGGAGCGCGTGTGCGGGCGACGCGGCGATAGTTGGGAGCCGTTGAAAGCGCCCCCCGCAGCGATTCTCCATGCACGACAGATCGAGTGCCCGCCGAGTTCTGCCGTCGTGGTTCACATGTGGTCCCACCAGGCGGGACCTCGGCATTCTGGCCGCGGGGCCATCCTGGTGGGGGGCGACGGTCGGATCTGACTCCGGGGGGGCCTCCACGGTGGCCAGGCCCGCGATCGGGGGCTACCAATCGGCAGACATGCTCATTCCGTGGGGCGGGCCTATGTTCCTCCGCTCCAGGCCCCTGTAAGGCTCCGCCACATTGCGCGGGGCCGGCGCAAAGCCACCAAGAAAACATTTAATGTGCCACATTTACATGAAAATGTTAACACATTTAAAGAGCTGTCAACAATATACGTTTGCCTACATGCATCACTCCCACCTCTGGTGAGCTGCAACCAGGCATTCCCTCATCACCGGCAGCTCCTCCTCAGCATGACCATTACAAGGCACACCGTTGAGCTGCCAAGAAAACATTTAATGTGCCACAATTACAAGGAAAGGTTAACACATTTAAAGAGCCGGTCGCCGCGTGCATGCACGGCCGCACGGGCGTAACTGCAGGGCCTAGCCGGCAGCCGGAGCTGCGGGATACATGACGGGGCTCTCCCCTTGAAAACTGAGAATCACCCCGGACCTTTGAGGAAAAAGTCCGAAGTGATTCTCGCCCGTTTTCCAGTGGACGTGGGGACTTAGTCCCCAGAAGGGAGAATTCCTCCCAGGGTCTCAGATTTGGGGACACAGTCACCAGTTCTCACCTGGTTCATGCTATAAAATGTACATCTTTATGCTGAGACTAATAACATATTGGTAAAGTGTTGGAATTTAAAGCGGCTGCTTTGCCTCACAGTATATAGGTTAGATGATAGGCATGTAGGCAAACGTCAATTGTTGATAGCTCTTTAAATGTGTTAACATTTCCATGTAAATGAAAAAAATGAAATGAACATAGCTTATTGTCACGAGTAGGCTTCAAATGAAGTTACTGTGAAAAGCCCCTAGTCGCCACATTCCGGCGCCTGTTCGGGGAGGCTGTTACGGGAAATGTGGCACATTAAATGGTTTCTCGGTGGCTCAACGGTGTGCCTTGTAATGGTGTATGATTGTACAAAAGCTAAGGTAATTCCAGAGCAAATCAAGTGGCCACATTGAATGTGAATCTGTGTGAGGTGAAACTGTTCGTTTCAGGCATGAAGTTCCATTATTCTTGATACATCTAAATGGTGGGTACGGTTACCATGGCAAAATTCTCAAGGACAAAAGATTTCTTTCCAGTCTTTGCAGATGTCTGTCTTATTTGGAGCACTGACCTTTAACCATTTCTCAGTAGCCTTTTGAGGAAGAAACCTCTCAGTCTTAAAAATTGCAACCCTCCTTTGCTAAAACTCCCTTAACAGCTTCTTTCAGTGAAGAGAGCAGTTCTTCCCCGTTAAATCTGCAGCTGTGTCAGATATTCAGCCTCCCTTGGAAAACATTGCCTGTATAACGCTCCATTATGCAAGGAACACAGGTCTATTTCCTCCAATACTATGGTGACTATGCTTCAAATAAAAACAGACTTCATTGGCTGTAAAGCCCTTTGGGAAATCCTGAATTTGTGAGAAGTGTTATATTAATGCAATTTCCTTCTTCGTATTTCAACTAGAAGAGTGCTCAATTACTGGAGATGCACACTCTTCCTGCAAGTTCCTTATAATTTAACCTTTGATAATATTTAATGATGTGGTATTAGAAATTATATCAGAAGTACATTGTTTAAAGCTGTAACATTCCTTTTTCAGTGATCTGTCTAGTTTGTATTCAGATTAAGTTAACAGTGGGCACACTGCCAAAGCAATTTTATTCATCACAAAGATGCCGTATTGATACATTGCTCTGAAGAGTACTTCTGTATAAAATGAATCTTACAAAATTATATTTAAGTATGCATATTCATCACACATACCTGACGTACATTTTTAAAAATTGCTTAAAAGTTAAGTACTGCTGAAGAAAGATATTTTGTCGAAGCTTTTCGTCATGCACTTATCAGGCTAATCACAAGAATACCAATGTCAGGGGAAACAACGGCTTTTTTAATGTTTGAGAGTACAGTCTAAAGTTGTTGTTTCCCCTGACATTGGTATTCTTGTGAATGTTCTGATGAGTGCAAGATGAAAAGCTTCAGCAAACTATTTTTTTTCAGCAATAATCAAATTCTGTATTACCAAACAACCACTTGCTTTAAATTTATTGCCCATGACAGAATGTGATGGAAGGAAAGTTTTGTTTGCTGACACGCCTATCCAATTTTTGTGTACAAATCAAACAACAATGAAAGCTTATATTCATTTCCAAATTAATATTTTAATTCAGTAAGAAGTCTTACAACACTAGGTTAAAGTCCAACAGGTTTGTTTTGAATCACTAGCTTTTGGAGCACTGCTCCTTCCTCAGGTGAATGAAGAGGTATGTTCCAGAAACATATATATAGACAAAGTCAAAGATGCAAGACAATGCTTAGAATGCGAGCATTTGCAGGTAATTAAGTCCTCACAGATCAAGAGATAGGGGTAACTCCAGGTGAAAGAGGTGTGAATTGTCTCAAGCCAGGCCAGTTGATAGGATTTCGCAAGCCCAGGCCAGATGATGGGGGATCAATGTAATGAATCCAAGGTGATATCCCGAAGCATGGTACGTTATTGAGACCATGCAGACACTGCGACAACGGATGAACGGACCTCACGCGACAATCGCCAGGCAGGAATGTTCCCTTCCAGTCGGGAACACTTCAGCATTCAAGGCCATTCAGCCTCTGATCTCCGGGTAAGCGTTCTCCAAAGCAGCCTTCAGGACGCGCGACAATGCAAAATCACCGAGCAGAAACGTATAGCCAAGTTCCGCACACATGAGTAGGGCCTCAACCGGGACCTGGGATTCATGTCACATTACATTCATCCCCCACCATCTGGCCTGGGCTTGAGAAATCCTACCAACTGTCCTGGCTTGAGACAATTCACACCTCTTTAACTTGGGGTTACCCCTATCTCTGGATCTGTAAGGACTTAATTACCTGCAAATGCTTGCATTCAAAGTATTGTCTTGCATCTTTGACTTTGTCAATGTATATGTTTCTGGAACATACCTCTTCATTCACCTGAGGAAGGAGCAGTGCTCTGAAAGCTAGTGATTTGAAAGAAACATGTTGGACTTTAACCTGGTGTTGTAAAATGTCTTACTGTGCTCATCCCAGTCCACCGCCGGCATCTCCACATCAATGCTACCATCAATATTTTAATTGCAATGGACAGAATAATTTAATCATGACCAACTGAAATATTAAGAGTGTACAAGTGGGATTTTGCATCAGTTCCTGCCAACGGCCAGCCCCTGCCATGGGTTGCCCAGCATCAGAGGGTTCTAACAACAGCAAGCAGGAGCAGAAGATCCTGTCGCTGACCTATAGTGGGCACCTCTGCCGCCTCCCAAAGACACACCGCAGAAGGGCGGAAAGTCCCGCCCTATGGTTTGATCAGAGTTCTTGGATATTGCCCAACATACATTGAGATCAATTATGTTACAGATACAAATATGTTACTTTCTTTTCGCGCCTTAAATTTTAAGGGTTTATCCCAGCTGGATCATACTTCACAGCTGAACTTCAGCTAGTTTTGAGTGCCATACTATATATGCGCACTATATCAATCTGAACCTGAGATAGCAATACACAAAGCATTCGTCACACAGTTACAGACTCATATTAAATAGAGAATAAATTACTTGTCAGCGGGGTGGGTGTACTGAAAAATAAACAAATGACTGACACTGAACTACATAACTCACAAGCTCATGGATGATCTAGCCCCAATGCAATTTGTTTTTCTGTAACGCTCTGTTCACAAGTCATTTTTCTATCATACCTTTCAGTCAGAAGTTCCAGCAATGACTTTGGAGAGATATAAATCATTGCTAGAATGAACACACACATAAGGTTAAAAGATTAAAAGAATGCTACAGAACATAGGCCTAATAATGACTGTACCCATGATGACTTAGATGAAACTGAGCCTCACTATTATTTTAAGGTGCAGTGTACTTTTTTTGGTTGGACTCCCAATTTTTGCAGCATATCATGGCTGACTGCTGGACCATCTTGTGATGATTTGCATATCATTAGTGCCTTTATCTGCCAATTCGCACATCATAATGGCTTCAGGAAAAATGTGCAGAGGCTCTTAAGGACAGATTTATTTTCTTGCTCTGTAAAAAGTGTTCAGCTCCTTCCAGAGCTCCTCTAGTCGTGAGACAAGCCAACGGCAACATATATCAAGACCTGGATAAGACCCAGGCATAAACTGTTAAGTGCCAGGAAACACTAATGCCACGTGAAGTCCAGGTAATGATGTTCTCACACAAAAGAAAGCTCAGCCAAACACCACTACTGCTAATTCCTCCATATAAACTTATGTAAGAGGTCACATGTAAGAGGGGCTGGTTTAGCTCACCAGGCTAAATCGCTGGCTTTTAAAGCAGACCAAACAGGCCAGCAGCACGGTTCGATTCCCATACCAGCCTCCCCGGACAGGTGCCGGAATGTGGTGACTAGGGGCTTTTCACAGTAACTTCATTGAAGCCTACTCGTGACAATAAGCGATTTTCATTTCATTTTCAATTGGACAAATCTTGGACTAGACTAGCTATATCAGCTCTATTTCTACAAAAGCAATGGAGAGACTGGGCACTCTGCAACAATCAAGAGTGTGATGCAATGGTCATCAATTGCCTGGATGGATGCAGCTACATTAACACAAAAATCAGCAAGGCTATTTTGACACTAACTCCCTCCCCTACCATTAGTATATGCTGCAGCTTAGTCATGTTGGAGTTTCCCTTGGTACAGAACCTGCGAGCTCACTGTCTAACCTAGGTGGAGAGTCAATGTCTGCTGGTGTCTGGGAAGGATGCAACCTACTCAAATGTGTTATTACACTCACTTTCCCCAAAGTTTATGGCATATTCCGAACAACAAATGTCCAGGACTTTTTCTTCCACTTGGACGAGGATGAAAATGTCTGGTACTTCACAAGGTCTTTCTCCTCTCGCTGACATAATGGGTGGGATTCTGCAATAATGGGGCTATATCCCCATGCCGGGGGGAAAACCAGCGCCAACCACTCTGGCGTCAACAGTTCCCGAAAGTGAGGGATTTTCACCTTTTGGGCTAGGTTGACACCGGAGTGGTCCTCGCAGATCCAGCCGGCGCCGAAGGGCCAGCGCGAATTCATGCATGTGCGGAACAGCCGGCGTGATCTCGCGCATGCGCAAAACGGCTGGCATATTTCCGTGCATGCGCAGAATGGCCGGCATATTTCCGCACAGACGTGGGGGTTCCCTTCTCTGAGCCGGCCCCTGGGCAATATGGCAGAGCTCTACAGGGGCCCGACACGGAGGAATGAAGGTCTCCACGGAACCAGCCCACCCGCAGGATCTGTAGGTCCCGATTGCGGGCCAGGTCACTGTGGGGGCCCCCCCCCGGGGTCAGATACCCCTGCCCCCCTCACCCCCACAGGACCGCCCTCACACGTACCTGCCAGGTACGCCATGTGTGAGGTGAGTAATTCACGCTGGCGGGTCTGGGCAAAACTTGACGGCCACTCGGCCCATTGGGGCCCGGAGAATCGCCAGACGGACAGTTGTCAATGGCCCCCGACCAGCGTTCTGGAATCCCACCGGCCCTCAAAAAACGGCACCGGAGAATAGGGCAGTCGGTGTCGGGGCGGCGGGGCCAAAATCGCGCCTACCCTCGGGGATTCTCCGACCCGGCACAGGGTCGGAGAATCCCAGCCAGTATGTCTAGTCTTGCAACTCCTAGTGAGAGACTGCGATTGCCAGGCTGAATGCCAGGAACATTCTGATCTGCTACTTAGAGACGCGTTTGTTACAGGCATAGGGTCGGCCTACATCCGCCAACGACTCTTAGAAGAGGCTACCCTCGACCTCATGGCGACCAAGAAACTAGCGCTCTCGTTCACAGTCGCCTCATGCAATATACAGGCGCATGCCCCCGACCGCACGGCCCACCCCTCCTCGGCATCGTGGACCCCATCAGCAAGCTCCCCCAGCCAACCCCAGGCCTGCGCCGCACGGCAGCCAAACAACTCCGGGGGACCCAAGTGCTACTTCTGCGGACAGTCAAAACACCCCCGACAGAGCTGCCCGGCACGGAACGCACTCTGCAAGGCCTGCGGTAAAAAAGGACATTTTGCTGCTGTGTGCCAGGCCCGCTCGGTGCCGCTGTTGCCCCGGCACCCACCATGTGCGACCCACGAGCGTCACCATCTTCCTCACCTTAGACCTCGTGCGGCCCGTTGGCACCACCATCTTGCTCCCCCTCACAACACGTGCGGCCCGTGGGCACCGCCATCTTGCTCGCCTCACACATGTGGCCTGTGGGTGCCGCCATCTTGCCTACCTCAGGACACGTGCGGCCCGTGGGCGGCGCTATCTTCCCTGCCTCAGGACCCCTGCTCGTCGGGCACCTCATCGGGCCGCTCATCGTCTGCAACCACCACCGACCAACCACATCTGGCCTCTATCAAGGTTGACCGGTCCTGACCGCACAACCTCGCGACCGTGCCGACGACAGTGAAGGTCAACGGGCACAAGGTATCCTGCCTTCTGGACTCCGGGAGCACTGAGAGCTTCTTCCACCCCAATACGGTAAGGTGCAGCTCCCTCACTGTACACCCCACCAACCAGAGCATCTTCCTGGCCTTCGGATCCCACTCCGTGGCAATCCGGGGGTACTGCACCACCACCCTCACCATCCAGGGCGTAGAGTTCAGCGGGTTCCGGCTCTACCACCTCCCCAACCTCTGCGCTGCCTTGCTACTCGGCCTGGACTTCCAGTGCAACCTCCAGAGCCTTACCCTGAAATTTGGCGGGCCCCTACCACCCCTTACTGTATGTGGCTTCACGACGCTTAAGGTCGGCCCATCTTCCTTGTTTGCAAACCTCACCCTGGGTTGCAAACCAGTCGCCACCAGGAGCAGACGGTACAGTGCCCAGGACAGGACCTTCATCAGGTCTGAGGTCCAGCGGCTGCTGCGGGAAGGTATTATCGAGGCCAGCAACAGCCCCTGGAAAGTCCAAGATTTAGTGGTGAAAACTGGGGAGAAAAACAAGATGGTCGTTGAATACAGTCAGACCATCAATCAGTGAACGCAGCTCGATGTGTACCCCCTCCCTCGCATATCTGATATAGTCAATCAGATTGCACAGTACCGGGTCTTCTCGACAGTGGACCCGAAATCTGCCTACCACCAGCTCCCCATTTGCAAGTCGGACCACCAGTACACCGCGCTTGAGACGGATGGCCGCCTTTACCATTTCCTTAGGGTTCCCTTCGGCATCACTAACGAGGTCTCGGTCTTCCAACAGGAGATGGACCAAATGGTTGACCGGTACGGACTGCAGGCCACTTTCCCGTACCTGGACAATATCACCATCTGCGGCCACGACCAGCAGGACCACGAGTCTAACCTTTCCAAATTCCTCCACACCGCCAAACTCCGCAACCTAACCTCCAACAAGGAGAAGTGCGTGTTCAGCACGGACCAATTAGCCATCCTCGGCTATGTGGTTCAGAACGGAGTTCTAGGACCCGACCCCGATCGCATGCGGCCCCTCATGGAACTTCCCCTCCCCCACTGCCCCAAGGCCCTCAAACGATGCCTGGGGTTCTTCTCGTACTATGCCCAGTAGGTCCCTAACTATGCGGACAAGGCCAGCCCACTCAGTGGGAATTCAGTCTACTGTTTTCCCACTAACAGCCGAGGCTCACCAGGCCTTCAACCGTATCAAGGCCGACATTACCAAGGCAGTGATGCATGCGGTCGACGAGACGCTAATTTTCCAAGTCGAGGGCGATACAGCAGACGTCGCTCTGGCCGCCACCCTCAACCAGGCAGGCAGGCCCGTGGCATTCTTTTCCCGCACCCTCCACGCCTCCGAAATTCGGCACTCATCTGTTGAAAAGGAGGCTCAAGCTATCATTGAAGCTGTGCAGCATTGGAGGCATTACCTGGCCGGCAGGAGATTCACTCTCCTCATTAACCAACATTCGGTTGCCTTCATGTTTAACAACACACAGCGGGGTAGGATCAAAAATGATAAAATCTTGAGAGGTGGAGGATCGAGCTCGCCACCTACAATTACGAGATTTTGTATCACCCCGGTAAGCTCAACCAGCCCCCCGATGCCCTATCCCGAGGTACATGTGCCAGCGCACAAGTGGACCGACTCCGCACCCTGCACGACGATCTCTGTCACCCAGGGGTCACCCACTTTTATCACTTCATAAAGGCACGCAATCTGCTTTACTCCATCAAGGAAGTCAGGGCTATCACCAGAGACTGCCAGGTCTGTGATGAGTGCAAACCGCACTTCTACCGGCCAGACCGTGCATGCCTGATGAAGGCTTCCCGCCCCTTTGAACGTCTTAGCGTGGACTTCAAAGGGCCCCTCCCCTCCACCGACCGCAACACATACTTTCTCAATGTGGTCGACGAGTACTCAAGTTTCCCCTTCGCCATCCTATGCCCCGAGATGACGTCTGCCGCCGTCATCAAAGCCCTCAACACAATCTTTGCTCTTTTTGGTTTCCCCGCCTACGTCCACAGCGACCGGGGATCCTCATTTATGAGCGATGAGCTGCGCCAGAATTGCCTCGAGCAGGACGACCAGCTACAACCCCCGGGGAAACGGGCAGGTGGAGCGGGAGAATGGGACGGTCTGGAAGACCGTCCAGCTGGCCCTACGGTCCAGAAATCTCTCGGCCGCCCGCTGGCAGGAGGGCCTCCCCGGCGCCCTTCACTCCATTCAGTCGCTCCTGTGCACTGCGACTAACGAAACTCCCCATGAACGTCTCTTTGCCTTTCCCAGGAAGTCCACCTCTGTGGTCTCGCTCCCAACATGGCTGGCAGCTCCAGGACCCGTTCTCCTCCGCAAGCATGTGCGGCTCCACAAGGCGGACCTGTTGGTCGAGAGGGTACAGCTACTCCACACGAACCTGCAGTACGCCTACGTAGCATACCCCTATGGCCGCCAAGACACAGTCTCCCTCAGGGACCTGGCACCAGCTGGTTCCCCACACACCCCCCCCTCTGCCCCGGCGCCACTCTCACTCCCCCCCCGGCGCACCCCACCACAGGCCCCGCTCCAGGACAATCCGCCCTCCCCTTGGTCCCACCTGTGGATGAAGATGAGGTTGACACGCTCCCGGAGTCACCGACGACCGAACCGATGCCTGAATCGCCACCACAACTGCAGTGCTCGCAAAGACGGATCAAGGCACCCGACTGTCTAACTTTGTAACCTCTTTCTTAAATTTTAAACAATCTGTATGTAAATAGTTTCCACCCCCCCCGCTGGACTCTTTTTTAACAGGGGGTGAATGTGGTAGTCACCACTGTTGTATTGTGTATACTGCATACGAGGGTATTACGGTAAGGCCCCTGTACTATAGGTACGGGGGTAGATCCCTGCCTGCTGGCTCCGCCCAGTAGGCGGAGTATAAATGTGTGTGCTCACTGAGCTGCAGCCATTTCGGCAGCAGCTGTGGGAGGCTCCACATCTCTGCGTAATAAAGCCTCGATTACACCCTGCTCTTGTCTCGTCGTAATTGATAGTGCATCAGTCTTCTAAGCTCCATCAGGAAGCATCTTTCCTGTGCGTATCCATCTATGAGATAGAACCCGTTGTCCCCTATTTGTGACCTCCGTATACGCCCCCAAATTCTTTCCAACTTTGAAGTTCTTGTTGTTTTGCATATTTTATTGATTTATCATCTAATTTGTTGGAAGCCACTAAGACCACTCGATCATATGGGCTTCTGCTTCATGTAGCATTCCTAGTTTATACCATATTTCTTGACCTTGTTAAACTGCACCCTCTATCCTGCCATAATCAAATTGGCAGCCAGTGACTAATGGGGTACCATAGGGATCAGTGCTAGGACCCCAGGAATTCACAATATTTATTAATGATTTAGATGAGGGAACAAAATGTCATATCTCCAAATTTGCAGATGACACCAAATTGGGTGGGAAGGTAAGCTGTGAGAAGGATGCAGAGTTCCTTCAGTGTGATTTGGACAAGTTAAGTGAGTGGGCAAATAAATGGCAGATGCAGTATAATTTGGATAAATGCAAGGTTATCCACTTTGGCAGCAAAAACAAGAAGGCAGACTGTTATCTGAATGGCCATAAATTAGGAGCAGAAAACGTGCAACGAGACCTGGGTGTCCTCGTATCCCAGTCACTGAAGGTAAGCATGCAGGTGCAGCAGATGGTAAAGAAGACAAATTGTATGCTGGCCTTCATTGCGGGAGGATTTGAGTACAGGAGCAGGGATGTCTTGTTGCAATTATACAGAGCCTTGGTGAGGCCACATCTGGACTATTGTGTGCAGTTTATCTTGTTCTAGCTGTAGAGAGAGTGCAGCAAAGATTTAACAGACTGATTTCTGGGATGGCAGGACTGAAGTACGATGAGAGATTGAATCGGTTAGGATTGTATTTGCTGACGTTCAGAAGATTGAGGTGGGATCTCATAGAAACCTATAAAATTCTAACAGGACTGGACAGCGTAGATGCAGGAAGGGTGTTTCTGATGGTGGGTGTCCAGAACCCAAGGGCACAGTCTGAGGATACGTGGTAGACCATTTAGGACAGAGGTTAGGAGAGATTTCTTCTTCCCGAGAGTGGTGAGCCTGTGGAATTCCTTACCACAGGAAGTACTTGAGTCCCAAACATTGTAAAGTTTCAAGAAGCAGTTAGATGTAGCACTTTAGAGCGAACAGGATCAAAGGATCTGGGGGAAAGCGGGATTAGGCTATTGAGTTGGATGATCGGCCATGATCATAATGAGAAGTCTTACAACGCCAGGTTAAAGTCTAACAGGTTTGTTTGGAATCACTAGCTTTCGGAGCACTGCTCCTTCCTCAGGTGAAGGAAGGAACAGTGGAAGGAGCATTACTTCGAAACAAACCTGTTGGACTTGGTGTTGTAAGACTTCTTACTGTGGACTTCCGGTGGCTCCACCCCCCCAATGGGCCGAGTTTCTGATGGCGTGGGGCACGTGTACTATTTGTTTTCGGGTACCAGGTGTGGTGGCTGCGGACTGAGTCCAGTGCCGCACAGTCGGGGGAAGCCGATTCGCGGGCAAGGGGCTTTGGTGGGGGCTGGGCACCGGTGGGGGGTGGTCCGACGGTGGCAAGACTGGCCAAAGGGGGGCACTATTTGGTGAACCAGGTCCATGCGCGGCTGGTGCCATGTTGCATGGCGCGGCCGCTGTAGGTGGCCGCCGTGCGCATGCGCAGCCACTGACCCGGCAATTTTCCAGCTGTATCCGCAGCTAAAGCCGGGGGGTTTACGCCACTGTTCCCTTGTCGCCGTCAGCATATAGTCTCCCAACAGGAAAATCCAGCCCATTGTTTTTGAGGTTTGACCCACTATGGTCGTGTCATTAGCAAACTTGAAAAATGGAGTTGGAGGCAAATTTTTGCCACACCGTCATGCGTGTATAAGGAGTATAGTAGGGGGCTAAGTACACATTGATGACTATCATGAAGGAGGTGTTGTTGTTTATCCTTACTGATTGTGGTCTATGGGTCAGGAAGTAGAGGATCCAGTTGCAGAGGAAGGAACCAAGTCCTAGGATTTGGAGAATGGATATGAACTTGGCTGGGATTATGGTATTGAAGGTAGAGCTGTTGTCAATAAATAGGAGTCTGACATAGGAGTCCTTGTTGTCGACATGCTCCATGGATGAGTGTAGGGCCAGGGAGATAGCATCTGCGGTGGACGGGTATGCGAATTGCAGTGGATCTAGGCAGTCTGGAAGTATAGAGTTGATGTGTCTCATGACCAACCTCTCGAACCACTTCATAATAATAGATATTAAGGCCACCGGACGGTAGTCGTAGAGACATATCAGCTGGATTTTGTATTTTGTTCTATAATCACTTCTCATCCAACACCACAGGGCCACCTGTACCTCCTTTATATATATGTGCAGTCAATCAAACAATTAAAACTCCAATTCTAACTTAAGCGCTGAGGAACATTAACTCTTTGCGAGCATACTTATTGGAAGCAATTCAGAAAAGGTGTACTAAACTAATACCTGGATTGGATGGTTGTCTTATGAGGAAAGGTTAGACAGGTAAAGCTTGTATCCACTGGAGTAAATAGCAAGATGTGACTTGATTGAAACATATCAGATCCTGAGGAGTCTTGGCAGGATTTATGTAGAGAGGATGTTTCCTTTTCTGGAAGAATCTCGAACTATGGGTCATAGAACATAGAACAAAGAACAGTACAGCACAGAACAGGCCCTTCGGCCCTCAATGTTGTGCCGAGCAATGATCACCCTACTCAAACCCACGTATTCACCCTATACCCGTAACCCAACACCCCCCCCCCCCCCCCCTTTAACCTTACTTTTTAGGACACTACGGGCAATTTAGCATGGCCAATCCACATAACCCGCACATCTTTGGACTGTGGGAGGAAACCGGAGCACCCGGAGGAAACCCATGCACATACGGGGAGGACGTGCAGACTCCACACAGACAGTGACCCAGCCGGGAATCGAACCTGGGACCCTGGAGCTGTGAAGCATTTATGCTAACCACCATGCTACCGTGCTGCCCTGTTTAAAAATAAGGAGTCACCAAATTAAGACAGCGATGAGGCAAAATGTTTTCTCTCAGAGCGTTGTTCTGCCTTTGGAACTCTCTTCCTCCAAAGGTGGTGGAAGCAAAGTCTTTGAATATTTTTAATGCAGGGGTACACAGATTCCTAATAAGCAAAGGGGTAATAGGTTATCAGGGGGAGGCAGTTGAGGTTACTGCATGTGCATTGAATGGTGGAGCAGGTTCAAAGGGCTGAGTGGCCTACTTCTCCTTCTAATTTGTATGCTTGTATGTTCCTTGGCAATGCCTTGGTGAATCAGTGTTGACTTGCCAACCAAACATCATTCTTTTCTATAGTATCGATCTTTGTGATCATTTGAATTTAGGCATTTTTGCGTTTCTCCTGACGAGTGCAAAAAAAGAAGCTTCAGCAGCATGTTTGTCTTTTCAGTGTCCACATTGTTGCTTGCTTAAAGAGATAGACTCCTGTTTTAAATAAGTCTTGGGTGGCCTGTCGCATAGTACACTTTCCAAATGGGCGGGTCAGACATGTTCCACAGTTAGGAGACCCGTCCATCAGTTGCCTTAAAATGGGTTCTGCAAACTAAAATTGTTGAGCTCATACTGCCATTGTTTTGGTGATATCACGCATGTCTCTTTACCCTTAACGTAACAATCCATGGCCCAAATTCAATTAAGTAATTAAGCGTTTACCCAACTTGCCCACCCCCCCCCCCCCCCCCCCCCACCCCAAACAAGTTATATACTATATGGATTAAAGGAATAATAAATAGTTGGTAGTTGGTCTCAGGCAGTCAATTATCCGTGGGGTTCTGTTAACATTCACAAACAGCTCAAGTTTTTCTTGCGTTGTTTACAATGTCATCACGACCACTTGCTTGAAAAGTAGTTTGCGCTTCTCTGCCAGACATTGCTTATCCTTTGTCCACAACTTTGTTTACAAGACAGGTGAACATTTTTAAAAAATTGCATTTCCATTGGTGCGATAAAAATACCTTCATCAGGCCAATTTCTTCTGACTTACCTTGGAGGATTTAAACCATTATCCTTCACCTTCCTGTTCGTTATTATTAATTTTAATAGTATAACCAGTGAAAGTAGAGTGACCAACCCTGCTGAAGTTGATCCCTACTCAGTTGCGATGTTATCACTCAAGAGTTTATCGAATTGACCTCAATTGTCTTTGAAGTGCATGCAAATACTGTGATGTGCAATCAATCTCTCTGTATCATAGATCGCAGAAGGTCACATTTTAATGGACGCTGTCCTTTAACTTTAATTCAAACATGGCGCAATGTCATTTTTATTTATAAATATCAAGTTATAAAGATCCGTTCACAATTCTCTTAAGGGCCATGTAAACTTAAACAATGTTTTTTTTAACATCAATTTAATTTTCATAATAATTCATAGTAATGAATGAGTAAAAATCTGGCCTCATTTAATTTTTTGTTATTCTAAGTTTTAGTTCCAAAGTCTTTAAGTTGTTTTGATATTTATACTTTCTTTAGGCCTGGTTTGTAGATGTTATCTTCTTTCAGAAATTTTAGTGTGTAATAATCTTACCATAGGGACCTCACAGCAAATCAGCCTTCAGCTAAATCTTGTTTTCCCTTTAGAGGCCCAGAAGAATTAGTAACTGTTTATCTCGAGAGGATGTGTACCGTATACATATAATAAACAAACAGAATAATGATGTTACAGTGAAACCACCCACAGCTCGCCAGCAGTAGGAGGCTAGCTAACTTGCCTCTATTCTTGTGGGTTTTTCACAATAATCTGTACTTGTGTTGCAATTAAGTACTGCCTTGTATCAACAGGTAAAGCAAGTGAGTTCCCCGGTGTTGAGAATACAGGGTGAAATTTTCAACTTTGCTATCTGATCACTAATCTAGCATAGCATTATTAGGCCTATAGTATGTACTTCTTCATCATGCTGGCACTGTGGTACAATGATTAGCACTGCTCCCTCACAGCGCCACTGCGCCAGGGACCCAGGTTTGATTCTGGCTTGGTTCTGTGTGGAGTTTGTACTTTCTCCCCTTGTCTGCGTGGGTTTCCTCTGGGTGCTCTGGTTTCTTTCCACAGTCCAAAGATGTGCAGGTTAGGTAGATTGGCCACGCTAAATTGCCACTCAGTGTCCAAGGGTATGCAGATTGGGTGGGGTTACGGAGTTAGGGTAGGGGAGTTGGCCGAGGTAGGGGGCTCTTTCAGTGAGCTGGTGCAGACTCAATGAGTCAAATAGTCTCCTTCTGCACTGTAGGAATTCTATAGGCTCTATGTAAACTGCATACATCATGCTTTGTGGCTACGTACCTGAAGTCATGTCCTCTTTGGTTTCCTTCTCATAGCTATACCTTGTTGTGGATAGATGAATCAGATTTCTGTGCTTTTAGTTTTGAATGCTGAATTAAACCTGTTTAACCTGCACTGAGTGATAGTTTATTATTCCACAAACTAACAATTCACATTTTGTAGTAGTTACTCTGATGTTTAAATTGAGATTCGTTTTGTTCTCCCCTTCTCTGCAAAAAAAGTTTCAAACAAACAAAAAAAATATGAAAAGCCGAATTGGGATAAAATGGTTCCGCATTTCCGAGATCAATTTATGGCCTATTTCAGGCTTTCAGCATCCATTCTGCCAAAGTTGCAGTGAATCCTTTGGAAATTCAACCCCTTGATATTCAGCTCTGAGCTGAGGGCTCAAAGCCAGCCCAAACTCAAGACTCCTGCTTTCTGCAAATGAGCAATCACCTTATATCCCTCCTGGGCCGCATTGCAAATAAACCTGCCAGGCCCCGCTGCACACTCCTCTCTCCCAAATTTATAACCATTCAGGTAGTAATGTGCCTTCCTGTTTTGCTTCCAAAATGAATAACCTCACACTTATCCAAATTATACTTGGTTTGCCCACTCACCCAACCTGTCCAGATATTGCTGTTGGATCCCTGCAACCTCGTCACAATTCATCCTCCCACTTAATTTGGTATCATCTGCAAACTTTGAGATGTTACATTTTGTTCCCTCATCCAAATCATTAATACATATTGTGAATAGCTGGGGTCCCATCATCAATCCCTGTTGTACCCCACTGGTTACTGCCTGCCAATTTGAAAAGGACCTATTAATCCCTACTCTTTGTTTCCTCTCTACCAACCAGTTTTCTATCCACCTCAATACATTTCCCCAATCCCATGCGCTTTAATTTTGCACAATAATCTCTTATGCGGGACTTTGTCAAACGCCTTCTGAAAGTCCATATATACCACATCGACTGGCTCCCCTTTGTCGACTGTACTGGTTACCTCTTCAAAGAATTCCAACAGATTGTCAAGCATGATTTTCCCTTCATAAATCCATGCTGACTCTGACTGATCCTGCCACTGCTTTCTAAATGTTCTGCTATAAAGTCCTTGATAACGGATTCAAGCATTTTCCCCACTACCGATGTTAGGCTCACTGGTCTATAATTCCCTGCTTTCTTTCTACCTCCCTTTTTGAATATCTGAGTGACGTGAGCTACCCTCCAATCTGCAGGGACAGTTTCAGAGTCTTTAGAATCCCGGAAGATGACCACCAATGCATCCACTATTTCCAGAGCCACCTCCTTAAGCACTCTGGGATGCAGATTCTCGGGGGATTTATCCGCCTTCAATCCCATCAATTTTTCCAGCACCATTTCTCCACTAATATTGATCTCCCTCAGTTCTTCCCTCTCACTAAACTTTTCATTCTCCAACATTTCTGGGATCTGATTTGTGCCCTCATTTTGTGAATACAGAACCAAAGTATGTATTCAATTGCTCAGCCATTTCTTTGTCCCTTATTATGCATTCCCCTGTTTCTGTCTGTAGGGGGCCTATATTTCTCTTTCCCAATCTCTTTCTCTTCACATATCTGTAGAAACTCTTCGTGTCAGTCTTTATGTTCCCTGCAAGCTTCCTTTCGTACTGTACTTTCCCCTTCTTAATCAATCCCTTCATCCTTCTTTGCTGAATTCTAAACTGCTCCTATCCCTCAGACCTATTATTTTTCTTGGCCAATCTGTATGCTTCTTCCTTGGATCGGATACTATTTTTGATTTCTACTACCTTTTGTGTGAAAAAGTGCTTCCTGATCTTGCTCCTAAGTGGTCCAGCTCAATTAGATTCCCTGACCAGTGGAAATAATTCCCTTGATCTATCCAAACAAACCCCTTTGTCATGTTAAAGATCTCAAATAGTTCCCCCTTTAGCCTTCTAAACTCCAGGGAATATAAACCAATTATCACTTCCTCACTTATGAATTCCAATTCTTTGAAAATAAATTCTATTTTTGATTACATTTTGTGCCTGTACACTGCCTTTGAGAGAATTCTGTATACGGACACCTAAATCTCTTTGCTGCTCCACAGCTCCTTATCTTTGAACATTAAGAATACACTTCAATTTGTCTTTCTTGGATACAAAGAGGCTGACCTCTCATTGCCCTACATTGAACGCCATCTGCGATATATTTGTTCCAAAAAGTCTGTCTATTTCCTTTGTACTCAATTGTAAACTTACACATAATTTAACGGTATCTCCTAAATTAATGTAATTTGAAAATTTAGATAGATAATCCTTAATTCTTCATCCAGTGTATTAACATATAAGGCCAAACAGCCAGTGAAGATCCCCCGGGAACATTATTTATCATAACTGTAATGGCCAGAGAATATTCTCTTTGCTTATGCAATCTGCCTCCGACCTCTCAACCAATTACCCGCCCATGTCACAGGCACTTTCACTTTTCCTAATAATCAGTTGTGCAAAGCCTTATTCTGGAAGTCCATAAAATTATCATCCAAAGACACTCCACTTTCCACCATATCTCCTCAAAAAGCCTCAACCAGACGAGTGAATTATGACCTCTTTTCTTCTATCTTCAGGTACCATGACCTGAGAGGGTGTTGTTCACCATGAACCTCTATGTGAATCTTGCTCTGAGGTCTGGATCATCTCCGCAGACATTAGCCATGACCTCGCCTTCACAAATCCAGTTATTGGTCAGTTTCAGAGTCGTCCGAGTGCTCAGTTATTCTGAACCTGATTTTACTCCGGGGACGGGAAATAAGCATCAGGGCTGATCTCAGGTCCTTGGGGGTGGGTCTAGCAGTCACAGCAGTCGGTTTTTAATGGGTGGGGAGGTTGTTAATAAACTATATTGCAGGCTTGGAGGACAATTTGTGGTTGCGGAGTGGGAATGGAAAAAGTCAGAAGTGTTGCAGGCCCAATTTAAACGGACCACAACTACCTTTACAGTGGCTGCTGTTTCATTGCATTCTTTGCTGGGTTGAAGATGGAGCAGCAGAGGCTGAGGTCTAGAACCTGATGCATGGCTACCCAACGTTTTGCAGATGAAGACCTACCCAAGGCAGTGAGAGAGTGGAGGGAGGTCCTTGTCCCAGAGAGTTGCTGGAGAAGGCCCCCTTCCCACAACAAGCAGGCCTGGATTGAGTTCACTCACAGAGCGAGCAGAGGAGTGTGGTCTGCAGGAGCTGGGTGCTGTGCAGGAAGATGTTCAATGACCTTTATTTACACTGGCAAAGTGAATGCAACCATGGACCCTCAGGACAGCCTCTGGGTATTCAAACCCCAGCAGCCACATCTGCTGTGGAGCCTGAGGCCACATATTGTTCCTGAATAAGTGACTTTGATGGCTATAGACAGGGCATGGTGAGCAGTCACCTCTGGTTCCTTTGACAATGATCTTAAATCTATCTTCTGCAGTTTGGCTTTTAGCCCCCTGCTGGATTTGGGAACAGAGGCAGTTGGGTGCGGAATATCATGCCACTAGCCTGCTTACTGGTTCCCAGGCTCCATTCCATTCCTAGGCAATTTTTTCAGAAGGTTGGGATTGGGTGACTGAACAGTGCCTGCCCGCAAAGAGTGGGTAGCTTATTAAACCACTTTAAGGCCTATTAAGGCTGTTGGTGGAGCCCGACTGTGATTTCCCAGTTGCCTTGCACATCGCTGCAAGTAGAAAGCAGATTGAGGGGTCCACCTTCACTGTCAGGGTACGGCAGCAGCTCCAGGCAACCTATGAAGGTGTTCTCCCCCATGTCTACAGTGGTAGCCCAACTGTAAAGGTGATTTCGTATTTTAAATGTTGTAGAGAGGATGCGTCCATTTTGGGCTGCCCTCACTTACCCGCCATGGCAATCTGCTACTGTTTTTGAGCTGGAAAGCTTCCTTTTGTCCCTCCAGCTGTGAGAGCCTGCCCACCATCCTTATTTGGACGCCAAGCCCGCCCCCTGACCATTATTGGTCAAATCAGGAAAAATCTCAATGAGTGACTTGTTTCTTGCCCAGCTGACTTCCAACCCCTATTTAAGCTTGATGGTGGGGTTCAGAATCCCGCTGGGAAAATCTGCCCCCTGGTTACCAAACATTCTTCCACAAAAAACAGTTTCTCCTCAATTACTCTTTGAACACCTCTATTAAATTTACCTAAAACTACCTCTATTCTAAGGAGAACAGCCCTACTTCTCTTGGCTCTCCACATAATTAAAGTTTTTTATCCCTCGGGCAACTCTGGTAAATCTCCCATGCACCCTCACTAAGACCTTGACATCCTCCTCAAGTGCGGTACACACAAGTGAACACAATACTTCAAGTGGTTACCAAACAGTGATTCCATCGTACTTTAAATGAGACTTCAAATATTCTTCTCTGTAGCCATTACTCTCTGAATCTGCAACAGTCAATGGGAGGAAATCTAATCATTATTTCTAATACTGAACAAGCATCTCGGTTAAATGAATTGATAAAAAAGACCATCCTCGCACTCTAATATGCGAATCTGGAAACCTGCTGTAAGCCCATTCATACCATTTTGCAAATAAAACATACATCTTAGCTCGACAGAAGGGGCTGGTTTAGCACACTGGGCTAAATCGCTGGCTTTGAAAGCAGACCAAGGCAGGCCAGCAGCACGGTTCAATTCCCATACCAGCCTCCCAGAACAGGCGCCGGAATGTGGCGACTAGGGGCTTTTCACAGTAACTTCATTGAAGCCTACTCGTGACAATAAGCGATTTTCATTTCATTTTTTCAGAAGAGCCTCTGGATTTTCTGGCCATGCCATTCAGTGATAAGCCTATTGACACTGGTTTCTTGCTTATAATTCACCTCTCTTAAATTTCAATGGGGCCCAGCTCTTAGACTGGCCGTAGGCCTCATGCCAGATATATCAGGCAGGTGGCAGGATCACTCTTGGCCCCATTCAGAACCATAAACTGTCCTAACTCTGTTACATCTGTCAATGAGAAATCTTCGGTGGGGTTCTCCTGAGGGCTCTCCCCTAGGGTTTCCACTAATCTTCTGCCAAAGTTACAGCAGCCAAGTGGGAAACTCACAGCGCTTACATTTTCAGTTAGAAGTGGGTTATTTTTAAGAATTAATTTAATAAGACTTTGAGTTGGATAAAATCAGATTTTGTTCCCATTCTGCCAAGTTGTAGTTTCTTTCTCACACTGATGAGCCATACCCAGTTAAACTATACAAATTAATCACTCTGCAATTTGTTGCTGTAACTTTATAGTACCTTAATTATCACAGGACCTGGACATTCTCCAAAGAAAACAGAATTGTCAACGGACTGTACACACACAGGAAACTCAAACGCTAACCTCCAGCTCTCCAGATCAACTAGTAAATGCTTTATGAAAACAGAGATTTGATAAAATGCTGCTCATGTATAGAAGTCTATGTGTTTTTTTGGGTGTTGGAAGTGAAACAGAGGAAAATATCTGTCACATAAAGTGTAATTTTTCTAAAATGTAAACCATTCTGAGCTGGTGCAATACACATCTGTACTGAAAGCATGATGAAATACAAGAGAAAGTAATAGATTCAAAAACTTTCACTGCAAAACTAAGCTTTCTGAAGGTTTCGATTTTTCGAAATACTTACATTTGTGACATTGTGTATTTGTGACATTCAGAAAGCTGGTATTTTGTCATATTTTATGTTCAACCACTATCCTCCTGAGAAAAACGTTTCACAGAATCCTTTTGACTTTAACTGAGGCTTTTCATTCAGAAAGGGCAAAAAGTTAATTGTCAGCCATGATAAACTATAGCATATGAATCACAGGACACTGGTAAGTAATTGGTTTCTGCTTTAATTAGCATGAAATTCCTTATGCCAAGACAGAACTTAACAACATTCCTGAAAATTAATATGATTAGTAGTTTGCCATACACTCATCATATTTTCATATTCCAGGGCAGGAGTTCCCTGCAGGCTTCTGAAACCCACCATTAGCCTCAAATCGGAGTCAGGAGCCCACATTATGTGGAGAACAGTCAATCATTGTGATTTCTCATGATTTGGCCAGAGGGCAGGCTTGCCATCTACTTAATGATGGTGGTCAGGCTCTCAAAGCTGGAGGGCCAAGAGGAGGCCCTCCAACACGGAAGTCTCAGCATGTTACGATGGCAGGTATGTATATGTGTGTGTGTGTGAGAGAGAGAGAGAGGTAAAATCTAACTTTTACACATTTAAAGTAAGAAATACTGTTTAATGTTTTTCCATCACTGTCAGGGTGGTGAGAGGCAGTTGTCTGGAGCATAGCCCCCCCCCCCCCCCCCCCTCTGCCACCACCCCCTCACTGTCTGTCTCTGGGTGGCCATCTCCAGGTAGCTAAACTACACCTGGCATCGGGCCGGGACCTAGAGGCTGTCTGGAAAATCCCAGTCGCTCTGTTAACAGGCCATAATAGGCCAAAAGTGAATTAATAGGCTTCCTATGTGAAGCAATCACGAGTTAAAGCTAATCTGTATTACTTAAAGTCAGTCTATACCTTTTAAAGTAGATCCCAATGTCAGAACATTTTTAAAGGGAGGAATATTCCACCAACTGTTCCTCACTGAGGTTCCAGTTAGAGAATTGGTCTCCTGTTGAGGACACGTCTCCCCCATCTCCTCCTTGCTCTTCCAACAACTTGTCCTGCTCTATGTCAGCTCTGCTCATTCTCCTTGTCATACTGTAGTCCCAGAGGAATGCATACTACTGCATCCATTTTTAGGAGCAAGTGTTTTGTGCAGAATCAGGATAAAGTCCTTCGCATGTGTATGCCATTCGCTGTAGACTTCAACAACTTAAAGAGCTGTACAGAATGCCAAGTACTTCTAAGATTGCAGCAACAGCCAGTAAAAATCAATCAACAACTAACCTGAAAATAGTTGGTGATCCCTTGGTGAGGCATCCTTCCTGCTGCCGAACACATGTTCAGCTGTCTATGTTTAAAAAATAGCATTAGCTGGAGAGTTGAGCTCCAGAATAGCAGTGCTGGCATCACTAACTTTACACATTGATTGTGTCATGGTCTTGCAGATGACACGAAGGTCGGTGGAGTTGTGGATAGTGCTGAAGGATGTTATAGGATACAGAGGGACATAGATAAGCTGCAGAGCTGGGCTGAGAGGTGGCAGATGGAGTTTAATGCGGAAAAGTGTGAGGTGGTTCACTTTGGAAGGAGTAACAGGAATGCAGAGTACTGGGCTAATGGCAAGATTCTTGGTAGTGTAGATGAACAGAGAGATCTCGGCATCCAGGTACATAAATCCCTGAAAGTTGCCACCCAGGTTAATAGGACTGTTAAGAAGGCATATGGTGTGCTAGCCTTTATCAGCAGGGGGATTGAGTTTCGGAGCCACAAGGTCATGCTGCAGCTGTACATAACTCTGGTGCGGCCGCACCTGGAGTACTGCGTGCAGTTCTGGTCACCACATTATAGGAAGGATGTGGAAGCTTTGGAAAGGGTTCAGAGGAGATTTACTAGGATGTTGCCTGGTATGGAGGGAAGGTCTTACGAGGAAAGGCTCAGGGACTTGAGGTTGTTTTCGTTAGAGAGGAGAAGGCTGAGAGGTGACTTAATAGAGACATATAAGATAGTCAGAGGGTTAGATAGGGTGGACAGTGAGAGTCTCTTTCCTCGGATGGTGATGACCAACACGAGGGGACATAGCTTTAAATTGAGGGGTGATAGATATAGGACAGATGTCAGACGCAGTTTCTTTACTCAGAGAGTAGTAGGGGTGTGGAACGCCCTGCCTGCAACAGTAGTAGACTCGCCAACTTTAAGGGCATTTAAGTGGTCACTGGATAGACATATGGATGAAAATGGAATAGTGTAGGTCAGATAGGCTTCAGATGGTTTCACAGGTCGGCGCAACATGGTAGCATTGTGGATAGCACAATCGCTTCACAGCTCCAGGGTCCCAGGTTCGATTCCGGCTTGGGTCACTGTCTGTGCGGAGTCTGCACATCCTCCCTGTGTGTGCGTGGGTTTCCTCCGGGTGCTCCGGTTTCCTCCCACAGTCCAAAGATGTGCAGGTTAGGTGGATTGGCCATGATAAATTGCCCTTCGTGTCCAAAATTGCCCTTAGTGTTGGGTGGGGTTACTGGGTTATGGGGATAGGGTGGAGGTGTTAACCTTGGGTAGGGTGCTCTTTCCAGGAGCCGGTGCAGACTCGATGGGCCGAATGGCCTCCTTCTGCACTGTAAATTCTATGTAAAAAAAAAACATCGAGGGCCGAAGGGCCCGTACTGCGCTGTAGTGTTCTATGTTCTATTAATTAGTGCCGATGCTCCATGCGCACGTGTTAACAGCATTTTGAAGGTAAATGACGCTTGTAGCTCTGAAAAAAAAAACGGACACTAAGGAGCCGAAGTTTGCTACCAGTGCCTCTTTCAACCCAATAATAAAGTTGTTATTTATTTAAGACCATGCAACATAGGAACAGAAGTAGACCATTTGGCCTTTCGAGCCTTCTCCACCATTCAGTGAGATTATGGCTATTCTGAAATGATAATCCTGAACTCAACTTTCCCGCCTTATCCCCATTCATTCCTTTACTGATTAAAAATCTGATAAGACATTATATTTTCTCCAGGCAAAATCAGGAAGACAGAAGAGACCGTATAGAGCAATGTCAATAATTGTGTTATTGTCCAGGAGTTACACATGGCCTACACAGAAAAAGATTCTTTCCCAAGATCGTATAACTGAGACTAAGAAATTCCTACTTCTGGGATGTCTTAGTAAAAATGTTATTTGAGATAGGTGGGGACTAGGAGTGTTATTAAATGGAAACATTTCTGAGTGTGGTAGCGAGTGGGAAATGCCACGAGCTCCCCGATGCTCGGCCTGGCGAGGCCGCCACCACTATAAAAATGTAATTAGCCCACTTAATGAGGCACCACGGGATTCACGCCACAAATCATGGCTTGCCAGTTGATTCGCCCGGGACCACGCTTGCCAGTCTCCCGCTAGCAAGTAACAACAGCACTTAAACCGCTCCTGCACAGCCAACCCCACTACCCTGGCAGACATGCTGCCACAGAGTGCAGCCCCACACTTTGCTGATGCAACCTGGGACTACTGTTGGACGTGGTGGATGCCCTGTTCCCCCGAAGGTCCAGGAGGGTCAGCTATAGGGCAGCTACCGTGGCCTGGAGGGATGGCAGCAACTATCAGCTGGGGGAGCGTGATCAGGAGGACTGCCACCCAGTGCTGCAAGAAAGCCAACAATCTCCACCAGACCGCTCGGGCGAGATTGGACCGGACCCCCGCAACTGCCCCCCCCCACACATATTCTCCCCCCCCCATAATCCACCCCCATACTCCCCATGCCCACCCATATGACCCATCCCCCCAAGCCCCCTCCTACAACTCCCAAGCGCCCCACAAGGAACCAAGCATGAGGCTAATGATGCCCCCTCTGTATCTCTGCATAGGAACTTGACCCACAAGCGACAGGAGAGGGCCCTGACAGGTGGCAGGTTGCTGGATATCAGAGCTCTCACCCCCAATGAGGAATGGGCCCTGGAGGTTACAGGGGTGGCAGAGGACAGATCGGTCACCAACGTGGAGGTCAGAGCATGGTGCAGAGGTGAGGATCCACTGGTCCTCACCTAGATGACCTGTCAAACGTTAGTTGTCAATGCCATACCGACTGACCCATCCCTCCCACTGATCACATTTCTATTCTCCCTCAAGATCCCCAGCCAACATGCCCCCCCCTCCCCGCGCCTCCCATGTGAACATCTCGGAGGAGAGTTCTGAGGGCGCTACCATAAATACGGCACGGCTGTCATCCCCGCCCACCACCCACACAGAGACACACACCTCATAGAAACAAAGATACATAGAACATACAGTGCAGAAGGAGGCCATTCGGCCCATCGAGTCTGCACTGACCCACTTTACCCCTCACTTTCACCCTATTCCCATAACCCAATAACCCCCCTAACCTTTTTTTGGACATTGAGGACAATTTATCATGGCCAATCCACCCAACCTGCACATCTTTGGACTGTGGGAAGAAACCGGAGCACCCGGAGGAAACCCACGCACACACGGGGAGAACATGCAGACTCCGCACAGACAGTGACCCAACGGGGAATCAAACCTGGGACCCTGGCGCTGTGAAGCCACAGTGCTATCCACGTGTGCTACCGTGCTGCCCTTGGTGAGCAACAGTAGTGGTCAGGCTTCTGGGGCACATTCTGATGCGCACCAGACAGTTGCAGATGCACATCAGGTGGGGGCAGGAACGCCCAGGCAAGACAGCCGTCAGAGGTGAGCTGAATCCCAGGACCCAGCTGGGTCCCAGTCAGATGTTGAACCTCTGGAGGCGGAGCCGATGCAGATGATAGGGTGCAGCCATGATATTCAGAGGGGGATATCAGTGACCCTCTAGCAGATCCATAGCCGATTGGAGGAGTCACAGAGGCTACGGGCGCAGGAGATGGCACTGGCAATGTGTGACATCAAGGCTAAAACTGTTAGGGTGGCCACTGTAGTGGCGAGTCTGGAGCACGTCAGCAGCATGAGTGGAGTTGTCCGAGGCGTGACGCAGTTGCTGACGCCCGTGGCAGAGGGCCTCGGAAGACTGTCCAACTCACTGGGAGAAGTGACCCAGTACTACGCAGACCTTGATGAGGCACTGTGGAAATGTCCCAGATTTCTGGGATGGGAATGGCTGAGGCGCTGCAGAGCATGTCCCAGTCACTGAGGAGCTTCGCCAAGGGCATCAACACCATGATGCAGACATTGGGGAGCTGCCAGGGCTGGCAGAGCCAGATGACAGAGGGGCAGCTGGACCTCGAACCAGCTTCCGCTCTGTCCTGACGTGACCCCAGGGCACTATGGGCACAAACTCGGAGGAGGGGGCGGTAGATGTCAACCGGGACCCATCCCAAGGAGTGGCAATGGCGGCCACCAGCTCTTCCAAGTTCCACCTCTCTGACAACGTGGCATCTTGCAGTCAGCACCCGGTACAGTTTGGCATGGTGCATGTGCCGCTGGAAAGTGCGCAGGGGCCCTCCAGCCCCAGAGCCACCAGAGGATGCCCACTAGGGGCATCGAAGGTCACGGGATGTGGTAAGCAGCTGGCTGCCTCCGCCTCTGATGTGCATCCGAGGGACACACCTAGACGCAGCGATAGAACACGTTGTGGATCTCTGAGAGGACACGGGGAGAGGGAAGAAAGGTGGTAGGTAGGGGATAGGGAGGAAGTGTCTGTTGGCGGAGTGTGGAGGGAGTAGTGGGGAAGTGACCCCCTGCTCACTGCATCCCAGTAACGTTACCTGGACCGGACGCAGGTCCCCTCCCCGATGCACACACCCACCCTCTGGTCACTGAATTGTCCCCGGTGCCGGGGCCCAGCCCTTGGGTGTTCAGATGTTGGATGCTGCATCCATGGTGTTGCTTCCTGCAGTGCTCAGGCACAGTGTCCAGGCAGCACGGTCTGATTGGGATGCTAGGCAATAACCCCCACTTACTGCATGGCAGCCTAACCACACGGATCCACTTGGTAAATGTGAGGTGCTCACTTAACCACGATTGCCAATTCCCAATTGGCATGGCCTTCAACCGTGTAGCCGCAGGCCTCCGTGGTCAGTAAGAGTTAAGGGTGGACAGACAGGGGTTGGTGTTGCCCCCAGAATGGATACACACATTCCAAGTGTTGGCATGGCAGACCTGCTTGCGATTAGATCCCCTCCCCCAGCCGAGACCATGGGCAGCCACACCCCACTGCTCTGTGCCCCCCAATCGTCATTGTGGCTGACCCCGTCCAAGGCTTCCCCCCCCCCCCACCCCGGTTTGCTCCCCCACCCCCTTTGAGCACTGGGGCAGCAAGCCCAGTGCCATTGAACTCTTTGCCTGTGAGCGGAGCTGGCTACTACCTCCTCACGTCCCCACAGCAGCTCCTCCGCCAGTTTCACATTTTTGAAAAGGAGTACTAATCAGCAGTCATGTGACCATCTGCGGGAGAGGCCGTTCGATAAGGGGTCGGTCCCGTTAATTGTCTGGAAATAGGGCTTAATTGGTGATTATTGGTTTCTCACCATGCTAAGGCCAGTTCTGGATTTCACCAAGGGGAGAGGGCCAGTTCAATTGCAAACACATCAGTGCCCAGCACCTTTCTCATTTTTGGCATCTCCCGCTATTTAGCTGTCTCGTCGCACTCTCATTTAAGATCAATGTGACCAATAAATTGTGCCCAAGGTCTTTGGGTTCAGACTCAAGTATTCTGGAGTTGTGGATATCATCTCTCTGATAATATTGTCACAATATAATAGAGTGTAATAAAGATACTCACAAAGTGAAGATACTCAATGAATAAAATATACATCATTAAAAGTTCAATAAGCCCACAATTTATCTCCTGATTTGCAGCTACTCGAAAATCCCCCTATTAATCTTGAGTTTTGGAAAATAAGTATTTATATACCTGATTTCAGTTAGATTAAAGCAATAGTTTGTGCAAGGATTTGGTTTTGCATTGCCAATACAAGGTAGATATCAATTGCCTTAAGTCTGATACACCTAGACTAATCTTCAGCTTTATACCCATCGAGAAGGACCACCAGATATCTGGGAACCCGACCACCTGGGGTGTCACTCCCCACCTCGACTTGGAAATATATCGCTGCTCCTTCACTATCGCTGAGGCAAAATCCTGGAACTCCCTCCCTCACAGCACAGTGGGTGTTCCTACACTCAGGAACTGCAGTGGTTCAAGACGGCAACTCATCATTACCTGCTGAAGGGCAACTAGGGATGGGCAATAACTACTGGCCTAACCAGCGACGCCCACATCCTATAAATGAATTTAAAAACACATGGCTGCACATTTCCTAAACTCAGGGGTGGTATCTCTCTATAAAGGGATGAGGTACTCACACCCCACCTCTTTCCACAGACCAACATCTACAGAGTGAGACAGGGTGTATCCTCAGCATCACACCCCGGCACGTGGCTTAGAGCAAGGCTGGTTCAGTTAGACTGAGTTACTACATTTAGATTAGCAGAGAGTAGAACTCATTGAGAACTGTGCTAATAATTCAATAAAACACATTGAACTCACTTCAAAGTCTGGAGCATCTTTGACTCAAAACTGCATCAAGTGGCAGCATGTGTTATTCCAAATGACATAATACAACACCTTCAATACCTCTTCCAGCAATGAGGGGGGTCGGCGCTATCGGGAAGCTCTGAACCTTCTTCCGAGCAAAGTCCCGGAGCTGCAGGTACCTAAACCCTTCTCCTTGCCCCAGTCCATACTTCTTCCCCAACTCTTCGAACCTATTATGGACACGTGGGTTTTTAAACACAAAACAATGTTTATTCCATGAATTCAAATTAACCTTTCTAAATAAACATTGGAGCATTTACCACCCCTTACTTCAAAGATAACCCCGAAAACAATACAACACTAAATAATCCCTCAAAATGTTCCTTCAAACCTCCAAAAGACTTAACACCTTTAAACATAAACACATCATGTTAAAGACATTACTATTATGAGTTTAAATCACCCAAATGATTCAGAGATAATCTTTCCTGGCAGAGATCACCGCAGATCCAGCTCACTGCAAACACAGACACACCCAAGCTCTTTTCCTCAAAACTGAAACTAAACACTGCAAAATGGCTGAGCTAAAAACCCAGCTCCACCCACACTCTAACATCACTTCAGTAATATGAGCAGCTCCATTTCTTAAAGGTACATTGCTTAAACATCCATTTCTTAAAGGTACTCTCGGTACGGTAGCATTGTGGATAGCACTGTGGATAGCACAAATGCTTCACAGCTCCAGGGTCCCAGGTTCGATTCCGGCTTGGGTCACTGTCTGTGCGGAGTCTGCACATCCTCCCCGTGTGTGCGTGGGTTTCCTCCGGGTGCTCCGGTTTCCTCCCACAGTCCAAAGATGTGCAGGTTAGGTGGATTGGCCATGATAAATTGCCCTTATTGTCCAAAATTGCCCTTAGTGTTGGGTGGGGTTACTGGGTTATGGGAATAGGGTGGAGGTGTTGACTTTGGGTAGGATGCATAGCCCATAGCCCAGCTAGTGCCTTCGCTCCCCCACCCCCCGCCCCGCCCCCGCACCTCTCCCAAACTGGGCAAGCGAACGCACCAGATACCAATCTCTTCGCACTATTAGCTCGTGAGAATCGATGTCTGGAATGGTCCCAAGCACCTTCCCCATAAATTCAAATTCTGCATCATCCCACTTAGGGCCATACACACTGATCAACGCTACCATCCTCCCCTCCAATGCCCCTGTTACTATCACCTATCTACACCCCTGGTCCGTCACCACCTTCTCCATCTGGAACCTCACTCTTTTATCCGCTACCCCACGTGCCCTACTATCGAACCCCGTATGAAATACTTGGCTCTTCCAGCCCTTTCTGAGCCTCACCTGGTTTCTCACCTTCACATGGGTCCCCTGTAGCCAGACAACATTGGCCTTTAATCTTTTTAAGTGCGCACCCTCGACCACTTCACTGGCCCCCACAAATCACTCACGTTCCACGTTAATATCCTGATCGGGGGTCTCACCCCGCCCCTCCTATCATAACTTAGGGCCCTGCCCACTGCGCTTGGACCACCCTTTCCCTTTGTTGCCATCGAACCCCTCCCCTCTCTCCCAGAATCCCCCCATCCACCTCCTCTCGAAAACACTTTGCCCAGTATCTGTTCCCTCCCCCTACTTTTCACATCTCCTAGGCCCACTGAAAACTATGCGACCAGGCTCCAATGACCGCAGCCCCTCTTCCCACCACACCCCCATTCATTCACTAACTTGAGCTTGTTAGTGTTGAGGCCCCTTCCCAGGCTTCACCCCCCTCCAATCCCCTCTCCCCCACCTGGTCCCAGGAAAACAAAGAAATCCCCTTCACACAAACAAACCCAGAAAACCGTCATTGCAAAAAATCCCAATTCCTACCATACCCAAATAGGCAACTTCTCCCAATATAACCACATGAGATAAAACAAATACTGTCATCTAACCCCCCTACCCCCAGTCCAAGACCAGTCCTCTGTCCCATTTCTCACTTCTGCCTCAGTCCTTCTGCCTCCACAAATGCCTCCGCTGCTTCCACCGTCTCGAAGTAAAAGTCTTTGGAATTGTGGGTCACCCTCAACTTAGCTGGATACACTGAAGTACAGTGCCATCTTCACTCGGCCGAAGGCTGCCGCCTCGTCGGCAACTCAACCGTTAAGTCCTGGTAAGTACGTTTGCCAGCTACGGCCCACTAAACCTCCCGTTTCTGCTTCGCTCAACTCAGAACCGTCTCCTTCACGTGGTACCTATGGAAACAAATAATCAACGCTCTTAGCGGCTCATTCGCCTTTGGTTTAGGCCTCAATGACCGATGAGCCCTCTCCAGTTCATACCAGGAGGATCCTCCCCCTTCCCCCAACGGGCACTGCCCACATCTTGGCAAAGTACTCAGTCGGCTTCAGGCCCTCCACCCTTTTGGGCAGGCCCACAATCCTCAGATTTTGCCACCTAGATCTATGTTTTACTGGCACTATAAAGGAAATCTTGCTGGCATCTTCATGATGCATGTCGATGATTTTTTGTGGGGTGGGACTAGTGATTTTGAAGCTATTGTAATCTCTGGTTTGAGGAAAGAATTCAGGGTTGGAAGTCAGGCTTCCGGTGCATTTAAATATATTGGTTTGGAAATCGGACAGACTCAGTTAGGGGCAACCTTACGTCAGCAATCTTACTTGGAAAGCATCAGTCCAATAGCAATTAGTCGTGGCCGGGTTTCACAAAAAGACGCAATGGTTTTGAAGATAGAAAAAGAGCAACTGCGCAGTTTAATTGGGCAACTGAACTGGTTAGGATGACAGACTAGACCGGATGTGAGTTTTGATGTTTTAGAGTTGAGTACAAAGGTGAATGATCCCAAAGTGGAAGACATAATAAGAGCAAATAAAGTGTTGGCCAAACTAAAAATGCAGGAGTGTGTTTTGAAGTTCCCTGTTTTAGGTGATCCTAGGCATTTGAAACTCATAGTTTATAGTGATGCGTCCTATGCAAATTTATGTGATGGAGTTTCAAGTGCAGGAGGTTTTATAATTTTTATTTTGGGGAACAATGGTAAATGTTGCCCTCTTGTGTGGGAAACAAAGAAAATAAGGAGAGTGGTCAAAAGCACTTTGGCTGCTGAGACATTAAGCTTAGTGGAAGCGGTGGATATGGCCTTTTATATAAGTCAGATATTGACAGAAATTTTGGGATTAGAGGATTTAGGTAATATTCCTATTGACTGTCACATTGACAATAAATCTCTGTGGGAAAATGTTCACTCTACAAAAAGTGTCAATGAAAAGAGGTTACGGATAGACATCGCAAATTTAAAGCAGATGTTGGACAGAGGGGAAATAACAAAAATTAAATGGGTTGACAGTAGCTATCAACTGTCAGACTGTTTCACGAAAAGAGGGGTTAGTTCACAGAAACTTTTAGATATCGTGAATGAAGGGCGCCTGTTTCTGTGAATCTTTTTTTTTCTTCTACTTAAAAAAAAAGGGGGAATCAGGTGTGTGTTTTAGTTTCTTGAAATTTTAGTTTCTTGAAATTTTAATTTTACCTAATTGTTTTTTTTCTCCAAGGAAGGGGAGTCTGTTAAGAAATGGGTTAAGAGACATTGCAATTAGTTGTCTCATTTATGTTAAGTGTTCAATGATTGACACTGATATGAAAAGGGGCTTCAGGTGGACTCTGGAGCTTGTGATGATCTGTAGAGTTCTGTGCAGAGTGAGTTTGAACCGTTAAAGGTGTATTGGTGAAAAAGGAGCTGAACTCTTGCCTCTTCATACCACAGCATCTAGTACATGTTAACAGAGCTGGTATACGCATATATCAGGACTTTACGGTGGATCTGGTGAGGAGGCGGGCTGCCTTCAGCTGGGCGAAGGAGGTAAGGTGCAGTGCGGCATAGTATACCCAGCTACGTTGAGGGTGACCTCCAAATCCAATGACTTTTATTTTGGGACGGCGGAAGAAGCGGAGGAGTTTGGGAAGGCAGAAGGACTGTGGCTGAATTGAGAAATGTTCATGTACTGATGTAGCCTCATGTAACTGTATTTTTTCACTACGTGCTGGTGTATGTGCTAAATGAGCCGACATTGTATATACTTGGACAAGGGAAGAGATGAGACTTTCACTTGCAATGATGGTTCTTTGGGGTTTGGGCATGTATGCGGAGTTTGTGTGTTAAAGGGGATTTCTTGGTTTTCCTGGGACCAGGCAAGGGGGAAAGAGACCCGAGCGAGGGCCTCCACGCTGGCCGGTTTAAGCCGGCGAGTGAATGGGAGTGAGGTGGGGGGAGGGGCTTCGGCCATTGGAGCCTGGCAGAACAGGTTCCGATGAGTCTAGACTGGGTGGAAAGTTGGGGGAAAGGAACAGAGGTTGGGGGGAGGAGTTTTATAAGAGGAAGTGGAGGGGAGCAGTCGGGGGGGGGGGGGGGTTACAGTTAATGGGTGTCATTTACGGTACTCTTTCGGGGGTTGGATGGAATTGAATGTTAGGGGGGCGGGCTCTATAGGTCAATGGTGACCATAGGCGATTCCTGATTCCTTTATTTTTTCCTTTGCTTTTCCACTGTGGGAGGGTTTGTTTTATTTGATGCTTACATTGTCAGGTGGGCCGTTGTTTGGGGTGGGGGGAGGACGGGATCGTTGTTGTTATGGGGATTGACTTTGTATTTGTTACCATTTACTGCTTGTTGGTGGGGTGTAAAGTTTGAAGAAAATGTGAAAATGGAGAATAAAAATAGTTTTTTAAAAAATGATTTTGCAAAAGCATTGCAGTTAACATTACCTGACAGAATACGAAAAGATGAGGGGCGCAATTCTCCCAACGGAAGACTGAGTGCCGAACACGGAGTGCTTCACTCCGGGCATCGGAGGCCGCTCCTCGCCCCCTATTCTCCCCCCCCCCCCCCCCCCCCCCCCCCGGTGGGGCTAGGAGCGGTGGCGCGTGAATCCCGAGCGCCCGGCCTTGACGCTTGCGTCAAAGCGGCGCGCCGGGAATGACGTGGCCGGAGGCGCCGAAGTGACATCAGCCGCCCATGCGCAGGTTGGCCGGCTCCAACCCGCGCATGCGCGGTTGCCGTCTTCACCTCCGCTGCCCCGCAAGACATGGCGGCTTGATCTTGCGGGGCGGCAAGGGGAAAAGAGTGCGTCATTTACAGATGCCGGCCCGACAATCGGTGGGCACTGATCGCGGGCCGACATCTGCTGAGCACGCCTGTGATGCTCGATCCTCCCTCTGCCCCCCACACTCACCTGTCTCGCGCTGTTCACGCCGGCAGCGACCAGGTGTGGTTGGCGCCAGCGTGAACCGGTCGGGTTCGGCAGGCCGCTCGGCCCATCTGGGCCGGAGAATCGCCGGTCGCCGTGAGAAATGGCCAGCGCGATTCTCCGAGTGGCCTGTCGAAAAACGCGACACAACATTTTTTGGGGTGTGGTAGAATCGCGGGGGGTGCCAGGGTGGCGTGGCATGATTCGCCCGGCCCTCCCGCGATTCTCTCATCCGGCGTGGGGTGCGGAGAATCGCGCCCGAGGTACTTACTGCGGTAGCTGAGCATTTAAAATTGCCTGAGATACATTCGGACTCATTCGAAATGGCAAAAATTCAGTTACAAATAAAGCAAAGTGAACATGAAAAAGAACTAAAGCAGCTTGAATATGAAATGATAGAAAAGAAGAGAGAAGAAAGGAAAAAAGAAAGAATAGCCCTGGCAGAACAAAAAGAAAGAGAAAGGGAGATACAGATCAGGGACAAAGAAAAAGAGAGAGAAAGAGAAGAAAAAGAAAAGTAGAGAGAGGAAAGGGAAAACGAGAGAGAGTTTGAACTGCAGAAAATGGCCATGAAACATGACAGTCAGTTAAAATTGGCGGATGTAATGGGAAATGTCCAGTTTGAGGAGAGTGATTAGGATAATGAGCTTGAGCATCACAGTCTATGGCTTGGTGGGGATCTATTTAACTATGTCCAAGCATTGCCAAGGTTAGATGAGAAGGAGGTAGAAGCCCTTTTCATTTCATTTGAGAAGATAGCTAAACAAATGAAATGGCCACAGGACATGTGGGTGTTACTGATTCAAACAAAGTTGGTAGGTGGGGCTAGTGAAGTGTTTCCATCACTATCAGAGGAGGTATCTGGGACATATGAGGAGGTGACAAAATCCATCTTGGGTGCATATGAACTAGTGCCTGAAGCCTACAGACAAAGGTTTAGAAATTTAAGGAAAGAATTTGGTCAAACATACATGGAGTTTGAAAGGCTCAAACAGAGTAATTTTGATAGGTGGATAAGGGCTTTAAAAATAGACCAAACGTATGAGGCTCTCAGAGAAATTATACTTTTGGAGGAGTCTTAAAATTCAATTCCTGATGTATTGAAAACTCATGTGGAACAGCAGAGGGTTAAAACTATGAAGTTAGCAGTAGAAATGGCAGATGATTATGAATGAGTTCATAAATCAAAGCTTGGTTTCCGACATCAGTTTCAGTCTGTGAGGGACAGAAACTGGGGAAAAGAGAAATACTCAAGTGGTAGAGGTAAAGGAGATCTGATGGGAGATAATAAGGAGAGTGTACCTCAGATTAAAAAGGAAATCCAGGAGGGTGGAAGAGAAATGAAAAGTTTCAAATGTTTTCACTGTAATAAACTAGGCCATGTAAAGTCACAGTGTTGGTGGTTGAAGAAAAGCACCGGGTAGGCTGATGTGATAAAACAGGATAAGACAGTGGGGTTTGTTAAAGTGGTAAAGGAAAGCCCAAGTGAAGCAAAGGAGATGCAAAAGATTGTACAGCCTGATCAAGAGGTATCAGATCTCTTTAAAGAAATTTACTTGTGTGGGTAAAGTTTACTCATGTGTATCAGGAGGAGTAGGTAAATAAGTCATAATTAAGAGATACGGGAGCTAGTCAATCTTTGATGGTAAGAGATGAGGAGTTATATAGTTTGGGAGGAATATTGCCAGAAAAGGTGGTGATATGTGGAATTCAGGATGAGAAGAGTAGTGTTCCATTATATAAGGTAAGGTTGGAAAGTCCAATGAAGAGTGGTGAAGTGATAGTAGGAGTAATAGAGAAACTATCTGGTCCAGGAATACAGTTTGTCTTGGGTAATTATATAGCTGGATCGCAGGTGAGAGTGATGCCTACTGTCGTTGATAAGCCAGTGGAAAATCAGACAACTGAAGTGTTGAAGGACGGATATCCTGGGATTTTTCCGGATTGTGTAGTAACAAGGTCGCAAAGTCACATGTTAAGACAAGATGTGAAATCAAAAAGTGAAGATAAATTTTGAACTTCAATTATCAGAAACGATTTTTGATCAGATGGTTGGAAAAGAACAAGAACAGATGGAGGATGAGACGGATATTTTTAGTTCAGGAAAATTGGCAGAGTTACAACAGAAATATATAGAAATAAAATGGATGTATCAGAAAGCATATACGGTGGAGGATTCTGAGTGCATACCAGAATGTTATTACCGTAAAAGTGATGTCTTGATGAGAAAATGGAGACCTTTACATATGCAGGCAGATGAAAAGTGGGCAGAGGTTCATCAAGTAGTATTGCCGGTGGGGTATAGAACGGAGGAGTTGTGAGTAGAACGTGAGGTACCAGTGTGAGGTCATTTGGGAATAAGGAAAACTCAAGCTAAAATCCAGAAACATTTTTATTGGCCTGGACTACATAAAGATGTAGTTACATTTTGTCAATCATGTCACACATGTCAAGTGATAGGGAAACCTCAAGCAGTGATAAAACCAGCGCCCTTAATACCCATTCCATCATGTGAGGAACCTTTTACAAGGGTCTTAATTGATTGCGTAGGACTGCTTCCTGCAACGAAAAGTGGGAATCAATATCTTTTGACTATAATAGATGTGTCTACAAGGTTTCCAGAGGCCATTCCAGTATGCATTATTACCGCTAGAAAGATTGTGTAGGAGTTACTTAAATTCTTTACTAGATATGGACTATCTAGATTCATAGAATAAACATTGTTTTGTTTTAAAAATACTTTAGATCTCTGTTGCATCACACCTGGAAAGTGGGCCCTTGTGCACCCCATAACCAAAATCTATTCAAAGTTGTGGGTCAGGTGAACTCTATGATATACTTTGGTGTTCTATGAACCCTGGCCCATAACACATGTGATTTGCAAACTGCTTTTCAAATTCCACCAACATCAACTCGGTCATCGTTTCTGCCATGAACAGTGACGCCTCACCCAGCGACCCAGCCTCCGCCATCTTTCCAGTTGCCGAGTTGACCATTTCATTCAATGGTGAACCTTCACTCGCCCTCTTCTTCACGGCGGCTTTCTTTTAGTTTTTGGACATCCCCCTCCTTCCTTACGTCTTCCTGCACTTATTTGTTGAAAAATTGCCCTGGGAGCCGGCATTAAAATCTAAAAAATCAAGCCTCAAACAGGAGCCACCCAATGTGCGACTTCCTGCTACATGCCGCCACCGGAAGTCTGAGGTTGAAGGTTAACAGAATGAACTGAAGCGTGGACAGCCAGCAGCTCACAGTGTTAATGTGCATTCAGGTGAAGCACTCCTGTTTCCCTAGTTACACATTAAAGTTAGTATAAAAACAATTATGTTGGTTCTTTCAGCAGTTACAGAGGTCAGTTTAAAGACCATTGGTTAGACCATGACAGAGCTTAAAAAAATAGCCTGTGCTTGTGCAAAATTTCCAAAAAGTAAGTGCATTTCAAATCTGAGATGGCCATTATTCATTTAAGGCTGGCAACAGGGCCATCTAAAAAAGGCCTCGACAAACTTAAGAGATTGCTCAAACAACATGCAAATTGGGCTTCAGCTTTAATTCTTGTCAATTTTTAATTTCGGTTCCTGACTCTGCTGTAAAACAGGCACAGCGATGTTGGATTTATGCCTTTTTGTGTAAGACCAATCAATAAAATTACGTCTATTTTCTGAGGGGGATTTACTTTCCTCATTATGAACATGTTATCTTCCAGAAAGCCAATGGGTGAAGGATATAACTGGAGCCAATCTTCACATACACTCTCTGAGCATTTATTTACATAGTTACAGATGCAAGCAAGCACTTCCTCACCCAACAACCACAGTTTCAGCCAATGTCTATTTATACTCTTTTAATTGAATAAGTGATCAATATATTAAGCCCAAAGGAGAGGGGGTGGCAGCCTTTGGTGGGGCATATGTCTATTTATAGGGACACAAATAAATCCCCAGTTAATACCTTCCACGTGAATACAATTAAACACAGCTAGTATTCAATTAATATGAACAAATCAACAGAACTATTGGACATACATCATTGTGAATTTGATAAAACAGGTTGAGAAGAACAACATTGTTAGAATTCTTCTGTGATATGCTGCAAAACATAAATACAAAAATTGAAAACATCCTTTTTATGTCTCCTAAAATATGTAATATGCTAAAATATATATTTCCTTACAGAGAAAATCTGTACTTGCATCAATAAATTCATTGCTAATGTAAAGTATGGTACATATCTAAAACCTAAACACAAAGCATTTTCTTTTGAAATACATTGATGCTCAAATTGGGAACTTCTATCCTCTCAGTCAAGTAAGGTGAGTAATGGGGAAAGGTGTAAAGTTTGCATTAAATACATATACAAAGTCATCAATAAACCTGAACTGTTGACCATTTTTATTTCTCAACAGCTAAGACTGCTCTGAGTCTTGCTGTCATTAAATTGAGTAAACATGCCCAAAAAGAAACATAATGACAGATATAGCTGCCTAACTGTTACCAGATGTTCACATCTCACGATAACATGAATCCAATGCAATTAGGCCTATATTTGGAAATGTATTTATTAAGGTAAAGGCAACATAAAGGTTAGATTCTTTTTCTCCTTCTACATTTCCATTCACCTGCCCGGAATTGGTTAACTCATTTACTGTTGCTGCTTGCCATTTGTTGCCTTGTGTTGAGATAAATACATAAGCATAGAGTGTGGTCTCTGCTGGTAAGTTTAAGGAACGATCAAAATATTTAGGAATTATTTCCTATCCACAGTGATAGAAAAATAACTTCAGGGTACAGCAGATGTGCAAAACTGAGGCTTTGAATTTAATACTATACAAGAAGAATGTTTGTGAACCTTTCATTTTTGGTGGATGTTGTAAACTGTTGTGTGTACTTGGGTAAGGCCCATGAACAGTTTCTGGGTGTTTTACAGTTTAACAGTATGTGTTTATTAACTACTTGTAACTTGGTGCATATGTATTTAAAAAAAATAAATTTAGCATGGCCAATCCACTTAACTTGCACATCTTTTGGGATGTGGGGGTGAGATCCACGCAGACACAGGGAGAATGTGTAAACTCCACACGGACAGTGATCCATGCCGGGGTTGAACCCGAGTCCTCAACGCCATGTGGCAGCAGTGCGTATATATATTGTATAAAGTCTAAGTTAGGAGCTGTCTACATACTTGCCTCTGCGCACGTCTCTGTCCAGTAAAGACTGCCCTCTAAACTCGTGTCACGTGTTCCCTTCCATCAAACTGTAGACAATATTATCCCTAGTTCCACGTTGACCCTTTCTATGCTAGATCCTTATACTACACCTCCCCCCAGATCTTTAGTCAACATATTTACAATACACTCCTGTTTATCCAACATTTTTACATGACTACATCTGCCACTTCTCTCCAGCTATTCAAGCGACTGGACGCTTTAGAATTCTTCCAGACTTTGTCTTTACAACAGTTGGAGGAGTGGATTCTGTTGAAATGAGTAAGCCTTGTTGAGTAGGAAGTTATTTTGAATGTGGTAATTCTTTGGAGTGGAACCATCCTTCGCAGCTCCCACCTGGTGTTATCAATGGTCATTTCACTTATCCCATTCCTTATGTGAAGGATGAACTCTCAGTTCATCTATAGTGCTCTTTCTGATTGCCTTCCTACTTGCAGTTCTGGAAGATGTTTTTTCCTGTTGTTTGGATGTTACTTATCAATGGGTTCACCTTGTAGTTTAGCTTTCTGTGGAATAACATGCTAATTGGTTTGCTTCCTTATCTCACTGAAGTGCGCTGCGCTCATTTGATGGCTTCTTCTCTGTTCCAACATTATCAGGCTAAAGGTTGTACTGATGGAGGTTGCAGTGTCTGTGTCATGGTGTCTTGAGGACCTTTTCAACAGATATTGGAGCCGGAAGTTGAGGCCCTTCCTGTCGCTGGTTCATCTCTTGCTAATCATCCACATGAGGTGCTGTGGTAACCAACTGAGTGGTTTTTTGGTCTGACCAACGAAGAGCTTCTGGCAAGTGGAAAGAAAATGGACAAACCAGTTCTTCAAAGAGTGAAGACAATTCAGGGCTGAAGTCCCAGTCGGTGTCTTCTCTGTTTGGGACTCTCTGGAATTTGGAATTCTGCATAATTAACTGCAGAGTTGTTTTGAAGTCTTCAGTTTTAAGAAGCTTCAGGGCAACACCGGCACCTCTGCTCAGAAGAGAAAATAGATCATAGATCATAGATTTTACAGTGCAGAAGGAAACCATTCGGCCCATTGAGTCTCCACCAGCTCTTGGAAAGAGCACCCTACCCAACTCCACACCTCCACCCTCCCCCATAACCCAGTAACCCCACCCAACACTAAGGGCAATTTTGGACACTAAGGGCAATTTAACATAGCCAATCCACCTAACCTGCACATCTTTGGACTGTGGGAAGAAACCGCAGCACCCGGAGGAAACCCACGCACACACGGGGAGAATGTGCAGACTCCGCACAGACAGTGACTCTAGTTGGGAATTGAAGCTGGGACCCTGGAGCTGTGAAGCAATTTTACTACTCAAAATGATTGGTTATTAATGATGTACATGCACAGATGTGTTTGTTGTCATACCATAATGGTTCTAGAATTATGCCCATAACCAGAAGTTGGGTTCCTCTGGGCCCTTAATGTGGCATGTTTATCGTTCGTAGCCAATGTGTCTCAGCCATTGTTCCTTGTCTGAGCTGGCTTTTTAGTCCAATTTAAAGCGTGAGATGACCATTAGCTGAGATATCCTCATTCCAGAACCAAAATCCCTGGGGCTGAATTCTCCATCGTCGGGATTCTCCATTATCTGGCAGCCCAGTGGTTTCCTGATAGTGCGGGACTGCCCCACAATGACCAGCTGGAGAAATGGAAAAGCCCGACAGCGTACCGCACGAGAAATCTGGTGCGGCGGGATGGAGAAACCCACCCCTGATGTTTGACCTCTTCTAAGAAACCTGGTTGTGATTCCCCTTGCTGTGATACCTCAACTCCATGAAATGCTTTGGGTTTGTCTGTGCATCTGGTTGTTGTAGCTGTGTATATCTTTCCAAAATGTCCTCTACAGTTGCAATTAAAACATTGCTGAGACTGCTGAACATTGATCATACCAATGGGTTCATTTGGTTCCACAGTGCTGGCTTGATCACCCACTCTCTAGTAATTGCATTGAGTGTTGCCCCCCTTGACCTCGACTATCCCTGCTCCTTTCTTATTTTACTAGCTGGACAGTAGGGGTTGCTCTGTACCCTGGCTTGCTGAGGTAGATATGTGGTGGAAAAGAATTTTGGATTGCCTGACAACCTAAATGACCTTTTCTAGGATTAAATCTTCCTTCATAGAATCCATAGAATTCCTACAGTGCAGAAGGTTGGCTATTCGGCCCATGGAGTCTGCACTGTCCCTTGGAAAGAGCACCTCACTTAAGACCACTCCTCCACCCTATCCCCGTAACCCAGTAACCTTTGGACACTAAGGGCCAATTTAGCATGGCCAATCCACCTAACCTGCACTTCTTTGGACTGTGGGAAGAAACTGGAGCACCTGGAGGAAATCCACTCAGGCACGGGGAGAACGTGCAGACTCCATACAGACAGACACCCGGGGCCAGAATTGATCCCGGGTCTCTGGAGCTGTGAGGCAGCAGTGCTAACCACTGTGCCACCATACTGCCCACCGTTTGAAGCATGACTGGGAGTGCAATGTCTCCCCCCCGGCCCCCCCCCCCCCGCCAACAACAATTCTGCTTAGCTCTGATTTAAGGTCACCAAAGTCACAGCCTTCAGCCATTCTGTACAGATCATATTACTTCTCAAATTAAAATTGAGGCATAGTGGCACAGTGGTTAACCCTGCTGCTTCACAGCGCCAGGGACCTGGGTTCAATTCTGACCTTTGGAGACTGTGTTGAGTTTGTACATTCTCCTGTGTCTGCGTGGGTTTCCTCCGGATGCTCCAGTTTCCTCCCACAGCCCAAAGATGGGCAGCTTAGCTGGGTTGGCCATATTAAATTGTCCCTTAGTATCCAAAGGTGGGGTTAAGGGGTTTCAGGGGAGTAGGCGTAGCTTGTATGCTCTTTCAGAGGGTCGATGCAGACTCGATGGTTGAATGGCCTCCTTCTGCATTCTAGGGATTCTATGGTTCTAAAATATGTGTCAAATGATTTTAAAACTTCATTGAATTTTGCTGAGAATTCATTTATTCCTTGTTGGCTATTGGAGCTACAGAATAAATCAGTGTATTGACCTGTTCAGCTTCTAACTTTTTGTCTACACTTGAAGCAATCATGTATCTAAGGAATCTTTCTCTAATGTCCCCAATTTTGTGACTGTTCTTGGCTCTATATCCAAACTGATCCTATATGGTAGATTTTGATCCACGGTCATTTAAGATTTAAAATGCGGATAACTTTCAATGCTGTTAGGGAATCCAAGGTGGCACTTTGTACATGTCTTCTCAATGCTTGCCGATTTTGGTGGGCTTCACAGTCATGGTGTTCATAATTTCATTGTTTTAAATTTTCAGTAGCAACTCCCTAGATTGACCTTTTTTGAGTTTTGCCTGCAGTATGTCGGTATTGCGAGTTGTGAAACTTTCGATTCTTGGCTTTTGCTCAATTTTTTAAACCGCTGTTAATTTTTTTGTTATATTATTTCTTATTTCTCAATTGGAACCAGCTCAGCCACCACATGTTCAGATACTTTAAAACAGCAGTCCTGATTGCTGCCAACTTAAAAGCATCTTAAAACTCGTTCTGGCCAAGAACTTAAGATCTTTTTGCTCACCCCAGCTAGGTCTTTTGACTCTGCACCTTTTGGGTACTGATGCAAGAATTTTGTTGCTGCGAGGAGTTTTATTTCTGCCTTTGCTTCCTATCCTGCTTTGGATCTCCTTCTGCGCCTTTGCTTTTCATCAAATCAAAATGCTGCTCTTCTCAATCTTGCAGATTTTAAATTTATTTTCCAGCTTCTGTGAGTTCCTCCAATAGCTGCCACCATGTTGTAAGATGTAGTGTCTAGTTTGGTAGGTCTCATGAAGAGTTATGTATTGTTTATCGGTAAGTGTTTATTAATTACTTGTCACTATATACATATATATAATATGTAAGCGGCTGGATTCTCCGATTTTAAGACTAAGTGCCGACGTTGGCGTGGGAACAGTGGCATTTTACGCCTGTAAAAATGGCGCAAAAGCTGCACCGATCTTCCATCCGATGGGGGGTTAGCAGGCACGCAGCGTAAAGCCCCCGGCTTTAGCTGCGGATACGTTCAGAGAATTGTCGGGACCTTGGCTGCGCATGTGCACGGTGGCGGCCTACAGCGGCCGCGCCGTGCAACATTGCGCGGGCCACGCACGAACCCGACCTACCAAAAACTGCCCCCCCCCTGTGAACACCTCCCACCAGTGCCCCCAGCCCCCTTCCAAAACCCCCAAGCCATCAGGAATTCAGCCCATCGGAGGGGGGGGGGGCATAGGGGGAGTGCCCCAGGTGACATCCTGAGGCTGTCCCGACGGCATGCTGCGTAATCACTCCGTTTGAGGGGGCGCAGCATTGAAAAATCGCCGCCACTCCCGATTTCGGCATAAACGAGGATAATCTGGCTAATCGCCGAACGCGATTTTGCCGTCGGCAACTGGAGAATCCTGCCCAAGGTCTAAGCAGAGATTATCTCCATGCTTGCCTTTACACATGTCTCAGTCCTGTACAAAACTGTCTACTAGACTCAGGTCACGTGCTCCTTTACATCAAGTGGAAAGTGCTGTATCCTACGTTAACTCTTTCTATGCCAGACTCTTATACTACATTCTAACCTTCTTGCAGTGAACATTCTGCTTTTGATATCCACAGCATCTGAGCATCTGGTGATCAGTTTGTGCTGCTACATAATTCACCATCTTTGCTTTAATTTTGACCTTTTTTGTGCTGTTTAATAACATTGCTGGGAACCACCCGCTGAGCTGGCCCAGTGCAGCAAGGCAACACTATTTGTGCTTGCTGCTCTCCACTAATAAAACTTGCAGTTGTCACCAGGGTCAGGAAGCTGATTAGATGCTCAACCATTTTCCAACTGCAAAGGACAAAAAATTGAGGAATCTTAACCCAGGCTACTTTTGTGCACTTTGAAGAAACTAATGATTGAGTTGAGGCGAATGAGGAGGGTCATCGGACTGATCTCTTGGCCATTTGGATGTACTGTGGGGAGGCCTTTCTGTGTTTTCATATTTTACTTAGTCTACTTTGTATGTTTTGCAAAGTCCCTCTTCTCTCCGCTACTGCAAATCTTCGATATTTTCATTCAATTCCCATCTTTTCTGTCTTTCTTAACTTCCCAGCTGCCTCTCTTTCATTAGTCAGTTTCAAAACTGTTTCATTTCTTTACCTTTCGCATTTCTAGTCCTATCAAATACCGCAAAAAAGCTTTCTCCTTTTCCCTTTTCATTGACCCCTCTCTCTCTCTCTTTGTGCTGGGGTTGCAGCTGGTTATACTGGGGCAGTTCAAAGTCTTCCACTCAAGGCAGTATGTTTATTTATAGTTTTGAATTCCTGCAACAAAATGAGCATTGCAGTTTTGCTCTTCCTGTGACCCTTTTCTACCCCATTTAATCTGAACATGTGTTTGCAAGTCTTCCTTTACCCCCATTTCACAAAGATGAAATAAATCATTGGCACTTTCCCCAAAGCCCCATAAGTGTATGGCACCCTAGTTCTAGGGAATACATTGCAATATCTTTTCTCTGGTTGATTGATTGATTGGTGAAATTTCAACTGGTATCCAGGATTACAAATTGCCATTAACTTTGTTTCAAAAAAAGGATCGCAATTGATTTATTATTATGCTGTCTGACAGCAGTGGGGTAGACAGAGCTTTTGTAGTGGGGAAGGAGAATAAAATGTGTGCTAAATGGTGCGTGTACAAACTTGGAAGGAATTCGAAGTGCAGCTCAAACCATGGTGCAATATTCCACTGAGGACTCTGGCAATTTACATTGTGAGAAACAACAGAAACTAGTTTTATTTCTTCAAATTAAAAATAGGCCCAATCGTCCTTTCACTCAACAGTGTGCATACAAAAGCAGTCTCACTTCATACTCCAGAGAACTTCACATTTCATTCATTCTTATTTTTCATCAAAATAACGTCACCTTCCGAGACCAACTAAAAACCATAATTACCATTTAATTATAGCTTGTGGGTCACCTCCTGGGACTGGACATGAGGATTTTGTAAATGTAAAGTGAACTATTCGCAATCATAGAAAAGAAATACCACTGAAAACCTTTACCAAACTGTTAAATGCCTCCACCGACACTTAATTTTGTTCCAGTTACAAACACCGAAGGGCTCACGAGCAAATCCATGTGTAATTATTGTAGGAACAAAAGTAAACGTGGCCTAAAAACACACCGAGGTGCAACAAACAGCCTTGTTATTTTGACTTCTTAATGAAAAAATATTTCAGAATGAACCAACTTATTGTGTGTCTTCTCTTTCCAACACAACCAGAACTCAGAAGTCTTAGAGCAAAGCTTTTTTCTTAGACCAAATTATTCACATAATACAAATCAGGTTGATGAAAGATGATGGGCATGATTTAACGGCCACGCCGCACTCTCGCTCAAGCGCGATGTGGCCGTTAGATCGCAGGTGATGTCAAAATCAGGAACTGTGTTGGGCACAGAGGTTTGTGATCTAACCAGCCCGCTCCCACTGGTGAGAGCGGAACCCTTGGGGGGCAGGGGGCACCTTTGTGAAGGGAGCCCTGTGGCAGGGGGTTGGGCGCCCTGAGCTGGGCAGGGGTGGGTGTCTCGGTGCCCGGGGTCCACCATTCCATCCCCTGGATTGTGTGTACCCATAAGGGGGGCAACTCCAGCCCCTGCCTATCTGCCCCACCCATTACTCCCACTGACCGTAGAGGTCTCTAGCTGCACAGCTGAAGGCTATTGCTAATAGCGAATTGGCAATCATAGTAAAGTAAACACTTTTCACATTGCCAAGTGTATTTCCGTGGGTAGTGTGCCATGTGGCATGTGGGAGTTATTGCCAAGCATCCCAATCAGACCATGAGGCCTGGACACTTTGCCTGAACACAGGAGCCCCTCAAAACCACAGACGCAGCAGCCAACATCTGAACACCCAGGGGCTGGGCGTCAGCACTGGGACATCCCCTCATCCAGAGGGTGGGTGTGTGCAACGGCGAGGGAACTAGCGCCCGGTCCAGGTAAAGTTACCAATGGGTGTCTGAGGTACAGGGTCTGGGGTCCGCTGTCCTGGGGCCCCTGCTGCGGCCATGGGTGCGAGGGCAGGGCTGGTTGGATGTCCCCCCCGAGGGATGGCAGGAGATGTGAGGTGTGGAGAGGGGAGCCATGGGGGGCTGGAGTGTCCCAGGCGGGAGTCAATGCTGGTTGTCAGTCTCTCACCCTCTCCTATTCCATACAGATATTCCACGGCATGGATGATTCCTTTGATCCTGCGAAAGCTGCCCTCGTTGTGTTGCTGGCAGGTCAGGCGGCCAGGTGCAGGAGAAGGCAGTGGCAGCAGCGGCGACAGAGGCTCGAGGCAGCATCCCCTGTACAGTGCCCTGCCTCATTAGCTGAGGACCCGACTGCCCATCAGGCCGGGGAGGGACCCAGAGGGTGAGACCAACGACTGCCCAGGGTGTACAGGAGTTGCTAGTCTTTCGAGCAGATGACGGACAGCATATGCCTCAGGAGGTTCCGCCTCAACAAGGGGACGGAGGACAGCATGGTGGCGCAGTAGGTTAGCCCTGTTGCCTCACAGCGCTGAGGTCCCAGGTTCGATCCCGGCTCTGGGTCACTGTCTGTGTGGAGTTTGCACATTCTCCCCGTGTCTGTGTGTGTTTCGCCCCCACAACCCAAAGATGTGCAGGCTAGGTGGATTGGTCACGCTAAATTGCCCCTTAATTGGAAAAAATGAATTGGGTACTCTAAATGTATTTTTAAAAATGAAAACAAGGGGACGGTGTGACACCTGTGCCATGTCCTTGCAGACTTGGAACCATGTGGAGGAGGTGGGCATCTGCTCCCAGTGGCCATCAAAGTCACCACAGCTCTGAACCTTTAAGCCTACTATCTATATGAACTTTGACCTGGACCAAGCCCAACAAAATGCCCAGGCATCAGGTCCAGGGGGTAATAGATGGCACGCATGCCACCTTGAGTGCACCAGGGCATCAGGGAGCACCCTTCTTCAACAAGAAGGGGTTCCACTGAATGTTCAATTTGTGTGTGGCCACCACCCCCAGATCATGCACATGTGTGCATGATTCGCAGGGGGTATGTATTACAGCTACATCCTGGGGCAGTTGGAGATCTCCGGCCTTTTCGAGGACCACCCCAAGATGTCCGGTTGGCTCTTGGGGGATAAGGGGTACCTGTTTAGGACCTGGCTAATGAAGCCTTTCCAGAGCCTTGTGACAGATGCAGAGTCCCGATACAACGAGGCCCATTCGGCCAACCAGTCTGTCATTGTGCAGTTCCAATGCCTCGACCGCTCTGGTGGCGCACTACTGTAAACCCCCAGAGGGTCGCCCGCTTTGTGGTCTGCTGTGCCCTCTACAACCTGGCACAGCAGCGGGGCGATGTGCTGGAGGAGGAGGAACATGCGGCCACTTCCAAGGAGGAGGATAAGGTGGCACCAGATCAGGAAGGGGTGGAGGACAACCCCAGTGAGGATCCACAGGACCAGCTAGGGGATGGGGGACAGGTGGCAGCGGCGAGGGTCCGTCATGCCCGTTTCTCATAGGACGCGGCTTTGACAGTCATCTTACCCCCTCCACCTCCTTCCCAGCTGTTCCCCCATCCCCGAACCGGCCCGCAATGGGAGGTTTTGTTGTTTATGGGATGAAAAGTTTTGATTTGAAAAGGGCGCACGCTGAGACTCGCAGGGGCTGTTACTGTTTGAAGAGAAGCGGCGGTTGGCAGCATGAGCGGGCGGCACGCGCTGGCGCTCGCAAGGACCGTTATTTTTAAAAATAACGCCAGTTAAGAGCAGTGGAGAAAGGTAACCGGAGAGGAAGGCAGCCAACGACCGGAGCACAAGAAGAAAAGCTAACGGCGTGCAGAGGCTGGGCGAACGGCTCTGCAAAGTAAACAAGGTGCCAGCGGCTACAAAGAACAATGTCATAAAGAAATAAATAAAGGGCAGGAGGAAGAAAGAAGAAAAAGCTGTGAGGCTCGCTTTTAAAAACCAAGCAGCCCAGAAAATACATCGGAAGACCCAAGATTAAAAGAATAATGATTGACAAGGAAGACTTGATGGTCTTACTACTGGCCCAAAACATCCAATGAAAAGATCTTATATATCCTTTTTTTAAAAAAATATATTTTTAATCTTTTAATTTTCAAAATAAACTTACGTTAAGTTGATAATCTGAAAGAATAGTTATTAGAAAGTTTACTTATTCTACTTAAAAAGCCTGACCCGTGAATAGAGCAATTGAGTGATAGGTAAATTCCTGTACCAGCCTCCCCGGACAGGCGCCGGAATGTGGCGACTAGGGGCTTTTCACAGTAACTTCATTGAAGCCTACTCTGTGACAATAAGTGATTTTCATTTCATTTCAAATGAAATCTTCTCGGAAGATATGGGTTATACCAGTGATTAACTTGCAAAATTAGTTTGACCCGAAGAGCACCCACCTAAGTCTGTCTAGGAGTCAGGGACACAAGGGAATCCCTGTTCACCACTTAGAATTTCTTGACCCTTTTTGGTTTAGGGGGAGATTTCTTGGTGATCTTAACTTCAGAGACAGGGGTGAGTATCTGTCTGAGAGAGAGCTGTGAGTGATTGTGTGTGTGATAGAGAGATGAGTGTGTGTGTGTGTGTGTGTGAGAGAGAGCTGAGTGTGTGTGAGAGAGGGGCGAGTATCTGTGTGAGAGAGTGAGGGGTGAGTGAGTGTGTGTGTGTGATAGAGAGGTGTGTGTGTATGAGAGAGATGTGTTTGTGTGTGTGAGAGAGAGAGAGATGAGTTTGTGTGTGTGTGAGAGAGAGCGGTGAGTGCGTGAGAGAGAGAGGTGAGTGTGTGAGAGAGGTGAGTGTGTGTGTGAGAGAGAGAGAGGGGTGAATGTGTGTTTGTGTGTGTGAGAGAGGTGAGTGTGTGTGAGAGAGAGAGAGAGGGGTGAGTGTGTGTGAGAGAGGTGAGTGTGTGTGTGTGAGAGAGAGGGGCGAATGTGTGTTTGTGTGTGTGAGAGAGGTAGGTGTGTGCATGTGAGAGAGGGGTGAGTGTGAGAGAGAGGGGTGAGTGTGTGTGTGAAAGGGTGAGTACGCATGTTTAATGTCTTTAATGTTAATTCAGCTCTCTAGCAGCCCTCCCAGTTTTAAATCAATTTGTGAGCAAAAGATCAGAATCAGTCCTCCCATTAAAAATGACAAAAAGGATATAATTGAGGCATTTTTTGAACTTTTTAATGATAATAACTTCATACATATAAGACATACAAAAACAATTTTATTGGATTTTTCTATTTTTGTACCATTGTCAATAATCATAATTGTTTTTGTGCTTTAATTCTTCAATGTAGTAAGAATATTTCGTAGGGATTCCATTGTACTCTTGGGAGGTTAAAAGGGTTCCATGGTTGGAAATGTTTAGGAAACTCTGCTCGCATACACTTGCAGTGTCGGTATCTGAGCTATTGATTGCAGGCATGAAATCAAATAACACTGTGACTTCACCAGCACTCTCTTCGTCCACTGCCCAGCCAAGTTGCATTTATTGGGTATCTGAAATGAAAAAGGCACGAGGGTCATAAGTTCATAAGATATAGGAGCAGAATTAGGCCACTTGGCCAATCAAGTCTGTTCTGCCATCCGATCATGGCTGATCTCATTCTGGCCTTAACTCCACCGTCCTGCCCGCTCTCCATAACCCTTCAACCCATTACCAATTAAAAATCTGTCTGCAATAGTGAATTTTGCAGATTCACAAACCTTTGAGAGAAGTAATTTCTCCTCAACTCTGTTTTAAATTTGCTACCTCTTATCCTAAGATTATGACCTCTCGTTCTAGAATGCCCCATCAGAGGGAGCATCTGTTCCAGTTGTACTTTATCTCGAGTGAGAGCACCATGGGGTGTGTGCATTAATGTGTGATCGAGGGGAAAAGTGGACACTGAGGCGAGGGGGGGGGCGTTGCCAGTGATACATCTGCTGTGTAGGTGGGGGGGTGAATGCCGGCAATGAATGTTGGGTGGGGAGGGGGGAAATGCCCATGAGGATTGCTGTGGGGGGGCCGGGAGAACCCCCGATACCTCCACACTGGGTGCAGTAATGATCCGAGAGCCTTTGAAAGTTAGTGCCTTGATCTATGCGGAGCCAGTTTCCAGCTCTGAGGCCAGATTGTTGGCAGATACGACCAAAGTATTATTTTTTCTCTAAGAGGCTTAATATCTGGAGAGAAAATTGGGCTGTGCAACTGGAGAGTTACAGCCTGACACTTTGCCAAATTCCGGAAGGTGCTGCATTTGAAACTACAGCTACTGCTAGAACCATTTGATGCCACGTCACGATTCCCCTTGCACTGCCACTACCTAATTTCAATGTATCAATGCCTCCCCTACTGCGGTCCATCAAAGCTCCCCATACAAGAAAGGCAACTGCTACTCAGCCCAAATCCATCAGGAAGACTATACACCTACTGCCTGCCCACCACTTTAATCAACCATAAATCTGAATGCTCGTGTTTCTCATTCACTGCAGAGTATGCTTGTCATGCTAATGCATTAGAAATAAATTCCTGCTGCTTGCTGTTGGGAAGTTCGATCTGTCTTCAATCCAACTCCAACCTTAATTCCCTCCTGTCATCCCGCCATCACAAAACTGACATTGCACACTCTGCACTATTAAATACATCCAACGCTTCATCTCTCACAGCAAGAAGCAGCGCATGATTCAGGCCATCATCTTTCTGGAATGACCTAGTCTGATTAACCAACATGGGAGTGACACCCTCTAAACAGAGTCACTGATTTAAAGTTGTTCCAGACCTACTCTGCTTCATACCTAAACCAATATAATTAAAAGTCCCACAAGTCTGCCTCCCAATTCTAAATCCGACTCTAATCTTATTAATAACATATTTCTCAAATTCCGCAGTGCCACCCATAAGAAATCATCAACATGCATCACAATGATGCCTGAAAGTTTTATTTTATGGTACTAATAAAACAAAGTGGGATCTGCTTTTAATTGAACACAATCTATTTCAGCAAAACTAATCTCACCAAAAGTACACCAAGGCATTTGTTTAGATTCAATAGTTTTCTTTCTGCATCTTCTGCCTCTTTGGTAGCTTCAGAAACACTTCCCCTCTCTTCATAAGTGCAGTTTTTACATTGATTGGCCTAAACCTCCATGAATCATAGAATCACAGAATTTACAGTGTAGAAGAAGGCCATTCAGCCCATCAAGTCTGCATCAGGCCTTGGAAAGAGCACCCTACCTAAGCCCAGACCATCCTATCCCTGTGACCGAGTAACCCCACCAAATATTTTTGGACACTGAGGGCAATTTAGCATGGCCAATCCACCTAACCTGAATATAGCTGAAGCAATTTTTAAGTTTACTTTTCAAGTTGTGAGAGAGCCCACTCTAATATTTGCATTACCCAATCACTGTTCAAAATCCTTTGTATGTAAAATTGTTCTGGCTTCATAAGGCCCATCCACAATGACTTTCTCAGTGAAATTGCACCTACATGACGAAGTTGGTTGACCCTTATCAGATTCATCAGAATAAAGTTCAAACCCTCCCCAACTATTCACCTCACTTTTCTTTAGCTCTCTTATTGGTTTCTTCTCAAGTTTATTGACAGTCACCAACTGTTCTGATCATGGGGACCTCTACTTCTATTACGTGACTGTTCTTTTACTTACGTCAGGGTGCCCATGTGCCAGGTTGGCACTGCCAGAGATAGGGCCCGGGGGTGGAGTGGGGGGGGGGGGGGGGGGGGGGGGGGGGGGGGGAGCTTGTCAGGGAGAGTGAGGGACGGTGACGGGGTGTTCCCAGGGGTCTCCCCAAGTTTAAGGGAGGGGGGAATGGATGGTGAGGCAGCGTTAAAAGAGCATGGGGAGACCTGAAAGGCGGCGGGGGAATGACAACAAAGATCAGGGTTGCTGGACAAAATGGGGCCCTGATCTAAGCTCACCAGCAGGAAATCCCTCTAATTGCAGCTTCGGTGGGGAGACACCCCCGGGGCCAAATAAAGGGGCAACGTCCCATTGGATAACAGGATGTGTCTCGGCTCTGCAGTCATCGAGAAATACCCCGCTAAATGCGGCATTCAGTGGACTTTAATCTGCTGAATCGTGCCTCCCGCTTCTCTGACTCTAAGATTCAACACGTGGCCTCTGAGTTGAACAGAAAAAAAATTAAATCAATAATTCATTTCCTCAACCATCAGATACTTCCTGTCCATAAAATCCTTAACCAGCCAATGGCGGTTAATTTAAGCATGTTGTTACTCAAAACGTTACATCGCTGATTTAGTCAAGTTCACAAACCTTCAAGCGTGGGAACTCCCCTTTGCCTCTGAGAAGACCAGCAACACCATCTTGAAATCCGGAGATGAGTTATTTGGCACTGAATTCTCAGCTTCTGACCTGATCGAGAAGCAGGCTACATTGAAAAAGAAGCTTTTTAAAAAATGGCGGCCAGAGTTTGAAGATTACCTTCCAGGCGGTTCCCAGGCTCAAATATCCAGTCATTGGTCCAAACTACTTCTCTTGAAGGTTCCCTGCAGAGTCAATGGGTGGGTTTTGACTAAATGGGAACAACGTTGCACTGGCGAGAAACACAACCCTATAAAATGGCACCCGGGTTAGATGGGGGCCTTTAACACATAGCCCCATTTTGTGCACTGAGGAGCTATATTTGCCAGAACCCCTCAGTGGAGCGAGAGATTGGGATGCCATTTTTAATCTATGGAGGTCTCAAAGCAATTCCCGACACCCCCCCCCCCCCCCAAGCCCCAACACACATGCAGAGCACCCCCACCTGATCACCACCGCAGAAAAAATGCCAGCTTGGCACCTTGGCAGTGTCCCTGCCAGCCTGCAGAGCCACATGGGCACTGTCATGATATGCACTCATGTACATAATGAGATATAGACAGGCAGTGACAGACACCCAGTAGAGCCAATCAACACACAGGACAGAACACAACCAATCACCAGGCAGAACACTAGAGGGTGGTCTCCCACTATAAAACACACGAGGCATCAACACTCTGCCTCATTCCACTGGTGACAACTGTAGTGACAGTCAGGGTGTATATATCAGTTTGCACCTTCTACACGTGGCTCAGTGCTAGTCTGGTCTAGTTTCTTATAGTAAGCATGCTTAGATAAGAAGAGTGTCAAACCCCCAGCGAACTGTGTGCACTGCTTAACAAGTTCAATAAAGCGTATTGAACTAACATCACAGTTTGCAATCTACTTTCAAGTACAAATGCATCCAGTTGCAGTCCGTGTTAGCCCAGGGCGAATAACATGATATGGTACCAGTAGTCTACTATCTCTAAGTGGTTTACCTCGAATGATTCCGTGATGACCAGCAAGTGCCTTCCAGCGGCATGGAGAAGATCCAGGCCCCTCCACAGCTACAGATCCCCGGCAATCACGGCGCCAACTGGCGGGTCGTCAAGCAAAGGTTCCTTCTCTACATTGAGGCCTCAGGCCTTGAGGATGCGTCCAATGCCAGAAAAATCGCGCTACTCCTATCAACTGCGGGGGACCAAACCATCCAGATTTTCAACTCGTTTAATTTTGCCGACGGCCAGGACAAGACCAAATTCAAGACCATTTTGGAGAAGTTCGACAGTCACTGTGAAGTTGAAACAAACGAGAGCTTTGAGCGCTATATCTTCCAGCAACACCTTCAGGGTAAGGATGAACCTTTCCAATCCTTTCCAACTCATCTCCGTATATTAGCGCAGTCCTGAAATTATGGTGACACTGCTCATTCCATCATCAGGGATCAGATCGTGTTTGGGGTGCATGGGCATGCGAGAAATCGGTACTCCCGTCTCAAATCAACAGAATACGAAAATATTGCCTCCCACGAGGCAGAGAGTGTACAGGCCATCGCCCGGTGCAGCGCCTCAGTATCGATGAAAGTGGCCATTTCGCACGCTTTTCCCAGGGCACCACGCATGTGCAACACGAACGGGAGAACGAAGCAGCCGAAAACCAAACTGCGCAGGTGCGAACGTCGGCTGACCGCACTGTGCATGTGCGATGATGTACGGAGCGTAACGACATCAAGTCATGACGTGATCGAACTTTGGCACTACCCCACTTAAAGCGGCAATGCCCTGCAAAACTTCAGGAAGTTCGACTTCAGGAAGCAAAGTACTGTACACACCCCTGTTGGCATCAACGGGGCCGAGGTGGAGATGGTTAGCAGTTTCAAATTCCTAGGGGTGCACATCACCAAAAATTTGTCCTGGTCCACTCACGTCAACGCTATCACCAAGAAAGCACAACAGCGCCTATACTTCCTCAGGAAACTATGAAAATTCGGCATGTCCACATTAACCTTTACCAACTTTTACAGATGCACTATAGAAAGCATCCTATCGGGCTGCATCACAGCCTGGTATGGCAACTGCTCGGCTCAGGACCGCAAGGAATTTCAGAGAGTCGTGAATACCGTCCAGTCCATCACACGAACCTGCCTCCCATCCATTGATTCCATCTACACCTCCCGCTGCCGGGGGAAAGCAGGCAGCATAATCAAGAATCCCTCCCACCCAGCTTACTCACTTTTCCAACTTCTTCCATCGGGCAGGAGATACAGAAGTCTGAGAACACGCACGAACAGACTCAAAAACAGCTTCTTCCCCACTGTCACCAGACTCCTAAATGACCCTCTTATTGACTGACCTCATTAACACTACACCCTGTATGCTTCAACCGATGCCAATGCTTATGTAGTTACATTGTATATCTTGTGTTGCCCTATTATGTATTCTCATGTATTTTATTGAATTTTGTTTAATTCCCTTTTCTTCCATGTACTGAATGATCTGTTGAGCTGCTTGCAGAAAAATACATTTCACTGTACCTCGGTACACGTGACAATAAACAAATCCAATCCAATCCAATCCAAAAGGCAGGCGATGCTTAAATTGCGGGAAGCCTGGACATTATGCAGCCTTGTGCAGGTCTGCACTACCAGTCAAGGGCCAGCGATCCCAATTTCAATGCAAGCACGTTCGATGTGTATGGCAAGGTTTACTGGATTCTGATCCTGGTAACACTACGGATCCAGAGGATAACGATCCAGAGGATGACTACCTGGAGTCTCCCTATCGTGTGGGCATCATCACTACACTTGAGTATGCCTCCTCAAATTCAGCAAGACACCTATCTATCCTCAATGTGGATTCCGCGGATGAATGGCGTGCTGTCATACACGTAAATCAATGCAGCATCCAGTTCAAGCTGGACACTGGTGCTTCTGCCAATCTCATCTCTCAAGCTGATTTTGACCACGTTAAAAAGCAACCCAAAATTCTTCAGCCAGCCTGCCAGCTTCTCGATTATAATGGCAATGCCATAACTGCACTCGGATCTTGTCATCTATTCATCTCCAACAAGACCATCAATGTCACACTGCAATTCAAAATCGTCAAGCCTAATAAGGCATCCCTGCTTGGTGCCCATGCATGCAAGCTACTCAACCTCGTACAGTGAGTCCATGCCATGTCTTCTTCCAATGTGGATCTTCAGGCTGACATTGATGACATCCTTGATGTGTTTGATGGAATGAGTACTCTGCCATACTGCTACAAGATCGTACTCAGGCCTGCTGCCACGCCGGTAATCCATGCACCACGCCGGGTGCCGGCTCCTCTGAAGGAATGTTTAAAGGCACAGCTACAGGGGCTCCAAGATCAGGGCATCATCTCCAAAGTGACGGAACCGACTGACTGGGTCAGCTCGATGGTCTATGTGAAGAAGCCCTCAGGAGAGTTGCGGATATGCATAGATCCCAAAGATCTTAACCAGAACATAATGCGGGAAAACTACCCGATCCCGAAGCTGGAGGAACTGACCAGTGAGATGGCACACACCAAATTCATCACGAAGCTAGATGCATCGCGTGGTTTCCGGCAGATACAACTGGACGAGTCCAGCAGGAAGCTCTGCACATTCAACCCACCATTTGGCAGGTACTGTTATAACCGTATGCCGTTCGGCATTGTCTCAGCCTCTGAAATCGTCCACAGGACCATGGAGCAGATGATGGAGGGCATTGAGGCTGTGCATGTCTACGTAGATGATGTAATCATATGGTCCAAGACCCCCGAGGAACACATATCTCGTCTCAACCAAGTCTTTCGACGTGTCCATGTAAACGGCCTCAAGCTGAACAAGGCCAAGTGCTCCTTTGGCATGTCAACCATCAAGTTCTTGGGCGACCAAATATCCCAGCAGGGTGTGCAACCAGATTCGGACAAGGTCAAGGCCATTAATGCCATGAAGACCCCGGAAGACAAAAAGGCAGTACTACGCTTCCTTGGAATGGTGAACTTCTTGGGAAAATTCATTCCCAACATGGCCTCACACACCACAGCTCTCAGGCATCTGGTGAAGAAGTCCACTGCATTCCAGTGACTACCCACACAACAAGCAGAGTGGCTCGAGCTCAAAACAAAGCTCACCACTGCTCCGGTACTCGCGTTTTTTGACCCGGACAGGGAAACAAAAATCTCCACGGACGCAAGCCAGGATGGCATTGGTGCGGTGCTGCTCCAGAGGGATGACTCCTCATCCTGGGCTCCAGTTGCTGATGCATCAAGGTCCATGACTCCTACTGAACAGAGGTATGCCCAGATAGAAAAAGAGTGACTGGGCCTCCTAACCAGCATTGTAAAGTTCCATGACTACGTCTACGGTCTACCAACATTCACAGTGGAGACTGACCACAGACCCTTGGTCCATATTATTCATAAGGACTTGAATAACTTGACGCCCAGGCTTCAGCGCATTCTCCTTTGAATCTGAAGGTACCGTTTTGAGTTAGTATACACACCAGGCAAGGAGCTGATAATTGCAGATGCCCTGTCCCACCCCATCACCTCGCCCTGTGAACAGGTTGACTTCATCCGTCAGATTGAGGCACAGGTGCCGCTGTGTGCCAGTAACCCCGCGGCCTCAAATGAAAGAGTGATCAGCATTCATGAAGAGACTGCCAAGGACCCTCTTCTGCAGCGTGTAATGCACCACCTTGCAAATGGCTGGCAAAAAGTGCAATGCCCTCAGTTCTTTAATGTGAAGGACGACCTGACAGTCTTCGAGGGAATCCTCCTCAAGCTAGATCATGTCGATATTCCTCACAGCCTGCAAAGCTTAGTGCTCAAACAAATCCACGAGGGACACCTAGGTGTTGAAAAGTATAGGCGCAGGGACTGGCAGGCTGTCTATTGGCCTGGAATCAGTCAGGAAATATCCAACATGATCCTCAATTGTGTGACCTGCCAGCGTTTCCAGCCTGCTCAAACAAAAGAAACACTCCAGCAACAGGAGATCGTGACCTCTCCATGGTCCAAGGTGGGAATCAACCTTTTTCACGTCAATGGGCGCGACTATGTGCTCATCATAGATTACTTCTCAAATTTCCCGGAAGTTGTGAAGCTGTCAGACCTCACATCAAGGACAATCATCAAGGCCTGCAAGGAGACATTTGCCAGGCATGGTATTCCACTCACTGTTATGAGTGACAGTGGTCCCTGCTTCCTCAGTCAAGAGTGGTCCAATTTTGCCAAGTCGTACCAATTCAACCACATTACCTCAAGCCCACACTAACCGTAGTCCAACGGGAAGGTTGAGAAAGGGGTCCATATAGTGAAGCAACTGCTCTGCAAGGCTGCGAACTCTGCTTATGACTTCAACCTTGCGCTGTTGGCGTACAGGGCATCCCTCTGTCCACCGGTATGTCTCCGGCTCAACTCCTCATGAATAGAGACCTGCGAACGGCTGTTCCAGTCATACACTTACCAGACCTGGATCACCTCCAAGTGCTGCAAAAGGTGCAGCAACTCAGGAACCAGCAAAAGCTGATGTATGATGCTCATGCTACCGATTTGCCTGTGCTATCTCCGGGAGATGCTGTTCGGATCAAGCTACCTGATGGAGGCTGGTCAGCTCCAGCTGTTGTTGTTCGACAGGCTGCTCCCAGATCGTTTGTAGTTCATATGGTTGATGGATCCATTGTCAGGCGCAACAGTTGCACTGCACAAAGTTGCCTGCCCAACACCAGATCCTACTTTTCCATATGTTGTTATGCCTCGTCCGGACACCTCTCACCACGAAGCCACCAATTTGGCAGCAATCCCGCCTGTCAAGGCGCCGTCGTTCCCACCTCCACCTCTCAGGTGGTTGACAAGGATTAGACACGAGCCCCAAAGATTGAACTTATAGATATTTATCAAATTGTGTTCTGTATCTGCACGCTAGACACCTCTTATGTATATATTCATCCACTCGCCATTTAATGTAAATAGTTATAAATACAGTCGCATATGCTCCAAGCAACCAACATTTTTTTTAATAAAGGAGAGTGTCATGATATGCACTCATGCACATAATGAGATACAGACAGGCAGTTACAGACACCCAATACAGCCAATCAACACACAGGAGAGAACACAACGAATCACCAGGCAGAACACTGGCGGGTGGGCTCCCATTATAAAACACACGAGGCATCAACACTCTGCCAACTGTAGTGACAGTCAGGGTGTATATATCAGTTAGTACCTTCTACATGTGGATCAGAGCTAGTCTGGTCTAGTTAGTTAAAGTAAGCACGCTTAGATTAGTAGAGTGTCAAACCCACAGTGAACTGTGTGCACTGCAATAAGTTCAATAAAGCGTATTGAACTAACATCACAGTTTGGAGACTACTTACAAGTTGCAGTCCGTGTTACCCCAGGGTGAATAACACGACCGGCACCTCGACAGTTCCAGATTGGTACCCAGGTGGCAGTGTCAGGGTACAACCCTGCCCAAAGTGCATGCACCTGGGACCTCTATAGGAGACCCCCGAAGGTGCCATTCTGTCTGGTCTCCATTTGTTTGGACAAGTGCTAAACAGCACTCACCCAAAGTCTCCAAGGCAAAGGGGATAGATCCCAATGCCTCAGGTACCGCGGGAAACTGCACATTAAAGTGAGACTAGCTGACTTGCTTTAATGTGCAGATTTGCCAAAATGTGATCCCGCCACAATGGGCGCGATTTACATCACAACATCTCACTAGATTGCATTAGATCTCACGAGATGTTCCAGCTTCTATCAGCCACGCTTTTTCGAGCGTAGCATGGCTGTTCGATCGTGGCCAATATTTTTTTTAAATAACAGCTGGGGAACCATTTTGAACAGAGAAAAAAATCTATCCTGTACAGACATTCTTAAAAGGATAGAAAATTTTAACTACCAGACCCATTTTGGCTAAGACAAGAGCGAAACCAGACCCAAGATTGGGAGTCTTGGAGAAGAAAACGTTTGGATTACTGGAGCGCATCAAGTCTTAGCAACACATCAGAGGTCAAGATTGATACATTTTTAAACTTGTTTGGTGAGCTTGTTGAAAAAATAGTCCTAATTCACCACATTTATGAGCCTAGTGGGCAAGGTCAAGGCAGATCTGTGAGGTAGGATACGAACCTATCATTGGCAGGCCACGTACAGTCAGTAAACATGAATGCTTTACCATGGTTTTTGTTTTTATTCCAGTGTTTACCGGTCTTCTTGCCGAAAGTGTTTTTTGTGGGGGTGGACCAGTTGATTTTTTCATTTGTCTGGGCAGGTAAGGCTGCAAGGTTTCAAAAGGCAGTGCTTCAGCGGGGGCGACAATAAGGGGGTTTGGCTCTGCCAAACCTGCTGTATAATAATTGGGCGGCAAATGACGAGAAGATGTGGGTCTGGGGCAGGGAGCTGGAGGCAATGTGGGTGAGGATGGAGGCAGACTCTTACGGGGTCGAGATTGCGGGTGCTGGCAACGGAGCCGCTTCCATTTGTCCCGGGGAAATATTTGTATCGACCAGCGGTGGTGCCCACACTGAAGATATGGAGGCCATTTCGGCAACATTTTAAGTTGGGCAGGGTCGAGGCTGATGCTGATCCGAGAGAATTATTTGTTTGAGCCAGCGAGATGAGATGCTAGGTTTCGGGGATGGTACGAGCAGGGGTGATGGACTTTCGCAGTTTGCAAGCTTCGAGGAGTTGATAGAGAAGTTAGGGATTCATGGGGGGAGGCTTTAGGTCTTTGTAGGTGCGGGATTTTGCAAGGATGGTTTCCCGATGTTTCCAGTGACACTGCCCTCCTCGTTGTTGGGGAGGGTGCCTTCAGTAATGGGGTTGGAGGGGGGGTCATGTCGTCGATTTATGGGAGGATTCCAGAGGAGGATATGATGTCGTTGAAGGGGGTTAAGGCTAAGTGGGAGGAGGAACTGGGATTGACGATGGAGGAGGGATTGTGATGTGAGATGTTGCGGAGGGTGAATGCCTCAACTTCATATGCAAGATTGGGGTTAATATAGTTAAAAGCGGTGCAAAGGGCGCACCTGACGAGTTCAAGGATGAGCTGATTGTTCGAGGGGTAGAGGATACATGCAAGCAACGTGGGAGAGGCCCAGCCAATCATGTACATTTGTTCTGGTCCTACCGAAGTTGGAGACATTTTGGAGGTCTTTTTTGAGCATCATGTCGGCGATCTTGCATTTGAAAGAGGAGGTCAGTCCCCTGGGGGCCATGTTTGAGGGTATCGGACCTGCCGTAGCTGCAGACGGGGATGGGAGCAGATGTTTTACCCTTTGCCTCACTGATTGCTCGCAAGTGGGTCCTGTTGGGGTGGAGGTCAGCTTCTCCACCCTGTGCCTCAGTGTGGCTGAGGGTCCTGATGGAGTTTCTGTATCTTGAGAATGTGAAGTTGAATACTACTTCAGAAAAAGTCACATTTGGAACTATCAAGAATGATAAAGCCATATATTGATACGCTGAGTGAGAAAACAACAGCTGAACAAGAAAATAATTAGCTCAAAAGCAGCTAATTGAGCTTTAAGATCAGACTAAAAAGCAGTAGTAATGATCCCAGATGCTATTAATACTGGAAGGACAGAACCCAGAGTGAAACCTGAATTGATAGATCCAAACTTTCTGGAAGAAAGTTACTGAACAAATTCACAAGGGCTGATGAACTTTTAACATAAAGTATAAAATATTTATTAAAACAAGAAAATGAACTATGTTACACGAGACAAAAAGGCTTTAAAGATCTCAAAACAAACACAAGAAGACAATTCAAATTCACACTATTCCTTTATCCAAGCAATATCTATCCTGACATATGGACCAGCGAAGAGTTACCACGAGCTTGACACGTGGGACAAGCACAGTTGCAAACGCTTTTTCTCCAGTTAATTTCTGAGCATTCACTTGATACTTCTCACCCAGCTGTATCTCTCCCAGAGACGCCTGAAAACCACATTCTAATCTCACTGTTTCTTCAACTGCACAGCAAATTAATGCGCTTCCTAAACTCAGTCTTCCAGTAACACCTTTGTAAACTGCTTATTTTTCTGATCCTATAGCTGATTATTGTGTTAACGACTGTCCCGGTAGCCTTGCAGATTTTTCTTCTCGGAGGACTTAAACATTTCTGTTCCTGCACTCCCTATATCTACTCCTGTCTTTTTCTGTGCTTGCTTTTCTGGATTACTGTTGTTAGGCAATGGTAAAGTTTTTCTATTTTTCCCACTGAACTTTCGACCCCCATTAACTCATACCTTTAACTTCAGGGGTTGTAATACACATGAAAATGTTTTGCACACAAACAAACCCAAAGACCAGACATTTTAGTGAAAAGTATATCCAGATACCAAGGTTCATAAACAAAACTTAAATGAAACTGAAACCATTTTTATCTTTCTTAACACAAAATTTATATATAAATTCAATTTAAAATTAAACATTGTTCATAACACAGTCCATTACCCTTCAGCAATATGATGGAATAAAGAATACCTTGAGAAACAAAATGACAGATCAGCAGAACAAAATCAATGAGACTCTTAAATTACAAAAAAAATGCAAGATAAAGTATTTGAGCTTTGCAACAAAAAGGAAAACCTGTTGAAGGACATTCACATGCTACAAGGATCCTTCAGGTCCAAGTTGCCCCTTGCGAAAATTACGAAGTGAAACAAAATTAATTTAAGAAAGAACTGACGACCCAGTTTTCAGAAAATACAGAGGAATGTTAATTGTTCTGGGAGGAAGTTGAAAGGTACAAGAATAAAAGTGCGGCAATGAAGGAATCAGTTACACATTTGGAAGGAACCTTGGGAAAAGATTACATTCCCCAAAGTAGTATACAAAGAGCTGAAAATCAAGAACATAGAATGACAAATGAAGGCAGAAGTTCCCACTAAAGGATGTGAGGTCTTTCAAAACCAATTGGAAAAAGCACAAGCTTAGAATGCGAGTTGGAAATGAAGCACAGAGGAACTATATTCTGCCAAGGAAAAAAACAATCAGGAGAGGGAATACAACATGGAGCAGCAAACAAATCTTTGATGCACTTCATCCATAACCAGCTGTGCTCTCTCCTGAGCAGTGATGCCTGCATAGCTCTGGATCTCCTCCAAATAGTGGAAGATGTAAAGGCAGCCAAAATTGCACAGTACTGAATGCTCAAGCAATAAAGAGTATCCAGACTTGGATTTCACCTGAAATCTCTCTTCTCTCTCTGAGGAGCAGGTTTGTTCATTATCATTCCAGGTCTGAAAAGTCCCCAATGATCAGACCAACCTACTGCCCATGAGATTATCCCAGCACCTCCAGTAGAAATAGTACCAGAGAATGATCAGCATTCAGAGAAGCCTCTACCTCCAACTACACTTATAGTACAGCTGCTCGACACATTAACCACTGTTCACACACTGCAACTTCCAGCCAGCATTTATATCCACAAAGGATACTGTAACTGGATAGCTATCAACCATCGACAACAAAAACAGAGGTGAGCATTTCACTCAACCTTCTTCTCTGCTCAGGATTGCTCTTCCTCAGCCTCAGAGAGTTTCCAGACAACCCACACAGAAAAAGAAATAGAAAAAAAGCAGTGCTAAGGAAACAAGTACCATCTTCGTCTCTCCCACCCACAAGAAATAATCAATAGGAACAGCAACGGTGTATTGACGTAACAGCCGAAACAACCAGGCGTGTTTCAACATAAAACAATACATGAAAAGAATGAAAGGATACCCAAGTGCCAGTCCAACCTTCAAGCCAACAACAAGAATCAGAGCCGACCAATCTCCTGACAGAACAGCGAACGGGGTGTGGAAGGGTTATAAAGCCACCAGAATCTCTAACTTCAAGAACTTAAAGTGGAGAATTGGGGTTGAGAGAATGTTGTTCATGGCAATACTGGACAAACAATAATATGGGAATAGCATTAAGGTTGGAACAATAATGTAAATGCATAAGACTTATAATCATAGAATCCATAGAATCCCTACAGTGCAAAAGGAGGCCATTTGCTCCATTGAGCCTGCACCGACCTTCCGAAAGAGCACCATACTTAGACCCACTCCCCCACCCTATCCTCACAATCCCACCTAAATTTTGGACACTAAGGGGCAACTTAGCAATAGCCAATCCACCTAACCTGCATACCTTTGGACAATGCAAAACTGGAAGTAAACAAATGTAGCCTTATATCCATGGGATAAAAACGTGGGAGAAGTGGAGTGGGGGGTGGGGAGGTGTATTATAAGGATCTGGCATATGCAGGGTCAACGTGGGACTGACTGTACCGCCACACAGTGATGTGAGAAAGCACATGACTAGACCTAGGGTCAGTTTGATCTTGGTCAGTGACATGATAAGACTTAGGATGGAGATAGCTCTCTACCTTTACTGTATAGTTGTATGTGGTTAAAAGTAGTTAATAAAAACTTTCTGTTCACATACAGAAGACTGCAAAGACTTCTTTAACAGGCACGTTCTGTAACTAACACCATCCCAACATTCCCCACTCCTGACGTTATGATGGAGAAAAGGTCGTGTTGACGCAGCTGAAGATGGTTGGGCCTAGGACAATAAACTAATGAACACCTGCAGTGAAGTACTGGATCTGGACGGATTTACTTCCAACAACCACAACGATCTTCCTTTGTGCTAGGTATGACTCCAGCCAGTGAAGAATTTTCCACTCATTCCCAATGACTTCGATTTTGTAAGAGCTCCTAAATGCCACATTCAGTCAAACATTGTCTTGATATCAAGGGCAGTAACTCTCACCTCACCTCTTAAGGTTAGCCATTTTGTCTATGTATGGACCAAGGCTGTAATGAGCTCAGAGGCCTGATGGCCCTGGCAGAATCCAAACTGAACATCAGTGAGCAGGTTAATGCTGTATGAATGCTGCCTGATAGCACCATCAATGACACATTTCATCGCTTTACTGATGATCGAAAGTAGACTGATGGGGCAATAATTGGCCAGGCTGCTTTTTATACACGGGATATACCTGTAGGTGCCAGGTAGATGCCAGTGTTGTAGATGTACTGGAACAGCTTGGCTAGGGGTGCAGTTAGTTCTGGAGCGCGAGTCAGAAAGTTTTTCGGGCCCAACACCTTTGCAGTATCCAGTGCCTTCAGCTGTTTCTTAATATCAGGTGAAGTAAATTGAATTGGCTGAAGATTGGCATCTGTAAAGGTTTCTTTAGGTACGTAAAGAGAAAAGGATTACTCAAAAACTATTGTAGGTCCCTTACAATCAGAAACAGGAAATTCATAACAGGGAACAAAGAAATGGCTGAGGAACTAAATTTGTACTTTGCTTCTGTCTTCTCAAAGGAAGACATGAATAATGTATTGGAAATTCTGAGAAATGCAAGTTTTGGTGAGGAGCTGAAGGAAATTATTATTATTGGAGTAATGATTTTGGGGAAATTAATGGGAAAAATTCTTTGTACTCTGTAATGATTCATTGAAGGGTAACTAATATAACCCCACTATTCAGAAAGGGATGTAGGGAGAAAACAGAGAACTATAGACCAGTGAGCCTAACATCAGTAGTAGGGAAATCGATAGTTTCCATTATCAAGGATTTCATAGCACAATATTTGGGAATCAGACAAAGTCAGCTTGGATTTACGAAAGGGAAATTATACTTGACAAATCTACTAGAATTCTTTGAAGATGTAACTAGTAAAGTTGACCAGGGATAACTGGTAGATGTGGTTTTTTAGACTTTCAGAAGGCTTTCGACAAGATCTCACATAGCAGATTACTATGTGAAGTTAAAGCACATTCGATTGCAGGTAGTGTCTTGAAATGGATAGAAAGGGCAGCACGGTAGCACAAGTGGATAGCACTGTGGCTTCACAGTGCCAGGGTCCCAGGTTTGATTCCTCGCTGGTTCACTGTATGTGTGGAGTCTGCACGTTCTCCCCGTGTCTGCGTGGGTTTCCTCCGAGTCCTCCGGTTTCCACCCACAGTCCAAAGACGTGCAAGTTAGGTGGATTGGTCATGATAAATTGTCCTTAGTGACCAAAAATGTTAGGATAGGTTGTTGGGTTACGGGAATCGGGTGGAAGTGAGGGTTTAAGTGGGTCGGTGCAGACTCGATGGGCTGAGTGGCCTCCTTCTGCACTGTATGTTCCATGTTAATATGTTCAAAGCTGGTTAGCAGACAGGAACCTCTTCATTCACCTGAGGAATGAGCAGTGCTCCAAAAGCTAGTGTTTGAACCAAACCTGTTGGACTTTAACCTGGTGTTGTAAGACTTCTTACTGTGCTCACCCCAGTCCAACGCCGGCATCTCCACATCATTTCTCTCCATAGTCCTTGATCCTTATAGCCACAAGGGCCACGTACAGTTCCCTCTTGAATATATCCAACAAACTAGATCCAACAGCTTTTTGTGGTGGAGAATTCCACAAGTTCACAACTCTCTGAGAGAAGATGTTCTTCCTCATCTCAGTCCTGAATGGCTTACCCCTTATTCATAGGACGTTGGTGCCTACTCATTCGTGCTGCCCGGTGTAGGTCAATAACTTTCTTCCGGCACTGGAGACCAGTCCTCCTGGTCACACTGCCCGAGCTGACTTCAGCCCCCACTTCGTCCCATACAGCATTGGCTGCCTTGTGGACCCCCCTGGACCCTCGGGGGAATAGGACATCCCTCGTGGCCTCTACCGCATCCAGGCGCCTCCCCGAATCTTGGGGCTGGTCTACTCAGCGCATTATTGCGAGTTAGCTGGGGTTGGCTGAGCAAGTGCAGCTGAAGTGCTGCTCGTCATTGTTACTGGGGTTCTGGTGAGTGCAGTCCCGGCAAATCAGCTGGCGAACCAGCATTCTGGGCGAAAAGCCCGTGAGGCCTCGTTAAGTGGACCAATTAACATTGAATAGCATTGCCGGCTTCGCTGGGCTGAGCACCGAGAAACCCGCAGCAATGCCCGCTGCTAGCACACTTAGAATTATTTCTGGAGAATCGCGCCGAAGGGGCAAACTCGCATGGCCAATCCACCTAAACTGCACATCTTTGGACTGTGGGAGGCAACCAAAGGAAATAGCCAAAGGTGCTTTTTCTCTTATTCTGTCTGACTTTAGTCCTTCCATTGTACTGACCCCTCCACCTGGTATTTGGACTATTTTGAAATGTGGTAACCATAGAATCTTTTATCCTTTGCATTACTGTGGAATGTTTCCTTTGTTCCATGAAGGCTGAGAGAAATGATTGCTTCTCCAGGGTTTTTTAAAACCCACAGGTATATCTGTTCAGCCATGATGTCCTTCTCCAAGAATAAATCACCAATTAGGACCATTTGCCTGTCCATATGAGACACTGTGGCAATTAGATGGCAGAATCGACTCAAGGATCCTCAGATTGAATTGCTTCAATCTTTTATACAATCTGATAAAGTCCATGATATATTCCTCCATGGAATGATCAGTTGTTTTCCAAAATCTATCAAATTCTGACCATGCCTCATTGGCATTTAAAAGATCATCTTTCTTGTGAATATTGTTCATGGACTCTAATCGAAGATCCAAGTGTCTAGAACTATCTAAGAAGTGGGCATCCAGCTCACTTCAGTTCTGATTTTACTTCTTGTTGGAAATGAAAATGCCAAGGCCGTAGCTTGTTTTCTCTTTGGTCGGGATGTAACACATGTCCACACACCCATGTGGTTCAGACTCCCAGAACATCAGAAGGTAATCACATTCTGGCGACTTATTCTTGCGTTCTGCCATTTTCTACACTGGCCACTAGGATTTTTGTTTCTTCTGAAAAATGTCTTTACTAGTTTAACCTTCACCGTTACACATCTATCTTTTGCTATCATGTTCTATTCCAGAAGTCAGATGCTGATAAACTAGAGCCAACCTTTGAACACCTTTATAGGATTTTATTCCTCTAGATTTATGTTACATCTTAGATCTTAAGCAAACCCCCACAGTTTCAGTTTGTTTCTATTTATAGGGGCAGAAGTGAATCTGTAGCTCATACCCAGTTCTTGCATACAATTATTATAAAATTAACAACGGCTTCTCTTCGCATCACTTGACCACCACTTCTTGTGCCCAAAATGTTATGCTTGGCCCCATCCTAACTTCATGTTGTTCCTTGATAAGGCAGTTTCCCTTTGCAGACTGATGGAATCCTGCATCACTGCTCCACAACTTTCATCAACCACAGAACCAATTCTCTGGATCAGACTGTTTGGTCAACCTCAATTTATAGATAAGTCATGACTTGTTCCAGCAAAATATTAGGAAGTCTGAAATTCCTGGTCTTAAATTTACTCAAGATTTCTGCTGGATTCCACCCTTAAGGGAAACTGGTTAAAAGGCTACATCCCAGTGATGCTGATTTCTTGCGTACTCCCGGAGTTCCAGATTGGCTTTTTATACAAACAAACTTTGCTTTCCCTACTCCACAAAGTGTTTTTCTTGATTTTCTTCATCTGCAGCAATTTTTCACTGGCACACAGGGATGGAGGGGGGAGGGGGGGGGGGGGGGGGGGGGGAGTAGAAATGGTGGGGGGGGGGGGGGGGGGGGGGTGAGGGCGGGAAAGGAAACCTATATCTTCTGCAAATGATCAACCTTGAATCTGAGCGATAATTCCTCTTGGGCTCTACGGCCCCTGTGTGTTGAATTTCTTAAGCTACGAGTGGTGTCTCTGGGAACAATTTTGAAGTCAAGGCTTTGGCTTTCAATGGAAATTTGTGAGGTATTTCACAGACAAAATTGTATTCTTAAATTTGATAATGGGTTGTAAGTATTGAGGTATCACTGACTTGTGATTTTATACCATTGCACACCTGATAATGGACCAGTGGCATTGGATGCATGAGTACAGCCTCTCTGCTTGAAATAAAACACCAGTATTGTTTCATATTAATTTTAGCTGAATATTAGCACTGCTACCTCACGGTGCCGAGGACCCGGGTTCGATCCCGGCCCCGGGTCACTGTCCGTGTGGAGTTTGCGCATTCTCCCTGTGTCTGTGTGGGTCTCACCCCCACAGTTCAAAGATGTGCAGGGTAGGTGGATTGGCCGTGCTAAATTACCCCTTAATTGGGAAAAAAAGAATTGGGTACTCTAAATTTATAAAAATAAAAATAAAACTTTTGCCGAATAAAGTTATTGAACTCTTCCCTGACATATTTTCAAATGATTTTTAAAATCAACTGAGCACGAACAGCTAGAATCTAAAGGAAATGATTTTAGCCATTCATCTGAATAAATGGTGCTGATAAATTTCTTAAACTGGGTCATTTGTACATTCTCATAAAATCTCTATTCAGATTATTATCACAGCCCTCAATAAAAATAACAAGTCACAAGTCCAGGTTTATGAGGGAGGCTGCAGTGGCCTCCAAGTGAAAACGTGAATTAGGAAATAAAATACACAAAATATAAGTTAACATATAAACTTAATTATGTTACCATGAAATGTATTTAGGAAAAAGAAAAACGGCATTCAAAGTTTCGCTTGCTGAGAATAAAACTTGCAAAAAAATTCTGGGGCAAATGATGCCATGAGAATCATTACAGGTCAGAACTTTAGAATTCCTATTGCAGTGCCACCTAGTTGCAAGATAGGTAATAGCTGACAGAGTGTCATGGATAAGTGTTGAAGTTATAGCATTGATCCCCGAGTCTGCGTCGGTCTCATCCCCAAAACCACAGATATGCAGGTTAGGTGGATTGGCCACATTAAATTGCCCCTTAATTGGAAAAAAATTGGATACTCTAAATTTATTTTTTTTAAATTGAAATTACAACATTGAAATTTCTAAGAAAATGCTTGAATAACAAACTTCAAAATATTGTAGGATGCACTGAAGAATTTTAATGTAATGTGTACATATGAAGATTTAAATTGGTTGCAGTAATCCATTTCTTCTGCCACAAAGACATTGGCCAAGATTTAGCTGCGGGCGTAAATCCCATAATGGCTGCTAAATCTCACAAAAGGCTGCAAACGGGATTTGCGGCAGCGAGATTTCAGTTTGGGATCTTCCTCGCTCCCCTCCGATGGCACGGTCAGGTTGACATGCAGGAAAGGCACGATTTACATATATTAGCAATCATTATAATATCATTAGAGGGCTTGGTGCTGCTATTCAGTTCTCAAAGTATCTTCCCAACCAGCTGGTGTGATGTAACATTGGCATGAATCACAAATGGTTTTCAAAAACGAAAAACAGTCATGATGACCATGCTGAGGTCACACAATTCTGTACAGCCCCCAGGTGGTGAAGGACATCCCCAGACAGTGCTGTGAACAGGTTGGCAGTGTAAAATTGGCAATGCCAGGGCAGTGTTAGGGTGACAATTCCAGGGTGACAGTGCCAGGGCTGCAGTTCCAGGGTGCAGTGCAGGAACAGGCCCTCTGGGGAGTTCCAGTGGGGGCTTCCCCTTATGTGTGGTGGGGGGATTGTGATAATGGTTTGGGGAGGGGGGAGGCAATGCCATTTGGGGGTGGATGTGCCAATGCTTGCGTGGAAGGGTTACCGTGAAGCTTGTGGTGGGGGGGGAGACCCCAATACATGTGGGATGGGGTGCCCAGAGGCTTGTGGGGTGGGAGAGACCCGAATGTTTGTGGGGGGTTCATCCCGATGATTAGCATTAGGGGTGGAGGGGCCGCGATGCCTTTTGGGAGGAAGCCCAAATGCTTGTGGGGTGGGGATGCCCCCATGCTTGTGCGAGAAGGTCCACTCTGGTGATAATGGGGGTTGGGGGCCTGATGCCTTTGGAGATGGGCATGATGCTTGTGGAAGAGGGTGTCCTCCTTGCCCATAGGGGTGATGGGGTGGAGTTACTTTTTTGGGCAGGTTGGGGCACCAATTATAGATGGCGCCTTTGGGGGTGGACATGCTATTGCTCTTGGCGGGGGATGGGGGAGTACATTATTGTCTTTGGGGCGGTAGAGTGCCCCAATGCTTTTATGGGGTGGTGCCACGATGCCTGTGGGTTGGGGATCGCCCCAATGCTTTGGGGGGCATCTTGATTCTTGTGAGGGTAGGACATGCTCCGATGCTTGTGGGGTGCCCCGGTGTCTTTGGGGGTGCACCTCAATGCCTTTGGGGAAGTGGGTGCCCCGATGCTTGTGACAGGTGTTACCCTGTTGCTGGGGGGGTGGGGGGGGGGGGGGGGAGGGATACCCCGATGCCTTTGGGATAAGGTGCCCAATTTATTTGGTGGTGCGGTGGCCTGATGTTTGTGTAGTGTCTCTAGTGATCTGCACATCTGCATGTATACAAGGGGTTAGAATTAGAACAGTACAGCACAGAACAGGCCCTTCGGCCCTCGATGTTGTGCCGAGCAATGATCACCCTACTCAAGCCCACGTATCCACCCCATACCAGTAACCCAACAACCCCCATTAACCTTATATTATGTAGGACACTAAGGGCAATTTAGCCTGGCCAATCCGCCTAACCCGCACATCTTTGGACTGTGGGAGGAAACCAGAGCACCCGGAGGAAACCCACGCACACACGGGGAGGACGTGCAGACTCCGCACAGACAGTGACCCAGCCTGGAATCAAACCTGGGACCCTGGAGCTGTGAAGCATTGATGCTAACCACCATGCTACCGTGCTGCAACTACAACTAAGTAATCACTAGAGGGAGAACTTGATAGACATCAAATAGACAGATGGGTTCCAGGATTTCACTCTTCACAGGTACGGCAGCTTGTGACCAGATACAGAGAGACAGCTCAGATGTGACATCTAGTATAAGCTCTGGAGAGAGAACAAACTTACACAATAAAGCATTTACTTCAACTGGAAGACTACGAGCTTTACTCGGACATAAGAAATAATATATGGTACCAGGAGTGGGGTACCAAGGTATCAAAGAGGAATCACATCAACCACTAATGACTGATGTCACCAGAATCAATGTAACATCAGATTATTCTCACAATCCTCAAGTCAAAACACTCAATGAAATATCAGATACCACAAAGGACACTGATACCAATAACTTTGAGAATGACTCAAATTATCCACACGGAACAGTAATTGAGCACAACAAGAACAACAACAAAAACAACAAGAAGCACAACAAAGACAACAACAGAAACAACAAGCATGACAAAAACAACAAGAACACCAACAAAAACAACAAGAAGCATAACAAAGACAACAACAGAAACAACAAGCACGACAAAAACAACAACAAGAACAACAACAAAAACAACAAAGACAGAAATGGCAGAAACAACAACAATGAAACAATGACCTGTACAACATGGTACAACTCTGCACATGAAGGACAATGTAACAGCACAGTCCAAAACAATGGCATGAGTACAAACATAACATGGCGCAACAATGAATCTCACAAATTCATATCTGCTCCACAACAAACAAGCAACCAGTTTTCAAGGCAGATGACATACATAATCAATACTGCAAGCACATGAAAAATTCCAGGTCATCAAGGCAAATGACATACAGAATCAATACCGCTAGCAAAGGAAAAAGTCCAAGTCAGACAACAAAGATGGCATACAGCATCGATACAGCAAGTACAGGAAAAAGTCCAGGTCAGACAACAAAAGTGATTAGACCATTCGAACACCTCATGATGACTTGTTGGTTACAAAAACACAAGAACACTGACGACGTTCACAATGAATTACAATATCAACTTCACCACCTCAACAACAGAAGAAGAAATAAACTCAACCAACTAAATTTATAAAATTTAGACTCAAAAAAATTTGTTATATAATGATTGGACCCATAAATATTAATTGGCTTTGTATAATTCTGAATATCATCACAACTTGTACATATCATCATTTATCTACCTGTTTTGTACAATTTTCCTGAACACCATATGGAAAATATGTAAAAAGAAAAAAGGAGGGATGTAGTGATCTGCACATCTGCATGTATACAAGGGGTTAATGTAAATACAGTACAACTAAGTAATAATATATTGTCAACCCGATGCTTGACTGGGGTGGGGGTGGGATCACCCCGATGCTTATGGGGGATCCTTCATGTCCTGGGGAGGAATAGGGTAGGATTAATTTGTCGCGCAGATCGGGGTGTCCTTTAAGGATGACTCCCTGCCCTTAGTGCAGTCTTCCTTGCTGGCTCCATAAGGCCCTGCCCCACCAAGGGACGGCGCAAATTATGCTCCCAAATTCTCTGTGCTCAGATTGCCAGAGAATCTAGAGGGAAACCATGACTGTGCAGATGGAGAACTACACATCGGTTTTCAGTTTGAAATTAACACGGACAAATTTTTGGGAAGATTCCACCTATTGTAACTTTGTTGCTAAAATGTTTGTCTGTGTTTTGTTAATGAAGATTCAAATATTTCAGAGTTCATCTGGCCGACCACTCATCTTCCACCCTTCATCAGTTTATGCTCAACCCAAACGCTACTGCCTATTTCCTAACCTCACTGCCCACCCACTAACCTTATTCTGACTGACCTACAATCCTTCCTAATCCACCTCGCTTTCAAAAGTTTCATCATCACATTTGAATACATCCAAAGCTTTATTATTCTGTATCTCTGTAAACTGATCAGCTCTCCAATCCTCTAACAACTTTGCACTGCTCCAACATTGGCATATTATTATTGTTAGTCAGGCCTTCTGCTGACTTGATCGTAACTCTGGAAAACACAGCGGGGGTGGATGGGGGTTGGGGGGGGGAGGAGTGGAAATTTGAATTTGAACCTGTTACGTTATGAGAGGCAAACTACTGAGGTCCCAGGTTCGATCCCGGCTCTGGGTCACTGTCCGTGTGGAGTTTGCACATTCTCCCCCTGTCTGCCTGGGTTTTGCCCCCACAACCCAAAGATGTGCAGAGTAGGTGGATTGGCCGCACTAAATTGCCCCTTAATTGGAAAAAATAATTGGGTAATCTAAATTTATTTTTTTTTTAAATGAGAGGCAAACCATTTTACTTACCTTTTAAAAGTCTTCCAACCTCTATTTCATGATTCTTACCTTCACAGCTGAACCAAAATCCAACAGATGCCAAACTTATAGCCAACCGCTGAAAATTAAAAACTTACCGCAGACAGGCTCTTAATGACCACACAATGCTGTCAATTAGATCCTTAGTAGAGAAAATGGCGGATGGCGGAAAAGGGGTAGGCTATCTGGCCATGCCACTCGGCTGCCATCTTGTCTGCCATCTTACTTCTATTTCTGCCTGATCGGGGACGGGAAAAATCTGGCATAATCTTCAAAAAATCTTTGAGCCATTTTCTTTTTTTTAAATTAAAGTGCCCAATTCTATTTTTCCAATTAAGGGGGCAATTTAGAGTGGCCAATCCAGCTACCCGGCACATCTTTGGGTTGTGGGGGTGAGCTCCACACAGACACAGGGAGAATGTGCTTGAGCCATTTTCAAACCTCTTGTGACTTCCTCGGAACTCTTTAGTTTGGCACATAGTTTTATAGCTCTCCAGTATTTAACATTGTGTTTGCAAATAGAATTGCCCTGGTACCCACAAGAACTACTGCAAAAACGATAGCATAAAGGAAGTTAATAGTTAGTTGCAAAGTTCATTACGTGCACGTTCTCCCCAAAAACACTAAGTAGTCATCTTTAATTTTTAAAAATAAATTCTATGTATTAAAAATTTCGAAATTCAGGATTGAACTCAAGATTGCAATCTAGTTGGATGTAAGTGATCATTTGGTTAAATTTCATTTATGTCATTTCGGGCCTTGCCACTCTCATTAATGCCCTATCTTAAACGTGAACAGCTGCACTTGTGTTTAGTGGCATGAAGATCCTCTCATCAGCGCTATTTAAAGGGATCATCAACGACTTGCAGGTTAGTTAATGTTTACTTTCCACTTGCTCTGTTTGCGTGTGTGGAAGTGCTCTGTTTTGAAGTGTTTTTTAAAGTTGTCCAAGTCTGCAGGGAGTGGTGCTACACATGGGGAAGGCATTAGCTGTGACTGCAAGGACTCCAGCCAAACCACTTACTCCCAGTAATGGGTGCCATAGTACCAGTCAGAATGTCAAGCTGCTCATAGATGGTGGGGGAAGCAGGGGAGAGAGTAGTCAGCGGGTGATCTTTTGGGGCCTTCTGGGAGCATTTTTCCTTCCACAACCTAAATCAGGAGCGATGTGTGCCTAATCTGAGATTGATGAAGAGATGTTTCTCCAAACTCTGCCATCTCGTTGATCCAGATCTGCAGTTTCGGAGCAGAGCAATAACGTCGCTGCTAGTAGCTGCAAAGGTGACTGTGGATCCAAATTTCTCTGTGTCAAGATGCTTCCAAGTTAGTACAGACGACATATCTCTCAGCCACTAATTCATTATTTATTGCTGCTTCACACAGGTGGCAGACATTCCTTTTGCCAAGAGAGGGGATTTAATTGTATTTTTTGAACAGAGAGAAGCAAACAGGTTGTCCAGGTGTCTTTGACAAGATAGTAGGCTTTTCCATGGCGCAGAGTGCCATTGACTGCACAAACATGACTTTGTTTGCAACCCATCTCAATCCTGAGCTGTACCACAAAGGCAAAGGTTACAACCAACTAAACATGCAATTGGCATGTAACCACGGTCAGCATATCATGCTGATGAATGCCTGTTATGACAGCACGGTGGCGCAGTGGGTTAGCCCTGCTGCCTCACGGCGCCGAGGTCCCAGGTTCGATCCCGGCTCTGGGTCACTGTCCGTGTGGAGTTTACACATTCTCCCCGTGTTTGCGTGGGTTTCGCCCCCACAACCCAAAGATGTGCAGGCTAGGTGGATTGGCCATGCTAAATTGCCCCTTAATTGGAAAAAAAAAATGAATGCCTGTTATTTTGGCAGAGATCATGTTGGATTCATTCTGTACTAGTCTGCAGTTGTAGTCATCTTTTAGCCACCAAATCAAACCAGAGTGCAGAGCCGGGCAACAAGGACTATCTGCATTACACCTGATCCATGACTCCTCTTTGCAACAGAACCACATATGACTAGCAAACGTACAGTGAGAGCCATGCTGCGGCAAGAAACATAATTGAGCTCATCATGGGTACAGAAACATTGGCTACACTGCCCCAACTGCCTTGAAGAAGTCCTTCAGTATTCAACAAAGTGGGTTTCTCAATGTGTGATAGTCTGCTGCATCCTCCACAGGCTAATTCGTATGAAGGCACGGCTCCTACCACCACAGATTCAGCAACCATCTCAGGAGGCCAAGGAGGGTGAAGAGGAGAAAGGGAATAGAGAAAGGAAACAGTCGGTGCATCCATGTTTGGGACAGGCATTCCATGAGTGCTTAATTTGACTCCAGTTCCCATGAATACCATCCCAAATCCACATTGTACAACAATTCCATCCCTTACTTCCTTCTGTGCCTGACGATCACAGAGTCTTCTGTGCCACATTGCTTAAATAAACGGCATCACGGAACAACCACTCATGTCAACTTTATCCAAAGAACATATGATAGATAGAGGTACATAGAACAGTACAGCACAGAACAGGCCCTTCAGCCCTCGATGTTGTGCCGAGCAATGATCACCCTACTTAAACCCACGTAACCCGTATACCCGTAACCCAACAATCCCCCCTTACACTACGGGCAATTTAGCATGGCCAATCCACCTAACCTGCACATCTTTGGACTGTGGGAGGAAACCGGAGCACCCGGAGGAAACCCACGCACACACGGGGAGGACGTGCAGACTCCACACAGACAGTGACCCAGCCGGGAATCGAACCTGGGACCCTGGAGCTGTGAAGCATTGATGCTAACCACCATGCTATCGTGAGGCCCATGATATTCCTCAACCCAAATAAACTCAACTACTCATCCTTCTGTATTTCCTTTGTGCCTGGCTCTGGGATACCATTGCCTACATTAGTGTTCCTACTTAGTGCTACCCCAAGTGGTTGTTTCATAGGTCAGACTGCAGATAGCCTTGATGACCTCAAGTAACATTGGGCCTATTGAAGGCCTGACATCAGACTATACCATCTTGGCATCGGGGCGCTGCAGCCTGGGCTGGTTGGCAATAGCATGGGTACTGGCGGAGTGGCAGTGGTGGGAAAATGAATGCTGTCATCCTGAGGGAGGGCAGCGGGTTCATGCCCAATGGAGCCACTACCACTTTGCCTCAGTAACCTGAATAAAATTACTGGACTGCTGTGACACACTAAAAGCCCCTTTGATCACTGTAATTGCAGCCAGCCTCTCTGAGTTTGCATGGCAACAAGCTGAGATTTGATATCCACAGTCTGAGCTGCTACTGCCTCACTTAAGCATTGGATGGCTTCTGCTTGTGCTGCAGTATAACTGAGAAACTGGGCATCAAATTATGCATCATGGTTCTTCCCACCAGTGTTTTCATGGAATCAGTCACCACTTCCACATTGGAAAGGATGAGCTCCAAGTTCTGCATGAAGCCCTGTGCCAAGCTAGAGCTGTATCCTCCCTGCTCCTTCACAGTGGCATAAAGCTCTCTGGCATGCCAGCCAATGCACCAAGCATTTTTGTGTCCATTCCCAACAGCTTTTTTCTGTCTTTAAGTCTTCATCTGAATCCTTTGCAGCAGCACACTTATGTGATCTTATCCTGGCACATGAACTATCCTTCCCACTGCCCTGGCTGAAGGCCCCTCAGGCCCCTCATCCCCAGAGTCTCAGCGTGTGGAGACCGGCCTTGATGCTACCTTCTGAAATATGTGCAGTGATCCTGAGCTGGTAGCTGTGAGACTCAAATTGATTAGTAGTGTTTCATTATCATCAGTCTCTTCTTTCCCATGAATATCAGCTTTCAGCACCACTGCCTGACTAGCTGGCCTAGCTCTTGACTATCTTGGTTTCAATTTTGTTTACAAATCTCTCCATGACCTTGCCTTTCCCAACTTCTGTAATATCCTCCAGCCCTAAAACCATCTGAACTATCTGCGCTCCTATAATTCTAGCCTTTTCAGCATCCCCAAATGCAATGTTCCACCATTGATAACCATGCCCTCAGCTACCAAGGCCATAAGTTCTGGAATACTCACACAAAACGTCTCCATCTCTCTATCTCACTTTTTCCCTTCCTTTAAGATGATCCTTCAACCTACCTCCATGACCAAGAATTAGACATCTTCCTTTTATTGCCTCATGGGACTAAGTGTCTAAACTTATTGGTAATACTTCTATGGCACATTTTGGACAATTAATCACTTTAAAAGTGCTACATAAATATAAGTTGTTGTTATATCCAGAAGTATAGAAATCATAGAATTTACAGTGCAGAAGGAGGCCATTCGGCCCATCGAGTCTGCACCGGCCCTTACAAAGAGCACCCTACTCAAGTTCACATCTCTACCCTATCCCCATAAACCAGTAACCCCCACTTAACCTTTTTTTGAACACGAAGGGCAATTTATAGAATTTACAGTGCTGAAGGAGGCCATTCGGCCCATCGAGTCTGCACCGGCTCCTGGAAAGAGCACCCTACCCAAGGTTAACACCTCCACCCTATCCCCATAACCCAGTAACCCCACCCAACACTAAGGGCAATTTTGGACACTAAGGGCAATTTAGCATGGCCAATCCACCTAACCTACATATCTTTGGACTGTGGGAGGAAACCGGAGCACCCGGAGGAAACCCACGCACACACGGGGAGGATGTGCAGACTCTGCACAGACAGCATAAAGGCATAAGGGCTGGAAAAGCAACAGGCAGCATGAATCAGCAGATTGTAAATCAGAACAGATTGTGGGATGAGGGTGAAGTGGAATGTGGAAAGGTTGGTTAGGCAGGAACATACTGTCATCCTCAATGGCCTCAACTATGCTGCTGGCCACAGCTTCAGTGACGGCCACCTCAACAACTTTCAGAACCATCTCCTCCATGTAGGGTGGGCTCATGCTACCCTTCATGCCCCTGTCAGCTGCTGCTGTCTGGATTCTGGGTTGCCTTAGCCTGCAAGAGAGAGGGAAGTCTGCCAGTGAGTGTGGTGCAATGCATTTTGGTATGCCTTTCATAGTTCAATAACTGGCAACATGTACAAGCTGTGAGAATTGTGGGTAATGTTTGCATCAGTGCTAACGATGTTAGGGTGAGGTGAGGCAATGGATGAGTTATGAGTCACAGTTGATAGATTGTTGTTAGGTGAGTGAAGGGACTGTGGTGAATGGAGCAGTGCGTGAGTCGAATGGTGCATTTGGTAAGATATTACATTTGAAGGTGCCTTCGTATGAAATCGCTAAATCTTCCTGCATTTCATTCAGGTTCGTGAGGTTAGACGGCTGGCATTTACTATAATGGTTACCTGCTCCCACAGCCTTCCAAGAGTCTGCCTGGAGAATTTCGGAGTTGCTGAGGGAAGAGGGCATTTAGGCTTCTTTGCATGCTCCACACCGAGGCTTCTAGTGCTGCAATGGAGATCCTTGGACATCTCTTGCCTGTTGGGCAATTTTTGTTGGTGTGATGCTGGTTTCTAACTCCTCTTTCACCACTTTCTGTCCCTGCTGTAGCCAGAATACACTATACCTTTTAGAAGTAGAAGTGGGGCTGGTTTAGCTCACTGGGCTAAATTGCTGGCTTTTAAAGCAGACCAAGCAGGCCAGCAGCACGGTTCGATTCCCGTACCAGCCTCCCCGGACAGGTGCCAGAATGTGGCGACTAGGGGCTTTTCACAGTAACTTCATTGAAGCCTACTCGTGACAATAAGCAATTTTCATTTTCATTTCAAGTGCAGGCTGTCTTTACATATATTGCAGGCCAACTTTATGTGGTAGCCAAGTTGAACTTGGGATCCACATTGAGGCGTGCAGCCATTTAACAGCATACACAAGGCTGCATGTCACAAGCATTATAGTTAGTAGGCGGTACAAGGTTTACGTGCTGGTTGCATCACTTTAAGTGGGAGTTCGTTAATCCTATTTTGTGATTCTGGTCTCTGATTTTGCGGGCTATCCAATATAACCGTCATCAACTTTATTTCTATGGCTGATTGTGTGTCATGAGCTAGTTTATTTCAGTTAGTCATCATCCAGTCAGGCACAATCACTAATAATTAACCACAGATAATAATGACCCAAACCCTATTAGTTTTGGAAACATATATGTCTGAAACTGATTGGACCGAAGATTACCCATTTACGTGGAGATATTCGGATTCAGGATGCAGAAGAAATCCCTCAGCGCAGGAAACCACATAGAGAGTAATGAAGTGAATCATCGCAGACAACAGTAGCTGTTGTAAGGTATATTTAAATGTTCAGTGTGAGCGTTAGTGAAGCTGAATGGATGGTTGGTTTCCTTGTCATGCTCCCTGCTTGGCGAGCCCCCTACCTGGTTAATATCAGCAGCAACGATGGATGAGGCCCTTAGGAGGCCATTAATTGCTGACTTAAGGGCCTCAATTATCGTCAGAGTGGGAATGTCATTCACGGGCCTTCCCACTATGCACTTAATTGGGGTGGAGGTGGGGAGGTGGCAGGTCTCTGCTCACTCCCCACCTGTCTGATTAAATGCCTCCTCCCCCTCCTGCCACCAAACTGGCAACTGGGAGAACACAAGATTCCGCCCACCATTCCTATAACTTTTGCCCTACAGTACAACGCATGAAATACTTGTGGTTTAACAGTGAAATTTCTTTTCATCTTGAGTGCAGGTGCAATTTCCTTGAGTAGACCCTTCATGTTACACTTACTTATCAACATCCTGAGCTAATCAGCAATTGAAACATCCAATCCCTACAGGAAGTGAAAGAAATATTGAAGAGAACGTCCCAAAGATCGTCATACTTTACTGAAGAGGTGAGGACTGTGTGACGATGCATTATGTAAGGGCATAAGGAATGGGAGCAGGAGTAGATCAAACGGTCCCTCAGGCCTGCTCCACTATTTAATAATGGATCATGGCTGATCTTCGACCCCCAACTCTGCTTTCCTGCCCAGATCCCTTCATTTCTTACAGTCCAAAAATCTATCAATCTCGTTGTTGAATGTACCCAACAACTGGGAAAACTCGTGTAATCACTGCTGCAGAAAAGAAAATAAAACAGGCTAGCCAGCTCCAGTTGAAAGGCTCGTGGTGGCAGTCGCAATGGGCCATACAGCTTCCTCCTTGTTGAATGAATTCCACATTTCCAAAGCAATTTTCCCAGCTCTTCAGTCATAATGCAAACAACCAGTTAGCACTGATTTCTTGACTCCTGGGACCATGCAACAGGCTTCTCCTGATAGGGGATGGGGAAAGGGCTGGGACAGATCAATTTGTCAGCATGGAAACTCTAAGCTTCCTTCTGTTGCCAGGAGGAGCACGCCTGTTTCCCTTGGCCCCACAAGGAAAGTAAAAATAATATTTTAAAAGTTTAACTTCTGAGGCTGATCTGGACGTGATCCACTTACCCAGTGAGTTGACATGGTGGGAAACCTCCTGCTGCTTTCCACTCAGGCTGCCGTGTTTAAAATGCAGCAATTAGGAGCCAGAGTACAGGAGCTGAAGGTGATCTCACCCGCTTTAAGCAGGTATACTTGTCCCGGATCAAATGTGCAGGCAGGGCAGGTACATAACCTAATCGGTTTTGAGTGCCAACCCATTGCTGGTGCCTTCTCTGAGGTAATGTCCAAGATTGTGGGGGTGAGGGTGGAGCAGTGCCCAAAAGTGGCAATCTTCGTGGAATTTCTCCATCTGGAGAAGATCAAGTACACCATCCGAGGGTCAGAAGAAGCCTTCTTTAAAGCATGGGGGCAATTTGTCGGCCTGTTCCAGGACCTGTTCGAGGCCAACAATAATTAGCAAAGAGGAAATTTTTTTTTAAATACTAAAAGAGGAATGACATGGATACACAACCTGGGGGGGAGGGGGGGGGGGGGGGGAGAGATGAAGAAAAAGGGGAACCTGAAGAGAATAAAAGTAGCAACACAGAGGGAGGGGTTGGAGGAGCCATCCCCCCCCCCCCCCCACCCCCCCGACCCACCCACCAGGCAGATGTGGCGGAAACTCAAAGGACAAACGGGAGGGAACAAGTAGAGCCCAAGTAGAGGGGACACCCCCTCCCCACCCGAGCGAGCGGGGAGGATATCAAGGTGGGGGGGGGGGGGGAGGGGGTGCGGGGGTGCGCAAGGAGGATAGCGCACCGAGACAGACGGTGACAAATTATAAATAAGAACAAGAGAACCTTGTGCACTGTACAATAACAAACACAAAATGCAATGTGTATAAAACTGAAAATGCCAATAAAAACATTTGCATTTGGGCATTTTGACGTATCGCACCTTTAATTATATCAATATTTCTAATTATAGCTCATTACATTTCCCTGCCTTTAACTCTTATCAATCTACAAACTGCCTTTCCCAAATACAAATGAACTTCTTCAATGATGTTATTATATTTGCCTCAATGTTTTGTGGCAAAACCTTCCTTGTTCTTTATAAGCTGTGAGGGTTGATACTCCTTTTCAGCAGACATCTTTGGTAACAAAGGGGAAGGGGAACTTCAAAGTTTGCAATACTTTTTATTGCTGAAAGTACTTATAAATTATTTTTAAAAGAGTAATATTAGTCAAGAAAGTTTGACCTCCACGTTGATAGTGTATTCACTCCACTCGTTCTCTTCATGACAGAACTGCTTTACTAAGAAAATGTTTATTGGCACAATGTCAAAAGAACTTTATCAAATAGCTCCATTTGACTAGTATTTTATAAGGCCATAAGGTATGTAAAAGGCAAGATTTCTTCTGTTATCCCCATGATAGAACAATATTGAGAGTGACCATGGCATATCACGTGGGTATCCCAGCTGGTACAGGGTAGATGGTGGAAAGTGACAAATCAGAGGAAAATATAGGCACAAAATATGGATCCTCAGTGCTGCCTCATTCAGGGAAGAACACAAAACGCCTCTCAACATGTGACGTCATGATGTCAAATGACTCCACCAGCTGATCTGACACTTTGTTTCCAAACTTTGGCCATGCAAGTCCATTCAACAAATGTGTGTGTCACTCAACCTGAGTTCAGCTGCAAATTGGTGTTATTTGAAGGGTCATGCAGTCAACTATGGGTAAGGTGAAGATATCATTGCTATTGCAAAGTCTTGAAAAGAGAAATGTGTTTGGAGATTCTGGGTGCGATTCATCCACTGCCCTGCGCAGAGCTGGGCGCGATGGGTGAATGCAGAGAAAAACTCAAATCAAGTTTTGTGCCAGGCCAATTGCAAGTCACCTGACTTTTCCTGGCATCTGAGAATCACTGGCCGCAGCGGCAAATCCTAAACTGGGCGCCGATTAGTACTAGTCTCCACTAGCGGAGACCAGTCCTTCTGGCCACTCGGGGGTTTGGGAGGCCATTGGAGCCCCCCGGGTGGCTGGGGGCCGAGCAGGGCAGTACCCTGGCACTCCCCCTGCCTCCTGGACATCCTGGCAGTGCCAGCCAAGCACACTGACAGTGTCAATCTGGCACTGCCAAGATGCCTAGTTGCATGGCCAGGGTGTCGGGGTACATCTCAGGTGCCATTGGCAGTGCTAGGGTGCCCGGGTGCCAGGTTGGCAATGCTAAGGGTCAGGGCCTGATGGGGCCCATGCTCATGAAAGGGGAGGTGAGGGGGCTATGAAGGCTGGGGTGGGGGGGGGAGGGGGGAGAGTTGAAGGGGGGGCTATGAAAGTGCTTCAGAAAGGTTGGGGAGTTAAGGGGCGGGTCCTGTAAGATGTGGGCCTGAAATGGGAGATGGGAGGGCCTGAAAAAGGGGAGGGTAAATGCCTATGTGGGTGGGGGTGTGGGGGACTGTCCAGCTCACTTCGAGATCAGGGCATCTTTCCAAAATGGTGCCTGATCTCTGAGAAGTTGGTCTCGCAGGTGGATTCAGCTCCATGCTGCTGAAAAAGAAAATTATTTAGCTGGGTGTTTCCAGGCACTGGCAGCACCAAGAGTGACCCCAATATTAAACTCTGCTTCATTTTGGGGCCTCAAAGAGGAGTGCCCTGCCAACGATGCATTTAGTCCTATTTCCTGCATTCCGCTCGCCAGTGCAGGACGATATCAGGGTGCCATCCACCATCTGACCCTCCCAAATGCCCCAACTCACCAATAAAGGGGAGATTGAGCCCCCCACAAACCTGGGCCGGATCACTGGCTGACAATACGACCTTGGCATTGCCAGCCTGTCAGTCCCCCTGCCAGCCTCCTGCCAGTGTGGCAGTGCCACCTGGGAACCCTGGCACTTGGATGACACTGCTAAGATGCCAGTCTGGCAGTGCCAAGGTAGCGTCAAGGGTGCCAGGGTACCACCCTGCCTAGAAGCCGGACCACCCTGGTCACCCCGATTACCTGGGAGCCTGCCTCCTCCCCCAAGTGCCGGTACGCCTAGTCCACATTTGTGCTCAAAGGTGAGGATGTTAGGTACCAGGCACTAGGTCGATTTGGAGTAGACGTGTTCAAGTGAGACTAACTATTCACGTGAATATCAAAATCTGGTCCCCGACCTCTCATTAGATCTCACAAGGCGTGACAAGGCCGGTACATCTCGCGAGAGGCCTCACGCAAAATTTACCAGCCTCATCACTTCCTGAGTTGGGCGCAGCGCAGTCTAAGTGTGGATGAATCCTGGTCTACATCTCACCCAAAAAGCCGACGGGAAACACCACACCAAACCCGCCCAGAATCACACTTACATTATTATTTACATTGTTGGCAATACAGTATTTATGCTTCAGAGCCATGTAAGATTTCTACCACTTCATGGCCAGACCAGGATTTTCACATATGGCAGAATTCTAGTGGGTCAGGCTTCATATACTCCCATTTCCTATACTCCTCTCCTAGTTGATTGTCTGGAGATAGGCTCTTCTGTTTATTTTAGGTGGTCCCCAATAGAATTTCCATTGCTGGAGGGCTCACCCATAGGGTGAGGGAGGGGTAATTAAATAAATTTGGGCAAGCTTCAGGTGTCTTCCACAGCAATAGACGGTGGATGTCCCATGGAAAAATCTGAGTATTTTTATATATCTGGCCAAATGTTACCCTAACCTATCCAGTTAATAATTCTGAATTCACTGTAAAGGCTAAGACATTCCACCAATTTTCTAAATCTCTCCTCGCCATAACTCCTTGCACCAATGTTGTTTTTAACATGAGAGATCCTGGTGGTTTAGGCAGGCAACCATTATCAGCAGCCATGTGCGGCAAAAACTCAGTTGAACAGGAACGTCAATGTGTAAAGTTTATTAAAATAGTAATCCATCAGTTAATCTTCTATAACATTGCTCTTTTCAAGAAAAGAAAGGTAGGTGCGAGGGTGAGGAGGAAATGAAAGGAGGAGATGAAAGGGGCCTCGGTAGACTGTCCAACTGACTGGTAGATTGACCCAGTACCATGCTGACCTTGATGAGGTTCTGCGGGGCATGTCCCGCTCTCAGATGGGAATGGCCAAGGCACTGCAGAGCTTGTCCCAGTCGCAGGTGGCCATTGCCAAGGTGCTACAGAGCATGGCCCAATCACTGAGGAGCATCGGCGATGGCATTGACGCCACAGGGCAGACATTGGGAAGCGGCCAGGGCTAGCAGGGCGAGATGGTGTAGGGCAGCCGGGGCTCAGTCCAGCTGCCTCTCTGTCCCGAGATGAACTTTAGGGCCCTATGGGCACCGACCAGGAGGAGGGGGTGCTGAGTGCCAAACTGCTCCCATCCTATGGAGTGGCGACGGTAGCCACCAGCTCTCCCCGAGTTCCACCCCTCTGACAAAGTGGCATCTCGCAGTCAGCACCCAATACAGGTGGCATGGCCCCAGAGCCCCCAGAGGTCGCCCATCAGGGGGATCAAAGGCCACAGGACAAGGTAAGCAACAGGCTGTCTCCACCTCAGATGTGCATCCTGGGGATACACCTAGACGCAGCAGTAGAACAAGGAAGGCTAAGCACGTTTAGGATCACTGGAAAGGCATTGTGTGAGGGTGGAAGGGAGGTAGGTAATGGGGTAAGGATCAGACCACTACAAAGCGGGGGACCTTCTGGGAGGTGTAATGCAGTGCACCACCAGAGCGGGTGAGGCATCAGAACCACATTTTGAGCAGACTGTGCTCTGCATGGACCGGTGGCCGCATGGACGTCCTTGTATCGGGTCTTCACATTGGTCTCCAGCCTCTGTACTGGCGTCATCAGCGAGTTTCTAAGCGGGTACCCTTTATCCACCAAGAGCCAACCGGCCATCCTGGGGTGGTCCTCGAAGAGGCCAGGAATGTCTGACTGCCCCAGCATGTGAATATCGTGCACACTCCCTGGGACGCGTGCACACACGTGCATGATATTAAGGTGGTGGTTGCACACAAGCTGAATGTTCAGGGAGTGGAACCCCTTCCTGTTGACGTAGGGCACTCCCAGATGGCCTGGTGAGCGCATGGCTCAGCCCTTGGACCTGGGGCATCCCCCACATGCTACATGGCACACCCACCCACGGGAATCCACTTGGGGTGTGTGAAGTACTCACTTAACCACGATTGCCAATTTCCTATCAACAATAGAAACATATAGGGCAGCACGGTGGTGCAGTGGGTTAGTCCTGCTGCCTCACGGCGCCGAGGTCCCAGGTTCGGTCCCGGCTCTGGGTCACCGTCCGTGTGGAGTTTGCACATTCTCCCCGTGTTTGTGTGGGTTTCGCCCCTACAAGCCAAAAATGTGCAGGCTAGGTGGATTGGCCACGCTAAATTGCCCCTTAATTGGAAAAAATGAATTGGGTACTCTAAATTTTTTTTTAAAAAAGCAATAGAAACATAGAAAATAGAAGCAGGAAGAGGCCCTTCTGCCTTTCAAGCCTACTCCGCCATTCATTATGATGAGAGTGTGTAATGTTCACTGTGAGTGCACTTTGAAGCTCTTTACTTAAATAGAGCTGAGGTTGCCTAGGCTGACTCGCACACCAGTTGAGTTTGAAATTATATAATCTACGTCCTTCATGGCCAGAGGTCTCCGTGTTCAGTGGGAGTTATGGGTGGTGGGTGGGGCAAATAGGCAGCGACTAGGGTCGCCCCAGAACGGGTACACATGATCCAGGGGTTGGCATGGCGGACCCGCGTGCGGTTGCCACATCTCTCTCCCCACAGAGACTCCCCAGCTCCAGTGCCCCCAACCCTCAATGACGGCCCACCCTAACCGAGGTTAGACCCCCCCACACACATACTTTTAAGCACAGCAGCAGAAAGCCCAGTGCCCCGGGCTCTTTGCCTGTGAGCAAAAATGGCTACTCACCTCCTCGGGTCCTCACAGCAGCCCTTCCATCAGGTTCACGTTTTAAAAAATGAGTACTAATAGGCAGCACTTGCTGGGAGGCCGCTAGATCATGGGTGGCAGTTGGATATGGGGTGTCTCCAGTTAATTGTATGAAAATAGGGCTTAAGTGGTGATTGTCGGTTTCTTGCCATGCTACGCTGGGATCCCGATTTTGCTTTCCGGAGCGGGCTGGTTGCATCGCGAACGGTTTAACACCCGGCGTGGTTCTCGCTTTTGGCCTCTCTTGCTATTCACCAGCCTCATTGCACTCTTGCGCAAGTGCAACAAGGCCATTGAATCGCTTCCTTAGTGTCTGCAGATGAGTGCCTGAATAAATGCAGCTTCCAAACATTTATGTCAGTTTATGATGTCACTGCCTCAAAGTTTTACTCAATAGCTTTTCCACAGGGTTAGACTTATGGCCCACCCAGTTGAAATGGAATTAGTGTCCAATTGAAGTAATTGTATTCCTTTTTGAATTTAGACATGAGGCCCCAGTCTGTTTATGGTGTAAGCATTTATTATCAGATTCAGCTCTGTAATTAAGATGGACATCACTGGGATTTTGTCAGGAACAAGACATCGCAGATTTTTGTGACTTTAACTGTTACATCTACCCCATATATAATAAATACTTGTTGCATACAAAAATCCTTAGAACTGATTCTGTTGTGTCAAATTATGATTAAGTTTTTACATCAGCTGTACTGCGGTGTACAAACAGACCGTGTTCAATGCTTGTGAAGGCCATTATGCAAACATTAGATTTGATTGTTGCCTGCAGTGCCACAGTGAACCTCATCTAGTGAACCATGACATTCTGCAACTGATGTGGTATGACGCACAAAATTGCAGCAAAATAGCATGCACGAGTTCACAACATTGTCTGTTCCTTTCGTAATCACGTTCTTTTGAAAAATAATTTTTAAAAGTCTTCTTTGTGCTACAAGTCTTTTATCAACTTTGTCAGTAGTAGCTGTAATTCAACATTCTGATGAGCTTTCATCCTTCAGGAATGAAAGAGCCTGGTGCATTTCAGTTATGAATTGAGGATGTGTATTAATGAAGTGAAATACCTTCATTTAACTACACATTGAGAATCATTTCAATAGGTTTAATGTCAGGGAAACAGGTGTTCCGAGAGAAAGAAATTGATTTTTTTCATTCAATTTCCTGTGTAATTAAGACACGGGTGGTTGTATTGTGCAGTGTTAATAAACATCAATAATGGAAAAATGTAAGTTATATTGTTGGAATGAAAGATTTAGGTAGTGACAAAAGGAAGAAATGTATGGACTGGAAATCAGAAATATTTAAAAAATCAGCATCCTAAAGTCAGGCCACGACAAAATCAGCCATCATCTTTGCCACCCCCACTTCCGGTTGCGGCTATGACTAGCTAAGCCGCACATTTGGAAGCTCCTGCAACAACGGTGTTTTTGGGCCAATTGGAGGGCCCCAACGGCGCTGAAAAAACGAATCCCGGTGGGGGAAGGTCCCCTGAGGAGAACTAGACCGATTTTATGGTCGGTACCCGGAGTGGAGCGGCAAGAAAAACGGCAGCAGCTCCCCAAAAAAAGCGGGGGAAGAAAATCAAAATGGCGGCCGGCGGTGCATCGGAGGAGTGGAAGAAATGGGCGGAGGAGCAGCAGGCCACTCTCCTCCGTTTTTTCACGGAGATGAAAGTGGAACTCTTAGAGTCCATGAACGCGACGGCCACCAGGTTGGTGGGAGCCCAGGCGATCCAAGCGGCGTCGATTAAAGATCTGCAGCAGGAGATGACCGCGAGGGAGGAGGAGGCCACAGTCATCGGGGCAAAGGTGGAGGTGCACGAGGCACTCCACATGAAGTGGCAGAGCCGCTTCGAGGAGCTGGACACTCGGATGAGGAGGAAAAATTTGAGGATCCTGGGCCTGGAAGAAGGCCTGGAGGGGTCGGATCTCCCGGGATATGTGGCGGAGATGTTGAGCTCCCTGATGGGGGAAGGGGCCGGTCCGGCGCCCCTGGAATTGGAAGAGGCATACCGGGTCATGGCCAGGAGGCCTAGGGCAAACGAGCCCCCGAGGGCGGTGCTGGTGCGGTTCCAGCGGCTAAGTGATCGAGAGAAAGTCCTGAGGTGGGCTAAAAGGGAGAAAAGCAGCAAGTGGCAGAACTCGACGGTAAGGGTGTACCAGGACTGGAGTGCGGAGGTGGCAAAGCGGCGGGCCCGGTACAACCGGACAAAGGCGGTGCTACACGCGAAAAAGATCAAATTTGGAATGCTGCAACCGGCGCGCTTGTGGGTCACCTACAAGGACCGACATCATTATTTCGAGTCCCCAGAGGAGGCCTGGACCTTTGTACAAGAGGAAAAGTTGGACACGAACTAAAACCTGGGAGCACCGGCGGTCGTAGCCGCCGGGGGACTCTTGATTGAGCAAGTGGCCCTTTTCTTTTTCAGGCCAGGTCGGAACTGGGTAACAGTTTCGTGGATTGTTTGGGGTGTTTTTTCTCAAACGGTTGACTTTTCTGAATATTTTGAAGGTTTCGAGTTGTTGGGTGTTTCTGTGTATTTGTACTGTTGAAATCTCTATGGTGGGTCGTTGGCTTCTTATGGGGTGTTTTTTCCCGTTTCCAATTTCCCTTAGTTATTTACCCCTCTTACCCTTTTTCTTTGGGTGCTTGGGGGGGTTTTTGGTTCCTTTTTTTTCTTTTCGGGTTATGGTTATCTGCGGTTATTTATACTGTTTGATGGAGGGTGATGGTTGGGCACACTGTTAGTTGATAGTTAGTTAATTATTTTGTTATTTAAGTATGTAGTTAAGTATTTATGTATTTAGTTGCCATTGGGTATTTGTATTTATATTGTTAAGTTGGGGAGACGGGACGGGGGGGAGCGGGTTGATTATGCGGGTCTTTCTCGGGGGTTTTAAGGGGATCTTTCACGGGCGCAGATGGGATGAACCGGGAGGAGTCGGAATGTGGCAGGAGCAGCCGGGTCAGCGGAGACCAGCTGACTCTCGGGAGTACGATGTGGGGTACATCGCGGCTAGGAGGGGTCCTAGCCAGGGGGGGGGGGGGGGGGGGGGGTGGGAAAGGGGGGGGGGGAAGGGGGGGGGGGCTGGGGGGGGACACCGGGTTGCTGCTGGAAAGACCAGGGACGAGAAGGGGAGAGCCGGGGGGGGGGGTGGGGGGGGGGGGGGGGGGGCCATCGCTATGGGAAGCGGGTCAGAAAAGAAGGGATGACCCGGGGCGAGCAAGGGACAAGACATGGCTAATCGACAGGGAGTAGGGACGGGTCGCTCTGCGACCCGATTGATCACGTGGAATGTAAGGGGGCTGAATGGGCCGGTCAAAAGATCAAGGGTCTTCTCACACCTGAGGGGACTGAAGGCTGATGTAGCAATGCTGCAGGAGACTCATTTGAGGGTAGCAGATCAGGTCCGCCTGAGAAGGGGGTGGGTGGGACAGGTGTTCCACTCAGGTTTGGATATCAAAAACCGGGGGGTGGCGATTTTGGTGGGAAAGAGGGTGTCGTTTGTGGCGGCAGAGGTGGTGGCAGACAAGGAGGGCAGGTACGTGATGGTGAGGGGTAGGCTGCAGGGAGAGAATGTGGTACTGGTAAATGTGTATGCCCCGAACTGGGACGACGCGGGTTTTATGAGGCGCCTGTTGGGCCTCATCCCGGGACTGGAGGCAGGGGGTCTGATCATGGGAGGGGACTTTAATACGGTGTTAGACCCTGGGCTGGATAGATCGAGCTCCAGGACGAATAGGATGCCGGCAGCGGCAGAGGTGTTAAGGGGGTTCATGGAGCAGATGGGAGGGGTAGACCCATGGAGATTTGGTAGGCCTAGGGCGAGGGAGTATTCTTTTTTCTCCCACGTCCACGGAGTGTACTCTAGGATCGATTTTTTCGTATTGAACAGGGGGCTGATACCGAGGGTGCAGGACACGGGGTACTCGGCCATTGCGATATCGGACCATGCACCACATTGGGTGGACGTGGACATGGGGGAGGCGCGGGACCAACGCCCGTTGTGGCGCCTGGATGTAGGGCTGTTGGCGGACGAAGAGGTGTGCAGAAGGGTGAGAACGGGCATTGAGAACTATCTGGGTACGAATGACACAGGTGAGGTGCAGGTGGGGACGGTCTGGGAGGCCTTGAAAGCAGTGATTAGAGGAGAGCTGATCTCCATAAGGGCACACAGAGAGAGGAAGGAGAGGCAGGAAAGGGAGAGGCTGGTGGGGGAGCTCCTAGAAGTAGATAGGAAATATGCGGCGGCGCCAGAGGAGGGGCTATTAAGGGAGCGGCGTAGCTTGCAGGCCAGGTTCGACCTACTGACCACTAGGAAGGCGGAAATGCAGTGGAGAAGGGCGCAGGGTGCGGCGTATGAGTACGGGGAAAAGGCGAGCAGGATGCTGGCACACCAGCTTCGTAAGCGAGATGCAGCCAGAGAGATTGGGGGAGTGAGAGAGAGGGGTGGGGACGTAGTGCAGAAGGGGCAAGAGGTGAATAGGGTCTTTAGGGACTTCTATAGGGAATTGTATAGGTCTGAACCGCCGAAGAGGAGAGGGGGAATGAAGAACTTTCTCGACAAATTGGGGTTCCCAAAGGTACAGGAGGAGCTGGTGGAAGGGTTGGGGGCGCCGATAGAGCTGCAGGAGCTAATTAAAGGGATAGGCCAGATGCAGGCGGGGAAGGCGCCGGGGCCGGATGGGTTCCCGGTGGAGTTTTACAGGAAATTTGTGGACTTGGTGGGTCCAGTGCTGGTGCGAGCCTTTAATGAGGCGCGCGAGGGGGGGGTTCTGCCCCCAACAATGTCGCAGGCCCTGATCTCCTTGATTTTGAAGCGGGACAAGGACCCGGTCCAGTGCGGGTCCTACAGGCCCATCTCCCTCCTGAATGTTGACGCCAAGCTGTTAGCAAAGGTCCTGGCAACCAGGATAGAGGACTGTGTGCCAGGGGTAGTCCATGAAGACCAGACGGGGTTCGTGAAGGGACGCCAACTTAACACAAATGTCCGGAGATTGTTAAATGTGATTATGATGCCAGCAGTGGAAGGGGAGGCGGAGATAGTGGTAGCGCTGGACGCGGAGAAGGCATTTGACAGGGTGGAGTGGGAATACTTGTGGGAGACGTTGGAAAGGTTTGGGTTTGGGGAGGGATTTATCAAGTGGGTAAAACTGCTCTATTCAGCTCCGATGGCAAGTGTGGTAACAAACGGGAGGAGGTCAGAATATTTTGGGCTCCATCGAGGTACTAGGCAGGGATGTCCCCTATCTCCCTTACTCTTTGCATTAGCGATTGAGCCGTTGGCGATGGCACTGAGGGGTTCAGGGGGGTGGAGAGGACTGACAAGGGGAGGGGAGGAACATCGGGTCTCGCTCTATGCGGATGATTTGTTGTTGTATGTGGCAGACCCGGAGGGGGGAATGCCGGAGGTAATGGGGATACTAGCGGAGTTCGGGGACTTTTCGGGATATAAATTAAATCTGGGGAAAAGTGAGGTCTTTGTAATACACCCGGGAGACCAAGGGGAGGGAATTGGGAGGCTCCCCTTCAAAAGAGCAGTTAAAAGTTTTAGGTATTTGGGGGTGCAGGTGGCAAAGAACTGGGGGACCCTCCACAAGTTGAACTTTTCCAGACTGGTGGAGCAGATGGAGGAGGAGTTTAAGAGGTGGGACATGGTGCCGCTGTCGCTGGCAGGGAGGGTGCAGTCAGTTAAAATGACGGTCCTCCCGAGGTTCTTGTTTTTGTTCCAGTGTCTGCCCATCTTCCTCCCCAGGGCCTTTTTCAAGAAGGTAACGAGTAGTATCATGGGGTATGTGTGGGCACATGGCACCCCGAGAGTTAGAAGGGTCTTTTTGGAGCGGAGTAGGGATAGTGGAGGGCTGGCGTTACCCAACCTTTCAGGATATTACTGGGCGGCAAATACATCGATGGTACGAAAGTGGATGATGGAAGGGGAGGGGGCAGCCTGGAAGCGCATGGAGAGGGCGTCCTGCGGCAACATAAGCTTAGGGGCACTGGTAACGGCACCATGGCCGCTCCCTCCCACGAGGTATACCACGAGCCCAGTGGTGGCGGCCACCCTCAAGATCTGGGGGCAGTGGAGGCGACACAGGGGGGAAGTGGGAGGTCTGATAGGGGCACCACTAAGAGGGAACCACAGATTTGCGCCGGGAAACACAGGAGGGGGATTCCAGAGCTGGCAGAGGGCGGGTATTAGACAACTGAGGGACTTGTTTATAGAGGGGAGGTTTGCGAGCCTGGGAGAGCTGGAGGAGAAATTTGGGCTCCCCCCGGGGAACACGTTCAGGTACCTCCAAGTGAAGGCATTTGCCAGACGACAGGTAGCGGGGTTCCCCGCGCTCCCCGACAGGGGGGTGAGTGATAGGGTGCTATCAGGGGTCTGGGTCGGGGAGGGGAAGATCTCGGACATCTATAAGATTATGCAGGAGGTGGAGGAGGTACCAGTAGAGGAGCTGAAAGATAAGTGGGAGTTAGAGCTGGGGGAACAGATAGAGGACGGGACATGGGCAGACGCCCTGGAGAGGGTCAACTCGTCGTCGTCATGTGCGAGACTAAGTCTCATTCAATTTAAGGTACTGCATAGAGCCCACATGACGGGGACAAGGATGAGTCGGTTTTTCGGGGGGGAAGACAGGTGTATTAGATGTTCGGGAAGCCCTGCGAATCATGCACATATGTTTTGGGCATGTCCGGCACTGAAGGAGTTCTGGAAGGGGGTGGCAGGGACGGTGTCGAGAGTGGTGGGGTCCAGGGTCAAGCCAGGATGGGGACTTGCGATCTTCGGGGTTGGGGTGGAACCGGGGGTACAGGAGGCGAGGGAGGCTGGAATATTAGCCTTTGCATCCTTGGTGGCTCGGAGGAGGATCCTGATTCAGTGGAGGGACGAAAGGCCTCCGAGTGTTAACACCTGGTTAAACGACATGGCAAACTTCATCCAATTGGAAAGGATCAAATTCGCCCTGAGAGGGTCGGTGCAGGGGTTTTCCAGGCGATGGCAACCCTTCCTAGACCTCTTGGATCAGAGATAGAAACTGAGGCCGTGACAGCAGCAACCCGGGAGGGGAGGGGAGGGCGGGAGGGAGGGGGGAGGGGGGGGGGGGGAGGGGGGAGAAAGACGAAGGAAGTACGGTAGCGGTGGTGGCACGGGCAAGGCCTGCCCGAGGACGCTGCTAGAAACGATAAGTTGGTCTGACTGTCGGTTCGCCGGCGGGGGGGGGGGGGGGGGGGGGGGGGGGGGTGGTGGGGGGGACGCGCGGGTAGGGGGGGGGGGGACTTTTTTTCTTTTTCTTGTTAAGTAGGGGGGTTTGACTTTGTTTTGTTATAATTTAAATGTGAATGTAGGGGGGGTTAAAATGTTTGTATTTTGAAAAATTCAATAAAAATTATTTAAAAAAAAAAAAAATCTTTGCCACCCCTTGAATGCCTATGTAAGTAACCACTAAATCTTTCATTTTAACCTTCTCAAAATGCATCCAAGTCAAAACATGACACATTTTTCAACTGGCAAAAAGCATTATCGATCAATAAAAACACATGGCAGATAAGATAAGCTTGGTAAGTCTTGATAAGGCCTGAAACAATATATTGTGCCGAAGGACAGGGGTGCATACTCAAAAAAAAGGGGTCAGGAGTAAGTCAGGTAATTCAGGACAAGCTAGCCTCACATTGAAAAATTGTTACAGACCATAATAAGGGATAGTATTAGTGCTCACTTAGAAAAGTATGGGCTAATCAGGAAAAGTCAAAACAAAATTGTAAAGAGCAAGTCATGCTTGACAAATTTAATCAAAATGTGTGTGGGAATGACTAAGCGTATAGACAAAGGGTGATCTGGAGTTTCAAAAAGTGTGTGATAATGCCACTTGTCACCAAGAAATGTCCATAGTTTGAATGGTAAAGTGACAATGATAAGGTGCAGATTTAAAAAAATAGATAGTAGGGACATTGATAAGGTAGTGTGTGCAAAGAATCTTACTTGGGATATCTCTTGTTTCTTGCTTATATAAATACTTTGGACATGGGCATAGAGAAAACATTGAAACTTGCTGATGAGGAAGGTTGTACGAAACTACAGCAAGTTGGAGGAGTGGGAAGATATGTGACACAATTCAGTGTAAATAAACTGACTTTTCCTATTGCCCTGGTCAACATGCATCCCTTAATCAACACCACCAAAACTGATTAACTGTTCATTCATCTTATTGCCTGAGTTAAAGCCTGATTAAGGTTCAGTTTCTAAAGGCCTCCTGAATTCCTTATTTTCAGGCTTGGCTCGCTTCTGACAAATACTCTTTAAAGAATGTATACAGTACATAAGAGTTTAAGGTTACGGGTGGAATTTTCCGGTCTTGGACGAAGTCACTGGGAGTGATTTCGCTTGAACTGGATGGTGGGAATTTGCACCAAATTGCACAATGCGGGCCTAATTAATTATGCAGTCAAGGGTTTCCCGATGTTTCGTGTGATGACGCGCATCAAGCCGTCATGTCCGGCGTCATATTGAAAAAGGCAACCAGACATCAATTTACCCACTGTTGCCAGAGGAGATGACTTACTGATCCCAGGGAGCCCCAGCCCTCTGATTCAGTGATGCATCCCTAACTGTTGCTCAATGCTGTGCAGGCCAGGAGGGGCATTTTGTACCCAGAGGATGGAAGGAGGAGGCCGACCAATCAGACCAGCTCTATATGAGAGGATGTCACCAGGGATGCCAGTGCCCCGGCCTTTACTGGAGCACTGCGCTGCAGTCCCACAAACAGATAAATGACCTCATCAGCTCTGTCAGGCTAAGTGAACCTTCAACTTCTCACACTCATCTCCCTGAATGGTACAGGGAACGTTAGCTCAGCGGAAAGGACACCATCCATGTGGCCCACACAGAAAATAGCTACTCAACATGATAACATGGTGCCTTATAGCTCCACTGCAGCCATCTCATCTGGAGATGGAGAGGCCACTGCGGAACCCTAACCTTTCCACATAGAAAGCTAAGATGCTGTTCAGGTGTGGGAGGTGGATGAAATGGAGCGAGGCATTGAGGACACTAGCAAGAAGTGTGAATTACATGCCTCTATGAACTTTATCTGCATGGAAGGTGCTACACAGAACCCTCTGGGAAACCTGCAGTGTATCAAACACATGACATGCAATCCAGTAATTAGTAAGACTGGGAGCATGAGAAAGATGCATGAAACACAATTGCTCTCATCCCCATCTTCTCTCTTTGTGCAGGTAATGTTGAGCCATAACAGAGGAGAGAGACTGAGAGAAGAGGGGTGGTCCTGAACTCCAGAACCTCACTGAATTTGGGGGCTTGGAAGCCCAACTGGCTGATGAGGGGCCAGACCAAACCTGCACTGATGGAGAGGTCAGCGTGTGGCCTCCATCCAGTAAGGATCCTTTCATGTTATATAGACACCTTCCTCCATGTTGGAGGCAACTCATACAGTTACTCCTTTCTTCTCTTATTTACAGGTTCCAGGAGGAAGAGGTTAGGCCACGCCCTTTGCAGCAGTTCTTCCAGCTCATAGAGGGCCAAGGACATTGGGGATGAGGAAAGTGCTCTATAGGTATCACAGGAGTCACCAGTGCAGACACACACACACCTCACTGGGTATTAGAGCTAGTTCTGGCCAGTCTCACATTCCAATGGCCGCCATATAGACATATGCAGCAGGAGGAGAAGGCAGGGTCAGCCAAGCTCACTTGGAGGACTGCTGGGAAGAGATATCTGCGGTTGCCAAGTCAGATGACTAAATTCTGGGATAGGTCATGCACAAGTGGCAGGTGGCAGGGGCCCATAACAGAGTTGCATGTGAGGCAGAGGAGTCCATCCACTGCTCTCCGATGACATGTGCACATATTGATGTCTCCATGGGGAGGCTGGTCAAAGCCATTGAGAACCTGGTTCAGCAGAATGCGCAGCTTCTACTGCAGATGTGCACGGACGAACTTTGAGACTTTGCTGTGGCTACGGGAGAGGGAGACCCCCTTCTCCTCAAAGAGTTAGGCAGGGGTCCTTGGGCACCCAAACGGAGGAGCAGTGGTTGTTGGCCACCCAGGGACCTCTACTCCGGACTCTCTGAGTGTGTCCGGCCCTTTGTAATCCTATTTCCTGTGACCCCGTCAGCTTCATCCTCTGTGATGGCAGAGGGACCTGCTGTCCCACAACAGAACAGCCAATGTAAGCCGGGGCCCTCCAGGCCTCAGGCCTTCAGAGGACAGCAGCCAAGGTCATCCAAAACATCAGGGAAACTGGTTAGCAGGCTGCCTCCTGCCCTGCTGCAGAGGCAGGGGGGTCCTAGAAGAAATGATATGGAATTAAAAGGTTTGATTTAAGTGTGATTGCACGGGTGCACTATCATTAATAATGTTAAGACATTTTCTAAATAGACACTTACAATTTAATGAGGTCTGAAATGGTTTGTTTTGTATTTACAGTCATAAACCTGTGCCCCAGGCTGGCACGGTGGCGCATTGGTTAGCACTGCTGTCTCACGGCGCCGAGGACCTGGGTTCGATTCTGGCCCTAGGTCACTGTCTGTGTGAAATTTGCACATTCTCCCCATATCTGTGTGGATCTCACCCCCACAAATCCAAAGACATGTAAGGTAGGTGGATTGGCCACACTTAATTTCCCCCTAATTGGGGAAAAAAAAGAATTGGGGACTGTAAATTTAAAAAATAAAATAAAATAAACCTGTGCCCCATCCCCCCATCTATGTCTCCCAAAATCAGGCATGTGCAGAGAGGCAAAGGTCCAGGACGATTGCGAGCAAGTGCAAGAAATCTCCCATGCATACTGAGCAGCCATGGTTGTGAGTAGTTGTGAGCAGCCATGGTTATTGTTAACTTCACCTGCCAGCTTCAAACTCTAAACCTTCCACCCTGCTGGCTGCCCCTTTAACTTTCACCATCTCTTCCTATCAGCAATTGCTTCATTATTTCCCCCAGGATGCATCAGTTGACACCACAGACCCTTCTGTCTGAACCCCTTTCTCCTCTTTTCCCATTCACCCTGCACACCGCCCGCCCATGCCTTTCCAAACCGGCACACTGGCCCCCCCATGCCTATTCACACCTATATGCCCCCTCATGTCCATTCATGCATGCACACTTAATCCATGCCTGTTCCCACCCTCCTGCTCCAAATCAGCTCACCTATTTGACAACTCCCATGTTGGCTTTTTCTTGCCCCTACCACCCCTACCCCCCCCCCCCCTCCCTCTAGGCTTCCAGACCTGCCCCACCTGTTCATTCCTCTCCTCCCGGTCTATTCCCACACCGCCCCAGCATAGACCATTACCGCTCAACAGTACCTCATACAGCCATCCACTGACAGTGAGAAGATCCACCTCTTGGAAGCCCCTGTGGTGAGAAGATCCATGTGGTTGATGCTCCTCCTACCCACTCTGGGAGCCTCCATCCAGATATCCACCGACTTCCCCAGGCCTTCTTTGGGTAAGTCCCATCATGACACATTGGTCCAGACGTGTTCTGGGCTAGCGTGAAATCTAATAAATCCAATTGTTTGTGTGGATGATTGGATGAGGGAGGAAATTCTGCATTAACAGAATGAAAAATAGTTTCACATTGGCCTCTGGCGGGAATGGCAACCTGCCATGATGGACAGGAGCCCACCTTCCCGCTGTCATTTCATGCCAGCAGGAAACCAATTTGATGATTCCCATCGAATTATCTCTCCCCACCACCACCAATCATCAATAAACACGACGCGGGGTTGGGGAGTAGGGGGGGGGGGGGGGGGGGGGGGCTGGGGGCATTGGAAAATTCTGCTCTATAATTTTCTGTTTTTTAAATCAAGCACTGTTTGGGGTTTTGCTGTTTTTAAATGTTCTGTTTTTTCAGTAGAGCGTCGATTGATATTGCAAGTTACTGAATCTGTTTCAAAAACTCCATAATTCCTGATGCCAACTTACTGGGCACCAAGAAGAGCCATGCTTATGCAATTGGCCCACATTGTCGCTGCTGGCTGATGAATGGTTTCTCCCAGTGACATGATGGGCGGGTGCCAATTTGTCACGAGTTCTGAATTTTGATAATGAGAGGGAAAAATACTTTCTGAGCACTGAATTGATGCATAAAGATATCTAAATAGCAAACAGTTTATTTGTCTAACTATAGAGTGAGCAAAGCTTCATAAAGTTGATGGACAAGCTGGAACGTGAAAAAGGTCAGATGTCAGAAAATGGGACTCTTAATACCAGGGTTGTGGCTTTCAGCCCCGCATATGGGCAAGAGATTTTTTTTCTTTCAAAACTTGTTATTCAAAATGTGTTTTTCATTGATTGCCACCAACTCGTGAAAGATGATTATAAATTCTCACGAGTTGAGATCCCTTTTTGCCAGCACCTACTTCAAAATTGATCTGGATTCATTCCAACGTTTATTATTGATATTTAAATGGCTTTCTAACTTCATTCTTTATTTTTAAATATACCACTGCTGCTCTCTCTTTCACCCAATTGTGTGACATTTACTTTTTTGTTTTATCTTCAAAGAATTAGGAAACCAATTTGTTAACTCAGCCAGGCAAGGGGCTGGTTTAGCTCACTCAGCTAAATCGCTGGCTTTTAAAGCAGACCAAACAGGCCAGCAGCACGGTTCAATTCCTGTACCAGCCTCCCCGGACAGGTGCCGGGATGTGGCGACTAGGGGCTTTTCACAGTAACTTCATTGAAGCCTACTCATGACAATAAAGTGATTTTCATTTTTTTCATATGATGTCACTGAATGCATCTACACACATGCAGGAAGTGCTCCCCCCAGTGTAATGGTGTTTCTCGGTGCAGCCTTTCAAAATATAGGGCGGGATTTTCCGTTAGCTGACTCCGAAATCCAGAAAGGCGATTGGGCGGAGAATCGGTTCTGATGCCAAAATCGTGCAGGCACCAATTTGACATTAAATCATCATGCTCCCGCATGTCGACAGCGGTTTCAATGCGATCCGGAATGCACGTACAATATACACCGTTTGCATATCAATAGTGGGCCTGATCTGGTTGATGTATTGGGTAAGCTGGGTCTGTGAGGACTGCATTTACTGCAGTGGTGAGAGAGACAGGCTTCTAACACTTGAAGAAATGCAACTCGATTTTATTGAACTCTTAACTATCATACATACTTTAACTGTGGGTTGACACTATGCTGACTTGACTGGAGACCTGAGGCTAACCTGACCAATCTATCTTACTACCACATGGTGTTTGTTCTAGTTGCTGCTCACGGGCTCTGACTGTCTCAGACGCTGGATCCCAAGAGAGCGGGAAAACTCATGCCCTCTGGCTTTCTAGTGGTCGTGTCCTGTCTGGTGATTGGCTGCTGTGTTCTGTGTGTTCACTGGTCATCCTGTGTGTCAATCACTGCCTGTCTGTGCACCATCATATACCTGTGTGTATATTATGACACTGGTTTTCTCCGGGGCCTCTGTGATTCTCCACCTCCAAGAAGACGAATCCCCAACGGCACAGTTCACATGTGCTTTTAAAAATCATGAAACTGGAGTGGTGGCTGCTGAGGGAGAGAGAGGGGGTACAAAAAGCATCCAACATCGCCATAGTGTGCTGACAGTTGTGCCGGTGGCCGGCTGGGGGGTGGGGGGGGGGGGGGGGGGGAAGAGAATTGTGCCTGTGTGCCAAGGTCTAGAGGCACGATTGAACGGCCTCATAGCACCTGACTCAGGGATCCGACGAGGTCATTGAATCTTGCGAGAGGCCTCTCGAGAGATTTGCGATGCTCAGAACGAGATCTCATGAGATGTCTCGATATGGACATCACCCTCGCTGGGCGAGATCCGGATTTACATGTTAAAGTGAGCAGTCAGTCATTGATTATGTATATCAGGAAGAGCAGGGATCCTAACACTGACTCCTGGGAAACTACAGTATAAAAAAACAACCATTCACCATTCCTATCCGTATGCCTCGCCCACCCCCAGCCTACCATCAAACCTGCCATGGGGTGCCTGGAAAATTTCACCCTATAATTTTATATTTCTACTTTGTTTCCTGTCAGTCCACCAATTTCCTATCCATGCTGCTTCGGTGCCTTTTATTTAATGAGCTATAATTTTCTCACAAATCTGTTGTGTGGCACTGTATCAAATGCCTTTTGGAGCCTATATTGACCACACCAACAGCACAGTAGCACAGTGGTTATCACTGTTGCTTCACAGCACCAGGGTTCCGGGTTCAATTCCCGCTTGGGTTACTGCCTGTGCGGAGTTTGCACGTTCTCCCTGTGTCTGTGTGGGTTTCCTCCGGGTGCTCCCGTTTCCTCCCAAAAGTCCCAAAAGATGTGCTTGTTAGGTGAATTGGATATTCTGAATTCTCCCTCAGTGTGCCCAAACAGGTGGCGGAGTGTGGCAACTAGGGCATTTTCACAGTAACCTCATTGCAGTGTTAATGTAAGCCTACTTGTGACAATAATAAAGATTATCATTATGATTATTATTATTATCGTCATGAACTCTCTCTGTTAGCTCATAAAAAACCCAAGCAAATTAGTTCAAACGTGATTTTCCCTTTTCAAATCCATCACACTTGACTTGTCCCACCTCAAGAGTGACAAAGATGTTTGAAAAAGGGAAAGACAATTTGGATACATTTTCTAATCCACAAACGTCCCCTGCAAAATACAGGTTAAACTAACCTCAGGATATTTTCCCTGTTGGTTTTAAAGTGGAAAGGCAGACGAACATAACTCTACCCAGCAGTGGACTATGACAGTGGGTAGAATTTTCCATTTATGAGACTAAGTAGAGGGCTGACCTGTTTCAGCAGCACCCACCCTGCTGCTCGGAATGGCGAGAACGCGTGCCCAATTCTGAGCTCATTAATTATGCACAGGTGATTATCAAACCAAATCACCTGTCGGGTCAGGAGCTGATTCGTCTGCCTGTTGTCAGCTGGTGGCTTTAAAGATCTGGGTGTCGTATTTAAAAGCCAGTCGAACACATAACATCTCACTCTCTCCAGCCCACCTGTCTCCAGGAGACGGTTACATATGTCTTATGTAATAACCCCTGTGAGACCCACAAGAATGTCCCAATCTGGGTCTGGTTTAGCACAGGACTAAATCGCAGGCTTTGAAAGCAGACCAGCAGCACGGTTCAATTCCCATACCAGCTTCTCGGAACAGGCGCCGGAATGTGGCGACTAGCTTTTACAGGGGCTGATTTAGCTCACAAGGCTAAATCGCTGGCTTTTAAAGCAGACCAAGCAGGCCAGCAGCACGGTTCGATTCCCGTACCAGCCTCCTCGGACAGGCGCCGGAATGTGGTGATTAGGGGCTTTTCACAGTAACTTCATTGAAGCCTACTCGTGACAATAAGCGATTTTCATTTCATTTTTCATTTTTTCAATTGATCTCCCCAATGGGCTAATGTGAGCTCCCCCACTAAGGGTGGCCTAACAGCGGATCTCATTAAATCCACCGATAAAAGTCAGCCAGGAGGGGAACTGGCATCTTTCGATTGTCCCGGCTGGGACTAGTAGTATTCCCCACTGTTTTGCAGCTTGCATTTACTTTTGGAATAAACTAATCTGCTTTGAACCTTTCCGGGACTCAATTGTAATACTGGCGATGAGGAAAAATGGAACTACAGGTGGTGATTCTGGACGTCCAGACCATGGCTGAATCTCGCTGCCGAGAAAAAGGTCAGATCAGATTTTAAAATGCCGCTCTTTGGGAGGCTCGATGCTTTTGACATGAGCGTAGCATACTGAGCCCAGTCCTCTGAGTGAATGTGTTACTTTTTCAAGGCAAGTGCCATTATAGGGGATGACCGCCAGAAGGTGATACTCCTGACTGCCTGTGGGGTTCCTACCTTTAGCGTCATTAAAAGCCTTGCCTACCCTGTGACCCCACATTCCAAAGGGTTTGACTGGTGGTACTCATGGTGGAACACTATGACCCCAAACCATTGGTACTTGTCCAAAGATACCAATTCAATACGGCAGGAAGAACCTCCGGAGAAGTCAGTCACAGAGTTTTTGGCATGCCTTCACAAGTTGGCTGAGCAGTAAGTTTATAATAATAAGCATCTTTATTGTCACAAGTAGGCTTACATTTACATTGCAATGAAGTTACTGTGAAAATCCCCTAGTCACCACATTCCGGTGCCTGTTTGGGTACACAGGGAGAATTTGGAATGTCCAATTCACCTGACAGCACTTCTTTCGGGACTTATTGGAGGAAACCGGAGCACCTGGAGGAAACCCAAGCAGACACAGGAAGAATGTGCAGTCTCCACACAGACAGTGACCCAAGCCGGGAATCGAGTCTGGGACCCTGGAGCTATGAAGTAACAGTACCATCCACTTTTGGATAGCGGAATCAACATCATGGCGACCCATTACAAGTTGCTGGGTGAACCATCTTTGGACCTGAGAAGGGCCATGGAAATCTCCATCGCTGAGAATTCCGAGAAGGGGGTCCAGGAGCTCCAGGGCTTGCTAGAGATGGTGGTAATTAGTGTTGGAAGCTCCCTAAGAATGGATTCTCTGGGACCCAGCAATCACACGAGCAGAGTCAAGGCCAGACCCATTGCCCGAAGGCCTCTACAGCTGGTGAGAGATCGCCCCTGAACCTCAGGAGGGGAACTCACAGCGGTGCTGCACCTGTGGTCAGAGAAAACTAATAGACCAGGATCGCCAGATCCGCCAACAAGTACGCCGCCCTGGTCCGGATACACACACACCTAGGCCCAGGGCTTTAGACCAGGCACAACCTGATGAGGACAAGTGCATGCAGTTAAATTGCATCGTCGCACCAAGAATAACCCCCATCAAAGTTACCGTCCAGGTTAATGGCCACCCGCTTGAAATGGAAATTGACACTGGAGCTGAAGTCTCGGTAATAGGACATTAGGCATACTAGAAGATCCGGATAGGAATACAGCGTCTGGACCTGAGAGACACTGTGCTCCATTTGGCAACATATACGGGAGAACTGTTGGCCATCACAGGCATGACAAAGACCAATTTCCTACGGTCAGCAGTCAGTCCGTATGCCATTGATAGTGTTGCGAGGGTCAGGACCCAATCTGTTCGGCACTGATTGGTTGCAGAAGCTCCACCTGGACGAGCAACAAATTTTCAAGATGGGAACTGGAGGATTGTTCGAGGTCCTACGGAAATAACCAGGGGTTTTCTAGGAAAAATGAAGGGTGTCATGGCCAAAGTCTCGGTAGACCCAGAAGCCCAATTGAGGTATTTTAGGGCCCACCCAGTTCCCTATGCCTTGTTGGCGAAGGTGGACAATGAGCTCAAATGATTGGAAAGCTTGTGAATTATTCATTCTGTGCAGTTTGCAGAGTGTGAAACGCCCTATAGTTCCGGTGCTGAAGCCAGATTAAACCTGCCTGTGTGGTGATTACACGTTAACGGTGAACAAAGGCCGGGATTCTCTGAAAATGGGGCTATGTCCTCACTCCCGCCAGAAAAAGTCTGGAGTGATTCTGCGACTTCAAGAGGGATAGCAGGGCCCTGGCGTGGGTTGTGCAGCTCCTGCTGCCGATACGGGGCCCTGGACTTCCGGCCGCGGGTCCGCACATGCGCGCGGCGGCCGTTTTCATGCCGGCCCCCATGCAACATGGCGGAGCCACACAGCGGGCCGGCACGGAAGAAGAGAGGCCCTCCCGGATCGCGCGCACCCGCCGATAGGTAGCCCCCAATCGTGGGCCTGGCCGTCATGGAGGCCCCCCCCCCCCCCCCCGGAGTCTGATGTCCCTGCCCCCCACCAGGATGGCCACCACGGTCGCAAGTTCGAGCTCCTGCCGGATGAAACCATGCGGGAACCACGCCGGCGGAACTCGGCCGGAAGACCGCGGAGAATCGGCGCGCGGGCCTCTTTCAATGGCCCCCAACCGGCACCACGTCCACCATGCGTGCGCGATTGCAGTGATTCTCCGGTGCCAGAGAATCGCGACCCGGCGACGGAGCCATTCTGAGACCCCATTTCCCTCCCCCCCCCACACCGAGCACAATTCCGACGCGGAGGCTCGGAGAATCCCGGCCAAGGTCTCTCGGTTGACCGGAGGACCGATATGTAAAGTTGGCTGGGGGACACTTCTTCTCAAAACTAGACATGAGTGACGCATTCCTCCAGACGGACCTAAATGAGGCATCCAGATGGTCATAACCATCAATACCCACAGGGGTCTTTACAGATATACAAGACTTTCATTCGGGATTTCACCTGCCTATGTGATTTTTCAGAGGGTCATGGAAAGGTCTTCCAAGGCAGTTTACTTGGATGATGACCTGATCAACCAGGGGCTGGTTCAACACAGTGGGCTAAGACAGCTGGCTTGCAATGCAGAACAAGACCAGCAGCGCGGGTTCAATTCCTGTTCCTGCCTCCCTGAACAGGCGCCGGAATGTGGCGACTAGGAGCTTTTCAGTTCATTGAAGCCTACTTGTGACAATAAGTGATTATTATTATTATCACCGGAGCCATTTAAATGTAGCATCTGAACAACTTAGAGGAGGTCCTCAGCTGGTTGCTGGAGGGAAGCGTCTGCCTAAAAAGGGGCAAGTGCGTTTTTCACGTAATTAGGGTACTGGTCAACAGGGACAGCTTGCAACTGATGGAGTAGAAAGTATGAGCCATCAGACAAGCTCCCACGCCTGAGAACGCGACTGAACTATGGTCGTTCTTCAAACTCATACATTATTACGCAAATTCAGCCCTAATTTGGCGACCATCTTAGCACCACTGCAAGCACTACTTAAAAAACACCAGGACTGGACACGGAGGGTACCGCAAGAAGAGGCACTTGCCAAGGTAAAGCAACAACTGTTGCCCTCAAGGCTGCTGTTGCACTATGGCCATTCCAGGCCACTTTTGATCAAATGATACCTCCCCATATAGCACTGGGTCAGTGTTAGCCCACTGGATAGACGGCAGGACAGAGGCCAAAAGTCTACATATCGAGGACTTTGACCAGTGCAGAGTGTAGATACGCTCAGATCAAGGATGAAGGGCTAGGGTGGCATGTGGCATAGTGGTTAGCACGGGGGTTGCGGCGCTGAGGACCCGGGTTCGGATCCCGGCTCTGGGTCACTGTCCACGTGGAATTTGCACATTCTCCCTATGTCTGCTTGGGTTTCACTCCCACAACCCAAAGATGTGCAGGTTAGGTGGATTGGCCACGCTAAATTGCCCCTAAAATTGGAAAAAAAATAATTGGGACTCTAAATTTAGGAAAAAAAAGAATAGAAGGAAGGGTTGGTTGTCGGTTTCGCAGTGAAGAAATTCCACCAATATGTTTCTGGGGAGCATTTCAGGATTATAACAAACACAAACCATTGCTTAGGTTGTTCAAGGAGGCCAGTGCAATTCCGCCAACAGCGTTGACCCGGATACAGCGTTGGCGGCTACAACTAGCGGTAGAGCGGGTGGCATGGTGGAGCAGTGGTTAGCACTGCTCCCTCACGGTGCTGAGGACCCAGATTTGATCCACGCTTTCCGTGTCTGCGTGGGTCTCACTCCCACAGTTCAAAGAGGTGCAGGGTAGATGGATTGGCCACACTAAATTGCCCCTTAATTGGAAAAACTCCAAAGAAAAATAGCGTCATAGTCTTCAAGTATAGCCCAAGCGCGCAGATTGCACACACGGACATTTTGAGCTGACTCCCATTGCTGACATGCCCCCCTCATCTCACCAGTGGCAGTCAAAGTCACGTCAGCATTGAATTTTATGGACAACCTGCCTGTCACCACCTCACAGATTTGTGAGTATAGTCAAAAGGACCCGACCCTAGCAAAGATACACCGTCCTGCAGCAAGAGCTTAGTGTGGAGGATGGCATCCTCCTGTGAGGAGCTTGTGTTCCAGTCCCATACTCGCCTCTTCAAACGGTCTGGCTGAGTGGGCAGTACAGACTTTTAAGAAGGGTCTAAGGAAACAGGCCACAGGGTCCATGGAGACAAACTTAGCTGGTTCCTATTCAGCTATCGCCCCACACCACACCACACATGCCGACTGGAGTGGTACCAGTGGGACTACTGATGGGCTGATCGCTGAGGACCTGCTTTAGCCTGTTATTCTCCAATATTGGTGGGAAAGTGGAGAGAAGACAGGATCACCCGAAACAATACCACAATAGATGGACGCAGGACAGAGGTTTTCAGCCTGGGTACACGGCATATGTTCAGAGACAGTGCCAGGTGGATATCAGGGACAGTACTGGGCTGGTATCATATATGGTGAAAACCAAGGAACAGACGGTGTGAAAGCACGTAGACCACCTTAAAAGCAAGAGCCCATACCAGGGCCGGTCCTGCCGGATGAGTCAGCCCTGCATCCCTCCTGCTCTTTACCCAAGGGCAAGGGGCAACACCACCCAGGGGCCAAGGCACAAAGATGCATGGAGATGTCATGGAGACACAAGCGTCCATAGTCTCAGATGACAGTTTCACCAGGGAGCGGTCACCGATGGCACCCCCCAGACGATCGGCGGGAAAACACTGCTCCCTAATAGAACATAGAACAGTACAGCACAGAACAGGCCCTTCGGCCCTCAATGTTGTGCCGAGCCATGATCACCCTACTCAAACCCACGTATCCACCCTATACCCGTAACCCAACAACCCACCCCCTTAACTTTTATTAGGACACTACGGGCAATTTAGCATGGCCAATCCACCTAACCCGCACATCTTTGGACTGTGGGAGGAAACCGGAGCACCCGGAGGAAACCCACGCACACAGGGGGAGGACGTGCAAACTCCACACAGACAGTGACCCAGCCGGGAATCGAACCTGGGACCCTGGAGCTGTGAAGCATTTATGCTAACCACCATGCTACCCTGCTGCCCTAATGCCCTAATGCATTCCCGATCCCCCCCCCCCCCCCCCCACCTGACCTAGCCACCTCAACCGGCAGAAGCTCAACCACGGGCGAAGCGAAGAACATCTCCTCCACCCTCTATGTGGGCTATGGGGGGGCGGGGGGGGGGAGTGATGGAGTGTTGTCTAACACCCACGAGGACGTCCCAATTCTCTCCCTATAGGGTTTGTAGAATACAAGATCCCTCGCTGATGGGCGGAGGTCTGACACCTGGCTCAATAAATCCACTGAGATAATCTGGCCAGGAAGGGAACTGGCATCTTTGGATGGTCCTGGTTGAGACTAGTTATATTCCACACCACTTTGCGGCTGCATTTACTTTTGGAATAAACTAATCTGTTTTGAACCTTTTCGGGACTCTTGTGATTGTAATATCTTGCATCCACAAGAAGAAGGCAGTACCCTGCTTCACCAACCACACCCTCGAGGCCTTGAACAGAGAGGTGTGGGCACACAGGGATGTCCTGTATCAGAGGGATAGGTCCAGAAAGCAAAACAGCCACACCTCTCTGACCTGTCACAGAGCAGGTCAGTGTGTCAGACAACCATCCCCAAATCCCAATCCAGTGCAGGAAGAGGATGAATTATTTCATCCAGTCTGCCATTCTTCAAATCCCTCCAGTTTGAAGCTCTCACCATGATATCAAATAGCTACTCTCTTCAGGGATCTCACCCAACCATTAGTGGGGGACAGAAGACTCATTCTCTCACCAAAACGTTCACATCACCATCATCACATCTATCCTGTTGCTCACACTCCATCCTCTGGTCCTTCTGGGGAGGACTCACCACACACAGGGGGCAGTCATCTTACCAAACTCTGCTCCATCCCTTCTCAGCATTTGTCTTTGTTCCGCCTTCATCATGGGCAAGCTGGCACAAAGCAAAAAGGAAAGAGTGCAGACTGTGGGGAGGGCTGACCAACATCATTGCCTTCACTCAGTTCAGGGAGGCTGCAGCCAAGCTGGTTCAGGAGAACAGGGATCGGTGCAAAAGGGAAGATCGGTTTGTCTCACCAACCTAGTATGTATCACAACTCCATCACATCCTGACAATCACAATGAGCCACATGCAGTATTATATTACTCATGCTCATCAAATGAATCTGTGATCTCTATTTTATAGGCAGCAGCAGACTGAGGCCCAGACAGCCCACCATAAGTCCGAGCTGCCCTCATCATCAAGAGGATCTCTGGAAGAACCATCATTCTGTTCATCTGCACCCTCCACCAGCGCAGAGACACACACCTCTGTGGGGCAGAGCTCCAGATTAGGCTCAGGGTTACTTTCCGAGGGACACCTTACTGACAGGTCCCTGCAGCAGTCAAAGTCAGAAAAAGCCTGGGTCTCTGGCACTCGGAGGGCTGCTGAAGAACAGCCGATCACTCAGCCCAAGTCAGATGATGAGCCTCTGGAAGCAGACGGCAACTCCATACTGGAAATGCAACAACAATCAATGGTGGAACATCAGGCTGAGATTTGACAGTCACTCAGCAAGCCGGAGCAAATGATGGAGTAATCCGATATGCGAGGCCATCATGGGAAGGTCGGCGACCATAGTGGACTCCTTTGTCCAGCAGGTCTTGCTAATTTTGTGCTCGGCCCTGCACTGCATGGTGGGCACCAGCAGGAAGTGGGTGAAAGAGGATGTGGCACCTTGACTTTCCTCTAGGTACAACATCTCAATCATTCTGTGACCTCATCCACTCCAGCTGCTCAGACTGAGGAGTTTGCATCTGTGAGTGTTCTGTCACTGTAAAACAAATTGCACTTTAGTGAATACATTTCCTGGTTATGTGAATGCTTTGGTCAGCTGACGACATTGTCATTTTGTACATTGGAATCCTCTTATGTCTCAGTCTAGCCATCCTCCCACTCAGTGATATTGTCCCACTGTGAGATTAACCTTCCTGTGATATCAACCTCACTTGTTGAACAAGCCGCACCCTGTGTGATGTCAGGGAGATGCGTTTAAGTCTTTACATGAAGTGTGTGATGTAAGCATTTCTAATCCTCCTTTCGCAAAGAACACCATTGAGTAAGGGCAGCTTATCAGCACTGATATTCCAGCGGCATTTGTGTCTTCTCAGTGTTAGCGGCAGAGGGTAAGACGGTTACAGAGGGAGGAGATCCCTATGAAGGTCTTCATCTCAGTGGCCACGATGTTCTCACAGTTATCTGGTGCTGAATGCTTCAGGTCTTCTGATGAATTACTCACGTCCCTCACCGGACTCCCAGATCCCAGAGTGAGTGCATTCACAGGGCACCACGGATGGATGCAGACATCATAGCCTGGCAACTCGTGAGGCCAGAATGTGCAAGTGTAAATGCTGGAGTGCAGTGTGAATGTGAGCAAAGACAAGGGCAAAATGCCTGTTCAATTCATCTGCCATCTTATTTTCCACTATTACTTCGACAGACTCATTTTCTACAGGACCAATGCTCACTTTTTTCATCTTTTCTTTTTTAATATCGAAAGAACCTCTTTCTATCTTTATATTTCTAGCAAGCTTTCTCTCATACTCTAATCTTTCCTTCCTTATATTTTAGTCAGTCTTTTCGGTTATTTATATTCTGTCCAATCATTTCAGCTGTCACTCACTTTTGCGCCATTAAATGTTTTTTTATTTAAGTTTGGCACTACTTTAACTTTTTTAGTTAAGTCTGGATGGTGGGTCCACCCCTTAAAATTTTTCTTTCCCTTTGGAATGTATTCTGTGTATTCTGAAACATCATCTTAAATGTCTACCACTACATCTCTATGGATCTATATCCCTTAACCTAATTTGCCAGTTCACTTTGGTGAGCTCTGTTTTCATGCTCTCATAAATGCCCGTATTTAAGTTTAAAATACTAGTCTTAGATCCAGCCTTCACTCCCTCAAACTGAATTTAAAACTCAGTCATATTATGATTGCTGCTACCTAGGAGTTCCTTTGCTATGAGGTCATTATTTCCATTGGGCAATTGCTCTGTAATGGGAACCATCCAAATGTATGATTTAAATCACGAACATCAGATAGTTCTGAATTTCTTACAGTGATAACTACCCAGAAATGTTTTGAAGATTTAAAATCAGTTATAGCTCCTAGGTAACCATAATACTGACTCTCCCCTGACACCTCACAGGACTCTTCACTGCCTTCCCCGACCCCCCCACCCCGTCTCGACAGGACCCTCCCTAACCACCTGACCCTTCCCCATTGGCTCAATCTCGACTGGCCACTCCCCAACTGACCACCCAACCCCCAACTAACCATCCGGCTACCCAACAGACTACCTGACCCCAGCCTCAACGACCTAAATCCCCCAACCACTTGACCCGCAACTCCCCCCACCCATCCTCCCCAAACGCACCCAATATCATTACTGCTTCCAGGGGCTTGCTCACTTAAGTACTTCAATTGTTCTAAACTACTTTGAGGCCATGAAATGTAATTATAAACCATATAAGTCCTTTATTCTCTCTGGAAACATTGCTAATTGAAAATGTGTGCGCAGTTTTTGTCGAATAAATTAATTTCTCAGGAGGACTTTCCTGTGGGACATGGTGGATTGCAGCAAAGACAGAAGACAACATCCTCACTGGTGTCGCAGACTTGAGTTTCATTAAAAAAAAGATTCCACAAAGCATTCCCACTTGTTGCAGCAGCCAGTTCAGATGCAGCCAAGAGATGCTCCTCAAACCTTCACTAAAAAGAGCTGAAAAACATTGTTATAGATTCTGGTTGACATGTTTATTTTGTCTCAGCAACTAAACAAAAGATCTCTGTACAGCGTGAGTGTATAATGAGACACAGTTCAAGTGTAAATACATTTTCAATGTTTCCATCCCACTGCAGTACAAAAGGAAGCATTCTAAATCAGGTCAGCTCAACACAACATCCCAATTCAATGAATAAAATCATTTTTTGCCAACAGCCATCCCATAAACATGTCTTTCCATGGGAAGTAGACATTTAGCCAGTGTGACTGTTTAATATAATGTTGCTTTCTTTCAACCGAGCGAATGACCTTTACATTCCTTTTAAGATCATTAATTTACAGTTTTTGTTGTGTTGTAACCAAATTATCAGCTAATTAACAGAGCCCAATTGTTAAGGAAGAAATTATTTTAATTCTGTTAGGGTATTTTGCTTTACTAAGATTCACATCAGGAGAAAGCAGAAAAGCTTTTTAATATGTTTCAATGTACTTTAGCATCACACGTCACAAGAGATGAAAATATGTGGGGCGGGATTCTCCGACCCCTCTGCCGGGTCAGAGAATCACCGGGGGTCGCCGCCCCCTAATTCTCCTGCCCCCCAAAGATCGGCCCGGTGTGAGTCACGCCGCCTGCCTCGGAGAATGGCGGGGTCCGGCGTGACTCAATGGGTGCCAGGGCTGCCCGAATTCTCCAACCCGCAATGGGCCGAAGTCCCACCCGTCTTTTGCCAGTCCTGCCGGCGTAAATTGGAGTAGGTCCCTTACCGGTGGGACCTGGCAGCGCGGGCGGTCTCCGGGGTTCTTGGGGGGGGCACAGGGGTATCTAGCCCCGGGAGGTGCCCCCATGGTGGCCTGGCCCATGATTGGGGCCCACCGATCCGCGGGAGGGCCTGTGCCATGGGGGCACTCTATCCTTTCACACCGGAGGCTGTACCGGTCCGCCATTCCCGGAGCGGAAACAAAGCCCTCTGCGCATGCGCTGGGATGAAGCCAGCACACACTGCGCTCCTGTGCATGCACCAACTCGTGCCGGCCGGCAGAGACCCTTCAGCGCTGGGTGGCGTAGCGCAAGCCCCTTTCCTGCCGGCCAGCGGGGCGCAAACCACTCCGGGGCGGGCCTAGCCCCTGAAGATTCCACACCTTAGGGGCGGCCTGACGCCGGAGTGGTTCACGTCACTCCGTCCCGCCGGGACCCCCTGCCCCGCTGGGTAGGGGAGAATCCCGCCCGTGATTCTTAGTTTATAAAAAAATATATTAATGATTACAAAACAATTTGTATTCTTCCAAGTAAATGCAGCTCTTAGTTTCAAACAGAATTTCTATCTAATGTTATGCAAATGGTATCGCTGCTTGGTAACAAAGATTACGCAACACATCCCAAGTTCAGGTTACCTTAAGACATTTAATTTCAGAATCCATAATTCTCAGTTAAAACGTGGGGAAGAATGTTTTTGCATAATGTTACTTGTTAACTAAGGTAGAAAAAATTAACCTAATGGATCCAGGTATCTTGCTCTGATTCCACTGCTGACTATTGGCTCATGTCCCATCTGACACTCTGCACTGAGTCATTGCCTATCTGTTCCCACCCGCTTGATTGCACTACCCTTATGCAAAATTGTCAAAAATCATAAACTTCTACAGAGGAATTGCAGATTCTTTTTGACATATTTGCACGTGAAATTATGAAATTGTGCAACATTTGTTTTCCATCTCTGTCATTATACAAGTGCTGAATGCTTAGCAAGAACATTTCTCATCAGGAAGTAGTTTCAACCAGATACTTCTCAGTTAAAATTAACTTTAGTAGAATTCACCCTTCTGTTTGTGACAACTGGCTCAGAAAATTGATACAAAGGATTCTACATCTAATTTAGACTGTAGAGCATAAAGGCACTTTCACAAGGTTGTAGCAGTAATCATATCGATTTCGTCACAAGGGGCGTAATTCTCTGAGAGACTAAGTGCTGATACCAGGAATGTATCACGAGTGTTCTACGGCCTCAAAAGCAGCGCCAGTCCTGGAGTAATTCCTGGAGCACCGGAGCTACATGGAACTAGCGCAAATCCAATGCATGCTGGCAAGAGTCTGGATCGGCACTAGAGAGCCTTACAAGCAGGAGCTGCATATAAGCATTTCACTCCTCACACAATTTCATCCCAGTCAAGAAAATGGCACTGGTTGCGCTGGAGCACACCCATCCCATTGATGGGTCGGCTGGGGCCAGAGGATACCTAGGGGAGTGGCATGGGAGGCACCCATACGACCCCTGGCGTTAAGTTCACAGTGGGCAGTCAGTGGCGTGCGCAGCCGCATGGGTGCCTTGATGGCTGCGGCAATATTGACAATATTGTGGGTGGGAACAATATTGACATGCCCGGCCACACCGACCACCCCGACACCACGACCCACCTCCTGGCCACCCCCCCCCCCACCCCCCACCCCCGCTACTCCCCCCGCTACTCCCCCCGACCCTGGCAATCACCTCCCTGGCCAGCAGGACAACTGTCAGCTCACTGTAGTGATGTTGGACACTTTCTCTACCCCCTCGCTCTCCTTTTTAAATTGATTAACTTCTCACTTTTTGCCAGTGATAAGTAGCCCATCCAGGTGACATTATGAAATGGTGCAAATGAGGCACACAACTTTATTAAGCAGGTGAAGTAAAGGATGTTAAGTGGTTGTATAATTACTGCCATGTCACTTTGAGATGGAATGACTTGTATTAGTTAAGCAATATGAAAACACAAAAGGAGACTGTTTGGAACAATAAATTTGCTGTAATGGAGGGTCTTTGAAAGGAATTACCCGTCATTCTGAGTTAGTTTGAAAATTTGCTGCAAACCATAGGGAAAAAATGGTCTCATTTGACACAAAGCAATATTACAGAGTAACATGCATGGAGATCTGGAAACTGGCCTGACAATCCACCTTCTCTGTTAGCAATAGTATATGACAATGAGACTCAAGAATGGGCAACTGGGGGAAATAGGGAATCTAATGTGCAAGGATTAAAGAAAGGTAATCTGAAGGGCACCACCAGACCAATGCAGGCACTTGAATCAAATTTTCAAGGTATAATGTTCTATTGGCACTTTAATTGGTTCCATGACCTTTTTGTCAGTTTGAGGAGCCATTTTCTTCCACTATGCTGCAACCCCTTCCAAGGGGCAGCACGGTAGCATTATGGATAACACAATCGCTTCACAGCTCCAGGGTCCCAGGTTTGATTCCGGCTTGGGTCACTGTCTGTGCGGAGTCTGCACATCCTTCCCGTGTGTGCGTGGGTTTCCTCCGGCTGCTCCGGTTTCCTCCCACAGTCCAAAGATGTGCAGGTTAGGTGGATTGGCCATGATAAATTGCCCTTAGTGTCCAAAATTGCCCTTGGTGTTGGGTGGGGTTACTGGGTTATGGGGATAGGGTGGAGTTGTTGATTTTGGGTAGGGTGCTCTTTCCAAGAGCCGGTGCAGACTCGATGGGCTGAATGGCCTCCTTCTGCACTGTAAATTCTATGATAAAAAAAATGTGGAACTGACCTGATGATATCAGGGTTGTGATACTTCCCGACACAATAGCATATTCTGTCCCCTTCCCTTTAAGGCTGAATGAGATTCTTTAACCTGGTTGCAATTCACCTATGGAAAGGTAGTCCAAAGGTAAAAACTGTGAAGAAGGCACTGAGGAAGCACCTCAAGTAATCTTTCCAATTGAGTGGCTTACAAATCCAATGTGTGTGGTTTGAGGTAGAACCTGCTTGAGGGCAGAACAAAACAGTTGAATGTAAGGGCAAAAAAAAGGCAGCCGCACTGATTAGAGGGAACAGCGGAAATGATCGCTGTGTCAGTGGTGGAATTCTTGCAAAACCTTGGGCAGAATATAACAATATGGGTGCGGATGTACATTACTCCCAACCAGCTATGAAGTGGAGCATGATGCTTCGACCCAAGGGGGTCCTCATCCTGAAAGAATGGAAGCTCAGACAGCCAATGCAGATGATGGGACGAAAAACCACTTCCAGTGCTGTAACCATTGTATGATTCTAAGAATGTATCACACCTTGGCACAGGAGAAAAATAGCATCTGTTTATGTATTAATCAAAATGTTAACATCGTTCCAGAAATAGGTCCGGCACCATGTTGCACAGCGCGGCCGCCGTCGTGTGCATGCATGGCCACGGACCCGGCAAAGCTGGGTGCTCTACGCTGCCTGCCTGCTAGCCCCCCACACCAAATGGAGGATCAGTGGCCATTTTGTGCCGAATTTTCGGTTGTAAAGCGCCACCATACCCACGCTGGCGTCAGGACATAGCCTGAAAAGCTGAGTATCCAGCCCAAAACGTCTGTCCTCCCTCTTAGTCTGAAGCTGCGAGATGAGATCATATGAATTTTCCTCTGCAGCACTGCGCTTTCCCAATGTGTCTTTGGCATGCTGTCAGACAGGGTGGAATGTTCCCCTCCAGCTACAGATTGCATATCTTTTCACCCTTTTCACCGAGGATACCCATCTCACCATTCCCAATTTGTTCATGGTCAGCCACCTTGGCAATTTCCATTGCTCCCTCCTTCACGGTGGTGATGATGTGTAGGTGGACACTCTTCCTCCAGTCTGCACCTATTCTCAGGCATGATATACCCTTTAATCCTTCAATGATAATAGAGAGGTAAAAACACACTACTGGCCTCCATGGCCAATGGCAGTAGCTTATTAACAGGCATGTATCAGTGCTGGCAGATCTTCAGGAGCTGTAGGCCTTGCTGAGAGGAAAATAGGTACCCACATTTCTCTTATGCTGTATGCTCTCTCAGGTTCCTCAGCTGGTGTGTCTGCTAGAGTTTGAAGGGTCTGGAATCTCAGTTACCTCAGTTACTGTCCAAGCAAAGAAAATCATTGAACCTTGTCCAGCACTGGGTCCAATTACTCCTGACCATATTCCACCTGCTCACGTTCTCAGCAACCTCCATCCAGGCCAGTTTGGTTAGAGAGGATGCCTTTCATCTGTCACCCTCAGAAAGAGAAGTATCTTCTTCTCCTTCACTGCCATAAGGAGGACCTCCAGGTAAGCAACTGCAAAGCACAGATAGCATTTACTGGGTGCCAGTCCTCTGCCTCTCTTCTGGGATCCATGGCTGCTGTGTCTGTTTGACTTGGGATGGCTCTTGCTCACTACCACCTTCACTCCCGTTCCTCGTGGCCACTAATTGGATGCCCAACCCAGCCTGTAGTCAACTAACAGTCTGCCTCTGTGAAAATTGGGGACTGTGACTGCTCCTGAAATGTCCGCTATCCAAGGTGGGTTGGGACCCGGAAACCGTGTTGACATTGGCTTGTTGACCCTGGAAGGAAATTCCTGTCCCATATCGCCATGACTGGTGTAATTACATCCCCCTCCCCTCTCTTACTGCCAATTCTGTATTTCACTAAGATCTTGGTCTTGACTCACTGGGGGCAATTCCACTGGAGAATGAATGATCAACAAATATCAATTCCTTTAATCGGGCAATTCTTTAATCATCTCCTTTATGGGTCACATGATATCAGTGTATGTTTCCCTCTCCTTTTTTTTTCCTTTTCTTTTCCTCTCTTCCCTTCTCTAACTTGCATGCAATAATAGTCATTAATTTAGAACCAAAATTGACAAGAATGTATAAAAGCTAAACATTCCTTCCAAAGGTCATATTGTACAAACAATATCTAACCTGCATGGGGAAATTTGCTCTCTGTTGCACTGTGTGATCTGACCTCTGTGCATGTCAACAATCTGTGCTGATGCAGAGAAACTAATGCTGGTTATGATTAAAGAGAAGAAGCTTGGTATATTTTTCAGCTTTATAAACCTTGCAAAATGTTGTAGACTTTAATATGTCATATTTGGCAGGAGATGAATTAGTTTTGGCTCCTTCTACCCACTGACTCATGGGAGAATTCATTTCTACTGGTAAAAACAGATGTATCATTTCCTGTTCTCTGGGTGATGATAGCACTGTCACATGCCTATAAAGTCAAAGAATTTGCCAGTTAATGTTATTTGTTTAATGTTTCCCATTCACAACTTGGGAGAGCACTCACTGCAGAAAAGCTGAAACGAGAAAGTTTGACCAGAGTGAGGTTCAGATGAAACTTGCCATTAAATCTCGAGTCCTTCTGGCATGTTCCGCTTTACCGTCAGGGGTATACGCTGAAAGGTCCTCACTTGACAGCCATCCATACATACTCTTGCAGTAATTTGATAAAGGAATCATTCAAATACATTTAACATACAATCAAGGTGCAGAAGTAGGCCATTCAGCCCCTCGAGCCTGCTCCGCCATTTAATAAGATCATGGCTGATCTGATAGTGATCTCAAATCTGTATCCTGACTAGACCCGATGATCTAACACTGCCTTGCTTGTTAAGAATCTATCCACCTTGGCCTTAAAATTATTCGAAGACCACCACCTTTTCAGGAAGTGTGTTTCAAAACTCACAAACCCCTGAGATAAAATAAATTCACCTCATTTCCATTTTAAATGGGTGACTCCTTGGGCGGCATTTTCCATCCCCGGGATTCCCAGAATGTGTTCCTGATGGGATGGTGAAAATCAGGATTGGCACCAGGCACCGACCTGAATGCCATGCTCCGACTCCTCATTGCTGCATGAATATGTTCCTCGCCGCACTCCAGCGTGAGCACGGAAATAAATGCAAATGGGTCATAATGACCCATTTTGTATCTATTTAGAGGGCCTGGCAGCCCATGCTCCATCCTCCCGTGATTCTCCGGTCCCCATGGCTGGGACTCACATGGGCGAGGCTTGTGGTCTCTACACTCTACAATCGTCAATCTGACGTGGTGGACCTTGCGGTGAGCTAAGGGCCCAACCATCCCCCACCCCCGCTTCGCAAATCATGCCCGCTCCCAGTTACACCGCACAGCAGCCCCCAACCCCCGGATTGCCAAGGTGGCCCCCCCCCACCCCCACCCCCCACGTATGGTGGTAACCTGACCCAGCCCCCCTCCAGGGATACCTGTAATAGGGGGACCCCTCACAGGGACCCACTGCCGAAAGGAACCCCCTCCACAGACCCCCCCCCCACATGCAGATCCCATCCTCACATTGACCCCCCCCCCTCAGAAAAGAGACCCCTCTCTTGAAGATGGTACAGACAGGGTCTGTGGGAAGCATTATAGCTGTAATACCTACCTTGCAACTCCACATGTACATTCCTCGAAGGTGACCAGCTGTGCCTACGTCTGATTCCCACAGATTCACTGTCTGCAATCCATTCATGGCTTTTGATTAGCGGTTTGTGACTGACAGCTCATAAAAACCATCTGCCGCTTTGATCCATTCATATCCCTTCACACTTCATTGGCCTAAGTGGTGAAACAACATTTCCCACATCAAAGTTGTAAGTTGCACTAAGTGCATTCCAATCACTCAAGTGTGTGATTACACTGAACATACCTCTCTTTAATGTGGGCATTGTTTACAAGCATTGAGATTTTACCACTTAGGCCACACTGCAGTACCTCTGAATCCTCCCACCTGTCCTTGGCACATCCGTAAAGGCAGCGGGCAGAACAGGGTGACACAACACCATCTGTGACACCCGGAAGACTGCCGGGCCCATCCAAGCCCAGTCGCTCCAGAGGACAGCCACCAAAGGAGACCCAAATCACAGGGCAGGATACGCCTCCACATTTGATGCACCACCTGGGGACCCACCTAGATGGAGCATTAGGACACATAAGATTAGAAAGATAGATTCCAGTTAAGTTGATATGGGTTCAGCACATAGGATAGCGGGCACATACACCGTATATAGCACTGTCACCAACAAATATCTGTTCACCGACATTCCAAACTGCCTTGATCCTCTTTCTGAAGTGTGTGAGGGATGGGCTGGGTGCAGAGGGTGTGTCGGGTAAGGGGTGCGCGGAGAGCTTGTGGGAGGCCAGTGATGTGGGATGCGGGTGTTGGAAGATGGCACAGGCCATGGTACCCAGGACAATCGGGGGTAATCCCCAGTGTCGTCTTTGGAGGTCGGGACTGGGCCAGAGACAGAGAGCGCCATGTTGTATGACTTACCCGGTGAGTGACCCATCACCGCTTACCACCCCCAGGACCACTGTCACCTCACCCCCACCTCAGAAGCCACTCCCACCCCTGCCTCCCTGAAGGTCTGTGGGCCCGTGTGACAGACAGGTCAGCACGCATGCAGGAATAACTCAGGCAGATAGTGGAATGTGGCACCAGGGCAGCAGTCAGACTCTGTCAAATGATGCGGAGCACTAGAGCTTATTGCACTACGGGATGTCATCATCCTCCATCCCATGGGCTAGACCCAGTGATACTGCTGACCCTGGAATGCACAGTGACTACTTTTCAGGAAATCGAGGGAGCTCTTTGGTCCCTTCATTCCACATAGCAAAATGGATGTCCCAGTTGTCATTCAATTGGGCGTGTGCGATTTGGGGGAACCAGAAGAAGGACACTTGGAAAGCAGAGGTGATGCTTTATTGCAAGAGAGGAGAACAAATGAATGACATACTCATGGCACTGTATAAGTAATGGAAGCCTGTTTCATGCAGCTGAACACCTTCCTTAAAGAGAGTTAATGAGATCTGGAACTCTTTTCCTGAAAGGTGGTGAAAGCTAATTTCATAATGAATTTAAAAGGGAGTTGGACATGTACTTGTGGATGAGGAACCGATGTGTTATAGAGAAAAAACAGGGATATAGGATGAAGGACAACTGCCTTTTTAACGAACCAGCAGAGGTACAATGGGGAGATTGGCCTCCCTCTGTTCTGTAAGCTTCTATGATTCTGTGAAATTGAAGACAAAATCACATTATGATCAGCCTCTGCAGTTTTCCCATTCCGCAACACCTCTGAAACAGGTTTGCTTCTGAGGGAGAAGCAGATTGTCAGACAAGAGGGCCTTGATATCTACTCAGAGGTGTGGGGAATGAGGTGGAAGATATTTGGACAGGAAATCTACAAGTAAGAGTTTACTGGAAGTCTTGCAGAAATTAACTACTGGACGGATTTTCATTTTTTCAGCATGTTACCTGCCCAGTGGTCACCCTGATTGATAGAGAGAAAGTGCCGAGGAAAGGTGGTCAGCCAGGAAAATGGGAGATTGTAGGGGAGGGTGGAGGTGTCGGAGTTCGGGGGGTGGAGTGTGTTGGAGATTGCAGGGATGGAGAAGCAGTAGGGGATTGCATTAGATCCAGAGTGCGCTGACTGCAGGTTCTGCAAAGAGGTAAGAGGTACGTGAAGAGAAAAAGACTGGGGAAGACAAATGTAGGTCCTTTACAGCCAGAAACAGGAATGTATAATGGGGGACACAGAAATGGCTGAGCAACTAAGCACATACTTTGGTTCTGTCTTCACAAATGAGAACACAAATCAGATGCTAGAAATGGTGACTAGGGGCTTTTCACAGTAACTTCTTTGAAGCCTACTTGTGACAATAAGCGATTATTATTATTATTATTATTATTATGTTGTGGAATGCAGGATTTAGTGAGAGGGAGGAACTAAAGGAGATCAATATTAGTAGAGAAATGGTGTTGGGGAAATTGTTGGGATTGAAGGCTGATAAATCTTCAGGGCCTGATAATCTACACCACAGAGTACTTAAGGAACTGGCTCTAGAAATAGTGGATGCATTGGTGGTCATCTTTTGATTTGATTTGATTTGATTTATTATTGTCACATGTATTAGTATACAGTGAAAAGTATTGTTTCTTGCATGCTGTACAAACAATGCATACCATACATAGGGAAGGAAAGAGAGACTGCAGAATATAATGCTACAGTTATAGCAAGGTGTAGAGAAAAGATCAACTTAATACGAGGTAGGTCCATTCAGAAGTCTGATGGCAGTAGGGAAGAAGCTGTTCTTGAGTCGGTTGGTACATGACTTCAAACTTTGGTATCTTTTGAGGGGGAGCCAGTGGATGTGGTATATTTAGACTTCAGAAGATTTTTGACAAAGCCCCACCCAAGAGATTAGATTGTAAAATGACAGTGCAAGGGTTTAGCGATAGTGTATTAAGATAGATAGAAAACTGTTTGGCAGACAGGAAACAAAGAGTGGGAATTAGCGGGTCTTTTCCAAATTGGCAGGCAGTGACTAGCGGGGTACTTCATGAATCGGTGCCAGGACCCCAGCTATCCCCAATATATATTAATGATTTAGATGCGGTAACAAACTATAATATCACCAAACTTGCAGATGACACCAAGTTGTGTGGGAGGGTGAGCTGTGAGAAGGATGCAGAGATCCTTCAGTGTGATTTGAACAAGTTGAGTGAGTGGGCAAATGAATGGCAGATGCAGTATAATTTGGAGAAATGTGAGGTTATCCACTTTGGTAGCAAAAATGAGAAGGCATACTATTATCTGAATGGCCATAACTTGGGAGAGAGGCAAGTGCAAGACCATCATGGCGAGAGGATTCGAGTACAGGAGCACAGATCTCTTGCTGCAATTATACAGGACCTTGGTGAGACCACACCTGGAATATTGTGTGCAGTTCTGGTCTCCTATTCTGAGGAAGGATGTTCTTGCTCTAGAGGGAGTGCAGCGAAGGTTTACCATACATATTCCTGGGATATTGAGATTGACGTATGAGGAGAGATTGAACTGGTTAGGATTGTATTCGCTGGAGTTCAGAAAAATGAGTGGGGATCTCATAGAAACCTATAAATTCTAACAGGACTAGACTTGATAGATATAGGAAGCATGTTCCTGATAGTGGGTGTATCCAGAATCAGGGGTCACAGTCTGAGGATGCGGGGTATTCCATTTAGGACAGAGATGAGGAGAAATTTCTTCACCCAGAGATTGTCGGCCTGTGGAATTTGTTACAAAACATTGCATGTTTTCAAGAAGCAGTTAGTTATAGTACTTAGGACAAAGGGGATCAAAGGATATGGGGGGAAAGCGGAATTAGGGCCAGTGAGTTGGATGATCAGCCATGATCATAATGAATGGTGGAGCAATCTTGAAGGCTGAAAATAGTAGCTGCTATTTTCTGTACTTCCATGTAAAATTGTTGAGCCTGATGGAATATCTCCTGCTTCTCCTGGCCTACAGAATATGGGCTATGTAAATGAGTGTACATCATACAGTTGGAGATTGGAAGGTTAGAAGCGAGTTTCAGATTTTAACATTTCCACCCACTCGTTTTTGAAGATAAAAATGCCACTCAACAAATATCACCAATGTACCTGAAATTCTGATGCTTCTGTTGTGCCATATCATTCTTGATTTACATCCATTAACTAGTGTGGGTCATGGCATCATAAATGATACTTTACAATCCTATTATAACTGATTCAGGATCCAAAATAAAGATAAATAAATGCTTTAGATTTCTGAAATGTACTACCATGACGCTTCTACTTGTGTAAGTGGCTCTTTTGTAATTCCCTTCCTAAAAAAACAGTCTTTAATACACTCTTCCGAAATGAGGTCAGGTGTGAGGCTGTGGCGAGACAGTGCAGCGGTCCAAGGATCTATTTTCTCTTATATATGTTCATATTTGTGAATGCAACGATAATTCACTTGCACTCCCTTTTTTTAAATGTATACATTTCAGCTTTATTAAATTGCTGCACTGAAATGTTTCATTCACCACAGTTTGATGTTGCTGTCACAGTAAAATGTAGCCCTGGAGATGTGGTTGGGCAAGACCCTGCTTTTGTAGCAGCTGCAATAATTCAAATCAAGGGAAGCGTGAAATGGTTGTTTTGTGCAGAGTTTTTCTTCTTGGTTAGAACCCAGTTGAGAGCAAGCTGAAATTTTGCGATGGTTAAACGTAAAGGTTTAATTTTGTTTTAATATTGACCCAAATACTTTGCAGTTGTGGTCGAGTTTCATTGTTGTTTATCATGAAAAAGAATCCATTCTGGTACCATTTATCAAGAACTTCAAATCAAATCTACACAAGATTCTGCTTTAATTCTTCGGGAACATTTAACAATGAAGTTCAAGGAAACATTAATGCCATCAATAATATGCAAATCTATTGACACATAAATGCTACCACCATTCTATAGTTTTGAATAAAAATTATGTGCAATTATAGCAGATGTCAATCCAACTCTGCTCTGACAGAAGATCATCGACCTGAAACGTTAACTCTCTTTCTTTCTCCACAGATGGTGCCATACCTGCTGAGCATTTCCAGCATTTTCTGTTTATATTATACTAGTAGTGGCCAGGATTTATTTTACAAACTTTAAGAATAATGTTAAAATGCGGGGCGGGATTCTCCCCTACCCGGCGGGGCGGGGGGTCCCGGCGGGATGGAGTGGCGTGAACCACTCCGGCGTCAGGTCGCCCCAAAGGTGCGGAATCCTCCGCACCTTTTGGGGCCAAGCCCTAACCTTGAGGGGCTAGGCCCACGCCGGATTAGTTTGCACCCCACCAGCCGGCGCGGAAGGCTTTTGGTGCCACGCCAGCAAGGGCTGAAGGTACTCCACCAGCCGGCAGAAGTCCGCGCATGCGCGGGAGCGCCAGCGGCTGCTGACATGATCCCCGCGCATGCGTAGGGGAGGGTCACCTCCGCGTCGGCCATCGTGGAGGCTGACATGGCCGATGCGGAGGGGAAAGAGTGCCCCCATGGCACAGACCCGCCCGCGGATCGGTGGGCCCCGATTGTGGGCCAGGCCACCATGGGGGCACCCCGCGGGGCCAGATCGCCCCGCGCCCCACCCAGGACCCCGGAGCCCGCCCGCGCTGCCTGGTCCCGCCGGTAAGGGAAGTGGTTTGATTCCCGCCGGCAGGACCGGCATTACAGCAGCGGGACTTCGGCCCATTGTGGGCCGGAGAATCGCGGGGGGGGGGGGGGGGGGGGCGTGGGGGGGCGCCAACCGGAGCGGCGCTATTCCCGCCCCTGCCGAATCTCCGATGCCGGAGAATTCGGCGGCCGGCGGGAGCAGGATTCACGCTGCCCACCGGTGATTCTCCGACCCGGCGTGGGGTCAGAGAATCCCGCCCGTGAGCTTTTTTTTCCTTTGAAGGTTTGGCCACTCTCATAGATATTTTAATTCTATACTAATAGCTATAATATTAGTACAGCAATTAATCTATTAAATATGTATTAATTTGTAACAATTAAAAGTTCTTTCTAATTTCTGCTGTAAAAAGAATGCATTAATGCTCCACGTGTAAATGCATTAACTAGAATTGCACGATTACTGGTACTGATAATAATAACCTCGGGTTACCATAGCCACGATGAGATTTTCCAGTATGACCATAGTGATCATATTTATAACACAGGTCCACTCGTTTTTGTATATGGATAGTGTACAATGCGTGATTATGGCCTGTCTGCCTTCCACAGAAATTTATACCAATATATACAAAACCTCTCACTAGAATAGATTTGGCAGCATGATGCACTCTATCCCGAGTCCAATTTGCTCTTTCTCTGTTGAACTGTTTATAAATCACTCCATTTAAAAACAGAAAAAATTGTTGATGTTTATCCTTTCTAACTATAAGGACGTGGGAGCTGACTTAATTTGCTTACGGAACGAAAGACATAAACTGAACCAGGGAATGAGATCAACAAAAGCTGTGTTGGAGACAGATTGAACAAATCCCTACCGCTGACTGATACTACTTTATACACAATCATGTTTTATCTTATATTAACCCTAACAGAAGGACAAATGTGTTTACTTATCTTTAGTCTTCAATACTAGATTCCATTGTTAAATGGTTGAAGAACCAACCTGGCTCATTAGTGGGGCCTGTCATTAAAGACCAGCCGGGAGAGCCAGAGATCCAGATTCAATTCCAAGCTCGGGTGACTGTGTGGAATTTGTATGTTCTTCCTGTGACTTCGTGGGTTTCCTCCCACAGTCCAAAGATATGCAGGTTATGTGAATTGGCCATGTGAAATTGTCCTTTAGTGTCCAAAGGTTACATGGGCTTATGGGGTTACTGGGATAGGATTGGGGAGTGAGCTTGGTAGGGTGGTCGTTTCAGAAGGGGGTGGTGTAGACACGATGGGCCGAATGGCCTCCTTCAGCACTATAGGTATTCTATGATTTTATGAGAGTCTCTGGGCGCGATTCTCCGCCCCCCACGACGGGTCGGAGAATAGCGGGAGGGCCTTCCCGACATTTTTCCGCCCTCCCGCTATTCTCCCCCCCGCCCCCCCAACTCCCGACACGAATCGCTGCCGCCGTTTTTTTACGGCCGGCAGCGATTCACAGCTGATAGATGGGCCGAAGTCCCAGCCCTTTACGCTGTTTTTACAAACGGCAAACACACCTGGTCTGGCCGTTCGTAAAAACGGCGGGAACAACTCGCTTTTTATAACCATGGCACCGATTGGCACGGCAGTACCACGGCCGTGCCAAGGGTGCCATGGGCCCGCGATCGGTGGGCACCGATCGCGGGCAGCGGGCCCGATGCCCGCGCACTATTTCTCCTTCCGCCACCCCGCAGTATCCATTTGCGGGGCGGCTGAGGGGCATCCCGGCCCGCGCATGCGCGGGTTTCGCGCAAATACGCGATGACGTCATCCGCGCATGCGCGGGTTGGAGTCTTCCAATCCGCGCATGCGCGGCTGACGTCATATGACGCGTCAGCCGGCGCTAACTCCGGCAAGCGGGCTTAACGAAATTCGTTAAGCCCGTGATGCCGGAGCTTACGGCGTCGGGCTGCTAGCCCCGACCGGGGACCAGAATCGGTTCCCGGTCGGGAAGGGGCGCGCTGGCGTCAAACCCGCCCGGGTTTGACGCCAGCCTTACGATTTCTCCCGTTTTGGGAGAATCGCGCCCTCTATTTGGGGTACAATTGCTGATCTGGGTGCAAATTGCACACAAAATTGCTTTAGCTTTAAGAAGTATTTTGCTTCCCTCAGTTTTCTTCTCAGAATCATTTGCATTGCAAATCAGCACAATTGGGCAGTATTTCTGATCGTAATTTTTAAAAAATAAATTTTGTTTTAAAATATATCAATATATTTATATGTGGCAATTTGATGCAGTTTGAATAATACATCACAAAACATAAACATTTTTAATCAGAGTCTAGTCCTGTATTTTTAATTAATTAAAAAAACAATTGAAATTAATTTTCTACTTATATCGGTGCACAGTACTCACTTTACGTTGGATCACATTGAGCATGGGACATACAGTACCGAAGCACGCTATTCAGCCTATCAGTTCATGCCAGTCTTTTTGGTCCACTCAAGCCTCCCCTCATCTTTCTCTCCTCCAAATCTACCATTGTAACTCTCTAATCCCTTCGCTCACATAGGGTTGTCTGGCTTCCCCTTACATGTATCTATGCTATTTGGTTCATCCACTCCCTGTGGTTGTGAGTGCCACATTTTCACCACTCTTTAGAAACTGTTTCTCCTGAATTCCTTACTTCTTGATGACAATCTTATTTTGATGGTTTCTATTTATGGTGTTCTTCAGAAGAAAAAACATTCTTTCTATATCCATTATATCAATATGTTCTAGAATTTTAACGACCTCTATTATGTCACCCCTCAACCTTCTCCTTTTCTAGAATGAACATTTTCTTTATATATAGACGCATGCTTTTCTGTTATCATCCTTGTAAATCTTCTCTGCACCCTGTCCAGATAGATCACTTGATTGCATGGTGTACCAAAAACAACCTCTCTCTAAACGTCGGAAAGACCAAGGAACTGATCATCGACTTCAGGAAACGGAGCACAACACCGCCCCCCCCCCCCCCCCCCCCCCCCCCCCCCCGCCCCGTCTGCATCAATGACTCCGAAGTGGAGGTGGTCGATAGCTTTAAGTTCCTGGGGGTCACCATCACCAACAGTCTGTCTGGTCCACTCACATTGATGCAACAGTCAGGAAAGCCCAAAAACATCTCCTTTTCCCTATGGAAGCTGAAGAAATTTGGCATATCCGCATCGACTCTCACAAACTTCTACAGATGTGCCACAGAGGGCATCCTATCCGACTGCATCACAGCTTGGTATGGCAACTGCTTGGCCCAAGATTGCAAGAAACTACAGAGTGTGGTGAACTCAACACAACACATCACACAAGCTTGCCACCCGCACATTGATTCTGTGTACACCTCCCGCTGCTTCAGGAAGGCAGACAGCATTATCAGAGACCCCTCGCACCCAGGCATTGCCTTCTTCAAGACCCTTCCATCAGGCAGAAGGTACAGAAGTCTGAAGGCGCGCACATCCAGACATAAGAACAGCTTCTTCCCCACAGCTACAAGACTCCTCAACGACTCTCCCTCGGACTGATCTGTTTCCTGTAAGAACACTATTCATGATGCCCTATGCTGCTCTTGCTCATGTATTTGCTTTGTTTGGCCCCTTGTTCCGCACTGTAACCAATCACTCTTTGTCAATGTATCATTTGTCAATGTACTCTGTCGATTATTCTTTTTTGTCTACTATAGAATCTTAGAATTTACAGTGCAGAAGGAGACCATTCATCCCAGCAAGTCTGCACTGGCCCTTGGAGAGAGCACCCTAGTCAAGTCCATGCCTCCACCCTATCCCCATAACCCCACTTAATGGGCGCGATTCTCCCAAAACGGGAGAAATCGTAAGGCTGGCGTCAAACCCGGGCGGGTTTGACGTCAGCGCGCCCCTTCCCGACCGGGAACCGATTCTGGTCCCCGGTCGGGGCTAGCAGCCCGACGCCGTGAGCTCCGGCATCATGGGCTTAACAAATTTCGTTAAGCCCGCTTGCCGGAGTTAGCGCCGGCTGACGCGTCATATGACGTCAGCCGCGCATGCGCGGATTGGAAGACTCCAACCCGCGCATGCGCGGATGACGTCATCGCGTATTTGCGCGAAACCCACGCATGCGTGGGCCGGGATGCCCCTCAGCCGCCCCGCGAATGGATACTGCGGGGCGGCAGAAGGAGAAATAGTGCGCGGGCATCGGGCCCGCTGCCCGCGATCGGTGCCCACCGATCGCGGGCCCATGGCACCCTTGGCACGGCCGTGGTACTGCCGTGCCAATCGGTGCCATGGTTATAAAAAGCGAGTTGTTCCCGCCGTTTTTACGAACGGCCAGACCAGGTGTGTTTGCCGTTCGTAAAAACGGCGTAAAGGGCTGGGACTTCGGCCCATCTATCAGCTGTGAATCGCTGCCGGCCGTAAAAAAACGGCGGCAGCGATTCGTGTCGGGAGTTGGACGGGGGGGGGGGGGGAGGGAGAATAGCGGGAGGGCGGGAAAAATGTCGGGAAGGCCCTCCCGCTATTCTCCGACCCGTCGTGGGGGGCGGAGAATCGCGCCCAATCTTTTTGGACACTAAGGGCAATTTAGCATGGCCAATCCACCTGACCTGCACATCTTTGGACTGTGGGATGAAACCGGAGCACCTGGAGGAAACCCACACAGGGAGAACGTGCAGACTCCGCACAGAGAGTGACCCAAGCTGGGAATCGAACCTGGGACCCTGGAGCTGGAAGCAACTGTGCAAACCACTGTGCTACCGTGTTGCTCTATGTACGGACTGTGTACATTCCCTTGGCTGCAGAAAAATACTTTTCACTGTACTTCGGTACATGTGACAATAAATCAAATCAAACCAATCAAATCAGTGTTTCTATATCCTTTTTATAATATGGTGGTCAGAACTGAACACAATATTCTAAATGGGGTCTGGCTAAGGTCAAAGTAGGTTTAGCATAGCTTACCTACTTTTCAGTTCTACCTCTCTAGAAGTAAGACCTAGAGATTGGTTTGCTTTTTCAGTGGCTTTGCTAACCTGTGGCACAACCTTTACTGATTGATGTATTGGTACTCAAGATCCCATTTGTTCCCCTACCCCACAGAGACTTGAATTGAACCTTCCAACTAATAAATAACCTCCCTATTCTTCCCACCAAAATGTACTGCCTCACATTTATCCGTGTTGAACTTTATTGGCCATTCTGTAAGTTTGTTAATGTCCTTCTGTGATCTGTTGCCAACCTTCTCAGTATTAATATTTTCCTCTCAATTTGTTGTCACCTGCAAATTTAGAAATTTTGTTTTGATTTTAAAGTCCAAATAGTTTCTGCTGTATACAGCAGTGATCCCAGCATTGATCCTAATGGAACACCACTTCCAAACCTTCTGCCACTCTGAATATCCATCCTTTCCTTAGAATCTTTGTTTTTTGCCTTAAAGTCAGCTGGAAATCTATTTAATAATAATCTTTCATTGTCACAAGTATGAAGGTACTGTGAAAAGCCCCTAGTCGCCACATTCTAGCGCTTGTTCGCGTAAGCTGGTATGGGAATTGAACCCGCACTGTTGGCCTTGTTCTGCATTACAAACCAGCTGTCTAGCCCACTGAGCTAAACCACCCCCCAGTCGCCACATTCCGACGTCCGTTCAGTTAAGCCGGTACGGGAATTGAACCCACCCTGCTAGCCTTGTTCTGCATTACAAACCAGCTGTCTAGCCCACTGAGCTAAACCAGCCTATATTTGACCACTTGTCGCCTGACTCTACATACTCTGACCATATCTGATAGTCTAATCAGGGGCACCCAGTTACTAAATGCCTTTGAAAATCCAGATAAATTACATCTAATATATTACCACTATCTACTCCTCAAAAAATTCAATAAGGTTAGTGTTATAACCCACATGAGACCCAAGGCATTGGAGCCCCTAGTTTCCCGGCGAGTCTCGCTGAATACAAGCTCCCACGCAAAGGGGGTGGGCAGCCCGAGGACAATAATGATTGAGTTAAATATAAGGCAGCCAGGCATGGAACCGATGGAGCACACCTGGCTGGGATCAGATGTATATAGTAAATATAATTGCCTTGCAATAAACCTAGTTTTCTTTTGACCATCTCGGTTCAGACTGATTTGTGGTCTACTAAACTGGGGATGAGGATAAAACTGGATTACTGTCAATGCTGCCTCACCAGCACCTCCCTTTCACCGCTGGACTAAGGTTGGAGAATTCTTTTTTATAAATATGCCATCAGAGGTAGGCACCAACCGAGGGCTCACATCTTCCATCTGGACCAGCCAGAGGAGGAGGACAGCACCCTATCAAGATAACTGTGCAAGTTAATGGGCATCCATTCGACATGGAACGTGTCACAGGGGCTGCAGTTTCAGTTATGGAAGCAGTCCTTCGACAGGATAAAGATGGGTATACAGCAGTTAGATTTGGGACACCGAGGCATGATTAGCCAAGTACACCGGCAAACCACAATGGCCCCAATGGTTTCCAGGCAACAATGGGTATGACTTTGGTTGATCATAATCAAGGGACACGGCCCCATCTTGCTCGACCATGATTGGCTAAAGCCCCTACACTTGGACTGGTAGCACATTTTCCAAATGGGATCTGGGAACCTATACGAAGTACTAGGTAAATACCCTGAGGTTTTCCAACCAGGATTGGGGAAAATAAAAGGGGCCATGGCAAAAATCCCGGTCGACTTGGGTGCACAATCAAGGTACTTCAGGGCCCTCCCGGTTCCTTACTCTTTGTTAACAAAAGTTAATAATAATCACTTTTTGTCACAAGTAGGCTTCAATGAAGTTACTGTGAGAAGCCCCTAGTCGCCACATTCCGGCACCTGTTTGGTGAGGCTGGTACAGGAATTGAACCCGCGCTGCTGCCTTATTCTGCATTAGAAGCCAGCTATTTAGCCCAGTGTGCTAAACCAGCCCCTTGAGGATGAACTCAGCCGGCTTGAAGGTCTTGGAATCATTAGACCAGTACTCTTTGCCAATTGGGTGGCACTGGTGGTCCCAGTATTCAAACCAGACAAAACAGTCAGACTGTTTGGTGACTAAATTTTTAAAAAAAATTTGGCGTGCACCAATTATTTTTTTTCAGTTAAGGGACAATTTAGCGTGGCCAGTTCACCTAACCTGCACATCTTTGGGTTGTGGGGATGAAACCCACGCAGGCACGGGCAGAATATGCAAACTCCATACGGTCAGTGACCCAGAGCCAGAATTTGAACCCGGGTCCTCAGTGCCACAGGCTGCAGTGCTAACCACTGTGCCATGTGCTGCCCTTGGGGACTAAAAGTTGACAGTCAACAGGGCCTCCTGGTTGGAATGTTACCTGATTTCCCACCACAATTATCAACACAAAATTGAAAAGAACCAGGAATGGACATGGAAAAAGTAACAGGGAGGAGCATTAATGCGAGTGAAAAAAACAATTGACTTTGGCTTGTTAATACACTAAGATCCCGCCAAACCACTAATCGTCATGTGTGATGCGTCCCTATACAGCAATGCCGTTGTTTTATCACACCACATGGAAGATGGCAGAGAGGTCGATCGCTTTCGCCTCCCGGTTACTTGCCGAGGCTGAACGCACCTATGCGCAAATTGAGAAAGAGGGTCTGGCAGTTATCTTCGCCATGAAGAAATAGCATCAGTATGTGTATGCTCGATGATTCACTATCATTGCAGACCACAAACCGCCGCTAGGTCTTTTTAAAGAAGACAAGGCGATTTTGCCCATTGCCTCCACCAGGATACAGCGTTGGGCCCTCCTACTGGCCACCTATGAGCATCGACCGGGTACCCAGTTCACCAATGCGGATGCATTAATCCTTTGCCTGTGCAAAGGATTAATGCTAATGATTAATGCTGTTTCTACCCAGGATTGACGAGGTAGTGGCCACGCTCAATGTTATGGATTTGTTGCCAGTTACAACGCCTCAAATCCATGAGTAGACACAGACCGTCCCGGTGCTTTCGAAAGTGCGACACATTGTCCTGTATGGGGGTCAGCACAGGAGACTGCCAAACACGTTACAGGCCTTCTAGACTCAGCAACGCCAGAACTTAGTAGTGGCTGCTGCTGGGACTACAAGTGCTCGGGGAAGGATGACAACATGGATGTCAGACTAAGGTACATCCTGGGATTTTGTTCGGAGAGAGATTGGGGACCCTAGGGAGGGAGAAGAAGAATGGGAAGTCTGATTCTGGATGCTGGAGAGGAGGCATAAAGGATGGGTACTAAGTTGGGGGGGGGGGGGGGGATGGACATGGGGCACCCACAACCCACAAAAGGAAGTGAACCCTTTCCTTCCCAGCATTCCACTTGAGATGGTGAAGTAATGGACTGGCCAACTTAATTTCACCTTCGTCAACTGAACGTATTATTGCTGCAAAACAGTAACAGTCCCTTAACTGGCCAATAGGCCTAAGGGTGGGTGGGTGGGCTGGCTGATGATTTACCCTCCAACCGTATTATGCAGGACAGCTTGGGGATGGGTGCTGTTGCCAGTTCTCGATCCCAACAGTGTCGCCAATATTGTTGCTAATATTAATGATAATGTTGGTGAACCACAAGCCTTCCCTTATATCAATCAAATGACCACACAACCAGTTAGTTAGTTCAAAAGATGGTTTATTTACATACACAAGAGTTACCTCGACATGCAAACACAATATCTACTACGAGTTAAACTACTCCTATTAGCTACAATGACCTATACTTAACTTCAGGGCAACCGGCACTGTGCAAATGGATAAGGCCTTCATCTGGATTTCACTAGGCTGGTTCGAAGAAAGTGTCTCTATCTCTGCTGGGCTCATCCGTCAGGTAGCGATCGTTGGTCTTGAACTTGGCTGGCTGTTCCTGCTACAATTAGTTTGGCACAGGCCGGATCCAAAAGAGACAGAACACATGGCTGTGTCCTCTTTTATCCCTCTGGGATTTTGCGCTCCTTGGGGCGTTCCTAAACCTTGGACCCAATAGTTCGACAGGGCTCTGATCACTGTCTTCGATTTCGGTCAATAAAGGGGCGGGTGCCTTGATAGCTGGGCGGGTCCTTAGCGGTTATTGACCTTGGCAGTTGGGCTTTCTGAGTAAAGAGAGTGGCGCCAATCAGTCTGTGGCTGTATCGGTTGCTTAATTGGAGTTCTACTGTCCTGGGAAAATGGGCCATTGAAATGCAAATGAGCAGGGGTTATCATCAGGCCTGGTTACCTATGTTTCAGATACACACAGGCTCTATATCTGTCTGAGTCCTGGGTTGGCCATAATTCCCATGGTCCTTTGCAGGTGGCCATCTTAGATGGCTACATCGCGAAGGCGATGGGCACCTATCCTATTACATGCACCCCCCTGGCAGTAATGCTGGCTGTGGGGCAGCAACACTTATCCACACGATCAATGGGAACTCACCCTGGTGATTAATTTGATTTGGGCATGGTCAGTTTTGTGGGTGGAGTTACTATTTGGCACAATGTTTTTAAACTTTTTTGAGTCCCGGTGAAAAAAGAACCAATTAGCCAATAAAGGATAAGTCAATTAAACCAACTGATGGCCTCTTAAAGAGAACTGTAACAAAAATAAAATTTCAAGCAACCTTACAGAATTAAACAAGAATGTATTTTGGGGGCTGAGACTGCATTCCAGCCCCTGTGGTGCCCAACCATTAATGGAAGACAATGGATGAATTTCTCCGCCTCATGATGCCTCAAACATGAACCGCAATTGGGTGGAGAATCGGGCATCCAGCCAAAAATCGAGGTCCGTTCCTGGCACCAATTTGGGCGCCATGCTGTGGTCCTTCTCTGGTGGAGATAATGACATTTAACCCGCGGCGGCAGCAGCATGCAAAACCTGCATTTACATGCATATAAATGTAATTAGCGCATTTGACCCTGTGTGCCCCCGGCCTCCGCAATGCTCTGCCCCTCTCAGGTGAAAGTCAACTGGCGCAATTTACACAGATATTTAGGCTGGGATTCTCCAAAAATGCGGCTAAGTGTTTCACGCTGGCGTCAACGGGCCTCTTGGGCTCGTGATTCTGTAGCCCACAGGGGACCGGCATGGCAACAGAGTGCTCCGTGCTGCTCCAGCTGCCGGACGTGGCCCTCACTGCGGGTCCGCGCAGGTGCCCAGTGGCTGGGCGTGGGTCTGCGCATGCGTGCAGCTGCCGCTTCCGCTCCAGCGCTGTGCAACATGGCGGAGCCACACAGCGCACCCGCTGATTGGTAGCCCCCGATCGCGGGCCTGGCCATTGTGGAGGCCCCCTTCGGAGACTGATCCCCCCCCCCCCTCCCCCCACGAGGACAGTCACAGCAGCCGCGACGCCGAGCTCCCGCTGGGAACTCAGCCGGTCGACCGCAGAGAATCACAGCGGGGGCCTCTTTCAACGGCCCCCGACAGACGCCGCGTCGACCGCACACGCACGACTGCCGCCGATTCTCCAGTCACCGGAGAATTGCGTCCTGGCGTCGGACCCGATCGCGGGTCTGAGACCCTATTCTCTGCCCCTGCGCCGAGCGCCATTTCGGCGTGGAGGCTCGGAGAATCCCGGCCTTACTTTTCTTTAAATGTTTCTTGAGTTTTTGTATATACAACCAATATAAATAAGAACAAACAGTGGGGGACAAAAAGGAAAGTAAAAAGTAAAACTAAAACTATTTACACATAGGTCGGCTTCAACTATTTACATACGTGCTTCGTAGTTTCTTTTTACTAATTATAGTATTTGCAGTGGCGATTGTGGTTTTCCTGTGTTTCGCTCCCCACTGGTTTTCTCTTTTGTTTTTTTCTCTTTGATTCAGGTCGTTGCACCTTCCCCGGTCCGATTTTTCCCCCCCGTCCCATCCCCCCAACTTTTGCTATGTCGTGGCTGCTCTCTCCCGTTCTTTGACTTCTGAGTTGTTGGCTACAAACAGGAACAACCAGTGAATGGTTCCCACGTTCTTCCGACCCTCGGAGGGCGAATTAAAGTTTCAGAGCCAGGGGTGTTTCAGTGTCTATGGGACAGCCATTCCACCCCCTGGATCATGTGTTGCTGTTCCGAGGACAACCCCAGCCCCTGATAATCTGCCCCAGCAGCCATCCATTACTCCCACTAACCACGGAGGCCCCTGCTCGTGTCGCTGAAAGATATCGCTAATTGCAATCCTAGTTAAGTGAGCACTTCACAGCTCCCTAGTGCTTTCCTGTGGGTGGGCCTACCATGCAGCATCTGGGAATTATTGCCTAGCATCGCAATCAGACCGTGATGTCTGGACACGGTGGGAGGCAACACCACGGACGCAGCAGTCAACATCCGTGATGCGCGGTCAATGAACACAGAAACTAAGGAGTAGTCCGAATCGAAGGCTTTAATCTCCAAGAAGTGTGCCCAGCAGCTTGAGTACAGAAAGAACAATGGCTGCTGGGAAACACGGGTTCCTATGCTCCGCCTCATAGGCGGAGCTACCTTCCGCTCGACCAATGAGAAGACAACACTTGGGCCAAAGGGCAGTGAGCCTTCTACACCAATAACAGCTCACACTCCGAGGTACCGTAGTACCTCTAATCATACTACCACATTCACCCCTTGTTGAGAAAGGAACCGAGGGGGGGGGGGGGGCGCATGTGCTTGCTTGAGAAGCCGGGGGAGGAGGCTTCCCGTGCGTGTGGGACAAGATACTGGTAGTATGGCTAGTGATATGGGATTATATCTCTCCAACGGCTGCCCACTGTCCCGTAACTATATACAGGGATGTGTTATCACACGGTAATTATTTACAGAGTTGGAAAACGAGAGAACAAAAAAAGTCCATTAACAGTTCATTTCGACTCGATCAGCCGATCGGGGGCCTTGGACGTCCTCTGCGACCTGCAGAGCTTCGTCGGCGACTTTGGAGAAGCGGGCATCCATGACCCCGGGAGCGATGATCCAGTCCTCGTGGAGGTTTCCATACCCCTAGATGGAGCTGGTGAGGGCCGGGCCGTGGGGTGGGGGAGCGTCTGGTCCTCTAGTCGGCGCGGGTGAGGGGGTTGGCGGGCCAGGGAGGGGAGCGCCTGCGGGGAGTAGTTGCGGTTGGAGGGGGGTGGGTGGGACTGGTGCTGGGGGCGATGGCGGGGATCCGGCGGGCGCCAGGTCCCGTAGGGAGACCGTGTCCTGTTCGGCCGTCAGGATACTCCACATACGCGTATTGCGGGTTAGCGTGGAGCAGCTGGACCCTCTCGACAAACGGGTCCAACTTGTGAGCCCGCACGTGTTTCCGGAGCAGGATGGGCCCAGGGGCAGCCAGCCAGGTCGGGAGCAGGGTCCCTGAGGAAGACAAGAAGGCGTTCATGAGGAGTTTGATTGGTAGATGTGCGAAGTAGTGACCGGATTGAGTGGAGGGCATCAGGGAGGACACTTGCCAGCAGGAGACTGGGAGATTTCTGGACCGGAGGGCCAACTGGACGGTCTTCCAGACTACACCGTTCTCCCTCTCGACCAGTCCGTTACCCCGGGATTGTAATTGGTCATCCTGCTTGAGGCAAAGCCCTTGCTGAGCAGGAATTGACACAGTTCGTCACTCATAAAGGAGGACCCCTTATCGCTGTGAATGTAAGCGGGGAATGCGAACAGGGAGAAAATGGTGTGGAGGGCTTTAATGATGGTGGGTGTGGTCATGTCGGGGCAGGGGATGGCGAACGGGAAGCGGGAGTACTCGTCAATCACGTTGAGGAAGTACGTGTTGCGGTTGGTAGAGGGGAGGGGACCTTTGAAGTCCATGCTGAGGCGTTCAAAGGGACGGGAAGCCTTTATCAGATGTGCTTTTTCAGTGCGGTTGAAGTGCGGTTTGCATGCCGCGCAGATGTGGCAGTTCCCAGTGACTGTCCTGACCTCCTCAATGGAGTAGGGCAGGTTGCGGGTCTTTATAAAGTGAAAGAAGCGGGTGACCCCCGGGTGGCAGAGGTCCGCGTGGAGGGCTCGAAGGCGGTCTACTTGTGCGTTGGCACAGGTGCTGCGGGAGGATCGTTCAGCTTCCCAGGACGATACAAGATGTCATAGTTGTAGGTGGACAACTCGATCCTCCATTGCAAGATCTTGTCGTTTTTATCTTGCCCCTCTGTGCAGTGTCAAACATGAAGGCCACCGACTGTTGGTCTGTGAGGAGGGTGAACCTCCTGCCGGCCAGATAGTGCCTCCAGTGTCGCACAGCTTCTACTATGGCCTGAGCTTCCTTCTCGACCGAGGAGTGGCAGATTTCGGAAGCATGGAGGGTACGGGAGAAGAAGGCCACGGGTCTGCCCGCTTGGTTGAGGGTGGCTGCCAGAGCTACATCGGACGCGTCGCTCTCGACCTGGAAGGGGAGGGACCCGTCGATAGCGCGCATCGTGGCCTTTGCGATATACGCTTTGATGCGGCTGAAGGCCACCGGGCCTCCATCGACAGGGGGAATGTGACTGTTTGGATGAGGGGAAGGGCTTTGTCGGCGTAGTTGGTAACCCACTGGGCGTAATGTGAGAAAAAGCAGAGGCAGCGCTTGAGGGCCTTGGGGCAGTGGAGGAGGGGGAGCTCCATCAGGGGGCGCATGCGTTCTGGGTCGGGGTCTATCACTCCATTTCGCACTATGTAGCCGAGGATGGCTAGGCGGTCGGTGCTAAACACGCATTTGTCCTGGTTGTAAGTCAGATTCAGGAGCTTTGCGGTTTGGAGGAATTTGCGGAGATTGGTGTCGTGGTCCTGCTGATCGTGGCCGCAGATGGTGACATTATCGAGATACGGGAAGGTTGCCTGTAAACCGTATTGGTTGACCATTCGGTCCATCTCCCTTTGGAAGACTGAGACCCCGTTTGTGACACCGAAGATAACCCTTAAAAAGTGGTAGAGCCGCCCGTCTGCTTCGAACGCAATGTACTTGCGATCGCTTGCGCGGATGGGGATCTGGTGGTAGGCGGACTTGAGGTCCACCGTGGAGAAGACCTTGTACTGCGCGATTCTGTTGACAAGGTCGGATATACGGGGGAGAGGGTACGCGTCCAGCTGCGTAAACCTGTTGATGGTCTGACTGTAGTCTATGACCATCCTATTCTTCTCCCCGGTCTTTACCACCAGAACTTGTGCTCGCCAGGGATTGTTACTAGCCTCGATGACCCCTTCCTTCATACGCCGTTGGACCTCGGACCTGATGAAGGACCGGTCCTGGGCACTGCACCGTCGGCACCTGGTGGCGACCGGTTTGCAATCCGGGGTGAGGTTTGCAAACAAGGACGGGGGATCGACCTTGAGGGTCGCGAGGCTGCAAACAGTGAGGGGAGGCATTGTTACACTGGAAGTCTAACCCCAGGAGTGCGGCCGCACAGAGGTGGGGAAGGACGTAGAGTCTGTAATTTTTAAACTCCCTCCCCTGGACCGTGAGGTCCGCTATACAACACCCTGTGATCTCCACTGAATGGGAGCCAGAGGCCAGGGCGATTTTTTGCTTGACGGGGTAGACAGGGAGAGCACAGCGTCTCACCGTGGTAGGGTGGACGAAACTCTCCGTGCTCCCGGAGTCCAGCAGGCAGGTCGTCTCATGCCCGTTGAGCAGGATCCTTGTTGTTGCCGTAGAGAGAGTGGGATCGAGATTGGTCCAAAGTGACTGAGGCAAGTGGTGGCAGATAGTCGGAGTCTTCATCGGGCGGTGCGTAGTCCCCCGCGGGGTCCTCGGAGCCCATTCAAGATGGTGGCACCCATCGGTCGCACATGGTGGGGGGTGGACAAAATTGCGGTGCCCGTCACCCGCAGGTGGCGTCGGAGGCACAAAATGGCAGCGCCCACGGATCGCACGTGGCGTCGGAGGCGTAAAATGGCGCGCCCAGAGGTCACACGTGGCGTTGGGGGATGGGGGCAGCAACGTCCGCAGGCCGCAGGCTGCCCGGGACCGAAGCGACGGCCTTGGCCTGGCAGACGGCCACAAAGTGGCCTTTCTTCCTGCAGCCCTTGCAGGTTGCAGATCGGGCTGGGCAACGTTGTCAGGGATGTTTCGCCTGGCCGCAAAAATAGCAGCAGGGCCCCGCGGGTTTTTCGGGGCGTCCTACGGCGCAGGCCTTAGGGGAGTCCGAGTCTGTGGGGGAGAGAGAGGCTGAATTCCACGCTGCCCTGGGGGCCGCCGCGCGGTCGGGAGCGTATGAGCGTGCGTTTCTGTACGTGACATCTAGGGAGGTAGCAAGGGACCGTGCCTCCGTGAGGCTCAAGGTTTCTCTTTCTAATAGTCTCTGACGGATCTGTGGGGACTGCATGCCTGCAACATAGGCGTCTCGGATGAGGAGTTCCATGTGCTCATTTGCAGACACTTGTGGGCAGCCGCAGTTCCTCCCCAGTACAAGGAGGGCACGGTAAAAATTGTCCAGTGACTCACCAGGGATCTGCTGCCTTGTGGCTATTAAGTGCCAAGCATAGACTTGATTTACCGGCCGGATGAAGTGTCCTTTGAGCAGGTCCATGGCCGCTTCGTAGTCGGTCGTGTCCTCGATGAGCGTGTAGATGACGGTGCCGATGCACGAGCGGAGGATGTGTAGCTTCTGCTCCTTCGTCGGTACGTTTTCCGCCGTGCTAATGTAGCTGTTGAAACAAGCCAGCCAGTGCTTAAATGTGGCTGTTGCGTTCGCTGCGTGGGGGCTGAGTCGTAGACGCTCCGCTCGATGCCCAGCTCCATCCTTTAAAATCTTGTAGATTAAATTGATGCACAATCAATGAACGCAGAAACGAAGGAGTAGTCCGAATCGAAGGCTTTAATCTACAAGAGGTGTGCCCAGCAGCTTGAGTACAGAAAGAACGATGGCTGCTGGGAAACACGGGTTCTTATACTCCGCCTCGTAGGCGGAGCTACCTTCCTCTCGACCAATGAGAAGACAACACTTGGGCCAATGGCAGCAATCCTTCTACACCAATAGCAGCTCACACTCCCAGGTACCGTAGTACCTCTCGTCATACTACCACAATCCGAACACCCAGCGGCTGGGGTCCAGCACCAAGGACATTCTGAGAAAAGGTGTTCTGCAAAGCAGTCACCCTAGTCTGATCTTAGTCTTCGCAAAGTAGAGGAGACCGCATTGGCAGCAGAAAATACAGTAGACCAAATTGGAGGAGGTGCAAGTGAAATGTTGCTTCACCTGAAAGGCTGTATGAGAGCTTGGACAGTGAAGAGGGTGGAGGTACTGTGGCAAGGGGATGAGGGTTGAGGGTGTTGGAAGAGAGGACGAGGGTGTCATGGAGGAAGTGGTCCCTTCAGAATGCTGACAGGGAGGGATGAGAGGAAGATGTTTTTCATGTGGCAGCATGCTGGAGTTGGCAGAAATAGTGGAGAATTATCCTTTGAATGCGCAGGCTGCTGAGGTAAAAAGTGAGGGTAAGGAGATCCCTATCTTGGTTCTGGGAACGACAAGAAGGGGTGAGGGCAGAGGTGTGGGTACTGGGCGTAACCTGTTGAAAAATGAAATTAAATTAAAATCGCTTATTTTCACAAGTGGGCTGCAAATGAAGTTACTGTGAAAAGCCCCTAGTCGCCACATTCCGGAGCCTGTTCGAGGAGGCTGGTACGTGCTGCTGGCCTGCCTTGGTCTGCTTTCAAAGCCAGCTCTTTAGCCCTGTGCTAAACCAGCCCCATAGGGTGCCCTGTCAACCACAACGGGGGTGGGGAGGGGGAGGGTGGGGTGGGGAGGAGGAGGGTGGGGAGGGGGGTGGGGAGGGGTGGGGTGAGGGGGTGGACCCTCGGTTAAAGAAAAAAGCAGACATGTCAGAAGCACTATTTTTCAAGGTGGCATAATCGGAACAGATGCGATGGAGGCGGAGAAACTGGGAGAAGGGGATGGAGTCCTTACAGGAAGCAGGATGTGAGGAACTGTAGTCGAGGCAGCTGTTGGAGTCGGGTTTGTAATAAATATGCTGGTCAGTCTATCACTGGAAATGAAGGCAGAGAGGTCTAGGAAGGGAAGGGAAGTGTCGGAGATTGACCATGTAAAAGGGGGGGGAACTATATTCCTTTTTAATATACTTAAGTAGCACCATCTTTCGGAAAGCTGAGGCAAAGCCATTGCTAATATCGTTAATGCATTGTTGCTACTGAGTGTTCTGAGACATCAGTATAATTTTTTTTTATAAATTCAGAGTACGCAATTCTTTTTTTCCAATTAAGGGGCAGTTTAGCGTGGCCAATCCACCTACCCTGTACATCTTTGGGTTGTGGGGGCAAGACCCACGCAAACACAGGGAAAATGTGCAAACTCCCACATGGATAGTGACCCAGAGCCAGGTTTGAACCTGGGACTTCGGTACCGTGAGGCAGCAGGGCTAATCCACTGCACCACCGTGCTGCCCGAGACATCAGTATAATCACCAATGTATTAATTGTGCCCTTTAACATTTAAAGTGCAATTATCTCAAACCAATTCTTTGTGCAATACACAAGAAATTGAAAGCGATGTCCTACATTATCCTGTGACACTTTATGATGGTTCATAATGCAATCGTGCCATTTTTTATCGTGTGGATATATTTTTTTGGATGCCAAGAGAATGAAAGGATATGGGATATTGCAGGAAGAAAGAGGGCGGGATTCTCCGTTCCTGAGACTAAGTGTTGACACTGGGGCAGAATTCGTGGACTTCCACGACAGCAAAACTGGCGCGGAACCAGTTCATCAACTGTGGAGGGGCTAGCACCGGTGCCATGTCGAATACAATCGATTCCAATGAAAAAGGTGCAAGATTCGCCGGGTCTGTGATTGACACTCAGGAGGCTGACAAACTGCAGCCGCATATACACATTACAATCCCCAAACAGACTCAACTGGGCCAACAAGATGGCACTGGTTGTGCTGTAGTGCATCCATACAGCTAGTGGATTGGCTGGGGCCAGCAGGCACCTAGGGTGATGGCCTGGGGGGGACACCTTTACAACCTGTGGCCCTAGGTTCACAGTGGGCTCTCAGCATCAGCAGCTGCATGGCTGCCTTGCCGAATGCGGCAATGGTGCTCCATGCCCGTCCACTCCGACCCCACAGCCCATTTCCTGGCCACCCCCCACTACTCCCCCTGGCCCTGGCAGAAGTCCCAAGGCCAGAGGCACAACTTTCAGCAAACTTTGGCAACGTTGGACGCTTTCCGTACCCCCTCTCCCTCAGCAGCTACGATGCCGGTTTCACAAGTTTTAAAAGCACAAGTGAACCGCGCCATCGGCATCTCGGCCCATCGGAGGCACAGCATTGCTGAGGCCCCAGGGAATACTGGGTCGGGCCCACTAATGACATGCAAACGCCGTTTACCAGACATGCGTTCCGGACTGCACTAAGGTGACGGAGAATTGCGATTTGGCATCAAATCGGCAACTGCTGCGATTTTGGCATCGGAACATATTCTCCGCCCTTAGGCTTCAGCCAATGGAGAATCCCACCCAGAGTTGCAGAAAAGACCAGCCATGATCGTATTAAATGGTGGAGTAGTTTCAATGGCCAAAATGATCTACTCCTGCTCCTATTTCTTGGGTTTTAATGTTCCTAAAGACCAAATATACACATGGGACTTGTAACTTATGAGAAATAAGCTATTTGTAAGTCGTTAGTTTTTTTGAGCAGTGCAGTTGGTGCCTCTTGTTATTTATCTTATGTAAGTCACCTGTCGATCACATTCTTCCTATTTTTACTGAGTGATTCCCAAAGGTTATTATCCAGTATGTTAGGATCAGTGGAATGTATTTCACAATTCATTGAATAAATGCCAACACAAATTCCAAACAGGAACTAACCCAAATTTAATCTGTCTGAGACAAACACCTGAATTTGTTGAATTTGGACATTGGAGTCAGAATGGTTTATCCATATGAAAAGAATAAAAAAGTGTGTGGCTGCAACCATGGATCCCGCTGTTTCTTCTATCCTGCTACATGGCTCCAGCACTACCCACATCCCATGAAAGAATTTTTAAAAAATTCTCCAAGGTAGCTGTTTTGATGGATGATGAAGATATAGCAGCTATCTTGGAGAATTTTTTCAAAATGATTTTATATGATGTGGGTGGCACTGGCTAGGCCAGCATTTGTTGTCCATCCCTCACTGCCCTTGAGAAGGCAGTGATTGAACCGTTGCAGTCCATGTGGTGCTTGTACTCCCACAGTGCTGTTGGGAAAGGAGTTCCAGGATTTTGACAGCGAGTGACCAGTCAATATAATTCTACGTCTGGACGGTATGACCTGATAGGTGGTGGTGTTTCCATGCCTCTGCTGCCCTTGTTCTTCTAGGTGGTAGATTTGGTTTGCAATGTGCTGTTGAAGGAACCTTGGTGAGTTGCTGCAGTGCATCTTCTTTATACTACACATTACCATCGATGGTGGAGGAAGTGAATATTGAACGTATTGGATGGGGGGGCCAATTAAGTGGGTTATGTTGTCCTGGATGATGTTGAGCTGCTTGAACGTTATTTAAGCTGCACTCATCCAGGCAAGGGAGAGTATTCCATCACACTCCTGACTTGTGCCCTGTAGATGGTGCCAGGCTTTGGGGAGTCAGGAGGTGAGTCACTCACCACAAAATTCCCAGTCTTTGGCCTGCTCTTGTAGCCACAGCTTTTATATGCTGGTTCAGATCAGTTTCTGTTCCATGGTAATTCACAGAATGTTGGCAGTGGGAGAATCATCTACGATAATGCCATAGAATATCAAGGAGATGGTTAGATTCTCTCTTTATTCTCTCTTTTGTAGTGCAAATATTATTGCCACTTGTCAGTCCCAAGCTTAAGTGTTGTCCAGGTCTTGCCGCATGTGGACACAGATTATTTCAGTATGTGGGAAGTTGCAAATAGTACTGAACATTGTGTAATCAATCAGTGAACACCCCCACTTCTAACCTTATGATACAGGGAAGGTCATTGAAGATGCAGCTGAAGATTGTTGGGCCAAGGACACTCCTCTGAGGAACTCTTGCGGCGATGTCCAGGGACTGAGGTGATTGACCTCGAACAACCATTACCATCTTCTTGTGTGCTAGTTATGACTAAGCAGTGGGCAGTTTTCCCCTTTTCCCCGACTCCAGTTTTGCTCGGGTTCCTTGATGCCATACGCTGTCTTGCTGTCTTGATGTTAAGGGCAGTCACTCTTACCTCACCTCTTGAGTTCAGCTTTTTGTCAGGTTTGGAGTAAGTAGGACATTAAACAGAAAAACAATAACTAGAATAAATAAAGACAAATCAAAGACAAAGACAACCAAAGAAAATAGCATGGTTCTTGCAATCTTCTGTAAAAACAGGGCTGGATTCTCTGCAGCCCTGCGCCGAAATCGTGTTTGGCGCGGGGCTGCGGAAAATCCAGCCCATTGCTTTTACAGGATTACAAGAATAATGCTCCAGCGATTCTCCAGGCCCGGAGAATTGCTCATCCGTGAATTACGCCGCGCGGCTCGGGGGCCACAGCCAGAGGCCCTCCCAGCGATACTCCGCTCACGACCAGCCAAGTTCCCGACAGCGTGGAACTAATGTGGCATGGCCAGTTGGGTCTCTAGCGCAGTGGCTGGGAACGCAGTCTGCAGCCACCCTGCTGGGGGGTGGGTGGATCGAGCACCGGGGGGGGCCTTATGGGCGGCTGGGGCAGCAATCAGGCTGGTCCGATGCAGCAGCGTGCGGCCGATCGGGGGGGGGGGGCCTACTGTGTTGGTCCGCGGTCGAAGTCCGCCATGGCGCTTGATGCGGCCACTGGAGGCCATCGCCGTGCACATGCGCGGACTCAAAACCGGAAGTGCAGGGGTCTGTATCCGCAGCCAAAGTTGCATGAAGTTCCCCGAGTCCCTGCTAGCCACTGCAAGTAAGCGAATCGCCTTTTATTTTTTGCAGGAAACTGGGGAGAGCAACGTCAGCGTTTTTATGCCAGCGTGGGATACATAGCCCCATTTTGGGAGAATTCAGCCCAATATGTGGTCAGTAACGGATCAGCTTCAATAGCGGGGAATGCATGTCCTTATTTGGATATCTTAGGATGGAGTCAAATAATTCTTTAAGTTTTGGTTGAGCTGATCATTCACTATACCCCAGCTGGACATTATTGCTTATTCTGTGTGACCAAACTATCAGTCAGCCATGTCCAAAACAATCAGCTCTTAATGCAGTGAAGTTCTGAAGGTGATGGTATTTTTTGAAGCTAAATGAGAGTTCACAATAAATACCGAAAGTGTCTGTTGTAGTAGAATATCAGGTAAATAACTTTTTTTTTCTTATTTAAAACTTTTGCATTGAGGAAATATAATTGCCTTCTGAATACTGTGGCAGTGCTTCTAAATTCTATGTCTAAAAATAATGTTAAGCTTTATTTTCTTTGGAATGTGCTCTCTGAGCATATACCATGCATTTTCTACTTTCCTCTAATTGTGTTCAGTCTTGTGTTACAACCTAATTAGCTGAAGAGCCTTTAGTATTCGCCTCACATGGAAATGAATAGAACTCAATTTGATTCAAAGCCAGAAGGGATTTAGAAGGAAAAAGTGGACGAGCCCACAACAATTGGACAACTATTTCCAGTCCTGAAAAAATAGTAAACAGCAACTAAATTGCTGCTAACACCGGCCCTTGTGTCAGAGCTCAAGATGTTTCTTTCCTTGCATATAAAAAACTTGTTACGTCATTAGTTTGACCATTCCTTATTGTGTTTTAAACTGGAAGTATCAGCCTAACATCTCAGGATGAAACAGTCTTTAACCCCTTTCTGATTGTATTTGTCTCTCCTTGAAAGGAACTCTAATGAGAGTGGAACTGTATTCAAAATGTTTTGTTCCCATGCAAGTAATCTCTTGCCTCACAGACCAAGTAGATTATGAAAAGGAATGTAGAACTCTCTCTGCATTGCTCCTGAAATATCTATGAACATCAAAAGAATTTTTGCTATTTTCTAACATTCTCATTTCTTTTCTATGTTGAAATGTAGTTAAGTGGAAATTCCTGCTTTAATGTTTATTGGGTTAAGTGCTGTATAAGTGAAAGCTTCAATACATTTTGTATTAAAAATACTCATCCACATAGCTCTTGATGTTAATTTTACTGACCACTGAATTGATGGAGGATAGCCCAGTGAATGGAAATGGTAATTCACTGATGACTTATTAACAGAATCATTATTACAATCAATCAGTAGAGATGAAAAGAAAAACGTCCGAAAGAGGACATTTGAAACTCCTGCAGAAAACAATGGAAAATATACAGCGCATTTTGTTTACTATGACATAATGGCAACATGTGAGCCATGAAAGCAGTTCAGGGAAGAGCCATGGGACTGTACCCTAGCATCAGGCCTCAGCGTTAAGACCAGGAGGGACTGGCAAAACTTTATAGAAGTATATAAGACAGTGACCAGTAAAAGAAAAGGCACAACTGCAACATTTTGTTGGATTAAACTGTGCCAGGAGAGCCAGAGAGCTTAGATTCAAACTGACGAAAGGCACATCTCAGACTAACATTCGTCACACCGAGAACAATCAACATATACTGAAGTATTTAATGGGGCCCCTCAGAGCAGGAAACCAGGCGAAGCCTAATTAGATGGGAGCCAAAATCTTGGTTTGCCAAAGCTGGTGATTGTGAGAAATTCAGTGGGTGACAGCATGTCAGCAGCAGAGCAGCCCTCATGCTGCCTGGTGGCAGGAACCTACTTACCATGCAGTTGATATTGATTAGATGAGAACTTCACCAAATTAAGTCATGTGTGGGGGCTGTGGAGAGGAGGGTGGTGCAAGAAGGTGTCCAAAGGGAGTAAGGCTCCAGCCTATAATGTAATTCCATCGTTCCAAGGTGGACGGTTGTACCAGGCAGATCAATACACAGGGAAGCTAGGCAGGTGCAGCTGCAGGAAGGGTGGATCAATTATCTCTGAGGGGAGGGTTGAGGGATAGTGAGTGCGGGTCAAGGATGATGGGAGGGGATAATGGCAGGAAAATAGAAGGTGAGATGGAAGATCGAAGAAAGGCTTGGCACTTCAAAGATGATGGTTGGATGCTGCAGGATGATTGGGGAAGGAACAGGGCGATATTGGGAGTGTCGAAGCAGATGGGACAAAACTCGAGTGTGATAGAGGGAGGGTGGTGATGGAGGTCTGCAGTGTGAGTGTTCATTGACAGGGCTGCTAAGGAAGTTTCAACTCGCAGGAGATCAAATTGTTGTGGGAGGAAGCTGCTTTCGGATGAGAAATGTTCCAAGTGTAGCCCATTGTGCATTCCCATTAGTCAAGTGTAGCTGCTCAAGGAATGAAGGCCATGTTAGCAGATGTGCTCATATCTTTGCCTGCCTTCTTCACTTCATGTGAATTTGCAGTGGGTCTCTATACCCAATACTTTTGTAGCCTTGGGTGCGGCAGGAGAGGATTTGCCAGAGGAGGGCCATGATCACATGTTAACATGAGTCACAAGGCCATCAACTGATATCAGCCAACGGGGAGGGAGGACAGGAGGAAGGTAATCATGGCCGCCATCAACATCACTGAAAAGAATTGGCATGTCAGCATGTGTTCAGAACGCACACCGATACCTTCTGATGTCTGAGAGGCAATACCACAGATTGTCAAGGCATTCTCAGGAGGCAATCACTAACCTGTGTACTCTCCTACAACAAGACCTACAGCCAGATCCCACATCAGGGAGAAAATCGGGAATGGCAAAGGAATTGAACACCTTTATGGAGCAGATGGGGGGGGGGGGGGGTCAACCATCTGAGGGTGAAGGAGTTCTCCTCCTCCCTTGTTCACAAAATTTACACGCGTATCAACTTCTTTGTAGTGTGTCAATCGGTGCTTCCAGGGGTAGTTGGGGTAGAATACTCCACAACAGTAATATTGAACAACACGGCACACTGCATGGATGTGAAGTTGGAGACGGGTCAGGCCCAGCGTCCCCCATGGAGGCTGGACTCAGCCCTCCTCACCGTCAAGATGTTTTGCGAGAATATATCACAAGTCATTGACAAGTATGTGAACTGCAACCAAAATAGGGAGGTCTCACCCTCCACATTCTGGGAGACACTAAAGACAGTGATAAGAGGGGAAATAATAGTGTACAGGCTCTCAGGGACAGGAAGGAAAGAGCAGCAAGGCAATGGCTGATCGACTTCATATTGGAAGTCAGACACAGGGGACCTTTCATGAGCATGGAGACAAGGCCAGCCGCCTACTGGCTCACCAGCTGAGAAAGCAGGCAACCACAAGGGAGTGGCAGGCTAGTCACAGCGACAAATATAATCAACAAGGCCCTTGAAACCTTCTACCGGGAGCTATACAACTCTGAGCCCCCGGAGGAGCCTCGAAGATGAAACGGTTTCTCAACGGGATGGGCATACCAGTTGTGGGGGAGGAAAAGAAACAGGGATTGGAAGCACCACTAGGGCTGGGTGAGGTCATTGAGAGAATCAACTCCATGCAGTTGGGGAAGGTACCAGGTCCAGACAGATTCCCAGTGGAAGTCTATAAGAAGTTCATGGCAGCACTGGCCCGCACCTGTGGGAAATGATCAATGATTTGGCGTTGAGAGGGGCTCTGCCGCCCACGCTGGCACAGGTCTCAATATCGCTGACCCCATAACAAGACAAAGGCCTGATGGAGTGCGGGTCATACAGACTCACCTCACTCCTGAATACTGACGTTAAAGTCCTGGCAATTCCTGGAAAGTTGCATTCTAGAGGTAGTCGTGGAATACCAGACTGGGTTTGTCAAGGGAAGACAGCTGACGACAAATGTCAGACACCTGCGGAACGTGATTATGACCACACCCAGGGAGGGGACACCAGAAGTGATCTTCCTGGACGTCAAAGGGGTGGAAGGGTATTCAAAGGGGAAACAGAGAGCACAGATCGTGCTCCATGCAGATGACCTAATCCTCAATGTCTCCAGCCCCATAGCCACCTCCTCAAGCTCAGGGCTGAGCCTAACACAGCTAAAGGTAGTACAGGGTACACTTGACCAGAACACGCATGAGTGGGTTCTTCCTGGAGGTGGAGGACAAACGTGAATGGTGCCAGCGAGGCCCGGCCAACCACACCCACATGTTCTGGACCTGCCTGAAACTTGTCGGGTACTGGACCACCTTTCTTGAAACCATGTGGGAGTGAGGGTGGAGCCATGCCCACTGGCGACGGTCTTCGGCATGTCATAACAGTCCTGTTCTCTCTCCGCGCGCGCACCCCCCCCCCCCCCCCCCCCCCCCGAGTAGTTGCTTGTCAGGAACAGATTCTCAAAGAGGCTGGTGAATTGCTTCCATGTATTGTGGAAGCCTTCTTCCAATCCTCTTTATTTTCTCCAATTTGTGAATTCCGCCAAGTCGGACAGCCAGTCTGCAGTCTTGGGTGGTGCTGCTGATCTCTAGCCAAGGAAAGAGTCTCCGATGGCTGATCAGGGTGGCAAAGGTTAGGGCATCTGCCCCTCTTCCCGTACTGTACTCAGCTGTACTGAACCCATGGCTAGAGCCAAGAAATACAGGTCCTTAGACATACCAATTGTATGATAGACTTGGCTCCCTGTGATGTTCACCAACCTCGCCATGGCAGAAGCTATGTACTCACAAGCCAGAGCCATGACAGTTGTCAAGGCTTGAATGGGCTCCTCCACCATCTGTATAAGGTTCCGCATAAGACTCTGAAACTTCTGCCAAATGTTCCCCTGCCTCTCTCTGCATCACCAGTAATCTTATTGTGGCTGAGACCAGGGGTCCGACATCAGCTTAAGGCTTAGCAGGGGCCTGATCCCAACAGTCCTCCCGCCCACTATCAAGTGACAGCAATCTACTTACTGCCTGCACTTACTATGAGAGGAAAAACAGCTGCTGATTGGATAGTTGAAACTAAGAAGACAGTACGCTAAGTATGCACTACTAATTAGAGTTGAAGCAAGTGGAGAATGGGTTGTGAATGCACAACATGGTGTTGGATAAAGTGGAAGGGATGTACTGTGGCCTGGTATGATGCAGAACAGAAGACTTCACAAATCATACCAAATCATGCCATTGTGAAGCCTATCACATCAATTAGCTCCCTAAAGCATTTTAATTGTGTCCTGGTTGGGATTGGTGGACAGTGGTGAACTGACTGATCAAATAGCTCCCTGAAGGCCTGACTTGAGACTCTAGTCCTATCAGAGAGGATGAGCATATCCTTGCGTGTCCTCACTTGCATAACAAAATCTCCAAGGCACTGTGACAATTTTACTTCCTTGTCTATGCTGTAGTCATCCTTCACTTTCTCCTCTTCTCTCTGGGCAAAAATTAGGATATCCTTTTTTCAACAGGTTTTGTCTCACTTTAAGTAGTACAGCCACCCTTTATATTAAGTGCAGAGCCCCTCAGCATCTTCTGATTTCGGACATAGTGCCAAATAATATCCCTTAATGTACTTCACTGAATCTCAACAATATAGGTACCTCAGGAATCATTTTGACTTTGGGCGGGTGCAGACAGTACCCCCTTGTTCAAAAAAGGTTGTAAAGATAAGCCCAATTCCATGGTGAGGATGCTTTTAGAAGTAATTATTCAGGATAGAATTTGTTTTTGTCAGATGACAAAAATTTGGATTGATTAGAAATCCATGCAGGCCCTTTCTAAAGAGGAAGTCATATTTAACTAACTTGCTGGAGTTTTTTGAAGACGGAGTAGAGGGCCGATGAAGGTAATTCTGTTGATGTGGTATTCATGGACTTTCAAAAGTCATTTGATACAGTGCCACACAAAGACTTGTGAAAAAAGTTAAAGCTCATGGAATGAATGTGGATACAAAATATGCTGAGTAATAGGAAACAGACAGTAATGGTTAATGGATATTTTTTGGGCTGTACAGAACATGCAACTCAGGATAAATTGATATGTGTGTTATTTGTGCCAATGCTTAAAGGTGTCACTTTCATATACTTTGTTCCAACTCTGTTCTCTTTTTGACCATTGGGTGTATTATCTACAGTGGTGAGGGAACTGGTCCATGCCGTTGGTCACAAAATTAGTTATGATATTGCACATTCAATTCAACCTATACTAACATATAATAAAAAAGTTAAGGACAGTTATGTTTGCCCATCTTGTAAAACACGCAACCTCACGTGAACATCCACTCCATAGTATTACTGTCTTCTGGAAGAGGAAAATACCACAGAAAAGAATAATCTGCAGCCAATTCAGGAAAATCTCTACTAAATTCCTCTCTAACTCCCTAAGGCAATTAAGTGTGCTCTGGAATGCCACGGCTTTCTATGATACATCACAATCTAAACTAACTAACCACTTACCCCATATAGCTGGCAATTTCCTGACCTCTCAAATAAACAAATTGGATGATTCCTGCTTCTCTAACAGTTTTTTCAAAGATGGCTAGAAAGGTTGGTAAAAGAGCCGGAATTCCCATAAAAGCTCTGCCTTGCTTCTCATCTTTGGCAACGAGCTTTCTACAATATGTCCAAAAACCACAGAGAAAATTTGGAGCAGATTTTCCTCTGAAGTCCTGACAATTTTTCATCAGGACTAGGTCAGGACAAATTGGATCAGTGATGTTGAATCTCTGCCCATTTTTATCAATGTGAAATCTTGTAATGGAACTGACATTTGAAAATATAAATATAGTAAAATTTCACAGTAATAACAGACTGGTGTCATATATAACATCTTCTTTCAATAGCATCGGTGTTCAAACTAACAAAACCCGCAAGCAACAGGCATCCTGCATTGCGAGGGCCAGCCCATAATAACTTTTCTCACGTGATGCCAAACTTTTCAGGTAAGAGGAAGCAAGATTGAAGGCCCGTATGGTAACAGTCAAGACTATGGGAACTATTAGAACAGCCTGCTGGCCTCTGTCATGAAGGACTGCACTGTAGATGCCCCTGGAAGAACTATCATCCGCAAGGTTGACTGAATGCTTTTGATATAAAGTGTATGAGAACATCACACATGCAATATCCTCCACACCTGCCACAATCCGTCAAACGTTGTTCGGTACATCGCTCAATTACTCCAAAATGTTCACAGAGCATTCTTCATCTAAAAGCTGGGAGGTTTGCAGCTGTGGTTATAGGTGACCTGACCTTCTGGCTGAGTGCTTCCTGCTCATCTTGACCATTGCCATCTGCTCCTGCTCATTTGTTCTCTGTACTGTGTCTTGTCTCCTGTTCTCAAACTGACTGTCTTAACCCGTCCTCCCCCTCATATCCTAAAATGGATAGAGCTGTGCTGCTTACATAGAATACATAGAATTTACAGTGCAGAAGGAGGCCATTCGGCCCATCGAGTCTGCACCAGCTCCTGGAAAGAGCACCCTACCCAAGGTTAACACCTCCACCCTATCCCCATAACCCAGTAACCCCACCCAACACTAAGGGCAATTTTGGACACTAAGGGCAATTTATCATGGCCAATCCACCTAACCTGCACATCTTTGGACTGTGGGAGGAAACCGGAGCACCCGGAGGAAACCCACGCACACACGGGGAGGATGTACAGACTCCGCACAGACAGTGACCCAAGCCGGAATCGAACCTGGGACCCTGGAGCTGTGAAGCGATTGTGCTATCCACAATGCTACCGTGCTGTTTGCTAAAGGAAGATGGAGTGCTGAGGTGACAGGTGAGGTGAGCCCTGGTTTAATTGAGGAAATTCGGGGCTAAAATCTTTCCTATCCCAAAACAGCTTCTAATTCAGAAAATAATCCAAACACTGTAAATAGATCCAACAATTGATATTCAATATTTAATATAATACGAGGTATTGTGGTGCAGTGGGTAACAGCTCTCCCTCTGAGGCAAAAGCTCTGCATTTGAGTCCCACCCCAGACCACGGAAGGTGATTGTGGAGTGGCCAAGCAGGTGGACTGTCCAGTATAAATCCATTGCATCTATTGTAGGTGGTAGGAGCCAGAACCTGGAGATCCAACAGTAAACCACTGTAGTACCTTACCAAATGTATCCATGGGCCAACTTATGGAAATCCATGGTCATCAAGGCCCTCTTATGGCATGATGCCTGAAGAGAGATTTGGAGTGGCACAAAAATGGTTCTGTTTTTTTTTGATACCTAGTTATGGAAGAAGAAATCAGGAAATATGACCAAAAGCTTAATCAAAGGAGAGTAAAAAGAAGAAATATTTTGAGATGGAGAGGTTTAGAGAGGGAATTTCAGAGCTGAGGGCCAAGTCAACCGGAAGCACAGTTGCCAATGGTGAGAAATTACAATCCAGTGATGCACTGGAGGCCAAAACTGGATATTGCAGATCTCAAAGGTTTGTACGACTACAAAAAATTACAGAGGTGCGAGGTCTTGGACTATTTTGAAAGCAAGGAGGAGAGTTTCAAAATTGAGGTGTTGTTGGGCAGGGGGCCTGTGAAGATCAGAAAACACAGGAGTGATGGGTGTATGAGATTTGAAACGAGTTATTGCAATCTAAATTTCGGATGAGTACAAGTTTAGGTAGGATGGAAGGTGGGGGGACAGACGGGTCATAGGCATAGATGAACTGAAGGAGAGTTAGATATTGGAAATTGGCAACATTAGTGATTGTGAAAATAAGTCACCAGAAACTCAATTTGGGAACAAACACAACATCCGAGATGAGTCTTTCTCAGTTTAAACAGTTACCAAGAATGTAAATAAAGTTTGTGGTGAAACCTGATGACAGACGATTCTCTTGTTGGCTGACGGCGGAATCAGGAAATGGGATTGGGCAGAGAATTGGTTCTGACTTCAAAATTGTGGCGGGTGTCGGTTGCCGGCCAAATTGCTATTCTCGGTCCGTCGACTGCAGTGTCAATGCATTCCACTCCACATGTACAGTAAACACCCATGGCTTATCATTAGCAGGTTGACCCGGTACTTTCCAGGGTCTCCGCGATTCTTCGCCTCCACCGGGGCGAATTCCCGATGGCGAGATTCACTTGTGCTTTTAAAAATCAAGAAACAGGCTGATTAGGGGGAGAGAGGGGGTATGGAAAGTGTCCAACATCGCCATAGTTTGCTGACAGTCATGCCTCTGGTCGGGAGGCTTCCACCAGGGCCACGGGGAGTAGCAGGGGGTGGCCAGGTGGGCTGTGTGTCAGGGTGGACAGGCATGAAACATCATTGCTGGGGCCTGCAAAGCAGCCATGTAGCTGCACACACCGCTAACAGCCCACTGTGAGGGTCACAGGTCGTATGGGTGTCTCACCAGGCCACCACCCGTATGTGCCCTCTGGCCCCAGCTGACCCATCAGTGCCAATCTGCTGAGTGCCAATCGCAAATCTGCCGATTCCGGCACTGTTTCTCATTGGAATTGATTGTGTTCCATGTGGCGCTGGTGCTAACCCTTCAACGATCATTGAATCGGTCGAGTGCGGCACCAGTTTTGCTGTTGTGGAAGTCCACGAATCCTGCCCCGGCATCTGAGGAACAGAGAATTCCACCGAATAGCTTCAGTCTTCCCAAAAGTTAGTTGGAGAATGTAATTCTGCTCATCCAATATTGGATGTCAGACAAGCAGTGTGACAAATTAGAGACAGTTGAGGAGTCCAAGGATGCGGTGGAAAGGTAGAGTCATCAGCCGACGTGTGTTCAGATTATATTGCCAAGGGAACAGGTAGATGAGAAATAATAATTAATAATAATCTTTATTGTCATAAGTAGGCTTACATTAACACTGCAATGAAGTTACTGTGAAAAGCCGCTAGTCACCACATTCTGGCACCTGTTCGGGTACACCCGAGAGGGAGAATTCAGATTGCCAAATTCACCTAGTCTTTCGGGACTTGTGGGAGGAAACGTGTGCACCCTGAGGAAAGCCAATCAGACACAGGGAGAACATGCAGACTCCGCACAGACAGTGGCCCAAGCCGGGAATCGAACCTGGGACCCTGCCATTGTGAAGCAACAGTGCTAACCACTGTGCTACTATGCCGCCCATAAAAGTGGATCAAGAATAGGTAACAGCAAGAGTTGGAATTTGCATTTCTGTCAATGCCACCAATCACAATAACACCCCCAGTCCAACAATAATTAGAATCCATTACTGCTTCTCTCCCATATCATCAGTAACAAAATGAGAGAATGTGATGACCTCAGAATAATTTCTCATGGAGCACCCTTCCCCAAACAACCAGCTCCTGATGTATGCAAGTATGTATGCAAGAATGAAATGAAGGATCAATGGCTGCATAGTCTCTGAGCTCGGAGCATGCCCCCTGACTTCTGGAGGTAATATGCCTGTTAGTAGCTATCTGTCCCTTTTGTTTGCCCCATACCTACTCCAAAAGAGGCTGCAACTCATAGACGGCCTTTTAGAAATGTTGGACACTATTTAATGGAAAGATTTTGAAATGTCATTTTGGGCTCGATTGGCAGGATATTTCTCGATGGCCGTATTGGCGAGATAGCGGCCCGTATAGCGGCCCGAATTTAACGGCACTTAGTGCTGGAACTGAACCCCCACTAGCTTCTCGCCATTACTGGCTGTCTCGCCATCTGATTCGCCAGACTCCGCCAGACATCTCGCCGCTAACAAGGAGGAGCTGCTTTTAAACGTTCCCTCACCACTTACCCCAGTCAACACACAAATATGGCAGCGCACAGACCTGCTCCTCACTTTGGGGATGCTGACCTCACAAAGCTTCTCAACGCTGTGGATGTGAGACAGGACATCCAGTTCCCTCGAGGGGGGTCGGACGACCAGCAGCAGGGTCATCAATACCACCTGGGAGGCAGTGGCAATGGCTGTCAGTGTGGGCAGCAGGACCACTTCACAATGTAGGAAGTAGACCAACAACCTTCACCAAGCTGCAAGGGTAAACAAAGAACAGTACAGCACAGGAACAGGCCCTTCTGCCCTCCAAGCCTGCACCAATCACGATGCCTGTCAAAACTAAAGCATTCTGCACTTCCAGGGTCCGTATCCCTCTAATCCCATCCTATTCTTGTATTCGTCAAAAAGCTTCATTTAAAAAAAAAAAATTTTGAGTACCCAATTCTCTTTTTCCCCAATTAAGGTGCAATTTAGCGTGGCCAATCCACGTAATCTGCACATCTTTGGGTTGTGAGGTGAAACTCACGCAGACATGGGGAGAATGTGCAAACTCCACACAGGGAGAACATGCAGACTCTGCACAGACAGTGACCCAGGGCCAGGATTCGAACCCCGGTCCTCAGCACCGCAGTCCCAGTGCTAACCACTGCGCCACATGCTGCCCGTCAAGAAGCTTCTTAAACAGGGCAGCAGGGTGGCGCAGTGGGTAGCACTGCTGCCTCATGGCGGTCTGAGATTCGATCCCGGCCCCAGGTCACTGTCCATGTGGAGTTTGCACATTTGCCCCGTGTCTGCGTGGGTCTGACCCCCACAGCCTACAGATGTGCTGGGAGGGTGAATTGGCCCCAATAATTGCCTCTTAATTGGGAAAAAAAAGAATTGGGTACTCAAAATGTATTTTCAAATAAAGCTTTTTAAACGCCGCTATTGTATCCGATTCCACCACCGCCCCCAGCAGTGCGTTCCAGGCACTCACCACCCTCTGAATAAAAAACTTTCCCTTGCACCTTAAACCTATGTCCCCCAGTAATTGACTTTCCACCCTGGAAAAAAGTGTCTTACTATCCACTCTGTCCTTGCCACTTTTGTAATAATTTTGTAAACCTCTATCAGGTCACCCCTCAACCTCTATTGCTCCAGTGAGAACAATCCATGTTTATCCAACCTCTCCTCATAGCTAATACCCTCCACACCAGGCAACATCCTGGTAAACCTCTTCTGTACCCTCTCCAAAGCATCCACATCTTTCTGGTAGTGCGGCGACCAGAATTGTACGCACTATTCGCAGTGTGACCTAACTAAGGTCGTGTACAGCTGAAGCACGACTTGCCAATTTTTATACTCAATGCCCTGACTGATGAAGGCAAGCATGCCATATTCCTTCCTGACTGCCTTATTCACCTGTGTTGCCACTTTCATTGATTTGTGGCCCTCTACGCCCAATTCTCTCTGCCTGTCTCCTCAGGGTTCTGCCATTTACTGTATGATGCACGAATAATTATACAAAGACTAAGGTTGGATACAACTGTGGCTTTATTGCAGTAAGGTGTGTGGCCTCCCACATTCGAAATGGCTGCTGAATAGAGGACATGCTCCTCCTACTGGGCAGAGCCAGCAGGCAGAGGCTACCGGCGAACCTGTAGTACAGGTCCTACCTTACATCACCTAATACAGGTGTAACAGTGGTTTATCACATTCATCCCCTGTTAAAAATGAGTCCAGCGGGGGTGGTGGAGAACTATTTACAGTAGTGAATTTATGTAGTATTTTATCAGGGAAAAGAAAAAAAAATGTCCTTTGAAAGTCCGGTGACAGTTAGAGATTCAACCGGTCTGGTGCCTTAGCGTTCCGCTGGGAGCGATGTAGCGGTGGCGGCGATGCCGATGCTGGCGATGTCGATGCTGGCCTGATGTTGGATGACTCTGGAAGTGTTTCGAAATCCTCTTCATCCTCTGGCATGGGCAGGGGAAGGAGGAATAGTCCTGGTGGGGTTAATGTTGGGAGCGCCGGGGAGGGGAGGGTGGCGCCGGGCCGGAGAAGTGTTTATGGGTGGAACCTGCTGGTGCCAGGTCCCTGAGGGAGACAGTATCCACCAACGGGTCCGCCTTGTGGAGTCAGACGTGTCTACGGAGTAGGACAGGTCCTGGAGCTGCGAGCCAAGTGGGGAGCGACACCCCGGATGTGGACTTCCTGGGGAAGGCAAAAAGACGTTCATGGGGTGTGTTATTCGTAGCGGTGCACAGTAGTAACCGGATGGAATGTGGTGCATCAGGGAGGACCTCCTGCCAGCAAGAGGCTGGGAGGTTCCTGGACCGTAAGGCCAGTTGGACGGCCCTCCATACCGTCCCATTCTCCCTCTCTACCTGCCCGTTTCCCCGGAATTATAGCTGGTCGTCCTGCTGGAGGCGATACCCCTGCTGAGCAGGAACTGACGGAGCTCATCACTCATGAATGAGGATCCCCGTCACTGTGGATGTAGGCGGGGAAACCGAACAGAACGAAGATTGTGTTTAGGGCTTTGATGACGGTGGCAGATGATATATCGGGGCATGGGATGGCGAAGGGGAATCTGGAGTACTCATCGACCACACTGAGAATATACGTGTTTCGGTCGGTGGAGGGGAGGGGCCCTTTGAAATCCACGCTGAGGCATTCAAAGGGGCGGGAGGCCTTCACCAGGCGCGCACGGTCAGGCTGGTAGAAGTGCGGCTTGCACTCCACACAGACCTGGCAGTCCCTGGTGACCGTCCGTACTTCCTCGACGGAGTACGGCAGATTGCGAGCTATGACAAGATGGTACAATCGTGTGACCCCCGGGTGACAAAGGCTGTTGTGTAGGGCCCGGAGTCGGTATACTTGTGCGCTGGCACGTGTACCTCGGGATAGGGCGTCTGGGGGCTCGTTGAGTTTGCCAGGGCAATACAAAATCTCATAATTATAGGTGGAGAGCTCGATTCTCCACCGGAAGATTTTATCGTTTTTGATCTTGCCCCGCTGCGTGTTGTTAAACATGAAGGCTACTAACCATTGCTCAGTGAGGAGAGTGAATCTCCTGCCGGCCAGGTAATTCCTCCAATGCCGCACCACTTCAACGATAGCTTGGGCCTCTTTTTCGACGGACGAGTGCCGAATTTCTGAGGCATGAAGGGTGCGGGAAAAGAATGCCACGGGTCTGCCTGCCTGATTGAGGGTGGCGGCAAGTGCGACGTCTGACGCGTCGCTTTCTACTTGGAAGGGCAGTGTCTCGTCTACTGTGTACATCCCGGCCTTCGCTATGTCAGCTCTGATACGGGCGAAGGCCTGTTGTGCCTCGGCCATAAGGGGAAAGTGGATAGACTGAATGAGTGGGCGGGCCTTGTCCGCATAGTTTTAGACCCACTGGGCATAGTAGGAGAAGAACCCCAGGCCACGTTTGAGGGCCGTGGGGCAGTGGGGGAGGTGAAGCTCTATGAGGGGGCGCATGCGGTCGGGATCTCCATTCTGGACCACATAGCCGAGGATGGCTAAGCGGGTTGTGCTGAACACGCACTTCTCCATGTTGTAGGTGAGGTTGAGGAGAGTGGCGGTGTGGAGGAATTTGGCAAGGTTGGCGTCGTGGTCCTGCTGATCATGGCCGCAGATGGTGACCTTGTCTAGGTACGGGAAGGTGGCCCACAAACCCTACCGGTCGACCATTCTGTCCATCTCCCTTTGGAAGACCGAGACCCCGTTAGTGACGTCCGCCTCGAAAACAGTGTATGGACGGTCCAATTTACAAATAGGGAGCTGGTGGTAGGCGGATTTGAAGTCTATCGTTGAGAAGACCCGGTACTGTGCAATCTGATTGACCATATCAGATATGCGTGGGAGGGGGTACGCGTCGAGCTGCGTGTACCGATTGATGGTCTGGCTGTAGTCCACGACCATTCTGTGTTTCTCCCCAGTTTTAATGACTACCACTTGGGCTCTCCAGGGTTTGTTGCTGGCCTCGATGATGCCTTCCTGAAGCAACCGCTGGACCTCGGACCTGATGAAGGTCTTGTCCTGGGTGCTGTACCGTCTGCTCCTGGTGGCAATGGGTTTGCAATCCGGAGTTAGATTGGCAAAGAGAGAGGGTGCGTCGACCTTTAGGGTCACGAGGCCGAACACAGTGAGGGATGGTAGGGGCACGCCGAATTTGAGGGTAAGGCTCAGGAGATTGCACTGGAAGTCCAGGCCTAGTAGTAGTGCAGCGCAGTGATTAGGAAGGACGTAGAGGCGGAAGCCACTGAATTCTACGCCCTGGACCGTGAGAGTGACCGTGCAGAACCCCCGGATCGCGACGGAATGAGATCCGGAGGCCAGGGAGATTCTTTGATTGGCGGGGTGGACCGCGAGGGAGCAGCGCCTTACCTTATCCGGATGGATGAAGCTTTCGGTGCTCCCGGAGTCCAGCAGGCAAGAGGTCACGTGCCTATTGATTCTCACACTGGTCGAAGCGGTGGCCAGGTTGTGCGGACAAGACTGGTCGATTATCACTGAGGTGAGCTGCGGTCGGTCGTCGCTGGCGTCAGAAGATGGAGAGCGTGGAGGGGCCCAGGTTGTGGAATGCTGTCGGGAGTCCATGCCCCGTGGGGAAGACAGGATGGCGGTGCCTGAAGATCCTGCGGGGGGACAAAATGGCGGCGCCCATGGGCCGCACGTTGCGGGAGCTGGACAAGATGGCGGCACCCATGGGCCGCACGTTGCGGGGGCTGGACAAGATGGCGGCACCCATGGGCCGCACGTTGTGGGGGCTGGACAAGATGGCGGCACCCATGGGCCGCACGTTGCGGGGGCTGGGCAAGATGGCGGTGCCCATGGGCCGCACGTGGACTGAGGGGGAAGATGGCGGCACCCATGGGCCCCACGTTGCGGGGGCTGGGCAAGATGGCGGTGCCCATGGGCCGCACGTTGCGGGGGCTGGGCAAGATGGCGGTGCCCATGGGCCGCACGTGGACTGGGGGGGAAGATGGCGGCGCCCATGGGCCGCACGTTGCGGGGGCTGGGCAAGATGGCGGTGCCCATGGGCCACACGTGAACTGAGGGGGGAAGATGGCGGCGCCCACTGGCCGCTCGCGGCCCCGGGAGGTGAAGATGGCGGCGCCCACTGGTTGCGCGTGGCCCTAGGAGATGAAGATGGCGGCGCCCACTGGCCGCGCATGGTCCGGGACGAAGATGGTGGCGCCCATTGTGTGTAGGTCAGAGGGGAGGGGGGCGATAGCGGTGACCGCGGGCCTGGCACACCGCGGCAAAGTGCCCCTTTTTGCCGCAAGCCTTGCAAATGGCAGTGCGGGCCGGGCAGCTTTGGCGGGGGTGCTTCTGCTGGCCGCAGAAGTAACATCAGGGACCCCCGGGGTGCGCGGGTTGGTGTGAGGCGCAGGCGTACTGGCTGGGTGAAGCCCCGGCTGGGGCGGCCGTCTGTGGGGTCCACGAGGGATAGGAGGGATGGGCCGCGCGGCCGGAGGGGTAGGCCTGAGCATTACGTGAGGCGACCGCCATGGAGAGTGCTAGCTTTTTAGTCTCAGCTAGGTCGAGCGTGGCCCCTTCTAACAGTCTTTGGCGTATGAGGTCCGACCCAATCCCTGTTACAAACGCATCGCGCATAAGAAGGTTGGAATGTTCAGTGGCCGTAACGGCCTGACAGTCACAGTCCCGGACGAGTGGGATTAGGGCCCGCCAGAAGTCTTCTATGGACTCACCAGGGAGTTGAGAGCGAGTGGCGAGTACGTGCCTTGGCAAAGAGTGTGTTTGATTTCTGTGCGTAGTTTTCTTTGAGGAGTGCCATGGTGTCTGCGTAATTCGGGGCATCCTGGATCAGCGGAAACATGTTGGAGCTCAACCTCGAGTACAGCATCTGTATCTTCTGAGCCTCCGTCGGAGGGATGGTCGCTGAGTTGATATAGGCCTCAAAGCAAGCTAGCCAGCGATTAAAGTCCTTTTTGGCGTCGATTGATTGCGGATCCAACTGCAGGCGATGTGGTTTGATTCGGAGGTCCATCTTTTAGAAAATCTTATTGCAATAAATTGATGCACGATCAATTGTACAAAGACTAAGGTTGGATACAACTGTGGCTTTATTGCAGTAAGATGTGTGGCCTCCTACAGCAGCTGGCGAAATGGCTGCTGAATAGAGGACATGCTCCTCCTACTGGGCAGAGGCAGCCAGCAGGGGCTACCGGCGAACCTGTAGTACAGGTCCTACCTTACATCACCTAATACAGGTGTAACACTGGTTTACCACATTGTATAATTCCCACCTGCATTACCTCACATTTGTCTGGATTAAACTCCATCCACTATTTCTCCGCCTAAGTCTCCAACTGATCTATATCCTTATGTATCCTCTGACAATCCTCTTTACTATCTCCCCCGATCTTTGTGTCCGTAAACTTACTAATCAGACCAGCTACATTTTCAACCAAATCGTTTATATATACTACAAACAACAAAGGTCCCAGCACTGATCCCTGCGAAACGCCACTTGTCACAGCCTTCCATTCAGAAAAGCACCCTTTTACTGCTACCCTCTGTCTTCTATGACCGAGCCAATTCCGTATCCATCTTGCTGGCTCACCTCTGATCCCATGTGACTTCACCTTTTGTCCTAGTCTGCCATGAGGGACCTCATCAAAGGATTTACTGAAGTCGATGTAGACAACATTTGCTGCCCTTCATTCATCGATCATCTTCGTCATTTCCTCAAAAAACTCAATCAAGTTAGTGAGACACAACCTCCCCTTCATAAAACATGCTGCCTATCGCTAATAAGTCAATTTGTTTCCAAATGTGAGTAAATCCTGTCCCTAAGAACATTTTCCAATAATTTCCTGACCACTGATGTAAGGCTCACCAGCCTATAATTTCCTAGATTATCCCTTCTACCTTTTTTAACCAAAAGAACATTGTCTATTCTCCAGTCCTCTGGGACTTCACCTGCAGCCAATGAGGATACAAAGATTTCTGTCAAGGCTCCAGCAATTTCCTTCCTTGCCTCCCTCAGTATTCTGGGATGGATTCCATCAGGCCCTGGGGACATTTCTACCGTAATGCTTTTTGAGATGCCCAACACTTCCTTTTTGATATCTACATGATCCAGAATATCAACATACTCATCCCTAGACTCATTATCCACCAAGTCCTTCTCTTTGGTGAATACTGAAGCAAAGTACTAATTTAGCACCTCGTCCATTTCCTCTGACTCCACCTGTAGATTCCCTCCTCTGTCCTTGAGTGAGCCAACCCTTTCCCTGGCTACCCTTTTGCTCTTTATATATGTACAAAATGCCTTGGGATTCTCCTTAATCTTGTTTGCCAAGGACTTTTCATGACCCTTTTTAGCCCTCCTAACTCCTTGCTTAAGTTCCTACCTCTGTCTTTATATTTTTCAAGGACTTTGTCTGTTCTCAACCTTACAAATGCTTCCTTTTTCTTTTTGACTGGGCTCACAATATCCCTCATTAACTTGCCATACTTATCTTTCATCTTCACAGGAACATGCTGGTCCTCAATTCTAATCAACAGACGTTTGAAAGACTCCCACATGTCAGATGTAGATTTACCCTCAAATAGCCACCCCAATCTAAATTCTTCAGTTCCTGCCTAATGTTGAAATTAACCTTACCCAAATTTAGCACCTTCATCTGAGGACTACGCTTATCCTTTTCCACAAATACCATAAAACTTATGAAATTATGGTCACTGTTCCCGAAATGCTCCCCTACTGATACTTTGGTCACCTGGCCGGGCTCATTCCCCAACACCAGGTCCAGTACAGCCTCTCCTCTAGTTGGACTATTTACATATTGTTTCAAGAAACTCTCCTGGATTCTCCTTACAAATTCTGCCCCATCCAAGCCTCCAGCTCTAAGTGAGTCCCAGTCAATATAGGGGAAGTTAAAATCACCCACGACAACAATGTCTGTTGGTTTTACATCTTTCCAAAATCTGTCTACATACCTGCTCCTCTATCTCCTCCTGGCTGTTGGGAGGTCACAGTAAACCTCCAACATTGGTATTGCACCCTTCCTAACCCTGAGCTCTACCCATATTGCCTCCCTGCATCAACCCTCTGAGGTGTCCTCCCTTGGGACAGCTGAGATATTCTTTCTAACCAGTAATGCAACTCCTCCACCTCTTTTACATACCGCTCTATCCCGCCTGATGTGTCTAAATCCTGGAACATTTAGTTGCCAATCCTGTCCCTCCCTCAGCAAAGTCTCTGTAGCAACATCATAGTTCCAAATACTAATCTAAGCTCTAAATTCATCTGCCTAACCTATTATATTTCTCCTGTTGAAACAAATGCACTTCAGACTATCAGTCCCACTGTGTTCAGCAACTTCTCCCTGCCTGCTGTTCCTCTTAGACTCACTGGCCATAGTCTCTAGCTCTCCCTCAGTACTTCACCTGCTGACCTACTACCCTGGTTTCCAATGCCCTGCCACATTAGTTTAAACCCTCTCGAGTGATGCCAGCAAACCTCCCGGACTGGATATTGGTGCCCCTCCAGCTTAGGTGCTCCTTGTACAGGTCCACCCTGCCCCAGAAGAGATTACAATGATCTAGATATCTGAAACCCTCCCTCCTGTACCAGCTGTTGAGTCACGTATTTAGCTGCACTATCGTCCTGTTCCTAGTCTCACTGGCAGGTGGCACAGGGAGTAATCCCGAGATTACAACCCTCGAGGTCCTGTTTTTTAACATACTACCTAACTCCCTGAATTCCCCCTGCAGGACCATGTTACTCTTCATATGTACCACCCAGCACTTCAGATTACCCTGTTCAGAGACATCCTGGACCCTGGCACCAGGAAAGCAATATACAATCCTAGAGTCTCTTTCACGCCCACAGAAGTGCCTATCTGTGCCCCTGACTATAGAATCATCTGTAGCTACTGCTTTTCTGCGCTTTGAGCCTCCCTACTGAACAAAGCAGCCGTGGTGCCACCGATCTGGCTGCTGCTATTATTTTACTCTGATAGACCAGCCCTCCAACAGAATCCAACACAGTATACTTGTGATGCACTATCAATTACCACAAAGACGAGTATAGTGGAATAAACGAGGCTTGATCGAGCAAAGATGTTGTGCCTCCTGTAGCTGCTACCAGAATGGCTGCAGCACCGGCGAGCACACGCCGCCTACTGGGTGGAGCCAGCAGTCAGAGATTTACCCCTGTACCTCTGGTATATGTGTCTTACCGTAATACATATAATACAGCTAGTGGTGACTACCACATTCACCCCGTTAAAAAGAGTCCGGCGGGGGTGGTGGAAAAATTTACAATTTCAGTCTGTCGGAGGCCTTGACCCTCCTCGGCGATCTCCTCAGTCATGGTGGGCGCCGACTTGGTCACCTGTGACTTCGGGAGCGTGTTGTCCTCGTCTTCGTCACCCCTGAATGGAGCCAGCGGGAGGACGGATCCTCCCGGAGTGGGGGTTGCGGTGAGGTTCGCTGGGGGTGGGGAGGGTGAGTGGCGTAGGGGGGAATAAGGCAACCGGGGGGGGGGGGGGGGGGGGGGGGGGGGCGGTGTCAGGTTGGGGGCCCTGGGTGGGGATCCAGCAGCTGCCAGGTCCCGGAGGGAGACTGTGTCCTGGCGCCCGTTGAGGTGTGTCACGTAGGCATACTGCGAATTTGCGTGTAGGAGGTGGACCATTTCGACCAAAAAGTCCGACTTATGGGTCCGCACATGCTTGCGAAGGAGCACGGGTCCAGGAACTGTCAGCCATGTTGGGAGCGAGACCACGGAGGTGGACTTCCTGGGGAAGGCAAAGAGACGTTCGTGAGGGGTCTCATTTGTCATGGTGCAGAGGAGCGATCGGATGGAGTGGAGCACGTCAGGGAGGACCTCCTGCCAGCGGGAGACCGGGAGATTTTTAGACTTCAGGGCCAGCAGGACGGCCTTCCAGACCGTCCCGTTCTCCCTCACCACCTGCCCGTTTCCCCGGGGATTGTAGCTGGTCATCATGCTTGAGGCAATGCCCTTGCTGAGCAGGAACTGACACAGCTCATCACTCATAAAAGAGGATCCCCGATCGCTATGGACGTAGGTGGGGAGACCGAACAGTGTGAAGATGCTGTGGTGGGCTTTAGTGACCGTGGCAGAAGTCATATCGGGGCATGGGATGGCGAAAGGGAACTGGGAGTACTCATCGACCATGTTCAGAAAGTACATGTTGCGGTTGGTGGAGGGGAGGCCCTTTGAAGTCCATGCTGAGGCGCTCAAAGGGACAGGAGGCCTTCACCAGGTGCGCTCGATCTGGCCGGTAGAAGTGCGGCTTGCACTCTGCGCAGACTTGGCAGGCTCTGGTGACAGTCCTGACCTCCTCAATGGAGTAGGGTAGGTTGCGGGCCTTGATGAAATGGTAGAACCGGGTGACCCCCTGGTGGCAGAGGTCATAGTGCAGCGCCCGGAGTCGGTCCACTTGTGCGCTGGCACATGTACCGCGGGATAAGGCATCAGGGGGTTCATTGAGCTTGCTGAGGCAATACAAAATCTCATAATTATAGGTGGAGAGCTCGATCTTCCACCTCAAGATTTTATCGTTTTTGATCTTGCCTCGCTGTGTGTTATTGAACATCACGGCAACCGACCGTTGGTCAGCGAGGAGAGTGAATCTCTTGCCGGCCAGGTAATGCCTCCAATGCCGCACAGCTTCCACAATTGCTGGGGCCTCCTTTTCGACAGATGAGTGCCGCATTTCGGAGGCATGAAGGGTGCGGGAAAAGAAGGCCATGGGCCTGCCCGCCTGGTTGAGGGTGGCGGCCAGAGCTATGTCTGATGCATCGCTCTCGACCTGGAAAGGGAGGGACTCGTCGACCGCGTGCATCGTGGCCTTGGAGATTTCTGCCTTGATGCGGTTGAAGGCCTGGCGGGCCTCAGCCGTCAGGGGAAAAACTGTGGAGTGAATGAGTGGGCTGGCTTGTCTGCATAGTTAGGGACCCACTGGGCATAGTAGGAGAAAAACCCCAGGCATTGTTTCAGGGCCTTGGGCAGTGGGGGAGGGGGAGTTCCATGAGGGGGCGCAGGATGGCTAAGCGGTTGGTGTGAAACACGCATTTCTCCTTATTGTATGTGATTTTAAGAAGTTTGGCGGTCTGGAGGAATTTTAGGAGGTTAGTGTTGTGGTCTTGCTGATCATGGCCGCAGATGGTGACGTTATCTAGGTATGGGAAGGTGGCCCGCAGTCAGTACCGGTCAACCATTTGGTCCATCTCATGTTGGAAGACCGAGACCCCATTAGTGACGCAGAAGGGAACCCTAAGGAAGTGATAGAGGCGGCCATCTGCTTCGGACGCAGAGTATTCGAAGCAGATGAGGGTGCCGTGCGGTCAGGGGCATATGACTGGACATTACGGGAGGCCACTGTTAATGAGTTCGCGAGCTGCCTAGTTCCCGCAAGATCCAGCGTACCCCCTTCCAATAGGCGCTGGCGGACGTAAGCAGACCTCATGCCCATAACGAAGGCGTCTCGGATTAAAAGTTCTGTTTGCTGGACTGCTGAAACTGCCTGCCAGTCACAGTTCCTCCCTAGGATGTGCAGGGCACGCCAGAAATCGTCCAGGGACTCACCAGGGAGTTGCTGTCTCGTGGACAGTAGGTGCCTGGCGTATAGTTGATTGACTGGCCGAACGTAGTGTCCCTTCAGGAGCTCCATCGCTTTGGAGTAAGTGGGCGCATCCCAGATGAGAGGAAAAATGTCAGGGCTCACTCGTGAATAAAGGACTTTAAGTTTCTGTGCGTCCGAGGGTTCCTCAGCGGATGTTCGGAGGTAGCTTTCGAAGCAGGCTAGCCAGTGGTCAAAAGCGGACATAGCATTGGCTGCTTGAGGTCTCAGCTGCAGGTGATCAGGCTTGACGTGAAGCTCCATCATTTAAAAAATCTTTGCTCAATAAATTGATGCACTATCAATTACCACAAAGAGAGTAGTGGAATAATCGAGGCTTTATTGAGCAAAGTTGTTGTGCCTCCTGTAGCTGCTACCAGAATGGCTGCAGCACTGGCGAGCATGCACATTTATACGCCGCCTACTGGGAGGAGCCAGCAGGCAGGGATTTACCCATGTACCTCTAGTATACATGTCTTGCCATAATACATATAATACTGCTAGTGGTGACTACCACAACTTGTTAGAGAGGGGGCCAGCCACAGGGGATTCCTGCACTGACTGCCTGCCCTTTCTAGCCTGCACCATAGGTGTGACCAAGTCTTTATAACTCCTGTCTATGACACTTTCCGCCACCTGCATGCTCCTAAGTGCATCCAACTGCTGCTCCAATTGATCCATGTGGTCTGTGAGGAGCTGCAATTGGGTACACTTCCTGCAGATGTAGTTGTCCGGAATGCTTGAAGCATCACATATTTTCCACATGTCACAGATGAAGCACTTTACCCTGCTGTCTGACATTTCTAGCTGTAATTAATTAATTTAAAAATAAATACTTAATAAATTCTTATTAAATGAAGTTACAATTAACTATATGGTTTCGGGCATTAGATTTCCACGATAAATGGTAAATGCAAAATGCACTAATCTCTGCCCTCTGGTCAGTTGAGTTCCAGTCCCAGCCTCCCTTCCCAAGTAAGTCCTGTACTGAAAAATTAGGCCGCGGAAAGACCCCCGCTAAATTTTATACCTAACCCGGGATTAGTCTCTGCCTTCCGGTCGGTCAAGTTCTGGTCCAAGCCTCTCCTCTCAGGTACGTGCTTTAGCTTAGGGAAGAAGCCTGTGTCAATATTGGTGTTGATGCTGACTCTCAGAACTGTAAGTTACCACCTCTCTCCTGGCATCAGTTCCACCTGCCACCCCTCAAATTCCCAAACACCTCACCCTCCACAAATCACTGGTTGACACCTCGCACCCTCCCCACATCTGACCTTCGTGCTTGGTCCTCAACCCCACTGGCATCCACCTTCATGTCTACAACCCCTTTATGTTCAGTTGTAGTGCCCACATGCCACCTATTATAGCCCCACCTGATCCATCAAGCGAGTGGCTCACAAAGCCCTCTCTTTGACCCCACAGGTGAAGATAGCCCAAAATCCTCACTGCCTATGAGGAACGAGCCCTGGAGATTGCAGCATTGGCTCGTGTTCAATGTTTGAAAACCATGTGCTTGCTATTGCTATTGTAATTATGTTGTTTACTGTTTACTGCTCTGTCTCATGGGTTGTTATATGAGACAAAATGATCCTTCATTCTCACCAACCACATTCCATTACCTCATAGGATTACCATTTGATGGGGCCACAGCTCATCCCCATTTTCCAACAGCACAAAGACATACACCTTGGTGGGCGACATCAGTGGTCAGGCTTCTGGACCACAATCTGTTAGGCACTACACAATTGCTGATCAAGTAGACACAGGAACATCCGAGAGAATCAGCAGTCGTAGGTCTGTTCGATCCCAGGACTCTGCTAAGGCTCGGTCAGATGCTCAGCCTCTGGACAAGATTATCCTAAAGCTGATGCAGATGCCGGGACATGACCATGAGATTCAGGAGGGGCTGTCAGTGATATTTCAGTGACTGCATGGCTGATTAGAGGAGTCTCAAAGGCAATGGGCACAGGAGATAGATAGAGAAATACAGCACAGAACAGGCCCTTCGGCCCATGTTGTGCCGAAGATAATGCCGACAATGCATGGCAAACACGTCCTCCAGCCATCAAAGAGTAAACAGTACAAGAACCCCCCCCCCCCTGCAGCTCCAGCAGTAGACCTGCAGCAGTGGAAAGTCGTTCAGGGGTAAGCAGAATAATACACCGGAAAACTGATATCGACAGAGAGCATGGGGGCAGACCGGGGGAACATCCACTCCCCTCTCCAGCACTGGCAGTGGTTCCGGAGTCCAGGCCACAGAAGCAAAAGGGACTGCAGCAAACAAGCACACAGCCTCCAGACATTAAGCAGCAAGCACATGGATTTTGAACATTAACAAAAAACAGTACAAAAAGGCACCAGCAATTTGCACAGCTTCCAAACTTGAAACAGTAAACAGTCACCAGCTCAATAAAGCCACCAACAAACTACAAAGGCATTTCTTCACTACCTTCAAGCTGTTCAGTCGAAGCGAACCACCACTCTCCCACTCCTACAGTACTGGCTTGTGGTCACCAACTCCACCCAGGCTACAGAACAAATGAGGTGGTAGCAAACAAACACTTGGCCTCCAACATGAATTATTGAACAGTCAGCAGTACAACAAAACCACCAGCAAGCTGCAAGATCAGTTCTGCAAGTTGCTCAGTTGAATCAGTCACCACCCTTCCCCTTTGTCAGCACTGGCTGTGGTTGCATCTTACTCTCTCCTCTTCTTCACTCCTGACAACAGAAGCAAAAGAAGCGGTAGCAAGCGGACACATATTTTCTAAGTGACAGCAACAGCAGCTGGGTTACTCCTCTCTCCCCGTCTGGCAGCTCCCAGCAGCAGACTCTCAAGTCAGGAGAAATCGTTACCTGACAGCCACACTAACACAGAGCATAGCAAGGGTGTGACAGAGCACATCTTCCCCTTCTTCAGAACAATAGCAAACAGGCGCACAACCTCCAGGTAGCTGCAGTAGCATTCGAGTCACTCCTCCTTACCTCACACCTCTGGAAGCTCCCAACAGCAGACTTTCAGGGAAGGAACAATCATTACCTGAAAGCCACACTAACACAGATCATAGTAAGGGTGTGACAGAGAACATCTTCCCCTTCTTCAGAACGATAGTAGGCCAACCAATCCTCCCCTTGCCTGACTCCAGGTGACAGAAGCAGAAGAGACAGCAGCAAACAGACACACAGCCTCCAGGTAAGTGCAGTAGCATTCGAATCATTCCTACCTTTTCTCCCCCTCTGGCAGCTCCCAGCATCAGACTCTCATGGCAGGAACAATCATTACCTGAAAGCCTCACTAACGTAGAGCATAGTAGAGTGAGAGAGCACCCCCCTCCTTCTTCAGACTAGTAATAGTGTTTTGGGCCAGGGCTTAGAAACTCCAAAATATATGAAGCAGCTCATCTGACTGATAACTTTTATGTTGAATTTAGCTAGGATGAGCATAAAAGCCTTCACTTCAGATGTGATTCATCAGACTTCCTCGGTGCTTTTATCAAAACAAAATTTATTATAAGAACGTAGTTAGCATATATAAAACACTTAGCAAGAATTTGTTATCAATTACAAATATAAAAAAACACATCATCTGCAGTAATCTATGCATATAGCTCTTAATGAATCCCCCTTAGCTGTTCCAATGTAATACAAAATCCAATAAAACCCAAACCCCTTTCAAGGGTGTGGCCCAGCACACTGTAATCTCACTTGAATGGGACTGGTCCTTTCCCAGAGATTCTGATCCAGTTTCCAACCAACATATTCAAAACTCCTTCAGGAAAGCAAGTCTAGTTTTAAGGTTACCAAGGCAGTTTGCCACACCCAATGTGCTTTTAGTTCACTGGAACAGCTTTAAAATTAAACAGAGAAAACAGGGAAACTTCCTGCACCTTAACACAGTGCCTACTTTACTCTGCCCCGGGCCCCTGTAGGGCTCTGCCATATTGTCTGGGGGCCGGTGTGGCGAGGAGAACCCCCGCGTATGCGCGGAAATATGCCGGACGTTCCGCGCATCCATGAAAATCCACTGGCCGTTCCGCACAAGCGCGAGATCACGCCGGCCATTCCGCGAATGTGTGGACTCGCGCAGGCCGTTCCCCGGCAGCTGGAGCTACAGGGATGACTCAGGTGGCAACCTAGCCCCTAGAAAGGTGAGAATTCCTCACATTTGGGGGTGTTGACGCCGGAGTCGGCGGCGCCAGTTTTCCAGCCGGCGTGGGGATATGGGTCCACTTTTAGAGAATCCCGCCCATGGCCTCCAGATATCAAACAGTAATCAGTCAATAGTACAAGACCTCCCCACTGCTGCCATCCCCCTCCCCCCCCCCCCCTCCCCCCCCCCCCCCACTCCCCTCCCCACCCGAAGCTCCATTAGGATCAAAACTGCCTGGAAGAAATCTAGATGGACAAACGGTCACATAGAGCTTCATGTGCCATCATTCTCTGTGGAATTCTCTTCCAGGTTCCCCTATCACCTGGAACTCCATCTACTCTAGATGTTTCTATCTCGTTGACCATCACTTACTGAACCCAAATTTATTGGAATATCTGTTAAAACATGATAAATTTATTGCCTCTGTAGTCAGATCCATTGTTTTACTCTCACAACCAAATATTCCAGGGCATATTAGGGTACATGCTTAGATGAGAAGCATGAAGATAGATTTGTATGATGAAGAACAGATGTGTACACTATAAAGCTATCAGTTAGAAGTTTGTGTCCTGACCTGAGATATTATCGGGTACACTAATACATTTTCGACAAACCTGTTCTTTTGACTTTGATTGGTCTCTTTGCATTAAATAAATGTAATCTGATTATTTAAGTGAAAGATGGTGGATTTCCAACAGGTGTTGTTGATCAACAAATAGAGTCAAGCTGTGTAAAGGAAATAAGATGACTTTATACATTCTGCCTTGAACAAATTAATCGTTTGCATTTTGTAAATGTCTGTCAGTGGAAATAAATAAAGAATTCTTAACATCTGCTATTGATTTGTGCAGTACTACTTGCATTCGTAACTGTAAACTTAGAAATAAATTTGACTATCACTGATAAATGACATTCTTATCTACATATTCTGAAGCTAAAATATTATTTTGTTGCATCAATGTGTAGCGTTTTCATTACCAGGACCTTCGGAGACCTCAGGAAAGTGCACAATGACAATAAAACAGAATCCAGCCAGCTATTAAACTGGTATTTTGTATTTCATTGTGATTATTGGGAAAACAAAATAAATCTATGAAGATTTTCATTCCCTTCCCCTGATCCAAATAATTGCTTTGCATCAATTCTGAACAGAACAATTTCCCCCTTTTCACCCACTGAGAACTGACATTTCAGGCAGGGCATGGATTTGATGCAGTTTAGAGTTCCCTCTAATCTGCAACAGAAAATAATGAGCACTGTAGTCTTGACCACAGCCTTAAAAGATATCTGCTAATGTGGAATTATTTTCACACCAAGCATGTTTCTGCCCTTCAGTATGAAACTTACAAATTATTAAGTCCTTTGTGCCATCTATTGAAATATTTGTTGCCATCTCTGAAGCTAATTGAATAGCTATCAGAGGTAAAATGTCATCCAATCAGTTCAGACTGGATTCAAACTTGAAACTTGTGTGTGCTTTTCTCTTCCTCTTCTGAAAGTACTGAGTCTTCCTACAGTGTATTTACATGGAGAAAGGTAATTCTCCGATACCTTGATTAAGTGACCACAATTTGAAGCTAGGCAGTAAGCGGCCAAAACATCTGTGAGCTAGTGCTGCGACTATAACTCTCTGGTCCTCAAAACTATTTCGCAGGCCTTGGAGTCTAGTAGGCCCCATGTGTTTCAGGGCTATAGAATCCAACAGTACTTCAAAATGATGGCAAGTGTAATGATTCCAGTTGATGGTATAACTGAACAGGAAGATCCCCAGAATGGAACCCTAACACACCATTCGCTGTGGGTGAGATTCTGTACTCCTGCCGCTTGTCAATGGGATTTCCCACTGAAGCCACCCCAAACCACCAGGAAATCCGTGGGCAGAGTTGCGTTGCCAGTGGGAACAGGGAATCCCAACGGCTGGAGAATTCTGGCCCATAACCTTAATTTTTTTAATTAACCATGGCGGAACAGAGTCACAAGACTGTTAATTAGTTTAACAATAAGAAAAAACAATTATTAAAAATGAAAAAATTGGATTATGATACAATACTCTTTTACTCTCCCCCTTAGCTTAATAAATAGCATGCAGCTTTGATGATTAACACGGATTACAAAATACACCTTAATCTACATTAGCACAAAGTACCTTTTAAGCACACAAGATTAATACAGTCAAATACATGCACTTCGCTCTGAATCCAAGTTACTGTCTGTGGATTTCTCCTCAGAATCTCCCCCAGGTGAAGATCACATGAGTTTCCAAACGCCACTGCCAAAACCACGCTTTAAAATCTTCTCTCATAATAATGCTTTCCCTTAGCAGTTGGCATTCCAAAATCCAGTCCATGTTTTACCAAATACCCTTTTAACACAAGCTTCCACTCCACTTTTAACATTGAATCCAGTCCAGGATTTTACATAACTTCTTTTAGGTTTCCTTTGTCTTAATTGTTTTTACACAAACTCCGAGATCCAGCCACCGATTTCCATTGGTAATTCAACTCACTTTGCACAGGCTGTCGTAAAAGTTCACAAGCTGAAAATCACTTCAGATATCTTCCTGATAGCCTTCTTCTCAGCTGGGTCTGTCTTTATTGAACAGTTCTCTGTTCTTCAGATCTCTGCTCATGTTTTCTTAACCATTAGTTCATGGTATGGCTTTTCTTCTACCAAAGCTGATAGAGATGTTCCCTCACTAGCCTTCTAAACCAACTGCTTCTAGCAGAGCTGTGAAAGTCGCCTTCTCTCTCACTACCTTTCTTCAACTGCAAGCAAATTCAGCCAAACTAAACTTTAAAATTTCTCTACCTTACAAGGCCCCAGGTGCTAAGCAACACCCACATGCTTATAACTTTTATTTATTCTTCACGTTCCTCTCAAAGTACAATAGAAAAAAGTTGGAAATTAACCAACCCCCACAGATACAAACACCTTTGTCCAGCGTGAATCGAACTATAGGTTTAATCCTTCCAGGCACAGGAGCATTAAATTAAACCCACTTAAAACTATACCTTATTTCTAATGTTTACCGATACAAATATAAATCCCTTAAAACTATCATTGTTTTCCTCACACAATAAAAGCAAAAAATCTTGAACTGTTCAAAAATTAAGCAAGAAACTTTTTATAAAAATTCTGAAATCCAGAAACATAGAGCTCAGAAGGAGGCTTTGTAGAATTAATTGGATCCACAGAGATTTCCTTTATTGAGGGAATATTTTTGCCTCCTATGTCAAAAAAGTATAGGCTGCCTTCAGACTTTTCAGACACAAGACCACTGATGGTTTGTTCCCACAACTGCTCATTCTCCAGAAAGCCCTCCGATTTGGTAACTTCACTGTGTTTCGTCCATTTCATCTTCTTGTTCTTGTTCAGCTATCTGCTCTGCTAATTCGTTCCACTCCTGTGTTCGTTCCCTATAGCCCTGCAAATCTTTCCTTTTCAAGTATATATCCAATTCACTTTTGAAACTTCCTGCCTTATCCGCTTTCACCCCATTTCAAGCAGTGTATTTCAGACCATAACAATTCATGTAAATAAATGATCCTAATTTCCGCTCTGGTTCTGTTGCCGATTACGGTATATCTTTTGGTCTTCGAGTTATAGAACCTCTTGCCAGTGGGTACAGTTTCTCCTTGTTTGCTCTACCAAAATCTTTCTACAGGATTAGAATAAGAAGATGGCAAACAGCCTATTCCACAGCTGGTTTGTAATCAGCAATAAACGTAAAACATAAACAGGCTTCCATTCTTGCACAATATAAATCACAAAATTAATAAAAACATTTTCTTTAAACATTTTTAACTGTCTACCAATGCATCATAAAATGAGGATGGAGCATTCAGTGTAAAACCTCCAGCTGAATATGACTTGTACGGACATATTGTGTTGTCATGTTAGCGTTACATCTTCCAAAAGACATTTGATACAGTGCTGCACAAGACACCTGTGAACAAATTTAGAGCTTATACAATAAAAGGATAGCAGCGACGTGAATATGAAATTGGCTGAGTGAGAGGATAAAGATTATTCTGGTGAATGGCTGTTTTTTGGATTGGTGTAAGGGGTATAGTGGAGTTCCGAAAAGGTCACGTGAGGACCTTTGCTCTTCCGGATATACATTAGACTTTAGTGTACTGTGCACATTTCAAAATTTGCGGATGACATGAAACTTGGAAGTACTGTGAACTGTAAGAGGGATAGTGATTGACTACAAAACAACCTAGGCAGGTTGGCGGAATGGGTGGATGAAATTCAATGCAGAGAAGTGTGAAGTGATTAATTTTAGTTGGAAAAATGCAGAGTTACAATAGAAAGTAAAAGGTAAAGTTAACAGTTCTGAGGGACCTGGGGATATATGTGCACAAATCATTGAAGGAAAGGTTGAGAGAGTGGTTAATAAAATGTATGGGATCCCGGCCTTTATAAATAGGGCTTTAGAGCACAAAAGCGAGAAAATTATGATAAATCTGTATAAAACATTGGTTCAGCTGGGACTGGAGCATTGTGTTCATCTCTGGGCATCATACTTTAGAAAGAATGTGAACGCATTAGAGATTGTTCAGAAAAGATTCACCAAAATGGTTCCTGGGATGAGGAATTGCAGTTACGTAGCTAGATTGGAGAAGTTGGGCTGTTTTCCATGGAAGAGAACATACATAGAACATACAGTGCAGAAGGAGGCCACTCGGCCCATCGAGTCTGCACCGACCCACTTAAGCCCTCACTTCCACCCTATCCCCGTAACCCAATAACCCTTCCTAATCTTTTTGGACACTAAGGGCAATTTAGCATGGCCAATCCACCTAACCTGCAAGTCTTTGGACTGTGGGAGGAAACCGGAGCACCTGGAGGAAACCCACGCAGACACGGGGAGAACGTGCAGACTCCGCACAGACAGTGACCCAGGGGGAATTGATCCTAGGACCCTGGCACTGTGAAGCCACAGTGCTAGCCACTTGTGCTACCATGCTGCCTCATGGGTGAAGAGGAGATTTGATGGAGGTATTCAGAACCATGAGGGGATAGGATGGCGTCAATTGGGTGAAACGTCCTATTTGTAGAAGGCACACATTTAAAGTAATAGGCAAAGGAAGCAATGGCAACATGAAGAAAACCTTTTTTATGTAGTGAGTGGTTAGGATCTGGAGTGCACTGACTGACAGTGTGGTGAAGGCAGGTTCAATTATTCAAAGGAAACTGCATCATTATCTGAAAAGGAAAACCTTGTAGGGCTATAGAGAAAAGATGGTGAAATGGCATGAGATGAATTGCTCTTGCAGGTAGCCAACACAGATAACATGGGCCAAATGCCCTCCTCCTGTGCTGTGCTTCAATGATTCTATGATCTTGGGGTAAAACTTCCTCTAGCTGGATGTAGCTGTGAAGTGTAAGAATATGATAGCATTTCTCGAGCATATTTGAGAGAAGACTCTGACTTTCTGCTACACCATGTTTTCACAACATGCACCAGTACCTTGCTTAAATGGCAACTATTCACACATGAGCTGCCCGGTGACATGCATCAGGTTATTCAACCACAAGGCATCGGTCAAATTTATTGTCCTCACTCAAAATTTACATAAAATCATTTCCCGAAAAGACTTACTAGCTAACTGTAAGCTTTATGAGCCTTAGCCAACTAAGTCTTTAATGCTAAATTGAAGCCAATTGTAGCACCTCTATTATCAGTTTGATTGTGATTGTCCCATTCAAGAGAGATCACAGATCAAACCTAGGACCCTCCTGCCTGATTATTCAGCTTCTTAACATGATAAACCTGTGTAATGATCAGGGGAGCTCACAAAGTCTACATTGCCCAGAACTCCATTCATTGTTCTCCAACTGTTGGTACGATTCTAATGATGACAGGGTGAGGCCAATTGTAGTTCTTCCATTGCTGTTCTGACTAGCTACACGGACCAAGGATCAAACAGGGAACTTCTTGGTCTGTATGACTTGCTGTTCCAGCATTAATGCTGAGACAAGAAGTCCATTTTGGAGCTTCTATAGTGAGAATTAAACTCTAGGACTGTCGATACAACCATTGTGTGTTAAAAGCAGTGCACTGCTTACACGCATTCGACCACCCCTAAAATAATAAACAATCTGTCTCTTTTCAAATTATCAGTCATGTAAAATGGAATCCGTTCTTCAAGATTTAGTAGCTTTGAGGCCAGTCGGCGACAGCACCATCACATGTTGTGTGCTGACTGTGCTTCGCACATCATAAACTCTCAGTGTAGCACCTTTAACCAGAAAAACCAAACACAAATTAATGCAACCTCTGCTTTGAATGGTGATTTATTGTTTGTTCCAGCGTTTGTGAATACTATCACTTTCCGATGTATTGTTCTTCAAAGCAATGAAGTAAAGATTTGTTCCTACTTATCTCTTCTTTGTGAATGTTAAAAATAGGGGCCTGGACTTTCCTCTCAGTCACTGCCTGGATGGTAACAAAGGAGAATGAGTTCTTAAGGACGACGACCAATCATAAAATGACACTCAAGTTCTCCTCCCCCAAAAAAGTTACGATCTGGCTCAATACTTCTACACCAGATTTAAATGCCTCTGGATGAGTTTTGTTAACCCTTTCTGCCCCATTACCCTCTATAGGACTTGTTCATACTTGGAGGATTCAATCAAGCTTCAGGACTTTTGCTGCTACTTTTGGTCAGCTCTGGTTAAAGTACTTACTCCTTTGTATTTTTAGCCTGGAATTCTCAATGGGAATACCTTTACTTTGATTGTATGAAGAGGAGGAGGATCAATATACAGAAGAAGCAGGTTATGGGGCTGTGATGAGATTTTTACTGGGAGTGTCCAATATCTGCTCCCAAACTAGCCAAATCCAAGTATATTGGTGTCCACCACTGGGGAGCAGGATCACTCGGTGCTTCAAGTGGTATAAAGGCCTATAATTGTGCAAACACAGGTGGCAGGTCAGAAGTAAAAACAGAAAATGCTAGGTAAACTCAGCAGCTCTGGTCTCATCTGTAGAGAGAGAAACGCAAGTCGTACGACCCTTTTACAGAACTTGTTCATGTGAAAATTGAAGTCCAATGACATACATAAGACCATGGCCAAAGACATTAAGTAAATATTGAACTTTCTTCTGATTTAATGGGGCTATCATTTGATGCGACCATCAATTCACGTGAAACAGAGAGTAGATGTAAACTGTGGCTTTAATCGACTAGAACAGTGCCTGCCTGCGACTGCTCTGGTACTGAGAGCTGCCTACAGGTCAGCTGCTCTTTATACCTCCCCTCAAGGATACGTGATACATCACAGGTAATACCTTACAATGGTCCATAGGTGGAGCCCTCATGGGAAACAGCATGGTACAGTTACATATATGGTGAATGGTTATTGCAATATGTTCACCACATCATTGTGGTCAGGGACTGAGAAATGTTGAAACAGTGCCAAGATGCACCTGTGTGATGTTTTTCAAAGATATGGGCCGGGATTCTCCGAAATCCCAGCCACGTGTTGACGCCAGCGTCAAAACTGGCGCGACGACGCTGGCGTCAACGGGCCTCCTGGCCCAGTCATTCTCCCCTTCCTCGGGGGCTGGAATGGCGCCGGAGTGCTGTGTGCTGCTCCGGCGCCGAAACGGGTCTGCGCATGTGCACCACGGTCGCCGCTGGACCGCACATGCGTGTCACGGCCTGTGCGGGTCCGCGCATGCGTGGCATGGTCATCTCCGTGCCAGCCCGCGGGCAACATGTTGGTGTCCTACAGGGGCTGGCGCGGAGGAACATAGGTCCCCCCCCCGAATTAGCGTGCCCACCGATCGCGGGCCTGGCCACCGTGGAGGACCCCCCGGAGTCGGCTCCCCCCCCACCAGGATGCCCCCGCAGCCAGAACGCCAAGGTCCTGCCGGGTAGGACCATACACAAACGAAGCAGACAGGAGTCAGCGGGCACTCGGCCCATCGAGCGTGCAGAACCACCGCGGGGGCCACTTTCAACGACGCCCGACCGACGCCGCGGTGACCATGCCGGCGATTCTCCGGTCGTCAGAGAATCGGCGGCCCGGCATCGGAGAATCTCACCCATGGAATGTGTGGGGATTTTGGAACAGTCAAAAAGGGCATATTGAAACAGGTCATAAGGACTGTGTCCATGAAGGGTGACATCTCTTTTGACCACTCAGGGATATGACCATGCAGGGAGTAACCAAACTCTGATCACCACAAGGTTTTGAACCCATGTATAGAATGGTATAAGGTGTACCTTTGCTTTGCTGCTTGCTATACAAACAGATATTGGCCAACAGGTCAGAAGTTACATATTTTCTCCTGGACATCTGATCAGCACTCCAAAGCCTCGGGTTTTGTGAGTATCATTCAGGGAATGTGTAAACTTTAGTCTCCTGGTTAAGTTAAGAACAGAAGGCCTGGATGAAAGAGACCAGTATTTTTTTGTGATTAAAGTTATTTGACATTTTGAAATTACAGGAAGCTAGGCAAAAGTTGTGGGGTACTTCTGTTAGTTAAGGATGCCAGGTTTGTACAGTAGTGTGAGATGACCCTGGCTCAAAAGAGCAAGTTATAAGATTAGTTTGGGGAGAGATAAGAAATAGCAAAGGTAAGAGGTCTCTTCCGGGAGCAGTTTATAGGCTCCCTAATAGCAGTTACACAGGAGGACAAGGTATACAGGGTATACAGGAAGAAATAAATGAGGCGTGTAATAAAGGTTCCACAATAATCATAGGTGACTTTAATTTACACATAGATTGGGCAAGTCAGATTGACAAAGGTAGCCTGGAACATGAGTTCATAGAGTGTATTCAGGACAATTCCTTAGAGCAGCACATTGGGAAATTATTGGGAAAGCAGATCTAAAGTGAATTGGGAAAGTAGGTTAAAAGGTAAGCCAGTAGAGATGTAGGGCATGGTTTTTACACCGCATTGCGCCTGGCACCGATCCCATTGTGCTGGGAGCATCTCGTGGTGGCCCAAAATAGGCTTTGTGCCAGGCACTGCGGGTCAGGTGACTCACACACGGTTCTAAACTGGGCGTTATTCAGGTAATAATATTTAAGTGCGCCATTAGGCTGCATTCTCCCGGCTTCCAGCAGTCACCGGCCGCACAGGCAAGGCCTCACATTGGCGCCACTTAGTGCTGGTCTCCACAAGCAGAGACCAGGCATGATGGGCTCTCCAAGGGTCTCAGAGGCCATTGGAACCCCCAGGGTGGTAAGGGACAAGGCAGTGGCAGTGCCAGGTTGGCGCTCATGAAAGGAGGGGTATGAAGTGTAGGGCGGTGAAAGGGGGGAATGAAGGGCATCATGAAGGTTGTGGGGGTTGAAGATGAGGTCCTGAAAGCAGGGGGGAACCTTTAATGGGTGGGGACTGAATGGGGGCGGACTCAGAGACCCGATAGTGAGGAATGCTCCCTTGTTGCCCACAAGGATGGATGGGTGTAAGGCAGGGTCACCCTCCTGCCTGGTGGGAAGGGGGTGGGCGGGCTCTTGCTGACTTGTAATAATAATATTTATTATTGTCATAAGTAGGCTTACATTAATACTGTAATGAAGTTACTGTGAAAATCCCCTAGTCGCCACACTCCGGCGCCTTTTCGGGTACACTGAGGGAGAATTCAGAATGTCCAATTTACCTAACAAGCACGTCTTTCCGGACTTGAGAGAGGAAACTGGAGCATCCGGAGGAAACCCACGCAGACATGGGGGCCTAACAAGGCCATCAGCGAGAGTTCAATTCCCGTACCGGCCTCCCAGAACAGGCGCCGGAATGTAGTGACTAGGGGCTTTTCACAGTAACTTCATTGAAGCCTATTTGTGACATTAAGCGATTATTATTATTAAGAGGCCAGTTGCCCTGTAGTTTACAAGGTAGAACACAACATGGATTGGGAGGATTCAGCTTCTGTAGAGTGATTATAAAATGAGGGCACGACTGAATTGAAAGAAATCAATTTGATGGTTTTGTTTTTCATTAATATGTCCTGCAGGTTTTTAGTCGTCTGCTCAGCAGCTATTGTTTCAATATAATCAGTTTGCATTTTATATCCCATAATCTTTGCCAGTGTCATTATTTATTCTATTCAAGTCTGAAATTGTGTTCCAGTTCAAGTATTACAAAGTTCTTTCAGATGTCTGGTTGGCATCAATGAAAGTCTTGCTTTTATTTTTATAGCAGATCCTAATATAGAACGAGTGGTGGTCATTTGTTTGATGAGACTTAGCTTAATGTGATGACTTGTCTCCTCCCTTCAGTGGGTGTGGCACTCCTTGAAGCTACCCACACTGTCTAAACTGAAATGTTTAAGAGTGAAAAGAAATGTTAACTTGTGACCCCATTTTGAATGTCTTCCAATTTACAATAACTTCTATTAATATAGTAGCACCTTTAATGTTGTAAAACATTTCAATATGCTTTACAGGTGCATTTACAAACAAAATTCAGCACCAAGTTACGTAAGGAGATATTCGGCCAAAATCTTGGCGACAAATAGTTTTCAAGAAGACAGGAAGGTCAGCCAAGACAGCTGAAGTCACAGGCATCGGTGGAGTACTGATGAAAATTAGGAATGTTCAATAGGCCAGAATTTGAAGAGTGCATAAATCTAAGGGTATTGTGGGGCTGAAGGACAGATGAGACAGGGAGGGTCATGGAAGAATTTGAAAACAAGGAAAAAAGATTGAAAATCAAGGTATTGCTTGATTGGCAGCCAATATATGACAGCCTGCACACGGGTGATAGCTGTATGTGAATTGGGGTGACATTTTACCCCCATGCAGACTGGCAGGTGGAGTAGGGAGGGGAAATCAGGTGCCATGGTGCAGTGCCCACCACTTATGCAAGTATTTTATTAGCGGTGGGGGAAACCAATTTAAAACCTCTTCCCACCACTGCTGATATTTTACCAGTGGCAGGTGCTATCCACATCATTGTGGCCTTTTTTTGGGCTGGGCGGATCCTTACAGCCTGGCCCCAGCTAAATCTTGGACTGCGTCGGTATCAGCTCCATGGCTTCTCTTTTGGGACTGCCTGTATTGCCTGTCATGGGTACTGCACCTCATTACACTACCAGGACTAGGCTGTAGGCCATTTGATCGGCCAGCTGCTCTTGGAGGCCAGACTTGCTCCAGATGGGGGCGGACATCTTGCCTGAACCAATTAACAACCCGATGGATAATGAATCTTTGTGGGCAAACCCAACCAAGCAGAGGCAGACATGGGCATCAACTTCTCAGCTGGGCATTTTGGCCACCTCCATTCATTTAAAATTCTGGCCGTGGTGTGGGAACAAGAGAAGTGGACAATTTTAAGCTTACTCGGGCCAGCATATGGACTGAAGCAAGGACAGGGATATTAAAGTATTGGAGCGAGGTGATCTTGATGATGGGGTGGGTATGTGGTTGGAAACTCCTCTTGTGGACAAATATGACACCAAGATTATGAACAGTCTGGTGTTGATTTTAACAATAACGTTTCTAAATCCTTTCTTGACCTCACCTCTGTAATCTCCTTTGTGCCCTACAATCTTCTGAGATATCTATGTTCATATTATTATGGTCTCTTCAGGGGCAGCACAGTGATTAGCATTGCTGTCTCACAGCGTCAAGGACCGAGGTTCGATCCCAGCTCTGGGTCACTGTCCATTTGGAGTTTGCACATTCTCCCCATGTCTGTGGGGTCTCACCCCTACAACCCAAAGATGTGCATGGTAGGTGGATTGGCCACGCCCCATAATTAGAAAAGAAAACAAATTGGCTACTCTAACTTTATTTTTAAAAAGTTACGTATGGTCTCTTCAGCATCCCCGATTTTAATTACTCTACCACTAGTGGAGCTCCGGCTCTGGAATTTCTTCACAAAACTTCCTCCTAGTTATATTCACCTGGGATGTTATTTGTTCTGTACTTGCGATATTCAAATCTCTTGCATGCACATGTTGGTTTCCCATTAGTAACCTCCCCCCACGTCTCCCCCACACAAACAATTCTGCCAGAACCCCACCCATTTCCAGGTTGACAAGCAATCCGCACCCTAGTGCAGATACAAAGTGTCCGTTCATTTATTTCCTGGGGCTAGGTCACTCCAGCCAAACGGCCCCATTAATTTATTCCCCAGGTTTAGTCCCCTTGTCAACGAGGGGGTAGAGTCAGTGGCTGCAATGCAGCTTGTGGTGGGTCAGAAGGCAATGGCTTCAGTCTTCTCAATATTCAACTGGATAAATTTCTGCTCATCCAGTCCTGGATATCATAAGGGCGGGTGGTGGGGAGGGAGGGGGGGAGATAATGGTGGTAGTGCTGGGTTTATTTTTGATTCTTTCACAGGATGTGGGCATTGCTGTCAAGGCCAGCATTTACTGCCGATCCCCAATTGCTCTTCAGAAGGTAGTCGTGAGCCACCTTCTTGGACTGTGGTCAACGTGGTGTAGTGAGGGAGGCTGAAGGCTTTCACAGACCAGCTGACACTTTCACATCCTCCACATTGAGAATAGCTGGTGTTCCTGCACCTCCCCACCCTGGAACCTTAATAATCAACTGAAACATGGAAATGCCCCTGGTTTCTAATAACTCGATTCTCTTGGTCCATAGTTGCTCCACTGATCTTGGTATTTTTTTTCTTCTGCCTTCTGAACTCTGGACTTACACCCACCAACCTTTGGGTGCTTTCAGTTCAAACCCTAAAGACCTTCCAGCCTCTCCAAGCACAATCAATTGTTTTCTTTGAAAGTTACTGTAGATTTCTTCTTCTGGTTCCAAACTATGCAAATCTTCCAATCTTTCTTCTCTCACTGACTCCAACTCCAAACTGAGCTCGAGCTCCCGTCCACATTCTGTGCAGTACATACTTCGTATTTTCCCTGCTGAAGGCAAACATTTATCTTCAGTATGGCGTTCTTTCCAAGGACCGGTGCAGACTCGATGGGCCGAATGGCCTCCTTCTGCACTGTAAGCTCTATGGACTCAACTCGCCGTGGGGTCAACAAATAACAGGAGTGGGAAATTAAAAGGCAGGCGGCTTCCTCCGAGCTCAGGGGATACAAAAAGTCATGTCACGTGCAACAGATACAGCTCCGGGTCACATGATCCGCGCTGTCAAAAGTACTTCCGGGAGAAAAGCGCCTCCGGACCGTTGCGAGTAACGCAACGTTTGTGACGTCGCTGCTGCCGCCGCTGCTGAAGGAAGTTCTGCTGGCGGAAGTTCTGCTGGCATCAAGTGGAGGCGACAGTTCAGACAGGGGCACAGTCACATAATGGGGTAGGGCGTGTCGAGGCCTGTCATCCGACTGCTGGCTTTCCTCTCGGTGGCTGAACTCATCATTTTATCCCAATGAGTCCAAGGTCAATTCCCATTCCGATAGCGCATTGCATTCAGTAATCCCGACCTCTTCCCAATGTGATCAGGGATTGCATTCAGTAATCCTGTCCACTTTTCACATTGCGATCAGGGATTACATTCAGTAATCCTGACCTCTTCACACTGTGATAGGGAATTGCATTTAGTAATCCTGTCCAATTTTCCCGATGTGATCAGGGATTGCATTTAGTAACCCCGTCCAGTTTCCCAACGTGATCAGGGATTGCATTCAGTAATCCCGTCCACTTTTCTCACTGTGATATGGAATTGCATTCAATAATCCTGTCCACTTTTCCCAATGTGATCAGGGATTGCGCTCAGTAATCCTGTCCACGTTCCCCAATGCGATCAGGGATTGCATTCAGTAATCCTATCCACTTGTCCCAATGTGATCAAGGATTGCATTAAGTCATCCTGTCCACTTTTCCCAATGCGATCAGGGATTGCATTCAGTAATTCTGTCCACTTTTCCCAATGTGATAGGGAATTACATTCAGTAATCCTGTCCACTTTTCCCAATGTGATCAAGGATTGCATTCAGTAATCCTGTCCACTTTCCCCAATGTGATCAGGGATTGCATTCAGTAATCCTTCCCACTTTTCCCAATGTGATCATGGATTGCATTCAGTAATCCTGTCCACTTTTCCCAATGTGATAGGGGATTGCAATCAGTAATCCTGTCCACTTTTCACAATGTGATCAGGGATTGCATTCAGTAATCCTGTCCACTTTTCCCAATGTGATCAAGGATTGCATTCAGTAATTCTGTCCACTTTTCTTACTGTGATAGGGAATTGCATTCAGTAATCCTGTCCACTTTTCCCAATGTGATAGGGAATTGCATTCAGTAATCCTGTCCACTTTTCCCAATGTGATCAGGGATTGCATTCAGTAATCCTGTCCACTTTCCCCAATGTGATCAGGGATTGCATTCAGTAATCCTTCCCACTTTTCCCAATGTGATCATGGATTGCATTCAGTAATCCTGTCCACTTTTCCCAATGTGATAGGGGATTGCAATCAGTAAACCTGTCCACTTTTCACAATGTGATCAGGGATTGCATTCAGTAATCCTGTCCACTTTTCTCACTGTGAGAGTGAATTTCATTCAATAATCCTGTTCACTTTTCCCAATGTGATCAGGGATTGCATTCAGTAATCCTGTCCACTTTTCCCAATGTGATCAAGGATTGCATTCAGTAATTCTGTCCACTTTTCTTACTGTGATAGGGAATTGCATTCAGTAATCCTGTCCACTTTTCCCAATGTGATCAGGGATTGCATTCCATAATTGTGTCCACTTTTCCCAATGTGATAGCGGATTGCATTCAATAATCCTATCCACTTTTCCAATGTGATTAGGGGTTGCATTTAGTAATCGTGTCCACTTTTCCCAATGTGATAGGGGATTGCATTCAATAATCCTATCCACTTTTCCAATATGATCAGGGTTTGCATTTAGTAATCGTGTCCACTTTTCAAAATGTGGTCAGCGATTGCATTCAGTAATCCTGTCCACTTTTCTCACTATGATTGTGAATTGCATTCAGTAATCCTGTCCACTTTTCCCAATGTGATCAGGGATTGCATTCTGTAATCGTGTCCACTTTTGTGAAATTGTGAGTTTGGATTTTCTAATGAGGTTCAGAAGCTCAAGTAAAGATAACTGAGTTGCTATTTTACATCAGTAGGGAAGAAGTGTGAAAGAGAACAAAGTGGCTAAATGGTATGAAATTCAGGGGAGAAAGAATTAGAAATGAGGGGAAAAGAATAATGGGAGGGTATTAGGTTCCTTTTCATGACTCCTTGACGTCTCAGACGCTTTTAAGCCAGCAGTGTTCATTCTGAAGTGCCGTCACTGTTGAAATGTAGGAAATGCACTAACGAAGTTGTGCATAGAGATCCCCCGTAAATGGCAAGATTTGATCACATAAATCATGTCTGACTACCTTGTTTGCATTTTGTTAGTCAGGAAAGTAGGTTGATCAAGGTAGTACAGCGGATGTTGCACACTGATCTGTGGAAGGGATTTGACAAAATGCCGCACAAGTGGTTTATGAAGAAAATGGAAGCCCATGGAATTAAGGGAAATTAGCAGCATGGATATAAAATTGGCCCAGTAACAGGATGCAGATGAGTGACCTAGACTGAGCTGTAAGGAGCAGAATTATGATTTTTTTGCAGATTTGAGAAAGTGATAGGTCATGATGAGGACATTTATAGGCTGCAGGACAGTGTAGACAAAATAGTGAAAAGATAAAGAATGTCAAATGTCATTCAGTTCACATAAGTTTGAAGTGACACACATTAGGAGTGCTAATGTGAAAAGACAATATGATATAAATGTCATTATTTTGAAACGGGCAGAGAGGCCTTGGTATCCATATACATAAATGCTTAATGGTGGCAAGGCAAGTTGATATGTTGGTCGAAAAGGTGTGAGCGTTACTTGGGTTTACAATGAGAGGAATAGAATATAAAAGCAAATAGATACTGCTGGAACTTTATAAATCACTGTTTAGGTCTTGACAATAAGCGATTTTCATTTCATTTCATTTTTCATATTGGGAACCACAATTCAGCAAGTTGGAATGGACTTAGAAAGGGGGTGGAACAAGTTTACCACGCATGAGAAACTTCAGTTATGACGAAAGAATGGAGAAGTTAGGACAGTTCTCCTTGGAACAGAGGAGATTGAGGTGATCAAATATAGATTTTCCAGATGATGAGAGGCTTAGAATAAATGGGGCGGAAAGAATTTATCCGGTGAGTGTCAAGAACTGGATGTCATAGATTCAAAATTGTTGGAAAAAGATCTAAAGGGACGATGAAGGGAAATCATTTTTATGAGTGTTGTCAAGATCCAGGACATTATATCCCAAAAGATGCTGAAGCTGATTCCATGAATAGTTTTTGAAGGGAGTTGGACAACTTCTTGTGGTTGAGAACCTTTTAAAAGGCAGAAAGCGGTGCTGTGGGACTAATATGACTGTGCTGACACTTTTTGGAAAGCAGATTGGCCTCCTGTTCTGTCAGTTTCTATGATCTGATTCTAGAAGGCTCTTAAAGTTTATTCGTACTGAATCATTTTGGTCTTACTCTTGAATATTTATGAAAACCGGGAGTATCCGCTTTCTGTAATTTCCATTGTCTTGTATTCCAATTATTCTAATTCCAATAAATCATATGAACATGGATAGACCAGGGAGTTGGGGTGATAAATAACATGTTGTTTACATGTTGGCCAAATACAAAGTAATAAAATGGGAATAATAATCAATGACAACTTAAGAGTAAACCCTATTATTCTACACAAAACAACAAAGGTGATGAATTTGAGGTGCCAGCGATCAGTGAAATCAGTGGCAGGGTATATGGCAAGAGAGCAAATAGGATCTTGATGTGAATTGCCAGAAAATGGAGATTAGTAAAATTGTATTTGGTTTATTTTAGCGCTGGAAAACCCATGCATTGAAACGTTCTTCCACAAATGGAGTTAAGTGCCTCAACCTCTGAATCAAACATCAATACCAGAGCAGGTAGGCCTGACAGCCTTTGCATAGTTAAAAAATAATTTTGTTTGCTACCTGCATTTAATAATTGCTCTGCTGCTATTTCCATATGGCTGACATTCTGCCGGATTTCTTAATTTTCAGAAAACTGGTTTGTTGGCGATCAGGTTTATGCCCCCTTTCCCGAAGATGAGAGGCTCTACGAGGCCACAATAAAGTCCATTTCTACAGATGAAGATGGAAAAACAGTGGCAATAGTAAGGTTTTCCAACTTTGGTGAAGAGACTGTGGCAGTGAGCACACTCAAAAGAAAAAGCAAAAGTGAATTTCGGAAAGGTTTAATATTTGATGATGATGATTTGGAGAAGCCCTTCTTCCATGACAAAAAGACGCCAGGCCCCAAGGTCTCTTTCAAATTGTCTGAGGGCAGTATATATGTGCCGTGTACCATTAACAGATACTTGCGAGACTACCAAAGAGATGGCGTCCAGTTCATTTGTAGGCATTACTTTCGTGGTGGAGGATGCATCCTTGGCGATGACATGGGACTGGGAAAAACTGTTCAGGTAATTCATCTTACTACGTAATTTGCCAACTTAGTTCCTCATAGTCCCAACTGCAGCACTACTATCAGTCCATCTGAAAATGTTGCGTTGTTTTCTTTATTGCAGTATTTGCACCAAAAACAATACCTTTTCTGGGGAGTTCAGTTTAATGTGCACGAAAGTCTGACTTTCCGAAGTTATTTTTGTTTCTTGAAATCTGCTTTATGGGTAGATAGTTGGAAGCGAAGGATGCTTGCACCACCATGAAAGAAGAAAGTACATGATATTTCAAATACTAAACAAGCTTTTTAATAAAGTAGTAAAACCAGCATAAATTGCAAACCACATGAAGTTTGGTGCAAGATGTATCCTTTGAAATTATGACGCGTGTCAGATTACCTACTAAAATAAAATCCAAATACTACAGATGCTGGAGGTCTGAAATAAACAAAGTGCTGGATAAACTCAGCAAGTCTGGCAGCATCTGTGGAGAGAGAAACACAGTTAATGTTTTGAGTTCAATATGACTTCTTCAGAACTATGGATGTTTGCTGATGGTTGTGCAATGTTCAATACCTTTCACAACTCCTCAGATACCGAAGCAGTCCATGTCCCAAACACAGCAAGACCTGGAGCAGCACGGTGGCACCGTGGTTAAGACTGCTGCATCACAGCACCGGGTTCAATTTTGGCCTTGGGTGACTGTGCAGAGTTTGCGCATTCTCCCCATTTCTGCGTGGGCTTCCTCTGGGTATTCCAGTCTCCTCCCACAGTCCAAAGATGTGCAGGTTAGGTGGGTTGGCCATGTTAAGTTACCCCTTAGTGCCCAAAGATGTGCAGGTTGGGTGGGGTTACAGGGTTAGGGCGGGGAGTGGGCCTAGGTAGGGTGTTGTTTCAGAGAGTCTGGACTGACTTGATGGGCCAAATAGCCTCCTTCTGCACTGGTTCCATATCTCTGAATGTTCAAGCTTGGGCAAGTAACATTTGTGTCACACAATTGCAGCCAATGATTATTGTAACCATCTCTCCTTGACATTCAGTGGTGTTACCATTCTGAATCCCATACAATATCCTGGTGGTTATCATTGATCAGAATGAACCAGCCATACAAATACTGTGGTTACAAGAACAGGTCAAGAGGTTGGGACCACCTGGTGAGTGCTGCTGCAGCAATACTCGAGCACAACACCATCCAGGTGTCAACCACTAAATCATCCCACTTGAGTGGCACCACATGTGCCACCTTATCACCTTAAGCATTCAATCCTTCAACCACCAGTGTCTGCTGATGGCAGTGTGTACCATTTACAAGATGCACTGCAGCAACTCAGCAAGACTTCTTCGGCAGCACCTTCCAAATCCGTGACCTGTGCCAAAAGGACATGAGCTGCAGATACATGGGAATACCACCATTTGCAAGTTCCCCTCGAAGCCACTCACCATCCTGACTTGGAACTATATCACTATTCCTTCACTGTCCCCGAGTCAAAACCCTGGAACTCCCTCCCTAGTAGCACCATGGTTGTACCTGCAGCAGTTCAAGAGGCAGTTCACCACCACCATCTCAGGGTAATAAGGAATGGGCAGTGAAATGCTTGCTTGGCCAGCGACACCCACATCCCTTGAAAGAATAAATTAAAATAATAAGATTGAGATTGTGAATGGTAAGACCTTTGTTTATAGGGAATTGACATTTTGTATGACATTGCTTTGTGGATGGGCAGTGAGATCCTAGCAGAGGTGGTTGAAGCGGATGCAGAGTAGAAGAGATCAGTGTCCAGTGACTGAAATCAATAGGCTTTACACCAGGTTTGGATAACAAGGCAGCATGGATAACTGCTCTGGGAAAGCCAGTCGCCAGCACCATGATGTAAGTGAGGCAAGATACGGACAGTGGAATCAATTGAAGGCACTGGCCTAACCTGAAGGGGTACCTTTTGTGGTATCAGCAGGAGAACAGCAGCCAGTGAGTTGGGTCAAGGGATGGGATTTGTGAAATAGGAAGTAATTGATGAACAAGGATCAAGAAAGTAGGAGATGGAAGGAAGAGAGTCCAAACAGGATGGGAAAGAAAAACCTAATATCCCTATTTTTCACAAGAGTTAAATTACAAAATTTATAATGCAGATAATTAGTGTTGATTCCAAATCCAGCTTAACCTGCTTTTGTGCAGTCTGCCTGCAAGCCAAGTACAGAGTCAATTATGTCCATATTTGAACCATATTAAGCTGACTACATTAAAAACTAGCCGAATGGGAGAAAGTTCCTCTCCACTGGTCATGAATTTAACATTGAGATATTTGCAGATTTTGTTTTTAGTAGAATTACTGATATTATATCGGCAACAATATTTATTTTCTGTAAAAGAGGAATTGATGGGGATGGTTGTATTGTTCATAAAGTATAATCAACTTGGTGAACTGTTTCTTCCCACAGGTTATTTCCTTTCTAGCAGCTGTGCTGCATAAAACAGGGACTCGAGAGGATATTGAAAATAACATGCCCACGTTTGTACTGAAGACTATGAGGAAGGAATCAAAAGCAATCAATGACAAAGTAATCTTTTATAGCCTGTATCTTGTTGAAAATTGCACTTTTTCCTCGAAAGAATCCATTTTGTTTTGACGCTAGGAAATTATTTATAAAGTCTAAGAAGTTGTCATTAATGGTATGAATTGCAAACATTTTCTTGTTCAGTCTTTGAATCACTGTCCATATTGGATTTGTTGAAAAATTATTTTCTTTTTACAACCATTATAGATTGTGTATCCAGCACTGTTCCTGATAGGATAGTTATTGTATTGGACCTTTTTAACAAAAAATCTTCTGAATCACCAAACTGTGAGCCCAACTGATGACCTTAAATTGCACAGTGTGGTGCATTTGTGTGTATAGGAAGCCAAATATGTTAATACATAGGACCCTGTTATTTTTAGACAGAAAGAACATATACACACATTGCGCCTGTTTCAGCTAACAAAATAAGTAATAGCCATTCACTGTTTCGTTCCTCAGGGAATGCCTTCACCAATCAGAATCAAGCTGCCTAGTTTAAATTTTGGAACAATGCTTGGTAGTCACCATTAACTGGGGAATTCTCCACGGCAACATCTTTACCAGTCAAATTCTACTTGCTAACCAATCAACACTGTTTTCATACAGTATAAAGTTGTTCTTTCCCTTTACATTGGTATTCTTGTGATTGGCCTGATGAGTGCATAAAACTCTGTTGACTCTGTTTTATTATCTTGAATTTATCCAAGTGCCGTGCTATAACATCTTTAATAATAACTTCTACAATTTTCCCTATGACCGATGTTACGCTAACTGGTCTATGATTTCTTGTTTTCTGTCTCCCTCCTTTTTTTGAATAAAGGGACATTGGGTATTTCCCAATCCAATGGAATCTTCCCTGAATATAGTGAATTTCAGAAAATTATAAACAACGCATCAACTATCTCACCAGCCAATTCTTTTAAGAATGTAGGATGAAGTCCATAAGGACCTGTCAGCCTACAGTTCCAATAATATGCGAAGTACAGCTTCCCTGGAGATTGTGATTTTCGTCTCTTCCCCCCCCCCCCCCATTGCTGACTTAATGATTTCTAGCTATTACAGTTATTTGCATCATTGTGGAAGCAGATACTCTATACCTTATTTAGATGGTGAGGTATAGCATATGTATCTAGAAGATATTCCTTCAACATGTAAATGGTATAACATTCCAGCTGTTTACAAGGATAGTGTGCAACTGCCTTCTAACTGCACCTTGAGTGAAACAGCGTTAATGTGCGAGATCTTCTGGCTGTTCACACTGGCGGGATCTTCCGGTCTGCCCATGGCGCACCCCGTCACAGGTTTCCCGGCGATGTGGGGTGAATTCAGTGGAAAATTCCATTGACAGCAGCGGGTCCACCGCCGGCCAATGGCGGGCCATCTCCTGCTGGCGACAAACAAGCCGTGCGTGGCGAGATCAGACAATCTAATCCAATGAGTCAAATTGGAATGAATGTTAACTCTGTTTTTCTCCCTCCACTGATGCTGCCAATTTTGCTCAGTGTTTCCAGCACTTTTTTAATTTCAGATCTCCGGTATCCGCAGTATGTTGCTTTTAGATAGTTCACATATTTTAATGAGCTGGCAGCCTCTGATTTAACCTGGTTTGAAAAATTGACAATGGATAGCTGTGTTCCCCAGGTGTGGAAATCCCAGCAGCTAGTGTGAGGGGATGACGGCGCTGGGAGAGAAGATGAGTGTGTTTACAGCACTGCTTTTTGCTTTTGGGTCAGGAGGAGCAAGAGTGCTTTCTCCCTAACCATTAAGTATCCGAAGGATCAAATCTACCTGACCCTGCAATCTGCTCCAAAGTGTACCCGGCCCGACTGAAAAGCCAAGCTTGTCGATCTAGCTGGCTTCTAAGTAGCGAGTCTGTGGGGAAATCCAGACTTCCTGATTTTCATTTTGAAACTCACCAACCTTTTTCCCCCCCCCACCCACCTTCATTACTTAACTGTTAATCATATCTCTTGTGCCCTCCTTGAGTTCAAGGAAAATAACCCAAATTTACCAAATCTCTCAACATATTTCGATCATTTAATCTTGAAAGTCATCCTTTATCCTGATAAATTATCACTGGACTTCCAAAGGTAGGAAACCCAATCTGAGCACTGACTTCGATCTAGATCTGAATAATTCCAGTTATTTTATCTATGCCATGTTACCTCTTGTGGTGCCAGCATCTCATTAGCTTTTTCATCAACTGTTGCAATTGCCAGGTAGGTTTATGGTTTATGCACCTGGTATTCTACATGCCTTTTTTCATCTCCCCAGAGTACCTTTCGTATGCTGCTGTTATTTCAATGTACACTGCATCATATTTGGTCATCCTAAACTGCCCACAGACTTAATTTTTCCCTTTACAATTCACCAAAATTTCTGATGAAACATCATCTGCAAACCCCGACATGCTTGTCTCATGCTGCCATATCCAGGTAATTTATGAATGAGAAGTAGGGACCCCAGCACTGATCCCTGGAAAACACTGTCAAACCATACCTTTTATTCAAACTTTATCTGTATCTCCCAATCAGGTTATTATCAACGCCATAAAGTTGCCTCCAATTATACATTTTCCAGAACCTTATCACATATTTTGAAAACATTTATGCATATTATGTTCTTCAATTATCCACTGCATGAAACTGGTAGGTTTGTCGAAGAACTTTTATCCGGTTAGTTGGACATAACTTACCTTCTAAGATACCATGACTACTTTCCCTAATCAGCTTTTAGTTTTCCAAGTATTCACTTGCTTTGCCCCAGGAATAGACTTAAAACTTGTTTTTTTTCTTCTTTTGAAGATTTTCCTCATCATTGCTCCTCTCTCTCTGCTGTATAACTGGAAGGATGAACTGGACACCTGGGGTTATTTTAGAGTCTGTATCTTGCATGGCAACCAAAAAGACCACACGCTAAGTTGTATTCGACGGAGGAAGTGCGAGATTGCCTTGACAACCTATGAAACAGTTCGTCTCAGTTTGGATGATATCAATTGGTAATTCATTAATGGGATAATTTGTGGAATTTAGTTTTACATTTTGATGCACATAAAATGTAGACTGGTCTGAGAGATCCCATCTATTGTGGGGTGGCAAATTGTTATTTAATTAGCTGCTGGATATACTGCTTCCAGAAGATGATGCAGAGGCTGATCCACATGAGATCCAATTTTCCAGTGTACAAGTCATGTTTTCCTTTGGTTAAAACAAGAAAAGGAAGGTCTGTGATAGGTGGAGGGCAGGACAGGTTAAATGGAAAATTACCTGGTGGTGTAGGGCCAAAGGAAGTTGTAATGGGACAAATGAAGAAACAAAAGATATGGCGAGAGGAGGCGTGTCCTCTGGAGGCGTGGGTTCGACTCCCACTCCTGACAGTTGTTTAGGGGCAGCACGGTAGCATTGTGGATAGCACAATTGCTTCACAGCTCCAGGGTCCCAGGTTCGATTCCGGCTTGGGTCACTGTCTGTGCGGAGTCTGCACATCCTCCCCGTGTGTGCATGGGTTTCCTCTGGGTGCTCCGGTTTCCTCCCACAGTCCAAAGATGTGCAGGTTAGGTGGATTGGCCATGATAAATTGCCCTTCGTGTCCAAAATTGCCCTTAGTGTTGGGTGGGGTTACTGGGTTATGGGGGTAGGGTGGAGGTGTTGACCTTGGTTAGGGTGCTCTTTCCAAGAACCGGTGCAGACTCGATGGGCCGAATGGCCTCCTTATGCACTGTAAATTCTATGATAAATTCTATGAATGGCAGAGTGATGACTTGCTGCAAACTGCAAGGAAAAGCACATGCAAAGTGAAAGGAAACACAATGGAGACCAGGATTACAGTCTAGAATATTTGAATTCCATGTCCAGAAGGCTGTAAAGTGCCGAATTGAAAGGTGAAGTGTTGCTTTTTGAACTCGCATTGTGCTTCATTGGAATACTGCAGGAAGTTGAGAATAGGGGTTACAGTGAGAGCAAGGTGGAGAATTAATATGACAGATCACCAGCAACACCGGGGTCATACTTGTGAACCGAATGGGGGCATTTTAGTTGAGTACTGATAAACCTTGTACAATTGAGATAGCTGTATTTGAATCACAAGGCAGTCACCAAGACTCTGAAATTTGGTTTGAAGTCAGGCTTTTTGACAGCAAGGGGCTGATTGGCATGTTTTCAGATAATGTTCAATGTGAGTGTTTAAAATTCAATCTTTTATCTTTCTTGGAGATAAAGATGTGTAAAAAAAAAGCATAATAATTTGCTGTGACAGCTGCAGTATTTCTAAAGTTCATTAGCAATTGAATTTACAAATCTTAAAGAAATAAAAACATGTGCTGGAAATACTCAGATCGGGTAGCACCTGTGGAGAGAGAAACAGTTAATGTTTTGAATCCAATATGAATTTTTTCATCAGAGTTCTGAGGAAGAGTCATATTAGATTCCATGTTAACAATCGCATGTTCAGAGACTTGGAATAGAGCAAAATAGTTAACAATTTATTAGCTTTGACTTCAGTTGTGAAGGGGTTTGCTCCATCCATAGTTGTAGAACTGCACTATTACTGTTCTGGGATTTCTTTATTGATCTGGCATGTAAATTTATTGTGCTAAATATTAATAATTTCAGTATCATGTTACATGTGGTTCATTTTCCATTTCTTGAACAGTATTGAATGGTCTGCAGTGTTTGTAGATGAAGCTCATAAGATAAAGAATCCTAAAGCTCAGATCACACAGTCTTTGAAGGCCCTGAAGTGCAAGGTTAGAATTGGGCTAACTGGAACCATTTTGCAGAATAACATGGATGAGCTGTGGTGCGTTATGGACTGGTAAGCTGTGTAATTATTTCAATTAAGCTTACGAAATTAAGTGGAAACGTAGAGCCAGAAATGTGCCAGTTAGTCACTGAAAGAGCAGTTGACCAGTCAACTAACAGCACTGAGTGTATTCATTTTCTTCCCAAGTGGCAATAGGTCACAGCAAAAGGCAACTGTTAGAAGGATAAATGACTCCAGAATTTGACCCTGGTGGTCGCCAGGTGCACAGAAAGATGTGAGAAAGTTGTACTGGCATTTCCAGAATTAAAATTGTAAGCCATGAGCACCTGTCCCCATTTCAGTTGCTAACAGTTGTAAGTTATTTCCCACAGCCTGAAGAATATGCTAACAACCCAGGGTCAACAAGTGATGGTGAAAACTCTCCTCACAAGAGAGAGACCAAGAACTCGATTCTCCGGAAAGAATTCTAAGTTTGTTTGTGGTGGGTTTTTCAGGGCGTTTCCCACCAGCTCTGCCGGTGAATTCCCCACCGCTATCCAATGAGACGTAGTCATTTTTTGGGGCCCTGGGGGAGTTTCTCACTGGTTTAGCCCACACGTAGAATTTTGTTTAGCACCGGAGACCTGAACCGGAAATTGGGCCTAAGTGAGATTTTGGGACCCCACAACCGCCGCCCTTGGGCAATATCACCCCCAACACATGGGTACTACCCCCCCACCCTAGTCAGGACACCCCGCTACAGGGTCCCTGGGGGTATCCTTTCTTCAGGCCCTCCCAGCCTCCTGGAGGCTCCTACTTTAAAAAAAATTTAAAGTATCCAATTCATTTTACCCCCCCGTATTTATGGGCAATTTAGTGTGGCCATCAACAGACCCGGCACATCTTTGGGTTGTGGGGCTGATACCCACTCGGACATGGGGAGAATGTGCAAACTCCACACTGACAGTGACCCGGGGCTGGGGTCAAACCCGGGTTCTCGGTGCCGTGAGGCAGTAGTGTTAGTTACTGTGCTGCCTTGTACACCCCCACCTTTGTAACCCCCTCTCCACCCTAATTTCATGGGCATGGCCCCCTTCGCCCCCTGGTCCTTGGCAGTGCCAATATGGCACTTGGCACTGCCATGGTGCCAGCTGGGCAGTGCCAAGGTGCCTGTGTTCCAGGAAAGGCCAGGGATCCACCAGGCACTTACCCTGATCATCCAGGGGTCTCCGATGGCCCGGGATACTGCCCTGGGTGCTGTTCCGCCTGGTCCATGTTTGTGTGGACCAGTGCTGATCGATGCCCGGCTGCAGCCTCCCTGGGGAGGCCGGAAAATCGATGTAGGCTGCAGGATCACGGACAAGTAGGTCGTAAGTAGGCTTACGACCTACTTCCCTGAGCGTCATTTGGTCTTGCCCTTTTGGGCGGAGTTTCGTCTCCGTCCCGCGGGACTTGGGTGAATCCCGCAAGGCGCGGAGGCTGTCGGGAGGTCTGCTGAAGGCCTCTCCCAGGATTCTGCGGCCAGGTTGTGCTCTCGCTTAAGTGCAACGCGGCTCGAGGATCACGGCCAGCATTCCAAATGACTTGTGATTGAGAGGTTTTGCCACTTGCATTGTGTGCAAGCACATTTGAACTGACATTGAATATTGAGCTATAGCGGCTCCAGATTAACAGGCCAATAATCTAATTACTATTTGTGAAACATTGGTGCAGATTGTTTGTACATAAGTAAAAGTGGCTGCCAAAGAAGTTGTGTGTAGAACAAATCGATAAGACACTATATAAATGTACTTTTTCTCTCTAGTAATCCTAGTTAAAACATGGAGATGCGATGCTATTTAAATGCATGCCATGTTCCCCTGGTCATTACTTTATTATCTAATAAGAATTTAAATGCTTTTTTGGAAAAGTACATTTATATTGAATATCAATGAATCTCTTGTGATTATTCTCCATGGTAGTCATCAACCTGTCTCCCATTCATGCAGCCATCCTGCCACATGCTGGCTCTCTATAAAGTAAAAATAAGCGGCAAAACATTAAAATTTGAAGATTCTGTTGTTTGGGTGCTTTTTGGAGTCCATAATGGCGTCCACAGCACATGCTCACACATTTGGGGTGAGTCACGCTTGATACCATATTGGTGAAAGTGTTCGTGTGCCTGCAGTGAAGAACCATTGGAAGAATGGTGGCACACAAGATTTGACACCAACCGTGCCATTTTGGTGCTTAAAGCTCCAACTAATACCCTTTATTTGCCTTGCATTGCTGATTGTATGTTTAGCAGCAGGAAGGATTGCCAGCCAGTGCTATTTAAAGGGATAATCTACTGCTTACAGTTTAATTGCCAGATGTTGCTTCAATTCCCTTGCGTATTTGGTAGTTTTGAAAGTTCTTTAAAAGTTCCAGAAGTCTACAGGGAGTGACGAGATGGGTGCTTTTTTAGCCATAGTATTTTTATGGTTGGTCTAGTTCAGTTTCTGGTCAATGGTAATCCCCCAGGATGTTGATAGTGGAGGATTCAGCGATGGTGATGTCATTGAATTTTTGCTAACTTCAAGGCTTCTGCAAAAACCAATTGCTCCCAGATTTTGGTGCATTTGTAAACATTACCCTTGGCATAAAGCATGATGGAGAGAATTAATCGAGGATGCGCAGAGCAGGACAAACCGCTGGAAGGGACAGGAGGAGAGAGATGGCAAAAGATTGTTAATGCAACACCATATCTGCCCAAGATCCGGAGGATACAATCTTTGTAATTCAACACAGAGTCGGGTATCATTCTCATAAGGCTCTATTGCCCTCCTTCCAAAGCCAATATACCCTTTGTAGTATTTGCATATCCCTCAGCTGCTGTCCAACTAGAGCTTTGTACCTCTAAGTCTCTTTGGACTTCCACTGTTTCTTGATTTTCACCATTTAGAGTGTATTATATTTCACCTTTTTGAGGTCCAGTAGATGACCTCATATTTGCCTAAATTGAAATTTATTTACCACATTTTTTGTGTTTTAATTCATATTTTTGTAATGTTATACTTCCATCTGCGCTTACAATGCTGCCTATCTTTGTGCCATCAGCAAATCTAGCTGTGTGATTTTCTATCCCATCATCTATGTCATTAATGAATAAGGAAAATAGCTGAGGCCCCAATACTGATGCTTGCAGATACCACTAGTCACATCCTGCCAGCTAAAGTACCAGCACATTATCGCGACTCTCTGTTTCCTGCCTTTTTGCCACTCAGACCATTATTTGACCAGGTCGACAATTTGCTTTCAATTCCATGAACTTCAATTCTAGCTAACAGTCTGTTACGAAGGACTTTATCTAGCAGCCCAAATAAATAAGTCATAGATATTCCCCTGTCCTTTAGTCACATCTTTAAAAGATTTCAGTAATGTTCGTAAGGCATGACTTAGCTTTTTAAACCCCATATTTGCTTTCTGATCAGTTGAAAATTTTCATGGTATTCGTCATCCTTGATTATAGGACTCTGACGACAGATTTAAGGCTAATTGGCCTCTCATTCCCTGATTTTCCCCCTCTCACCTTTCTTAGATAGCAGAGTAACTTGTGCAATGAGATTGGTTCCCAAATCAAAAGGGATTCCACTTCTTCAACATCCAGTTGAAGTGTGATCATAGGCAGAGTGTCAATACGTGACACCTTCAGTCCATACAGTGAGGAACAATGTGGGAGAGATCTCAGCTTTAGTAAGAATGTCCTCACTGAAAGCTGCTACTTTCTGCAATGTCAGAACAGGGTAGGTAGCTGAGATGCTGACCCTGGCAATGGGTTTTTATACACCTGGCACCTTCCTGGTTGCAGTTGAAGATACTTGTGCCAACTTGCAGTTTGCCATTTACTGTTCTGTGAAGGAGGTCATTGGCACTCTCTGGTCATTGAGATCTAACCTCTTGGAGGGGCAAACACTCCATCACACTCCTCGCTTGGTGCTTGTAGATGTTTGACAAGCTTTGAAGAGTCAGATGAGTTACTCTCTACAGAATTTCAGGTTCTAATATGCTTTTGTAGCCACAGTATTTTTATGGTTGGTCTAGTTCATTTTCTGGTCAATGGTAATTCCCCAGAATGTTGATAGTGGACGATTCAGCGATGGTGATGTCATTGAAAGTCACGGGCCGATGGTTAGATTCTCTCTTGTTGGAGATGATTATTGCCTGGCACTTGTATGGCGTGTGGTGCGAATGTAACTTGCCATTTATCAGCCCAAGCCTGAATGTTCAGGTCTTACACATATGCCCACTGACTGCTTCGGGGAGTTGCGAATGGTGCTGAACGTTGTGAAACAATCATAAGTAATTGGCTGGGTAGATTTTTTCTTCTTTTTGTGGACTTGGCAATTTTCCACATTACCAGGTAGACACCAGTGTTGTAGCTGTTCGGGAACAGCTTGGCTAATGGTGCGGCTAGTTCTGGAGCACAAGTCTTCAGTACTATTGCAGGAATGTTTGGCCCATAACCGTTGTAGTATCCAGTGCTTTCAGCCGTTTCTTGATATCATGTGGGTGAATTGAATTGACTGAGCACTGACAGCTGTGATGCTGGGGACCCGAGAAGGGGGCCGAGATGGATCATGCACTTGGTACTTCTGGCTGAAGGTGGTTGCAAATACTTCAGCCTTGTCTTTTGCACTGAAGTGCTGGGCTCCCCCACCATTGAGATTGGGGATGGATGTGAAGCTCCTTGAATTCGTTGTTTAATTGTCCACCACCATTCATGACTAGATGTGGCAAGACTGCAGAATTTAGACCTGATTCGTTGTTTGTGGGATCACTTAGCTCTGTCTATTGCCTGCTGTTTCTGCTGATTGGCTGTTCATTCTGTGTTGTAGTTTCACCAGGTTGGTGCCTTATATTTAGCTATGCCTTTGTTGCTCCTGGCATGCTCTCCTGCACTCTTCACTGAATCAGGGTTGATCCCCTGGCTTGATGGTAATAATAGAGTGGTGAGTATGCCATGAGGTTGCAGATTGTTCGTGCTGCTGCTGATGCCCATATAGCGCCTCATATATGCCCAGTTTTGAATTTCTAGATCTGGTCGAAATCTATCCCATTTAGCATGGTGGTAGTGCCAAACAAAACGATGGGAGTGGTATCGTCAATGCAAAATTGGAACTTTGTTATACATGTACTGTGCCATGGTCACCCCTCCAAATACTGTCATAGATAACTTCATCTGAGACAAGTAGATTGGTGATGACAAAGTCCTTTCTGAAGACCAGGCTCACAATTATGTCCTTTAGGAGTTGGCCAGCATGGTGAGTAGTAGTGCAACCAAGCACTCTTGGCGATGGACATTGAATTACCCACTCAAAGTACGTTCTGCCCTCGCCATCCTCCACGGTTCTTCAAATTGGTGTTCAACATGGAGAAGTACTGAGGGGAGTGATGTGTGTGTTTGTTTGTTTCCGGTGCCTAGGACGTTCAGTTTCATTCCTTTTTTGTAGACTCTATAGCAGTTTGATGCAACTGCGTAACTTGCTAGGCTATTTCAGAGGGTCTTTAAGATTCATATCAAGTTGCTCTGGTTCTGGAGTCATATAGAGGCCAGACCAAGTAAGGACAGATTTCATTCCCTAAAGGATATAAGTGAACTAGGTGTTTTTTACGACAATCCGTAATAGTTTCATGGTCACCATTAAAGTAGCTTTTTACTTCCAAATTTATGAATTGCAATTCCACCAGCTGCTGCTGTGATGGGATTTGAACCCATATCCCTATTAGCCTGGGCCTATGGTTTACTGGTCCAATGATGTTAGCACTCACTGTACCAGCGCCTCTTTGTATGATTCCTGGCATTGATTGCCACGATTATCTGCTCCCAATACCATTGCAGCATGTGTCTGGAGGGCCTCCTGACCCCTACAAACACAAAGCGTCTCTCCTATCAATCTCTTTCAAGACCTTTAGTGCAGCATCAGAAATGGAAAATGCACTCTCCCAAGTTCTGTCATTATTCAGTGTTTCGCAGTTCAAATTCACTTTCTCCATAACTGCCAGCGGGACCTATTCCAACCACAATGCCCTTCTCATAAAAAGATTCCATAAATGCCACCAGCTGCTCACCAATATTATCCTTTCCTTCGGCTTTCAGTCAGTCCAAAGCAGGGAATTGAAGTTTAGTCTCTTGAACTGTCAGGGTGGAGAAAGAATAACAATTGAAAATCTATAATTCTCCTCCAGGATGTTGCCTCCCAAGTAAAAATCTTAATGAAGGCAATAAGGCATAACAATTCAATAGTACTTCCTAATGCGCTGAGTTTGTAAATTATTGCTTGATGTGGTTATTATTTGAAGGAGAGAACAAAATAATTCTGAATTCTTTGTACTTGCAGGGCAGTACCAGGTTGCCTGGGCAACAGAGCTCGTTTCAAGGAAGAGTTTTGCAATCCAATTGAATTTGGCCAGAGGCACACAGCAACCAAAAGAGAACTAGCTGTTGGACGAAAGTCAATGAGACGGTTGGCGAAATGCATGTCCTTTTGGTTTCTGAGACGTACCAAGGCTCTCATCAGTGATCAACTACCAAAGAAAGAAGACCGGGTAATGAAGATGACCTGGTAGTGTTTTGTACTCCTAGAATCATAGAATTTACAGTGCAGAAGGAGGCCATTCGGCCTATCGAGTCTGTACCGGTCCTTGGAAAGAGCATCCAAGCCCACATATCCACCCTCTCCCAGTAACCCCACCTAACCTTTTTTTTGGACACCTAAGGGGTAATTTAGCATGGCCGACCCACCTAACCTGCACATCTTTGGACTGTGGGAGGAAACCGGAGCACCTGGAGGAAAACCACTCAGACATGGGGAGAAAGTGCTAACTCCACACAGTCACCCGATTGAACCCGGGTTCCTGGAGCTGTGAGGCAGAAGTGCTAACCACTGTGCCACAGAATAAAAGCATAAGACCAATAAACTCTTGTTGGCTCGGAATTATAGGAGGTTAAGTCACATTAACTGCTCAAACCTCCACTGTGAACTAAGGCGCCTGACTTAACTTTGTGATGATTCAACGTTGACCTTGCATAAGAATCTTTCTGTCTCCAGTATATAGGTGTTCAAACAATAGCACAGTTGTGTCATGTCAGTTTCGCTATCATATTTCTAAAATAAGCTGTACAGGCTACTTTAGGCGGAGTTTCCTCATTCAGTGGCGCATCTCAACTGTCATATGGGCATGCTAGAAACCTAATCCAATACACACATTTTCTCATACAGGGACTTAGTAGAAACTAGCTATCATTGTAACTAATTTAGCCCTGAATAATTAAAAATAAAATGTACTATCCTCATATAATTTACTGACACCTAAGATTAGTTACTAAAACTCTTTACCAGTAGTTTGACTGCCCATCCGTAGATGGAGAAACAACCTTGATTCTCTAGTTTGAAATGTATTTGTTGTTCTCAGGTGATATACTGCTCTCTGACAGAGTTCCAGAAGACAGTATACAAGGCAGTGCTGGAGACAGAGGACATAAAGTTAGTGCTGCGTGGCTGGAATCCATGTGATTGCAACAGTGGTCGAAAAAGGAAAAACTGCTGTTATCGGGTCAGTCAGAAAGCATTGTGTGTCGGGGTTCGTTTTAGAGAATAGTTCAGAGGCTAGATGCTGTGATCAGTAAGCTTGAGTTACCTGGCTAGTGTTTTAAATTTTGTAAGTAATTTCTGTGTTAACTTCATCTATACATTTCTATTCCTTCCATTTTTAAAAGATAAGCTTAAGGCTGATTTTAATCCATTCAAAACCCAGTCATCAAGTTAAAATCAGGCCCTTTGTCTCTGAAATCAACTTGCAAGCTTAAAGCTAATACTCTCATCTGTTCTACTTAATTTGAGGGGCGATGAGTCCTGCAATTGTAGCAGCAAACACAAAATTAAAGCACCACATATTCTGACAGAGTTCAAGCTACTGTGTTGAATTTCAAACCGTTCATTTGTTACTTTAGGACATTAAAAGTAGTGGACATCAAGAAGGTGACCCCTTCTTGGCAGTTACTCAATGGTCTGACTTAGCTAGTTTTTTTAAGGAGATAAACACTGCTGGTTTTGGAATGTATATTTTTAGCTGTTTTTTTTCAAAGCAAGGGGTGTCGGTACTACTGAATAGACCACTTTTTAACTTTTGGCAGCCAGTGTGAGAATTAAATCTGGATCAGGAATAGCACAAATTTGATTCAGAGTAAAGCTCCTTCTGTTGTACCTCAAATGTGGTTTAAGCCCATACAAATGCATTATGACGCTTCCATTTCCGACCCACTATTGAGACCTCTTCAATTTTAGTACAGATTGTGAGCAGTTTAACATTGTGACCAGGTTCTGACAAAAACACAATTGAGACTGTTGAGAACCATTTTGTATGTGAGCCTTAAAGCGGAACGAGCAAAAAGATACTTCTCACAGTCTGGCTGGATTCAGACTCCTTACAAGTGAAAGGGCAGAACAGTAACCTGCTGCATTCTTCCCTCTTCCCCCTTAATGCTACTGTACATCATCTTAGTTCAGTTGATATCGCAAACACTCTTGAGCTCCAAGTGTGTGGATCAACTGTCACCTCCGAAACTGCGCACATAATCTAATCTTGGAACTCCAACGCTGTACTGATGAAAGTGGCATCCTTTGGATGAGATGATAAATTGTCTGCCTGTCTTGATTATTCAGGTGAACAACTAATAATCCCATGGCACTTTTCAAAGAAAAAACAGGAAGTTCTGGTGACCTGGTCAAAGTTCTTCCCTTTGCCAACCCCAACAAAAAACAGATTTGTTGGTCCTTCAGTTATGCAATCTTGAAAACCGCTGCATTATGAGACGATGTCTCACACTTTGTTTCTTTTTATGGGAAGTGCCCTGTGGTCTTATTGTCTCGATCAAGTTTTTTTCTTAATTGTGGGAACATCTGTCAATTTGGAGAGCTGTTGCTTTACCTTAATTGGAGTAGCAGAGATGGCCAAATGTAAAAGCCAAATGCGGAAATGGAATGAAAATTACAGCTCTGTTGGGGAAGCTGCCACAGATTTTTTAATAAGTTCTAAATATGTTTTTGCAGAGGTGGGAGTCTCCCGGATAAACCATGTAATCATATTTTTTTATGTTCTAAGTTGAGATTCCAGATACTGTTAAATCGAGAATGGGAATCATTTTGTTTAAATATACTGAATACTTTTTGATGGTTTTATTTTTCCAGCAAAATCAGGATGGTTCTACAGTACGGCAAATTTATTTTAGTTACTTGGCCATCCTCCGTAAGGTATCCAATCATGTTGCACTCTTGCAGCCTGATGAGAACACAAGCAAGATGCAGGTAATTCTTTGAATCTTGTTATTAAATACATAAATTTCCTTTTAGATTCCTTCAATAGTACTCTCACCTCTTGCATCAGAAGGCTGTGGGTTAATGCACCCCCAGACCAGGGGCGGGATTCTCTGACCCCCCGCCGGGTGGGAGAATCTCCGGGGGTCGGCGTGAATCCCGCCCCCGCCATCCTCCTAATTCTCCCACCCTCCAAAAATTGCCCCGGCGTGAGTCGCGCCGCCCACCTCGGAGAATGGCGGGGTCCGGCACAACTCAATGGGCCCCGGGGCTGACCAAATTCTCCGGCCTGCCTGCGATGGGCCGAAGTCCCGCCCGTTCTTTGCCAGTCCCGCCGGCGTAAATTAGAGTAGGTCCCTTACCGACGGGACCTGGCGGCGGGGCGGGTTCCGGGGGGGTCGAGAGGGGATCTGGCCCAGGAGGTGCCCCCAAGGTGGCCTGACCCGCGGTCGGGGACCACCGATCCACGGGCGGGCCTGTGCCGTGGGGACACTCTAGTCCTCTGCACCGGAGGCTGTACCGGTCCGCCATTCCTGGTGCGGAAGCAGCTCCGTCTGCGCATGCATGGGTTGACACCAGCACACGCATGTGCTGACTCGCGCCTGCCGCCGGAGGCCCTTTGGCGCCAGTTGCCGTGGCGCCAAGCCCCTTTCCCACCGGGGGGGGGGCGCCAATCACTCCGGGGCAGGCCTAGCCTCTGAAGATACCGAGGATTCCGCACCTTTGGGGCGGCCCAACGCCGGAGTGGTTCACGCCACTCCATCCCGCCGGGACCCCCCGCCCCAGATGTCAGCAGGTGAGGTTGACATTTCAGTGCAATGCCAATGGAGTGCTGGAGTGTTAGAGGTGATTTATTTCATGTGCGATGATAAACCAAGCTTGCATCTGCCCTCTTGCGTGGATGTAAAAGATTCACAGCAGAATTAAAGGAAAGATTCCCAAGTTTTGATATCCTGGACAATATTTATCCCTCAATCCACACCTTACAAAAAACAGATGGCCAGGTCTTTTATTTAAATACTCTTTCTGTGCACTTGATGTTTTTCTTATATTAAGTTGGAAATACCTCATTGCTGGAAAGTTCTTTGGGATGTCTGAGGTCATGAAAGGCACTGTATAAATATTACGTTATTGTCAGTCTTCCCTGAAAAGCAAGCTAATGGTTCTCTCTATTGGGACATTGATTTTATTAATTTTTTAACAGTAAAAAATAATTGTAGAACTAGTCACTTAAAGTCTAGTGGTCTCATTAAAAGTTGTAAAAAGAAAAAGCACATGATTATGTGCTCCCCTTTAATTACAATAGATGTTACATAGAAATTTTTCCAGAGAATTGCACCCCAAGTGTGGTAGCGAGCGGTAATTTCCGCGAGCTTCCCGGCCCTCGGTCCATGAAGCCCGCAAATCAATTCAAAGTTAAGTGTAACGAGGCCTGATCGACGTCTCGTCGCAAATGAAGGCTCGCAAGCTGATTCACCAGGACCGCATTCGTCAGCCCCCCACTAACAAGGTCGAGCAACTCTTAAGCTGCACTTGCTCAGCCAACCATAGCCAGCTCGCAATAATAACGCCAAGATTCGGAGATGCTGATCTGGGGAGACTCCTAGATGCAGTGGAGTCCTGTTGCCCTGAAGGTCCCACAGAGTCAGCCACAAGGCAGCTAGTGCTGCCTGGGATGAGGTGGCGGCAGATGTCGGCTCGGGGATTGGGACCAGGAGGACTGGCCTTCAGTGCCGGAAAAATGTCAACAATCTACACCGGGCAGCACGAGTGAGTAGACATGAACGTGTCTCCACCCCAAAGGAAGCATCCACCCTCAAACCCCCTCCCACCACTGTGAACCACGCGTGTGGCTATCGATGCCCCCTCTGTGTCTCCTCAGGGAAAGCTCCCCCATAATCGTCGTGAGAGAGCCAAGACTGGGTTGCAGGACTTAAGAATTCTCACCTCCTTTGAGGAGCGTGCCCTGGAGGTGACTGGAGTGGGTGAGGACAGATTGGTCCGTCACGTGGAGGCTGGCATACACTGCACAGGTGAGGAGCCACCGGGCTCCACCTGGAGGACCTGTGAAATGTGAGTAGTGATTGACTTAGTGACTGACCCATCCTTCCCAGTGACCATATATCCATTCTCCTGCAGGTCCTCCAGCCAACGGCGCTTGCCCATTCTGGGCGGCACCCTCTCCTGACTCCCAGGAGAATACCTTGGAGGAGAGCTTTGAGGATGCAACCAGTATAGTCGCAGCTGTCATCCCCTTCCTCCATCAGTGCAGATACACACACCTCGGTGGGAAATGTTAGTGGTCAGTCTTCGGGGGTACAATCTGGTGAGCACCATACTGCTGACGATGCACATCAAGTGAAGGCAGGAACCCCCAGGCGAGACAGTATTTGGAAGTCTGCTGGATTCCAGGACCCTTGTGGGTCCCAGCCAGGTGCTGAGCCTGTGGTACAGAGATACCCGGAGCTGATGGAGGCAATAGGGACCAACCTGGACATTTGGAGGGAAATGTCAGCGTCACTCCAGCAGATCCATAACCGCTTGGAGGAGTCCCAGAGGCTACGGGTGCAGGAGATGGCGACAGCAATTAGTGGCACTGAGGCCAACACTGCAAGTGTGGCAACCACCGTGGAGCACGATATCGACACCATGACTGAAGGTGTCCAAGGCGTTGCGCAGTCATGACGGCCATGACTGAGGGTCTCGGCCGAATGTCCAACTCGCTGGGGGGTGTCACCCAGTACTAGCCGACCTTGGTGTGATTCTGCGGACATGACCCGCTCTCAGATGGACATGGCTGAGGTGCTGTGGAGCTTGTCCCAGTTGTGGAGCGTGTCCCAGTTGCAGGTGGGCACGGCTGAGGCGCTGCCTTGTGGCTGACTCTATGGGATCCTCGGGGCAACAGGACTCCACTGCATCTAGATGTCCCAGTCACTGAGGAGCATCGCCAAGGGCGTCAACACAATGGTGCAGACCATGGGGAACCGCCAGGGCTGGCAGGGCCAGATGATGCAGGGACAGCCAGGGTTCGAACCAGCTGCCCCTCCATTCCAAGGTGGACTCCAGGGCCCTAAGGGCACCGATTGGGAGGAGGGGGTGCCGGGTGCCAAGCCGGACCCTTCCCATGTACTGGGGATGTTGGCCACCAACTCTCTGAGATCCACCCCTCTGAGTTCGCGTCTTGCAGTCAGCACACGGGTTAGGGCGGCACAGCTGTGTATGTGCCGTCAGAGCCCCCAGAGGACGACTGTCAGTGGCATCGAAGGCCACGGGATGAGGTAAGCAGCTGGCTGCCTACAACTCAGATGTGCATTCTGGGGAAACACCAAGACGTTAGTAGTAGAGCTTGGGGGGTGAAGCACATGGAGGATCACTGGGGGAGGGGTTGGTGGGTAGGTAGGGGGTGAGGTCGGAGTGGTGGTGGTGGGGGACGGGTGGCACCATCGGGAGTGGGATTTGTATAACACATTAAACACATTTTCGCAAAACCATTGTGATGCCTCTGTCACTGCCTTCCGCAATGTGGGCTGACCCCCTGACCCTTTGCACCAGGGTGGCAAGCCCAGCACACCCAGGCTCTTTGCCTGTGAGCAAAGATGACTACTCACCTCTTCGGCTCCCCACAGGTGCCCTGCCGCCAGGTTCACGTTTTTCAAAAGGAATACTAATCGGCGCCAAGGTGAGCCAACTGCTTACCTCATCCCGTGGCCTTCGATGCCACTGAAGAGGCTGCTAAATAATGGGAGGCCGTTGGATATGGGGTCACTCGTTAATTGTGCGGAAATGGGGCTTAAGTGGTGACAATTGGTTTCTCGCCACGCTAAGGCGAGATCCCGATATCGCCTATAGGAGCGGACCGTTTGCATCCCATACTGTTTGTCGCCAGGACAATTCTCGCTTTTGGCCTGTCCTGCTATTCACCGCCCTCGTTACGCTTGAGCGAGAGTGTAACTGCGGTGGAGGGAGGAGGAGCTAAACTGCGGAGGGTGAGATGGAGAGTTAAAGAGACACTGCATGGGGGAAAGTGAGCAACGCGGGGAAGGGGCAATGTGAGAAAGGGAGAAACTAGTGGGAGGGAGTTAAAGCAGGGGAGTGAACAACTGTAGCAGTGAAGGAGCGAGAGGAAGAGAGAGACGGGGAAGAGTAAAAGTGCAAGGGGAGAGGGAATATACAAGTGACTGCAGGGAAAGCAAATGACTGCAAAGGGAGGGAGAGATTGCTGTGGGGGGGGGGGGGAAGTGAGACTGCAGGTAGTGAGAGACAGACTGCGGTTGGGAATGAGAGAAACTGAGACTGAAGGGAAAAAAGAGAAACTGAGGGTGGGAAACAGCTCAACTGCTGGAAGAGTGGGAGAGAGAACAAGGGAGGGAGAGACTGCAAGGGGGAAGAGAGAGACTGAAACTGGGGAAGAGAATGAGGGGGAGTGTTATGTATTGTAGATTTTGTCTGGCTTGCTGTACTTTGCAAGCCAGTGCTTTGTGGGGTCGCCGGTTCCATGTTTTCTCATGAGTTCAGCTGAGAAAGCAATAAAGAACAGTTGGCAATATGGATCACCTTCAGTGTCTCCTGGTGTACTGATTGATATTGAAAAGTATCAGATGTTAAGTAAACCAAGAGAGTTTTAAGGGATTTATATTTCTCGTGGTAAACATTAGAAATAAGTTATAGTTTTAAGTGGGTGTAATTGAATGTTTCTGCCTGGAAGGAATTAAGTTAGATTCATGCTGGACAAAGGTGTTTGTTTGTGTGGGTATTGGTTTCAGTTCCAACTGGGATCCTATTGGTGATGGAGAGAGCTACAGGATGAAGAGTAAATAATTGCTTAGCAACTAGAACCCTTGTAAGGACCAACATCTGACTGCCAGGTACGATGATTTTGTATTATTTCATGCATAAGTTATTTGTATATTTATGATTAGATTTCTTTATGTATATTTGATAAGTCATTTTGTGTTCTCACAACAGGACCAGCAACAACAATGATGCTGCAACAAGTGAAACAAACACTTTTTCAAGACCTGTACATCAACAAAGCTGACCCACCCCACAGACTAGTTGTGCCTTTTCAAGGTTGAGTTGCTAATGCTGAAGCAACAGTTTTTAACTTTCACTGTGGATTATTCTTTGCTATTTATGATGGCTTCCTCAGGTAATAGGTACTGCTCAACACTTAACAAAGGACCCAAAGACACTTGAATTACTGAAGAAGGATGGAATGAGTGCCTCATATAAAATGAAGTATGACTTTGGCAAAACATTGACAGAAAAAATTGTTAATAAATTGAAACATAATCCCTTCTCAAGCATTGAGGCTACAAGTACAAATTTGCAAAGGTTCTCCGTATCTTTGGGAGGTACTTCTCAGTGTCAAAAGTTGTGGTGCAGCACCTGGCCTTAATCAGTGTTGAGAGAATGAAGGTTTAACTTGAACTATTTTCAAAGCATGAATCGCCATGGATAAACCATGTCAGTATATTGATGAACTTTTGCGGTGTCATACGAGGGTCAAGGACTGGTTTGGAAATTCATTCAAAACAGTTGCTCCACACTTGCTGAATATTGATGGCGACAGCTGTCATAATGCGCATAATACAGCCAAGGCCTTTTGCAAGCCCTTCAAAGGTTTTCTAGTGATGCTGCTGAATGATTGCTAAGCAGAGTGGTCTATAGATCTTTGAGAGGAAATGCACTGTATTTCTACATATATGGGATTAAAGTTCAATATGCCAGTGTGTTGTGTGCTCCCTCAATGGCTTAGTGTCAATGATGTTACAATAAATAATTTGCAGCAGATGGATGTTTTGTCTATTTATTGCCTTTATGGATGAGGGTGAGAAGAAAAGGTACAAGAATCTTGTAGAACAAATCTACCACACAAGAGGAGTTGGTGAACTGTTCAGTTGGAGATCGAGATGAACAAAAATACCTTGTTCAAGAGACTGAAAACAATGACATCAGAAGGAAAGAACAGAAAGCAGTGCATTATGCACAAATGTTTCTACCAGAGGAGACGAACAAGAGTTATCATGAACTTGTATTATGGAGTCCTTCCCCTTCTGAAAGTCAGGAACCAAAAGTGCACAAATTGCATGAAGAACAAAAGCTGTTACTAATTCGATTCCTTACTTGCTGAATAAAGCCTGAAGTGCTAAATGAGGTGACACATAAAGCAGAGAAAATGATCTCATTGGATGTTTCATCATAATGCGTCCCTCTAGATAGTTATTCCTTGAGGCTAATACAGCAAAGCACAAGCACAAAATCCTAAATCAGGTTACCAAAAATGTCTTAGAGTAGTTACACTTACCTAGGTGCAGCGAGGCTGCTATAGAAATAAATGCTACTGGAAAATAAGACTCTAAAGATGTCATCAGCAGTAGATCCACTAGCAATGAGTTATTCCCTAACTGAAGTAACTTGAGACTACCTGCACTAACGAGATTAGATGTGTGTTGGGTAAGATATTTGCTATTGACAAATACTTGGTGTTCTCAAAAGTTGTCAGATGGTTGCATGGGCCACAAATTGTGTGCTTGTTGTTCTCAATGGGTGATGTTATCCATGTAAACACTTGTAGGTTGGATGTTTCAACATATAGTTTATTATAAATCATGAAGTATGAACTCGGGGGGCCTCCAAAAAATAATACTCTTGAGACTTACAATAAGACCCAGTAAGCAGCATCTTGTCTAGGAATCTCCAAAAAGCAAGGCATCAATACGGAGAGGAAAACAGGCTTACATGAGGAATCTTCACAGAAGGGACAAGCTACAGTTCCAAATGCAGAAGCAAGTGTCAAAAAGAAAGGCAAAGGAACTGATGTGACCTGAATACTGAAAATGATTCCATCATCGCTTCCTGTTTATATGTGAAACAGTGTTACATTTGTGGATCAAAAAAGTTCTGGAATACCCTCTCTTCACCTTTGTGTCACACTTCCCCCCTTTCATACATTGTTTAAAGCCTACCTCTACTTTCCCCCTTTCATACATTGTTTAAAGCTTACCACTTTGATCGAGCTTTAGCTTATCTAGAGTAAAATCTTGTATGGCTCTGTTATTCTGTTAAGAGAACTAGTTAGGAACGTAATGGAAGGTTATGAGGATAAGAATATATATTGCTATTGCATGACAACTGCTATATTCTAATGAAAATAATGTCTAAAAACAAATTCTTGTTTTGAATATTGTTATAGCATTACATTAACCTCCATAAATTCCACTTGCATGTGTTCTGAACTCTGGCATGAATTGCGTGTTTTACCTTCAGAGACTTCGACGATTAGTTGCATTCCCTGGAGATTAAACAGGATTGGGCCGCATGGTGCAAGTTGTCTTCTTTCATTCCATGCAGGTGTTTGATAGAGATTTTGATTACCAGACTAATTCGTATTTATGATTTTTGTCTTTGTTTAAGGCATCCACTGTTGGAAGAGTTTGTGAACAAGTATTCTGCAAGTTTCCAGATTTTGTACAGCAAAGCAAAGAAGCTTCTTTTACGACCATTTCTGATCCTAAATACAGTGGTAAAATGAAGGTAAGAATACAGGAAAATATTACAGAAATTCACCCAATGATTCAATATTTGTTGAGTGAAAATGCAAATATTCCTACTTTTTAGTTGTAAAATTAAATTACGCTTGCGCAACACCTTAACGAGTCCTTCATAGAGGTGAAACTAACCAGAAATGAGGAAATGCGAGCAAAAAGGTTTTGAAGTGGTGATAAAGAGGTAGGTTTTTAGGTTGCTTTTGAAGGAGAGAGAGAGTAAGGAGAGGGTTTAATTGTAGAACTGAAAAGCCATAGAAAGATAGAGAGTCAGTGAAACTTGGTAATCAAAGACTTAATAAGAGAATGAGGCTTAATATGAATCTGATGTAGGTAAGTTCTAGTGAAATTGCAAATATAGCCGATGAGGTTCGCAAGGAGAGTAATGAAGTCTGAAGAGGAGCTTTTTCTTCATCCAGGTTGTTAGCCTGAGTTTAGCTTGGTGTATGAGTTTGTACTGAGCCGTGTGCCTTTTTAATTCCCATGACTTATTTCCATCTTCCAGATGAGTCTCCCACCCAAACCCAGCAAAATCAGTACCTAGCTGGCAGGCACAATGTGATTCGGAATGGGGTGCATCCTTGCCTCATGAAGCATGAAGACCCTTTCATTTGGGGGGGTGGGGGTAGACTGGGGGACTGCAGTGTGAGCTGAATCCCACACTCAAGCAGCATTGTGAGGACAAATGGGTTGAGCTAAAAGGAAGTTCGAATCCACTTGTCAGGGAAGTTTGACTGTCAAGAATTTGTGTTGGGATAGAGGGCTGTAGCCCTTGTGACCTGGGAGAATGAAAGTGCCCTCCACATATTTGCTTGTTATGCTAATTGCAGGCTTCACTCTTATTCAGCTGAGCCTCATTTGCCGCAAGAGGCAGTCATTTTCCTGAAATACTACCTCACCATTCCTTGACTAATCATTTGTGCCAATTAAATATGGAGAGCTAAATATTAGTGCCACTGATTGGAGTCAAGTTCTTAACCCTTTTGAAACATTAGCCCCAAGCATTGAACTCCAATGCTCACACAAGCGTTACCATTACACAGTTAACACTGATATCTACCTCTATGCAAGGTTACCATCACTCACCCCATTTAAGGTCATGATGGGGGCCATCTGAGGTCCACTGTGAGGATACAGATACTGGTCCCATGCGTTCACTCAACTGCCCTTTTGGAAATGGTCAGGGATAAGGTGCCATGGGACTCTCAAAGACCACGTGTTGCATCCTGGTGGAGTTGAGAGCGAACAGCTGTGTGGAAGTGGCTATAATGTGAAAGGGGAAGGTGTGAGGCTGAGTGATGAGGCATTCACCAAGGGGGAAGTGCAAGGGTGGAAGTCTCAGGCATGGAGGGCTGAGGGTCAGGGTTTTGTCAGGAATAATCAGCGTTCACTTTGGTGTTCTTTTCAGTGCATGATTCTGGACAATCATAGAGCCATCCCGGCTTTACCTGCGGATATGGTCGCAGAATGGCTGGGTCTGTGGCTGCGCATGCACATATGTGATGGCCATGCCGTACAGCATGACGCCGGCCGCACGCTGACCCAGCCTGGCAAAAACTGCCTCCCTGTAACCCCCCTGCCAGTGGAATGGCACCCCCCTGCCAGTGGAATGGCACCCCCCCTCCTCACCGACTGTGGTGGCGCTGGACACAATCCACAGCCGCCACGCGAGGTCCCCGAAGGTTGTGTGGACACGTGTTCCATTGGGGCGGAGCATCGGGGGAGGGCCTTAGGTGACCTCCACCTCGCCAGTATGCCGTTTTTGAGGGGCTGGAGCATCGGAAAAACGGCCCCCCCCCCCCCCCCCCCCCCCCTCAATTCCAGCGCAAAAGTGGATTCTCCGGTTGAACGCCGAACACTATTTTGGCGATCGGACAATCCAGGCCCTGGTGTATTTGAGGGAGAGCAGCTTGGATGGCTCCTAAAGGACAGGATAGGACCCATTCGTGGTGGCTAATGACATCATTACGGAGACCACAAATACCTGCAGAGACTCTCTATAATCAGGTGCCTGGAGCAGTCCAATACAGCCCCCAGAGGGTGTCCTGCATAAGTTTGTGGTCTGCTGCACTCTCCACAACTTGGCATTGAAGAACAGAGATGAGTTGGACCAGGAGGAGATGGGGTGTGGCATCTCTCTGAGGAGGAGGACAGTGAGGGGAAACCCGAGGAAGAGGAAGCACCTTGAGCCATGGCCAGTGCCCGCATTGGCTGGAGAGCTAGGAACACACTCCGAGTCTCTTGGTTTGGGGACAACTAGAACGAGGAAGTGAAGAGCTCTTCCAGCATGGGGTGTGACATCTCATCAGTACTCATGATGGTTCCCAAGTCCATGGACAGGGCACTAAATCAATTGAGGACTGAGTGATGCTTACCTTTCATCCTCAGAGATATGGCTGCTCCTGCCTGACAGAGGGCTGAACACATTCTGCCAATGAACAAGTTTATCTTGGGGTTCAGAGATGCAGGATAATCTCCCATCTGCTGCAGCTACCTCCGAGTTCAGGGGTCCTGGTGTTTCCCTCGAACTAATATCAAAAGTGGGCAGCCTCTCTACACTTTGTCACCCCATGGTCTCCTCATCATTGGTGGCAGAACTGAGAGACCTGAACGCTGTGGCTGAGGGTGTGGGGATGGGTGGCCATGCCGGCAACAGCGCACATATGCTTAGTCATCAGTGCGGGAGGTGGGAGAGATATAACGCTGCCATTCCCACACGCCACAGGGATGATTTGCAGAGCATGGTGCCATGAAATGACAGGGAGGAAGATCTGCTGTATAGCGCTGAATAAAGTGATGTTTAGTATAAGAGCTATATTACAATGGTGACCTATCTTTGTCAGCACCTGTTGGGCACAGGTGAACATAGGTACTATTTGTTTCTTACCCTTCCTTACCCTCCCACTACATCTAGGTGTATTACCAGGATCATAGAATCTACAGAGCAGAAGGAGGCCATTTGGCCCATCGAGTCTGCACCGGCGCTTGGAAAGAGCACCCCACACCTCCACCCTATCCCCATAAGCCTGTAACCTCACTTAACCTTTTTTTGGACACTAAGGGCAATTAATCACGGCCAATCCACCTAACTTGCTCATCTTTGGACTGTGGGAGGAATCTGGAGCACCCGGAAGAAACCCACGAGAACTTGCAGACTCCACACAGACAATGACCCAAGCCAGGAATCGCACCTGGAGCTGTGAAGCACAGAGCTAACCACTGTGTACCGTGCCAATCCACAGCTGAAGTTGAGTTGGCCTGCTGCCTGAGATGACCTTGGTGGGCGTCCATTGGAAGGCCTGGGACCTTGAGCCTCCGAGCCTACTTTTGTGCAGCACGGATGCAGTGATACTCTCCTCGGTGTGCTGGGCTGGAGGTGTGGCACTCACAGGGAGGAGGATGTCAATGGGCTGGTCACACTCTGGATGGAGGGCCCTAGGCAATGCTCCTGCCGACCCTCTTCCATTCGGGTGTCCATGGACCCCTCTGCTCCTCCATGGGATAGAGGGGCCGCTGGAGTGAGATCCAGAAGCCCTGCCACCCTTAAGCGCTGACAGTCGTGGATTCCCACCAGTGCCTGCACAAAGCAGTTGAAGCCGTGGAGGTCATGAGCTGAACCATGGAGAAGACATTCCACCCCATGGAGTGCACGTCCTGCACCAAGGTCTCCACTGCGGTCGCCACCCTCGCAGTGTTGGCTTTGCTGCGTAGGAGTGACGGCACTATCTCGGACAGAAGGCGCTGGGACTCCTCCAATTGACCATGCACTCTGAGTTGATGTCATTCTTTCCTAATGCTCGCACAGCTGCCTTGCAGCAGGTCTGGCATGACTGGACCCAGCGGCCCGTCATTTGACCAGGGGCTTAGCAGAGTCCTAGGCTCCGGCATCTCTCCAATGCCGGCTCCCTGATCTTCGATTTGTGAGGTGTTGACCAATGAGTGACCCAGGACCCTGCCTACTACTTAATTCCACCGAGGTGTGAGTATCTGCGCTGGTTGAGTGTGCAGGTGACAAATGTGACGCCTCTTCAGTGGCTGTGTCCAAGATATCTCTATCTGAGCTGCTCATGTTCATGGTACCCAAGGGGTGCGAGGATAGTCTGGATTGGTCGACTGTTTGCCCTATAAGGGAAGGGAGATGGCATTAGTGCATCATGAAGGATAAATGATGGGACAAAGTTTGTTCACGTGAGGCTTGAAGAATGACTGTGTCCTGAGGGTTTTGGCTGCAGCCCTTACTTTGCCCTATACACCGGTGCGGTCTTCCTCCTCCCCGGCCAATTCAAGGGCTCTTTCTCAATTATTGATCAACAGATTCACTTATTTTAAAAATTAAATCAAAGACTTTCATATTCAAAGCATTATGCTGCAAAGTGCCCTTCTACAGGACCCCAAACAATTCCTTGGCTCATCCATTTTGTTTTCTAAAACAATCTGATAGTTGATTGACTTGCATCCCCCCATTTAATTTTAAAAGTTTTCTTTCTCTCCAACATTTGGCTCAAGCTAGCAAGGTCAATCCGTAAATTGTTTTCCCACTCACACTTTCCGCGAGTGTACATTAATCTACAAGGAACAATTATCATAGAATCACTACAGTGCCATTCGGCCCATTGAGTCTGCACGGACCCTCTGAAAGGGTACCCTATTTAGAGTCAGGCCCCCACCCTATCCCCTTAACCCAGTAACCCCATCTAACATTTTTGGACACTAAGGGCAATTTAGCATGCCAATCCACCTAATCTTCACATCTTTGGACTGTGGAAGGAAATCGGAGCACCCGGAGGAAACCCATGCAGACATGGGGAGAAAGTTCAAACTCCACACAGACAGTGACCTGAGGCCGGAATTGAACCAGGATCCCTAGAGTTGTGAGGCAGCAGTGCTAGCCACTGTGCTTTTTTAAATATAAAAGCTTATAAAAGTGTGTAAAGACGAGGCTCCAGTTCTAACTTTGTGTTTGGCTTTCTAGAATAGAGCCATGGGTTTGGAAACTATCATGGTGAGGGGAGATGGGTAGAAGATGGGGGACGGACCACACAATATTTCTGTGCGAGGACCAGAGGAACACTCCTGCACCAACTGCTGAAAGGCGAAACAAATTTTCTTTTTAAATCCTACTTTCTGTGCCTTTCTCTGGGCCTATTCTCGCCTGATGTAAGCTTTTCCCACATCAGTGACGGGGCTCCAGTTGTTGCATATTTATCATGCCCACTACATGCGTACAGAGAGGACTTTGCGCATTGAGTAAAACACAACTTATGGCAGGTGTGAGCACAGCTCCACTTGAAGGGAAAACATTGCCATCACTTTTACTCATTGGACATGAGTAGGAAGAGCGTTAACACAAGAAGACAAGGGACACAGTTTTGGGTTGAAAGGGCTGACAGAGTTGTGAAACTGGCAGCAGTGTGAATACAGATGTCTGTAAGCATGATAGCGGCTTTAATAAATGTGCTGCAAGAGGGTGGTGGCATATAGATGAGGAATAGAGAGGCACTAAGGAGTGCCTTAGGCACTCTTACCCTGAGAGTGAGGTGAAAAGCCATTGAGATGTGCTGGATTACTAATCAGGCTGAAGTGGAGCCAAGCTAGGGTGGGTATCACTGAGGTTGACTACAGAGCTTTACTGATGTAGAAGCATGGAATAGTGAACTGTCAAAACACCACAGGAAAGACTTCGAGAATGAGGAGGGATAATGCACTGTGGTCAGACTCTCAAATTATGCCACTGGTGATTTTGAAGGCTTTTCTATTTGCTATGGGCAGGGCAGGAAGCAAATTGAATGGATTTGTAGGAGTAATGGGAAAGATGAATATGGAGCTGGGTAGCAACGCAATTGAGGACTTGAGAAAGGATGAGCAGTTTGGAAGTGGGACAGTAAAATCATACTGGTTAGCTGGGGACCCGGATTCGATCCCTCCCCTGGGTCACTGTCAGTGTGGAGTTTGCACATTCTCGCCGTGTCTGTGTGGGTCTCATACCCACAACCCAAAGATGTGCAGGGTAGGTGGATTGGCCACGCTAAATTGCCCCTTAATTGGAAAAATGTTTAAAATTTTAAAGTGGCTTTGGATCTCCAAGGATATTTATTGGGTGGCATGGTAGCGTAGTGGTTAGCAAGGTTGCTTCACTGCTCCAGGGTCCCAGGTTCGATTCCCGGCTTGGGTCACTGTCTGTGCGGAGTCTGCACGTTCTCCCCGTGTGTGCGTGGGTTTCCTCCCACAGTCCGAAGATGTACAGGCTAGGTGGATTGGCCATGCTATATTGTCCTTAGTGTTCAGAAAGGTTAAGTGGGGTTACTCGGTTGTGGGGATAGGGTGAGGGTGTGGGCGTAGTGCTCTTTCCAAGGGCCGGTGCAGACTCAATGGGCTGACTGGCCCCCTTCTGCACTGTAAATTCTATGAATCAGGTGGTCCGAGTTGCCACAGCATTTTGAGATGACAGCTTTACATTGAAACCGGCGCAGTGCAGAATTAAATCACTTGAGGAAGCATAATGAACAGATGAAATTTCAGCTAAAAGCTGTTTGGAAACTTTAAAAAGAAAGTTATATGCAAAGGAAGAGAGAGTGCCAGAGGAAATAAGGTCACAGGTGAAAATAGGACCTGGCAATAATAGCCACATCACTACGATTTTGGCAAGTGACAAAGTGGAATTACTGTCCTCTCTGGTTCAGCCTAGTTCCCATCCAATTCTTTTGTTTCTGCCCTCCATGTTGCAATTACTCACGCAGATCTTCCAGTGTTGTTTCCAGCTCAAGCAGGGCTTCTTTAAAGTGTTCTGTCAATTGGCCCAATGTTTTTTATGAGGGAGGTCATGTTTCACTAATTTAATTGAGTTTTTTGAGAAGGTGACAAAAATGATTGACGAGATAATGGCTGTGGATGTTGTCTACATGGACTATAGTAAAGCATTTGATAAGGTCCCTCATGGCAGGCTGGCGCAAAAGATTAAATCACATGGGGTCAGGGATGAACTAGCTGGATGGATTCAGAACTGGCTTGACCATGGAAGACAGAGGGTAGCTGTGGAAGGGTGTTTTTCCGAATGGAGGTCTGTAACTAGTGGTATTCCGCAGGAATCAGTACTGGGACCTCTGCTCTTTGTAATATATATATATAAACGACTTGGAAGAAAACGTAGCGGGCCTGATTAGCAAGTTTGCAGATGTTACTAAGATTGCAGGAGTTGGGGATAGGGATGAAGATTGTCAGAGAATACAATAGGATATAGTTAGGCTGCAAAATTGGGCAGAGAAATGGCAAATGGAATTTAGCCTGGACAAATAAGAGATGATGAATTTTGGTAGATCCAATTCAGGTGGGAGCTGTAAAATAAATGGCAGAACCACCAGGGGCATAGAGACACAGAGATCTGGGTGTGCAGGTCCTTAAAAGTGGCAGCACAGGTGGAACTTGTGGTAAAGAAAGCATATAGCATGCTTGCCTTCATAGGACGGGGTAGCGAGTATAAAAGCTCGAACATTGTGTTAAATTATGTTACAGTTATATAGGCCATATTTGGAATTTGGTGTCCAATTCTGGTCACCGCACTACCAGAAGGACGTGAAGGTTTTGGAGGGAGTACAGAAAAGGTTTACCAGGATGTTGCCTGGTATGGAGGGTATTAGCTATGAGGAGAGATTGAATAAACTGGGATTGTTCTCCCTAGAGACGGAGGCTGAGGGACGACCTGATAGAAGTTTATAAAATTATTAGGGGTATGGATAGGGTGAACAGTTGGAAGCTTTTTCTCAGGGCGGAAATGGCAATTACAAGGGGGCACAAGTTCAAGATAAGGGGGCACAGATTCAGTGGAGGTGTGCGGGGAATGATTTTTACACAGAGGGTAGTGGTGGCCTGGAATGCACTGCCAAGTGAGGTAGTTGAGGCGGGTACGTTAGCGACCTTTAAGACTCATCTGGATAGGCACATGAACAGAGGGGGTTTGGAGGATGCAGGTGGTTGGCCTAGATAGGACACATGCTCAGCGCAGGCTTGGAGGACCGATGGGCCTGTTCCTGTGCTGTATTGTTCTTTGTTCTGCATCGGACTCCTATTTATTGACTGCAGCTCCGCCTTCAACACCATAATCTCATCCAAGCTCAAATCAAAGCTCCGCAGCTGGATCCTGGACTTTCTGACCCTCAGACCACAATTAGTAAAAATAAACAACAACACCTCCTCCACGATAGTCCTCAATACCGAGGCCTCGCAAGGCTGCATACTTAGCCCCCTACTATACTCCCTGTACACACGCGACTGCCTGGCAAAATTTGGTTCAAAATTGTTTTGTTGATGACATGACCATAGTGGGTCGGGTCTCGAACAACGACGCGTCAGAATACATGAGGGGGGTAGAGAACCTAGTGGAGTGGTGCAACGACAACAGTCTATCCCTCAATGCCAGCAAAACTGAAGAGCTGGTCATTGACTTCAGGAAACAAAGTACTGTGCACAGCCCTGTTTGCATCAACGGGGCCGAATTCCTCGGTGTGCATATCACCAAAAATCCGTCCTGGTCCACCCACGCCGACACTACCACCAAGAAAGCACAACAATGCCTATAAGTCCTCAGGAAACTAAAGAAATTTGGCATGTCCACACTGACCCATGTAGCCACCGAAGTTGGCCATTCCCTCAATACAAAATGGAGGAACGCAAAGCTTGCAGGTTAAAATGGACAAAGTTTGCAGCACAAGCAGGCTGCACCAAGCCAATGTGTATTCTGTCTGCTAAGCGAGCAGACAGCACCGAAACGAACATTCTGCATACTAATGAGGCAATCTCCGGTACAGTTAACATGGTAATGGAACAATCCCAGGGACAATGGACACAAATCGGGAAGTGATTGCAACATTGTACAAGATACCAGACACCCCTGCACCAGCTGGGTTCGAAGACAAAGCACCTGAAGGCCCGCCCAGGAGCCGAGGGACAGCCTCAGTATTGGGGGGGATTCAAACAAATCGATTGGGAAGAGACCCAATCGATCCTCAGCAGATAGAGGGTCCACCCAAAGGGGCGCGAAGCCCTGGGACCTATAAAAGACAGGTCCCAAACGTAGTTCGTTCTTCTTGACCAGCCCTCCTCTCTTGACCAGCCCTCTCGACCAGCCTTTTACCGAAGAAGACCTTGACCGAGAGAGAGGAGAGGTTTGGGACAGCAGCCGTCAGCAAGTAAGTGTCTCACAACGATCGCTACCAGAGATAGAAACTCCTGACCCCTTTTTAACCCATACCAACGTGAAGTCTGCGGACCAGTGCAGAGCAAGAGGCCTTGTCCCCTGATCCGGCAGTTCCTTTAAGATAAGTATTAGTCTATTTAGTGGTAGGAATAGTTTAGTCATCTTAGCGTGTGCATGAGTAGATTATAATTGTACTATAATAAACTCATTTGTTTGAACTTACTAATTGGTGTATGGTTTTATTGCTTTGAACTTGACCTTGAAACTTGTGGCGGTACCTTAACGATACCTGGCGACTCCAGAGCTAAGTAACGAAACAGATCCAAATCGAGTGTTAAGCACACTCACCCAGAACGAGCAACACCCATACCAACTTTTACAGATGCACCATAGAAAGCATCCTATCGGGCTGCATCACAGCCTGTTATGGAAACTGCTCGGCCCAGGACCGCAAGAAATGTCAGAGAGTCGTGAACACAGCCCAGTCCATCACACGAACCTGCCTCACACCAGCGACTCCATCTACACCTCCCGCTGCCTGGGGAAAGCGGGAAGCATAATCAAAGACCCCTCCCACCCGGCTTACTCACTCTTCCAACTTCTTCCATCGGGCAGGAGATACAAAAGTCTGAGAACACGCACAAACAGACTCAAAAAATGATTTTTCCCCACTGTTACCAGACTCCTAAATGACCCTCTTATGGACAGTCCTAATTAATGCTTCACCCGATGCTGGTGTCCTTTATTCTTCACCCAATGCCGGTGTCTATGTATTTACATTGTGTACCATGTGTTGTCCTATTATGTATTTTCTTTTTATTTTATTTTCCTTTCATGTACTTAATGATCTGTTTGAGGTGCTCGCAGAAAAATACTTTTCAATGTACCTACCCCATTATTTAACTCTGCACGTAGGATATGGGAAATTACTTATTTGGCTCTAATTTGCTGACTAGGATGAGTACAGACCACGAGTAGCATGCCATACCTTTTGAGGGCTTAAAGGAGCACTCCAACTCCAACTAGCTCCACAGTAACAGTGATCTGAAGGTAAATACTGGGAGTGCGATGTGTGAGGTAAGAGATATAGGGGGTGGGGGAGCCAATCTTGTGGACTATATGGGCTCAAGCAAGCGAAACGAGTCCAGTGAATAGCGGGAGAGGCCAAAAACGAGGCACAAAACAGTTTGCAATGCAACCGGCCAGCTCCCGTAAGCAAAATCGGAACTTTGCCATAGCGAGGCGAGAAACCAATTATCACCACTTAAGCTCAATTTCCATACAATTAACGAGAGCCACCCCGTATCTAATAGCCGCCTGTTATTCAGCGGTCTCCGCAGTAAGTGCCCACACTGGTGCCGACTAGTACTACTTCTGAAAAGTGTGATCCTGGCGGTAGGGCTTCTGTGGGGAGCTGAGGAGGGAAGTAGCCATCTTTGATCACAGGCAAAGAGCCTGGGGGTGCTGGGCTGGCCAGTCCAGTGCTCGGTGTGGGGTGGGGGACAGTCCGAAGGGGTGGGCTGCCATAGGAGGGTGGGGGGTGAGGCGCTGGAGTGGGCAACTGGGGGGTACTGCTGGCAGCGCCACCATTGTTTATCCATTCTTGGGGCAACCCTTGTCCCTGCCCCTCTGCCCCACCAACCACCTATAGTCCCCACTGACTGCCGAGGCCTCTGGCCATGCAGCTAAAAGCGATTGCTGATAGGGAATTGGCATTCGTGGTAAAGTGAGCACATTCCAAGTGGATTCCCGTAGGTGGGAGTCATTGCCCAGCATCCTAATCACACCTTGATGCCTGGACACTGTGTTTGAACACTGCGGGAGGTAACACCACACACAGCTGCCAACATCCGAACACCCAGGGAATGGGACATGTCCACGGCCGGAGCGGGGAAGTGCCACGGGTAGGGGGAGATGCCTGGAGAGATGGGCCAAGGGATCAGAGGTTGGCCTGCATTGCGGGAGAAAGTGACATAGGCATCATACTGGATGTGCACAAGGGTGTCAATGGGTTTTACAATTCCCCACTCTCCCGATGATGCCCTCAGTGATCTTCAGAATGCTTCGCCCTCCTAGCTCTACCACTACATCTTGGTGTTTCCCCAGGGCGAGGTAGGCAGCCTTTGATGCCCCTGGCGGGTATCCTCTGTGGGCTCTGAGGACGGAGGACCCTGGTACACATGTCGATGGCACAAGCAGAGCTGTGCCACCCTGTCCTGCGTGCTGACTTTGAGACATCAGAGGGGTGGAACACAGGGGAGCTCACCATCTCCATTCCATGGGACGAGTCCGGGTTGGCACCAAGCACCCCCTCCTCTCGGCCAATGCCTATAGGGCCCTGGAGTTCATCTTGGACAGAGGGGCAGCTGGCTCGAGCCTTGGCTGTCCTCGCATCATCTGGCTCTGCCAGTTTTAGCGGTTCACCATTGACTGTACCATCGCGTCGACGCCCTCGTCGACTATGACATCCTCTGCAGCACCTCAGCAATGCCCACCTGTGACTGGGACAAGCTCTGCAGCGCCTCGGCCATTCGCATCTGAGAGTGGGACATGTCCCATAGCACCTCATCAAGGTCAGCCTGGTACTGGGTCACATACCCCAGCAAGTTGGACATTTTACCAAGACCCTCAGCCATGGCCGTCACCGACTAAATTGAACACCTTCACTAATGGTGCTGACGTCATGCACCAGGCTTTCCACTGCGGTCGCCACCCTAGCGGTGTTGGCCTCGGTGCCACACATTGCCGACAACATCTGGCACTTCTCCAAGTGGCAATGGATCTGCTGGAATGACGCTGACACCTCCTTCTGAATGCCCAGGTTGCTCCCTATCATCTCCATCAGCTCCGGGTACTTTTGTACCACACAACGCATAAGGCTGGGACCTAGCTGGCTCCTAGGATCCAGTAGCCCTCCGACTGCTGTATCGCCTGGGGGTCCCTGCCTCCACCTGATGTGTATCATCAGTGTGGTGTTCACCAAATTGTTGCCCCGAAGCCTGACCACTAACATGTCCCACCGAGGTGTGTTTATCTGCGCTGGTGGAGGGTGGGGATGACAGCTGTGCCGCAACTAGAATGGTTGCATCCTCGGAATTCTCCTCCAAGGTGTTCTTCTGGGAGTCAGGAGAGGATGCCGTCTGAATTGGGTTGGCACTGTCGGCTGGAGCACCTGCGGGAGAATGGATATGTCAGTGGGAGGGATGCGTCAGTCAGTAAGGCAATAACAATTCACATTTGACAGGTCCTCCGGGTGGAGCACGGTAGTTCCTCACCTCTGTGGCGTCCGCAAGCCACCATCTGGGTGATCGCCCTGTCTTCCGCTAACCTAGTCAACTCCAGGGCACGCTCCTTGAAGAAGGTGAGGATTCTTAAGTCCATCTCGCCTCCGCTAGTCTGGGTCCTCTTCCGATGATTATGGGAGAACTTGAGGAGACACAAAGGGGGCATCGTTCACCACATGCGTGGTTCACAAGTGGTGGGAAGGGTGGTGTGAAGGAAGGGTTCGGGGGGGTTGAAGGGGAAGGGGCTGGAGGGCAGGTTGGGAGTCGCATGGGAAGTTGGGGATGGTGCTCCCTTGAGGGCGGTGGGGGGCTTGGTGTCTGTCTACTCACACGTGCTGCCCTGGTCCTCCTGGTCACACCCCCCGAGCTCACAGCTTCCACCACCTCATCCCAGCAGCACTGGCTGCCCTGTGACTGACTCTCCAGGATCCTTGGGGGAACAGGACATCCTTCCTCGACTCCACGGCGTCTAGCAGTCTCCCCAGATCTGCGTCTCAATTCTTGGGGCTGGTCTCCTCGGTGCTATTATTGCATGCTAGCTGGGGTTGGCTGAGCAAGTGCAGCTTAAGTGCTGCTTGACCTTGTTAGCGGGGGGAGGGGGGGCTGACGAGTGCAGTCTCAACGTATCAGCTGGCGAGTGTTGCGGCGGGAAGCCTGTGAGGCCTCGTTAAGTGGACCAATTAACGTTGAATTGCATTGCTGGCCAGCAATTCTCCCTCGCTACCACAGTTAGACATTTTTCCTGAGAATCGCGCCCTTTGAGTAGGGAGCACTCCTGATTTTTTTCTGGCTCCGAGGCAATGTCCTTTAGTGGCAGTTGTGGCTTAAGTCACAGCAGCAGCTTAGTGAGTCCTGAGCAGAGCAAGCTTTGCTTCTGCTTCGCTCATCACAGTTTCCTATACTGGCCCTAAACAGCCCTTAAGCACCTCGTTACTATATCCAAGGGGCCAAATATCTATTTTAGGTGCTGTGCAGGACATCTTTCAATATAAAACAACGTAAAGAATTTAGCAGTAGTCCAAACGCACACATGGATTTGTCATTGTTGCGCATATTTTAACCCCAGCAACAGGCAAATATATATCAACTTCTGGATAAGAATGGACTACATGGTTGCATTTTCAAAATTTATTTTTGTAACATTAACTCTTGACTTAGAATTTCAAATACTTAGTAAAGTTGCATATTGTGGGAGGCACAGGGGGAGAGCAACAAGAACCTTAGTTGAAGGCTTTATTTTCTTTGAAACCCTGGGTTTGAATTGAGGCCAGCTCGCTCTAGTTTTCTCCCCACTCTCTCTTGAAGCAGCGACTGGGGGACCCACAATCATTTTGCTTCTCAGCAAGTGATTGCCTCTTCATGTTCAAAACCAGACAGTGAGTGGTAGGTAATATGGCTAAGAGAAGGAATGCTTGAGGAAGGGCACAGTCAAAACTCAGCTCGACTTGACTTCCGGGCGGCGAGCGAGGAGGTCGCAGGGAGAGGGGCTCCCGCAAGCGGTGGACAGCAGGAGGAACAGCCCCCCACCCCCGACAGGCCGGACGGCGGAGGAGGAGCGCCGGCGGAGGAGCCGGAGCGGGAGCCGAGGAGCCGGGGCGGAGGAGCCGAGGAGCCGGAGCGGAGGAGCCGAGGAGTCGGAGCCGAGGAGCCGGAGCGGGAGCCGAGGAGCCGGAGCGGAGGAGCCGAGGAGCCGGTACGGGAGCGGAGGAGCCGAGGAGCCGGAGCGGGAGCGGAGGAGCCGGAGCGGAGGAGCCGGAGCGGAGGAGCCGGAGCGGCGACAGGGGGGCCCAACAGCAGCAGGTCCATCCCCTCTCCCTCCCCCCCCCCCACGCGGGCCAGGAGCGGTGCGCGGCGGCGGCGGCCCCTCTTCTCTCCCCCCCCCCCCCCCCCCCACGCGACCCAGGAGCGGTGCGGCGGGCGGCGGCCCCTCTTCTCTCCCCCCCCCCCCCCCACGCGGGCCAGGAGCGGTGCGGCGGCGGCGGCCCCTCTTCTCTCCCCCCCCCCCCCCCCCCCCGCGGGCCAGGAGCGGTGCGGCGGCGGCGGCCCCTCTTCTCTCCCCCCCCCCCCCCACACGCGGGCCAGGAGCGGTGCGGCGGCGGCGGCCCTCTTCTCTCCCCCCCCCCCCCCCCCCCCCCCCCCCCCACAGCGGGCCAGGAGCGGTGCGGCGGCCCCTCTTCTCTTTTCCCCCCCCCCCCCAGCCAGCAGCCGGGACCCCCCCCCCCCCCCCAGCCAGCAGCGGGGACCCCCCCCCAGCCAGCAGCGGGGACACACCCCCCCCCCCCCCCCCCCCAGCCAGCAGCGGGGACACAACCCCCCCCCCCCAGCCAGCAGCGGGGACACAACCCCCCCCCCCCCCCCAGCCAGCAGCGTGGACACAACCCCCCCCCCCCCCAGCCAGCAGCGGGGACACAACCCCCCCCCCCCCCAACCAGCAGCGACCACCGGCCCACTCGCCCCTCCCCCCCCCCCCCCCCCCCCCAAACTGCTGTGACCACCACGTGGCAAAGACAAAGGGACTCTCTCTCCTGGTTGAGTGGGGAAAAAAGAAAAAAGAGACTTGTATTTCTGTTCTTCCCAAAAGAAAACTGGTAAAGAGAAAAGGGGTAGGGGAAATAAATTAAAAAAAAAAAAATATATATATATATATATATATATACATATATAGATATATAATAATAAATAAAATAAAAATAGGGTGCGGAAAAGGGGGAAAAAGAAGAACAAGGAGAGAAGAAAAGATGAAGGGGAAGGGGGAGAAAAAAGTGCCAGAAAGGAGCCAAGAGAAAGGGGGCACCGGAAGTAGACTGGGCAAAGGGAAAGCCAGCTCGGGCGAACGAGTCAACACGCGAAGCGGCGGGAAGGATGCTTCGCCGCATCCAGAAGAGCTGGACGGGCGGGCAACCTCTCCCCTGGGGTTAGAGGGGGGCGTGAATTGGAAGGAAGCCTTTGCCGAGGTGGTGAGGGAGCAGCTGCAGGCATTCAAGGCAGAGTTAAAAGCAGACGCAGAGGCCGCAGCACAGGCAGCAGTGACCAGGGCCATGTCAGGGGTGCAGCAGGTTCTGACCAGATTGGAGAAGAAAGTGGATGCCCAAGGGAAGATACTGGAAGCCCAAGGGAAGATACTGGAAGCCCAGGGGGCAACCATTAAAGAGCTGGAGAAGGCAGCGACTGACGCGAGCGACCGGGTCATATCCCTGGAGAGGGGAATGGTGAAACTGAGTGCAACACAGGGGAGCCTGAAGGGCAGGGTAGACGACCAGGAGATCAGCTCGAGAAGGCAAAATATCAAGATAGTGGGCCTGCCAGAGGGGATAGAGGGTAGAAATCCCACAACATTCGTGGCTGCGATGCTGGGCTCCTTAGTGGGGCGGGAAACTTTTCCCACCCCACCGGAAATGGACAGAGCTCATCGGTCACTGCGCCCGAAGCCCAAGGAAGGGGAAAAACCGAGAGCAGTTATAGCCAGACTGCACCGGTACCGGGATAGGGAGACAATCCTGCGCTGGGCCAAGGAGAATAGAGCCTGCAATTGGGACGGGCACGCCATCCGAATCTACGAGGATTTTGGAGCGGACATAGCTAAGAGACGGGCGGAGTTCAACAGAGCGAAAGCAGCTCTCTATAAGAACAAAGTACGTTTTGGTATGCTGTACCCAGCAAAACTCTGGGTCACATACCAACACAAGGAATATTTCTTTACAGCCCCTGCCGAGGCGAATAGATTCGTCGAGGAGCACGGGCTGGAAAAACGCCATGGGAAGTAGGGACGAGGGGCCCATGGCAAGGAGACACGTCATGCCGACGGGGGGGGTGGGGAGGGGCGAGGCAAAGCCAGCCCCCTCCCCCCTGGCAGAAACACCCAGAACGGAAAACAACCCAATGCCCTAGGGCCCGCTCCAGGTGGGAGGCCAGGCCCCGGCACGAGGGAACGGGAGTACTGGAGAGGGGAAGCGGGACAGCAACCTCCGAGAGGGGAGCCACCGTGCTAGCAGGAAAGCTAGCGAAGGGGGCGCGCAACAGAGCAGGGCCGCAGCGCACCCCCAACAGGGGGGAAGGCGCCAGGCAGGGGAGGGGGGGGATCACCCATCAAAGGTGGGAGAGCAAATGGGGACAGGAATGGGGGAGAGAGGGGCAATGGAGGGGTACACAGGGGTATCCCCGAAAGGGATAGAGCGGGGGGGGGGGGGGGGCACCCGGGGGGCGAGAGACCAGGGAGGGGAAACGCAGGGACGAAGGGACAAAAGAGGCCAGGAAGGGAATAGGGCCACAAAGTGCCACAGACAAGGGCTCGAAACAGGGAACTGCTGCAAGCACCCACCCAGTACGGTCTGTGGGTGAAGGGGCCCCCCGGAGTGCAGGGGACTACCCGCGTGGCGGACACAAAGTGGACGGCCATGGCGGGTGTCCCCGGGACAAGGGGGAACCCCGGAGCGCAGGGACCCGACCGCATGGGGAGAGCAGTGATAGTGGACATCCTGGACGGCCCCCTAACATAGGGAAACCCCAGAGGGCAGGGGCGCGTCCACCGGACAAATATGGTTAACCCCACAGGAGCAAGGGGGCAGAAGCCCCCCACCAGAATAGTCACCTGGAACGTAAGGGGACTTAACGGCCCAGTGAAGAGATCTAGAGTCCTCACCCACCTTAGAAACATGAGGGCCGACATAGTCTTCCTCCAAGAGACGCACTTGAGGGAGCAGGACCAACTGCGGGTAAGAAAGGGCTGGGTGGGACAAACCTATCATTCCTGTTATGGGGCAAGGGCCAGGGGGGTGGCGATCCTGATTGGCAAGAGGACAATGTTTAGGGCGACAAAGATGGTTACGGACCCAGGGGGACGGTATGTCATGGTCAGCGGGGCCCTGGATGGGGCGCCGGTAGTTCTAGTTAACGTGTACGCGCCCAACTGGGACGACACGAGCTTCATCCAAAAGACCATGGCAGAAATCCCGGACATAGCGACGCACCGACTAATCATGGGGGGGGACTTCAACTGTGTACAGGACCCAACGACGGACAGATCAAACCCCAGAACGGGGAAAACCTCAAACATGGCAAGGGAACTCAGCCACTATATGGAGCAGATGGGAGCAGTAGACCCCTGGAGATTCGCCCACCCGGGGGAGAAAGAATTCTCTTTCTTCTCCCCAGTACACAACGTGTACACCAGAATTGACTTCTTTGTGGTGGGGAAAACGGTGCTTCCAGAGATAGACAAGGTGGAATACTCCGCAATTGTGATATCAGACCACGCTCCACACTACATGGATGTGCGGCTAGAGACGGGAAGGGCCCAGCGCCCCAAATGGAGGTTGGACGGTGCCTTACTAGCTGACAAGGCCTTCAGCGAAAGGATAGCGCAGGCCATAGCGGAGTACACTGAGATCAACCAAAACGGGGAGGTCTCACCCTCCACGTTCTGGGAAGCGCTTAAGGCCGTACTAAGAGGGGAAATCATAGCCTACAAAGCGCAAAGAGATAGGGAGGAAAGGGTGGCTAGGCAGAAGCTGGTCGACTCCATACTGGAGGTAGACCATAAATACTCCGAGGCCCCGACTGTAGAACTCCTGGCGGAGAGAAAAGAATTACAAAGGAACTTTGACCTGCTCTCCACCAGGAAAGCAGTACACCAACTCCGCCAGGCACGCGGGGCCCTATACGAACACGGAGACAAAGCCAGCCGCCTGTTGGCCCACCAGCTGAGAAAGCAGGCAGCCAGCAGAGAAATTGCGCAAATCAGAGATACCAGAGGCACGTTGGAAACAGAACCAGAGAAGATTAACAAAACCTTCAAGGCCTTCTACCAAGAGCTGTACACCTCAGAGCCCCCAACGGGGAAGGCTGGGATGAACCGGTTTCTTGACGGACTGAACATACCAGTTGTGGGAGAGGGCAGAAAACGGGATCTGGAAGCACCACTAGCACTGGGAGAGATCATGGACAGTATCAGCTCCATGCAGACGGGGAAGGCGCCGGGACCGGACGGATTCCCGGCGGACTTCTACAAAAAATTTGCGACAGCGCTGGCCCCGCACATGCGGGAGATGTTCACAGACTCGCTAGCTAGGGGCACGTTGCCACCCACGTTAGCACAGGCCTCAATCTCGCTGATACCTAAGAAAGACAAAGACCCAACGGAATGTGGGTCATACAGACCCATATCTCTGCTGAATGCAGACGCCAAAATACTGGCCAAAATCCTAGCCAAAAGGCTAGAAGACTGTGTACCTGAGGTGGTCACAGAGGACCAGACGGGCTTTGTCAAAGGTAGACAGCTGACCGCGAACATCAGGCGCCTGCTGAACGTGATAATGACCCCCTCCGGGGAGAGAACACAAGAGGTGATCGTCTCCCTGGACACAGAAAAGGCCTTCGACAGAGTCGAATGGATATACCTCATAGAGGTACTGGAGCGGTTCGGGCTTGGAACAGGGTTCACAGCTTGGGTAAAGCTCCTGTACAACGCTCCCATGGCGAGTGTACAGACCAACAATACCAACTCCCAATACTTCCAGCTGCACAGGGGCACCAGACAAGGATGCCCACTGTCCCCGCTGCTGTTCGCACTAGCAATCGAACCGCTAGCAATCGCGCTCAGGGCAGCAAAAAATTGGAGGGGGATCCGAAGGGGAGGTAGAGAGCACAGAGTCTCACTCTATGCGGATGATCTGCTCCTCTATATCTCGGACCCACAAAGCAGCATGGACGGAATCATCGCGCTCCTGAAAGAGTTTGGAGCCTTCTCGGGCTACAAACTCAACATGAGCAAAAGTGAGATCTTCCCATTACACCCGCAAGGGGGGGGGGGGCAGCACTAAAGGGGCTGCCGTTCAAACAAGCCCGACATAAATTCCGCTACCTGGGGATCCAAATAGCCCATGACTGGAAAGGGATCCACAAATGGAACCTCACCAGCCTGACGGAGGAAGTTAAAAAGGACCTGCAAAGATGGAACACACTCCCGCTCTCCCTCGCGGGGAGAGTTCAGACGATCAAAATGAACGTACTGCCCAGGTTCCTCTTCCTGTTTAGATCCATTCCGATCTACATCCCCAAGGCCTTTTTCAAAGCGCTGGACAAACTCATCATGGCGTTCGTATGGGGGGGTAAAAATGCTAGGATCCCAAAGAAGGTCTTACAAAAAACAAAAACCAGGGGAGGGTTACTCCACGAGTACTCCACGAGTCTGGGGCAGGACCAGAACATGTGGGCGTGGTTGGCCGGGCCTCTTTGGCACCGTTCACATCTGTCTTCCACCTCCGGGAAGAACCTACTCATACGGGTTCTTGTTAAGTGGGCTCTATGTACCCTCCCGAATCTACAATTCTACCACTGGGCAGCAACAGCCGAGCGAGTAAGGGGATGGATCCAGGAGCCAGAAGCTGAGTGGGTGCGTGCGGAGGAGGCCTCCTGCATGGGAACCTCCCTCCGGGCCCTCGCCACGGCAGCACTCCCATCCCCACCCAAAAAACACTCCAGCAGCCCAGTGGTGACAGCCACCCTCCAATCCTGGAACCAACTGCGGCAGCAACTTGGCCTGACCAAAATGTCGAACAGGGCTCCCATCTGCAACAACCATAGGTTCAAACCAGCACTGACCGATGCCACCTTCAAAAGGTGGAGGCAGGACGGGGGGACACTGACAGTCAGGGACCTATACACGGACGACAGGATCGCAACACTGGACGAACTGACAGAGAAATTTCAGCTAGCTGGGGGGAACGAGCTACGGTACCTGCAGCTCAAAAACTTCCTATGAAAGGAGACAAGGACGTACCCACAACCGCCACGACAGACACTACTGGAAGACCTACTGGACGCAAGTATCCTAGAGAAAGGGAACTGTAGTGACATGTATGACCGACTGGTAGATTGGGACGACACCGTACTGGACGCAACAAGGAGGAAATGGGAGGACGACCTGGGGATGGAGATCGGGTGGGGACTCTGGAGCGAAGCACTGCATAGGGTCAACTCCATCTCCACGTGCGCAAGGCTCAGCCTGACGCAACTAAAAGTGGTACATAGAGCCCACTTAACAAGAACCCGTATGAGTAGGTTCTTCCCGGAGGTGGAAGACAGATGTGAACGGTGCCAAAGAGGCCCGGCCAACCACGCCCACATGTTCTGGTCCTGCCCCAGACTCGTGGAGTACTGGACAGCCTTCTTCGAGGTAATGTCCAAAGTGGTGGGAGTGAGGGTGGAGCCATGCCCGATAGTGGCGGTCTTCGGGGTTTCAGAACAGCCAGATCTATTCCTGGGGAGGAGGGCGGATGCCCTTGCCTTTGCCTCCCTGATCGCCCGCCGTAGAATCCTGTTTGGCTGGCGGTCAGCAGCACCGCCCAGAGCTGCGGACTGGCTGTCCGACCTCTCGGAATCTCTCCAAATGGAGAAAATCAAATTTGCCATCCGAGGGTCGGACGACGGCTTCCACAGAACGTGGGAGCCATTCATGCAACTGTTCCGGGACCTATTTGTGGCCAATGTACAAGAGGAAGAATAGTCGGGGGAAGGTAGCGGGAGGGGGGGGGGGGCTAAAGGTTCGTTACGGGGGTTCGATGGCTAGCTAAGGCCCAAAACCAAGCTAAATAAACATGTTGAGGGGGGGGGGGGGGGGGCGCAGTTACTACTACGAAGATGCTTACCTGTAAATATGTATGTTAATTTTTGCGTGTTTGTTTTTGTTTGTTTTTTTTTCTCTCTCCTAACAATTTGTAATTTGTTCAATATAAAATACGAAAACTGAATAAAAACATTTATAAAAAAAATAAAAAAAAAACTCAGCTCATCAACGGGCATTATTCTCCGAGCCTCCTCGCCAAAATAGCGATCGGCGTGGGGGTGGAGAATAGGCGTTCATGCCGAAATCCAACGCGATGCCGCTCCTGTACATCTCCAGTCCCCGGAGAGTCGCGCTTATGGACTACACAGCGTGGTTAGGACGACATTGACAGAGGCCACTGCACAGATTCTCCATAGCTGGCCCGAGTTCCCAACGGCGTGGTTCTCTCATGGTCCCACCGGTTGGGAACTCGGCATGGCGGTTGCGGACTCAGTCCGCGGCTGCCCTGGTGGGGGGCAGGGGATCCTTCACCGGGGTGAGGGGGGCCTCACAGCCAGCCAGGCTATCGATCGGGGGCCAACTGATCCACGGGCGTGCGTGATCTCGGTGGTGTGTGGGCGCTGCGTGATCTCGGGGCGGTGGGGGGAGGGGGGGCGATATCTTGTGGGTCCGCCATGTCGCACGGGGCAGCCGATGCAGGCCTGGAAGTGCAGTGACCCGTATCGGCAGCCGGAGCTGCGAGGACTACTCCAGGGCCCTGCTAACCCCCTTCAGGTAGGAGAATCTTTCTGGACTTTCTTCAGCGTTTTGACGCTGGAGTGGCAACATAGCCCCATTAGTGGAGAATCCCGCCCAAGGTTTTTCCCTAATGCTCCTATGCATACACTTTCCAACAGGATCATTGAATACATCACATGACCTGGAACCCTGACTGATTCCTCCCTCGACCACCCCCTTCTCCTAAAGCCCTGCCCATCCTTTATCACTCTAGCCCTGGAGTGTTGTGTACACTGGACTGCTCGAACTGAAGAGATCAAACATGGATTAAAGATCAAACTTAAAATTTGCTTGATTGGCAGTATTTACTAACTGAGCCACTGGTGAAGCCTTTTGAATAGAATAGAACAGTACAGCACAGAACAGGCCCTTCGGCCCTCGATGTTGTGCCGAGCAATGATCACCCTACTTAAACCCACGTAACCCGTATACCCGTAACCCAACAATCCCCCCCATTAACCTTACACTATGGGCAATTTAGCATGGCCAATCCACCTAACCCGCACATCTTTGGACTGTGGGAGGAAACCGGAGCACCCGGAGGAAACCCACGCACACACGGGGAGGACGTGCAGACTCCACACAGACAGTGACCCAGCCGGGAATCGAACCTGGGACCCTGGAGCTGTGAAGCATTGATGCTAACCACCATGCTACCGTGAGGCCCCTTGAGTTGAAGTTCAGTTGGGAAAGTAGCTTTTCAAACATTTTGCCTGTCCATCTCCAAAGGAACACCTGTGAATGACATCACTGAAGATAAAGTGCTTTAAATCATTTGCGTAATCTATCTTTCTACTATAGCAGACTGGAATTTATTTATCTGTGAAGTTAGTGACTACATGTATTTTTATTGCTCGTTCTGCTTGTCTAAATGCATACAGCTTGTCACTACATTTTCGAGCAGTCAATTTGAACTCTGCAGCTACGTTAATGTTTATAGGCGATTCCATCCTAGCTAATTTGAAAAGCTATGTAAATATTGAAGTACACATCAATAGTTGTAATATTTTATTACTGAATGAATGAAAGCAGTGGACATGGTGCAGAAAATTCCTCATTTCCCCTTGGTGTATTCCATCTTGTGTGTAGTCCATTCAGTCTGTCACTCCCAGATGTGGACATGCTTCCCTTGAAAATAACAGTTCAGCCATTGTACACAAGGCACCAGTTATTTGCTTCCCAAAACCGTGGAACATCTTGCAAGTCAGATTATCGGCAGGTCCACATCTGTACACATTCTGGAAAGGCATGGCCTACTGTAAACAGAGCAACACAGGAGCACCCCCTGGGCATCTGACTGATTATTTAGAGAAGAGAGTTCCAAGAAGATATTGAGTAAAGTCCTTGCTTTAGAAATATTCAGATAGACAAGCTCTGTGCAGACCCATTCTAACAGGCATTTATTGATTTTTATTTTTCACTGAATGACTTTATTGAACTCCCGATGTGTTTCCTAACTCTGCAAGGAAACGTGCAGTGTGGGCTCACAGTAACCCGTGTGTCTTTAATATACTAGCCTATCCAACTTTCCAGAAATGTGCTTCTATGCACTTGTTAAAAGCATGGTGAATAAAGTTTGATTAAACCAAGATGGTTGTTCCCTGCAGTTTTTCCAGGAACAATTTTCCTATATGGTTGAAAGCAAATGGATGAATACATGGTTTCAATTCTGAAATCTTTGAACAGAAAGAGAATTGTCAACTACTTAACAATTATTGTATATTTTAATCAAGTTTTTAAAATGTGATTTGCAGATGTTAAATATGCACATGCTCTATTTGTGTACAGGTTTAACGAGAGCAGTGAAATACCCAAAAAGTAAATTGGGAAAAATAAACTTCGAACTACATATTGCTGAGAGAAGGGGTAGTTGGACACTTGACTGAGCCTCTAGTCTCTTACAACGGCTATCAAAAATGACGAGTAAATGCAATGCTGATGCCTTAAAGCAATCTTGAACAAGATGAGGCCCACAGCTAAGACAGTACCATGTGCCATTTTTCTTCTCAAAAGCTGGGTTCTAAGTACAGGACTGAGAATAAGGACACCTGTTTCAGCTTGGCTATGTGACACAGCATCTATTAATTTTGAATGTTGTCGGTTGCTGTAAAGGGAAAATTTATTCAGCATGTGCTGCTATTCCACACTGGCTATATCTATTAACTTTTATAATTTGTCAACCTGAGGATGTGAAAGATGCTATATAAAAGCAACACCTCCTTATTTTCTTCTTCGACCAGCTAAATGACAGTCAGTCACACTTTTGTAAGTAGGTAGTCACAATGGGCGGGATTCTCCTTTTCGGAGACTAAGTGTTGACGCCAACGCAGGATTCGTGGACTTTCACAACAGAAAACTGCCACCACACATGGACCGATTCCTCCACTATTGAGAGGCTAGCACCAGTGCCGCATGAAGCACAATCGATTCTAATGAAAACCGGTGCTGGATTCGCCGGGTCCGTGATTGACACTTGGGAGGCTGACAAGCTGCAGCCGCACATACACATTACGCTCCTCACACATAATTATCCCGGTCAACATGATGGCACTGGCTGTGCTGGAGTGCGCCCGTACAGTTGAGGGCACCTAGTGGGGGAGAAGTGGGGGGAATTGCCTTGGGGGACACCTATACGACCCGTGGCACTAAGTTCAAAGTGGGCTGTTAGCGGTGTGTGCAGCTGCATGGCTGCTTTGCTGGCTGCGGCAATGGTGTTCTGTGTCTGGCCACCCCTTAACTACTTTTCCAGCTGTGACAGAAGCCCCCCCCCGGCCAGCGGCACAACTGTCAGCAAACTATAGGGATGTTGTAAACCTTCCGTACTCCCTCTCTCTCCCTCAGCAGCCACCACGCCGGTTTCACGATTTTTAAAAGCACAAGTGGACCGCGTCGTTGGGAACTCGGCCTATCAGACACGGAGAATACTGGGTCGGGCCTGCTAATGATATGCAAACACTGTCTACTGGAACACGTTGACGCCGCTGTTGAGGTGCTGGAGAATTGCGATTTGGCGTCAAATCGGCGCCTGCTACGATTTGGGCATCAAATCCGATTCTCCACCCAGTCACCTTTCCCGATTTCAGCGTCAGTTAATGGAGAATCCCGCCCAATAGGATTCAATGCAGAAGACATATTTAGATTTTGGGGCACTATAGAGGCTCCAGTTGTTCTATTGGAGGTGACACAATACTTTTCCACCACTTGGCTACCTACTGGCTGGGTTCCAGCTCAGGCAAAGAGTGAATTTTGAGCCTATCTCTAAGAATTGCTGCAGTAAATTTATGGGGCACAGATTTGCCTTCCTACATTGGCACGGAAATCTGCTAATTAGCACCTCTTTCCCACCCCCCCCCCCCCTCCTCAGCTGATGATTCAGGAGTCCTCCATGTTGAACACCCTTGGAAGAAGCACCGAGGTGGAAAGGGCATAGAATGTACTCTGCGTGAATGACGTCAATGTCCATCACCAGGGGTGGCTTGGTAGCATCACTACTGACCAACCTAGCCAAGTCCAAAAGGATATAGCTGCTAGACTAGGACTGCGACAGGTGGTGAAGGAACTATCAAGAAGGAAAACCTATTTGACCTGATCTTTCCCACAATCATCATAGAATTTACAGTTCAGAAGAAGGCTATTCGGCCCATCGAGTCTGCACCGGCACAAGAAAGAGCACCCCACCTAAGCCACACCTCCACCCCATCCCAGGAACCCCATCCAACCTTTTTTTTGGACACTTAAGGGCAATTTAGAATGGCCAATCCACCTAACCTGCACATCTTTGGACTGTAGGAGGAAACTGGAGCACCTGGAGGAAACCCACGCTGACATGGGAATACATGCAGACTCTACACAGACAGTGACCCAAGCCGGGAATCGAACCTGGGACCCTGGAGCTTTGAAGCAATAGTGCTAACCAATATGCTACCGTGCCGTCCAAACAGAAAAATGGAGCAGTTTGCACCATCTAAGATGCACTGCAGCAATTCACCATGGCTCCTTCGACAGCCCCTCCAAACATCTACCACCTAGAACATACATCACAAAAATACTAATTAGGAGCAGGAGTAGGCCACTCGGCTGTTCGTGCCTATATCACCACTCAGTAAGATATGCTCGGAACCTCAACTCCACATTCTTGTGTATCCCCAATAACCTTTCACCCCATGCTTCTCAATAAATCCACCCCTGTCTTAAAAATATTCAAAGACTCTACTTTCACTGCCCTCTGAGGAAGAAAATTCCAAAGACTCTCAACCCTCAGAGAAAATAATTCTCCTCATCTCTATCCGAACTGGGTGACCCCTTATATTTTAAACAGTGGCTCCTGGTTCTCCCACAAGAGGAAACACCCTCTCCACATCAACCCGATCAAGATCCCTCAGGATCTTTTATGTTTCAATCAAGTCTTCTCTTACCCATCTAAACTCCAGCAGATATAAGTATAACCTGTCCAATCTTTCCTCATGAGACAGCCCAATCCAGGTATTAGTGAAGAGTAAATGTTTTAATTTGGAGAAAGGCCCATTTTATTAAGCTAAGAGGTCATTTGGCAAGGTGGACTGGAAACCGCTATTTGGGAGACATTCAAGGAGGAGATAAATGGTTCAGAGCTAATATGTTCCCACAAAGAAAAAGGGCTGGATTCCAAAATCCAGACCACTACACACCATAATCCCCGAATGGCTAAGAATGGCTAATGTTTGAAGAGCATACAGAGTAGCATATGGCAAAATTGAAGCTTATGTCAAAATAGCAGAAACTCGATTGTTGACTGGAGGAGGATAGAAAGTAGGACAAACAGGCTAGGGAATAACCAATAAGTGGTAGGATTCTGAAAAACTCAGAGCAATGGAGGGACCATGGAGCCTGTGGCTACGGATTCCCAATGGTCGCATAACAGTTTGATAAGGTGATTGAGAAGACTGAGAAGACTTATAGAATACTGTCCTATATTAGTCTTTATTATCCTACAGTAAACGAGCAGGGAGATCACTAGAACTGTAGAAAATACTTGTTAAATTGCAGATAGACTGCACACGGTTCTGAACACTGCATTACAGGAAAGATGAGATCGCATTAGAGATGGTACAGAAGAGAGTTACAAGGATGTTGCCAAGAATGAAGTAAGGAGAGGGGATAGATTTCAAGGAGTTGGTGGAAGGATCAAAGGGGAGAGGAGACATAGTTTCCAGTAAGATCCTTTCAATTTGAGAGAACTTGAGAGCTTTTTAGTCTACCTGCTGTGAAGTTTGTGCAGGATCAGCCACTAAATAGATGACTCCAGGGATCCAGGACCAGCAGAACTCCACAGACAGGAAAATCCATTGCTGCTGCAGACCATCCCCTCAGGAGGAGGGGGTGGAGACAGGAGTGTTATTAAACTAAATACTGGGCCATGATGGATCTGTCCATCCAGTAGGATCTCTGAACAGCTCCTAATAGCCTGAAGAAGGCTGCAAAAAGTACTTTTTTCACTGCTAAATTTTCCCTTACAAACCTACAGTCCGTTTTCACTGCTTCAAGGCCGAGCTTTTCGAAAGCCCTGGCTGGCACTTGCAGCTAAACAGCGCTGCCATTGCAGTCAAGCAATAAGCTGTGGCCAGTTAAGTTTGTGATTAGTAACGGTACTGCAAGTCGCAGAGTCACAGAAAATGTCTTGAACGACTGTGAACATTTGTTCCTGTTCTAGATGCTCCTAATAATCCTGCAAAAAAGCTAACACTTCCGATACTCTGTTCGAAGTTTTAATTTCTCTAAATTTAATCTGTTCCAACAACACGTAGAGTTATATTTTCAGTATCTGGATCATTTGAACCAGGCAAACAAGCCATAAAGATTACATTTTTTAGAGGCAAGGAAGACCTCCACAAACTGAACACTTCTGGTCTGTCAGACGATGACCTTAAATATCCAGACAGAATGTGATTAACACTCAAAAGATCATGATGTGGAGATGCCGGCGTTGGACTGGGGTGAGCACAGTAAGAAGTCTTACAACACCAGGTTAAAGTCCAACAGGTTTGTTTCAAACACTAGCTTTCGGAGCACTGCTCCTTCCTCAGGTGAATGAAGAGGTATGTTCACGAAACATTTATATAGACAAATTCAAAGATGCCAGACAATGCTTAGAATGTGAGCATTTGCAGGTAATTAAATCTTTACAGATCCAAAGATAGGGGTAACCCCAGGTTAAAGAGGTGTGAATTGTCTTTAGCCAGGACAGTTGGTATGATTTTGCAAGCCCAGGCCAGATGGTGGGGGGTGATTGTAATGCGACTTGAATCCCAGGTCCCGGTTGAGGCCATACTCATGTGTGCGGAACTTGGCTATAAATTTCTGCTCGGCGATTCTGTGTTGTCGCGTGTCCTGAAGGCCGCCTTGGAGAACGCTTACCCGGAGATCAGAGGCTGAATGCCCTTGACTGCTGAAGTGTTCCCCGACTGGAAGGGAATATTCCTGCCTGGTGATTGTTGCGCGATGTCCGTTCATTCGTTGTTGCAGCGTCTGCATGGTCTCGCCAATGTACCACGCTTCAGGACATCCTTTCCTGCAGCGTATGAGGTAGACAACGTTGGCCGAGTCGCACGAGTATGTACCGCGTACCTGGTGGGTGGTGTTCTCACGTGTAATGATGGTATCCATGTCGATGATCTGGCATGTCCTGCAGAGATTGCCATGGCAAGGTTGTGTGGTGTCATGGTCGCTGTTCTGAAGGCTGGGTAGTTTGCTGCAAACAATGGTTGAAATAACCTCAAACAAACCATTGTTTGCAGCAAACTACCCAGCCTTCAGAACAGCGACCATGACACCACACAACCTTGCCATGGCAATCTCTGCAGGTCGTGCCAGATCATCGACATGGATACCATCATTACACGTGAGAACACCACCCACCAGGTACGCGGTACATACTCGTGCGACTCGGCCAACGTTGTCTACCTTATACGCTGCAGGAAAGGATGTCCCGAAGCGTGGTACATTGGCAAAACCATGTAGACACTGCAACAACGAATGAACGGACATCGCGCAACAATCACCAGGCAGGAATGTTCCCTTCCAGTCGGGTAACCGTTCTCCAAGGCGGCCTTCAGGATGCGCGACAACGCAGAATCGCCAAGCAGAAACTTATAGCCAAGTTCCGCACACATGAGTATGGCATCAACCGGGACCTGGGATTTATGTCGCATTACATTCACCCCCCCACCATCTGGCCTGGGCTTGCGAAATCCTACCAACTGTCCTGACTTGAGGCAATTCACACCTCTTTAACCTGGGGTTACCCCTATCTGTGGATCTGTAAAGATTTAATTACCTGCAAATGCTCACATTCTAAGCATTGTCTGGCATCTTTGAATTTGCCTATATATATGTTTCTGGAACACACCTTTTCATTCACCTGAGGAAGGAGCAGTGCTCCGAAAGCTAGTGTTTAAAACAAACATGTTGGACTTTAATCTGGTATTGTAAGACTTCTTACTGTACTCAAAAGATCAATTACATGTGAAGCTCATCAGAATACACTGTCTGGAATTTATATCTTTTAGAATACAACTAGTGAAGACAGTTGATAAATTTAGAAGCAGAGGCAGAAACAGGGGAGCAACTTTACGGCAGCAGAGCTAGCCGACAGAATAATTGAGCTTGTGAATAAAAGTGTTCCAAAAAGACCTCTTGGATTAATTCAAAAGTTACAGCGTGGAAGCACCACTACAAAGTGGACAGAAGTACAAAGCTATACTAGTGAGTAGACAGAGTCGACAGGCCAGGCTATGCGTAACCATTATTGATACAATAGTCAACACTAACAAACCTAGAAGGCAATACAAATGGTGTCACTTCACACATCCACCCAGAAATGTCCCAGCATTCAACAACATGCGAGGCATAGGGCACAGGAGGTTACTGGAAACACCAGTGCAGAAAACAAAGGCCGAAACACATGGTTGACCATCTAGAAGCCACAGCCAGAGTCCAGGCAAGTATTCGGTAGCACAGTGCGTATCACTGTTGCTTCACAACGCCAGAGTCCCAGGTTTGATTACCACTTGGGTCACTGTCTGTGCGGAGTCTGCACCTTCTCCTTGTGTCTGCATGGGTTTCCTCCGGGTGCTCCGGTTTCCTCCCACAAATCCAGAAAGACGTGCTTGTTAGGTGAATTTGACATTCTGAATTCTTCCTCTGTGTATCTGAACAGGCACCGGAGTGTGGCGACTAGAGATTTTCACAGTAACTTCATTGCAGTGTAAATGTAAGCCTACTTGTGACAATAATAAGAGATTATAATTATTAAGTGCAGCATTTCAACCGATTAAGAGTTTATACCAAGCAAGGTCAAAACAAGATCTGTGGAATGACCAGCTAAGCTGCAAGGTTAGATGATGAGGATGACCAGAGCACCAATAAACCAAATGAACAGACATTCAGTACAGCGAACATCAACAAATGTATTGGCACAGTGGTACCAACCGGAGCCTTTGCCACCATCCCGATTATGTACCCACAGATGTTGGGACAGCATAAACTAAATGAAAAACTGTGTACAAGTGCAGGTGCAAACTTTGCTCACTGAAACGTACGTACCCATAGAAGTATAATGATGGCTCGACCAACCACTGCGAAACTCACTGTATACAATGGTTCAAAAATTCTGTTCCTGGGATCCATTACACCCTAATATCACTACAAATCTCACCCTGGTCACCTGAGATATTTTGTATATGGACACTAAAGTCCAGTAATGCCATGCAGGAACCTGTCTTTGGTCACCATCACTTTTTGCCATTATCATTTTTGATCCATGGATGCTTAATGGATATATGTATCTCTGAATCAAGCCGTAAAGAGAATGAAGAATTCAAAAAGTTACAACATAGTACACTCTGCTAGCTTTGGACAACCGAACCAAAAGATGGGGTGGGAATCGGTTCGATTGGTTGGCTGGTGGCCAATGAATTTGCTAAAAGGCTGTACTCTGCCCGGTAGCAGGTGGTGATTGGATCCTGCCTGAGTAGGATGATTTCCAGAGACCTAAGGAAAGCAGAGTTTGAATCCTGAACACTCACTCAATCACTCACCTTTCACTCACTCACCTTTACTTTTCCAGAAAAGATCTGAATGAATGTTCACTGAAAACCATTCAGACGTGTGTGTAGAGGGTGTGGGTTAGTTGAAGCAGGGGATTAGGAATTAGATGATAGTTAACCAGTTGTATTTGCTGCAAATTTCATTATAAGTCTTGTTATACAAACCTGGTGGACTGTAATTATTAGGCAGCCAAGGGCCAAAGACTTTGGGTATTTTTCTAAGAATTATTGGTTAATTTAATTATGTTGTGACTCCGGGTCATGGGGAGGCCGGAATTGACCGCAGCCTAGCCCAGGGTGATGTAACACCAGTAGAATTTGACCAATGACACAACCCAAATACAGCGTTCCAATCGACAACCAGCTGTAAAGACAAACAAAGCCTGCAACCAAGATCACCTGAACTAAATCTGAACAAATAAGTAAACTGTTATTATGATTTAAAGACATTTAAATGTATTGCTTTGTATAAGAGTACATTCAATTTGATTGAACAACGGAAATAACAAGAATCAAGGAAAACTTTAATAACAACTTACATAGCATGAATGAAATGTCCCAAGGCTCTTTGCAGAAGTATTATAAAACATGACACTGAGCCACATAAGAAGAGATTAGGTCAACTGACCAAATGCTTGGTCATGGAGGTAGGTTTTAAGAAGTATCTTAAAGTAGTAAAGCAAGGTATAGTGGTGTAAGGAGGATATTCCAGAGCTTTGGGCCTGTACAACTGAACAGCATGGCCAACAATGGTGGAGTAATTAAAATTGGGGATGCGTAGAAGTGGGATAAGAGGTGTTAAAACCAGAATTAAATAATGTCCGTCGCTAAATCAGAGCGTTTAACAATTTTACAACCTTCTGGTGCATTTATATCATTGGTCCTTTAATAAAAGATTTCTGAGCGCTAAAGAGAATCCGGAGAACATTTTTTACCAAAGAACCGTTGTCTTCTGGGTCCTTGCATCAAAGTATGCTGAACTGACTTAACAAAGCTGGCTATTCTTTCAGAGATTCCTATAGATGGACAATTATAGCAAAGCTTCAACCCATATAATCACATCAGGTGTATCTTTATTTTCTTAAGCGAAGATCTTAATTCTTAGAATTTGAGTTCACCATTTTAATTTCCGCTATTCTCAATTAGCATAGAAATGTTAGGAATAACGGCAAGTACGATACCTACTCTAATAGTTTGATATTCCTGAGTGGTTTGCCAGGTTATTTCAGAGGGCAGTTAAGAGTCAACCACAGTGCTGTGGATCTGGAGTCACATATAGGCCAGACCAAGTGGGGACAGTAAATTCCTTCCCGAAAGTACATTAATGAACTAGATGGGTGTTAACAATAATCCAGTGGTTTCATGGTGACTGACTGAAACTGGATTTTATTCCAGATTTATTTAATTGAATTTAGACTCTGCTAACTGCTGTGGTGGGATTTGAATTTGATCTCTGGATTACTAATCCAGTAATGTTACTACCATGCTGCCGTACTGCCCCGACTTTGAGCTGTATTGCCATTCCGTCACTGTCGTTGAGTCGTAAACCTTGGAACTCCCTCCTCTGTGAGTGCACCTACAAGACATGGGCTGCAGAAGTTCAAAGGCACTTTTTCAAGGTCAATTGGGGATGTACTTCAAACCCTAGCCAGCATTCAATAAATAATTTAAAAATGTATCATTGTGATCTGCACACCCAGTATCCAGAGGGTTGAAATATCAGTGTCCCCATTTGTGCTTTCAGGTTCTTCAACAGCTTTTGGACCATTGCAGAAGGAACCAAGATAAGATTCTGCTCTTCTCCCTCTCTACTAAGGTGGGTTTTGTTATGGGCCAGGGTTTAGAGAACCCCGAAGTGTATCATGGAGTTCACCTGACCCACAACTTTTAATAGATTGTGGTATGGGGAGCACATGGCCCACTCTACAGATGTGGTACAGCAGAAATGGAAAAGTATTTTTTAAAGCAAAACAATGTTTATTCTCTGAACTTAAGTTAACCTTTTTAAAACATACAGTGAACATCTTAGCAACCATTAATTCAAATACAACCCCCAAAGAATACAACACTAAGTAATCCTTTATGCTTTCCTTTTAACATCCATAAGACTTAAAACACCTTTTACCAGACGCACATCAGTTTAAAGTCACTACTGTTATTAGTTTTAAATCACCAGGATCAATTTACAGTTTTTAGATTACAGAGAGAGATCCATACACCTTCTGGCTGTGACTGCAGCTATCCAGCTCTGAAAATGAAACTAAAACACACCCTGCAGCAAACAACCTAAAACGAAAGTAAAAAGCTGACAGACAGCCCAGCTCCACCCACTCTCTGACATCACTGCAGTAGTAAACACCCATTTCTTAAAGGTACTTCCACATGACAGTAACTATATACAAATGTGGTTTGCTGACAAAGTGTTTCAGACCGTTTTTTATAAGTGTACAGAATAAACTTGAGCTATGTTGATTCGAATTAGTTTACAGCTTTCCACTCCAGGAAAGCAGAGTAATGGGGTTGCTAGAAATCTGAAATAAAAACAGAATGCTAAAATACTCAGCAGAGGAGGCAGCATCTACAGAGAAAGAAACAGAGTTAATGTTTCAGGTCAATGAATGAATGCATCAGAATGTTCTATTGAAAAGTCATTGACATGCAAGGTTAACCGCAAAATGTACCCACACCTCCGGTGCTTAGCCAGCCAGATGCCATTTTTATAAAAGGATTCAGCAGCATGGTAGCACAGTGGATTGGCAGCACGGTAGCACAGTGGTTAGCATAGTTGCTTCATAGATCCAGGGTCCCAGGTTCAATTCCTGGCTTGGGTCACTGTCTGTGCGGAGTCTGCACGTTCTCTCCGTGTGTGCGTGGGTTTCCTCCGAGTGCTCCCGTTTCCTCCCACAGTCCAAAAATGTGCAGGTTAGGTGGATTGGCGATGATAAATTGCCCTTAGTGTCCAAATGGGGTTATAGGGATAGGGTGGAGGCGTGGGCTTAAGTGGGTGCTCTTTCCTAAGGGCCGGTGCAGACTTGATGGGCCGAATGGCCTCCTCCTGCACTGTAAATTCTATGATTAAAGCACACATGTTTCCACTACAGCACTTTTGGCGCAAGCTGCAGCAATAGAAGCTGAGACATCAACTGTCAGACATTGCATCATGTTTGGGTCCACAAATGTTTTGATGGTTTTCGTCACCAATTCCATTACACCAAGGCCAAGCTCCAAATTCTGGGGGAAACCCTGTGTTAAGTTGATGTAGACACTCCTTCATGCTCCTTGACAATGGATACATGCAGGTTTTCCCAGTGCACCGAGCATTTTTATTTATCACACGACTGTAGCTTGCCCTGACGAAGAGCTCATCTGAGTCCTGTGCAACAAAACCTGTGAACAACCTTGCTGTTCAACAAGCTGGTACTGTGTTATCCTTGTTCATTATTGTGCACTTGTATCCAGTGTCTCACCATGTGCATTTCTCACCTCTGAGCTGTCCTCTAATATACAGGCAGTGTCAGTATCTGAACCAACGACTGCGAATATGAAATCAGCTGACTAGTATCTTTGTCATTTGTGGCTTCTTTGTCTTCTTCAGCTGCCTGCCACGTTATAGTTCTTCAGTATATTCCCACATAGGGCAAACATAGGGCAAGGAAAGCCAGAGCTCACTGGGTGATGAAAAGAAAGGGGAATAAGATGAAGTCAAAATGGGTGCATATGATAGATGTCAGGTTGATAAAAAAAAGTGAGAAGCAAATTGAATATAGAAAGCTTAGAGGGGATGAGAAAAGGAAATAAGAGAGACAAAGAAAGAACATGAGACGAGACTGCTGGCTAACATAAAAGAGAATCCAAAAGGCTTCATATACCTTTAAATAGAAAAAGGTAGAAAGGGGAGGGGTGAGGCTGATTAGGGATCAAAAAAGGAATCTACGCATGGAGGCTAAGGGCATGACTGAGGTACTAAATATATAATTATGTCTGCCTTTACCGAGGAGGATGTTGCACTAGTGATTGTAGTGCGGAGGTAATTGAGGCACTGGCTATGATAGAAATTGACAAAGAGGTATTAGAAAAGCTAGCTGTACTTAAAGTTGATAAGTCACCAACACTGGATGGCATGCATCCGAGGATATTGAGGGAAGTAAAGGAGAAAATTGCAAAGTCGCTGGCCATAAACTTCCAAATCTACTTGGATCCAGGGGTGATGTCAGAGGACTGGAGAATTGCAAATGTTTCACCTTAGTTCAAAAAATTGTGTCAGCAACTATAGGCCACTCGGTCTAACCTTAATAGTGGCCAAGCTTTTAGAAAGATAATCTGGGACAAAATTAACAAACCCTTGGACAATTGTTGATTAATTAACAAATGAATTTTTTTATGACGGAAAGATCTTTATTCTCCGCAGGGAGAACCGCAGGTGGTGGTGGCTAATCAAAATTGCCAAATGCCGGGCAATTTACCAATACTTGTAGTATGAACTAATGGCAATTACTCAGGAAGTAAAGACCATGATTATTTTAACTTTAATCTTCAACAGTACATTAAAACGTAAACTAAAGTATAAAATAATACAGTACGTGTTCCCAATAAGTTCATAATTGTTTCCGCTTGGTGAAGTGACAATTCGTATTAGGGGAACATAGGGCGGAATTTTACAGCCCCCCCCCCTCCAATTGCGTCAGGGCTGTAATATTCTGCCCATACAAATTCTGGTTAGTAGAGTGCCAGATAACACAACATTTATGTCTACTATAATCTGTTAACGACAAATCGGGTTTCACTAACTTGATTGAGTTTTTAGATGAAGTAACGGAAGGATTTGTTCAGGGTAATGTGGTCATGTACATAGACTTCCTAAAAACTTTTGATAAACTGCTGTATTATAGACTTGTCAGCAAAGTTGAAGCTCATGGAGTATAAGTAATAGTGTCACCATGGATGTAAAGTTGACTGAGTGATAGGAAACAGAGTAGTGGTGAATAATTGATTTTACGACTGGAGGAAGGTATACAGTGGGGTTCTCCATGGGTTGGAACTAGGATCACTGTTTTTTTGATCTATATTAATATATAGATACGACCTGGACTTGGGTGTACATTGCACAACTTCAAAATCTGCTGATGGCATAAAACTTGGAAGTGTTGTGTTTGTGATTTGGAATTGCACTATGCAGTAGAATGATTCAGGGTAGAATAGTAAATTTATTCAGCCCCATTATGATCAAATAAAATGGTTTGATGATCAGATGAAAGAAACAAATATAGAACATAGAACATAGAACAGCACAGAACAGGCCCTTCGGCCCTCAATGTTGTGCCGAGCCATGATCACCCTACTCAAACCTACGTATCCACCCTATACCCGTAACCCAACAACCCCCCCCTTAACCTTACTTTTATTAGGACACTATGGGCAATTTAGCATGGCCAATCCACCTAACCCGCACATCTTTGGACTGTGGGAGGAAACCGGAGCACCCGGAGGAAACCCACGCACACAGGGGGAGGACGTGCAGACTCCACACAGACAGTGACCCAGCTGGGAATCGAACCTGGGACCCTGGAGCTGTATATTTGAGTTACTCTGGAAAGTATTGATGTAAAATTAGTTCTATTCTTGGTGTTACTCTGGGTTGGAGAAAGCATTCCATTGCAAAGTACATGCATTATCTCCAGAGCAAAAACTCTATTCAGTAAAATTGTAGTTTCCACTTCATTTATACTTCTCAATGAATTCTTGCCTGAAAATCCATAAAGTGTAAATGCTATATGTTGCTCCAAGTTTCATTAATTAAAATTGCCTTTCCTTTCCAGTGTTGTGAGAACATAATTTTGCTCAAAGAGTAGTTATATTTGAGGAACAGACTATTTTAAAATTATAAGATTACTGGCAGGAACCAGTGCTCATGAGGGAGAGTGTTGAGAAGAAATGAAAATTATCCACATTAACTGGCTGTTTTTATTAACAAGGTGTTATTTTAGGCATATGGCCATCCAATCATCTCTTTGAATCATTTTTTAAAAATAAATCTCAGTTACTCTTTTCAAAAATGAAGTTATGTTCTTAAAATTATATTTTATACTTCAGGGTATTTACTTCGGCAACATCAGATATTATATTGACACACTGACTTCCAGTATCTACATTTTTCTTACATTTCATAGCCAAGAAGCATTTAGTCTGGAGGTTAAAATTCTATCTTGCGGTGGAGTTACGAATTTAATGCATGGAACCTACAGCCTAGAAACAGGCCATTTGGCCCAATTTGTCGATGCTAGGGATTGTCCTCCACACAACTCCTCCTCCATCACCCTCATTCTAATTACATCATTCCAGCCTGTCTTGTATTCCTCTGTTCTCTTTCCTCTCATTTATGCATCATCAAACTGCCTCTTTATGCATCAAAGCTATCCACATTCTCACCACTCTTTTTGTAAATAATATCTCCTGAATTCTTTATTTTATTGCAACTTGCATGTATGCCCCCTTGTACCCACAAGTGGAAACAGTTTCTCCACATCCTCACTATCAAACCTTTTCCCTGTCATTAATTCTCAGCCTTTGTATCTCCAGTTACAGCTTGATGACTGGTCCTTGCAAAGTGATCCTGTTTTGAAAGGAAATGTACTCCCCATTGACTGTTTTCCAAATCAGTCTATGCCCCAACTTGGATTAAGTAAAATGCAAGCTTTGCAAAATAATTTGATTGGTTGTGGCAAGCTTTAAGAGCTGATATATTTGTCATAAGGATTTCAGCTCCGGAAAGATTTGTGCTTATTCTTTTAATTTTGTGATTGCAATTTTATTTGAACATTTACTGCATTCTCTGAGACTCAATTTCTTCAGTGAAAAACTATTCCCAATGCAGGCAGCAAATAGTTTTCAACAAAATAAACAAGAATAGTTTGTCCCCCTCCCCGGGTATGTGATGACCCATTTTTATTCCAGGGATGTCTATCAAGAAGGAAACATAGATATATAACATGCTCAAATCAATTATTTTCTAGTTTGTGACTTTTAAATATGCTGCATATTCAAGAACTAGTGTCATTATTGCATATGTATTTAATTTTTCTACTGAATAATATTTTCAAGCATAATGCAGACAATGAAATGTGCATTATTATTTTAAACCTCCATCCATACCTGAACACAGTGAGAGATTGTTACCATCATCCAATCTATGTCAAAGCAGCTATATGGCTGCATTTAAGAACAGAAGTGAAAGAAGAGAATGGGGAAAATGGTCATCCAGACAATTAAACATTATCCCTTAAGTACATAACTCACCAGATATGGCACCCAATTATGTTTTGAATATTCCCCATATTGTGCTATCTTGCATACTAGATTATTGCATACTTCTTTCAATCTTTTGAATATATTTTTCCCTGTTTGCTAATTTTTAACCAAACAGTTGATATAAGGAAAACATGCTTCAACTTGCAGTGAGTTTTAATGAGTGAAGGTAAATCTACCCTTTGAGTATAGTTGTTTTTTCTCCAATATCTACTCTCAATTTTATTATGTTAAAGTGGCACAAGATAAGTCACCTGCTGCCACTCACCCTTGTTTCTTTTTCCATTGGACCTGGGGAGGAAATAGCTCACATGTCTTTTATGGTGTGGAGATGCCGGTGCTGGACTGGGTTGGGCACAGTAAGAAGTCTCACAACACCAGGTTAAAGTCCAACAGGTTTATTTAAAATCACAAGCTTTTGGAGCCCTCCTCCTTCATCAGGTGAAGTGGAGGCAGGTTCACAAACACAGCATATATAGGAGACACACAATAACAAGAAAATTACAGATTGGAATGTGAAGAATGGTTGGAATGCGAGTCTTTACAGGTAAACAAGTCTTTACAGGTGCAGTGTGAGTGGAGCAGTCAAGGACATTCAGCTTCCGATCTTCGGGTAAACATTCTCCGAGGTGGCCTTCAAGACACCCGTCAACGCAGAATCGCCGAGCAGAATCTAGAAGCCAAGTTCCTCACGCATGAGGACGGCCTCAACCGGGATCTTGGGTTCATGTCACATTACATGTAACCCCCACCACACTGGATTGGATTGGATTTGTTTATTATCACGAGTATCGAAGTACAGCGAAAAGTATTTTTCTGCGAGCAGCTCAAAACAGACCATTTAATAATAATAATGGCTTATTGTCACAAGTAATATATGAAAAGAAAAGAAAATACATAAAAGGGCAACACAAGGTACACAATGCAAATACATAGACACCGGCATCAGGTGAAGCATGCAGGGGTGTAGTATGCAGGGGTGTAGTATTAATCAGATTAGGCTATCAGAGGGTCATTTAGGAGTCTGCTAACAGTGGGGAAGAAGCTGTTTTTGAATCTGTTTGTGCGTGTTCTCAGACTTTTGAATCTCCTGCCCGATGGAAGAAGTTGAAAGAGTGAGTAAGCCAGGTAGGTCTTTGATTGTGCTGCCTGCTTTCCCAAGGCAGCAGGAGTTGTAGATAGTCAGTGGATGGGAGGTGGGTTCATGTGATGGAATGGGCTGTGTTCACGACTCTTTGAAGTTTTGTGCGGTCTTAGGCCGAGCAGTTGCCATACCAGGCTGAGTTGCAGCCAGACGGATGCTTTCTATAGTGCATCTATAAAAGTTGGTAAGAGCCAGTGTGGACATGCCAAATCTTAGTTTCCTGAGGAAATAAAAGCACTGTTCTGCTTGCTTGGTGGTAGCGTCGACGTGGGTGGATGAGGACAGAGTTTTGGTGATGTGCATACCTAGGAATTTAAACCTGTCAATCATCTCCACCTCGGCCCCGTTGATGCAGACAGTGGTGTGTACAGTCCTTTGCTTCCTGAAGTCAATGACTAGCTCTTTAGTTTTGCTGGCATTGAGGGATAGATTGCTGTTGTTACACCACTCCACTAGGTTCCCAATCTCCTTCCTGTCATGGTTCCAAATCCGACCCATTATGGTTGTGACGTGTTGTGACGTCAGCAAACTTATAGCTGGAGTTAGAACCAAATGTTTCCACGCAGCCGTGTGTGTATAGGGAGTATGGTTGGGGGCTAAGTACACAGTCTTGCAGGGCCCCAGTATTGAGGACTATCGTGGAGGAGGTGTTGTTGTTTATTCTTAGTGTACATAACTCACCAGATGCCCTGGCTTGAGACAATTCACACCTCGATTACCTCTGATTATCGCTCCCTCCACTCACACTGTTTGCACCTGTAAAGACCTGTTTACTGTGTTTGTGAACCTGCCTTACTTCATCTGATGAAGGAGCAGCATTCCGAAAGTTTTTGATTTCAAATAAAACTTTTGGACTTTAACCTGGTGTTGTGGGACTTCTTACATATCTTTTAGCAAGAGCACAATTCACAAAGAAAATCAGTCTCTGCTACTAACAGAACAAGGGAGTGACGCCACTTACTTGCATCAAAAGGCAAGAGAATGGATGTTTAATAACAATTACGTTTTACAACATGAAAGAACCCTTTGAAAATACAAAACTTAAATTCAATATGAGGGAAAAATAGAAAAAAACTGAACTCCATTTCAACTAAAAACTACACTGTGGTGCTGTAAATTCAAAATCTTTGAAATTAAGTATTTACTTTTGTACCAGGTTTAGAGTAAGGACTTGGGCAATTGCCTCAGAGTCTAAAGAGGAAGTGGACAATGTGAAAAATGAAAATCGCTTATTGTCACGAGTAGGCTTCAATGAAGTTACTGTGAAAAGCCCCTAGTCGCCACATTCCGGCGCCTGTCCAGGGAGGCTGGTACGGGAATGTACGGAATTGACTGAGCTTACTCCATGTTTGTGCAAAATGTTTGTATTTCATCAGCTTTTGGATGTGCTGGAAAGATACTGTATGGCATCTGGATTGGATTACCGACGGCTTGATGGGAAAACCAAGACAGAAGAGAGGGTCAAAATAGTAAAGGAATTCAACAGTACACAAGACATCAACATTTGCTTGGTGTCCACAATGTAAGATATGTAAAATTTGCAATGTGCACAATTTTTTTCAGTTGCTTTTTCTTTAATAAATACTGTATAAAAAGATCACTACTGTAATAACTTATTTGATTATATATCTGTTTTTGTTTTATCACAGGGCTGGTGGCTTAGGACTAAATTTTGTTGGAGCTAATATTGTTGTGATATTTGACCCAACGTGGAATCCAGCTAATGATCTGCAAGCTATTGACAGGTATGTGACTAAATTATTTGCTCCATTGTTGGACTCTTCTATGTTTTCTTAAGAGCCATTCTTCTCCCAGACATCCTAAAGCTTGCATTCTACCAGCTACTGGTGGTCACTTAACTATGGCCACAATGGCAACTACTCATCTGGTTTCCCCTCCTGTTAGGACAAGCAGACTTATTTCAGTCAGTAGCAACAGCCAACCAGAGGGTCTTAACAAATTTATAATAAGAAGTAATGATATTGGAAGTGTACGAATGAAATTATCTTAGGCCAGTAGTTTTTTAATTCTCTCCCGCGTGAGGACCCATCTACCCACCCAGCTGGGTGCCCCCCCCCCCCCCCAACCCCTTAAATATTGACATGTTCGCATGAACCCAATTTTCACATTTAAAAGACAGCATGAGCTATATAAAGAAAATCAGTGCCGTTGGTGCAGAAAATGTGTTTTATTGATATACATAAATAATGTGTTAGTAATTCAACAAATGCTCAGGAATTCAGAAATCCTATGATCTCACAGTCTCTTTAGGATCCCCTTTTGCACCTCCAAGGGTAGGGGGATAGCAGATTGAAAACAAATTTCATAGGCAGTGGTTTTAATGCACCATGCCCTGCGGAATTGTGCAGCTGCCTAGTTCAAATTACCTCAGAAAACTTGCCACTCAATTGCTGCCCACTGCTGCCTTAATTGGGTCCTTTAGGAGACCAAGGAGTCTGCTTTAGGCACGAACCTTATTAATATATGAAAATCAGGATCTATTAACCAGCAACTAAGCAGCCCCAATGAAATCTGTTCTGCAGGAGTAAGCGGCCTCTGCTGCCCTTGCTTGAACCCCTTCCAACACATGAGACCTTGCTGAAACGTCCTCTACCATTTTGCAGAGTGGCAACAGGCAACCTCCAAGTCACCTGATCTTCACCAAGCGGAGGTCAGATTGATTCCCTTTTTTACCCAATTCAGGCGGGCAGCAGCATATATGAATTAACCCTGGGGTGAATCCTCCGCCTCCCCAGCCACGTGTTCCTCAGCGGCACGTCGGTACCCAGAATCTCCATTCCTGCAGCCAGCCAACCAGATTTCCCATTGTGACCACCCAAAGCCACCGAGAAACATGTGGGTGGGGGCGCATTGCCAACGGAATGGAGAATCCCGCCAGCAGACAATTCACACCAGTTTTTTTGTGTGTTCTCGTTCAGTTTTCCACTAAGTATTTTTTTTTAATCGGGTTATTTTCACAGCTTGCAATAATATAATAATAATCGCTTATTGTCACAAGTAGGCTTCAATGAAGTTACTGTGAAAAGCCCCTAGTCGCCACATTCCAGCGCCTGTTCGGGGAGGCTGGTACGGGAATTGAACCCGCGCTGCTGGTCTTGTACTGCATTACAAGCCAGCTAGTCAATTCAATTGCCTCCGACTTTGATCAGTTGAATACTGAAAATAACATTTGTGTTAGTAATATTTACTGATATAAAGATATGTGAAACTCAGTTACTGACTCATTAACTTATATCTCGTTATCGCTGACTGGTTAGCAGTGGCGAAAACATACTTCTCCTGACTTCAACAATTCATTTTTTCCCCACCTCTGTAGAGTATATCGCATTGGTCAATGCAGGGATGTTAAAGTGTTCCGACTAATTTCATTGGGTACGATTGAGGAAATAATGTATCTGCGCCAGCTCTATAAGCAGGTGAGCAATTAAGTTTTTCTCAACTGTTCATCTCCTCATAACAATTCATTCTTTTAAGGCATTTCTGAACAAGCTTTTTTAAATTGATCAAATGGGTACTTTTTCCTCAAATGTTCTAAGCATATAAAAATGAACAAAAATGATCCCTGATAATCCTATAAAACTAAATCCTCCTTGTTGGATTTATTGGGTTCGTAAAAGTTTTTCATTGTTTTAATACCTTGAACAACTTGGGAGCTATATCCTGGCCGAGCCTCCCCGTTTCTCTCTAATCTCCTCATGCCCCACATCCTTCCCAAATACCTGCACTTCTCTATTTATACTGCCTTGAGCATCCCTGATTTTAATCACACCCACATTGGTGTCTGTGCCTCCAGCTACCAAGGCACTGTGCTCTGGAATATCCTCCTTCAAACTCTCTGCATCTCTACCTTCCTTTCTTCCTTTAAAATGCTCCTTAGGATCTACATCTTTTGGTAATCGAGCTCATAACTCCTTTTGTGGTTCAGTGTCATAATTTGTTTTATAATCTCCCTGTGAAGCCTGCTAAAAGCACTATGCACTTTATAAATACTGTATAACTTATTGTTGTACAGTTAAATCAGCCAGGGCCTCTGTTTTCTGTCTAATTCCTGAATGGAATGGATGGGCATGTGTGCGTGGGGAACAAGGTCAGACTGATGACGGGCCAAAGACACAAATCATGGGGCTTGATGCTTCTCCCGTTTCCGGGCCCCGCACCATTTTGTAATTCACCCGACCCGCTCCTGATGGTGTGTTCCGGATCTCAGAGAATCATAGAATTTATAACGCAGAAGGAGGCCATTCTGCCCATCGAGTCTGCACCAGCCCTTGGAAAGAGCACCCTACTTAATCCCTCGCCTCCACCCTAACTAGTAACCCCACATAATCTTTTGGACACTAAGAGGCAATTTTATAATAATAATCTGTTTTGTCACAAGTAGAATACATTAACACTGCAATGAAGTTACTGTGAAAAGCCCCCGGTTGCCATCTTCCAGAGCCTGTTCGGGTATTCAGCTGGAGAATTCAGAATGTCCAAATTACCCAACAGCACGTCTTTCAGGACTTGTGGGAGGAAACCGGAGCACTCGGAGGAAACCCATGCAGACACGGGGAGAACGTGCAGACTCCACACAGACAGTCACCCAAGCTGGGAATCGAACCTGGAACCCCGGAGCTGTGAAGCCACAGTGCTGACCACTGTGCTACCGTGCTGCCCCTGTATGCAAATTGGGTCATTAATATTAAGAGCAGTAACGATAATATACAACATTAGTTTGTGTGCACCCTTTAAGTAATTCCAATGCATATTAAACAAACCAGAGAATATAAATTTCATTTTAACAGCATTTAGCAATATTGTTAATTTGACAGGAAAATATCCCATAAGTTGTTCATAACATTGTGCAGATAACACTGATTTCAATGACTGTCATTAACATCTTCTGCACATTGCATATACATGGTGACAGTAAATTAATTTTGGGGAGAAAATCCACTACCTGCAACACAGATAGCAAGAAAAGCTTTTAGGTTTGTCATATTGTGGCGTACCACAAGGATCTGTTCTGGGGCCGTTGCTGTTTGTCATTTTTATAAATGACCTAGAGGAGGGCGCAGAAGGTTGGGTGAGTAAATTTGAAGACGACACTAAAGTCGGTGGAGTTGTAGACAGTGCGGAAGGATGTTGCAGGTTACAGAGGGACATAGATAAGCTGCAGAGCTGGGCTGAGAGGTGGCAAATGGAGTTCAATGTGGAGAAGTGTGAGGTGATTCACTTTGGAAAGAATAACAGGAATGCGGAATATTTGGCTAATGGTAAAATTCTTGGTAGTGTGGATGAGCAGAGGGATCTCGGTGTCCATGTACATAGATCCCTGAAAGTTGCCACCCAGGTTGATAGGGTTGTGAAGAAGGCCTATGGTGTGTTGGCCTTTATTGGTAGAGGGATTGAGTTCCGGAGCCATGAGGTCATGTTGCAGCTGTACAAAACTCTGGTACGGCCGCATTTGGAGTATTGGTTACAGTTCTGGTCGCCTCATTATAGGAAGGACGTGGAAGCTTTGGAACGGGTGCAGAGGAGATTTACCAGGATGTTGCCTGGTATGGAGGGAAAATCTTATGAGGAAAGGTTGATGGATGTGAGGTTGTTTTCGTTAGAGAGAAGAAGGTTAAGAGGTGACTTAATAGAGGCATACAAAATGATCAGAGGGTTAGATAGGGTGGACAGTGAGAGCCTTCTCCCGCGGATGGAGGTGGCTAGCACGAGGGGACATAGCCTTAAATTGAGGGGTAATAGATATAGGACAGAGGTCAGAGGTAGGTTTTTTATGCAAAGAGTGGCGAGGCCGTGGAATGCCCTACCTACAACAGTAGTGGACTCGCCAACATTGAGGGCATTTAAAAGTTTATTGGATAAGCATATGGATGATAATGGCATAGTGTAGGTTAGATGGCCTTTAGTTTTTGACTTCCCATGTCGGTGCAACATCGTGGGCCGAAGGGCCTGTACTGCGCTGTATCGTTCTATGTTCTATGTTCTATATATTTTGATTGCCTGTTCTGTATAGGAAAAAAAAACTATCTCCATTTTGCGGCTTGCGTTGTTTCATTGTTATAGAGTTGTCGAAGGTAAGAGGGAGGGAAGGAGGGGAGAAGAAGAGAGCGGATGTCCCATTCACCTATTGCTGCCTACGCTCTCTCCTCCCTCACCGGACACACTGACACAGCACTCTCTCATCTCACTCAAGATAACTCCACAGCACTAGAAGCAAGTTTCCAGATCCCTGAGAGTAACTCATGCTGTGGACAGCTCCCACAGACATGTTCAGGCCAGGTTACTGGCAGAGACTCCCTGTTATTTCATTTTTCTCCTTGGCTTTGCAAATGACGTTGTCACAAATTGTTCAGTGCAACTGATGGACTCCTGCATTGAGGCTAGTAGGAGCAGGAGAATAACTGCTCCAGCTCCTCCCAATCATAGGCTCACTCTCTCCCACCCTTGCTGTTCCTCCAATCATAGATTCTGATTCTGAAGGAGTGACAAAAGCAGAAGGGAAGGAATCTTTGGAGGAGCTGGAGCAATGACTAACTTTAGCCTTGCCTTGTTTCATTGATTTCCCCAATAGATTGCACTCAACAGGTCTTAGCAACTTCAGGGGAAGGTAACATGTGAGCTTCAAAAGAAAGCCCTGAGCAGTACACTTAGATCTACAGATCCAGAACATAGAACAGTACAACACAGAACAGGCCCTTCGGCTCTCGATGTTGTGCCAAGCATTGTCCGAAGCCAAGATCAAGCTATCCCACTCCCTGTCATTCTGGTGTGCTCCATGTGCCTATCCAATAACCGCTTGAAAGTTCCTAAAGTGTCGGAACTCCACTATCACAGCAGGCAGTCCATTCCACACCCTAACCATTCTTTGAATAAAGAACCTACCTCGGACATCCCTCCTATATCTCCCACCCTGAACCTTATAGTTATGCCCCCTTGTAACAGCTACATCCACCCGAGGAAGTAGTCTCTGAACATCCACTCTATCTATCCCCCTCATCATCTTATAAACCTCTATTAAGTCGCCTCTCATCCTCCTCCGCTCCAAAGAGAAAAGCCCTAGCTCCCTCAACTTTCCCTCATAAGACCTATCCTGCAAACCAGGCAGCATCCTGGTAAATCTCCTTTGCTCCCTTTCCAATGCTTCCACGTCCTTTCTATAGGGAGGTGACCAGAACTGCACACAATACTCCAAATGTGGTCATGGGTCATGTACAGTTGCAGCATAACCCCGCGGCTCTTAAACCCAAGCCCCCATAATGGTACTTTCCTGGGTATTTTCAAAGTGCTACTGCTGCTAGAAAATGTTCTAAAAAATAGTGTTCCCAAGATCTGTTCATACATTAGAACTTGTTTATTTCCTTTTCATGCATAAAATGAAGTGCATTGCTAGATGACCTCATAGACCAATGGGAAAATCAAAAGCAAGGTAGGCAGCTATAGAATAACCAATGAGAATCTAAGTACTTAGGAAAAACAACCAATCTTGAACTGCCAGAGAGCCTGTCAAAAATAAAAGGAAAATAAAGATGAACTAATTGAATCATTTAAACATTATTTCTTTGTCATTGAAATTTCTAAGATCTTAAATAACGTTTTGAACATACTTCACGATTGCATGGTTAAATCTAAACAGCTTTTAAAACCTCTGGGGTCAAATTTCCACAGCTGGTAGCAGTGTTCACCTCTCAGTCAGAAGGTTATGGATTTGAACACTAAGGGAGTGCAGCATTATGAGAAATGTTGGATGGAATTCTCTGTTAGCCGACGGCAAAATCGGGAATTGCGATTGGGCGGAGAATAGGATCCGACGGCAAACGCGCAGCAGCCGCCAATTTGACGGCAAACCGTGATTCTCCGTCACATCCAAAATGGCACCAATGCATTTCGCTCCGCACGTACAGTAGACACGTTAGCATATCATTAGCAGGACCGATCCGGTATTCTCCAGGACCTCTGCGATTCTCCGCCTCTGATGGACCGAGTTCCCAACGGATTTGTTCACTTGTGCTTTCAAAAATCGTGAAACTGGCGTGGCGGTTCCTGATAGAGAGAGAGAGTATGGAAGGTGTCCAACATTGCCATAGTTTGCTGACAGTTGTGCCGCTGGCTGGGGGGCTTCTGCCAGGGCTGGAGGCAGTAGTGGGGGGTGGCCAGGAAGTGGACTGTGGGGTCGGGTGGACGGGCACAGAGCACCATTGCTGCCGTCGACAAGGCAGCCATGCAGCTGGGCACACCGCTAACAGCCCACTTTTCACCTGGTGCCATGTGTTATATAGGTGTCCTCCCCAGGGCAGCCCCCTAGGTGCCCTCTGGCCCCAGACGACCCATCAGCTGTTTGGGCGCACTCCAGCACAGCCAGTGCCATCTTTTTGGCTGGGATAAGTGTGTGTGGGGAGTGTAATGTGCACGTGTGGCTGCAGATTGTCAGCCTCCTGAGTGTCGATCATGGACCCGGTGAATCCCGTATCGTTTTTAATTTGAAACAGTTGTGTTCCACGCGGCACCTGTGTTAGCCCCTTAATTGTAGGAGAATCTGTTCAGGTGATGCGCCGAATTTTCTGTCGTGAAAGTCCACGGATTCTCTATAGGCGTCGACACTGAGGGCGGGATTCTCCGATCGCCAATGCTGAAATCGCGTTCAGCGATTGGCCAGAGAATCCGTTTTTACACTGAAATCGGAGGCGGGCAGCGCCGTTTTTCAGATGCTCCGCCCCCTCAAATCGCTGAATACACTGCACGCTGTTGGGACAGCCTCAGGACATCACCTGAGGCCCTCCCCCAATGATCTGTCCCCGGTCGTGTGTCCTCTCAATTTTCGGGGACCTCGCGTGGCGGCTGTGGAGTGTGTCCAGCACCCCCACAGTCGGGAGGTGGGAGGGGAGACGTTCCGCTGGCCGGGTGGGCTTCGGAGGGGGATGGCGAGGGGCGTTATAGGGGGCACTAACTGGCAGGCCAGGTCCGCGCATGGCCATCGCCATGTTGTACGGCGCGGTCGCCACAAGTCGCTGCCGTGCGAATGCGCGGCCACGGACCAGGCCATTCTCTGTCTGTGTCTGTAGGTAAAGCCTTTACGTGGTGTGGCTGCTAGCCACCCACCGGCGAAGCATTGGTGCAGGAGCGGAACCGACTTTCGTTGTAAGACCAGACGCTTCCTCCGGAAATAGCCGCAAAATCGGAGAATCCAGCTCTTCGTCTCAGAAACGGAGAATCTCGCCCCTAGTATTTTGGATAAGATGTTAGATGGAGACTGTTTGTCTGACATAAAAGTTCAACTATACAGTTTTCAATGTTGTGTGTAATATTTCTCCCTCAACTAACACTACCAAAAGCGCATTTTCTGATCGATCTTTCATTTCCTATTTTTTTCAGTTTATAATTGTTTGTATCTAATTCAACTTTTTTTTATAAATTTAGAGTACCAATTCATTTTTTTTCAATTATGGGACAGTTTAGTGTGGATAATTCACCTACCCTGCACATCATTGGGTTGTGGGGGTTAAAACTCCACACGGTCAGTGACCCATGGCCGGGATCGAACCTCGGCGCCATGAGGCACCTGTGCCAACCACTGTGTCATCGTGCTGCCCCTAGTTCACCTACCTACAACAGGGATAACTTCAAAAGTGGTTTGTTGGTTTTTAAGCATCTTGGGATATCGTGAAGACTTGTTTACGTTCTATGTAAATGCAAATTATTTTTATTCTTTCTGTTACTCTTCACCTGAAAGCCTCAGTCTTGCCCAAAGCCCTGGCCTTCAGGTAGTATTTTTTACTTAAGAGTTCTTATTCTACTAGCTGACGACAGATTTGACATCTTGAGCAGTAACGTTTATAATCGCTCAAGATGGGTCAATAGCACTTATTGAGCTGCTCAACATATGGGGCAGCAGGCTAGCATGGTGGTTAGCATAAATGCTTCACAGCTCCAGGGTCCCAGGTTCGATTCCCGGCTGGGTCGCTGTCTGTGTGGAGTCTGCACGTCCTGCCCCTGTGTGCGTGGGTTTCCTCCGGGTGTTCCGGTTTCCTCCCACAGTCCAAAGATGTGCGGGTTAGGTGGATTGGCCATGATAAATTGCCCGTAGTGTCCTAATAAAAGTAAGGTTGGGGGGGGGGGGGTGTTGGGTTACGGGTTTGAGTAGGGTGATCATGGCTCGGCACAACATTGAGGGCCGAAGGGCCTGTTCTGTGCTGTACTGTTCTATGTTCTATATGCTTCTGTTTAGATTCTTCATATATATTTGTGTTTATATATATTTGTGGTTATTTTTCAAATTATTTGCAGAAGATCTGGACTGTAAATTACAAAAATGCTATAGGTAATGTTTATATTAAGTTTATATTAAAAGGAAACAGGCTGTTTGTGCGTGTGTGAGGAGAATTAATTTCAGATATGTCATGCTTATACATACCAGTTGTAGTTTCTGTGTTAAATTATAAATAATTGATAGACTTCTTCTATTTAAGAGGAATGGAGAGGATGCAATTTTAACCTAACTCACACAGGACGGGCAGGCTTGTTCAGCTAACATCCCTGTCGAATTTACTCTCAAATTCAGTTATTTACCCTGGAGCTAACAATCCTGATGTCCAGGACCAGGTCCAAACATTTGTAAAATATTATTTAAGACTGCTTCTGACCTTCAGGCAGCTTTGTGGTTTTCTGGTGGGCTTTTTAAAAAAAATTGAACTACGAATTTGCCCAAAGGTCAGACAGCAGCTGCAATAACTGGAGCTGACCTGACAGTTCTGATTCCCCAAACTGGCCTTTCAGGCCTGAGACTCGCTGCCAAGTGTGGACAATGATGAGAACTCTTACAACAGTGAGCCCAAGCTCCCCGAGCCCCAGAGTGCCGATGTTTGCCATCTTGTGCACCCCCTTCTCCCAGGCCCTAGGTAATGACCAAATTTGTCAAACAGGGGAAGGGAATATAAAGAAAAATAACATCTGAATTTGTGTGCATGTAAGGTGCAAGAATCTTGCCATTGTGAATAGCTTCTTTATCATCAATAGAAGAACATAAGAGGTAGGAGCAGGATTAGACAATATGACCCATCAAGCCTGCTTCACTATTCAATATCATCATGCCTGATCTTGAGCTTCAACTTCCTTTTCCTTCCCACTCCCAAATCCATTGATTTCCTGAGAGACCAAAATCTGTTTATTTCCGCCTGAAATATATTCACACAGAATACCCACAATTCTCCTGGGTAGAGAATTTCAAAGATTCACGATCCTTTTCTATGAAAAAATTTCTCCTCGTCTCAGTCCTAAAAGATCGCCCGTTTTGCTGAAGCTGTGCTCGCTTGTTCTATATTCCCCAGCCAAAATGTACCCTGTCAAGCTCCTTCATAATCCTGAAAGTTCCAATGAGATCACCTCTCATAAATTCCAGAGAATATCGACCCAATTTACTCAACCTCTCATTGAAGAACAATCCTCTCATCCCAGAAAACAATCTAGTGAACCTTTGCTGTACTGCCTCCAATGCACGTACATCCTTAAATAAGGAGACACTTTCGTAAAACCTCGTTGTCTTGTTCTACTCATACTATACTTTTCGAAGTGCACTATTAGGACTTTCTGAATAATAGAATCCAGCACTTTGCCAATGACTGATGTCAGGTTGGCCTGTAGTTCCCAGTTTTTTCTCTTCCTCCTTTGTTGGGTCGCTCATCAAGTACAGAAAATGTGAAAATGTTGTTTTATATTGGGCAGCACGGTAGCACAAGTGGATAGCACTGTGGCTTCGCAGCGCCAGGGTCCTAGGTTCGATTCCCCGCTGGGTCACTGTGCGGAGTCTGCACGTTCTCCCTGTGTCTGTGTGGGTTTCCTCTGGTTTCCTCCCACAGTCTAAAGACATGCAGATTAGGTGGATTGGCCATGATTAATTGCCCTTAGTGACCAAAAAGGTTAGGAGGGGTATTGGGTTACGCGGGATAGGATGGAAGTGAGGGCTTAAGTGGGTCGGTGCAGATTCGATGGGCCGAATGGCCTTCTGCACTGTATGTTCTTTATTGTCAGGCATGTTTGTACTGAAACAATATTAGCACATGATTAATATTCCGATTCAATGCATTCTGAATTGAACAAAAATGTTCTAACTACTAAATGGATCCCAGACCAGCATTTAACCACAATGGCGACATCTATTTGTGTAAGTCTGATGAACTCCGTACCCCTAGGAATTGCTGCTGGTATAAATTTAAGAGTGTTGACTTTCTCAAAGCCACAAAACGCTGACACATTGCTGGATGTGGTATTTGTGAACCATCTATTCTCTCCATCCTATTAGCAACTGCACTGTGCCGTTGTTGGCAGTGAAAACGCAAAGCGCTACTTCAATGCAGTGCAAGGATCAAAGGAGCACTATGGGGAGCTGTTTGGAGTCCAGAATCTTTTTGGCCTACGCACAGGGGGATCCTGCTTGACCCGGGATATCATTCAGGTGAGTAACCTCCAGAGAATGCAGTTAGTAATCGTTTAGCTTTGTATAAAGCATGCAGCATTTTGTTTTGTTTTTCCAGTCATTTTCCCTCAGTCTCACATGTTCATTTACTCCCCTTTCTCTTCCCCCCCCCCCCTCCATTCATCTTATACTACAGCATAAGTTATTGTGAATCTGCTACTCACAGTCGATGCCAACTCTCACAGGCAGTTTTAATTTTTCTTCAAAAATCCAGGTTTCATGTTATTCATAATGTTCTTAGATAAAGTATTATTCAAGGAACATGAAAATACTCCTTGGTTAAAGTATTTCAAGCTTTTGGCTATAACACATGGCTGTTTATATTTAAATATATATATATTTTATGCAACATTTTGTTAGAAAATGCTTCTGCAGATGATCAAATACTTATCCTGACAATTTATGTCATTGTATGAAATCTCCCAGAAGTGGTCTTGTAGCACAGTGGATAGTGTCCATACCTCGAGCCAGAAACACCAGTCGCAATCTTCCTAAAAGTGAACAAAGTCCCTTAGCAAGAACGTTTGACCGCATGTTTTCTGGCACTAGCAGTGCTAAGAAACACATGACTAGTTAACAGGCCTTCTGCACTGTATGTTCTATGACTCACGTTGAATAAGGGGCCTGAAAGAGGAACGCTCGCCGGAACTCCCCATTGTAGCGAGAGATCAGGACCCTATTTTTAAATGGCATCCCGATCTTCAAAGCCCCCAAAACAATCCCACACATTGGGAGAGCCAACTTGGCAGTGCCCATGCCAGCTGGCAGTGCCACCTGGGCACTTTGGCAGTGCCAGGCTGGCACCCAGGTGACTGCTGGTGCCTCCTGCCCGGGAGGCACCAGCAGTGCCAGGGTACCGCCCTGCCCAAAGTGCATGCAGCTGAGAGACCCATGGAGATCCCCGCGAGTGCCGTGCCGTCTGGCTCCCATTTTTGGGGACCAGTACCAAACGGTGCTCACCCGAGGTCTCTGAGGCGAAGGGTTTGAATCCCAAAGCCTCAGGTACCTCGGGAATCTGCACATTGGAGTGAGGCTTACTTACTCACTGTAAAGAACTTGCGAGGCGTTGCGAGCTGGGTAGATCCCAGGAGTAGGGTCTCCTGGCTTTCAACAGCCACGTTGCGCCACGGCGAGCTGCTTTTCGGGCGCAGTGTGGCCATTGGATCGCGCCCATTGGGTTTGAGTCCCAACCCAGGACTTGGTGGCCAAAGAAGGTGTTTTCATAACACATCCAGACGAGTTGAGTAGCAATCTACAAATCTGTCTGATCTGTCTAATGACAAGTGGTAAGAGTAGGAGAGATTCCTGTTCAGCCATGTGATGGAAATCAAGTTGGAGCCTCTACCTCCAGACCACAATGTGCATGGTAAGGTCGCATGCATGTAAAAGTTGCCACAGCAACCCAAACTCCCTAAGTGATCCATAACACACCACTACCATCATGAAATCTCCATGTGGATTCTGCACTGCTGATCACCCACATACAGTGCATATCAGAGACAGCTGATCAGCTCATAATGGAAAATAGCTTTTCCTCATCACACTCCACCCCAAACTCCACTGAAAGTTTTCCCACTTTCCGCAGCTTATTCACGGGGAGACAATAGCAGTAAAGCCCCCTGTTTGAAACAGGGAGCCAATTTATTTTAAAGTTACTCTGTGGTCCATTTCCTGATTTGTGCATGGTACAGGCAGGATTTGAAGGTTACTTCCATTATTGAGTCAGAGTAGGAACTACTGGGTATCCATTTGTGCTGCAGTCTGAAGCACTGGCAATGACAATCCTAAACACAGAGCACAAACACAAGTTCCTTCATGTAAGTGCCAGTCAGATGCTAAACAGTTGGACCTCATTGCAAAAGAGGATAAAATGACTAATTGCATTACTTGAAACTTGTTTTGGATTGTTTTTTGTGGGTTGTTTAATTGGCAAATGCCAAAACATAGATCACCTGCCGTGCCAAGAGATATATTTTTTCTTTCTATTCATTCATGGGATGTGGGGGTCACACTAGTTTGACCAGCATTTATTGCCCATCGATAATTGCCCTTGAGAGGTTCTGGTGTGCAGCTAATGTGCTGTAAAAACACCTACAGTGCTGTTCGGAAGGACATTCCAGGATTTTAACTTAACAGTGAAGGAACAGTTGCAAATATAGCTGCAAATCAGGGGCGAAATTCTCCGACCCCCAGCAGGGTCGGAGAATCGCCTGGGGCTGCCGAAAATCCCGTCCCCGCCGTGGCAGAGATTCTCCGCCACCCGGGAAGTGGCGGGGGCGGGAATCACGCCACTCCGATCGGCGAGGCCCCTGCGGCGATTCTCCGGCCCGCGATATGCCGAAGTCCCGCCACTGGGAGGCCTCTCCCGCCGCCGAGGTTTGAACCACCTCTGGTGGTGGCGGGATCGGCGGCGCGACCGGGGTCCTGGGGGGGGGGCGCGGGGCGATTGGACCCCGGGGGTGCCCCCACAGTGGCTAGGCCCGCGATCGGGGCCCCCCGATCAGGGAACGAGCCAGTGCCCTGGGGGCACTCTTTCTCCTCTGCCGCTGCCACGGCCTCCACCATAGCGGAAGAGAAACCCACAGCGAGCATGCGCCGGTGGTGACGTCAGCAGCAGCTGGCCGCTGACGTCACCGCCGGCGCATGCGCGAACCGGCGAAAGCCTTTTGGCCAGCCCTGCTGCCGGGAGGTGGGCCTGAAAGGCCACTGGCGCCGGTTTTTGCGGCAGTCGGCGTGGTGCCAACCACTCCGGCGCGGGGCTAGCCCCCAAAGGTGCGGAGAATACCGCACCTTTAGGGAGGCCCGACCCCGGAGTGGTTGGCGCCACTCCCCTACGCCGGGGCCCCCCGTCCTGCCGGGTAGGGGAGAATCCCGCCCGTTTGTGATTTCATGAGGAATTTGTTCCCAAGTATCTGCTTCCCTTGTCCTTCTAGGTGGTAGAGGTCATGGGTTTGGAAGGTTCTATTGAGGCTTTGGTGATTTGCTACAGTGCATCTTGTAGATGGTACACACTGCTGCCACTGTGTGTTGGTGGCGGATGGAGTGAATGCTTAAGGGGGTGGATGGCGTGCCAATCTAGCAGGCTGCTTTGTCCTGGAGCATCGAGTATTGGAGCTTCACTCACCCGACAGCACAGTGATGGTAGCTCAGTGGTTAGCACTATTAGCACTGTCGCTTCACAGCTCCAAGGTCCCAGGGTTCAATTCCCGGCTTGGGTGGAGTCTGCATATTCTCCCCATGTGTGCGTGGGTTTCCTCCAGGTGCTCCGGTTTCCTCCCACAGTCCAAAGATGTGCAGGTTAGGTGGATTGGCCATGCTAAAATTGCCCTTAGTGTCCAAAATGTTTAGGTAGGGTACTGGGTTAAGGGGATAGGGTAGAGCCGTGGGCTTAAGAGGGGTGCGCTTTCCAAGGGCCAGTGCAGACTCAATGGGCCTAATAGCCTCCTTCTGCACTATACATTCTATGATCTATGAAGTGGAAAGCATTCCATTACACTCCTGACTTGTGCCTTGTAGATGGTGAACAGGCTTTGGGGAGTCAAGAGTTGAGTTATTTTGTGCAAAATTCCCAGCATCTGGCCTGCTCTTTTAACTTCAGTATTTACACGGCTAGTCCAGTTCAGTTTCTGGTCAATATTAACCCCTAGGGGGTAATAAATAAATTCCAGTGCCAAGTATTGAGTATTGGAGATTGTGAAGAAAACCTATTAGTCTAATAGCGCTCCATATGAACCATGGAATTCCTACAGTACAGAAGGCGGCTATTTGCCCATCAAATCTGCACCTTAGAACACCTTACCTAGGCCCACTCCCCTGCCCTACCCCCATCACCCTGTAATACCACCTAACCTGCTCATCTTTGGACACTATGGGGCAATTTAGCATTGCCAATCCACCTAACCTGAACATCTTTGTGACTGGGAGGAAACCGGAGCACCCGGAGGAAACCCACGCAGACATGGGGAGAACGTGCAAACTTCACATAGTCACCCAAGGGTAGAATTGAACCCGGGCCCCTGGAGCTGTGAGGCAGCTGAACTAACCACTGGCCACCGTGTTGCCAAAGGTAAATTCGCCATAGTCGTAGATGACCATAGGCTGCTTTCCCCTTTGAGGGGGCGAGCTGACTGGTGATGATTTAACCTGAGGATCTCCACACCTCAGGCGCGGGGCAAGGCTGAGAAGGGGGGAGATGGTTAGATTCTCATGAGGAGATGGTTAGATTCTGTCGTTGAAGATGGTCATTGCCTGGTACTTGTGTGGCGCAAATGTTACTTGCCACTTATCAGTTCAAGTCTGGATATTGTTAAGGCCTTGCTGCATTTGGAAATGGACCGCTTCAGTATCTGAAAAATCGCCAGCGGTGTTGAGTATTGTGCCGTCATCTGCAAATATCCCCACTTTTGATCTTATATTGGAATGAAGGTAATTGATGAAACAGCTGAAGATGGTTAGGCCTTGGACACTAACTCGAGTAATTCCTGCAATGATGTCACCAGACTGAAATGACAGACCTCGGACAATCAGAGCCATCTTCTGTGCTCGGTATGAATCCAATCAATGCGAGAGTTTTTCCCCTGACTCTGATTGACTTAATTTATCTCCTTGAACCTGCTCCACCATTTAACAAGATAATGGTTGATTTGATTGTGGCCTCAACTCCACATTTTGTCTACTCTTGATAACCTTTGACAAATCCCGTGACATTTCTTGTAAAGCAGAGGAGTCCCCTCTATGTGCTGGCCAACACTTATCCCTCAGCCATCACCAGCAGAGCAAATTATCTAGTCATTTATCCCATTGTTATTTTTGGGACTTTGCTGTGTGTAAATTAATTGCCAACGTTCTAGCACTACATTTTTAGATGTATATAATTGGCTGTGAACCACTTTAAGACATTCTGAGATTGTGAAAAGTTTTAGATAAATGCTCAATCTTTCTTTTTTTTAAATACAGAACTGTTGAATTTTTAATAGTAACAAAGGACATGCTGTTCTCTACGGACTAAATAGGAGCAGCACGTGATATAAATGTCTAAGAGTCATTTCCTAAACCTACTTACTGGGTTCTCTTGGTTCATCTCACTTTCCAGCATGTAATGTTTCAAGAGGCAATTATAAAGGGAATCAAATGGATTAGATTTACATTTCTGTGGCTTCTATTTTTGATTTCCTTTTATCATAGCATTGCAAAAATGGTCAAAAAGTACTTACTAATAACAAAATGCATTACTGTTTTTAATATAACGAAAACATGTGATTTCTAATGTGTTTTGTTGCAGAGAACAGGTCAAGTGGAAGCAGGAGTGACGACAGCTGCTACACAGTTGAGAGAAGAACCACCAACGACAAGGCTGGAAACAGTGAGTTTCCTTCATCTCATGTAAATGAAAAATACCACACCCGAAATTCATGGAGAGTGCAGCATGCATTAATGACCCCTAATGACTCCTCGCCACTCTGATATACTACTACTTCCCAGTGCTGTCGCCGGCTTCACAGCTCACTTTCCCAGAGATTATCACTGCTCAATGTCCGGGTGGGAGGCTCATCTGGAAAACAAGAGAGCTTTTGATTATATAACCTTTTAAAACATTATTTTCTCATGACGAATACTGGTGTGTGCAATGCACTGTGATGTATTTACCAGGCACATTCAAATATCTCAATGCAGCTCTTTCTAGATAATTAGGTGACAGTGACTATTAATGTCGGTTGTGGATGAGTAAATTTTCCCACACTTTATTTACATGTGAACTGAATATTCTGTGACAGGGTTTTGAAAATTTGCTTTAAATATACTCCAGCTGGAAAAAAGCAGCATTTGAGAACATGCCCTTGGTATGAGGAAGGCTCATGCAGCGTTGCACTTTTGATTATTTAGGACCACATGCAGGACCTTCTCGGGTTAACTTTATGACCCGCTGCTTAAATATCCCTAAATATTACTGATTTGAGAATCTAGAAATTATTTTGTTTTTAATGCTTCAACCCACACTCTGGTTCTTTTCAGAATAATTATCCACACTGATCATTAAAGTGAACAGGTAGTTAACTTCTTAGTTTGATCAGGCAGTCAAGAATCTGAGCCATTCAAAAATAAACATTTTTAAAGACAATCCATGGAAGCAAGCTGATACACCTACAGAATTGTGGGATTTTATAGTTTCCCTTCATTTGAATAATACCTAATAATGAATTCATGCCTGATGAAGTAAAACTCTTACTCACCCCACAGTCTTCACATTGAAGATACCCTCCATCCTGTTGCGTGGCACTACCATTGTGCAAATGCGATAGACTTCGAACAGATCTAGCAACTCAGCAGCAGCAGAATTGTATTCAACCACAATCTGCAATCTCATGGCCTGGCATATCCCCCACTCTACAATTACCACCAAGCCAGGGGATCAACCCTGCTTCAATGAAGAATGCAGGAGAGTATGCCAGGAGCAACATCAAGCATACCGAAAAATGAGGTGTCAACCTGGTGAAGCTACAACACAGGACTACTTGCGTGCCAAACAGCATAAGTAGCAAGTAATAGCCAGAGCTAAGCGATTCCGCAACACACACATAAGGTCTAAGCTCTGCAGTCCTGCCACATCCAGCCATGAATGGTGGTGAACTATTAAACATCTCACTGGAGCAGGAGGCTCCACAAATATCCCATCCTCAATGATGGAGGAGCCCAGCTCATATGTGCAAAAGACAAGGCTGAGGCATTCACAGCAATCGTCAGCCAGAAGTGTCGAGTGGATTATCCATCTCGGTCTCCTCCGAAAGTCTCCAGCATCACATATGTCAGTCTTCAGCCAAAACAGTTCACTCCACGTGATATCAAGAAGTGGCTGAAGGCTGAACTTACCACACCCCTAGCCAAGCTGTTCCAGTACAATTACAACACTGGCATCTACCCGTGAATGTAGAAAATTGCTCTGTGTGTCCTGTACACAAAAAACGGAACAAATCTAATCCAGCTAATTACCACCCTATCCGCCTACTCTCCATCGTCAGCAAAGTGATGGAAGGAGTCATCAACAGTGCTATCAAGCAGCACTAACTCAGCATTAACCTGCTCATGGACGCACAGTTTGGATTCCGCCAGGGCCACTCAGCTCCTGACCTCATTACCGCCTTGGTTCAAATATGAACAAAAGAGCTGAATGCCAGAGGTGACGTGAGAGTGACTGCCCTTGACATCAAGCCAGTATTTGATGGAGTATAGCATCAGGGAGCCCTAGCTAAACTGGAGTCAATGGGAATCAGGGGGGAAACTCTCCGCTGGTTGGAGTCGTACCTGGCACAAAGAAAGATGGTTGTGGTGATTGGAGATCAATCATCTCAATTCCAGGACATCACTGCAGGAGTTCCTCAGGGTAGTGTCCTAGGCCCAACCATCTTCAGTTGCTTCATCGATAACCTTCCTTCCATCATAAGGTCAGAAGTGGGGATGTTTGCGGATGACTGCACAATGTTCAGCACCATTCGCGACTCTTCACATAGTGAAGCAGCCCATGTCCAAATGCAGCAAGACCTGGACAATATCCAGGCTTGGGCTGACAAGTAGCAAGTTACATTTGCGCCACACAAGTGCTAGGCAATGACCATCTCCTACAAGAGAGGATCTAACTACCACTCTTGACATTCAATGGCATTACCATTGCTGAATCCCCCACAATCAACAACCTGAGGGTTACCATTGATCAGAAACTGAACTGGATTAGTCACATTAATATTGTGGCTACCAGGGCAGGTCAAAGGCTAAAAATCCTACGGTGAATAACCCACCTCCTGAACCCTTAAAACCTGTCCACTATCTACAAAGCACAAGGCAGGAGTGTAATGGAATACTCTCCACTTCCCTGGATGAGTGCAGCTCCAACAACAATCAAGAAGCTCGACACCATCCAGGACAAAGCAGCCCACTCGATTGCTTCCCTCTCCACAAACATTTACACCCTCCACCATCAATGAACGTGGCATCCCTGTGTACCATCAACAAGATGCACTGCAGTAACTCACGAAGGTTCCTCAGACAACACCTTCCAAACTCACAACCACTATCTTCTAGGACAAGAGCAGCAGATACCTGGGAACCCCACCTCCTGGAGTTTCCGTCCAAGTCACTCATCACCCTGTCTTGGAAATATATCGCTGCTCCTTCACTGTCATAGGGGCAACATCCCGGAACTCCCTCCCTAATAGCACAGTGGGTGTACCTACAACTCAAGAACCATAGCGGTTCAAGAAAGCAACTCATCACCACCTTCTGAAGGGCAACTAGGAATGGGCAATAAATGCTGGCCTAACTAGCTAAGCCCACATCCCGTAAATGAATTTTAAAAAGGTAATGTGCATCTTATGCCCTCAGTGTGAATATTGTCTTTAGGTACCAGCACATGCAATTTAGACAAATGATCTTAGGTGAATCTGAGTAAGAAGCTCCATACAAACCATAGAATTCCTACAGTGCAGAAGGAAGTCATTCGGCCCATTGAGTCTGCGCCGACCCTCTGAAAGAGCACCCTACCTAGGCCCAATCCGCAACCCTATCCCTATCACACCATTACCCTACCTAACCTGCATATCTTTGGACACTAAGGGACGATTTAGCATGGCCAATCCACCTGACCCGCACATCTTTGGATACTAAGGGGCAATTTAGCATGGCCAATCCACCTGACCTCCACATCTTTAGACCATGGGAGGAAATCGGAGCATCCGGAGGAAACCAATGCAGACACGGGGACAAAGTGCAAACACCACACAGTCACCCAAGGCTGGAATTGAACCCAAGTCTCTGACACTGTGAGGCAGCAGTGCTAACCACTGTGTCAGCAATTGGGAGGATTGCATCCCTTGATATAATTACTCCACAGTTGTCCATGCCACCAGTAACAGCTTGCGACTAATTGTGAATCTCCAGCTGAAAACCCAACTAACTCTAGCTGGATCCATGCAAATATGTGTGCTGTCCCTTCAATAGCTCAGCTGGTAGAGTGGAGGACTGTAAATGATTAAAGTATGTGTGCTGGTCCATATGACTGTACATGTTTTACGGGGATCTCTCAGAAGGAATGAGGTCCTCTAAGGATTCATGGTCTTGCATCTCCTGTGGCACCTGCTGTAAAAGTGAGGGTCTTAGAAAAAGAAAAAAAGATCAGCATTAGTTGGGGTAAAATAATCTTGACAGTCACCATACTCAGTATTCTCATAGTTCAGCCACTGATGAAATAAAGGTAACATGTATGTTACTTGTGAGCTCCCAGTCTATCCATCTCCAATTATGAGGGATGTAGATGTGTCATTTATATATATGGCACCTTTGTCGACTGAAAGTTGATTGTGTATGATCATAGAATCATAGCATTTACAGTGCAGAAGGAGGCTATTCGGCCCATCGAGTCTTCAATGGCTCTTGGAAAGAGCATCCTAACCTAGCCCACACCTCCACCCTATCCCCATAACCCAGTAACCCCACCCAACGCTATGGGCAATTTTGGACACTATGGGCAATTTAGCATAGGCAATCCACCTAACCACATATTTGGACTGTGGGAGGAAACCGGAGCACCCGGAGGAAACCCACGCACACACGGAGAGAACGTGCAGACTCCGCACCGACAGTGACCCAAGCCGGGAAACGAACCCGGGACCCTGTAGCTGTGAAGCAATTGTGCTAACCAGGGATGGGGCAGCAGGGTAGCATGGTGGTTAGCATAAATGCTTCACAGCTCCAGGGTCCCAGGTTCGATTCCCGGCTGGGTCACTGTCTGTGTGGAGTCTGCACGTCCTCCCCCTGTGTGCGTGGGTTTCCTCCGGGTGCTCCGGTTTCCTCCCACAGTCCAAAGATGTGCAGGTTAGGTGGATTGGCCATGATAAATTGCCCGTAGTGTCCTAATAAAAGTAAGGTTGGGGGGGGGGGGGGGGGGGGGGGGGTTGTTGGGTTACGGGTATAGGGTGGGTTTGAGTAGGGTGATCATGGCTCGGCACAACATTGAGGGCCGAAGGGCCTGTTCTGTGCTGTACTGTTCTATGTTCTATGTTCACTGTGCTGCCCTTCGAGTGATGAGTGATATGATGAAGTTGCATAATGACAATAAAATGGATGCATTGGGTATGTGGGGGCTGGTGGTAAATGGGTTTATACCTCACGTAGGTGAATCAGCATATGTACTTAATTTTCCTTGCCTGCTTCGGTCATTAAATCACTTCCTGCATTGCATTCAAGACTAGGGCACAATGGTCCCGTTGCTCAGCTCCTCAGATACTTCCAGCCGCACCTTCTCAATGAGAGCTTCAAGCTTCTTCCTCTGATTTCTTGGAAAGCTATGTCCCTCCTGCTCCTGATTGCACCCAGTAGTAATTCAGGGAAAGCATTACTGAATCTGGGTACAGCCTTTACTCTTCCTGGAAACTCAAACTGGGAAGTAAGTATTTAGAACATAGAACAGTACAGCACAGAACAGGCCCTCCGGCCCTCGATGTTGTGCCGACCAATGATCACCCTACTGAAACCCACGTATCCACCCGATATCCGTAACCAAACAACCCCCCCCTTAACCTTACTTTTTAGGACACTACTGGCAATTTAGCATGGCCAATCCACCTAACCCGCACATCTTTGGACTGTGGGAGGAAACCGGAGCACCCGGAGGAAACCCACGCACACACGGGGAGGACGTGCAGACTCCACACAGACAGTGACCCAGCCGGGAATCGAACCTGGGACCCTGGAGCTGTGAAGCATTTATGCTAACCACCATGGTACCGTGCTGCCCACTTTAATAGTTTAATCAAGTAAAATCTGAGAATCTGGCTTACAAAGTTTACTTTTCCCCCCATTTTCGACTGTGAAACAACCTTTGCATTAATACCAAAATCACTAACTATGTTTCACTAACTAGCATGCAAATGCTATCTGATCTGAGTGTTTCATACATTTACTGCTTTTATTTTAATATCTTGATCGGTAGAAGTGTACATGTAATATTCTCTTTAATATTTAGACGCTGAACACAGGAAAGATATTGGGAGAAGAGAATATCGACTTGCTGATGCAACCTGACAAAGGGAGCAGGACATCCAAAAGAAAGTCAGAACAATTTTCTGACTTTAGCAGTGACAGTGAGACTGAGCCTTCGAATGTGACAAAAATGAAGAGTGGTAAACGTGGTCCTGTAGATACCGGTAACAATGCAGATTCCCGGGGACAGCTCAACTTGGCCCAGTGTGGATTTTCCAAACTCCTTGAGAGGAAAACATCCACAGGAAAGGAATTCAGTGAGAGTGACTGGAGTTCTGATGATGAAATGTTTGAGAACCCATGTATGGGAAAATGTACAAGCGATGATTTAGGTTCCCCTGCAGCAAAGGCAAACCATAGGTCCAGCAACTTGATCTCAGATGCTCAGCCTGTTAAAGGAAATCAAGGGCTTGTTCAGCAAGGACAAAAGCAGTGTCAAAACTGCAGTACTTCTAGTGAATCTGAGGGAGAAGCTGAATTAAGAAACAAATGCAAGTATAAAGTTGCTGTTGCCATGGGAACCGACAACAGCACAGAAGAAAGCGATGATGTCACCCATCCTTCACAAATGTTAGGACAAAAGGAAAAAGTGCTTGCCAAGAAGAAATCTAAATACAACTTCCTGTCAAAAGACTCTGAGGATTCAAAAAACGAAAACTTCACAAATACTTCCGGTAAAGAAAAGGTCTTGTTGCCCGATAAACAATCAGGATTTCCTGGTGCAAAAGCAGACACCATTGATGATTGTCCCAAGATAACAAAGAGGAATCCCTGGAGCTACCCTACCAAATTTAAAGAACCGGGCAACATCAGTGATGAGTCGGATGACATTAAAATATCTGTAGATTCGCCAGCGATAACATCTATTCAATCTGAATGTGGAACAGAAAAAGCCAAAAAAAACCTTTCCAGTAAATCTCGAGTCCCTTTGAAAAAAGAGTCAATGCAGTACAACATTGAGGAATTTTCATCTTCCGGAGATGATGTTCCCACAAAACGAATCAGGTTCAACGCAAACAGAGAGATGGGTAAAAGTAACAGTAAGCGAAAGAGCAGCAATGTTCAGACTGTTCCCAAGCACAAGCTGATTGGAATTGGCAAAGGTGAAGGTACACAGGGGAGCAAAGATCGTCATGGGGAGCAGTTTGCGACAGTAGATAAATTGCTAGGTAACTGCAAATATTTATTTTAGAGTGGAATGCAAAGTCAGGATGTTTGTTTTCTCTTGTTAAGCCTTTGCAACAATAGGAGCTAAAAGTATGTTGCATTCACACTTCACAAGACCAGTGTTGGGGAGAAGTCGATCACCTCTTTTCATTGACAGTAAACTTAAAATGTAAATCACGTTTAATGACCCAAAAGACCTCAAAGTGAAACAGTAATATTCTCACTTCCTGAAACTAGATAATCTGTATTTACACTATCGGGTTGATACTAATACACTTAATTCCCTCTTTAGTTGTAAAATAATCACAAAGCATATCCATTTAGATGTAAGACAGTCTATGTCCAGCCAATAGTGGAGCCGGAAAGTGGAGCTGAGTCCACAAAAGATCAGCCATGATCTAATTGAATGGCGGAGCAGGCTCGAGGGGCCAGATGGCCTACTCCTGCTCCTAGTTCTTATGTTCTTATGTTCAATAGGTCTCAGTGCTAAACCCTTGTGGAGTACTTTCGAGAGACTTCAATTGAGACCTAAGTCCTATTAAAAATCTCCTGAGTAATTAGTTACCAGCAGGCGGATCCCAATTCACAATTCTTCAGTCCCTGTGGGTTTCAATCAAAAAGGTTTTTGTTTCGTACTCTGGATCCAGGAGCAGCAGAAATGCCCCTCATTTTCCATTTCCGTAGACTTGGTAATCAGTATGGAGACAAGCCATGGTACCACCTGGTCATCGTGTAAATGGTTGTCAACTCTGGCTGGACATACTCCTGGAGTTTCCATCGTATGAACCTCTGTTTCCAACCACTCTATCCAGTCAAACACCTTTTTTCTTGTTCAATATTTTTATAATTAATAAACAAAAGTCTTCAAAGTAAAAAATTTTCTGTTGTCATGATTTATCTCCTGGGTTGCTCACCGCAGCATTCAGCAGATTAATCTTTAGTTCCTGGAGACCTGTCCCAAATATATAGATAAGGTTCAAGGACCATTTCCTGCCTATCCTTGCCTCTCTTGGTTCAGGCGTGCACTGCCATTGCAAGGTTGTACCCAAAAGCTACCTCTTTAATCGTAATGTCAGTGCAAAGCAAAAACTACCACGTTACATACATACATAGATAAAAAGAAGATAGGAGCAGGCGGAGGCCTTTTGGCCCTTCGAGCCTGCTCCGCCATTCATCACGATCATGGCTGATCATCCAACTCAATAGCCGAATCCTACTTTCTCCCCGTAGCCTTTGATCCCATTCTCCCCAACTGCTATACCAGCCGCCTCTTGAATATATCAAAAGTTTTAGCATCAACTACTTCCTGTGGTAATGAATTCCACAGGCCCACCACTCTTTGTGTGAAGAAATGTCTCCTTATCTCTGTCCGAAATGGTTTACCCTTAATCCTCAGGCTGTGAACCCTGGTTCTGGACACACCCATCATTGGTAACATCTTCCCTGCATCTACCCTGTCTAGTCCTGTTAGAATTTTATACGTCTCTATGAGATCCTCATTCTTCTGAACTCCAGCAAGAACAATCCCAACCTAGTCAATCTCTCCTCAAATGACAGTCCTGCCATCCCTGGAATCAGTCTGGTAAACCTTCGCTGCACTCCCTCGAGAGCAGGAACATCCTTCCTCACAGAGGAGACCAAAACTCCACACAATACTCCAAGTGTGACCTAACCAAGGCCCTGTACAATTGCAGCAACACATCCCTGCTTCTATACTTGAAACCTCTCGCAATGAAGGCCAACATGCCATTAGCCTTCTTTACCGTCTGCTGCACCTGCAGACTTACCTTCAGCGAATGGTGCACAAGGACATCCAGGTCCTGCTGCACACACCCCTCTCCAAATTTACAACCATTCAGGTAGTAATCTGCCTTCCTGTTTTTGTTCCAAAGTGAAAAATGAAATGAAAATCGCTGATTGTCACAAGTAAGCTTCAAATGAAGTTACTGTGAAAAGCCCCTAATCGCCAACATTCTGGCGCCTGTTCGGGGAGGCTGGTACGGGAATTGAACCGTGCTGCTGGCCTGCCTTGGTCTGCTTTAAAAGCCAGCGATTTAGCCCTGTACCCTCACACTTGGATAATCTCACACTTATCCAAATTATACTGCATCTGCCATTGATTTGCCCACTTGCCCAACCTGTCCAGATCTTGCTGTAGGATCCCTGCATCCTCGTCACAATTCACCCTCCCACCTAATTTGGTAACATCTGCAAACTTTGAGGTGTCACATTTTGTTCCCTCATCCAAATCATTAATATATATTGTGAATAGCTGGGTTCCCAGCACCGATCCCTGTGGTACCCCACTAATTACTTCCTGCCAATTTGAAAAGGATCCATTAATCCCTACTCTTTGTTTTCTCTCTGCCAACCAGTTTTCCATCCACCTCAATACATTTCCCCCAATCTCATGCGCTTTAATTTTGCACAATAATCTGATGCGGGACTTTGTCAAACGACTTCTGAAAGTTCTAATATACATCATCGACTGGCTCCCTCTTGTCAATGTACTGGTTACATCTTCAAAGAATTCCAACAGATTTGTCAAGCATGATTTTTCCTTCATAAATTCATGCTGACTTTGACTGATCCTGCTACTGCTTTCTAAATGTTCCGCTATAAAGTCCTTGATAATGGATTCAAGCATTTTCCCCACTACCGATGTTAGCCTCACTGGTCTATAATTCCCTGCTTTCTCGCAACCTCCCTTTTTGAATATCTGAGTGACGTGAGCTACCCTCCAATCTGCAGGGACAGTTCCAGAGTCTATAAAATCCCGGAAGATGACCACCAATGCATTCACTATTTCCAGAGCCACCTCCTTAAGCACTCTGGGATGCAGATTCACAGGCCCTGGGGATTTATCCGCCTTCAATCCCATCAGTTTTCCGAGAACCATTTTCTACCAATGTTGATCTCCCTCAGTTCTTCCCTCTCACTAAACCTTTCATTCTCCAACATTTCTGTGATCTGATTTGTGCCCTCATTTGTGAAGACAGAACCAAAGTATGTATTCAATTGCTCAGGCATTTCTTTGTCCCTTATTATGCATTCCCCTGTTTCTGTCTGTAGGAGGCCTACATTTCTCTTTACCAATCTGTTTCTCTTCACATATCTGTAGAAACTCTTAGTGTCAGTCTTTATGTTCCCTGCAATCTGAATGTGCCTGAATGTGTATGATTCTTAATCTAAGCTAGGTCAAAAAATGAAGTGGCTTGCTGCTCCAACTTTAAAGCAAATGATTCCTTAATTTGATTGCGGAGTTTATTCAATTGGCTGGCACAGTGGTTAGCACTGCTCCCTCACAGCGCCAGGGACCCGAATTCAGTTGTCGCCTTGTCTGCGCGCGTTTCCTCTGGGTACTTTGGTTTCTTCCCACAGTCCAAAGATGTACAGTTTAGGTGGATTGGCTATGCTAAATTGCCCCTTAGTTTTCAAAAAAGATGTGTCGGTTAGGCTACGGTGTTATTAGGAAAGGGAGGGGAAGTGATTTTTTAAAAATTTGTTCATGGGATGTGAGTGTCGCTGCTGGGCCAACATTTATTGCCCATCCCTGAGGACATTTAAGAGTCAACCACATTGCTGTGGCTCTGGAGTTACATGAAGGCCATACCAGGTAAGGACGACGGAATTCCTTCCCTAAAAGACATTAGTGAACCAGATGGATTTTTACAACAATCAAGATCATTATTAGACTTTTAGTTCCAGATTTTTATTAATTCAAATTCCATCAACTGCCCTGGTGGGAATCCAACCTAGGTCCCAAGAGCATTACCCAGGGTCTTTGGAGTACTAGTCCAGTGACAATACCAGTATACCACTGCCTGTCCAGCTGAGCTTGAGTGGAATACTCTTTCAGAAATTCAGTGGAGGCTCAATAGGCTGAATGGCTTCCTTCTGCATTGTAGGGTTTCTCTGATTCTGTGCAGCTGATACAGGGAATCAATTAAATCAGGTCACAAACAGAATATGATTTAATAATCTTCATTATTGTCACAAGTAGGCTTACATTAACACTGCAATTAAGTTACTGTGAAAATCCCCTAGTCGACACAATCTGACACCTGGTCGGGTACACTGAGGGAGAATTCAGAATGTCCAATTCACCTAACAAGCATGTCTTTCGGGACTTGTAGGAAGAAACCTTCGCTCCCGGAGGAAACCCACGCAGACATGGAGAACGTGCAGACTCCGCACAGTGGCCCAAGCCAGGGACCGAACCCGGGTCCCTGGCACTGTGAAGCAGCAGTGCTAACCACTGCGCTGCGTGATATGGCTGGTAAAGATTTTAAATAATGTTTCTATTAAATATTATTGAAGAAGCCATATTCTTGCAGAAATAAATAACATGCATTGAATGCAAATGGGTTGGAGGCTTTTTCTAAATAAATACAAGGATGTTAGCAGTCTGATTTTATCACAGAGGGTGCTTGGGCTCAAATCTCTGACATGTCTGGGAAAGTAAGTGAGAACTGGCTGTTTGGGGTTCCAAAATTCAAATCCATTTTGATCAACTGAGGAGCACCACAGTGCATTTCAACCAATAATTCTTCTTTCAGTGTAAAGTGGATTTGAGTTTAACCCAACTAGGTGAAAAGATAAACAAGAAAAATCTTGCTTTTATATGAAACTGTTGTGCAAGGTACAAAACATAATTCCCTGAGAGATGCTTGTTTCTTTTAAAACGGCTTTAAATGACAGGGTTACAGTTGACTGATATTTAATGTTTTAATTATTAGGTGACGTACAGGAAGTGGCTTTCATTCATTCAAACCAACATGTGATTGGATCCAGCAAGGCTGAAAATCGAATGAGTCATACTGCAATTCGCGATGTATTTGAGCTGAAACAATATTCCCAGATTCCTGCCAATGTAGCAGTCCACGCTAGTCAGGTAAAATGGCGAGTGAACAGTATCATTTTATGTATATTAATTGCATTGTACCATTTAATAACTTTATTAATGAGTTTATAGAATTTCCTTCATTAATGTGGCTATCTAGTTCTCAATAACACCGACCACTGTAGAAAGTTAATATGGGTTCCAAGATGATCTGACTAGATTTTCATGGCTTTGCCATTCTGTCGGCCTGGATTTTGTAGTCAGCAGTGAAGCAAGGGTGCTCACCACTGTCCTTGACAGTGTCACTGAGAGACTTAATGATCTCCGTGGTGAAAATGTTACCTCTCCCCCCCCCCCCGGTTTGCTGCTGCTGCTGACCTCCTCACTTAACGTTCTGCGAGAAAGTCAGGAACGGTTGCCACCGCCTGGAGAACCCCAGCAAGGACCCTCTCAAGGCAAACTTTATCCTCTCCAAACTTAGAAACCCAGCCATGTCACTAACCCAAGTCTCCACACTTGGGGGTTTCGCATCCCTCCACATTAACAAGATCCGTCACCGGGCTACCAAGGCAAAGGCTAGGACTCCGGCCTCTTTCGGCTGCTGCACTCGCAGATCTTCTGACACCCCAAATATCGCTATCCCCAGACCCGGCTTTACCTGAGTGTCCAAGACCTTGGACATAGCCTTTGCAAAGCCTCTCCAAAATTCTGTAAGTGCCGGGCATGCCCAAAACATATGGACATGGTTTGCTGGGCTCCCTGAACACCTCACACACCTGTCCTCCACCCCAAAGAACTTGCTCATTCTTGCCGCTGTCATGTGCGCCTGGGTGACCACCTTCAACTGAATCAAGCTAAGCCTGGCACAAGATGAGGAGGAATTGATCCTGCCCAGGGCGTCCACCCACAGGCCCTCATCCAGCTCCTCACCCAGCTCCTCCTCCCACTTGCCCTTCAGCTCTTCCGCCAAGGCCTCCTCCGCCTCCTGCAGCTCCTGGTATATGTCTGATACCTTTCCATCTCCTACCCACATGCCCTAGACCACCCTGTCCTGTATCCTGCGGGAAGGCAGCAGCAGAAATTCCACCAACTGCTTATTCAAGAAAGCGCGGACTTGTAGGTACCTAAAGGTATTCCCAGGGGGCAAACTGAATTTCTCCTCCAGTGCCTTCAGGCTAGAGAAAGTCCCATCTATAAACAAGTCCCCCAACCTTTCGATACACCTTTTGATGTGCCAGCTTAGTAACCCTCCATCTATTCTACCCGGGACGAACCTGTGGTTGTTTCGTATCGGGGTCCAGACTGAGGCCCCTACCTCCCCCCTGTGCCTTCTCCACTGACCCCAGATCCTCAGTGCTGTGCTGCCATCACCTCCGGGCTTGTGGTGTACTGTGCCGGCGAGAGCGGCAGTGCCCCCAAGCTAGTATCCCTGCAAGGCGCCGCCTCCACCCGGATATCCGTCCGGTCGTGGGGCCTTGCCCGACTGCATACCTTCCAAACCTTTAACCAACTCCTCCAACTCAATTGGGGCCCCTAATCCCTCTACTAGCTCCTCCTCCACCTTCGGAAACCACTGTTGTTCCAAGAATTGCTTCATCCCTTCCCTCCCCTCCGGGGGTTCTAACTCATACAATTTACCATAGAAATCCTTGAAGACCTCATTGATCCTTTCCAAGCTCAGGACCGTGTTACCCCCCCCGTCCCTAATTCCCCCAATTTCTCTGGCCGCCTCTCTTCCGCAGTTGGTGCGCCAGCATCCTACATACTCGTACACCGCTCCTTGTAACTTCCTCAACTGAGCCTCTGCTTTCCTTGTGGTAAGCAAGTCAAATTCCGCTTGCAGGCTCCGGCGCTCCTTTAGCAGCCCCTCCTCGGGGGACTCCGCATACCTCCTGTCCACCCTGAGTATCTCCCCCACCAACCTCTCCCTCTCCATCCTATCCCTCTTCTCTCTGTTGGACCTGATAGAAATTAGCTCCCCCCTGATATTGCCTTCAGCGCCTCCCAGACCTTACTCACTGAAACCTCCCCTGTATCATTGGTCGCCACATAGTTTTGGATACTCCTCCTAATCCGCCCACAGACCTCCTCATCCGCCAATAGTCCTACGTCCAGTCTCCATAGAGGGTGTTGGCCTCTCTCCGCCCCCAGCCTCAACTTCACCCAGTGCGGAGCATGGTCCGAGACTGCAATGGCTGAGTACTCTACCCCCTCCACTCTCGAGATTAGCGCCCTGCTCACCACGAAAAAATCGATCCGCGAGTACACTTTGTGGACGTGGGAGAAGAAAGAAAACTCCTTCACCATTGGCCGAGCGAATCTCCACGGGTCCACTCCCCCCATCTTGTCCATGAACCCCCTCAGGACCTTGGCCGCTGCCGGCCTCTTATCCGATCTAGACCTAGACCGGTCCAGGCCGGGTCCAGGACCGTGTTAAAGTCTCCCCCCCCCCCCCCCCCCCCATTACCAGACTGCATGACTCCAGGTCCGCACTTTTTAATGGGGATTCCCTGCAGGAAGTTGCAGTGATGTTATCAAGCTGTCCAAGCAGTAAATCACGTTACAAATACTTGCAGAAAACAAACAGCACTGAAATTAAATCGCTTTCTAAAAACGACATGTACAGCAAAATAAAGATGGGCATGCAAATGCAGTCACGGTTGGAGCTGAAATGTCAAGAAAAAGCTTATAAAGACGGAAAAAGCTGGTTAAAAACTCATGCAATTAATTGTAATTTGACGTTTAAAAACACAATGGCCAGAGCAGCACGGTGGCATTGCTGCCTATGGCGCTGAGGACCCAGGTTCAAATCCCGGCCCTGGGTCACTGTCCGTGTGGAGTTTGCACATTCTCCCCGTGTCTGCGTGGGTTTCACCCCCACAACCCAAAGATGTGCAGGGTAGGTGAATTAGCCATGTTAAATTGCTCCTTAATTGGAAAAAATAATTGGGTACTCTAAATTTATTTTTTAAAAACTTAATGGCCAGAACTTTACTACTCTAAGGAGAAAAGCCCCAGTTTTTTCAGTATATCCATCGCCATTGGACCCATTCTAGTACAGCCTTGTGGTATGGTTGGAAGATTGCCAAAGTGTTACTCTAATATTGTCCAATCTGTCCATTTTAAAAACTGAGGAATTGTCTAAAGGTTGAAAAGCAAATTACTGCGGATGCTGGAATCTGAAACAAAAGAGAAAATGCTGGAAAATCTCAGCAGGTCTGGCAGCATCTGTAGGGAGAGAAAAGAGCTAACGTTTCCAGTCCGATGACTCTTTGTCAAAGCTTTGACAAAGAGTCATCGGACTCAAAACCTTAGCTCTTTTCTCTCCCTAGAGATGCTGCCAGACCTGCTGAGATTTTCCAGCATTTTCTCTTTCGTGTCTGAAGGTTTATGTGAACAAGACTAGATATGTGTAAAGCTATCAAAGCACTGAATGTAGGTTGGTAACTGCATACTGGGATCTCTTTGTAAATACAGCTGAATTTTTGTTCAGCATGGGTATGAAAGGTTACTACAGATCTAGGCAAATTGATGAAGTTAAGATACAAATCCGGCACAATCTAATTGAGGGCTGAATGGCCTGGTCCTTATCCTATGTTCCTGGGAACATATATTTCCCTGTTTAGTACAGTGTTTTTTGTAGGCAAGTAGCACCTTTGTTTTAACTGATTGCTTCGTGCAAAATAAATAATTTATTTCGAGAAAAAGGAAGTGAATTACAAAGATTGTAATTCTACTCAACATTATTGTCTGTGGTAATAGAAATGTGGTAACAAGGAGGGAGGTTCCTTGTTAACAAGGATGGAAGGGTTCCTGCTCCTGCCACCTCCTGCTAACAGTGATATTACAGCATGAATTTGGTATGCACCATAGATTATGTCAGAAACCAGGAAACTACAGACCTGAATTTCTACTTGGAGGTGGCAATCGGTAGTCAGGAGATTTCCCAACGCCACAGTCCTGCCCAAAGACAGGAAGTAAGGGACGGGCTGGAGTCAGCAGCAGGGCAGGAGTCAGGGACGGGCTGGAGTCCGGGACGGGCTGGTGTCTGGGACGGGCTGATGTCTGGGACGGGCTGGAGTCAGCAGCAAGCCTGAGACAGAGGCAGGCTAATGCCAAGGCAGCCAATTTAAAAGGCTCACCTTCGTTCACTAATATATTGGCCCAGTTCTCGAGATGAGTGTGAGGCCTTCTAATCCTCAATGTCCTGCATCCCTCAGCCCCATGCTGCCCCATACTCCCCTGACCCCACCTCTCCCCCATGCTCCCACAATCCACTCACCCAGTATCCATCATAAACAAAACTGATAAGCTCTGTAATAATATTGGGAAGAACTTGTAAAGCTCATAGACTTGTTAAAACAAACATTACTTGAATTCCATTAAAAAAGTAATCAGCTGATCAGCTCATAAATCTATCAAAATAACCAAGCTCACATTCCCACTGACAGCTGTGTCAACAACCCATGATGAACAGAATCCATTAGTGGATTTGAAAGTCAGACAAGCATGCATACTGAAATTCCACTGAACAACTGTGTCAACAGACTCTCCTGAGCTGAATCCATTAAAGTGTTTGAAGATGAACGAAAGCTCAGCTGTCTGTCAAAGCTTTGAAACAGTCAAACAGATTGCTGAGCTGATCTTCAAGGAAAACAACAAAACCTCGAGACACATTTCACACCATCAGATCTGGATTTCATGATTGTACAATGTAGTGTAGCATTTAGTCTAATGGCTAATGTACTCTAATGCATCTGAAAATGTGTTCCACATTCACAATGCTGCTCATTGCCTTCACAGCTTGCCTGATATCAGAAATGCCAACCTGGCAAACACATTTTTTTAATGATCAGTTACATTATCAAAACAAAGCCCTGTTAAAACATATATAACTTACGATACATCATTTATTATGACATAAGTTGACAACAGATTTTTAATTTACCTTTCATATGGTTCCCAACTTCAAACCATGGCTCATGGTACCTCTGCGCTGGCATGAATCAAGTTATCTTCCAAAATTGACCTGACTGCATGAAAATTGCGAAAAGTCTTAAATGCCCATTTCTGCAATGGTGCTGGGAGTGTGTGGGCTCCTGACCTACCCTCTATCCCATGCCGCTAATAATTGCCAATGCTGGGAATGAGGGTAAAAATCTTAGAAGCAAGTCCCTCTTGCCATTTTTAAAGCCCGATGCACTTCAGCACCTGATAGGATGGGAAAATCCAACCCTATATCTGTTTTTATTATAGGTCAACACAAGTTTTGCACATTTAAACAAAACATGGCCAATCTGATGAATATTTTCACAGTCCATTGTGTTCACAGCAGGAGTTGATAAGGAAAATCAGGCGAAGACTTGCAACAAACCTAGATTAGCAGTAAGCTCTTGACTCAGGTTACTTGTTGTTGAGGTGTTGTGTGACAGAAAGTCATTGGCTATGGCTAACTGCCAGTCCATAGACAGCAGATATTCTGAGCACTTCCATATAACTGTTCTAAGAGCATAAATTTTGTTTGGGCATGTTTGAAATGTTATTTTTATGAAATGTAGGTTGCCAAAGTGTATATTAAAAAAAAAACATTTCAAACAGAATTTGTAAAGATTTCTGCATCATGTCTGACCCTGCTTTTTGATAAGTCTTTAATATCGTTATTCAAATTGTCAGGATTGCTGACTTGGCAACAAAATTGACTCAGAGGAGTTAGTCAGCCTGATGTCAGTACAATAGTTTTTAACATTGGTCTCAGTAGCAGATTTTTAATCAAACTCTGAAACATTTCACTCTTATTTAGAAGGCTCCTTTTGCTGCTGAGTGTCTAGATGCCCTTTTTCTGTTAGTTACATATGGAAGTAGGTCCATCTTCCTATATCTTTCAACTCTCAGGAGTTCATTTTATTCCACCAGATCATGATCTTCAAACAAGAAAACAACCACCAGTAAAAACTTGGCACACACAATATCAGATTTTATATTGTATTACCAATTGTAACAAAATTCAGAACACATGCTGAGTAGCTGTATTCAATATAACCCACAAACTTCCTGTAATGGGGGGGTCGATCGTTAAGCTTTATGCTTAATTAACATATTTGATGTAGTTGCATATGCTACAAGTTGAGCTGCTTTTGTTATCGCTTTGTTTTAATTCTGATCATAGCAGACTGATTTTCCAAAGCTTGGCTGTGGTGCAGGTCTTCGACAATTGAATAGAAACACAGCCAGTGTGAAAGCAATAGGTGTGTGATTTATTGCTGCAGCAGTACAAGAGACCACATTATTGTAAAACAGCATATCATATATTCTGGCATCTTGTGCTCTGAATTAAGTTTTTAAAATTATGTCATTTCATTGAACAGAGCTAGCAGCGATACCGCTCCATCTTTATCTCCACACGCAGTTTTCTGGTGTTCTGTATGAATCTTTACCTGGGTGAAACAAAAGTAATTGGGGCAACCGATTAAATAGTTAAAGCATCAGAATAGGCCTTTTGTATGGATCGCAGCAGGTTTCCATATTTACTTTTATCCAAACCAGTGAACTCTCCTGAAGCACCAGGACCAGATGTATTTATGTTTCTGCCCCTTGTTTCACTGAATGTAATTTTTGGGCTGGTTAATAAGGTTGCTTGGGACTTCCGGTGGTGGCTATGAAGGAGTAGGTCGCACATTTGATGGCGCCCGCTCGGGTCCCGCTTTGGATCTTTTTCCCCGATTTTTTACTGGACGTGATTTGGAAAATTGATGGGAGAGGCAATTGTTGATTGCATTCCCACATCGGTGCACGGAGAGGCGGACTAGAAGTGCTCGCAAAGGGAGAAACAGACGAACAGAGAAGGCTTGGGCTGAAGCTGCAGCGGGAGATTTTGTTTTTCATTTGTTGGAAATTATTTGTAGTGCCTTCTGTATTGATTTGGGGCCAGTTGCAGAGCTGAGTGAGTTAAAGTTTATATTTGCACTGATGGGGATGGAGGTGTGTTTGATAGATGTTGGATCTCCTGTTAGATCTTTTTGTTTATCGGCCTTTTTTTTTCTAGGGAATTGTGTTAGGACTGATTTTTCGATTGAATATGTGTGTATGAGCAGGTGGGTGGGGGGTGGGGGGGAACAATTGGTGGGAGAATGTCTGGCGCCAGGGGCGGGGGCCACCAAACTAGTTGGACGGGCTAGCTCACGGAAGCGCAGTGGGGGGTAAGCAGATGTTAGGCTTATTGAAGGGGTTGATTTACATTGTGCTGTTACTGGGGGGGAGGGGGGGAATGTTCTGCTGATGAGGGAGGGACATTTGCTGAGGGACAGAGAGGAGGTCGGGGGCGAAGCCTGCCTGGGGGCGGGCCAGTGGAGGCGTGGGGCGCAGGCTGGAGACTGGCCCAAGAAAGGTGATGGCTGATCGGCGAGGGGGGGGGGGTGGCAAAGAGCCCCCCAACTAGGCTGATCACCTGGAATGTAGGAGGGCTAAATGGGCCGGTTAGGAGGGCACGCGTGTTCACGCATCTGAGAGGACTGAAGGCGGACGTGGTAATGCTACAGGAGACGCATCTTAGAGTATCAGATCAGATTAAGGAAGGGATGGGTTGGACAGGTTTTTCACTCGGGGCTGGACTCGAAGACTAGAGGGGTTGCAATCCTGATTAATAAGCGAGTGGTATTTGAGGCGGGAAGAATAGTTACAGATGTGGGAGGTTGGTACATTATGGTCAGTGGGAAGCTGGAGGGGGTGCAGGTGGTACTAGTAAATGTGTATGCGCCAAATTGGGATGATGTGGAGTTTATAAAGAGGATGCTGGTGAAGATCCCGGACCTAGATTTGCATATGTTGGTCATGGGAGGGGATTTCAACACAGTTACTGATCCTGGTCTAGACCGGTCGAGTTCAAAGACGGGCAGGGTGCCAGTAATGGCAAAGGAGCTAAAGGGGTTCATGGAGCAAATGGGGGGGTGGACCCATGGAGATTTGAGCAGCTGAGAGTGAAGGAGTTTTCCTTCTACTCACGCGTGCATAAAGTGTGCTCCCAGATTGATTTTTTAAATTTTGAGCAGGGCTCTACTGACGAGGGTGGTGGACACGGGGTACTCGGCAATTACTATCTCAGATCATGCACCACACTGGGTTGACCTACAGGTTAGCAAGGACAGGAGCCAGCGCCCACACTGGAGGCTGGACGTGGGACTTTTAGCTGACAAAGAGGTGTGCGGGCGGTTGAGGAAATGTACTCAGAACTACCTGGAAGTCAACGATACGGGTGACGTTTCGGCAGCGGTGGGCTGGGAGGCATTGAAGGCGGTGGTCAGAGGGGAGCTGATCTCGATATTGGCCCATAGGGAGAAGGTAGACAGGGCAGAGATGGACCAACTGGTAAAGGAGATATTACAGGTCGACAGGAAGTATGCGGAGACCCCAGAGGCACGGCTTTTAAGGGAACAACAGAGGTTGCAGGCGGAGTTTGGCTTGTTAACGACAGGGAAGGCGGTGCGGCAGCTGAGAAAGGCGAGGTGGATGATTTATGTGCATGGAGAGAAGCATAGAAGAATGCTTGCACAGCAGCATAGAAAGAGGGAGGCAGCCAGGGAGATAGGGAAAGTAAAGGACGGAGACGGGAACCTGGTTGGACACTCAGCAGGGGTGAATAAAGCATTTAAGGAGTTTTACAGTAGGCTGTATGGGTCGGAACCCTCAGCGGGACCGGAGGGGATGAGGCACTTCCCGGGGGGGGGGCTGAATTTACCGAAGGTGGACGGGGGGCTGGTAGAAGGGCGGAGGGTCCCGATCAGGTCGGAAGAGATAGAGGAGGGTCTGAAGGCCATGCAGTCGGGTAAAGCCCCGGGGCCGGATGGGTACCCAGTGTAGTTCTATAAACAATTTCTGGGATATTGGGGCCGCTGTTGATGAGGACACTCAATGAGGCAAGGGAGCGTGGGGTGCTTCCTCCGACGATGTCATAGGCCATGATTTCATTGATCCTGAACCGGGACAAGGACCCGGATCTGTGTGGGTCCTTTGGTCATTATCCCTATTGATTGTGGACGCCAAACTGCTGGCCAAAATCTTGTCCGCTAGGATTAAGGATTGTGTTCCTGACGTTATTGGGGAGGACCAGATGGGGTTTGTTAAGGGAAGGCAGTTGGTGGCCAATGTAAGAAGGTTGCTCAATGTGATCATGGTGCCCCGGAAGGTAGGGAGGTGGAGGTGGTAGTTGCAATGAACGCAGAGAAGGCTTTTAATCAAGTAGAATGGGAATATCTGTGGGAGGTACTGGGACGGTTTGGATTTGGGCGGGGCTTTATTGACTGGGTCCATTGCGAGCGTACGGATGAATAGGACACATCAGACTATTTTAGGCTGCATCGGGGGACGAGACAGGGATGCCCCCTCTCCCCACTGTTGTTCGCGTTAGCCAATTGCGCTGAGAGCCTCAAGGGGCTGGTCCGGAGGAGAGTGGAACACAAGAGTCTCGCTTTACGCAGATGACCTGCCCCTGTATGTATCGGACCCATTAGAGGGGATGGAAGCAATTATGAGGATTCTGGGGGAATTTGGCCCGTTTTCAGGGTATAAAATAAATATGGGGAAAAGTGAGATGTTTCCAATCCAGGCAAGGGGGCAGGAGAGGTGATTGGGGGAGCTGCCGTTTAGAGTGGTAGGGGGAAGCTTTCGGTACCTAGGCATCCGGGTGGCGCGGGAATGGGAACGGTTGCATAAGCTAAATCTGGCCCGAAAGTGGAGCAAATGAAGGATGATTTTCGGAGGTGTTTGTTTCTGAATCTTTTTATTTCCTTTGCCTTATGGTTTACTGTAATGCCATACTGTGAAACATTGTTAATGCTTTCAAAACTAAAGGAAGATTTTAGCCTCCTGGTAAAAGAATGGTCTTCTATTTTGAAGAGGTGCAGACAAAGGAATGCAAGCTGATAGCTACAGTGATGTTGTAGAATTGATCCAGTCTTTCTGTCCTTCCAACTCATGGTATTCCAAATTGTATAGGCAGAATGAACACATAACATTTGAAAAGCACAAACTCACCATTATGGTTCACTTCCCCTCAACTGGTAATTGTGCCAATATCAATATCCGTAACTAGTCTTTCACTGACAGAATCCATCTCCTGCCAGCAGCATGGATTGGAACAGTCAGTGATTGAGAACATGCACGAAGACCACTTTCTGATATTGCTGCTATTTCCCTCGCAATTACCACTGATATAATTAGTTATGCTAACATTATTTTCTGGATTGAAGGGAGATTTATAATGGCTGTTAGCAAACAGGGCGATCCTCAGATGGACATACCATTTTGAACAGTGAAAACGTTTGATTCCATGATCTCTATAAGAAAGGAAGAATTTGCATTTCTGCAGTGCATTTCACAAACTCGGGGCATTCCAAAGCACTTTACAATCAATGATGCACTTTTTCAATTGTAATCACTGTTATAATGTAGGAGTCTCTACAGCCGTTTTGCACACAGCAAGATCCCATAAACAGAAATGTAATAATTACAAGATAATTTGTTTTAGAGGTATAAGTTGAGGGATAATATTAGCTTGACCACTGGGGAAACCTGCTATTCTCCAAATAGCACTATTGGATCTTTTACATGCGCCTGAGTAAGCAGGTCTCATTTAGCAGGTAGTTTGCTGTTGAGTTGTATTGAAGGGCAAGTATTATTTGGTGGCTCACATTTTTAAGGTGGCCATACAAGCCAAAGATTGGGGTACTTGTCAGCATGTGTACAAATAACTAGATTAAAAGCCTCATGTGGCAGTGTGTGATCCAAGATAGTAAGAATGAGGGTACATTAGTCAAGGCACCAAGCCAATCACGTTGCATGACTAATCATTGAATTATTCAGCAATTCAATCTAAAATGTCAGAAAGTCCTGAGCAAGATTACAGCTGGAATTCTCTGTTTGTTTTCCCGCTGGGACTGAATAGTGTGCAATTCACATTTCCGTTGGGGACAGTTTCGCTTTCAGTAAGCAAGTCAGGGCATGCAAATGGCCAGCACTCTGCCGGACCAAATTGAGAGAAATATCCAGCCCAGTGGGTGTTGTAACTGCTGAGGCAGGAATTAGCGCCAAGGAGCCTGACAGCTGGATTTTTTTTTAAGCACGCCAATTGCAACACACTCACTGCAGCCACAAATATGGCTCAGAGAAATCCTTTCCCCCCCCCCCACTGCGTTCAGGAATCCGAAGTGCACCCACAAGTCCATGTCACTGGTTAGGGTGAGCTCTGCTAATCCCCAGCTTCCTCTGCAGTGGGACTGCACTTCTGAGGATTGCCAACACCTGGTGGGTCCCCGATTGAGCTCAGCCACGCCCAGACCATTGATGATACAGCTGGAGTATGAGTGTGTCTAGGCGGCAGCCTTTTTTTTTCTTGCCATCCCACTCCCCATCCAAAGCCATGGCACCCAGGCCCCACTTATAAGCAGTTGCACTAAATCGCGCCCACATGACTTTGTCTAAGAGGGGCGGAGCATGAAGTGTATAAGCTGTCAATGATATCAAAATCCATGAAAATTATGGTTTTGCATGGATCCGCCGGTGTGAGGTGCAAACATCGATATTGCTGCCAGCAAGGGACCAGATCATGGAGTTGGCACCTGGCACAAAACAGATTTTTTTTCCATTTTGTGCGATTCTCTCTTCTGGCACCACCAAGCGGAGAATCCAGCCCTACATATTTTATACAAGTGTAACTAGTTTATGTAAAACTCAGTTTTTAAGTAAAATGTATCAGAAGATTTACTTGTGTTTAATACATGGTCATTAAAGAAAACTAAATCGGTTAAATTTATTACAAATGTTGCACTTTGCCTCATTTAGGAATTCTTTTTATTAAATTTTCCAAAACGGGCAATTTAGCATGGCCAATCCACCTACCCTACACATCTTTGGGTTGTGGGGGTGAGACACACAGACACGTGGAGAATGTGCAAACTCCAGACGAAGTGACCCGGGTCCTCGGCATTCACTTAGAAATTCTAAACAATGTTAGGTGACTGAGAAGAGATTTGGGAAGTCTATATTTAGATCAGTCACTTGTTTATCTGGAGATGCGAGCACATTGAATCCTGTGTAACATTTTAAGACTTTATTCTGGAAAGTATTTGACCTCTGTTTTTCTTTTAGAAACTTCAAGAATCTGTTGATGTGTTTGGTTTTTCTCTAAAGTCCGCCCAGCAGCATCAAACGCATGAAACTCAGAAGTTACCTCCCCTCTCACTTCTGCATCCTGTCGCACAGACAGAGGTGAAGGTGCACCGAGCAGGTGGCATTACCTTCTTGATTGGAAAAACACCCAAAGCAATCTGTAGGTGAGTGAACATGAAGACACAAATCCGAGGTCAAAAGGGCTCCACTTCCTCTTTGTTAAGGCAGCTGTGCTCTTTATCTGCAGGTAACGCTTCAGGGACTTATCTATCTTTTGTATACATGAGTCCAGAAAGCAGTTGGGCACGGTAGCACTGTTGCTTCACAGCGCCAGGGTCCCAGGTTCGACTCCCAGCTTAGGTCACTGTCTGTGCGGAGTCTGCACGTACTCCCCGTGCCTGCGTGGGCTTCCTCCGGGTGCTTCGGTTTCCTCCCACAAGTTTCGAAAGTCGTGCTGTTAGGTAAATTGGACATTCTGAATTCTCCCTCTGTGTACCCGAACAGGCGCCGGAATGTGACGACCACAGGCTTTTCACAGTAACTTAATTGCAGTGTTAATGTAAGCCTACTTGTGACAATAAAGATTATTATTATGTGAGCTCAGACTGTTCTCACTGAGTGTACCAAATTTATGTATTTGCCAAATTAAGGGACAACTACATAATGTGCAGGAAATGCTGAACCTATTCTTCCACTCACCATTTTGTTTCCATTCAGGTTAACAGTGCCTTTTTTCACAGTAGTGTAGATAGCAGAGTGCAGGCCCTGTCAAAGATACTGTAGAACGAGGCAAGGGATATACAGACCGAATAGCAAGTGGTTCATTTTGAGAAATAGGCCAGTACTTTCCCAGAAGCCATTGTGCTCCTCTCATTTCTGATTACGTTGTTGCATTATGCTCTGTGAATCTTAACTTTGTAAGAAACGTTGTACAGGATTTAGAGCTCTCACTTTCTAGATCACTGATTCAAGAAATCTTGTTTTGACAGCCATCACCATAATACAATAATTGAGCAATAATGAATGTGTTAAGGCATGAACTGATTATATGGTAAATGACAATTGAGCCTTTCTTTGTAATCATGGGTGAGCTGAAAGGCCACATATGTGTCCTGGTCAGTTTTTGTTTATGTTCAGCTGTTCACTGGTGCTGTGCTGAATAATGCACGCAGCCCACACAGGTTCTGAAGCCACGGATGCAGATACAGCAGTCTCTACTTGAGACCCGGTGGTGCAGCTGTGCAAGCATTCCCTGGCAAATACTTTTTTTTGCCCACCGCCACAGAGGAATCTTGCAGATAGGATTAGCCATAGATCTGAAAATAATACCAACACATAAAAATGGTAGCAAGTGACCGGAAACCTTTCTATTGCTGTGTTTCTGTTACTAACCCAAGAGGTGATAGGGGAATTTTTAAACTTCCTGCGCCATTGCTAATTGCAATAAAAAGCACTGGATCCATGTCTGAGTGACAGCTGAGCCAGCTGGGGAGGTGGAGAGAGAGAGAGACAGAGAAAAAGGAGGTATCAATAGAAGTCCAGCATTTTGTTACCGCTATATGCTAACTGGGAATAGGACTTTCTGACTCCTGGTCAGACAATCTTGCTTTCAAACACATTCTGGTCTACGTCACCTTAGCTTATATCAGCAGGAGATCAGAAAATACGGCACAATGTTGACTATTCAGCCCATCTGGTCTGTGTCAGTATTTATGCTGCACACAGCATCCTTCATCCATTCCTTGTCATCATAACCCTGTATATCTTTCTCCCTTATGTAATCTAAAATATTCAGTCTTGCCTCAATCCTGAATCTTGATCATGTCACGATCTGGTCATGTTCTTATGTACATTCTGGATATTTAATTTGTAGAACGATTGCTGGTTGGAAGTAAATGATAAGATTGAAATTTAATAAAACGGGGTTTGAGTGGGATTATAAACCACAAGTTTGAAGCTTGAATGGCTTCCGATTTGTTCCTTAAATAAGTACAGCTTTCTTACTCAGCTCTTGCCACATATTATTTCCTAATGATTCAAATGTGTTGCTATGAAATGAAGACTTCTGAGAGTGGCCATTATCGTCTCATAATGATATTCGCCCTAAATAATGCCAAATTATTTAGAGGGATCAAATGGGATTTATTTAGCATTTGGAAAGCAAAGTGACAGAAGTATTAGGAATATATGTTGCATTTGTACATTAGGTGATACTAATGTGGGGATTGAAGAGTATCACTTGGTTTAAATGACTTTCAGCTTCTCCAGTACAATGTAATCCCCCCCCCCCCCCCCCCCCCCCCCCCCACGACCCCTATGTCTCCAACAACAAAAGGTCTTTGGGAAATAATTCATCTGGTAGGATTAATCTTTGTCTCAATGGTTAGCACTATTGCTTCACCGTGCCAGGGACTAGGGTTCGATTCCCGGCTTGGGCCACTGTGTGCAGAGTCTACACGTTCTCTGGTGGCTGCGTGGGTTTCCTCTGGGTGCTCCGGTTTCCTCCCACAGGTCCTAAAGACCTGCTTGTGAGGTGAATTGAGTGTTCTGAATTCCCCCTCTGTGTAGCCAAACAGGCGCCGGAATGTGGTGACTTGGGGATTTTCGCAGTAACTGCATTGCAGTGTTACTGTGAGCCTACTTGTGACAATAATAAAGATTATTATTATTATTTAGGTCATTGGCTGACATCAGTTGCAATGTCAAGCATTTGGCCGGGGGAAGGGAAGCGGAAAATGTGGAGAGGAGGGCAAAAAATAGAAGCAGTGACTTGGCAGTATTAACTCTTAAGAGATTTTTGAAGAGGTAGCACTTTTTCGCTGCAGCTTTAAATATTGAATTGTTTACTTAATAGTCCTGTTTGAAGAAAAAGCTGTTGTCTTCCTGTTGCAGAAAACAACTCTCTGAAATGGCTGAGTATTTCAACATGGCCTCAGTGGAAGATCTTGCAGAGCATGTTTTAAGCAGCACGCCGCAGCATCGGCTGACAATGCTGAGGGAGTTTTACACATCCCGGTACCCAGAGCTGAGTGGCATCATGCCAGCCGGGCCCACAGAACCTCCCCTTGAGGATGATGCTAAAGTGGAAAGTTCAAGAGTCTGTACTGTCACAGACCATTCGGAGAGTCGGGAGAAAAAACAAATCAGCTCTTTGATTCAAGGATTATCAGGCGGCAGAACAAAACATTTCAGGAAAGAGCATCTGAAAGATGATGTGGCATGTTTTGAAACAAAAAACAATGTTATTTCAGAAAAACCTGACGATAAGTCAAGACTGCCTCATATTAAAAGTAATAAAATGTTGGGCAGAACCTTTTCTACTCATTTTGCTGAAGGTGTTGACAGTAGCATCAATGTGGATTTTTCAAGTTCTCCAACTACTGTACTCTCAAAGAGTAAACCAAACAGGAGAGAGCCAAGTTCCCGAGCGGCTGTGGAACGTCAGCAGCACCATGAAGACAGAGGGCCAACAGCAGAAGGATCAAAGTGCGACTCAGATAAAAACCAAGAATCAATACAGTCTAAAACTGGCTCAATCACAGAGCTGCTTGGTGACACCTCAATACTGGATGCGTTGTTTGAGAGAAAGAAAAACCATACTGCGCAGCCAGTAACGACATCAGGGCATATTCCAAAAGGAAAACGCAAACCAAAAGATTTCTGGGATTTCCTCAATCAAAGTAACAATGAGTATGTCAGTACACCAACAGATTTATCTGTGATAGAGCGTTTATGTTTGAAATCAAAGAAAAAAGGAGAAAAATCAGACGACACCCTTTGGAAAAAGAATGACAAGTTTTTATGGAAAAAAGGTGAACCAAAGAATGACTCTGGTGCCTCGACATCGGGCACATTTTTAGCGAGTTAACTTTCAAGTGCACAATGGAGAAGAGTGACAGAAACCTACACATGAACAATAATTTAACTGATTTAAATAGAATAATTATAAAAATGAAAAATTCTTATATAGGAATTTATTTGAATTTCAAATGATGGCAGTAATGGGTTATGGTAAGAAGACCCAATAGCATTGTTGCATCCACACCATTTGGGACAGTTTTACAACTGAGTCCTTGTTTTATATGAATTAATTTGTCACTCTCAGGATTTTTAGCATTTCGGATTTTCAGTATGCACAGCTATCATTTTGTATAGAAAGGATCATGGCCAGAATTTTTTGGATAGGGGGATCTCGTTTCCTGCCATCTGAAGAGTCAGCGGGGAACATGTCCTCTCCAACTCTTGAGTGTCCCACAGCCATTTCACACTAGAATGAGCGTTAAGAAACTTCTAGCCCGTTACTCAGGTAGAAGACATGCCTGAGAGACCTTCTGGCCAATCTGGGCTGGAATTCTCCAGTCATTGAGATTCTCAGTTCCCGCCAGCAGCGCAACCTGCCCACAGATTTCCCGGTGGCGTGGGGTGGCTTCAATTGGAAATCCCATTGACAAGCAGCAGTGGGAGTAGAGAATCTTATCGCCAGCCAAGGGCACGCTGCCGAGAAACACAGGGCTTGTGGACCGGAGAATCGAGCCCCTGATTAGCCGGCATCTCTCCAGTTCCAGCAGCAACAGTGCTGCAATGGACAGAAGAATAAATGCAGGAAGATGCATGAGACTAAGTCTGGGAACCATATAAAAGTTACAGTGCAGAAAGAGGCCATTCAGCCCATCTTTTCTGCACCCAGATAAAAAGAGAAAACGCAAACTACCCGCTCATTTTAACCCATTTTCCAGGATCTGGTCTGTAGCCTTGCAGGTTACAGCACTTTGGGTACAGATCCAGGTACCTCTCGGATAAGTTGAGCATTTCAGCCTCACTACCAACGTAGACAGTGAATTCCAGTCACCCACTACCCTCTGGGTGGAAAGGTTTTCCCTCATGTGCCCTCCAATCCTTCCACCAATCACCTGAAACTAATGCCCCCCCGGTAATTGACACCTCAGCTAGGGGGAACTATCCTGCCGAGGCCTCTCATAATTTTGCATAACTTAATTAGGTCACACATTAGCTTCCTCTGTCCAGAAACCCATGTAGACAGCATCCACTGCACTACCCACATCTATCCTCCTTGTCACTTCCTCAAAAACTTCTATAAAGTTAGGAAGACATGAGGCCGGATTCTCCTGAGACTAAGTGTTGATGCCGAGGCAGGATTCATGGAGTTTATCAACAGCAAAACTCTCCACACCTGGACCAATTTAACAACCGTTAAGGGGCTAGCACCAGGGCCACATGAAACACAATCAATTCCAATGAGAAACGGTGCGGATTCACCCAGTCCGGAATTGCCACTCAGGAGGCTGACAAGCTGAAGCCACATATACACACTTCACTCCCCACACGCGCCATCGCAGCCAACAAGTTGGCAGCCCAGTTGCTCCAAAGGGGACCCATTTCACAGGGCAGGAATCACAGAAGACCGCCTCCACTCCTGATATACCATCTGGGGATCCACCTAGGCGTGACATTAGGGCCTGTAAGGCCAGACAAGTAGACTCCAGTTAGGTTGGCACGGGTGCAGGACACAGTTTAGTGATAGGGGCTAGGGCACAAGCCTGTATATATGTTTTCACATTAAACAGATGTAGACAATGTTACAACCTGCCTCCGTGCTCTGTCAGAAGGGTGTGAGGGGTGGATTGGTCTGGGCTTACCGCAAAGGTGAGGGGGAGGTGGTGGTATATTGAGGATAGGCTTGGTCCAGGGACCAAGGTTTAGCCAGCGCTCACGCTCGGGTTCCAATCCCAGAGAATCGATGGGACCATGTGATGGAATGGCCAGCTACCATGGGTAGGAGTCAGACGTCGTCAAACAATGGAGAGCACCAGAACTCACCCCAGAGCAGGTTGTCATCATCCTCCATCCCATGGACCAGACCCGCTGTTACTGCCAACCGTGGGCCCGCAATCCCTCGTGTGGCAGGTATGTATCACGGAGGGGGTTGCAGGCAGGGGTTGGCCGGGGTGGGGGTGGGGGGGTGATGGTAGATGTGGAGGTGGGATGCGGTGTCCGAACCCCAGGCCATTCTCTCCCACCCAACAGTCAGTGAACTTGGAGACAATCAGAGCGTCCTATGTCCGGCCCATTCCCACCCTTTCCGCATCCTTCTCGTCGGACGAGGACTGATATTCATCATGATCCTCATCCAGCACGTCGCCCCTCTATTGCCCAATGTTTGGAGGTGGCAGCATGCCACCACGATATGGGTGACCCAGTGCTATATTGGAGAGCCACTCTAGAGTGGTCCAGGCACCTGAACCACAGGATGCCGAAGTACCGCTCGATCACGCCCTTGGTTGTTGCATGGGTGTCGTAGTGGATCTCCGCGTTAGTCTGGCCTGAATAGGTGTCATCAGCCACGGCCGCAGTGAATATCCCCTGTTGCCCAGGAGCCAAACCCCCCCCAGCCAGGGGTGCTCCTCGAAGAAGTCAGGTACTGTTGAGGATGCTATACATGAAGCCCAGTATGATGGTCACACACCAGCTGCACGTTCGTCGAGTAGAACTCCTTTCGATTTGTGAAGATCGACCTGTCATCTGCAGGTGCTTCTGGGGTGACATGCATCCCATTGATCACCCCCTAGACCTAGGGCATCTCAGCGATGGCAGCGAACCCTGGTGCCCAGGCATCCTCATGGGCTCGGTACACATTGAAATGGATGTATTGTGCCAACTGGGCATATAGGGCTTCCGTGATGGCACAGATGCACCTGTGCACCGAGCTCTGTGAGATCCTGGCCAAGTCTCCACTCATGGCGTAGACGTTCAGGATGACAGTAACCTTGACGGCCACCGGGAGCGTGTGCCCTCCCCCATTCCCCCGCAGTGCTGGGTGTGCCATGATTTGGCGGATTGTCACATTGCCCTCCTGCTGAGCCACAGTCTTCGATGCCAGGCCCGGTCCGGCAGGTCCTTGGCTGTCAGGCACTGCTGATACATGCCAGGTGTCATGCGGCCTCCTTTGCACCTCCTCCTCAGCCAGCTCTCCATCCTTATTGGATGTGAACCTGTGGAACACTTTGCCGCAGAAGGCTATGGAGGGCCAATCACTGAGTGTCTTTAAGACAGATAAAAGGTTCTTGGTTAATAAGGGGATCAGGGGTTATGGGGATGAGAAAAATATCAGCCATGATTGAATGGGGCAGCAGACTCGATGGGCCGTGGGGCCTAATTCTGCCCCCATGTCTTATGTCTTCTGTTCCTCTGGGGTAGGCTCAGTTGCTGCAGCTTCCTCCTCCTCGAGCCGCTTCAGCTCATACAGCCTCAGTGCATCCACCAGGGCTGTGGCAACTAGGAGGAAGGCCACCATAGCTGGTTGAATACCAATATCCATTGTCTGCAGAGGGTGAAAGCCCATGTTAGTATGGTGCATACCCACCTGCCCAACCAGGTCCCACAGGCTACACGGCGGCCCCGGTTGGCACTGCAGACCCTGCCCTTGCATGTCCCTCATCCCGGCCCTGTTGGTGCCCGGCACCACAGGGGCCTGTGACCCTGGCGCCCAACCCTGCTGCAAGCGGTACTGTCGGTTGGTGGCTGCCCTTACCAGGGTACGCTCGGCGGCTCCTGTTTGGCGCCCCCCTGTATGGTCTACTGTGGGTGTTGCCATTGGGTGGGTCGCGTGATGCCCCACCAGCGGTGGCGGCCAGCAGCTGGCTTGGGGAGCGGAAGTGGTATGATGGGGGCTGGCGTGCAGGCGTGGTGGGGTAGGGACTGGGGTGGTGGGTGGGGATAATGTGCGTGGTTGGAGGCACCCATACGGCCGGTGTCACTCTGCAGAACCAGGGGTCAAGGCGGGTCAGTGGGGTGAGCAGCAAGATGGCTGCCTTGCAGGCTGCGGCAATGACGGTCCGTAGCTGGACACCACCCCAGTCATGTGGGGCGGTCACCCATGCCCCCCCCACGCCGTCACCAACCCCACTTTCCCTCCTCTCCCCCCCCCCCCCCCCCCCCGGCCCTCGCAGAGGACCCCCCAGCCCAGCCAGTGTCAGGACCGGCAGCCCACGCTCGCGCCTCTGCATGTTCAACCTCCTCTCTCAGCAACGGCTTGTTTCCCGATTTTTAAAAGCATAAGAGAAGCTCGCCTTCGGGAATTTCCCCCGGCAGAGGCCCCAGAGAATACCGGGCCGGGCCCATTAATGATATGCAACCAGCATTTACTACGTGCAGAATGGAATGCATTGACACTGTTACCGAGGAAACAGAGATTGTGATTTGGCGTGAAACCGGTGCCGAAACCGATTCTCCGCCCGATTGCCTTTCCCGGTTTCGATGACGGAGAATCCCCCATGACCTTCCCTTAATAAAACCATGCTGATTCTCCCTGATCATTTCTGGGCCATGTCCTTTTTATTGTATGTCATTTGCTGCTTTGCGGCATTGATTGTTTTTGCTTGTGAATCTGTCTAAAACAGTATAAATGTAAGGGAGCATGCCACACGACCTGCACATTTAGAATTGTTCCATTCTATTTTTAGTGGTACAGTAAGAAGTCTTACAACACCAGATTAAAGTCCAACATGTTTGTTTCAAACACTAGCTTTCGGAGCACTGCTCCTTCCTCATTCACCTGAGGAAGGAGCAGTGCTCCGAAAGCTAGTTTTTGAAACAAACCTGTTGGACTTTAACCTGGTGTTGTAAGACTTCTTACTGTGCTCACCCCAGTCCAACACCGGCATCTCCACATCATTTTTCTTGGCAATAGCATTAAATATTCTGATGCAGATGACCTTTCAATGAATATGCATGAATTTAGCTAAAAATCCAATCATACAGATAAACTTGAAAACTGTAAATTCCTTTTCTGTATTAATTGTCAAAGATTGATTTCTGAAAACTTATGATCTACTATTCAAGAACATAGGAAGAAGACTACGCTGTTCAATCTTATAAAGTGGAATTAAATCATGGCTGTACACAGCTCAACTCCTTCAACATACGGATGTCTTGAAAGTTTCCCAGCATCCATAGTGTGACAGCACAGACACATTGCTATTAATTTACAATAGTTGCGAAGAACATTTTAAATTGTGCCCACATAATTTAGGTTCTACTTTTTTATCTGGGAATACATATTTGAAGGAAGGTTTTGTTACAGCTCAAAATTAGCAATTGAAAATGTTTGATGTTGTCACGTCAATGTGCTGCTATTTTCTGGTATGTTTGAGAGCATGAGATAGGAGCAGTGGTATACCATTCAGCCCACTGAAGCTGCTCTACCACTTAATATGATTATGGCTGATCCCGGGCTTCAACTTCACTTTCCTGCCTGCTCTCCTTATCCCTTGATTTCCTGAGGGAACAAAGGTCCATTTTATCCCATCCTTAAATATAGTCAACAATAGAGTATTCACCATCTTCTGGTAGACAATTCCAAAGATTCAAAACCTACTGATTGCAGAAATTCCACCTCATCTAATTTCTAAATGATTGACCCCTTATCCGGAGAATCCTCCCCAAAGTTCTAGATTCTCCAGAAGTGCAAACTCCGCAGAATCTTGCATGTTTCATTGAGACCGCCTCTCATTCTTCAAAACTGGTCTTGTGGTTATCAAAGATCACAACCTCATTGGTTTTTTCACAAGCCTCATAAGACTCAAAACCAATAATTAAAATGCCAGAGACCAATGGGCTACTGTATACTTCTAAAATCACACCTCAACTCAAATTGCCTTTTCACCGCTAAATCAGCGGCGAAATTCTTCCAACGGGAGACAAAGTGCCGACGCCGGAGTGAAAACCGGAGTGTTTCACTCCGGCGTCAGAGGCCTCTCCTCGCTCCCTATTCTCCCACCCCCAGGGGGCTAGTAGCGGCACCGCGTCAATTACGCTCGCTGGGCCTTGACGCTTTGACGCGGCGCCGCGTAAATGATGCGGCCAGCGACGCTTAAATGACGTCACCCGTGCATGCGCAGTTGCTGTCCTCCCCGTGGGCGCCCCGCAAGACATGGAGGATTGATCTTGCGGGGCGGCGGAGGAAAAGAGTGCGTCTTTTAGAGACGCCAGCACGCCGATCGGTGGGCACCGATCGTGAGCCAGATCCCTACTGAGCACCCCCCTGGTGCTCGATCCTCCCTGCCCCTCCCCCACAGGCCGCACATGCAGCGTTCGCGCGCTGTTCACGCCGGCAGCGACCAAGTGTGGTTGGCACCGGCGTGAACCCGCCGCATTCGGTAAGCCGCTCGGCTCATCCGGGCCGGAGAATCGGCGCTCGCCTGTTAGGAACGGCGATTCTCCGAGCGGCCTGTCGTGAAACGCGGCACGCCGTTTTGGGGGGTTGGGAGAATCGCGTGGGGGTGCCAGGGCGGCGTTGCGGGAATCGCCCGGCACTCCTGCGATTCTCCCACCCGGCGTGGGGGTCGGAGAATCGCGCCCCAGAAGTCCGCCAAAAAAGCAACAATCAGTTCAATCACATGAATACCAACAGCCACTGAATTTGCTTGAAAGCAATACAAATTTATTTGTATTTTCTACTTTATAACAAAGTTGCATGAAAGCACCACTCAATTATAAAGGTCACGTGATCAGCTCAGAAAAGACAACAATGTTTTAGTTATGGATACGTATTCCAATATCTAATTTGATTGCTGCAATTCAGGCCTCACACATTCCCAATTTTAAACACTTCACTGTTGGCAGCCATGGCTGGGATTCTCCCTTTTGGGGACTATATCCCCACACCCGCTGGAAAACGAGCGAGAATCGCTCTGGCCATTTTCTTCGAAAGTCTGGGGTGATTCTCAGTTTTCCAGGAGGCTAGTAGGGCCGCGGCGTGTGTCCTGCAGCTCTGGCTGCCGGCGGGACCCTGTTGTCCAGGCGCGTATGCGCACGGTGGCCGCAAGTGGGTCCGCGCATGCGCGCAGCGGCCCACTTGGGTGCGGGCGCCACCGGCATGGCGGAGCCACACAGCGGGCCCGTGCTGAGGCCCCCTCCCGGAGACAGATTCCCACCGACCCCTACCAGGACCGCGGCCACGGGTCCGTGCTCCCGCCGGGTGGTACCAGATGTAAACCAAGCCAGCGGGAGTTCTTCGAAGAATTGCCGTGGAGGCCTATTTCAGCAGCCAGCAACCACGCGGGCGCGATTGCCGTCAATTCTCGAGTCTCCGGAGAATTGGCGGCCCAGCGTCGGAGCAGCGTGGCGGGTATTTCCCGCGCCCCTGGTGATTCTCCGACCCGGTGCGGGCTCGGAAAATCCTGCCCCATGTCTTCTCAATGCCTGCACTCCAAGCCCAGACGTTCATATCCTACGTCTCCCTACTTAGTGCTCTCTACCAGGGGCTGGTTTAGCACAAGGCAAAATAGCTGGCTTTTAAAGCAGACCATGGCAGGCCAGCAGCGCGGGTTCAATTCATGTTCCATCCTCCCTGAATAAGCGCCGGAATGTGGCGACTAGGGGCTTTTCACAGTAACTTCATTTGAAGCCTACTTGTGACAATAAGCGATTTTCATTCCATTTCATTTCACTTATCCATCCAACTCTTCCCTCTTTAACACATAAACCTACCAGCTTGAGCAGAACATCTCAAAACACAAAGAAAGATTTGGAGAAATCAGCTCAGGAACGGACAAATATAGTTCAAGCAAAGCTCCTAAGCAGGCAATGTTTACGGTTTAATTTGAAAATTTGGGGTATAACGGGTGGAGACCCTGATGGCAGCAAGGGTTGGATGATTGGATTGGATTTGTTTATTGTTACGAGGTACAGTGAAAAGTATTTTTCTGCAAGCAGCTCAACAGATCATTCAGTACATGGGAAGAAATGGGAATTGAACAAAATTCAAGAAAATACATAATAGGGCAACACAAGGTATACAATTTAACTACATAAGCATTGGCATCAGATGAAGCATACAGGGTGTAGTGTTAATGAGGTCAGTCAATAAGAGGGTCATTTAGGAGTCTGGTGACAGTGGGGAAGAAGCTGTTTTTGAGTCTGTTCGTGCGTGTTCTCAGACTTCTGTATCTCCTGCCCGATGGAAGAAGTTGGAAGATTGAGTAAGCCGGGTGGGAGGGATCTTTGATTATGCTGCCCGCTTTCCCCAGGCAGCGGGAGGTGTAGATGGAGTCCATGGATGGGAGGCAGGTTCGTGTGCTGGACTGGACGGTATTCACGACTCTCTGAAGTTCCTTGCGGTCCTGGGCCGAGCAGTTGCCATACCAGGCTGTCTTGCAGCCCGATAGGATGCTTTCTATAGTGCATCTGTAAAAGTTGGTAAGTGTGAATGTGGACATTGCCGAATGTTTCAGAGAAATGTTGGGAGTGACCTAATGGCCTCATCTTGGCCAACTCGATGACCCAATGAGGCCACTAAATCTAGGGAAAGGCCTCTTGCGAGATTTCCGCCTCGCAAGATCTAATGAGATATCGCGAGACGTCATGATCTGGATCTCGCCCTCACTGGGCAAGATCCAGATTAACATATGTAAGTGAGTTATTGGGCTCATTTACTTATATCTTAGCTGGATTCTGCCGAGGCCTGCAAGACCTCGCCATGGCGCTGCTTAGCACTGGTCCAAACAAACGTGGACCAGGCATAACAGCACCCGGCTCCCAGGCCATTGGAGGCCCCCAGGTAGTCAGTCTCTGGACAGGTTGGTACTCTGGCACCCGGGCACCTTGTGACTGCCAGGCACCTTGACAATGCCACCCTGGAACTGCCAGGGTGCCCAGGTGCCACTGGCAGGGATACTGCCAGGCGGTAGTTTCAAGGTGCTAGTTTGCCCATCCGGGTGTGCCCTGCCCTTAAGGGATGGGGTGAGGGAAGGCCCCGAGGACCCCTGAGAGGTAATTTGGGACAAATGGGGGTGGGAGGGACCAGAGGCCATGGTGGCGGAGCAGAAGGGGGTCAAATGAAATGCCACCACGATCCACGAGTCATCTTTCTATGAGCTGAACCCATCAGTGCAGGAAATTAGGTAAGTGCGACCTCGGCAGGGCAGGGTGTTCCCGACCGAGGCCAAAAAAAACTAGGTCATTAGCTCCAGGAAACACCCTGCTCTACACGCCCAAAATGGGACTCTGTTTTTTTGCACGTTTAATCTCGCCCGTTATGTGAAGCGTGGCAGTTTATATTTACATTTTGGATTAATGAAGAATATTGTAATGCAGTTGCAATATCTTTCATGTTTCTAGTACAGGCACCAGAAACACTGAAATCTTGTAGAGAATTGGCAGCCTAACCCAGTGTTCTTCAATCTCGGGGGGCGCGACCCACGGGTGGGTCGCAGGCGGGTGTCGGGAGGGTCACGGAGCCGTCCTTCGCGGCGCTCCCGATCGCGCAACTCCCCGCGCAGCAGCCGGCTTTTAATAACACCGGCTGCAAGCGGCCTTCAAAATGGCCGTGAACATGTAAAAGAAATTTGGCAGCATTGTGCATGCGCGCACGATCATCGGCGGCATGCGCAGTGCTGCCGCTATTTTTTAAACGGTCACAACTTTTTGTTTTACAAGTTCGGGGGTGTTTTATTCATTTATTTTATTCATTTAATTTTTATATTTTCCTTTATTTTATTCATTTTATTTTTTCTTACAAGTTTGGGAGGGTTTTATTTGATAAACTTTTACAGGAAAATAATGCAGAACTTTGGACAGATGGAGACTCCATACATTCCGACACAGGAAGGCTTCACCTTCCTCCAACAGGTTCCATTGGAGGAGCGTATACGAGGGCCAAAGGGACCCCAAACCATTTCCTCCATTTTTATCAGCAGCAAAAAAGGTAAGAGAAAATGGTGGATCGCTCCGGTCAGCCGGTGTGGGTCGCGAAGATCGGCCGGGTAGGGTCCCGATGGTTGGCCGGGTTGGGTCCCGATGGTTGGCCGGGTTGGGTCCCGATAGTTGGCCGGGTTGGGTCACGAAGGTTGGCTGGTTGGTTGTAGCCACCTGGGGTGGCCACTTCCCGATTCCAAAATGCAGGCCCGCACAGAATGCAGGGAAAATCGGCCAGGCACAGGAAAAGCAGGTTCAAGGTTTCCTGTGTATTAAGACTTTCAGAACCCAGACAGAACCGAAACCAATAGCCAGCTACATACTAATGAGCAATCCCCAGAAACAATTAGAAACATTGAAGCAATCGGGACCAAACCCGACTCCCTGGCGCCAGCGGAAGCCAGGACAAAGGCAGGCCAACGAACACATAGGGCCCGCCCAACAATCAGGGAACAGCTCCAGTATTGGAGAAATCGCTAGAACCGATTGGGACATGGTCCAATTAATTGGGACCAAGTCCGGACCCGCCCAAAAGGGCGCGAAACTCCTGGGGACTATAAAGTAGAGTCCCCAAGTTCAGTTTGCTCTCTTGGCTCTCAGCGAGGAGAGACCTGCCTAACGGCTCTCTTGGCAGCTCTCAAAGAACTCTTGACCGTGACTCTCAACAAGGAGAGACCTGCCTAGCAGCTGCACCAACCAAGTAAGTCTCCAGTCAATGCACGCTACGAGATAGGCGCTCCTAGCTACTATTCCATACCAGCTTGAAACCTGCAGACTCAGAACCGGACAAAGGCCATTGTTCCTCTGACCTGGTGGGCCATTTGAAAGCTAAGTATAGGCCTTTAGTTATAGTGAGAGTCTAGTAAGTAAAGTTTTATGCATGAGTAGTGATTGACTGTGTGTATAATAAATGTGTCTTGATTTGAAACTTACTAACTGGTGTATTGAGTTATTGATCAGCACTTGGCTTTGAACCTCGTGGTGGTATCGGAAAGATACCTGACGACTCTAGAGCAAAGGTTATTAAAACAGCAATTAAATAAAAGCACACCGAGCAACATGGTAAAAATGGGTCCCTGGAAAATAAGTTTGAAGAACACTGGCCTAACCAGTGGAATTAGGGTTGCTAATCTTCCCAGGATTTCCTGAAGTCTTCAGAAATTAAACATTAATCTCTTGGGCACGACTTCAAGTGGCCTATGAATAAAATCAACAAGGCATCAAAAAATGTTTTTTCCTCTCATTTTCTTTAAATGGTTTGGATTATTTGTTGCAGAAATATTGGTGATAAGGAAATGACTGACTAGGCAGAGCAATTAGAAGTGCAAGTTATGTGTTGAAGTCTCCGGGAATGTGTGTATCTAGGGCTAGGGGAGGCGGTGGCCTCGTGATATTGAGTGTGATTTAATGGAAACGTTTCTAAGTGGTAGCGAGTGGGAACTATCGCGAGGTTCCAACGCTCGACTCGGCGTGGCCGTCAACGATGAAATGTTAATTGGTCCACTTAATAAGGTCCCACCGGCTTCATGCCGCAAATGATGGTCCCGCCGGCTGATTCCACCAGGACCACGTCCACCAGCTCCCCGCTAACAAGGGGGAGCAACATGTAAACCGATCCTGCAGAGCAATCCCCACACAGCTCGCAGCCATACCAGCGAGAAGATGCCGATCTGACCAGATTGTTGGACGCAGTTGAGACCAGACGAGGGCTTGGAGGGCATAGGGCAGCCAGTGCCGCCTGGGAGGAAGTGGCAGCGACCATCAGCTCGGGGAGCGTCACTAGGAGGACCGGCACCCAGTGCCCTAAGATCAGTGTCCTCCAGCAGGCCACACGGGTGGGTTGGCACCTACCCGCCACATCCTGCCCAGCACCGTACCCTGCCACAGCCCACCATATCCAGCAGTGCCACCTATGCCAGCACCCCCCTTAATCCCCATCCCTCCCTGTACTTTCCAGCCTGCCAAACTCCCTATCCGTTCACCCATATTCCCCAACCCCGCAATGAATAAGGCGTGCGCCTTATGATGCCCCTTCTGGCCCCACAAGAGAAGGAGGCCCACAAGCGACGGGAGGCAGGGCTCCAGACATCAGAGTCCTCACCCCCTACGAGGAAAGGGCCCTGGATCGCCGAGGACAGATTGGTCACCGATGTGGGGGTTGCCACATGTGTACCTGTCCTATGTGGACCGTGATGAGGCATTGCGGAGCATGTCCCAGTCTCAGGTGGGCATTGCCGAAGCACTCCAGAGCCAGGCGACGGTGGCCACCAGTTCCCCCGAGTTCCACCCCCCTGACAACAATGTGTCTCAGAATCAGCACCTGTAAAAGGGTGACACAGCTGGGCATGTGTCACCAGCAAGTGGGCCGGGGCCCTCCCAGGGCCCCCAGAGGAAACCCACAAGGGACGCACTTAGACACAGCGGTGGAGGACGCATGGCCAAGCAGGTCAAGGATCACTGAGAGGACACTGGGGGTGGGGGGGGGCAAAATGGGGAGGGGGATGAAGGAATGGGGAGAGGGGGGTAGGGGAGGTGAGGTGGCACCATGGGGGCTAGGGTCAATTGGGGACACGTACAGCATTAAAACATGTTCCTGAGAAATATGGACCCCTGGCACTATGTTCAGCAATGCAGGCTGACCACCAAATCCCCCCCCCCCCCCCCCCCGTACAAGGAGGTCCTAGAATTCCCCATCCCACGTGCAAGTGATAGATGTGAGTGAGCACTCAGTATGCAGGCAGGAGTCAGACTGTGGCATAGATTGAGGAACACCAGCTCTCAGCAGGTTATCATCACCCCCCTGCCTTCAACAGTGACCCGCTGACAGTGCCAACACAGCCCCATCACCCTGGAATGATGTTACACAACTTGGGTGGGTGTAACAGGGTGGTTGACGGCGGGGGGGGGGGGGGGGGGGGGTGGCACAGCAGACCACCACAAATAGGGTGACCCTTTGGGAGGTGTACTGCAGTGCACCACCAGAGCGGTTGATGCATCAGAACCACAGTTTACGCCATCTGATACAGTGCTCAATGGCAGCCTGGGTGGCCGCATGGGCCTCGTTGTATCGGCTCTCCACATTGGTCTCCGGCCTCCATCTTGGCATCATTAGCCAATCCTCAGCAGGTACCCCTTATCCCCCAAGAGCCAACCAGCCATGTTAGGTTGTCATCGAAGAAGCCATGGATGTCCAACTGCTCCAGGATGTAATTGTCGTGCACACTCCCTGGGAAGCGTGCACACATGTGCAAGGTCTTCAGATGGTGGGTGCACAGGAGCTGCACGATCAAGGAGTGAAACCCCTTCCTGATAATGTAGGGGTCTCCCTGCCGACCCAGTGCTTGCACAGCGGCATGCATACCATCTATTATCCCCGGACAAAGGCATACCGGCGATGGCGGAGAATTCTGTTGCCTGGGCATCTTGTTGAGCCTGGTAAATGTCAAAGTTTATATGGTTTGCAGCCCGGGTGCATAGGGCATCCATGACCTCACAGATGCTCTTGTGGGCTGTAGCTTGTGAGGTGCCACACAAGACCCCACTCAAAGGAATGTCCCTGATACGTAGACATTCAGGGCTGCAATGACCTTGATGGCCACCGGAAGCGGGTATCATCATCCTCCATGTGGTGGCAAATCCGCGAGGAGATGGCACAGGTGCCAGACCATCTCATTGTTGAGGCCATGCCTCCTGAGGCACACGCTGTCCATCATCTGTTCGGAAGACCATGCTGCCTGTACACCCTGGGCCGTCGCGGGCCTGCCCCTCTGGGTCCGTCCCTGGCCTGATTGACAGCCGGGTCCTCAGGATGTCGGGCGGGGCCCTGCACTGGGCCGCCGCCTCGAGCCTCTGTCAACGCTGCTGCTGCAACTTTCTCTGGTGTCTGGCCACCTGGCCTGCCAGGAGCACCACGAGGGCAGCTTCCACAGGGTCCAAGATAACATCCATCCCGTGGACTGTCTGTAAGGAATTAGAGAGAGTGTGAGACTGACAGCCAGCAGTGCCAGCTGGACTCTATATTTCCTCATTGCTCTCCCCTCCCCACATCCCCTGCCATCCAACACGCCCAACCCACACATCCCCACCCAAAGCGGACCCCACACCCTGTACTCCAGACACCTGCACGTAATGCTATCTGGACGGGGCGCTGGTCCCCTCATCGGTGCCCACACCAACACTCAGTCACAGAGATGTCCTCAGTGTTGGGATCTAATCTCTGGGTATTCAGATGTTGGCTTCTGCGTCTATGGTGTTCCTGAAGCACTCAGACGTAGTGTCCAGGCACCACGTCTGATTCAGATGCTAGCCAATAACCTCCACCTGTTACATGGCATGCCCACCCACAGGAATCGACTTGGGAATATTTTGTTCATTAAACAATCAACATCATACAAAAGGATAAAACCAAACACATCACAACAGCCAATAGGCGTTCACCACCGGTATAAACACAAAGCTCCAACAGTGCAGTTGTACAAAGAAACCCAAATGCACAGTAGACAATAAACAGGCAGCAGTCTATTAAACTTCTCAATTGTCTGCGAGTGCATGCCTGCAGCAAACTGCTCATGTTCTCCCCCTACGCAGTTCACAACAGAACTTTAAAGGTATAATTCCAGTGCCTCCATCAAGGTGCTGTCAAGTTCACCTCCAGTGCCGGCAGCAGGTCAGTCCATATCTTCCAGAACCGCACTCCAGGCCACAGAAGTAGGAGGTGGCAGCAAACAAGTACACGGCCTCCAGACAGTGGCAGCTCCCAGCAAGAGCAAGCAGCAAGTACAGCCCATGCCACCTCCAGTGCACATGAAACTCAACCAAGTAAACAAAAGTAAAGAAAACAAGGGACAAAGCAAAAAGGGATCACCCCTAATACGGGCACTGCCCAAACTAAAACAAAGATCAACAGAGGCTTAAAAACAATTCAAAATGTGGTCAAAAGGATCTATAAAATACCCCAGAGCCTGCGGTGCCCACCAAGAATAAAGGCCACAATAGTGCCAGTGGACACCACATGCTCCCTCTCCAGAGACAAATGGCCATGAATGAAGCCACAGAAGAGGGGCAGACTGGCTGGATGACTCCCTCGATCGATCGCTGCCTGGACCTGTTTATAGCGAGTTTCGCCAGGCCCAGGAGCAGGTTCACAAGGAGATCCTCCTCCGCTCCGGGTACCCATAGATTAGGAGCATGGGACTGAAGTGCAAACAAAACTTTAGTAAAAGGGTCGAAAGGAAACTAAAAAGGGGGTACAGTCTAAAACATTTCACATAGACGTGGTCCACGGACACCGCAAGACTGCAAAAAGCAGAGTCTGCGAAGCGGTGCCAATGACGGTTGCATGGTACCCCTTCACCCCAGGTCCCCAAGATTGAGGGGGAGGACTCCTCCATGGGCACCTCCGCCCGGACATCAACATGGCGCGCCAAGGCATGAACAAAGAACAAAGAAAAGTACAGCACAGGAACAGGCCCTTCGGCCCTCCAAGCCCGTGCCGACCATGCTGCCCATCTAAACTAAAATCTTCTACACTTCCTGGATCTGTTTCCCTCTATTCTCATCCTTACATCTATTTGTCAAGATGCCCCTTAGATGTCACTATCGTCCCTGCTTCCACCACCTCCTCCGGCAGCGAGTTCCAGGCACCCACTACCCTCTGTGTAAAAAACCTGCCTCGTACATCTACTCTAAACCTTGCCCCTCGCACCTTAAACCTATGCCCCCTAGTAATTGAACACATGATGGGCCAGGGCAAGGAGGCGAAAGGTGTGCAGCAGCAGCCCATACAGGAAACCCCTCCAATGCAGTTTGAAAAGGCATAATCCCATGTGTCCCACTCCCACCCATTTTAGCACAATTGGCCAATGAAAAAAGTCCAAACACACAACCTTCCTCTCCTCTTCCCCCCCTTCCAGGTGTTGAAACAGCCTCCCGTTTCTCCCTCTGTAGATGGCTGGGAGGAATCCAGGCCTCAGGCCCTGCAGGTGAGCAAACGGCAATTCCCTCCTCCTGTCCCTCTGTTGTAGGCTGTAGGAATGCGGGGAGGCAGACAGGGAGTGTTTTTCAATCCAGTCCCAGGATGTGGCCCAGGCCAGACCAGGCCTTTACCTGCAGAACTTCCTCCTTCTCTCCCTCTCCCTCTTGCAGCTTCCTGTAGTAAACTCTCAGCTTCAAAAATCTGCTCCAATATTCACCTGAGGAAGGAGCAGTACTCCGAAAGCTAGTGTTTGAAACAAACATGTTGGACTTTAACCTGGTGTTGTAAGACTTCTTACTGTGCTCACCCCAGTCCAACACCGGCATCCCCACTTCAAAAATCTGACAGCAGAAAATCTCCCTTCCCTTCCTGTCTGATTTCCAGGCTGTAGCAAACAGCAGCCTGCAAAGTTTGGAATCCATAAGAAAGGGCTCACAGAACACACAATCTACACAGTCACCTGGGAACTGGGAAGCTCCTTAACCACAATTGCCAATTCCCTGTTAGCAATAGCCTTCAGCCGCGTGGGCAGAGGCCTCCATGGTCAGTGGGAGTTATGGGTGGTCGGTGGGACAGACAGGCAGGGCTGGGATTGCCCCCATAATGGGTACACACAATCCAGGGGGTGGCATGTCGGACCCATTGGCACTGAGGCACCCCTTCCCTCTCCAGCCACCCCCCACTGATGTCGGCCAACCCCAACTGAGGCTAGTCCCCGGAAATTCCCCCATCCCCTTAACCAAGCACTGAGGCAGCAATGCCAGTGCCTCCGGGCTCAATGCCTGGGAACGAAGATGGCTACTCACCTTATCGGGTCCGCGCAGCAACCATTCCGCCAGCTTCATGTTTTTAAAAAAGTGTACTAATCGGCACCCGCATGACCACTTGCTGGGGAAGCGATTAGATCACGGAAGACCGTTTGATAAGGGATCATTCCAGTTAATTGTATGGAGACTGGCCTTAAATGGAGATTATTGGTTTCTTGCCACGCCACAGCGGGATCCTGATTTTGCCAATGCGAGTGGGTCGGTTAGATCAGCGCCCAGCGCGGTTCTCAATTTTGGCCTCTCCCATGAGCCACGTCATGCTGTCGCTCAAGCACAAAGTTGCCATTAAATCGCACCCATTGTCACTGGAATAATGATCCAGGGTCCCAGGTTAATAATCTGGGGACCTGGTTTAGAATCCCACCACAGCAGAAGGTGGAAATTGAATCCAATACATAAGTGGAATTAAAAAAGTCTAATGATGAGCATGAATGGATTGTCGTACAAAAACCAAGCTGATTCTCTAAAGCTGTTTAGGGAAGGAAATCTGCAGTCCTCACCTGGTCTGGTCTGGCCTACGTGTGACTACAGACCTACAGCAATGTGAGTGACTGAAATGGCCGTGCAAACCACTCAGTTTTAGAATAAAACGCTACAAAGTCTAGAAGGAAAAAAACCAGACATACAAAATTAACACAGTAGTGAGAAAGGATATTAGCTCTGACAATGTGGAATCTGTATGGGTAGAGTTGAGAAATACCAAGAGGCAAAAACATTAGTGGGTGTCACATATAGACCCTCAAACTGCAGTGGTGAGGTTGGGAATGGCATTAAACACAAAATTAGAGATGCATGTAATAAATGAATATCGGTGTCATGGGTGATTTTAATCTTCACATAGATTGGCTAAATCAAATTAGCCACAATGCCGTAGAGGAGGAATTCCTGGAGTGTATACGGGATGGTTTTCTTGACCAATATGTGAAGGAACCAACTAGAGAGCCGGCCATCTTAGACTGGATACTGTGTAATGAGAAGGGAATCATTGCCAATCTGGCTGTACGTGACCCTTGGGGATGAGCAACCATAACATGATAGAATTTTTATCAAGATGGAGAGTGAAGTAGTTGATTCGGAAACTAGGATGCTGAATCTTAATAAAGGGAACTCTGAAGATATGAGGCATGAGTTGGCCTTGATAGATTGGTGAAAGTTACTTAAAGGGATGAGAGTGGACAGACAATGGCAAACATTCAAGGAACGCATGGGGGAACTACAGCAACTGTTCATTCCTGTCTGGCACAAAATCAAAGGGGGCAAGAGGGCCAACCCATGGCTTACAAAGAAAATTAGAAATAATATCCAATCCAAGGAAGAAACGAACAGATTGGCCAAGAAAAATAATAGGTCTGATGATTGGGAGCAGATTAGAATTCAGCAAAGAAGGACGAAGGGATTGATTAAGAAGGGGAAAGTACAGTACGAAAGGAAGATTGCAGGGAACATAAAGACTGACACTAAGAGTTTGTCTTGATATGTAAAGAGAATGAGATTGGTAAAGAGAAATGTAGGCCCCCTACAGACAGAAACAGGGGAATGCATAATGAGGGACAAAGAAATGGCTGAGCAATTGAATACATACTTTGGTTCTGTCTTCACAAACGAGGACACAAATCAGATCCCAGAAATGTTGGAGAATGAAAGGTTTAGTGAGAGGGAAGAACTGAGGGAGATCAACATTAGCAGAGAAATGGTGCTGGGAAAATTGATGGGATTGGAGGCGGATAAATCCGCAGGGCCTGAGAATCTGTACCCCAGAATGCTTAAGGAGGTGGCTCTGGAAATAGTGGATCCATTGGTGGTCATCTTCCGGGATTCTATAGACTCTGAAACTGTCCCTGCAGATTGGAGGGTAGCTCACGTCACTCAGATATTCAGAAAGGGAGGTTGCGAGAAAGCAGGAAATTATAGACCAGTAAGCCTAACATCGGCAGTGGGGAAAATGCTTGAATCCATTATCAAGGACTTTATAGCGGAACATTTAGAAAGCAGTGGCAGGATCAGTCAGAGCCAGCATGAATTTATGAAGGGAAAATCATGCTTGACAAATCTGTTGGAATTCTTTGAAGAGGTAACCAGTACAGTCGACAAGGGGGAGCCAGTCGATGTATATTTTGACTTTCAGAAGATGTTTGACAAAGTCCCGCATAAGAGGTTATTGTGCAAAATATAAGTGCATGGGATTGGGGGAATTGTATTGAGGTGGATAGAAAACTGGTTGGCAGAGAGGAAACAAAGAGTAGGGATTAATGGGTCCTTTTCAAATTGGCAGGCAGTAACTAGTGGGGTACCACAGTTATCGGTGCTGAGACCCCAGCTATTCACAATATATATTGATGATCTGGATGAGGGAACAGAATGTAACATTTCAGGAACTTCCGGTTGCGGCTATGCGGAGCTAAGCCGCACGTTCGCCAGCTCCCGCTACTTAAGGACTTTTGGGCCTATTTGAGGGCCCCAAACGGCGCTGTCTCGACGAATCCCGGTGGGGGAAGGTGTCTAGAGGAGCATTCCCCATAATTTATGGTGCTCACCCGGAGTGGGGCAAAGGAAAAAGCTACAGCAGCTCCCCAAGAAAAGCGGGGGAAGAAGGACAAAATGGCGGCCGGCGGAACACCCGAGGACTGGTGGAAGTGGGCGCAGGAGCAGCAAGCTTCTCTTCTGCGCTGTTTTGCGGAGCTGAAGGCTGAGTTGCTGGACTCCCTGAATGCGACTACCAACAGGCTGCTTGAGACCCAGACGGCCCAGGAGGTGTCCATTCGGGAGTTGCAGCAGCAGGCCGCTGAGCGGGAGGAGGAGGCCGTGGTCCTCGTGGGGAAAGTGGAGTTGCACGAGGCACTTCACAAAAAGTGGCAAGACCGCTTGGAGGAGCTGGACGTTCGCACGAGGTGAAAGAATTTGAGGATCCTGGGCCTGGCAGAGGGGCTGGAGGGGTCAGATCTCCCGTCATATGTGACCACGATGTTGAGCTCGTTGATGGGAGCGGGGTCCTTCCATTTGCCACTGGAGCTTGAGAGAGCTCACCGAGTGCTGGCCAGGAGGCCCAAGGCAAATGAACCCCCGCGGGCGGTGCTGGTGCGGTTCCATCGATTCAGCGACCGGGAGTGTGTGCTGCGCTGGGCCAAGAAAGAGAGGAGCAGCAAGTGGGAGAATTCGGTAGTGCAAATCTACCAGGACTGGAGTGCGGAGGTGGCTAAGCGGCGGGCCGGATTCAACCGGATGAAGGCGGTCAGATTTGGAATGCTGCAGCCTGCGCGTCTGTGGGTGACATATAAGGACCGGCACCACTACTTTGAGTCCCCGGAGGAGGCGTGGGCCTTTGTACAGACGGAGAAGCTGGACTCGAACTAGGGTCTGGGGACACACTATGGCCGTTGCTGTTTTCGCTGTTGCGGTTCTGCAATTTTGACACGTGTTTTTTAATGCTGGTTTTCTTTTTGCTCTGTTTCCGGGTGGGTCTGTCTGTTGGGTATGGTTGTGGGTTATGTGGGGAATGTTGGGGGTTTGTGTTTTATATGTTCTCTCTGTACGGGGCTGGGGGTTGGGGTGAAACTGGATTTTGGGGAGCTGCGTCAGAAGGGTGGGGTGTGGCAGTATGAAAGCGCGGGCTTTCCTCTGGTTTCCCGCGCTGCGGGGCGTGGGGGGCGGAGCTGGCAGTGGGGGCGTGGCCTCTACTGGTTTTCTTTCCCGCGCTGAAGCGGTGCCAAGGAGATGTGACAAGAGGGGGATGACCCCATGCCGGGAGGGGATAGGTTTTGGCGGGAGTTGCCGGGGTCAGCAGAAGTCAGCTGACTCACGGAAGTACCATGGAGGGTGCGTCGCGGCTAGGAGGGGTCCTAGCCTGGGGGGGTGGGGGAGATACCGGGTTGCTGCTGGAATGGCCAGGAAGGAGCTGGTGTGGGCCGGGGGGGTAGAGGAGAGGCGTTATCGCCATGGGGAACGGGTCGGGCGGGGCGCGCTGGCCTGGGGCGAGCAGTCGATAAGCTATGGCTAGCCGGCGGGGGAGGGGGGCGGGTTGCCCTCTGATCCGACTGATTACCTGGAACGTGAGGGGGCTGAATGGGCCGGTTAAGAGAACATGGGTATTTTCTCATCTGAAGGGGCTGAAGGCGGACGTGGCTATGCTCCAGGAGACCCACTTGAAGGTGGCGGACCAGGTTCGTCTGAGGAAGGGGTGGGTGGGGCAGGTTTTTCACTCAGGATTGGACGCGAAGAACTGGGGGGTGGCGATTCTGGTGGGGAAGAGGGTGGCGTTCGAGGCGGCTGAGGTGGTGTCGGACAAGGAGGGCAGATATATTATGGTGAAGGGTAGGCTGCAGGGAGAGAAGGTGGTGCTGGTTAATGTATATGCCCCGAATTGGGATGATGCTGGCTTCATGAGGCGCTTGTTGGGCCGCATTCTGGACCTGGCGGCAGGGGGCCTGATCATGGGGGGAGACTTTAACATAGTGCTGGATCCCCCACTGGACCGGTCCAGTTCAAGGACGGGTAGGAGACCGGCGGCGGCCAAAGTGCTGAGGGGGTTTATGGACCAGATGGGAGGGGTGGATCCCTGGAGGTTTGGGAGGCCGAGAGCGCGGGAGTATTCCTTTTTCTCTCATGTCCATAGGGTTTATTCCCGAATAGATTTTTTCGTCCCGAGCAGGGGATTGATCCCAAAGGTGCAGGATGCCGAGTATTCGGCCATAGCAATTTCAGACCATGCTCCGCACTGGGTTGATCTGGAGATGGGGGAGGCGCGGGACCAGCGCCCGCTCTGGCGCCTGGATGTGGGGATGCTGGCTGATGAGGAGGTGTGTAGGAGGGTCCGGGGGAGTATTGAGGGGTATCTTGATACCAACGACACGGGGGAGGTCCGGGTGGGGATGGTCTGGGAGGCTCTGAAAGCAGTGATCCGGGGGGAGCTGATCTCCATCCGGGCTCATAGGGAAAGGAGGCAGAGGAAGGAGAGGGAGAGACTGGTGGGGGAGCTCCTGGATGTGGACAGGAGATACACGGAGGCACCGGAGGAGGGGTTGCTGGGGGAACGGCGTAGTTTGCAGGCTAAATTTGACTTGTTGACCATCAGAAAGGCGGAGACACAGTGGAGGAGGGCGCAGGGCGCGGTATATGAGTATGGGGAGAAGGTGAGCAGGATGTTGGCGCATCAGCTCCGTAGGCGGGATGCGGCTAGGGAAATTGGTGGAGTGACGGATAAGGGTGGGAATATAGTGCAGAAGGGGGCAGAAGTAAATGGGGTCTTTAGGGACTTTTACGAGGAACTGTACCGGTCGGAACCTCCAATGGGGAGAGGGGGAATGGAGAGCTTCATGAACAGGCTATGTTTCCCAAAGGTTCAAGAGGAGCTGGTAGAGGGGCTGGGGGCGCTGATAGAGTTGGAGGAGCTAGTCAGGGGGATTGGACAAATGCAGTCAGGTAAGGCGCCGGGGCCGGATGGGTTCCCGGTGGAATTTTATAAAAAGTATGCGGATCTGGTGGGCCCCCTGTTGGTGCGAGCCTTCAATGAGGCATGGGAGGGGGGGGCTTTGCCCTCGACGATGTCGTGGGCACTGATCTCTCTGATCCTGAAGCGGGATAAGGACCCCTTGCAGTGTGGATCATACAGGCCTATCTCGCTCCTCAATGTTGACGCTAAGTTGCTGGCGAAGATCCTGGCCACCAGGATAGAGGACTGTGTGCCAGGTGTGATACACGAGGATCAGACAGGATTTGTCAAGGGACGGCAGCTCAACACGAATGTGCGGAGATTGCTAAATGTTATTATGATGCCGGCAGTGGAGGGGGAGGCGGAGATAGTGGTGGCGCTGGATGCAGAGAAAGCGTTTTATAGAGTTGAGTGGGGGTACCTGTGGGAGGTGCTGGAGCGGTTCGGATTCGGGGAGGGATTCATCAAATGGGTGAGGCTGCTCTACGCGGCTCCGATGGCGAGTGTAGTTACCAATGGAAGGAGATCGGAGTACTTTAGGCTCTACTGTGGGACCAGGCAGGGGTGCCCCCTGTCCCCCTTGCTCTTTGCATTGGCGATTGAACCTTTGGCTATGGCGTTGAGGGAGTCAGGGAGATGGAGGGGTCTGGTGCGGGGTGGGGAGGAACATCGGGTATCGCTGTATGCGGACGACCTGCTGTTGTATGTGGCGGACCCAGAAGGGGGAATGCCGGGGGTGATGAAGCTGTTAGCAGAATTTGGGGGCTTCTCGGGCTATAAGTTAAATTTAGGCAAGAGCGAGGTATTTGTAGTACACCCGGGTGATCAGGAGGAGGGAATTGGGAGGCTCCCGTTTAAGGGAAACAGGGATGTGTTGCTGCAATTGTACAGAGCCTTGGTGAGGCCACACTTGGAGTACTGTGTGCAGTTTTGGTCTCCTTCTCTGAGGAAGGATGTTCCTGTTCTCGAGGGAATGCAGCGAAGGTTTACCAGACTGATTCCAGGGATGGCGGGACTGTCATTTGAGGAGAGATTGACTAGGTTGGGATTGTTCTCGCTGGAGTTCAGAAGAATGAGGATCTCATAGAGACTTATAAAATTTTAACAGGACTAGACAGGGTAGATGCAGGGAAGATGTTACCAATGATGGGTGTGTCCAGAACCAGGGGTCACAGTCTGAGGATTCAGGGTAAAGCATTTCGGACAGATATAAGGAGACATTTCTTCACCCAAAGAGTGGTGAGCCTGTGGAATTCATTACCACAGGAAGTAGTTGATGCTAAAACATTGAATTTTTCAAGAGGCGGCTAAGATATAGCAGTTGGGGAGAATCGGATCAAAGGCTATTTGGAGAAAGCAGGATTAGGCTATTGAGTTGAATGATCAGCCATGATCGTGATGAATGACGGAGCAGGCTCGAAGGGCCAAAAGGCCTCCTCCTGCTCCTATCTTCCATGTATCTATGTACATCAACCTAGACACTGGAAATGACAAGGCAAACCCAGCCCTGTCGAGTCTGCAAAGTCTCATGGGTTTGCACCAAAGGTGGGACAGCTGTCTAACAGACTAGTCAAGCAGCAGGCTGACATAGTCTTACTTACAGATAACGTCCCAGACACCACTATCACCATCCCTCTTATGTCCTCTCCCACTGGCAAGACAGACCTAGCAGAGATGGCGGACAAATGGAATATAGTCAGGAGGGAGTTGCCCTGGGAATCCTCAAAGTCATCTCTGGAGCCCATGATGTTTCATGAACAAGGAAGCACTGAGGGTGGAAAGGGCACAGAATGTATTCTGGGTAAGGGCCATCACCAAGAGTGGCTCAGTAGCAGCACTACTGACCGAGATGACCAAGTCCTAAAGGATATAACTGCTAGACTGGTGACTCTGTGATAGGTGGAGAACGGCTGGATACTGCAAAGGCTGTGGGCCCTGACAATATTAAGGCAAAAACTCCAGAACGTGCCATAACCCCAGCCAATCTGTTCCAGTACAGCTACAAAACTGGCACATATCCGGCAATGTGGGAAGCTGCCCAGGTATGTCCTGTGCTCAAAAAGCAGGATAAATCTAATCCAGCCGATTACCACTCCATCAGTTTACTCCCAAAGTGATGAAGGGGGTCATCAAGAGTGCTTTGAAGCAGCGCTTAATTAGCAATAAGGTGTTCACAGATGCTCAGTTTGGGTTCCATCAGGGTCACTCAGCTCTTGATCTCATTACAGCCTGGTCTGACGTGGACAAAAGAGCTGAACTCCAGAGGTGAGGTGAGAGTGACTGCCCTTGATAGCAAAGCAGCATTTGATCGAGTTTGGTATCAAGGAGCCCTAGCCCAACTGGAGTCAATGGGAATCGGGGTAAACTCTCCACTGGTTTCAGTCATACCTGCCACAAAGGTAGATGGTTGTGGTTGTGGGAGGTCAGTCATCTCAGTCCCAGGACATTACTGCAGGAGTTCCTCAGACTGGTCCTTGGCCCAGCTCCTTCCACATAAGATCAGATATGGGGATGTTTGTTATTGTTTGCACAATGTTCAGCACCATCCGTGACTCCTCAGACACTAAAGAAGTCTGTATGCATATGAAGCAAGACCTGGACAGTATCCAAGCTTGGGCTGACAAGTGGCAAGTCACATTCATGCCATACATGTGCCAGGCAATGACCATCTCCAATAAGAGAGAATCAAACTAATACCCCTTAACATTCAATGGCATTATCATCATTGAATCTCCCAATATCAACATCCTGGGGGTTCCTGTTGACCAGAAACTGAACTGGACCAGCCATATAAATACTGTGGCTACAAGAGCAGGTCAGAGGCTAGGAATGCTGCAGCAAGTAACTCACCTGACTTCCCAAAGCCTGTCCACCACTGATAAGACACCAGTCAGGAGTGCAATGGAATACTCTCCAATTGCCAGGGTGAGTGAGCTCCAATAACAGTCAAAAAACTCAACACCATCCAGGACAAAACAGCCACTTGATTTTCATCCCTTCCACAAACATTCAGTCCCTCCACCATCGATACACAGTAGCACTAGTGTGTAAATTCTACAAGATGTACTGCAGCAACTCACCAAGGCTCCTTACGCAGCATCTACCAAACCCACAACCACAACAATGTAAAAGGACAAGGGCAGCAGATACAAGGGAATACCACCACCTGGAAGTTCCCCTCCAAGTCACTCACCACCCTGACTTGGAAATGCATCAGTCATTCCTTCACTGTCACTGGATCAAACTCCTGGAACTCCCTCCCTAATAGCATAGTGGGTGTACCTACACCACATGGACTGCAGCGGTCCAAGAAGGCAACTGACCACCACCTTTTCAAGGGCAATTAGGGATGGGCAACAAATGCTGGCCTAGCCAGCGGAACCCACATCCCGTAAAAATTAATTAAAATAAACCCCCAATGGAATTACTTAGCCTATCATCATTGTCCACCATTGCATTTATGGAGGAGACAGGGGGGTGGAGAGGTGGGGGTGCAGATCCATGGCGGTTTATGCACCCTGGGGAGAAGGAGTTCTCATTTCTTTCTTCGGTGCACGAGGTGTATTCGAGGATTGATTATTTTATTATAAGTCGGACTCTTCTTGCTGGGGTGATGATAGAAACTAACTTTTCTAGGCAGCTATAACCATGTAAGTAAGAGGAGACGTAAAAGGGTTAAATGAGAACTCATTAAGAATAATTAACTATAATCATATTAAGCATTACGTGAGTGCAACAATAGCTGGGAATCCACTAAGGGTTCATACACAGATCATACACTTTAATTTCTGTAATTTCTTAGGTTTTACATTAGCAAGTTGCTTGAGGCAACAAGGTCAGTGATGTCAACTAGCTAAAAGGCCCCATTGTTGTCCGGCACAGGTGAAGTGTTGGGCAGTGTAGACTTGTGAAGCTAACATATGTCACCAACGCTGAATAAGGTTCAACAGTATTTTATTAATTACTTATAAAATAATAGACATACGATGACTATGGGTTTAAACGATGTTAGTTTAACTAGAGACCTGTGCCTGTCTGAACCAGTTGAATCTCTCAGCACGTGGTGTGAGTCTGTACTAAACTTGATGAGCTCTTGTGCATCTGAGAGGCAGCATCCAGAATGAGCGGGAAAAGTGATGCCCTCTGTCTTGATAGTGCGTGTGTTCTAACTGGTGATTGGCTGCGGTGTTTGTGCATGTTGATTGGTCCTAGTGTATGTCCATCAGTGTGTGTCTGCACCATGATATACTGGTGTATATTATGACAACAGGTAGTCCCGTTTCTATGGTAACAGCCAGTCTAAGGTGATAATGCCTTAACGAAGACTGTTTTTTAAATTAATGTTAGATGCAGGTGTGGATAATTTGGTGAATTGACAAACGATGGAATGGGAAATTTGCACCAGTATATTTAAATACATATATCTCTTAAATGATGGACAGACATTTTGGCTGAATTGAGTAAATTATTAATTATTTAAAGCCAATCAGAAGTAAAAAGAAGGCTATACCTTAAGATAATAATCTCCTTATGAATCACTTACCAGGATGGAAAAACTCATCCCGGGATCACCCCATCAATATTTCTGAAATCTATTTCCTTTTCTGCTTGCTTTTGCTAACCACCGTCTTTCTTTTGTTTAAATTACTTCGTGAGTTTATCGTGTGTATTATGATTTGAAGAATTACTACGATCTGTAATTGAATGAAAACTCAACTACTGTATTTGCGAAAGACAATCAATCTGACTAGCTTGCTGCAGGGCTAGTTGGAACTTTCTAAATATTGTATTGAAAACAAGCTTACCAGTGGCATAGCTGACAAATAAAGTACAAGTGGACTTTGCCAAAAAGCACAGACTTGACCTCTGTTATTTGGGAACTGAGAAGGGATAACGGGTATCCAGTGTTCCGAATAGACACAGAGATCCTTCAGATGAAGAAGGCTGAGCACTCGGCAGTGCTTATTTCAGATTATGCCCCATGTTGGGTGGAGCTGGTGATGGAGGATGGTCAGATGTAGTTGTATGTAGGGCTGCTGTTGGATCTGGGGATCTTTACGAGGATTTTGAGGGCCTTATGGGATTTTGTGGAACGTAATGATAAAGGGATGGTCTCTCCCTCGATTTTGTGGGAGGAGGTGAAGGTGCTGATCAGTGGAGAGATCATAGTGTTTAAGGCACATATAAAGAGGGAGGATGACAGAAACTGGTGGATGAGATTCTAGGGGTGGATCATAGGTATGCAAGGGACTCGACCATTGAGCTTTTGACATGGAGGAAAAAGCTGCAAATGCACTTTAACTTTTTGTCCACGGAAAGGGCGGTGTGGCAATTGAGGCGTGTGAAGGGGTGGTGTATGAGTATGAGGAGAAGACCAGCCGCCTCTTGGCTCACCAATTAAGGCTGCAGGAGGTGGTCAGGGAGATTGTTCGTGTTAGGGATTTGGGGGGTAGGCTGGTCTCCGCCCCGATAAGGTGAATGGAGTGTTGAAGGCCTTTTATGAGAAGTGGATAAGTCGGAGTTGGTGAAGGACGAACGAGGCACGGCAGCATTCCTCTGGGAGGGGGGGGCTGCTGTTTATATTGTATTTCAGAGAACTGGTCACTGTTAGCTGTTGGTGGAGTGGGGGTGTGGGGGAAGAGGTGAGTATGTCGGGAGTTTCTTTTCTTTTTGTTTTGGTTGTTTCACGGATTGGAAGGTTATGTTGGAGTTTGTGTTTGGTTAAGATTGTTTGGGGTTTGTGTTTAGTTAAGATTTTTTTTGTATGTTTAGTATTTTTGTCTAAAATGTTAAAAATTTAATTTAAAAATTCCCAAAATAACAACACATCATTGTCCTCCACTCAGAGAGTTGTTGGGGTGTGGAATGTGCTGCCTGGGAGAGTGGTGGATGCGGATTAAGGGCAGCACGGTAGCATTGTGGTTAGCACAATTGCTTCACAGCTCCAGGGTCCCAGGTTCGATTCCCGGCTTGGGTCACTGTCTGTGCGCAGTCTGCACATTCTCCACGTGTCTGCGAGGGTTATCCGGGTGCTCCGGTTTCCTCCCACAGTCCAAAGATGTGCAGGTTGGGTGGTTTGGTCATGCTAAAATTGCCCTTAGTGTTGGGTGTGGTTACTGGCTAATGGGGATAAGGTGGAGATGTGGACTTGGGTAGGATGCTGTTTCCAAGAGCCAGTGCAGACTCGTTGGGCCGAATGGCCTCCTTCTGCACTGTAAATTCTATGAAATTCCATAGGAGGTTTCAAAAGAGAGCTGGATATATATTTGATAGGGATTAGTTTAGAAGGCTACGGAGATAGGACTGGGGAATGGGACCAGCTAGATAGCCCTTTTGAGAGCCGGTGCAGATGCGATGGGCTGAATGGCCTCCCTCAGTGCTGTAAATAACAAAAGAAAACAAATAAGAAGTTTCAGGTAAAAAATAGAGCTTCTTATGACTGTCACTTGACAGAAAAGGAAGGTGAGGAGAGTGGATGGCGGAAAGAACCAATTTCTTAACGTGATTCCCCCCGGGATGGGCAATAAATGCTGGCCAAACCAGCAATGGCCACATCCCGTCAATTATTTTTTTTAATACTCCAAAGATGCCAGAAATGCACTCCATCCCAGATTGGGCCTTGAGCAATTCTATTGGTATTCGATCGTGTGTATATATTAATGAAGAGCCTCACATCTGTTTTAGGGCCACTTCTTGAAATTAGACTGTCGTGCGTATGCTGGCTGAATTTCAGTTGATCCTTAGGTTTCCTATGTGCAGGTCCATGCAGCAAATGTACAGTTGTTGCCAAAACTGGGCCATTATGATTTTCGATCCCTTTTACATGCAGCTATATTTTGCATCATCTTTGTGAGGGGTTTCCAGGATGGAAGGCGTTGTGATCACAAAGATACACAAAGCTCTTCTGAAGCACTAAACTAATTTTATTAACACTACTAAGTTTGAGTTCGACACTTATTCTGAATAGTAAACATATATGTAAAAATTAAACTACACTCACTAACGCTATTTCTATCTACTAACTATAACAATTATATCTCAACTAACCCTGCAATACACTATGAATCTTATATTTATCAGCTCCAAATCTAGTCTCCTCCCCGAGCCCAAGAGCCAGTGCTATTTATAGTACTGTCCCTTAGCTCCCTCTAGTGGCTAGTCTTAAAATAACATTAACTCTTCACATGCTGTACATTTGTATAATGTCACAATCTTCTTTGAAACATTGCCTTGGAATATCCACCTGTAAAGATAGATGGGAACTGTATTTTGTAAATCCATTTTAATAAGGCATCACCTCCAACTCTGCAACACTTTCTCAGCAAAGATCACATTGGCATAAATTATGGACTCAGCCACTGGAATGAGATTTGAACCCACTAACATCTGATTCAGAGGTGAGTCACATATTGCTACATCACATTGGAGCATCTAATCTGGAAGGAAACTGAAGTATAGTAATTGAGGGTGTAGACCTCCAAGATGAATCTCTGTAACTGTCCCTCTACAACTGGCAGCTAACTGTTTCATTGGGTGGATGCATTGGGATGCAAATGCCATTTTGGCAATGAAGCTGTCTAAGACACACACTTACTCAAACTTGTCAATGGAAACTGGATGTAGGTAGGATCCTGGCCACAGGAAGTGCAGGAAAAGTTCACTTTTTTATTATTTTTAATAGTTTTTTTGTAGGTCACTAGATTTCACAAGGATAACTTTTACTTCATGTTCTAGAAATAACACCCTCCCGCTGCTAGTGGATTATAACAAAACCCCACCTTTCTCACAACTTACTGGGGACAATTTATAATTTCCATGGGTGACCCGTACTTTTTGCACCAATCCTCTGCCCTGGATCTGGGTGGCACGGTTGCATAGTGGTTAGCACTGTCGCTTCATAGCTCCAGGGTCCCAGGTTCAATTCCTGGCTTGGGTCTCTGTCTGTGCGGCGTCTGCACTTTCTCCTTGTGTCCGCGTGGGTTTTCTCCAGGAGCTCCGGTTTCCTCCCACAGTCCAAAGATGTGCAGGTTAGGTGGATTGGCCATGATCAATTGCCCTAAGTGTCCAAAGGGGTTGGGTGGAGTTTCTGGGTTAGGGGTATGGGGTGGAGTTGTGGGTTTAAGTGAAGTGCTCTTTCCAAGGGCCGGTGCAGGCTCGATGGGCCGGATGGCCTCCTTCTGCACTGTAAATTCTATGTTCTATGTTGCTCTCTGACCACCATCAGTAATGTACATCTCACCAGTTTTGAGGGATAGTTTCAGAGTATGTTAACGAGATCTGAGAATTAACCCCCTCCCAGGGCCTCATGCTTGAATCGCTGCGTGTTTAAGTCCATGTAATCTTGATTTCTGCCCAAAGTTAAAATCTGAGGTTTGGTTTTCCATTATCTAATAAGAAAACGTGTGTGGGCTTGAGTGCTGGTGGGTGGTGAAATTTAGAAAAACCACGAATGCATCAGGAAGCCTCCGATTACCACATTTAAGAGAAATGTGTTCGGCTGTATGTGAACCAACCCTCAGGAAAGACAAAGCCCCCAATAAAATATGCTAATCATTCAATTGGAGCAATATTTTAACTCACCGTCAAATTTAACCGCATCCACAGGTTTCCTGAAAGTCGCCTGCGGAGGTGAAGCAAGAACACAGCAGAAATTGAAGGGATGAATTAAACTCAAGAAAAATTGCAATGTTCAGTACTCTATGGAGTCTTTTTACCTCATATCCATATGGGTGACATGTTGACTGCCTTAAGTTGGCCCTCAAATGAGGGCAAATATCACCCAACACCAACAGAAGCCTCTGTTGAAAGATCTGAAGCTGGACGCTATTGGACTGGATTTTCATTTTTGAGGTCATAGTAGGAATTGGGGAATTTCCTGGCTTCCCTGATGCCATGGAAGTAAATGCTAGTAAAAGTGTACATTTAGTGGGGGCTGCTAATGTTTGGAAATAGTGATAGAGGCGACCCAGTGCCGAGGTGAGCTGTTTAAAAGCCCTGCCGCAGTGCTCTGGGACTTTAACCCAATTATGATAAAAACAGGACGATTCGCCAATCACCACCCCTTACATGCCCTCACCTCCCACACGATTCCCATGCCCCACCCATTCCACATCGTGCCCTTGTACAATTGACCGAATAGATCAGAGAGCCAGAGCTGTGTGAGATGTGCAGTAAGATAACATAAAGCAATGGTGGCACAGTGGTTAGCACTGCTGCCTCACGGCATCGAGTACCCGGGTTCGATCCTGGCCTCGAGTCGCTGTCCGTGTGGAGTTTCCACATTCTCCCCCTGTCTGCATGGTTCTCGCCCCTCAACCCAAAGTAGTGCAGGGTAAGTGGATTGGCCACACTGAATTGCCCCTTAAATTGGAATTTAAAAATAAAATAAAATAAAAGATTAAAAGACAAGTAGAGCCAGAGCTCTCAAACGCAGCTGTTCCTGCGCTCTCATCACGTGACCCCTCATGTTAATTTTTTATGTGCCAGCCATTTTTCTCCTCGTTACCCTGCTCCACAGCCTTGACTCTCAATTCCCCACACACTCCCGGTGAACTTTGTATCCAAGTGGTTTAAAACAATTGAAAATGTTATGGACTACGAGTGGGGAAAACTATAACATTATGAAGTAATTACGTTAATTCAAAGAGCTAACAAAAATCCCATACTAAGCCAATTAAACTGTAAACATATCTGTGCACTTGGAACATCCAAAGGGATGGGATATGTATTGAAGATGAAAATTTGAAAGGCAATGGGGAAACGCAGTGTGGAACCTGGCACAGTCATGGAGAACTGAATGGCCACCTGTGTTTTATGGTTCTGGTTCGTGGAAAAAGCAAATTAGCTGCTTTTTGTTTGTTAATGTGGACAAGCTAAATTGCAAATTTTATAATTGCAAACTACTTTAACCTCAAGGTGATGTTTAGATTCGTTCAAGCAGAGCAGTGTGAGGAGCGGTAGGAGGCCATTCGGCCCTTCTAGCCTGCTCCACCTTTCATTCTGATCATGACTGATTATCTAACTCAATTGCCTGATCCTGCCTCCCCCCGGGCCCCATATCCTTTGATCCCCTTTGCCACACGTCCTATATCTAACTGCTTCCTGAAAACATACAATATTTTGGCCTCAACTGCTTTCTGTGGTAGCGACTTCCACAGGCCAACCATACACTTGGTGAAGAAGTTTTGTTCCATTTCAGTCCAAAATGATCTACCCCATTTCCTCCGACTGTGAACCCTGGTTCTCGACAACTCTGCCATCGGGAACATGCTTCTTGCATCTTCTCTGTCTAGCCCTGTTAGAATCTTATAGGTTTCTATGTTTGCCCCTCATTCTTCTGAATTCCAGCGAATATAATCATAACCGACTCAATCTCTCCTCATATGTCAGTCCTACTATCCCAGGAATCAGTCTGGTAAACCATCTGTGCTTTGCCTCTATAGCAAGAACATCCTTCCTCAGATAAGGAGACCAGAAAAAATAAATTAATATAAAAACTGAAGCCAAGTTGATATTTTCCATGAAATTGAAATCAGTGCTTAATTAATCACGCTGAGTGAAAGGATAAAGTTAAAATTAAGTGCGAGATAGTAAAAGTGAAGATGTGGAAATTTTTCAGTAAATTTAAACCTAGGTTTTTACACAATAGCGAAGTAAAGACATTTTGGTTAACTTCCCGACAAAATAAGCTGACATTAACACAGGAGAAGCTTCTTGGTGAACAGTATTGAAATTATAGGGTTAATAGTCCAAGAAATAGAAACATATCAGGGCAGCCTTGACAATGAAGTGCGGTGAGTATTGTCAGCTGTATTAGCCCAAATTAAAATTTTCTTTGCATTTGTCTCAGCCACAGTAAAAGAAGAAGTTTTTAAGATACTGGGTGCGTTAAAATTGATAAGTGGAGGCATTAGATAGACTTGCTGTTCTTAAGTCACGAGGCCCAAATGTGAAGCATCCAACAATACTGTCGGAAGTACTGGTGAAAATTACAGGAGCGACGGTCTTTCAATCCACAGTACCAGAGGACTGGAGAATTACAAACATTACAGCCTTATTGAAGAAAGAGTGTGAGACAAGCTGGGTGGTGAAGAAGGCCCTGGTCGTCCTCTGTGATCGTCGAAGGTTTGGTGGTGATGCTGGTGGACGTTCGGGCGTCTGTGACTCCGAGAGCGTGGTTTCGATCTCTGTGGCAACTTCAACACCCCTATATGGCGCTGGTGAGGAAGCTGATTGATCTTGGAAGGGAGCGTCTGCGGGGTGCATCGGTGGGCGGGGGGGCCTAGATGGGGCCGGCGGAAGAACCGATCCTCCTGGGAAGGGGGCAGCTGTACGGTGCACTGGTGGGATGGGGGGTGGGACTGGTGGCGGTGGTGTGCGTGGGGATCCGGCGGGTGCCAGGTCTCGTAGGGAGACCGTGTTGTCGGCCGTCGGGGTACGCCACGTATGCATACTGGGGGTTAGCGTGGAGAAGATGGACCATCTCGACCAACGGGTCCGACTTGTGCGCCCACACGTGTTTTCGGAGCAGGATGGGTCCGGGGGCTGCCAGCCAGGTCGGGAGCGAGGTCCCAGTGGAGGACTTCCTGGGGAAAACCAGGAGACGTTTGTAATGTGTTTGGTTGGTTGTGGTGCAGAGCAGTGACCGGATGGAGTGGAGGGCATCCGGGAGGACTTCCTGCCAGCGGGAGACTGGGAGATTTCTGGACCATAGGGCCAGTAGGACGGTCTTCCAGACTGTTCTGTTCTCCCTCTCTACCTGTCCGTTACCCCTGGGGTTGTAACTGGTCGGCCTGCTCGAGGCTATGCCCTTGCTGAGCAGGAATTGATACAGTTTGTCGCTCATAAAGGAGGACCCCCTATCACTATGTATGTAAGCGGGGAACCCGAACAATGTAAAGATGCTATGGAGGGCTTTGATGATGGTGGTTGCGGTCATGTCGGGGCAGGGGATGGCGAATGGGAATCGGGAGTATTCGTTAATCACGTTCAGGAAGTACGTGTTGCGGTCGGTGGAGGGGAGGGGACCTTTGAAGTCCATGCTGAGGCGTTCAAAGGGACGGGAAGCCTTTATCAGGTGCGCTTTCTCTGGCCGGTAGAAGTGCGGCTTGCACTCCCAGGAGATTTAGCAATTCCTGGTGGCTGTCCTGACCTCCTCGATGGAGTAGGGCAGGTTGCGGGTCTTGACAAAATGGAAGATGTGAGTGACCCCCGGGTGGCAGAGGTCCTCGTGGAGGGCTCGGAGGTAGTCCACCTGTGCGGTGGCACATGTGCCACGGGACAGGGCATCAGGAGGCTCGTTTAGCTTCCCGGGACGATACAAGATCTCGTAGTTATAGGTGGAGAGTTCGATCCTCCACCGCAAGATCTTAGCATTTTTTAGCTTGCCCCACTGTGCATTATCGAACATGAAGGCGACCGACCGTTGGTAAGTGAGGAAAGTGAATCTCCTGCCGGCCGCAGGGGCGAGGGTGAGGAGTATGTCATCTGCAGGGCCTATAAGCCATACTCCAATATTATGTATACCCATAACAGGGCTAACTACACCTGCAGCCTGTCTGTCCGACCAAACATTTCCTGGACTGAGACCTGTTCTTAGTTTTATGCTGAAGGTAACTTGAACTCCCTTCGACTGTGAGCAGCCTCTAGCTGCACAGCTGAAGGCTATTGCAAATAAGGAATTGGCATTGTTAGTTATGTGAGCACTTCACAGCTCCCAAGTTTATTCTCGTGGGTACACGGGACCTGTCTCAGACAATGATTATTGCATAGCATTCCAATCAAACTGCCAGGCCTGAATACTTTTCCTGAACCTTGCAGGCGTCAACACCACAGAGGAAGCAGTCAACAATCGAACACTGGTGAATCCCCATGACCAGAGGGTGAGTGTGCGGATCCAGGGAGGGCACCTGAGCACGGTCTCCCTAATGTTCACGACAGGGGTCTGGAGTCTGAGGGCTCCTGCTGTGGCCGGGGGTGAGTATGCAGAGTGGGGTTCTCCAGCACAACTGGCTCGGTGGGTGGCATTCTGGGAGAATGAGGGACGGGTAAAGGTAAGGGAGGCTTGGGAGATATAAGAGTCTTGGTGTGGAAGCCCGAACTGATTGTTGGTCTCTCTGCTTCTCCAATTCCTTATGCATATGATAATGGATGGCGTTGTTGACCCCACAGCAGCAGACCTCTCGGTATTGGTGGAAAGCCAGGCGGCAGCAGCATTGACGTAAGCTGGAGGCGGCACCCCATGTGCAGAGGGTCATTGCACACCCTGAAGATCTGGCCGCCTGTCAGGCCGAGAAGGGTCCCAGAGATGGATCACAAATGGCCCTAGGTGTGCAGGCATCGTTGGTCACATGAGGAGATGACGGTTAGTATGTGCCGCAGGAGACTCCATCTCAACAAGGAGTTGGTGTGGCACCTGTACCATGTCCACCCGGACTTGGCACCCTGTGGAGGAAAAGGACACCCGCTCCCGGTGGCCATGAAGGCTACCACAGCCCAGAACATTAATGCCACCAGTTCATTCCAGGGCTCGAGCAGGATTTGTGCGGCATTTCCCAAGCTACAGCCCACAAATGCATCCGTGAAGTCACGGATGCCCAAATGCCCAAGCAGCTGACAATATCAATTTTGAGCTGGACCAGGCCCATCAGGATGTCAGGGCAGCAAGATACTCCACCATCGCCTGGATGCCTCAGGTCCCAGGGGTAATAGTTGTCACGGATGTCGCCTTGCATGCACCAGGACACCAGGAAGTGCCCTTCATTAACAGTAATGGGTTCCACCCCCTGAATGTTCTAGTCGTGTGAGACCACCACCCTGCTTCCCAGGGACCGTGCAGGACAGCAACATCCTTGGGCACTCGAGATCCCCAGCATCTTCAAGGACCATCCCCGGATGATGGTTTGTCTCCTGGGGGTTAAAGGGTACCCACTGAGGTCCTGGCTGATGACGCCAGTGTGGAGGCCAGAGACCTACGTGGGGATGCTCTATAACGAGGCCCATGCTGCCGTCATTGTGTTGTCCTTCGGACTGCTGAAAATGCAATATCAATGCTTGGACCACTCTGGTGGTGCCCTGCAGTACACCCCAGAGGGCCTCCCGCTCTGTGGTGGTCTGCTGTAACCTCCACAACCTGGCAAAGCAATGGGGCGACATGCTGGAGGAGGCAGGACATGCAACCTCGTCGGAGGAGGGGCCAGACCAGGATGGGCTAGAGGACAAGCCCAGGGAGGACCTGCGGGAGCAGCCAGAGGATGGAGAACAGGTGGCAGCAAGGGTCCGGCCTGTCCGGATGGCCAGGGAGGCCTTCATCCTCGCCCACTTTTCAGAGGTTGAGGCTTTGTCCATCAGCTTATCCCCAATTCTTCCACCTCTACCCCATTCTCTCCTTTCCAACCATTTCCCTCCTTCCTCCTTCCTGTTCTCCGACCCTTCCCCCCATTCCCCGACCCTCTCCCCCATGTCCTGACCGTCCCCCAGTGCCCCTGATCCCCGAATACCTTGTACCACCCTCCCAGGCTCTGTGTAACATCACTCCAGGGATATGGGCCTGTGTCAGCATTGTCAGCGGGTCAATGTAGAAGACATGTATGGTGATAACCCACGGAGAGGTGAGCTCTGGTGCTCCTCAGTTTATGTCAAAGTCTGACTGCTATCTTAACGCTGTCAGCACGCTCACCCCCATCACCGGAACGGGTCTGCATAGGGGGCTCTTGATCTAGGATTACTGTGCCTAGGGGCAGAGGGGGGGCGGAAGCAGGGGGCAACAAGGGGTGGGGGTGGGGTTGCAGGCAGGCCCACTGTGGAGAATAACATGACAGAGGATGCACATGTATCAAGTGTTAGTTGCTTAATGGTGAACATTTGAAATTTCCATTGTCCCTCGCCAAAGTTAATGTCCCCCACCCACAGTGCTCCCCAGTGCCCACTCACATCTGGGCCTTTTCACACCTATTATGGGCTAACTTCTTCTGCGGGACAAAAGAGGGGACATTGTGAACTGCACGCTTGGTACATTGGGGGAGGGGGGGTGTTATGGCAGGTGGCGTGTGTATTTTGATTTTATTAAATGCATGTGTCAGACTTGGTTCAGTGATTGCAGTCAGCAGGTCATGGGTTATAGAACATAGTACAGCACAGAACAGGCCCTTCAGCCCTCAATGTTGTGCCGAGCCATGATGACCCTACTCAAACCCACGTATCCACCCTATACCCGTAACCCAACAACCCCCCCCTAACCTTACTTTTATTAGGACACTACGGGCAATTTAGCATGGCCAATCCACCTAACCCGCACATCTTTGGACTGTGGGAGGAAACCGGAGCACCCGGAGGAAACCCACGCACACAGGGGAAGACGTGCAGACTCCACACAGACAGTGACCCAGCCGGGAATCGAACCTGGGACCCTGGAGCTGTGAAGCATTTATGCTAACCACCATGCTACCCTGCTGCCCGAGGTTCAAGCCTCACTTTACCAATTGTGAGCACATGACATTTCGGTGCTTTACTGAGGGAGTGCTTTTCAGCTGTACTATCTTTTCAATAATTTAATAATATTTATTGTCACAAGTAGGCTTACATTAACACTGCAATGAAGTTACTGTGAAATGCCCCTAGTCGCCACATTCCGACTCCTGTTCGGGTACATGGAGGGCAAAACTTCTTTCAGGACTTGTGGGAGGAAACCAGTAGATGTTAGGGGGTGATTTAATGGGACAAAAAAAGAGACCCATTTTGGGCATGTTTAGCGGGTTGTTTCTCAGCACCTGCATCATCGAGAATGTCACCGCTATGTAACGGGACTTTGACGGGTTTTTTTGGCCTCAGAGAGGCCACATTTACCTTCACTTCCTGGAAGTTTATTTGCGGATCATGGTGCCATTTTTAAATACCTCCCTGATCTTTCAACCCACTCAGCCACTCCACTGTGGCCTCCAGACTCCTCCACTACACTCACCTCTCTTATGGGGTCCTCGGGTCCTCCCTCATCCCACCTCTGAGGCGCAAGGCATTCCCAGGCCCTGAACCAACCCTTGGCATGGGCAACCAGGCACCTTGGCACTGGCAGCCGGGCATTCTGGCACTGCCAAGGTGTCCAAAAGCCAGCGGGAGTTCCAGGGTATCACCCTACACAGAGCACCTGGGGATCATTAATGGCCGAGGAGACCCCACCCCCAGCCCGAGAAGCCGTTACGCTTGGTCCACATTTGTGGAAATAATGCCAGACAGCGCAGTGAGGTCTCCCAGGGCCGTTAGTTTCCAGGCCCTGGGAGCCAAATGGCTCATTTAAATATGTTAATCTGGATCTCACCCAGTGAGGGCGAGATCCACATCACGATGTTTCACGGGATCTCATTAAATCTCGCGAGGCATTTTGAGCATTGCGAATCTTGCGAGACACCTCGAGCGAGATTCAACGACTTTGCTGCATCACCAAGTCGGGCACAATGAGAATGCTGAATCTGTTCAACTGAGATCCCGATCCTCCATTCTGGAGTCTAAGTACTCCCGCCAGCGAAGAACAGCTATTGGTGTCTGCAGGCACTAGAGTGGGGTCCGGTATGCAAGTCTTTGCCCTTCACTAATTTATGCATGGGAAGAGCTCGCGGGTCTCTGTTGGGGGTCTCTGATGGGGGGGGGTTTCTGATGGGGGTCTCTGATCAGGGTCTCTGATGCGGGTTCGGATGGGGGTTCTGTTTGTGGGGTCTGATGGGGGGTCAATACGGCGCAGTCAGTTCACCCCATCCATGTGTGCTATAGGGTGGGGGGGGTTGACCCGTTTTTCCCGTGGTGGTGGAAGGATACACCTACTTGTCACTGGGCTGGTTGGGGGGGGTGGTGTTGAGGACAGGATTTGTGTTGTGGTGGGGAGGGGAGCTTTGATAGACTTTGGGGGGGGGACACATCAGTTATGCACTGTCCCCCTTGACCCACCTCTGGGTCCACTGTATCAGGACCACACTTGAGTAAACATGCACCAAGCCTGCCCGGAGGATTTCCCGCTGTGGGGGCCAGTGCATAATGGAAGTTGTGGGGGGGGGGGGGGGGGGGGGATCAGGTTTCCAGCCGTTTAATAAGATGGGAATGGATGCAAATTGGTGGTTTTCATTCTCCCGCTGGAGCGGGGTGGGTAGCGCCGCGCTGAGTCTGCCATCAGGGGATCAGAGCATCGCACCAGCATTGGCGCCTGGTGCCAATCCTGGTTTTTCCTGAATGCTCCATTCTCTGCCCGATCGGGGATCCCCATCAGCGTGGCATTGGGCAGAGATTCTCGGCCCCCATCTATCCTTTCAGGCAGATTGAAATGATTTCATGGCATTATTCAAAGTTGTTGACAACATTGTTATCCTTCAAACAGCACCATTGGAATAGATTATTTGCTGATTACTAAATTGCTGATTGGAGGACTTTGCTTTTCCCAAATTGAAGCATTTTCTTGCATTTCAACACAGACAACACATCAAAAGACCTTTATTGGTGGTAAAGTGCTTTGGGACATCATGAAAAGTACCAATTTAATATTAGCTCTTTATTTTATGAAGGTTATATTACTGAAAACAAAATATAGGTATTTTTCTCCACTTGCTGGCTCCAGTAAAACATGGGCGTGAGTAGAAAATAACATTCCTTGTTTTATACTCACACTATTGTCCATTAAGGTTAGCAAACAGATCAAAATAGAAATCCGTGCTTTATTTTTGTCAAATGGCTTACATTGTTGAAAAAGAAAGTAAGATCAACATCTTCTCAATTTCCTTCTCTAATTGTTTCAAACAATTTTAAACCCCATTTCTTTTGTTTTATTTGCTGTACATCATTACCATTCAGAAAGGAGGGCAGGCTGTTTTGTGACACAGCTACCTCCACGGCCCATATCAATGGTGCTTTGTTTCAGGTTATCACAAAGCACAAGGAAAATTGTACCGAGCCTGAAAATGACATTGTCCCCTCACGATTCAGATCAATAATCAAAACTCATCCAACAAGATAGAAAAGCATAGGTGGGAGACAGTGACGGGGTTCATTCAGATAAGAATGAAGCATTCACACCTCACCCTACTTGGCCTATTGGCATTTTTAACAATGAACACGAGTGCGAGATATTTAACACACAACGGATCAATGGACATTGCCACATTGATGTTTCGGCCGTAGGAGGTCCAGAGAGAAGGCAAATGCTTCCCAGCCAAACTGTACAGGATATTTGCGTGCTCACCCCAAAGCAGCTGGATGAAGTATTCATTTGGAAGGCTTTGGAAGAAGGCCATTTACCCATTCTTTTGTTCAGGAATGATGTGTGACGAGCAGCCTAAAGCACTGTGTAAGCTTGAGGTGATGGTTCCCAAAGACATTCTATACATAGACCAAATGAAAACAATGCTGTCATTCCCAATTAAATTGGAAAGGAGTTGCATGAGAAACATTTTAATGAATTTTCTTGGCCTTATCTGTCTTCTTAGAGGTCACACCCATTTGTGAGAACTCATTATGAAGACTGATCCAACAAATCCCCATGCCATTTTTCAACATTACTAGGCTCAAGCATTGTAAGGCAGTGATAATTTAGTTTGCCTTCTAAAGCACCAGGTTTTGAATGCGCAAATTCAGCAACACTAAATAATGAATTTAAGAGCTTATACGGAGCCTCCAAAGCTCACCAGCACCTAACAGAATGCACCTCTGAACTCATATCACCTTCTATTGAACAATCCAGTGGAATGTATAAAAAGTTAAAACCCAAATAAAATCAATGACTTACCTCCTCAATAGCTTTCCTTCTGCACTTAAAGCAAACCTCATCAGGATACGCTCGATCAGAATTTTGTCACTTAAAATTTCCTGAACAAATTTAATTAACTTTGGTATTTTCTTAATTGGATAAAAAAGAAGTAGAGATGCCAAATTCAACTTATCCCGACTCTGAAGCCGATCAGCTCAGCACAAATAACAAGGAATCAGATTTTTAACAGTGTTTCTTTAGCCATCAAAGACTGGACAATTCTTAACAAAAAGCTAAAGTCAGCTCCACACATTAGTACCCCATGTAAGAAATAACATTGCACAATTTTCAGTGAAACACAGAACTACCATGATGAGCATTTTCATTTTAAAAAGCTGTCCAGATCAGGACAGAGAGAACTCACATCCATTCTTTTATGCGTTGAGCTCTATAAGAAAACCCATATGTCATGCTAAAACATGTTAACAAAACAAAGCAAAATGGATGGCTTCAGTGTTTTCAGGTTTGGCTTGTTTAGCAAACAATCATGTAGAAACCTGTCAATAGATGAGAGAATAATCCGTGCCTTGACTGTTGGAGCTGTAGAACAACGACCATGAATTTTAGTTCCCTTGTTGTTTTTGTTTCTCCAAATGTATTAGATTAAGTTGTTCTGCAATCAGTTTCATTCACAAGGTCCTTTTTGGCTGTGGAAAATATGTCAGTGGACACTTTCCATGTCGTATAATGAACCAGAGTTTGTTGAGAAAACCACAGGGTACATAATGCACACGGTTATTAATGTGCAAGTCTGCTAACCAGCAACCTAAGGTTTGGAAGAGATATTCCATTAAGTGTGAACTGCCACAAGTTGCTAGGCACTTTGTATAACTCTGCAGTTAGTTTCATAAATATGGCATCTCGTGCTTAGCCTCCCTGTGATTTTCCTAAAGATGTACATTTGGACATTAATTGATCAGTAAACACACCACAGAAATTTAAGTTGAGTAATTAACAAAGTAAGTACCCTTTTAACATTATGACAATTGTTTACTAAATCACAATCAATGTCTTAGCCAGAAAGTGAACAATTAATATTAGAACTTTTGTTTCTTTACTTATTCCATTACCATTCCCTTTGGCCTTTAACCAACCCTTTTGACATCTGATGTGACCATCAATTCACTAGAGACACGATTGGAAGTAAACTGTGGTTTTAATAGTCTTACAACTGAGCCTGCCTGCGACCAGAGGAACTGAGAGCAGGCTTACGGCTGCAGCACATTATACTTCCGGCAGTGGGAGGGGCCATGGGCGGAGCCAAGGGCGGAGCCCTGTACAAGCTCCTCATCTCCCCCTATGGGCAGAGCCGCGCAACGGCTCACATACAGAGCCCACAAGGACATAATACAATGCAATGCAATACAGTGTGAATTACAAAACAGTATGAATTCACCACATTCACCCCCTGTAAAACAATCAAGTCCGGCAGGGGTGACGGGTCTACAAGTTGAGCTGGTCCGGTGGCCGAGTCGTCCTTTGGGATCGGTGGAGCACCGGGGTTGCAGCCTCTTCAGGTGGCTGGGTGGTGACAATCGGTGTGGGTATAAGGGTGAACTCCAGGGGTGTTTCAGCCCGAGCTTCGTTCCTGACTGGTGCGATGGGCAACAGGGGGGGTGGGGGGGCGCAGGAAACCTATAGGCGCGGGGACGCCGAGCGTGGGCAGGGAAGCTATAGGCACGGGGCGCAGTGCGCGGGGGGTTGGGTGGGGTGTAGTGTGAGGGATACCTCGGCGGTGGTGGTGGTGGTGGTGGATCCTGCAGGCGCCAGGTCCCGGAGGGAAACGGTGTCCTGACAGCCGTCGGGGTATTCAATAAAGGCGTATTGGGGGTTCGAGTGAAGCAGTAGCACCCTCTCTACTAGCGGGTCTGTTTTGTGTGTCCGGACGTGCTTCCGGAGGAGAACCGGGCCCAGTGTCCTCAACCAGGATGGGAGCGAAGCCCCCGTGGTAGTGCCCCAAGAGAAAACAAATAGTCATTCGTGAGGGGTCTGGTTGGTGGTGGTGCATAGGAGGGACCTAATAGCATGGAGCGCATCAGGGAGGACACCCTGCCAGTGAGAGGTCGGGAGATTCCTGGACCGGAGGGTCAGTAGGACGGTCTTCCAGACCGTCGCGTTCTCCCTATCCACCTGCCTGTTCCCCCTGGGGATGTAGCTGGTAGTCCTGCTCGAGGCGATGCCCTTGTCGAGCAGGTACTGACGCAGCTCGTCGCTCATGAAGGACGAACCCCTGTTGCTGTGTACGTAGCTGGGGAACCCGAACAGGGTGAAGACACTGTGCAGAGCTCTGATAACTGTGTGGGAGGTCATATCGGGGCACAGGATGGCAAAGGGGAAGCGGGAGAATTCGTCGATGACGTTAAGAAAGTACACGTTTCGATTGGTCGAGGGGAGTGGCCCTTTGAAATCGTTGCTCAAGCGTTCAAAGGGCCTGGAAGCCTTTACCAAGTGGGCCTTGTCTGGTCTATAGAAGTGCGGTTTGCATTCCGCGCAGATCGGGCAATCCCGTGGTGATGGCTTTTACCTCCTCGGTGGAGAAAGGCAGATTTCGATTTTTGACCTAGTGGGCGAGCCGGGTGACCCCCGGGTGGCAGAGGTCATTGTGGATAGCCTTTAGGCGGTCGTCTTGCGCGCTGGCGCACGTGCCGTGGGACAGGGCATCTGGGGGCTCGTTGAGCTTCCCCGGTCGATATATGATATCGTAATTATAGGTGGAGAGTTCGATCCTCCACCGCAAGGTTTTATCATTTTTAATTTTGCCCCTTTGCGAGTTGTCAAACATGAAGGCAACCGATCTTTGGTCGGTGATGAGGGTAAACCTCCTACCTGCGATGTAGTGCCTCCAGTGCCGTACGGCTTCCACAATGGCTTGAGCTTCCTTTTCGACTGAGGAGTGCCGAAGTTCCGAAGCAGAGAGGGTTCGGGAGAAGAAGGCGACTGGTCTCCCTGCCTGATTCAGAGGGATTGGATTGGATTTGTTTATTGTCACTTGTACCGAGGTACAGTGAAAAGTATTTTTCTGCAAGCAGCTCAACAGATCATTCAGTACATGGGAAGAAAAGGGAATTAAACAGAATTCAAGAAAATACATGAGAATACATAATAGGGCAACACAATATATACAATGTACTACATAAGCATTGGCATCGGATGAAGCAGACATGGGTGTAATGTTAATGAGAACAGTCCATAAGAGGGTCATTTAGGAGTCTGGTGACAGTGGGGAAGAAGCTGTTTTTGAGTCTGTTCGTCCGTGTTCTCAGACTTCTGAATCTCCTGCCCGATGGAAGAAGTTGGAAAAGTGAGTAAGCCGGCAGCGGGAGGTGTAGATGGAATCAATGGATGGGAGGCAGGTTCGTGTGATGGACTGGGCGGTATTCACGACTCTCTGAAGTTCCTTGCGGTCCTGGGCCGAGCAGTTGCCATACCAGGCTGTGATGCAGCCCGATAGGATGCTCTCTATAGTGCATCTGTAAAAGTTGTAAGGGTTAATGTGGACATGCCGAATTTCCTTAGTTTCCTGAGGAAGTATAGGCGCTGTTGTGCTTTCTTGGTGATAGCGTCGACGTGAGTGGACCAGGATAGATTTTTGGTGATGTGCACCCCTAGGAATTTGAAACTGCTCACCATCTCTACCTCGGCTCCGTTGATGCTGACAGGGGTGTGTACAGTACTTTGCTTCCTGAAGTCGATGACCAGCTCTTTAGTTTTGCTGGCATTGAGGGAGAGATTGTTGTTGTTACACCACTCCGCTAGGTTCTCTATCTCTCTCCTGTATTCGGACTCGTCGTTATTCGAGATCCGGCCCACTATGGTCGTATCGTCAGCAAACTTGTAGATGGAGTTGGAACCAAGTTTTGCCATGCAGTCGTGTGTGTACAGGGAGTAGAGTAGGGGGCTAAGTACGCAGCCTTGCGGGGCACCGGTATTGAGGACTATTGTGGAGGAGGTGTTGGTGTTCATTCTTACTGATTGTGGTCTGTTGGTCAGAAAGTCAAGGATCCAGTTGCAGAGTGGAGAGCCAAGTCCTAGGTTTTGGAGCTTTGATATGAGCTTGGCTGGGATTATGGTGTTGAAGGCGGAGCTGTAGTCAATAAATAGGAGTCTGATGTAGGAGTCCTTGTTTTCGAGATGCTCTAGGGATGAGTGTAGGGCCAGGGAAATGGCATCTGATGTGGACCGGTTGCGACGGTATGCGAATTGAAGTGGGTCAAGGCGTTCCGGGAGTATGGAGGTGATGCGCTTCATGATCAGCCTCTCGAAGCACTTCATTACAACTGACGTCAGGGCCACCGGGCGGTAGTCATTGAGGGATAGGTTAAAGATGTCTGTGAAAACCTCTGCCAGCTGGTCCGCACAGGCTCTGAGTGCACGACCAGGGATCCCGTCCGGGCCCATCGCCTTCCGTGGGTTCACTTTCAGGAAGGCCGATCTGACTTCGGAAACTGTGATGGTGGGTATGGGTGAATTATGGGTTGCTAGGGCACTCGATAGCGGATTGTTGGTTACCTGCTCAAACCGAGCATAGAATGCATTAAGTTCATCGGGGAGGGGTCCACTGCTGCCAGAGATACTGCTCGGCTTCGCTTTGTAGCCCGTTATGTTGTTTAGTCCTTGCCACAACCACCGAGAGTCTGTCGTGACTCTAGCTTAGTTTGATATTCTCTCTTGGCATCTCGGATGGCTTTGCGGAGGTCGTACCTGGATTTCTTGTATAGGACAGGGTCGTCTGCCTTGAGGGGCGGCGAGAGCGACCGCTGAGGCATTGCTCTCCACCTGAAAGGGGACGGATTCATCCACCGCCCGCATGGCAGCTTTGGCGATGTCCTCCTTGATGCAGTTGAAGGCCTGGCGGGCTTCAACTGACAGTGGGAAGAGTGTGGTCTTAAATAGTGGGCGGGCTTTGTCTGCATACTGAGGGACCCACTGGCCGTAATATGAGAAGAATCCCAGGCACCTCTTGAGGGCCCTGGGACAATGAGGGAGAGGGAGTTGTATGAGGGGGCGCATACGGTCCGGGTCGGGGCCCAGGACTCCGTTTTCCACAACATAGCCGAGGATGGCTAGTCTGGTAGTGCGGAAAACTCATTTCTCCGTATTGTAAGTGAGATTGAGTTTCTGGGCGGTTTGGAGAAATCGGTGGAGGTTGGCGTCGTGGTCCTGCTGATCTTGGCCGCAGATGGTGACATTGCCAAGTACGGAAACATGGCCCGCAGTTTGGCTATAATCAACCACCATCCGGATCTTTTCCCCGGTCTTGACGACCACCACCTGAGCTCTCCAGGGGCTGTTACTGGCCTCTATGACTCCCTCACGTAGGAGCCGCTGGACTTCGGCTCTAATAAATACCCTGTCCTGCAGGCTATACCACCTGCTGCGAGTGGCTACGGGTTTGCAATTAGCAGTGAGATTAGCGAAGAGTGGAGGGGGGTCGATTTTCAGAGTCGCTAGACTGCAGATAGTGAGTGGAGGTAGGGGTCCGCCGAAGCTGAGTGTGAGGCTCTTGAGGTTACATTGAAAGTCGAACCCGAGTAAGAGTGGGGCGCAGAGTTCGGGGAGTACGTACAGCTGGAAATTAGAGTAGCTGGCGCCCTGAATCGTTAGGGTCGCGACAGTGCGCCCTTGTATGTGGACTGAGTGCGAGCCCAAGGCGAGGGAAATAGTTTGCCGTGCTGGGAAGATAGGGAGCGAACAGCGTCTTACCAGGTCAGGCTGCATGAAGCTCCCGGTGCTCCCGGAGTCGAAGAGGCACAGTGTCCTGTACCCATTGATTTTAACGGACACCATCGAGCTCTGGAGGTGCTTCGGACGAGACTGGTCCAGCGTGACTGCGTTGAGTTGCGGCGGCTTGATCAGCAGTGCTGGAGTGGCCCCGTGATGACTGTCCGCTGAGGTCGTAGTCGTCGAGGTTCGGTTTGGTTAATGGCCAAGATGGCGGCCCCCGTTGATCGCACATGGCGGGCGGTGAGCAAGATGGCTGCCCCCATGACTCGCACATGGCCGGCCGCGTGGGGGAGGATTGCCAAGATGGCGGCCCCCATGAGTCGCACGTGTTGGGCGGAAGCAGAGTCGGCAGATACGCTGCAGCATTACGGGGTCTGTGGGCCTGCGAGTTTGGGAGGCGAGTGCTCTGGACTGTGGGGGAGTTAGAAAGTTTCGATTTTGCCAGACAGAATCGGGCATAGTGTCCTTTGCGACCGCAGCTGCTGCAGGTCGCGTTGCGGGCCGGGCAGTGCTGCCGTGGGTATTGGGGCTCCCCACAAAAATGGCACGCTGGCGCTCCATAGTGGGTGGGTGGCCGCGCGGCACAGACCTAGGGCAGTTGCTGGTCGGGGGCCCACGATAGGGTCGCTTGGTCCACGGGGAATGAGTTCAAACTGTGGAACGAGAGCTCCATAGTTGTAGCTAACTCTACAGGGTCCTCCAAGTTCTGGGCCCCTTTTTCAAGTAGTCGCTGGCACACATAGTTGGACCTGAGCCCTGCAACGTATACATCACGGACAGCGAGTTCCATATGCTGGGAGGCCGTTACAGCCTGAAAATTGCAGTCCAGAGCAAGGGCTTTTAAATCGCGCAGGAAGTCTTCCAGTGACTCTGCGGGGCACTGGCGGCAGGTCGTGAAAATGTGCCATGCGTAGACCTCGTTGATGGGCCGCACGTAAATTCGGTCGAGCATGGCCAGGGCCTCAGTATATGAGGTAGTACTGTTAAGTTGCGTAGAGATATGATGGCGCACCCTTGCGTGCAGTAGGCTGAGTTTCTGCTCCTCTGTAGTCTCGGATGTGCTTGATTCAGCCAGGTAAGCCTTGAAACACCGAAGCCAATGTAGGAAGATTTCCTTCGCCTCTGCAGTTTGCGGGTCGAGTTCTAGTCGATCAGGTTTGAGGGCTGATTCCATAGTAGTTTTCTTCAAGTTTTCTAAGACTATTAAGTTGATGTGACCATCAATTCACTAGAGACACGATTGGAAGTAAACTGGTTTTAATAGTCTTACAACTGAGCCTGCCTGCGACCAGAGGAACTGAGAGCAGGCTTCCGGCTGCAGCACTTTATACTTCCGGTAGTGGGAGGGGCCATGGGCGGAGCCATGGGTGGAGCCCTGTACAAGCTCCTCATCTCCCCCTATGGGTAGAGCCGCGCAACGGCTCACATACAGAGTCCACAAGGACATAATACAATGCACTGCAATACAGTGTGAATTACAATACAGTATGAATTCACCACAACATCTCCTGCCTTCCACTTTTGTAGACCTTCCCGTTTGTTTTTCCTCACATTCCCATCTTTCACTTGTTTAAAACTTATCACACTTTTCCCAGTCCTGATGAAAGGCCATTCAGCTCAAATATTGGATTGAATTTTTCTGAGTAAATTGAAGATCTGCTTAGGGCTGAAAGTGGGGATCGCGTCCACTTGAGCAGGTGGTGGAACACTAGGGTGGTATTCTGCTGGTGGAGGCCTATTATTAGGCTGTCCCCAAGGCCACTGCCCAATTGAGGATGGTGGCCCACCCCAAGCAGCTGCCAGCCCAATCAGACCTCTATCAAACCCATGATATCTATCACCCAAGAGGACAAGGGTAACAGGTCCATGGGAACAGCACCACCTGCAAGTTCTCCTCCAAAGCACACACCACCTGACTTGGAAACATATTGCCATTCCTTCACTGTCATTCAGTCAAAATCCTGGAACTCTCTTCCTTCCAACACTGTGGATATACCTACACACCATGGGCTGCAGGGGTTTCAAGAATGCAGCTCACCACCACTCTGTCACAGGCAATTAGAGATGGTCAATAAATGTTGGCCTAGCTGGCAATGCCTGCATCCCAAGAATGAATAAATAAAAAAGCAGTGTAGCAATGGCAGTGTAGTAATGGTGAGGGCACAAGTTCCGCACGCATGAGTACGGCCTCAACCGGGATCTTGGATTCATGTTGCAGTATATTCACGACACCTCCCCCCCCCCCCCCCCCCCCCCCCCCACCCCTCTCCTCACCATCTGGCCTGGGCTTGCAAAATCCTACCAACTGTCCTGGCTTGAGACAATTCACACTTCTTTAACCTGGGATTACCCCTATCTCCGGTCGCACAGTCTGGACTTGTAAAGTCTTAATTACCTGCAAAGACTCACATTTAAAGTATCATCTTGCATCATTGACTTTGTCTATATATGTGTTGGCGGAACCCACCTCTTCACTCTCCTGATGAAGGAGCTACGCTCTGAAAGCTAGTAATTCCAAACAAACCTGTTGGGCTTTAACCTGGTGTTAAAATAAAAACAGCAAGTGCTGGATAAACATTTTTTTCTTAAAAAAGCCTGTCATCACATTTGAAAATAGGGAATTTCTTCTCAACAAACACCAGCAATAATGTATGAATCGGCCATTCCTTTAAGAACAAAGAACAATACAGCACGGGAACAGGCCCTTCGGCTTCCAAGCCTGCACCCACCATTGTACCGTCCTAAAATAAAACTGTCTGCACTTACGGAGTCCGTACCCTTCCATTCCCACCCTATTCATATATTTGTCTAGATGTCCCTTAAATGCCGCTATTGTTCCTGCTCCCACCACCTCCCCAGTCAGCGTGTTCCATATATTTACCACCCTCTGTGTAAAATACTTGCCTCGCACATCATTGTGCTTTCTGGGGCTTTCACTGTATGCAAAATACATTTGTCAAAAAAGAATATATAGTGATATATATTTGAATGTCTTGAGGACCTCAAGTAAGCATGAAAAACATAGATGCAAGATTTTTTTAATTTTGATAAAGTGTCCTAAATATAGTAGAAAGTGGTTTTGCCTTCCTTTCTAATGGAACCTCTAGGCTGTACAGTTTAAAACTACTGAAAATAGAATTAGTGTTTATTTATATCGATACAGGGTGAGCGCGTCACCGTCTTATATTTATTAAGACAGATGGTGAACCTTCAGTGGATCTGGATAGAGTAGATCGTAATATGTCATATCTGCTTAGCATTCCTCTTAATGTTCCCCATCCTGTGCCAAAATATTTTTTAATGGTTTATTATGCTCAGGCAGTAGTGAATTATTGTTTCAATACCTACTTAAAGAAAATGATCCTGATGCATAATTTATTTTAAAGGCTAAAGAAGGAACTAAATCTCTGAGTGGCCATTCTTTTTAGATTTTGACTCAGTTGTAAAGTTCTCCTTCCTTCCTTTTGGGTTCCCTATAGCATGTAAAGAAAAGGATTGATCTATTCCCAGACCTCTACCCAAGCCATTCCGAAAGTGGTCTTTATAAAAATGTCAATGCAAGCTTCAAACCTTTCTTCCCTCTCTGTGAGGATGTACTTGGCTCACAGAGCTCTTCCAAGAATGGAAGAAGCAGCTACAAATCTATATCCAGCCCAATGGCACAGCTGCTGGGACCAACATGTACCGTGTCACAGTGCTGCGATTTGTACCTTTCTGGATAACTATAATTCCCTTCTAGTAATGGTTACCCTGTGAGCATTTCCTGCCAGAGACTGCAGACTGACAGCTTGCTTACAGGCTACTGTCTATAATCATCTTGAGCAAATCATACTTGGTCTGCCCATCCCATATTCAATTGGGCTGAGATCAGAACGTCGGAACGCTGGCAGTGACAGTCACTGGTCCATGGCTTGCCAATCTGTTTTTCCAATTCATTCTCAGGATATGGGCATCACTAATAAGCTTGGCATTTATTGACCATCACTAGTTACTCTTGAGAAGGTGATGGTGAATTGCTTTAATCCATGTGGAGAAGGTATTCCCATAGTAATGTTAAATAGGGAGTTCTGAAAGTTTGACCTAGTGATGATGATGGATGATGTATAAATTGGGATGGTGCATGACTTGGAGGAGAACTTGGAGGTGACGGTGCACCTGCGGTGCTGTCGAAGAAACCTTGGCAAATTACTGCAGTGCATCTGGGAGATACAGCTGCAGCTGTCGTGCATTGGTAGTAGAGGGATATTTAAAATGGATGATTGAATTGGCAACTGAAGGAAATTTTGCCACAGAATGCCACACGAAGGAGAGTCACTATTACTATGGTGATTAAATTTTCTCCAATTAATTACTAAATATTTATCTGGGGTTCCTTGTTTTAACATTATTTTGTGTCCATTAATTAAGGTGACCTTGGTTCTCTGTGCTGCTAAATATCACTTATAGCTGATGTAATTAATGCCAACCCTTTGATGTAATTTAACAGAACTGTCTTAGTTATTTAACAAAATGGCTACAGTGAGATTCAGGAAGTAAAAGAGTGAAAGGATCACAAACACATTTAATACCCAGAGCAGAGTTCATTTTTAGGAATAAGATATATCAAAAGTAGGCTACCTTTTAAATCCAATGAACGACTTGCTTCAAATGAATAAAACTTGACAGATCTTATTTATACTTAAAAAGATGTTCCAACAACCTGGGTGGTCTGAATCAGTTGGCGCAGTAACCAGAGGTATAAGCAAGCAGACAAATATTCACAGTAATTAAAAGAAATACAAATAATATGAATTTAGCATTTGTGAATTTAACTCTCCTTTAGTAGATGAGGTCACAGTCATGCTGAAAGCTTGATTTGCTTACATCTGTTAAAGAGGGTCCAACTTCTTTTAATTCTGTTTGCTTTGTAACTCACTCAGAGCCAGTTTAACTGTGATTGTTATGCAGAGGATATTGTGGAAAAGTTCAATAATGACCAAGATTTTTCCCAAACGTCTGACTTCAGGCTTAGCTGCCACCCAGTGGGGAACTGAGCCACACAGGACAGGAAGGTCCCAGGCTCTTTCGCCACTATGTTTTAAGCCAGATAATCTACTGCAAGGTAATGCGGGGTCCGCATTGCCGGTGAGAAACATGTTCTGATAGATGTATGTGCGGACACGGATAGGAGGCAGGATCAGGCTAAGCTCTGACACCTTAATAATTAATAATAATCAAATAATTGCTGAAATGAATTAGGCACACAACTGAAGGTTCACTGGAACAAGGTACAGGAAGATGAATAATCCGGATCCATTTCCCAGCAATGATTGGAATTGCATACTAGTGAATTACTATAAGGAGACTGATTTGGTGGGCGGCATGGTGGCACAGTGGTTAGCACTGCTGCCTCACAGCGCCAGGGACCCGGGTTCAATTCCTGTCTCGGGTGACTGTGTGAAGTTTGCACATTCTCCTGCATCTATGTGGTTTCCTCCGGCTGCTCTGCTTTATCCCACAGTATAAATATGTGCAGGTTAGGTGGATTGGCCATGCAAAATTGTCCCTTAGTGTCCAGGGATGTGTAGATTAGGTGAAAGGGTTATAGGATGAGGACGGGGAAGTGGTCTTAGGTAGAGTAATCTTTCAGAGGGTCGGTGCAGAATTGAGGGGCCGAATGGCCTCCTTCTGCACTGTATGATTTGAAATACATCTGCAAAAATCTAGGTTCTAGATTTGCAGAGTAACAAGTTCAAATTTTAAAGGTTAATAATTTCAGAAGCCATTGAGACACATATACACACAACTATTTTCTTCAAACTAAACTGGTAAGGAATGACAGGTTGGAACCTTTTCTGCACTGCAATTTGTTTCTTTGATTTTTCTGAAGCATTAGCAGATGCAACTATTGTTTATGGGGGTAGGGTTTGCCTAAAGAGCTGCACATGTTGGGAGGGAAATGGAATCTGGTCAGGTTTAGAGTTTACACTTCAGGGGGTGACTGATTTGTGTGATGCAAAGTTGATAATGGCCTTCCTTCAGATTTTCTGAATCCAAAGTGAGGTGCATGACTGTGTGCTACTCCATGAACGTTGCCAATTTGTTCTGGCCAAGTGATCAAAAGCCACATCTAGTACATATGATTATGAAAATAAAAATGTCACGTTCCCTTTTTTTAATTCAGTTCACAGACTCAGATTTCAATGGGGCTTCGTTCGTACAAGCTTGTCTTTGTTGTTAGTGTAACCCCTAAACTTGACCAGATTCCATTTTGTCCAATTTGTGCAGCTCTCTCTCAGGTAACCCCTACCCTCATGAACAATAGTTGCCTCTGCTAATGCTTCATAAAATCAAAGAAACAAAATGTTGTGCTTAAAAAGTTTTAGCCTGTCATTCATTACCAGTTTGGTTTTAAGAAAATGACATCAATCAAGCAAAGAAATAGCTGTGTGTGTGGCCCAGTGACTTCATTCCCTTTATGGAAGACACCCACCTGAGCACTGTCCAAACTAGATCTGTGCTTGGATTAAGGGAACAGAAGCTGTTATGCAACAGACACAGGCAGTTGCATAATGTTTAATGGATTTTAAGTGTTCTGTAGTCACCCTTTATGCTCTATTATCTGCTAACTAAATAAGCTAAGTTCGTTCAACCAGCCAGACCTACAAGAGCAAGAATGTCTTGAAAAGAAAATAGCAGTACCAGGAAACAAACTGCAAGCAGTAAAATATGCATTGCCATTCAATTCTGGGAGACTGGAAATGCTTTAACCATTCATTCATTGCAAAGAGTCTACACACTGTTGTGTCCTTGGCTCTCTACTGGCCTCTAGAGGAACTAAAGAAGAAATGTTAGTCACTGAGGTAAAAAGTACCGACAACCAGGAACAATACAAACCAAGAGGAGAGTTTTTTGTCACAAAATTATGAACATTAATGTATACATTTAAAAATGTTAAATAGGTACCTTCAAGAATTGATTCTTTGGACGGGATTCTCCGGTATCCGGCGGGCGTGCCGTACTGGCGCCAAAGAGTGGCATGAACCACTCCGGCGTCCGGCCATCCGGAAGGTGCGGAGGATGGGGGCTAGGCCGGCGCTGGAGTGATTGGCGCTGCGCTAACGGGCGCCGGCCGGCGCGAGTTGGCGCATGCGCAGGAGCGCCAGCGTGTTCCCAGAACGTGTTCTCTGCGCCGGCTATGGCGGAGCTTTACACAGGCCTATGCGGAGGAAAAGAGTGCCCCCATGGCACAGGCCCGCCCGCAGATCAGTGGGCTCCGATCGTGGGCCAGGCCACCGTGGGGCCGGATCCCCCCGCGCACCCCCGAGGACTCCGCAGGCTGCCCTCAGAGCCAGGTCCCGCCGGTACAGACCTTGTGTAACTCACGCCGTCGGGACTGGCCAAAAACGGGCGGCTGTTCGGCCCATTGGGGACTGTAGGGGGGGCGTGGCCAACGGCCCCTGACCGGCACCGTGCGATCCCCACCCCTGCCAAAAAAAACGGCGCTGGAGAATTCGGCAGCCAACGGCAGGGCGGGATTCACGCCGCCCCCTGGCGATTCTCCGACCCGGTGGGGGGTCGGATAATCCCACCAATTGTCTGTGACTTAGCTCTTCATTCAACACTATTGGACTCATATTATCACCATGCAGTACAGATTGACAGGCCAGTCATGCCAATGGCGGCTATGGTATCAACCAAAACAGTGGTTTGGCTGTTTTGAGAATGTGGAAGTTATTTTGTTTGGTTGAATGGTGATGGTGAAATTTGTGACCACTGTTAGGGTAAACTACATTAAAACACACAAACATATGGTAAACTACAGCAGTGATTTTGTGTACGTGGAATCTAGTGGGAATTGCCGAGCAACCTGCCACGTGTTTTTTGGCGGAGGATGCAGCGTTGAATGGAATACCAGTTGAATGCATCCCTCAACCCCGGGAAACCCAAGGCGGGGGTGCGCTGTCGGTGGGTCCGGAATATCCAGCCAGTAGCCGGTTCCCATACCAACCTCCCCGTACAGGCACCGGAATGTGGCGACTAGGGGCTTTTCACAGTAACTTCATTTGAAGCCTACTTGTGACAATAAGCGATTTTCATTTCATTCAATAGACTTTGCCCAAACAGCATGAACAGGCTACATGGCTCAACTAGTATATGCCTGTGCTATACGTTCTACACCAGCATTCACTTTATTTATTCCACCTCCAACAATATTTCCTTCTGCCCCTTTCCACCTCTTCTGCTTACCTAGCGTCTCCTTATATGCAGGTTTTAAATGTTTCAGCCTCTCCACATGGTCGTGAGATTGTACTATCTGTACCTTTCCCCTGTGGAAAATGAAATGATCTGCAGGAAGATTATATTTTGGATGTAAGATATTTTCTAATTTTCAAAGGGATATTAGACATCGAAGGTTTGGTGAGGCAGAGGGAACAGCTTCGGACTGCAGGTGCAGATTTACCATTTAACATGTATCAAATGATTGTAGATAGCAATAAAAAAGTGAGTTAAATGCTGAATTTTCTTGTTAGTTGGGCAGTGTGTCATATTAAGACTTTAATGCTCATGATTACCAAACATGATACCCTGCGGGGCAGCAGGGTAGCATGGTGGTTAGCATAAATGCTTCACAGCTCCAGGGTCCCAGGTTCGATTCCCGGCTGGGTCACTGTCTGTGTGGAGTCTGCACGTCCTCCCCCTGTGTGCGTGGGTTTCCTCCGGGTGCTCCGGTTTCCTCCCACAGTCCAAAGATGTGCGGGTTAGGTGGATTGGCCATGCTAAATTGCCCATAGTGTCCTAATAAAAGTAAAGTTAAGGGGGGGTTGTTGGGTTACGGGTATAGGGTGGATACGTGGGTTTGAGTAGGGTGATCATGGCTCGGCACAACATTGAGGGCCGGAGGGCCTGTTCTGTGCTGTACTGTTCTCTGTTCTATGTTCTATGAGGAAAGAACTCAAGACATGAAGTTGTATGTGGAGGTAATTAAATAACATATTGGCCTAATAATTTTAAACTGGAACTAATGGACTTATTTAAAAATATGCACAGTAGCAGTAAGACATAGTAAGGATACTTAGAAACAATTAATGTAGAATGGATTCTAGAAAAGGATTTAAACACCCTTTCTCGAATATTTTGCTTCTGAAGCCTAACAATTAGCAAGAATATTCGATGAAACAGATTTTTGTAGACTTCCTGATGCAGTGACATTTGCGGGTGAAGTGATTCAAATGTGAACCCATTAGCTTGAAATAATCCATTCTGAACTGAACTGAAGATATTTGGAGAAGCCTTCAGTGAATCTTCCAGACCCAAGGGACCATTGACTAAGGAACTGGCTCTCAATCAAGTTCAGTCACACTGTGGAGCTGACTGTACATTGAATAACTTGACAAGCAGCTTTTCTCACCACATCCTGATCCACACATCTATTAATGCGTTGACCAGTGTAATTTGATTTGCATTCAGGAAAAAACCTTTGACTAATTTATAGATCAAACAGACGACTGGGTTCCAATCTCTCTTTTGTCATATGGTACTCAAAGACAGCATCCGCTTTAATGCAATGGGCTCGATTCTCCGGCCTTGTTGCGCTCTTGCTCCTGCGTAACGAGGCCAGTGACTAGCGGGAATGGCTAAAAATGAGATCCGCACCGGGCACTAGTTTACGATTCAACTGGCCCACTCCCAGAGGCGAAATCGGGATCTCGCCGTAGCGTGGCAAGAAACCAATTATCACCACTTAAGTTCCATTTCCATACAAATAATGAGAGCCACCCTACATCCACCGGCCTCCCGTCATTCAGCGGCCTCCCCAGCAAGTGCTCACGCTGGCACCCGATTAGTACAACCGTTTCCAAAATGTGAACCTGGCGGATGTGGGGAGCCAAGGAGGTGAGTAGCCATCTTGCTCACAGGCAAAGAGACCGGGACACTGAGTTTGCCACCCCAGTGCTCGGCGGGGGCGGAGGACCCTCCACAGGGGTGGGCCGCCACATGAGGGGGGGGGGGGGGGGCAGGGAGGTGCGGGGGGGCAACCGCTCACAGCACCACCATGCCAACCCTGAATGGTGTTTATCCATTCCTGGGGCAACACTTGTCTCTGCTGGTCTAGCCCACTGATCACCCATAACCCCCACCTACTGCTGAGGCCTCTCCCTCTGGCTGCGCAGCTGAAAGCTATTGCTGATAGGAAAATGGCAATCGTGGTTACTGTGCTTTAACACAGCGAGAGGCAATACCACAGATGCAATATCCGAATACCCAGGGGATGGGCCAGAGCTCCGGGGGCATGTCCATGGCCAGAAGTGGGGGGGTGCCATGGGGGGAGGGGTTGCCTGTAGAGATGGGCAAGGGGTCCGGGATCAGCTCACATTGCGGAAGAAAGTGACGGAGGCATCATAATGGTTGTGCAAAAAGGAGTTAATTTGCTGTACGATACCCCACTCCCTATGGTGATGCACCCCCCCCCCCACTCCCTCCTCACCCCCCCCCCCCCACCCCTCCTCCTCCTGGTGTCCTCAGTGCGCACCGAGGTGTATGTCTCTGCACTGGTGGATGGGGATGACAGCCATGACGCATTGATGGTTGCATCCTCCGAGCTCTCCTCCATGGTGTTCTCCTAGGAAGCGGGGTCGGGGACAACTACGGATGGACCGGCGCTGTCGGTGGAGATCATGCAGGAGAATGAACATGAGCGATGAGGACTCTCATGTCTGGCACCCCGCTACCACTCTGGGTCCTCTCCCGACGATTGTGGGAGAGATTCTGCGGTGACACAGTGAGGGCATCATTAGCCACACATGTGGGTCACAGTGGTGGGAGGAGGAGGTTTGGGGGCTTGTGTGAAGGAAGGGTTGGGGGGAGGTAAAGGGAGGATTGGGGGGGGGTGAAGGGACTGGGGTTGAAAGGGGGAGTGAAGGAAGGGTTAGGAGGTTAAGAGCAGGTTGGGAGGTGCTGTTTGTAAGGGGGTGGGAAGGTTTCGGAGGGGGTGTGCCAACTCACCTGTGCTGCCCGTACAAGGTTGACCTTCTTGCGGCACTGGGTGCCTTTCCACCTCGTCATGCTGCCCTAGCTGACGGCTGCTGCCATTTCACCCCAGGCGCCACTGGCTTCCCTGTGGCACACCCTCTGGGACCCTCAGGGACAGGACATCCCTCCTTGCCTAGACCGAGCCTCCCCAAGACCATGTCTCCAAATCATGACGCCCGTGGTGTCGGCGCCATGGCTGCAGCTGAGCAGAGTTGGCTGTGCAAGAGCAGCTTGTGTGCTGCCCGACGTGTTAGCAGGGGCTTGGCAAACACGGTCCTGGCGAATCAACTGGCGAGCTTTCGTTTGCGACATGAAGCCTGTGGTTGCCTCATTAAGTGGACCAATTAACGTTGTATTGTGTTGCTGGCCTTGCCGGGCTGAGCACCGGGAAGCTCGTGGCAATTCCCGCTTGCTAGAGCACTTCAAATCGTTCCGGAGAATCGCATCCCTCTTGCCATTAGGTAGGTGGGAGAATGTGTTGGTGATGTTCAGCACGCACAGCCAGCAAACGGAGACCATTACTGTTATAGCTGCCAACCTGTTTTTACCTGATGACCCCTTCCCATGTCTGGGATCAGCACCACTCTTGCCTTGAAGTCACCAAGAATGATTAGCATGTCTGATTTTGGCACAGTAGCAATCAAAGAGTGGAGGTCATTGTACAATTTATCATCAACTTCATTGAGATTGTTCATGATAGATACATTGATGAGAGTTGCTTACCTGTTGCCATGCAGGGGGAGTTTAAGCACCATCAGACAATCATTCCACTTGGGAAGGTAAATCAACTTACGGGCGAGATTGTTAATAAAAACAAAGCCAACACGAGCTTTGCTCTGTTGCCCTTTTCCACAGCCACACCAACAAAATATGTGACTTGCACTTATTTCCTTGAGCTGAGTCTTCTCGGGTACATGATCTTACTGAGCCCAGCAACCTGGATTTTATACTTGGCCGACTCTCTACCAACAGAGCAGTCCTTCTCTCAGGCCTATTTGTTGTCCCTGAAGGTGTGCACATTCCAAGCACCAATGGAGATTAGTCTCACCTTGACTTTATTTTTTGAGATTGATTTATGACCACGATGGTGGGATGCCTGCCAGTTGCCGTCCCCTGACCAGGGAGGTGAAGCAGACAATGTTTAGGGTACCTTTTCTAGCCCCTTCCTCATACTAGGGAGGTGAACAGTGTGTCCTGAAAAGGGCTTCTCAGTCGCTTAGGGAGCTTCTGATATCCATTTCTGCTCTCTTCATGTGAAAAAGGATTCTCTGGCCTGAGCAGCCTGTTTGCAAGTTCACAGCTACATCTCCCAGTGAGTCTACATCTGCTGCTGCATCACTCACCCATTGCCTCAGGACCTGTGACTGATAGATGATGGGTGACATATGATAGAAAGATTATGAACATGACCTGTGTACAAATTGGATTATAGTGAGGGAGAATTGCGCATAGTCGTCTTCACTCTCTCGTACCTTGAACCAGTGACAAGAAGAGTCTAGATGACTGGAGATATATCTGGATGCAGTGAGTGACTGTATCTTGCTGAACCCCACACGTTCCACAGCAGGGTGCTGACCCGCCTTCAAACCTGTTGGACCTTAAATTAATTTAATCTGCCCAGTTGGTGGGATCAGCCTTTTCATGCCAGGGTAGCCAAATCCATAAGTCACCCAATGCTACCCTCACCTAGTTTGATCCGCCTGCCTAAATGGTTTACCAGGAAGCAGCCAGTTCACATGCTAACATCTGCTTGGAGCCACAGCCATAGCTGAAGGTGAGATACAATACAGGATGAGCCACTCCAAAGGATGTGGTGAGCCACCTGTAAGTGCTACCGTCCTGAAACCATAAACTGGAGTATAATGGCCAATAGTTAGGGAGGATTGAAAAATGATGGCTGAGGCCTCCGATATCTATTCTCTGGCTTCAGAGGCAGTGGGCGGAATTCTCCATTTGAGAAACTAAAGTGCTGATGCCAGGACTGAATCGCGAGGTGTTCGGGGCAGCCCTTGAAAGTGTCGCTGGTCCTGGAGCAATTCAGGACATGTTACTGGGAAACTCCAACACTACATGGAACTAGAGCAATTCCGATGTATGCCAGCATGTGTTACAATGGGGTTGGGGTTGGCACTGGAGAGCCTGACAAGCATGAGCTGCATATAAGCACACTACTCCCCACACATACTCATCCTAGCCAAGAAGCTGGCACTGGTTGCGCTGGAGCGTGCCCATCCAGTCGATGGGTGGCTGGGCCAGAGGGTTACCTAGGCGAGTGGCCTGGGGAAACACCCATACAACCCGCGGTGCTAAGTTCACGGTAGGCAGTCAGCAGCATTCACAAGCCACATGGTCCGATCCCAGTCATCCTGGCCCTATGGCCCACTTCCTGGCCACCGCCCGCTACTCACCCTGGCTCTGGCAGAAGCTACCCCCAGCCAGCGTCACAACTATCAGAACACCATAGCGATGTTGGATACTATAACCCCTCTCTCTCCATCAGCAACCATTGCACCTGCTGCCAAATTTCAACACCACAAGTGAACCTCACTGTCAGTAATTCTGTCAGGCAGAAGTGGTGCACCGTGAGAGGCCCAGTGAATGCCATTAATGATATGTCAACGGCCTTAACTGTGCAATTTGCATGCCCGCGCTGGCGTGCGGCGGTGAAATGCATTTACGCCGCTGTAGAGGCACGGTTGGATTGCCATTCCATTGGGTGCCTGGCGCCGGTCTCGATTTTTAGCCAACGCACGATTCTCCTCCCAATCGCGTTTCACAATTCCTGCATCGCTGGATGGAAAATCCTGGCAATGACTTCTTCACATCGAGTTCAAATAACTTTTTCAGAACTAACAATATGCTCTAACTTCCACATCATCTGTAAAATTGATGCAAAATATTTATTTAAGGTCCCTGACATATTTTTCATCCTCCACAATTAACCTCTCTTGTTCATTCATCAGCAGACATGCACTCTCTTTTAATTCTTAAGTGCTCATAAAGTCCTTACTATTTCCTTTTATATTGCTGTATCTGTGAGATTTCTAATCTCCATTTTCAACTCTCTGCCACTCCACTTTCTCCATGATTTTGTTTCGTATCGTTCGTCCTACCTTTGTCATATGCCTCATAGGTTGCAGGTGAACTCCTCAAAGCCTCTATAATGCTCCTGTGCCTTCTTTGCTGGTTGGGAAAATGTGCTGCTCCTGGGTGCACAAAGGATCCAGGACACACATCAATGATCCCTTCTGTGTCTGACTTAAAATGCAAGGCTTGTTAGCCTGAAATCCCACCTGCATCAAACTTTCGCAAGAATCAAACTTTGCTTCCTCACTTAGTATTCATTTAAGGGGAAAAAACTTGCATCCAATAGGCCCACAACTCTGGACCCTCCCCAAGGCTGAGCTCTATATTCCACTGGCCACCCACAGTTTCAGATTGATCTCTCAGCTCAAACTCATTCTGCCTGAAATTACAGAATGGTCCAACTGTAGCCATCTGGGATGGCCACTTACAACAAGAAACATGGACGTTCGCAAAGCCTAACGGGAAATATGGACAATGTAAGATTCAGGCAGGCACAGAGCCTGAATGTATATTTGTGAGCACAAAATCCAGACAGCATTGAAACCCCCAACCGATTAGCATTTAATGGCCCATCTCCGTAAGACAAAGGATTGATACGCAGGTAACCGATACAAGCCCAGATATTTCGACGCCAACTCCCTGTACTCAGCAAGCGTAAACAGCAGGTCAATGACCACTTAGGACATACCCAGCCATCAAGGCACCTGCCCCTTTATGGCTCAGAGAAGGCAGTGATTGAGAACTGCCCAATTAGTGGGGTCCAACCTAAGGACCGCCCAAAGAGCGTGAAACTCCCCAAGGGATAAAGAGCGACACTGTCATGTGTTCAAACTCTTTTGGACCTGGCACTCCAGCAACATCCACCTCCAATTGCAGCACCACCAGAAGCAAGTTCAAGTTCAATGCTCACTACCAGACAGATGAGCCCAGCTGAGTAGCAGTTACTTCTCAGACCCAGTAGATCCAGATCCGAACAAAGGCACTGTTCCTCTGACCTAAGCCGGGTGCCTGAAGTTAAGTACAGGTTGTCATAGTTGTTAGGTGTAGTTTAACTAGTAGTGTTTAAGTTGTATGTGTAAGATAATCTTGTGTGTAAATTAAGTACCATCGATCTTGGGACTAACTAACTGGTTGTTTGGCTCTTTGATCAATAAGCCGGTTGAACCCTGTGGCGGTATCATTTGATACCTGGCGACCTGTCAGAGCATATCATATTCATATCCATATAAAAGAAGGGCAACCTTTACGACTGCTATATTTACAGTAGGTAAAAAAGGCAACACAACTGCCACAGGAATAACATTGTGAGGATGTTGCACCAGAATGACAGCCATCCACGCTCACAGTGCTACCTGCTTTTTCCTCCCACAAAGCTGGAGAAGGCAAACCGGAAAGACTTCCATTGCATGGGTTCAGGAAGAAGCTCGTGCCATTAGCTGCTCACCTCCAATGCCTGCTGAGCCCATTGAACCAAATAAGTCCTCCACCTGCCAGTCCTTGGGGAGGTACGGTTGTCAATTCTCTACAACTGCCCTGGAGTCTCCAGAAGTTAGTCCATTATTTCCTGGACATACTACAAACAGCGCAGAAGGAACATCAAAGGGATGACCACAGAGGTGCCCTTTTTCCTTTTATCTTGAATATTTTTGTTTATTAGCTATACCATATTTGGAGATGGGAACAAATATGGCTATTTGCCCTCTCAGGCGGTTGGAGGCCAGGGGATGTCAAGCCCCAGTAATGCCAGGCATTGCTTGGAGTGCCTGGCGTGCCTACCACTTAGCCCCTAGCAATCCCTTGTCAACCTGTGAAAGGGGGCTGATCATATTTTTCGAAACAAACTGATTTCTCATCCAGTGTCCTCAATGCTTTACTCTTTGCTGAGTGAGGTACAGCAGCAGCTGGATCCTGATTTCCATCACAAGCAACATGGCAAACTGATTTATGCCAGTGGAGCTTCCCAGGTCAAAGCCAACACGTGTGCTGTCAAACTCTTTCAAGGAAAGAAAGAGCTGATTACTGACACTAATAATCTCCAAGATGAAAAGGGGAGTGAGGGTCCTGTAACATACTTTGCAAACACTACTTGACGGCACTAAGAGCAGTAGTAGTGATTACTGTATTTGTGTGAAACCTACTCAATCTGTAATTCCAAAGTTTATACATTATATGCAATTAATATTAAGAGAAAAAAGGCCATGAATCTCCCAGTTGATCTATAAATCAGGAGGAAGTTAAGCAGATTCCTTGTAGGTTTATAATAATTTTGAGTTCTGGATCTATAAGAGAACATTTTCTGCAACTTTTAGCATCAATGAGGTCACTGCATAACAAATTGCGTCTTGTGCTTGGTGTGATGATTTTGATGAATATCATACCCAAGGTTTTGAGAGTCAAGGCTTGTCTTTGATGTGTTAGTGTTAACATTGGACTATAACCAGGGTCTCAAAACTCTATTTAATCCCTTTCTCAGATTGCATCATGTATCTGTTCATTTTTCTCTTGCTCAGAATTAGTCCCAGGAGGCAGAACACAGAGATTGACAGAAAGTTGCTGAGTGCAGGTTTTATCAACTTACATTTAATACCTTTCCCAAGTTGCATCTTGTGAAGAGGCTAGCATGGTGCTACTCAAATAAGTCCCACATAAGCAAGGGCTGGCAAGTGTTTAGAACCATAGTCAGAAGTCGTACAAAGAAGCTGAAGACTACAATAAGTGATATACAAGATAACACAGCTGTAGTTTTAATGAAATCAAGTTATGTTACTTGTAAAAAAAATAAGCAAATGCTGAAATAAATGTAGCCAGTACCAGAAATACACAATGGTCTTCATCGAGATGAGTTTTGAGGTGGGAGGGGGAGCATTTAATCAAGTGGAACAATGGAAAGGAGGGGATCTCACCAACTTCCAGCCTGTTACGACCCCCTACAGGGACAGAGCTCTATAACATCCGATCCCCCTCCTACATACCTGAGAATTAGCTACTCAGCTGACTAGGGGACGGAGCTTCCTCCTAATTGGAGGACTCCCCACAGAATATAAGCCCCAACCTGAAAGCAGTTCAGAAAAAGAGACCCTTCGGGGAGTGGAGAGGAGTGATTATTGTGACTTTGACAAAGGGTTATCTGGACTCAAAATGTTAGCTCTTTTCTCTCCCTACAGAAGCTGCCAGACCGGCTGAGATTTTCCAGCATTTTCTCTTTGATTATTGTGACTAGTGTGGAATAAAGTGAGTTGTACCCTGTCAGCCTGGCCTCCCGTGGAGTCTTTGCCTCTGTCTACAACACTGGTGATGAGGATCAAGTGGAGCTGCCGGAAGAGGCAAATGCTGCGAATTCAGATCGTTTTTTAACTACCTCGGGAAGCCACTCTCCGACTGGCACGCATGGCTCACATAGGTAAACCTAAGCCATTTGATGCCTACTCGAACATTTGGGCCCAGTATGTCCAAATACTTCAAATTTTTTTCCGCATGAACGCCATCACCAGTGATAAGCGGCAGACCGTCACCTTGCTGACCGCTGTTGGCAGACCGACTTATGCACTAATCAGGAACTTGACTAACCCGACAGGCTGGATGGGTTGCCATTCGCCACTCTGATCGTTGGGGGGGCCGTCATCTAAATCCACAGCCACAGATTATGGTCGGACGGTACCGGTTCCATACTGCATCGCAGACGCCAGTGGAATCCACAGGGGAATATTTAGTATGTTTACGGGGGCTTGCTGCCCCCTGCGAGTTCGGAGCTGCCTTGGCTGAATTGCTGCGGGGCCGCTTTGTTTGCCAACTTTGAGACCGGGAGATGCAGTGGAATCTGCTAATTGAGACCCCCCTGACTCTTGACAAGGCTGTTGACATAGCGCTCACTTAGGAAAGCACCGACTGCGGGCTCCAGGAATTCCAGGGCCTGGCAGTCCTGAACATTGGGCATCACCGAGACCATCGACCGGCAGATACAGGAAGCAAAGTGACAGGGACTTCCCAGGTCGGAAGCCACCGCAGATCCTGCAACCGCTGCCTTGACCCGCCCCGGAGAGACTGTGGAGCTTCCCCCAACTCAGTGTTCCTGGATGACAGACGCTAATATCGAGCGGGACACCAAGGCCAGGAACGAGGCTCTGGACAATCGTGTGAGGGCACTGCTCCCCGGCAATGGACAAGTTGCTATTTCCCCCAAGAGGCCGCACGCATTTCCGGGTGGACTGGGACACCGAGGACCCAACCCCACCGCTGCTCTGTGTGACTGGCCCCAGAACAGCACCTATCGGGTGACAGCGCTGTTAAATGGACACCCCACCAAGTTGGAACTGGATAAACTGACATCTCACCGAGATGGAACTGGATAAACCGACACCTCACCCAGATGGAACTGGATAAACGGACACCTCACCCAGATGGAACTGGATAAACGGACACCTCACCCAGATGGAACTAGATAAACGGACACCTCACCCAGATGGAACTGGATAAACGGACACCTCACCCAGATGGAACTAGATAAACGGACACCTCACCCAGATGGAACTGGATAAACGGACACCTCACCTAGATGGAACTAGATAAATGGATACCTCCACCAAGAGAGAACTGGATAAATGGACACACTACCCAGATGGAACTGGATAAACGGACATCTCCACCCAGATGGAACTGGATAAACGAACACCTCACCCAGATGGAACTAGATAAATGGATACCTCCACCGAGAGGAAACTGGATAAACGGACACCTCCACCCAGATGGAACTGGATAAACGAACACCTCACCCAGATGGAACTAGATAAACGGACACCTCACCCAGATGGAACTGGATAAACGGGCACCTCACCCAGATGGAACTGGATAAACGAACACCTCACCCAGATGGAACTAGATAAATGGATACCTCCACCGAGAGGAAACTGGATAAATGGACACCCCACCCAGATGGAACTGGATAAATGGATACCTCCACCGAGAGGAAACTGGATAAATGGACACCTCACCCAGATGGAACTGGATACGGGAGCGGCGGTTTCGGTCGTCAGTCTTTGCACGTTTGCTGTCATCCAGACAGGTCTTCAGCCACTAGAGCTTCGCAACACGGGGGTCCGATTGGCCATGTACACCGGGGAGCCCTTAGAAATCGAGGGCACCACCCATATACCCGTGGCATGCGGAGACCTGGCTGCGTGCCTAACATTGGTGGTAGTCCGAGGCAACGGGCTCAACCTATTGGGGCGCGATTGGTTGCGTCACCGATATTTGGATTGGCAACACATGTGCCAGATGTACCCCCCGTGGACTGGATGGAGTGCTGTCCAAGTTCCCTTCGGTTTTCGCCGAAGGCCTCAGGACCATTAAAGGAGCTAAGGCCACAGTAAATGTGGAGGACAATGCCCAGCCCCGGTATTTCTGCGCCTGCCCTGTGCCGTGTGCACTTTACGCCAAGGTAGACCTGGAATTGGGACTTTTTGGAGCAGCTGGCTATTATTATCCCTGTCCACTATTATCCCTATCCACTGTGCCAATTTGGCCCCGCCCGTGGTCCCCGTGCTGAAGCTGGACGGGTAGGTGTGGCTGTGAGGAATGTAAAATGACCGTGAACACGGTATTCCACCTTGATCGTTACCCGGTCCCTCGCATCGAGAATCTCTAAACACGGCTCAGCGGGGGGCAAACGTTCAATAGCTGGACATGACCAACGGTACTGGCAGTTAGTGCTTGAGCCAAGTTCCTGGAAATACGTGCCGATCAATACCCATCGGGGATTGGACGAATATACGCAGTTGCCGGTTGGAGCCTCCTTGGCTTGAGCGATATTCCAGAGGGTTATGGAGAACATCTTGCGTGGGTTGCCAAGGGTGGCCGTCTACCTGGACGATGTTCTCATCACCGGGATCTCACATCAGGAACACGTGGGGACTCTAACCGAGGTCCTCGAGCGGTTTTCTGGGGCGGGGTCTGCCTCTGGAGAGAGAAGCGCAGAGGCCTCCATCCAGTGTAGGAAAAGGTGCGGGTGATTTGCCAGGCCCCCATCCCTCATGACCAAACGGAGCTCCACTCTTTCCTCGGCCTGGTGAACTATTACAGGAAGTTCATACCCAGGATGGCCATGTTGCTCAGCTCGCTCCACCAACTACTGAAGAAGGGACAGAAGTGGAACTGGGGCCCCCCGCATCAGAAGATGTTTCACGAGGTGAAGCAGCGTCTCTCGTCTGAGGAATTACTTACCCATTTTGACCCGGACAATCCACTGCTCCTCAAATGTGAAGCCTCACGATACAGCGTTGGAGGGGGTCCTGCCAACCGCATGCCCGATGGCGCGGAGAGGACCTATAGCTATTGCGTCCCGCACGTTGGCAGACACCGAGCGGAACTAAGTCCCAAATAGAGAAGGAAGGCTTGGCAGTGGTGTTCGCAGTGTGGAAATTCTACCAGTATGGTTTATGGCGGCGGTTCAGAGTTTACACCACCACAAGCCCCTGCTGGGATTTAAAAAAAAAAATTTAGAGTACCCAATTATTTTTTCCAATGAAGGGGGCAATTTAGCATGGCCAATCCACCTAACCTGCACATCTTTTGGTTGTGGGAGGCGATACACACGCAGACACGGGGGAGAACGTGCAAACTCCCACCGGACAGTGACCCAGGGCCGGGATTCGAACCTGGGTCCTCAGCGCCTTAGGCAGCAATGCTAACCACTGTGCCACCGTGCTGCCCATGCTGGGATTATTTAAAGAAGTTGGGGGATTCCGCCTGAGTTCAACGTGGGCCCTGCTGCTGACGGCCTACAAGTACACTATGGAGCATAGGCCGGACACAAGAATCCCCCATGCAGACATGTTGAGCTGCCTGCCTATACCCATGTAGCCACTGTCTCCTGCCCCAGCCACGGAGATAATAGCCGCCCTCCATTTCATGGACACTTTACCAGTAACAGCAGCTCATATCAGAGAATGGACACTGACCGACCCAGGGTTGTTGAGGGTCCAATATATGGTCCAATACGGGGCCCAACATAGGGTGTTTACCAGCGGGCTGCGGGCCTACCCCGCCAAGCTACCCGAGATGAGCGTCGAAGATGGTGTCCTCCTGTGGGGACGCGGGTGGTCACACCCGAATGGGAACGCGTGCTCCTGATGAAAGATCTCCATAACGGATACCCTGAGGTAGCCAAGAGGAAAATGTTGGAGCCAGCTACGTTTGGTGGCCCTGGACTGGATGACGAGATACGAACGGGTGGCCCAAAATTGCTCCCCATGCCAGGAACACCAGAATGCCCCAGCGGAAGCCCTGATTGTACCCCTGGGAATGGCCCAGGAAGCCTTGATCCCGAGTAGATATCGACTTTGCCCGCCCGTTTCAGGGGATCACGTTCCTTATAGTAGTGGACGCCCACTCGAAGTGGCTGGAAATATACCGGGTGCCCACTGTGACCTCCTCGAGCAACGACGGACAGACTGAGGGCTATTTTTAGCTCGCAAGGCCTGCCCAAGGTCCAGGTGTTCCGACAATGGAGCCGACGTTCATGAGCCAGGGGTTCGCTTCAGTCATGGCTGCGAATGGCACCAGGCACGTATGGACGACCCCGTGCCACCCAGCCTCAAATGGGCGAGCCGAACAAGTGGTATAAATGTTCAAGAGAGCATTGAAATAGGTGACCTCGAGGTCGTGGGAAACAGGGTTGTCTTTTCAGTTATTGTACAACGTCTCACGCCACAACCAGCATCGCACAGGCAGAGTTACTTATGGGGCACTGACTCTGGACGCGTCTCAGCCTCCTTCTCCCTGACGTTGGGGTATGGGTCTGTTAGCGGCAGGACCACTCAGAGACGGACTCTCACCACAGCCCACGGGCGCGCACCTTCACGGCAGTTGACGCGGTGTATGTGAGGAACTTTGGGACTGGAGCCACATGGATCCCTGGGACAGCCCTCCACGCAACGGGACCGGTCTCCTCCTAATTGGTTGAGCTCCCCACAGAATATAAAATCTGATCTGGAAGGAGTTCGGGAAAAGAGACTCTGCGGGAAGTGGAGAGGAGTGATTATTGTGACTAATGTGGAATAAAGTGAGTTGTACCCTGTCAGCCTGGCCTCTCGTGGAGTCTTTGCCTCCGTCTACATCACAGCCACTGCCTCTTTTTATAACTCTCCTACCAATGGAGCCTTCTCATCCATTAAATATCCTGGTAAATCAAAAAGTGTGATTACATACAGTGCGAGAATATGATGCAAATTAAGGCCTTCAAATGGGAAATTAATGGTGACTTAATGGCCTCATCACATTGCCTCTGTTCAGCCGGCAGCCGTTGGGGCTATCACTATGAGGCAGGCCCAAACCACCAAACCCTGCTTTGTTTGCTTGCAGGCTCCTGGTAATACCTCATTGTCAGGCATTCAGTGTCTAAAAGGAGATCGGGAATCAGGTAGGGTGGGCCGCTGAGAGAGCTACCCCTGCTCTTAATTCTGACCCGTCTGCCCACCCCACCTCCCACCCCCCACCCTAACCAGAAAACCTCTTATGAGGATGCTCCAAAGTGTTTTACAGCCACTTTTTCAAATGTGGGCAGCTCATTGTACTCTGCCCCAACATGGTGTTTCAACATAGTGGGCGTGATTTAATGGCCTCTTTGCGCTCGACTTGGTGATGCAGCGAGGCTGTTGAATTTCGCAAGAGGCCTCTCGTGGGATTCACAACGCTCGAAACGAGACATCGCGATCTGGATCTGGGAAACTACTTTTGAAGGAGAGAATCTGGGCGCGATCTTCCTGCCTCGTCACACTCTCGCTCAAGCGAAACGAGGCTGGTGAATAGCGTAAGAGGCCAGAAACGGGAACCACGCCAGGCACCAAATAGTTTGCGATGCAACTCCCCGCTCCTGGAGGTGAAATCGGGATCTTGTCGTGGCGAGAAACCAATTATCACCACTTAAGCCCCATTTCAATACACTTAGTGGGAGCCACCCTTTATCCAACAGCCTCCCGTCATTCAGCGGCCTCCCCAGCAAGTGCTCACACTGGCGCCGATTATTACTCCTTCTTAAAAAAGTGAACCAGATGGAAGGGCTTCTGTATGGAAACAAGGAGATGAGTTGCCATCTTTGCTCACAGACAAAGAGCCCTGGAGAGCTGATCTTGCTGCCCCTGTGCTTAGTGGGGATGGGGGCCCCTCGGCTGGAGTGAGGGGACCCTCCAAATAGGCCACCATGGGAGGGTGGTGGGGTTGCTCGGTGGGCAACCGCTCGCGGCACCACCAACCCAACCCCTGGATCGTGTGGATCCATTCTGGGAGCAACCCTTTCCCTGCCTGTCTGCTCCACTGACCACCCATAACCCCCACCAACTGCTGAGGCCTCTGGCCGTGCGGCTGATGCTATCGCTAATTGGGAATTGCCAATCGTGGTTAAGTGAGCACTTCACACAACCCAAGTGCATTCCCGTGGGTGTAGCGGACCGTGTAGCATGTGGGAGTCATTACCTAGCATCCCAATCACAACTTTTTGCCTGGACACTGTGCCTGAACACTGCGGGAGGCAACACCACACACGTAGCACCTAACTCCGAACACCAGGGGATGGGACACAGCTCCGGGGTCATGCCCACCAGCCAGAGGGTAGGTGAGTGCCTTGGGGAGGGGGTCAGCACCCAGTCCAGTTGATGTTGTGAGCGGTTATACCAGGGTACAGGGTCTGGGACCCAGTGGAAGGGGGCCCGTTATAGCCGGGTGTTGTGTGGGCAGGGCGTTCCAGGTTCATCGACTACTCAAGATATGGTTCCGATGCCTCAACCAACTCTGGAGGTGCACTCCGGTTGCACCACCCGGAGGTTCGTCTGCTTTGTGGTCTGCTGTGTCCTCCACAACCTGGCACAGCAGCAGGGCCACGAGCTGGAGGTTGGTGACGAGGAACATGTGGGCCACCAAGGAGGAGGACGAGAATGTTGAGGTGGTGCCTGACCAGCAGGGGTTTGAGGACGAGGCCAGGGATGAACCTGAGGCCCAGCCTGAGACTGCAGGACAGGGAGCAACGGTGAGGGTATGGCAAGCACGGAGGGACAAGGAGGCCCTCATACTCGCCCAGTTCAATTAGGATGTGGCCTGATCCATCGTTGCATCCTTACCCACCTACCAACCCCATTTCCCACCCTCCCAGGGTATGTGTCACATCACTCCAGGGTGCTGGGACTGTGTCGGCAAGGTCCATGGGTCACTGTTGAAGGCAGGGGGGGGGGGGGGCGATGATAACCCACAGAGAGCTGGGCGCTGGTATTCCTGAATCTATTCCAATGTCATATCCCTGCCTGTCTGCTGAGTGTTACTCACACCTATCACCTGCATGCGGTGATGCATTGCGGAAGAAAGCGACAGAGGCAAGCTACTGGTTCTGCACAAGGGTGTTATTGTTCAATATATGTCCCCACACTCCTGATGGTGCACCCCCCCCCCCCCCCCCACTCCATGCCCACCCCACCACCCCCTCATTAGAGGAGTGGAACTTGGGAGTGCTGATGGCCAACGTCGCCGCCCCATGGGATGGGTCCGGGTTGGTGCCCATAGGACCGTGGGGTTACCTTGGTATGGAGGGGCAGCTGGTTTGAGCCCCAGCTGCCCCTGCATCATCTGTTCTGCCAGCCGTGGCAGTTCCCCATGATCCGCACCATGATATCGATGCGCTCAGTGATGCTCCTCAGTGTCTGGGACATGCCCTACAGTGCCTCAGCCGTGCCCACCTGAAGGCAGGATATGTCCCGCAGAATCTCCTCAAGGTCGGTCTGGTACTTGATGACATCCCCCAGCGAGGCAGACATATTGCCGAGGCCCTCAGACCGAGATTTGCTTCGGACACGTTCACTGATGATGCCAATGTCGTGCACCAGGCTCTCCACTGCGTTCGCCACCCCAGCAGTGTTTGCCTCGGTGCCACTCATTGGCGACATCTCCTGCACCCATAGCCTCTGGGACTCCTCGAAGCGGCTTTGGATCCGCTGGAGTGACACTGACATCTCGCGCTGATTATCCCGGCCGCTCCCTGTCTTCTCCATCAGCTCCCGGTAACCCACTTCCAGAGCATCAAGCTGCGACCCAGCTGGGTCCTGGGATCCAGCAGCCCTGCGACTGCTCCCTCGCCTGGAGGTACCAGCCTCCACCTGATGTGCATCATCAGCAATGTGGTGCTCACCAGATTGTGGACCAGAAGCCTGTCCACTAATATTTCCCACCGAGTTGGGTGTATCTGCATTGGTGGAGGGTGGGGATGACAACTGTGCCGCAACTATAACAGTTGTATCCTCGGACCTCTATTCCGACTGCCCTGCCCTCGGCCATACCAGTCACCTCCAGGGCACGCTCCTCGAAGGAATTGAGGATTCTCAAGTCCGACACTCCACCACCAGTCTGGGCCTTCTCCCGACGATTATGGAAGAGCTTTTCCCGAGGAGACACAGAGAGGGCATCGTTAGCCACACGCGAGGTTCACAGTTTTGGCAGGGGGGAGTGAAGGGAGGGTTGGGGTGGAGGGACGGTTGAAAGTGTGGATGGAGGGAGTGCTGAAGGGGGAGGAGGATGGAGGGAGGGTTGGGAGTCACCTGGGGCGATACTCCCTTGGGGGGGGGAGACTGTTGGTGTCTACTCACATGCTGCTCAGTGTAGGTTGTTGACCTGCTTCCGATTCTGGAGGCCAGTCCTCCTGGTCACACTGCCTTAGCTGACTACTGCCATCACTTCATCCCAGGCAGTACCGGCTCACCCTCCAGGACCCCCAGGGGAACAAGACATTCCTCCTGGCCTTCATTGCATCCAGGAGCCTCCCCAAGTTAGCAACCCCAAATCTTGGGGCTGGTTTCTTCAGCATAATTGTTGCGAGCTGGCTGGGGTTGGCCGAGGAAGTACAGCTTGACCTTGTTAGCGGGGGGTTGGCAAGCGTGGTTCCGGCGATTCAGCTGGCAAGCTGGCATTCAGGGTGAGAAGCCCGTGAGGCCTCGTTAAGTGGACCAATTAACGTTGAATAGTGTTGCTGGCCTCACTGGGCCCGGTGCCGGGAAACTCGCGACAATTCCGGCTCACTAGCACACTTTGAAATATTTCCAGAGAATTGCCCCCTCTATCTCCACTCGGAGAGGCAATGTTTGATCAGGAAAAGTCAGCCTGGCTTGTCAGAGGGAGGTCATGCCTAACAAATTTGATTGGATTTTTTGAGCACGTGACTAAGTGTGTAGATGAGGGTAGTGCAGTTGATGTAGTTCATGTGGATTTCAGCAAAGCCTTTGACAAGGTCCCACATGAAAGACTTATAAAGAAGGCAAATGCACATGGAATACAGGGTGATTTGATAAGGTGGATTCAAAATTGGCTTAGCTGCAGGAGACAGAGGGTGATGATAGATGCCTACTTTAGTGAGTGGAAGCCAGTGACCAGTGATGTACCACAGGAATCCGTGCTGGGCCCCTTATTGTTTGTCATTTATATAAAAGACATAGATGACTATTTGGGGGGGGGGATAGGATCAGTAAGTTTGCGGATAACACAAAGATTGACCGGGTGGTTAACAGTGAGGTTGTGTCGCTCGGGTTACAGAAAGGTACAGACAGGATGTTCAAATGGGCACATCCGAGGCAGATGGAATTTAACCCTGAAAAGTGTGAGGTGATACCTTTTGGAAGGAGTAGAACATAGAACATAGAACACTACAGCGCAGTACGGGCCCTTCGGCCCTCGATGTTGCGCCGACCTGTGAAACCATCTGAAGCCTATCTGACCTACACTATTCCATTTTCATCCATATGTCTATCCAGTGACCACTTAAATGCCCTTAAAGTTGGCGAGTTTACTACTATTGCAGGCAGGGCGTTCCACACCCCTACTACTCTCTGAGTAAAGAAACTGCCTCTGACATCTGTCCTATATCTCTCACCCCTCAATTTAAAGCTATGTCCCCTCGTGTTGGTCATCACCATCCGAGGAAAAAGACTCTCACTGTCCACCCTATCTAACCCTCTGACTATCTTATATGTCTCTATTAAGTCACCTCTCAGCCTTCTCCTCTCTAACGAAAACAACCTCAATTCCCTGAGCCTTTCCTCGTAAGACCTTCCCTCCATACCAGGCAACATCCTAGTAAATCTCCTCTGAACCCTTTCCAAAGCTTCCACATCCTTCCTATAATGTGGTGACCAGAACTGCACGCAGTACTCCAGGTGTGGCCGCACCAGAGTTATGTACAGCTGCAGCATGACCTTGTGGTTCCGAAACTCAATCCCCCTGCTTATAAAGGCTAGCACACCATATGCCTTCTTAACAGCCCTATTAACCTGGGTGGCAACTTTCAGGGATTTATGTACCTGGATGCCGAGATCTCTCTGTTCATCTACACTACCAAGAATCTTGCCATTAGCCCAGTACTCTGCATTCCTGTTACTCCTTCCAAAGTGAACCACCTCACACTTTTCCGCATTAAACTCCATCTGCCACCTCTCAGCCCAGCTCTGCAGCTTATCTATGTCCCTCTGTATCCTATAACATCCTTCAGCACTATCCACAACTCCACCGACCTTCGTGTCATCTGCAAATTTACTAACCCATCCTTCTACACCCTCTTCCAGGTCATTTATAAAAATTACAAACAGCAGTGGCCCCAAAACAGATCCTTGCGGTACACCACTAGTAACTGAACTCCAGGATGAACATTTGCCATCAACCACCACCCTCTGTCTTCTTTCAGCTAGCCAATTACTGATCCAAACCGCTAAATCACCTTTAATTCCATACTTCCTTATTTTCTGCAATAGCCTACCGTGGGGAACCTTATCAAACGCCTTACTGAAATCCATATACACCACATCAACAGCTTTACCCTGATCCACCTGTTTGGTCACCTTCTCAAAAAACTCAATAAGGTTTGTGAGACATGACCTACCCTTCACAAAACCGTGTTGAGTATCGCTAATCAACTTGTTCTTTTCAAGATGATTATAAACCCTATCTCTTATAACCTTTTCCAACATTTTACCCACAACCGAAGTAAGGCTCACAGGTCTATAATTACCAGGGTTGTCTCTACTCCCCTTCTTGAACAAGGGGACAACATTTGCTATCCTCCAGTCTTCCGGCACTATTCCTGTCGACAAAGACGACATAAAGATCAAGGACAAAGGCTCAGCAATCTCCTCCCTAGCTTCCCAGAGAATCCTAGGATAAATCCCATCTGGCCCAGGGGACTTGTCTATTTTGACATTTTCTAAAATTGCTAACACCTCCTCCTTTTGAACCTCAATTCCATCTAGCCTGGTCGACTGAACCTGAGTAATTTAACAAGGAACTATATTATGAAAGGTCTGACTCTGGAAAGTTCCGAGGAACAAAGGGACCTTGGCGTGTTTGTCCATAGATCTCTGAAGGCAGAGGGCAGGCTAATAGGGTGGTGAAAAAGTCATATGGGACACTCGCTTTTATCAACCAGGGCATAGATTACAAAAGCTGGGACGTCATGATGGAGTTAGATAAAACTTTGGTGAGGTCACAGCTGGAGTACCATGTGCAATCCTGGTCGCCACATTATAGGAAGGATATAATTGTACTGGAGAGGGTGCAGAGAAGATTCACCAGAATGTTGCCTGGGATGGAACATTTAAGTTATGAGGAGACGTTGGATAGGCTCGGTTGTTTTCTCTGGAGCAGAGAAGACTGAGGGTGACCTGATTGAGTTGTACAAGGTTATGATGGGCATGGACAGGGTGGATAGGGAGCAGCTGTTCCCCTTAGTTTAAGCGTCAATTACGAGGGGACACATGTTCAAGCTGAGAGGCGGGAGGTTTAGAGGGAATTTGAGGAAAACCATTCTACCCAGAGGGTGGTGACAGTCGGAATGCACTGCCTGGGAGCGGTGGTAGAGGTAGGATGCCTCACATCCTTTAAAAGTACCTGGATGAGTAATTGCACGCCATAACATTCACGCACTATCGGGCCAAGTGCTGGCAAATGGATTAGGTGGGCAGGTCAGGGCCTTTCATATGTCGGTGCAGGCTTGATTGGCCAAAGCGGCCTCTTCTGCACGTAGTATTCTGTGAGGGCAAGATCTAGATGAGCATATTTAATGAGCCATTAGGCTCATTTTAATATGTCTACCCGGATCTCCCAGCGGCCGGGACTAACTACCTCACTTGGAGGCTTCACCAGGGCTCTGGGGAGTTCTCCCAAGTCATTAGAGACCCCGGGTAGTCGGGCCACTGGGCAAGTTGATTACCCTGGCACTCCCATTGGTATGGGCACCTTGGCACTGCCAGCCTTAATATGCCACTGCCACCCTGGGCACTCTGGCAGTACCACCCTAGCACTACAATGGTGCCTGGGTGGCACTTCCAGGATGGCGGTGCACTGCCAGGGTTCCAGGCGGCAGTGCCAAGGGGCCCAGATGCAGGTGTCCGTGCCAGGGATCAGGCCTGGGGGTGCCTTGCCCTTAAACGAGGGACTCGAGGACCCGTAAGTGGGGGCAGTGTGGGGTCCAGAGGTCTGCGGTGGGATGGCTGAGGGAGTGTTGAAAGATCGGGGTGGCATTTAAAAATGGTGCCCCGATCCGCAAGTAGTCTTCCTTCAAGTGCGAGCTGAGCCCATTAGTGCAGGAAATGATGTAAGTGCGTTCTCAACATGATATCTCACTGAGGCCAAAAGAAAAATACAGTTTGTTAATTAGTGATGACTTTCTCGGAGCAGCAGATGACGAGAAGAAGCACCCTGCTAAACGCACCAGAAATGGGACTCTGTTTTTGTCCCATTAACTCGTGCCCAGTGTTCAACATGGTGTTTCAATCCTTTTAAAAATGCAGACCCAACTGTACCAGTTTGATATTTACTGGAAAAAAAACACTCTTTGTGAAATTTCCAATTTAATGCCAAATTTAAGGCAATTTGTGCGAGAACTGGAGTTAAGATTGATCAAATCCAGATAAGTAAGTTCCCATTTTACATTGCCCTGTTTTAAGTTGTTTTGTTTTAGAGTTGTTTTTGCTTTAGGTCTGTTTTCCATGACTTAAATCCCGATTTTCACTTTAGACATTTCACAACATCGCCTTCTTCATGCAATCGCTGTCCGTTTTCACTGTGAATACATGATTGCGAGTCATCACTGCCGTCTTCACTGCCATCCATCTTCATTGGCGTGTGTCTCATTGCCGCCTGTTGTTACTGTGCATCAATGTGTCGGCTTGCTTCATGTAACATCAGGTCCTGTGACCCGATTGGCACTATTGTTTCTTTTTATAGTACCCAATTCATATTTTCCAATTAAGGGGAAATTTAGCGTGGCCAATCCACGTACCCTGCATATCTTTGGGTTGTGGGGGTGAGACAAGGAGAATGTGCAGACTCCACACGGACAGTGACTCAGATCCGGGATCAAACCTGGGACCTTGGCGCCATGAGGCAGCAGTCTAACCACTGTGCCACCCTGCCGCCCCCGATTGCCACTATTGTTAAGGAGGTTGTTTGTACTATACCCGAAGAAAAATCAATTTAAAGGAACGAGAAGGATTGAAAGGTTTTTTCAAACAAACATTGGGATTTAAATTTGATCAATAGTTTTGAGTTACAGGGATGTCTGCTGTGGGAGAGACTTTTAAATTACTTTTAAACATGAACCAGAAATGCTCATAAATGCTGATGGTGTGCCTGCTGCTGCAAAGAAAGCAGGAAAACCCATTGGCAGCAATAGAATGTTTTAAAACATCTCGAGGCTGGTGAGTTTTTCTAATTTGAATTTATGGGAAAAAGCAGCCTTCCCCTGAGGTCAAGGACACCCGAGTGTGGTGTTAGCCGGGGGGTGGGTGGGGGGGGGGGGGGTGGGGGGGGGCGTTGTGTGGTTGTGTGGAAGTTCCACCTATTGAGAGTTACCAGCCAATCCGAGCCCAGCTGTTAATTTAGGGAGGCAGTGGCTGCTTTGGTACAGCACCCACCCAGGGCCTAAGATCGGGGTGGCGCAGCGTGGCGTTTGGGGAGAGGTGTTCGGGGTCACCGGGGAGGGGGTTGGCAGCAAGGAAGGGGAAGATTGTGGTGTCTGTCAGTTGGCTCCGCCTCACCGATGCCAGCTCCGTTGATCAGGTACTGAGTGCCTTTGACCAAGGGAATCACCACGGAAGCCAGCATGCAATCCCAAGTGAATTTGCTTTTCATGCTCCCTGCGCGATGAGCTCCCCTACAAGTAGCGGTGGGTCTTAAATAGGTGTTAGTTATTCACTTAAAGGCCTCAATTAATAACAGACCACAAATGCCTTTGGAGCCCTCGTGCCACAAACTTAACCGGGGTGGAAGCAGAAAGGTGGCAGGGTTCCCACCCATCACTACCCTGTGAATGAAATACCTGCCCACCACCAAACCCGCCACAGAGAGGTCACAAGATTCCACCCCTTACCTTCGCAATACAGAAATTTGTTGTTTAAAAGGAAGCCCTGGAAAATCTTTCCCGCAAACTTACTTCTGTCTTCCCTGAGTGTGGTCTTTATAACATCTCACCCCAACAACATGCCGGAACCTGACAGTGTCCATCACAGAAAAGTTGGTTGGGATTGTATTAAACTAGAGACTACTTTGACTTCAGGCCATTAATAAAAACACTAACCATTTTGAATAGTGCTATTGAAACACGTCGGTTGCCATGCTGTGAGTGGAACTTTAGCATGAAAGACTCCACGTGCAAACAGTGCATGAAGAGTCTGTGTGCTTCAGCTTTGCCCACACAGTGTGAAGCCACTGCTGCATTATACGGACCTCACTTGGGCTTGGCACTGATCCAGGCTGTAAATTAATCTGTTTGGGTTGTGTTTCCAAACCACTAAAGATAATATGCTAGTTAAACTTTTTGCACAGAGCCCCGGAGTTTACAAATGTTACCGTTGTTTTATTTTGTTAGTTTTGATATTTTTATGTTGTTCCCATAATATAAATTCATATATGCCTATTTCAGTCTCCAGCATTAGCTGAATTTATACTGTACATTCTAGGAATTCAATGTGAGACAACCTCCTGAAGGGGATCCTACATCTTACTGTTTCAGTGCCTTTGGTAGTCTTCCGAATTTCTTGCCACTTTTGCAATAATGTGCAAACAAAATTATTGTAATTGATGCAAAAAGTCGTAAAAATGCCCACTTAATTTATTGCATATGATTTTGTTTTCAACAGTAAAACACATACAAAGTTTTGTAGCTAAGTTTTGTATTCAGAATATTGTAGTATCCTTAAAAAGGATTGAAATCATTTAACTTATCTGCCTTAGGCCAATGTGTACCAAGAGATCATTGCATGTTCACTGGATTTTAGCCTATTCAGGTTAATAGAGTCAACTTGTGGTATTGTAACTTCCCACGAGGATTTTGACTCATAAATCCTAACAGCCAGATTTTTCTGCATTGATTGGGTGGGAATTCCCTAACGGGTTCATCCCTAACCCTGGCAGATAAATGCAGTGTGCCCCCAACAGGAATCGTACCTCTGTCAGGGACCCTGCCTCAGGGGAGGGAAGAAAATTGTTTCCCCGCTGAAGTGGAGTGTAAAAATATTTTGAAAATATTAAATTTCATGTAGCTGGTAAATTGAATTGAGCAGACCATGTTGTGGAGGAGCATGTGATGGGAAGTGCTTGGGCTCAGAACTTGCTGCCAAAATAATGATGAGACTAATTGAACTCATCGCTGGTTAACGTGTAACTAGTCCAGAAACTTGTGACAGGAAATAGATACATTCCTGTGAATTGCAAGCTGCCCAAGTTGTTGGATGATTTGCACTGACCCATCATTAGCTCCGGAGGCACAGCAACTCACTGTTATCCTCACCGTCCCTATAAGTTTCATGAAGCAGCTGCATTTGTACATTGTTTAGCCATTAAATGCAACACTGAAAGTGAGGTCTGGAAGTTACTAGTGTAGTATGTTTTTAATGAGATTAATGTTCCTGCTAATTCCCATGAAACTTCTCCAGCCCAGACAGGGAAATACTATGCAGCCATGTTCCTACAGATAGTATGTTTGACATTCTTGCTTAAGTAAAGTTTAACATTTTAAAAAGATTTCTTTTCTTACTTTTTCTTTCTGGCTCTTTCTGTCTCCTCAATTTAATTTTCTTCTGTTCTATTTATTTCTCTTTCTCTACTTTGATTTGACTCTAATTCACCTTCCTTTTACAACTTTTCTGTTTCTTTCTCAATTTCAGTAAATCTTGTGGTTAACAAGGAATACAAGAAAAGGAGCAGGATTTGGCCCACTCCATCATTCTGTAAGATAGTGATAAATTTCTGCATCAGTTTCACTTTCTGCTCTATCCCCGTATCCCCCTGATTCCGAATACCTGCTGATCTCAGTCTTGAATGTACTTACTGACTCAGCATCCATGGTCACTGTAGACAATTGAGGAGATATGCTGTGATCCTGGTGTCATTGCCACGGTCCCAGATTCCCTGCCACAGGGCAAAATATTTTGAAGGCATGCAGTCAAATGCCCCGCTTCAACCAGCAAATTCTGGGACCGTGTTTTAAAAACTTAAATCTCACATAGCAGCTGGTTGAGTTGGTCAGCCCATGTTACCAAGCTGCGGACGATGGGAAATCAGGGGCGGGATTCTACCCTACCGGCGGGGCGGGGGGCGGGTCCCGGCGTAGCGGAGTGGCGCCAACCACTCCGGTGTCGGGCCTCCCAAAGGTGCGGAATTCTCCACACCTTGGGGGCTAGGCCGCACCGCAGCGGTTGGCATCACACCGACTGGCGCCCAAACTGCTCCTGTGGCCTTTGACGCCTGCCACTCGGCGCCGGGGCTGGCCAAAAGGCCTTCGTTGGTTCGCGCATGCGCCGCTGCGTCAGCTACCGCTGACGTTACCACCGGCGCATGCACGCTGGGGGATTCTCTTCCGCCTCCGTCATGGTGGAGGCCGTGTCGGCGGCGGAAGAAAAAGAGTGCCCCCACGGCACTGGCCCGCCCGCCGATCAATGGGCCCCGATCGCGGGCTTGGCCACCGTGGGGGCACCCCCCGAGGTCCGATCACCCTGCGCCCCCCCAGGACCCCGGGAGCCCGCTCGTGCCACCGATTCCGCTGCCACCAGAGATGGTTCAAACCACGGCGGCGGGAGAGGCTTCCCAGCGGCGTGACTTTGGCCCATCGCGGGCCGGAGAATCGCCGCAGGGGGCCTCGCCGATCGGCGGGGCGTGATTCCCGCCCTCGCCAATTCCCAGGTGGCGGAGAATTTCTCCCATGGCGGGGTTGGGATTTTCGGCGGCCCCGGGCGATTCTCCGACCCTGCGGGGGGTCGGAGAATTTGGCGTTCCCATCTTTGAAATATACACTCAGCTTTATTTTGGCAGGCATACTCTACATCCCCTGTCACTTCTGAGAAAAATGCGGGAAATGGCACAGACGGCCAGTGGAGCATCTCCTGAAAAATTTTCCATGTGGGATCAGATACTGTGGACAGGTGGAAATGAACAGAAAATTTTTGCAAACTGGAAATCTGCAATTAAATCAAAAATCAGCAAATGAACGAACAGCAAGTCATTCAGCTTCTGAAAGAGAAAAGGTAGAGAAACAAATCAGGTGGAACCATTCATCAGTTAGATTACAGCATTAATTATTCCTTTGTTATATACTGATAGTCAAACTTGCCAATGATCCCTCCTAACAAAAGCTTAGCAGTTAACTGTTCTTTAGTACATTCTCCATGGCAATGACTTTACAGATTAGCACTCTCCTCATGCAGTATGAATTGTTGTTCCCTTTATTATTGGTATTCTTGTGACCTGTACTGATGAGTGCAACATGAAAAGCTTCAACAGCATGTTTCTTTTTTCAGAATGAGTTAAAGCATCTGAGTATTTAAGTAACACCCCCAAAAATATGGGTACTTGAAGGGAAGGTGCCACAGAAGGTGAGTAAAAACTCCATCCACTTTCATGGTGGGATTAGTGTTTCAGAAACCCTGGTAATGTAGCAATGAAAAAGAGTGCACAGACCAATTCACTTAAAGAACATTTCAATACAGAAAGGAAGGAATTTTCATGTTGTTTTATTACCTTGCAGATGGGTGGCAGGGTGGCACAGCGGTTAGCACTGCTGCCTCACAGCACCAGGTACTCGGTTCGATTGAGTACAAGAGTTGGCAGGTCTTGTTGCACTTGTATAAAACTTTAGTTAGGCCACATTTGGAATATTGGGTGCAGCTCTTGTCGCCACACTACCAGAAGGATGTGGATGCTTTGGAGAGAGTGAAAAGAAAGTTTACCAGGATGTTGCTTGGTCTGGAAGGTGTTAGCTATGAGAAAAGGTTGAATAAACTTGGATTGTTTTCGTTGGAAAGACGGAGGCTGAGGGGAGACCAGATTGCGGTCTGCAAAATTACGAGAGGTATAGACAGGGTGAATAGTCAAAAGTTTTTTCCCAGGATGGAAGACTCAATTACAAAGGGGCACAGGTTCAAGGTGAGAGGGGGAAAGTTTAAGGGAGATGTGCAGGGATGGTTTTTCACAGAGTGTGATGGGTACCTGGAATACGTTGCCAGTGGAGGTGGTGGAGGCAGCCACAATACAGCGTTTAAGATGTATCTTGATAATCACATGAATGGGAGGGGAATGGAGGAATACAGATCATTTGGGCAATAAGTAGTAAGTCTAAATAAGGAATCTGGATTGGCGCAGGCTTTGTGGGCCGAAGGGCCTGTTCTTGTGCTGTAATGTTCTTCGTTCTTTGATTCCGACCTTGGGTTACTGTCTGTGTGGAGCTTGCACATTCTCCCTGTATCTGTGTGGGTTTCCTCCGGGTGTTCTGGTTTCCTCCCACAGTCCAAAGATCTGCAGGTTTTGTGGATTAGCCATGCTGAATTGCCTCTAAGTGTCCAGGCATTTGGTGGGGTTGCGGGGATGGGGTGGGGAATTGGGGCTAGGTGGGGTGGTCATCCAGGGGGTTGGTTCAAACTCAAACAGCCAAATGACCTTCTTCTGCACTGTAGGATTCAATGATCTTTGATACTCTTTCTATGATCTATGAAAAGTAATTACTTTGAAGTTCAATGAATGTTGTTCTACAGGCAATTCATTTTATACATAGCAAAATCCCACAAACAACAATGATATGAATTAATCCAATTTTGGTGGTGTCACTTGGGGGGGGGGGGGGGTGTACTTTGGGCATGTTACCGGGAGAGCGTCTTGCTCTTCACATTATGTACCATCATCATTACTATTCCTCTGAACTGGGAAATTAGTTCATATCAAAAACAGTAACAATCTCATGTAGTACCTTTAACATAAAAGGGCATCCAAAGGCATTTCAGTTGGGTGTAAGCAATCAAAGATGAATGCCAAGCCAAGCAAAGAGATATGAGGAAGGGTAACTGAACACCTTTCCAAAGAGGTAGGTTTAAGGAGTGTTTTAAAAGAGGAAAAAGGATGGTAGCAATGCAGACGGCCTGGTATTGGGATGGGATTCCAGATCCCAAATAAAGGAGATCTCGAACAATGGCGCACTCCCATAGAATAACATAGACATAGAACAGTACAGCACAGAACAGCCCTTCAGCCATCATGTTGTGCCGAGCCATGATCACCCTACTCAAACCCACGTATCCACCCTATACCTGTAACCCAACAACCCCCCCCCCCCTTAACCTTACTTTTTATTAGGACACTACGGGCAATTTAGCATGGCCAATCCACCTAACCCGCACATCTTGGACTGTGGGCGGAACCCGGAGTACCCGGAGGAAACCCACGCACACAGGGGGAGGACGGCAGACTCCACACAGACAGTGACCCAGCCGGGAATCGAACCTGGGACCCTGGAGCCTGTGAAGCAATTTATGCTAACCACCATGCTACCACTGCTGCCCCATTAATGTTTTCTGACACTCGTTTTCATTTCAACTACCGTTTTGGACTTCAAGGTGAAAGTGCCATCAAGACAGGACTAAAACACTTATAAGCTGACTTTTGTTAGGATTTTCTCCATCATTGTTATTGAATGCATTTCTATTAAATCATAATTCCATGATCCATGCTTCCATCAGAGAAGTATACTTACAGGGAATGTGCACCAGACAATACTGCTACAATGATGTAACACAAGTCCAACTATATTCCCTAAGAAGTACCTTCCATAATGGAAGCATGATATCATGAAAGTAACTCCAACATATGATATTAAGTTTTTCCAACAATGGTGAACTGTTCTTGTAAGTCTAATCATTAAGCATCCATTCATGGCTCAATCATATAACACCATTCTCGGTTTCAGGTTTAGAAACTTGTTCTTAAAAGCTGAGAATGTATTAATGTGGAATTATGTGTTTTAGACTTTCCCAAGTGCTCTGTCAGCAAACTAATAATGTCTGATTTGCAAATTTGTTCTTTATCAAAAGTAGCTCTGGCAGACGTGGCAACTGAAGCTTCAAACTCAAAAGCCTGGATTTTCACTGATGTTTGAAAAAGGTGCACATGACCCAAATGGGGTCCATCCCCCTTTAAATTGGTCCAATTTTTACCTTATGGGAAAGGGAGCAGGCAGGATTAACACATGAGGAAATCGCGAACTCAGTGTGGAGTTGAAACAGCCCCCATTCTGTTGGCAGTTGCAAGGGCTTCAACCCACAGTGTGGGAGGCACAAATATATCTAACAGTGGTAAACACTCTTTAAGGGTGGATAACATTTGTTGAACCGTCATGATCTGAAGTTATTTAAATCCCCAGCCCTTTAAAAATGAAAACAAAAACAGACTGCAGGTGTCGGTGAGAGTTTATAAAATCTTGTTCTAGCAGTTTCAGTAGCTGTTTCTTGACATTTCCCACAGGGCACTTTATCAGTCTTGGCTGATTTCCAAACCTTTGATTCTCGCAGCGGGATGGTTCTGCATTCACAACTTGATTGACAGGTGAAGAACCTATTAAATATTAGTTGTCATGGGGCAGGCCCGGTGTATGATGATGGGGATAAGAAGGGTGGGAGGGGGTGGTGAGAGACCCCCAGTTAGAATAGTCACATGGAATGTGAGGGGGTTAGGAGGTCCGGTCAAGAGGTCAAGGGTGCTTGCACATCTTAAAAGTATGAAAGCCGATGTAGCAATGCTGCAGAACACTCACGTGAGGGTGAAGGACCAGGTGAGACTTAAAAAGGGATGGGTTAGTCAGGTGTTTCACTCTGGATTTGACGGAAGGGCTCGAGGTGTAGTGGTGCTGGTCAGCAAAAGAGTACGCTTCCAGATGGAGAAAGGTGGGTGGCGATCAGGGGGTAGATATGTGATTGTGACAGAGGACGCTGGAGGGGAGGTTAGTGGCACTGTTAAGTGTATACGGTCCCATTGGGACGATGTGGGATTCGCAAAGAAGGTGTTTGGGGCCATCCCCAACTTGGACACACAGGGGGAGACTGGAATTTGGTGCAGGAGACAAGGTTGGATAGGTAACGGCCCACTCGCTGGTCCCATCAGGGGGAGGGCAAAGGCGTTGGCTGGGCTAATGGTGAAAATGGGAGGGGTGGACCCTTGGAGGTTTTCTGCACCCGAGAGAACGGAAGTATTCGTTTTTCTCAGCAGTCCATAAGGTATACTCGCGGATCGACCTTTTCATGGTGGGGAAGGCCTTGCTGGCTGGGGTTAAGGGGCCGGAATACTCGGCAATTGCAGTGTCAGATCATGCTTCGCATTGGGTGGATATGGTACTGGAGAAGGGGGTAGCGCAGAGGCCGGGGTGGAAATTAGATGTGGGATTTTTGGGGGACTAAGGATTCTGTGACAAAATTGAAAAGGTAATTGAGGAATATGTAGGTTTCAACTGTACGGGTGAGGTGTCGAATGCAGTTGCCTGGGAGGCTCTAAAGGCGGTGATGATGGGTGAGGTGATTTTGTTTAAGGCCAGGGTGGACAAAGAGGAGAGGTTGGAACGGCAGAGGGTAATAGATGAAATGTTGGAGGTAGATAGGAGTTATGCAGAAGATCGGGACTCAGCGAAGTTTGAAAAGAGGAAGGAACTACAGGCGAGCTTTGACCGACTATCTACCAGGAAGGTGGTGCGCCAACTGAGACGAGCAAGGGGGGCAGTTTGCGAACATGGAGATAAGGCAGCGGGCAGCTATGTTAGCAGGTCAGCTCCGGAGGGAGGCAGCGGTGAGGGAAATTGTCCAGGTGAGGGATAGGGCAGGGAAGTTGGTGCTGCTCCGGATCTGATTAACAAGGTCTTTGAGGAATTTTATGACAGGTTGTACAGGTCAGAGCCATCTGGGGGAGACCGGGAGATGCAGGCATTTCTAGTTGGGTTGGAGTACCCGATGGTAGGGGAGGGGGACGGGGCTATATTAGAAGGAGCAATAGTGGAGCAGGAGATAAAGGATGAGATTGGGAGGATGCAGTCGGGGAAGGTGGCAGGGCCGGGATGGGTTTCCAGTGGAATATTATGAATTCAAGGATAAGCTGGCACCCCTGATGGTGGGGATGTTTGAAGAGGCGATAGGGAATGGGGTGTTGCCACAAACATTGGGGGAGGCATCGGTTTCCCTGTTGCTAAAAAAAGATAAGGATCCGATGGAGTGTGGTCGTATAGGCCCTATCACTTCTGAATGTGGACGCAAAAGTATTGGTGAAGGTACTGGCGGGTAGGCTGGAGGAGTGCCTCCCGAAGATGGTAGGTGAAGATCAGACGGGGTTCGTGAGAGGGAGGCAGCTCTTTTCAAATGTTAGAAGGGCATTGAAGACTTCCGGTGTGGACCATGGAGTAAGTGGTCACACACAAGGCAATACGGGGTGGAATTTTGATGAAAAGATGTAGGTGAATGTTGGAGGAGAACTTTCCCCCAGGAATGGTATGTCTCTTGGTTACCAGACCCGGCAGAAACAGTGAAAGATTTGGCTGGAGCTGCAGCAAAGACAAAAGCCTCTTTCAGCAGGCAGGCGGGGGGGAGGGCGAGCTTAAAGGCTTCAAGCTGACTTGAGGGCTTTTATTAAAGCTGAATTCTAGCAACAGAGGGAACAACTGTGAAAAGATCTCACCAAGGCCACTGAAGAAGCGGTGACGAGACTTCCGGTGGCGGCCATGGAGGAGTAGGTCGCGCATTTTGCAGCTCCCGTCTGGAACGGACTCTCGGACCTTTATCAGGAGTTTCCACAGACCTTTTGGGGCAGATTGGTGAAGCGAACACTGCCAAAAGGATTCCGTCTCTGTTGTATGGATAGTTGGACCAGGAGTGGCCGGGTGAAGCGTTTAAATCCCAACAGACAGAAGCGTGCGGAGCGGGTGCCGAGGCACGGCATGGCGGCCGGTATAGACCAGGGACCATAGCGCAGTGGGCACAGGAGCAACAGGAGTTCCTTAGGGGCTGCTTTGCTGATTTTAAAAGGCCATGCTGGCCCCGATGAAGGCATCAATAGACCAAATGATCGCAACTCAGGCGACACAAGGGAAGCGATAAAGGAGATGGAGAAAAAGCTATCGACCATGAGGCTGAGTTGGTCGTATTGGCCCTTAAGGTGGAGGTGCAGGAAGACCTCCACAAGAAGTGGCAGGAGAGGCTGGAGAACCTAGAAAACAGGTCCAGGCGAAGACTTGAGAATCGTGGGCCTCCCCGAAAGGTGTAGAGGAGTCGGATGCGGGAGCATTTGTGTCCAAGATACTGGAGACGATGATAGGGACGGGTGTATTCCCCATCGACCCCATGGAGCTGGACGGGCGGCACAGAGCCCTCGCAAGGAAGCCCAAGGCGAATGAACTGCCGAGGGCCATGGTGGTGAGATTTCATCGCTTCTCAGACAAGGAACTTGTCTTGCAGTGGGCAAAAAAAGAACAGATCAGCAGGTGGGAGAACAGCGTGATACGCATCTACCAGGACCTGGGTGGGAGCTGGCCAAGAGGGGTGCTGGATTCAACCGGGTGAAGGCCACCCTGTTCAGCAAGGGTGAGAAATTTGGGATGTTACACCCAGCGAGGCTGGTTCACGTACAAGGAACGGCATCACTATTTTGAGAGCTGGAAGAGGCGTGGTCATTCGTCAAACAGAAAAGCTGGACTCGAATTAAAGGGCAGCTAAGCTTGGGGAATGCGGCGGAGGGGGCTGGGTAACGCAGGGTAGGTACCGTTTCTAATATAAGATTGTATACAATGTTGGGTGCGTGTAAGGGCTCTGGTGGGGCTGGAGGTTGCAGTGTTTTCGGCAAAGTTGAGATACGGAGTGGGGAGGGGCCTGTATTTAGTGCGAATTTTCGGGAAGTTGGAGCCTTGGTTCAACAAGTGGCTCCTCACGGGGCAATGTTAGTGTCTTCTGTTTATTTTTGTTTCGTATTACTATTTACTCACTGGGGCTGGAGAGATAGTTTAATTGGTTTATTGACGTGGGAGAAGGGTCCGGACAGTGAGGCGACAGTCTGAGCAGCGCCAGGGGCGGGAGCTGCCAGGGTCAGCATGGGTCAGCTGAGTCTCGGGAGCGTAGTGGGGGGTGAGCAAGTGCCCAGCTGGTGCTTGGCATGGGTTTTTGGGTTGTGTTGCTATTGTGGGGGGGGGGGGAATGCTGCTTTGTTGACCGAGGAGGTATCAATCTTGGGGTACCTATTGTGGGCCGGGTGCGGCGGCTCCCTGTGGGGGCGCTCGAAGAAGCGAAGGGCGCGGGCTCGAGGTTGGCCAAGAAAGGGCGACGGCTCTTCGGCAGGGGGGGGGGTGTTAGCCCCCCGTCCAGGCTGATGACGTGGAATGTGAGGGGTTTGAATGAGGCGGGCAAAAGAGCGTGCGTGTTCGCGCATCTAAAGGGTTTAAAGGCATACGTAGCAATAGTTCAGGAGACACATTTAAAGTCGCAGATCACACGAGATTGAGAAAGGAATGGGTAGGCCAGGTGTTCAATTCAGGGCTGGATTCGAAAACCAGGGGGGGTAGCAATTCGGATCCGTAAGGGTGTGGCATTCGAGGCTGGGCGAATTGTAGCAGATAAGTGGGGGGCAGGTATATAATGTGAGTGGAAGTGGGATGGGAGTCCGGTGGTGTTTGTGAACATCTATGCTCCGAATTGGGATGATGTGGAATTTATGGGACGCATGCTAGGCAAAATCCCGGATTTAGAGTCACACCACCTGATCATGGGGGAGACTTTAACACGTCATCGACCCCAAGCTGGACGGTCGAATACCAGGACAGGGAAGCGACCAGCATTGGCTAAGCAACGGAAGGGTTTACTGGAAGCAGATGGAGGGGTGGGGGGGGTGGATCTTGTGGTGATATGCATCACTGGCAAATACACAATTCCCTTACGGATCGGAATTGCAACCCCATGGGTTCGACTAGATAGACACTAGAGGGAGCACAAGAGACATGACACACAGACATTCAACCAATAGGTCAGTATATAGGACACGACCAATGGGGCATTCACGATACACACAGAGTGACATTACCACAGGGGGGGGGCATTACACACCAACACATATATAAGGGACAACAGCACACATGATTTTCATCTTTCCAGTGGAGCCACTCATGAGTACACAGGGTTGATTTGAAACACATCACACCCACCACGTGGATTGTAGCAGACTGGTTCGTCAGTCTGAGTAGCTACAGCAGGATTAACAGGAGAGTCGAATTCCAAGTAGGAGAATTGTTAACAGTTTAATAAATGTGTTAAGGCTATCTCCAAGTCTGAACCTTCCTTTGTCAGACTGCACATCAGGAAGCAGCTTATGCTACGTTAAGAGCATAACAAAACATCGTACCCAGGAGGACCTGTTTAAATCCATACAGTTACAACTCAGCAAACTTGTGACAACCAGCAACAGCAGCCAGGCAAGAAGCCAAAAAACCGACTCAGTTGAAACAGACGAGACTCCAGACAGGGAGAATCGACAAATCTGATTCAAGTAAGCCGGATGTGACTCCAGACGGGGAGTGCCGCAAACTCAGTGACGGCACGCTCAAGAAAATAGCAGATGCCACAAAGCACTCTGACACGAGTAACTGTGTGAAGGACTCGTATTCTCCACAGAGTGTGGTCCTTGAGTGCAGCAACATAACAGAACCATCCGACACAACATCACAACCTATGACAAACACATCAAAGACACTAAGAAGAAGCGTACCAGCGGCAACAACGTCGACAGCAAGCATGACAAAAACAACAACTATGGCACAACGGACTGGTACGACATGGTACAAACTCTGCAAATGTGGGACACTGTTACTCCTCAGCTCAGTACAATGACATACCATGGCAGGACGATCCATCTTACCAATTCACGTTTGCTGCACTACCAACAGGCAACATGGGGTTTCAGGACAGATTGCATACATCGCTACCACAAGCATCGGAAGAAAAAAAGACTCCAAATCAGACACAAAGTGATTTGACCACTTCTGGTTCCTTACGCACAGGACACTGATGGCATTCACAAGGACATGCCACCATCAACATCACTAACTCACCAACCAAACAAGAAAGACACTTGACCATACTAACTAATGAAATTTTGACTCTTGCTTATGATTTGACTTATTGTTTAGTGATCACTGTCATCATAGACTTGTACATAGCATCACTTATCTACCTGTTTTTGTTCAACTTTTCTTTAACACATGTACAGGAAATCTGTAACATGAAACAGGGGGGATGTGGTGATATGCATCACTGTAATACACAAGGGGTTCATGTAAATACACCTGGACTAGTAGACACTAGAGGGAGCACCAGAGACATGACACACAGACATTAACCAATAGGTCAGTAAGATAGGACACGACCAATGGGCATTCACGATATACGCAGAGGTGACACTACACACAGTGGGGCATTACACCAACACATATAAAAGGGACACAGCACACATGAGCTTCCTCTTTCCAGTGGAGACACTCAGTGTGTACACAGGATTGATTTGAAAACACATCACACCCACCACGTGGATTGTAGCAACTGGTTCGTCAGTCTGAGTAGCTATAGCAGGATTAACAGGAGAGTCGAATCCAAGTAGGAAAATAGTTAACAGTGTAATAAATGTGGTTAAAGCTATCTCCAAGTCTGAACCTTCTTTTGTCAGAGTGCACATCAAGGAAGCAGCTTATGCTACATCAAGAGCATAACAAAAACAGATCCCTGGAGATTCGCGCAGCCAGGAGCGAAGGAGTTCTCTTTTTCTCACACGTTCATAGGTTTATTCCCGCATAGAATCTTTGTCTTGAATAGGGCATTAATCCCAAAGGTGGTGGGGACAGAATACTCAGCAATCACAGTCACGGACCATGCCCCGCACTGGGTGGACATGCAGCTTAGTGAGGAGAGAGGGCAGCGCCCACTTTGGAGACTGGATGTGGGGATGCTGGTGGACGAAGAGGTTTGCGGGCGGATTAGCAGGAACATCCAGGATTACCTGGAAACAAACGATACGGGTGAGGTAACAGCGGCAACGGTCTGGGAGGCTCTGAAGGCAGTTGTCAGAGGGGAACTCATCTCAATTCGATCTCATAGGGAAAAGAGAGAAAGAGCGGAGAGGGAGAGACTGGTGGAGGAGATACTCCGAGTGAACAGGAGATACGCGGAGGCGCCCGAGGCGGGGCTACTGAGGGAGCAGCGGAGTCTGCAGGCGGAGTTTGAATTGCTGACCACAGGGAAAGCGGTAGCACAGCTGAGGAAGGCAAGGGGGGTAGTCTCTGAGTACAGGGAGAAAGCGAGTAGAATGCTGGCACACCAACTGCGAAAGAGGGAGGCGCCCAGGGAAATCGGGGGAGTAAAGAATAAGGAGGGTAACGTGGTCTTGGATCCGGGGGCGGGGGGGGGTGAACGGAGTCTTTAAGGAATTCTATAGTAAACTACATGAGTCGGAGCCCCCGCGGGAGCGGAAGGGATGAGGCAATTTTTGGACCAGTTGAGGTTTCCAAGGTGGAGAGGACCTGGTGGAGGGGCTAGGGGCCCGATTGAATTGGAGGAGATGTCAAGGTATAGAGGGCATGCAAATCGGGTAAAGCCCTGGGGCCGGACGGTTACCCGGGTAGAATTCTATAAGAAATTTTTGGAAATACTGAGCCCACTCCTGATGAGGCCCTTCAATGAGGTTAGAGAGAAAGGAACCCTCCCTCCAACAATGTCACAGCCCTTGATCTCACTCATTCTATAAACGAGAGAAGGACCCGGAACAATGCGGGTTCACACAGGCTGATTTTGCTCTTAAACGTGGATGCCAAATTGCTAGCTAAGATTTTGGCCACAAGAATTGAGGATTGCATGCCAGGGGTGCTAGAGGAAGACCAGACTGGGTTTGTTAAAGGCAGGCAACTTAATACCAATGTCCGGAGACTTTTGAATATTATTATGATGCCCTCAGAGGGAGGGGAGGCGGAGGTGGTAACAGCGATGGACGCAGAGAAAGCCTTTGACCGGGTGAGTGGGAGTACCTGTGGGAAACGCTGGAGAGGTTGGGGTTGGTGAGGGCTTTATTGGCTGGGTTGAATTGCTGTACCAGGCGCCTGTAGCAAGTGTATGTACAAACCGGCTGAGGTCTGGGTACCTCGAGTTTCACCGGGCAACGAGGTAGGGGTGTCCCCTCTCCCCGTTACTATTAGCCCTAGCTATAGAACCACTAACTATGGCGCTGTGAGCCTCCAAGGAACTGGCGGGGACTGGTTCGGGGGGGTTGGAAAATCGGGTCTCGCTATACGCGGATGATTTGCTCCTATACATTTCGGACCCTAGGGGGAGGTTCTGCGGGATTTTGGTAGTTTTTCAGGGTACAAACTGAGCATGGGAAAGAGCGAGTTGTGTTGTGATCCAGGGCAAGGGGCAGGAGGAGAGGCTGAAAGAGCTGCTGCTCAGGATGGTAGAGGAAAGTTTTCGTTACCTAGGTATACAGGTGGCCAGGAAATGGGATGCCCTGTGATGTGTTGGCTTGTGTAGGCTTGAGAGATGAACAGACATTTCCAACACAGATGAAGGTTCAACTCAATTTTATTAACTACTTCTAACTAACTAACACGATGACTGTGGGTCTAAATAATGCTAACTTGGACTAGAGACCTAAGCCTTGTCCGAACCAGTTGATTCTCTCAGCACGTGTTGTAAGTCTGTGCTGGGCTGAATAAGTTCCTGTTACACTCAGAGGCAGCACCCAGAATGAGTGGGAAACGGTGGTGCCCTCGCCTTTATAGTGTGTGTATTCTAACTGGTGATTGGCTGCGGTGTTTGCACATGTTGATTGGTCCCAGTGTGTGTCTGCACCATGATATATTGGTGTATATTATCACATCCCCCTTTTATAAAAAATGTTGTTCCAGGCATGTGCTAATAAATAGTGTGGGTGTTGTGGAGAATGTACCTAGCTACCTGTGAGGTGCGAAAGACATATGTACAAATCTATATACAGGGAACAAGACTATTTACAGAGGAAGGTGCCTGGTGCAGATGACTACCATGAACTGGAACAACCAACGAATCTATTCATAAATCCCTGGATAACGAATGCAACAACAAAGAATATGGGAAAAAGAACATTTCAAAGTCACATGTGTGCAGAGTTCATAAGTTCGGTCTCTGAAGTGGGCGACAAACTCTGGTTGACCAGACGATAATATCATCGATATATACCCGGACGCCATCGATCCCCTCCATCATCTGCTCCATGATCCGGTGGAAAACTTCGGACGCAGAGATGATGCCGAATGGCATCCGGTTGTAGCAGAACCTGCCAAAGGGTGTGTTGAACGTACACAGCTTCCTGCTTGACTCATCTAGTTGGATCTGCCCGAAGCCCTTCGAGGCATCCAGTTTTGAGAATAGTTTGGCGTGGGCCATCTCGGATGTGAGCTCCTCCCGTTTCGGAATCGGGTAGTTCTCCCGCATGATATTCTGATTTAAATCTTTAGGATCAATACAGATCCGCAGCTCGCCGGACGGCTTCTTGACACAGACCATGGAGCTTACCCAGTTTGTGGGTTCCGTGACCCTAGAGATGACTCCTTGGCCCTGGAGGTCCTGGAGCTGTTGCTTGAGGTGGTCCTTGAGGGGCGCTGGGACTCTGTGAGGTGCATCAACGACAGGCGTGGCCATGCCTTCGAAAACATCATGGTATTGTTGGATGATGGAGTCGAGCTGCGCCCTGAAGTCTGTGTCAGAGCATGCAGACACATCGCTTGAAGAGAGAGAGTGTACTCTCTGCACTAAGTGGAGTAGCTTGCATGCTTGCGCACCAAGCAAGGAGGGTTTTGAGGCAGCAACAATCTCGAACGGGAGAATGACTGTGTGAGCACGATGTGTCACCGCAAGGCGGCAGGAGTCGCTGGCGGTGATTGCATTGCCATTGGGTTGGGAGGGAGGAGAGTTTGGGTTGGGAGGGAAGGAGGGTGTGGGTTGGGGGGAGGAGAGTTTGGGTTGGGAGGGAAGGAGGGTGTGGGTTGGGGGGAGGAGAGTTTGGGTTTGGGGGAAGGATGATGTGGGTTGGGGGGAGGAGAGTTTGGGTTGGGAGGGAAGGATGATGTGGGTTGGGGGGGAGGAGAGTTTGGGTTGGGAGGGAAGAAGGGTGTGGGTTGGGGGGGAGGAGAGTTGGGTTGGGAGGGAAGGAGGGTGTGGGTTGGGGGGAGGAGAGTTTGGGTTGGGAGGGAAGGAGGGTGTGGGTTGGGGGGGAGAAGAGTTTGGGTTTGGGGGGAGGAGAGTTTGGGTTGGGAGGGAAGGAGGGTGTGGGTTGGGGGGGGGGAGAGTTTGGGTTGGGAGGGAAGGAGGGTGTGGGTTGGGGGGGAGGAGAGTTTGGGTTGGGGGAGGAGAGTTTGGGTTGGGAGGGAAGGAGGGTGTGGGTTTGGGGGGGGGGAGAGTTTGGGTTGGGAGGGCAGGAGGGTGTGGGTTGGGGGGAGGAGAGTTTGGGTTGGGGGGAGGAGAGTTTGGGTTGGGAGGGAAGGATGATGTGGGTTGGGGGGGAAGGAGGGTGTTGGTTGGGGGGGGATTGTGTGGGTGGCCAATTCAATCACAGGTTGGCTTCCTTTGTTGCCTAATTTAATTCTTAACCCATGGAGGTTGGATTTCCCAAGGTTCCACAACACCAATAAAATGACAACAACTTGTATTGAGACAGTGCTTTAGCATTATAAAACACAACAGGGACATTGCAAAACAAAATTTGACCCCAACACGTAAACAGATATTAGAAAAGGTGACTGGAAACTAGGTCAAAGAAGACAGAGGAGGACAGTAAGGTTGAGAAGTGAAAATGTTTAAGGTGGAAATACGAGAGCCAAGGACCTTGACAACTAAAGACAAGGCTATTGCGAGTGGAGTGCTTAAAAATGGGAGATCAAGAGGCCAGAATTTGAGGATAATAATAATAATAGTTGTTTATTGTCACAAGTAGGCTTCAGTGAAGTTACAGTGAAAACCCCTAGTCGCCACATTCTGGCAGCTAGTGCAGATATCTTAATGGACTGTGGCATATAGTCAAAGCTATGAAAGGTATTGAAAACAAGGACGAGAATTTTAAAATTGAGATATTGGGCAAAATTCTCCATTTGGTTCTCCAGCCGGAGCTGAATTGCACCTGATTTGTGAGAAAATGATTCCCAATCCTTCACCATGCAAATTTATGCATGGTGAGGGTTGCAAGGGTTTTCCAAGGGAATCTCACTATCGGGCCACCATTTTGAGCGGGTGGTCCAATAGAGATGTTCCCCTGCTGACTAACAACATCACAATTCAGCCCCTCACCTTTGAAGCCTCCTCCCCCAGGTTTTCTGGGTGTCTCCCCCCCTCCCCCCAATAAGGGGGTGACCTGACCACCCCACCCCCCACTCTTCCCCATAGAGACCCTCTGAATAGACCAAACAAAATGAAGCGAAGGGAGGTGATTGGAAAGCACTTAATTCTGTTTGAAGTGGTCCAGGAGCTGTCAATCAAAGCGTGATGTTTCTAAACATTGCGGTTAGAGCACTTCAGAATTACTCAACTGTGAAAGAAGACAAATGAAACAGGCTGACAGCTGTGGTGTATGTAAAGTCAATCATAGCCGAGTAAAATCAATATCGAAGAGAAATGAATGAATGGCTTGCAGATCAGCGATCTGAGGGGGTTTAAACACAGCTTATAGGTTTTCTCTTTCCAAGAATTGATAGGTGCTGTTTCCTCTGCCTGAGCTAGCAGGTGTATTCGTTTTCACTGCCTCTATCTGGACTGCTCTCTAGCGTCCAGGTAGGAGTCTCTTTTCTGGGGGGGCTTCCTGACAGGGATCTCTTTTGGGGGGGATTCCTGACTGGGCTCTCTTTCTGGGGGGATTCCTGACAGGGGTCTCTTTCTGGGGGGATTCCTGACAGGAGTCTCTTTCTGGGGGGATTCCTGACAGGGGTCTCTTTCTGGGGGGATTCCTGACAGGGGTCTCTTTCTGGGGGGATTCCTGACAGGGGTCTCTTTCTGGGGGGATTCCTGACAGGGGTCTCTTTCTGGGGGATTCCTGACAGGGGTCTCTTTCTGGGGTACTTCCTGACAGGGGTTTCTTTCGGGGGGGATTCCTGACAGGGCTCTCTTTCTGGGGGGATTCCTGACAGGGGTCTCTTTCTGGGGGGATTCCTGACAGGAGTCTCTTTCTGGGGAGATTCCTGACAGGGGTCTCTTTCTGGGGGGATTCCTGACAGGGGTCTCTTTCTGGGGGGATTCCTGACAGGGGTCTCTTTCTGGGGGGATTCCTGACAGGGGTCTCTTTCTGGGGGGATTCCTGACAGGGGTCTCTTTCTGGGGGGCTTCCTGACAGGGGTCTCTTTCTGGGGGGATTCCTGACAGGGGTCTCTTTCTGGGGCGCTTCCTGACAGGGGTCTCGTTCTGGGGGGCTTCCTGACAGGAGTCTCTTTCTGGGGGGATTCCTGACAGGGGTCTCTTTCTGGGGGGATTCCTGACAGGAGTCTCTTTCTGGGGGGATTCCTGACAGGGCTCTCTTTCTGGGGGGATTCCTGACAGGGGTCTCTTTCTGGGGGGCTTCCTGACAGGGGTCTCTTTCTGGGGGGATTCCTGACAGGGGTCTCTTTTCTGGGGGGAGTTTGTGGGGGGGTCTCCCTTCCAAACCCACTACCATGTAGAAGGACAAGGGCAGCAGATACATGGGAACATCACCAGTTGGAAGTTCCCCTCCAAGTCACTCACCACCCCTACTTGGCAATACATTGCCATTCCTCCACTGTCACTGGGCCAAACCTTGGAACTCCTTCCCTAACAGCACAGTGGGTGTACTACGCAACATGGGCTGCAGTGTTTAAGAAGGCAGCTCCCCAGCACCTTCTGAAGAGCGATTAGGGATGGGCAACAAATACTGGCCTAGCCAGCGAAGTTCACATCTCATAAAAATCAATTTATTTAAAAACCACAAAGGGTAAAGGCAGCAGATTCATGGGAACACCACGACATGCAAGTTCTCCTACAAGCCACACTCCATTCTGACAAGGAACTATCGCGCCGTTCCTTCACTGTTGCTGGGTCAAAATCCTGGAACTCCCTCCCAACTGCACTGTGAGTGTGCTGTGGTTCAAGAACATCAAACACCACCAATTGGGGAAGGGAAACAAATGGTCTAGCCAGCGATATTCCACATCCTATGAAAGAATAAAATAAATGAAACTCTGGGAAAGATGGGCATGGATTCTTCCAGGTTTCCCAGCCACAATTCCTCCCCTTGACCCCCCCTCACAGCCCTGAGTAAATATTGGAACTGATTTTTATCCCTAATATTACATGATTTTATATCTCTGCATCAAATTGTGTCTTTCACCTGTTTACCTATTCTACTAATCTATGTCCTTTTGGAGTCTTTTACGTTCTCCCTCACTATTTGTAAAATAACCAACATGATTTGATATTATGCTTCCAAAATGCAGAACCAAATTTTTTATAGATACTAAAAGCACAAGTGATTCTCGCACTGACCTCTGAGATATAACACTTTCAACCCTATGGACTTGCAGTTGCTGTTTAGGTTCACACAGGGTTGGATTATACAATGAGAGTGGGCTCCCACACCCAAGGATAAATGTCAGGGGCGAGCCTGCCTCTAGTGAGCCAGCTCGCCCTGTTTTCATTTTTCAGGTGACGGCCCTTTAATTAGGATTAAATGGGGCTGCCGTCCAACTCCAGGAGGACGTCCCACTTCATAGAGCTCCTGGCCAATCACTGGCCAGTAACTCTGCACACTAGAGGACTGGCACAGCTGGTAGGCCATGGAGGTGGTGTATATCAATGGACCCGGACATTGTGCGAACCCAGGATTTCGCTGACAGGCCTCCATGAAATGGGAGTGGGGGGGTGGTACATATTAGATGGGCAGAGTGGACAGCGGACATGGAGAGGCAAAAATGTGGGGCGTGTCTTCCAGCTGGCATTGGAGACCCGGCAAGATGCCCCCTCTTACCTGGCCAGCAGCTCACGGGATTAAATATGTCAGGCATATTGACATTGGGCACAGGAGTCTCCTGCCAGCGGAAATGCATGGCACCCTCTTTTATGGGTCCACCCACTTGCTCTCCCGCCTGTGGTAGCCTTAAAATTCAGCCTATGGAGAAACTATTCCCTTTGAGTGAGAGCAGATAATTCAAAATCAATAGGTCCATGCCCAAACATGAATGATGCCCTCCAGGATTAGAGGGGAAAATCTGCAGGAGGAGCAAAATCATTAGCTCTTAAATCTGTTGATGTGTTTTAAATCAATCAGCAATAAAGATTAATTAAAATTTAAAAGCATGCAGAGGAGGTTTTTTTTTATCGTGCAGAATAAAATTGCTCATTAGAGGATTTTACTGGATATATGACCCCTTTTTGTAAGAAGCAAAGAAGGCACCTGGTAATAAACTGTCGACTTTTTCCTATCCCCACGTCCGGTACTTTCAGACAATACGCTTTTTTCAGGTTCCAGACTTTAGTTATCACTCATCCTCTATAATCCTGCTACTCATCCGGAATTAGCATTTGATCAAAACAACATAAAAAGTAAATCCCTTCCCCCACTCAAGTGAGGGATTTGTGGGCACTCATCTTCCCTTTCCCACAGCTAGCTGAACTGGCCTGACCACCTCTGCCTTTAGCCACTGTTCTTTAACTATTACCAATTAACATTGGCTTTACCCTGTCATCAGATTAAAAGAATGTTGCGAGTTAAAGGATTCTTTGAACGACTGAAAGAAACTTCACTTTGAAGCAGATTGAAGTAAAAGTACAAGAGCTGCAAACCTGATTAATCTGCCCTGAGCACTGACATAAACTACTAAGAGCTGGCAGTAAGCACTGGCTACAAATGCTAGTGTTTGGGTTCAGAATGGAAAGCCAGAATCTACATAAATAAGGATATCTCGGATATATTAATCCCTTTCCATTTGATGTTGTGACGTTCACTTATTAACGCTGCCTCTCTGTGTGCAGTTCACTCATTTTTACCAGTACTCAGTGCAGAATGGATACTAGTATGAGGTATTCAGACAAACTCTGCTTAGCCCTTTAATTAAATGAAAACAAACATTTGATATGCCTCATACAACAAGAGGCCAGGGTTTTACAAAAGAGGACATTTATGCGATTGGCATGTTCTTTGATCTTTTATTGTGCCTCAAGCTTAAAATGAAGTGACCTACAGGTGGAAGAAGAATTGGAAGTCTGGTCAAGAACAACTTTACATTTTGTAATAAGTGACTTTCTTATTGGCATATGAGCATAATCTTTCAAAGGAGGAATTTAAGTTGCTAGGGCCTGAGCTGTGTTGCAGCTGAACTTTGTGAAGTGAATGTCAAATAATCATAGATACCCTAAAGTGCAGAAGGGGGTCATTTGGCTTATCAAGTCTGCACCAACCCTGCGAGAGAGCACTCTGCCTAGCACTACACCACACCCTGCCCCAGAACCCCACCTAACCTTCACATCCTTGGACACTTAGGGGTAATTTAGCATTGCCTATCGACCTAACCTGCACCTCTTTGGACTGTGGAAGGAAACCAGAGCACCCGGAGGAAACCCACGCAGACACAGGGAGAATGTGCAAAAGCCACACAGTCACTCAAGGTCAGAATTGAACCCGGGTCCCTGCCACTGTGAGGCAGCAGTTCTAACCACTGTGCTACCGTGCCATCCTATCATTCAAACACTTTATCCTATTACATGCTATTTCAGATAAAATAATAATTTTTCCCCCGTGAAGTTTGTTGAACTGAATATGCATGTTTAACATAAAATAAATGTACCGTAGCATGAATCAGTGCTACCCTCTCCAAAGAGAATAAACTGGTTAAGAGTGTGAATAGGTAGCGATATAAACCAGGAAAGTTCCCATGCACAATGCCAGCCTGCTCAGTCGATCTCGGCAAAGGAATGGTAGTGGGAACATTATCACCACTTTCTGTCATGTGCTAAGGAGGAGAGAAATGACTCCACCATCGAATAATCTGCCAACAATTGCCATTACATAGACAAGGTACTGGAGGACAATCGGCTCCTGTGAAACTGTCTCTGTATGAAACTGTGCTTTCAGGGAAAAAGAAAGAGAGGAAATGGGTGAAAAGAAAATAGTAGAAAAAAATAAATCATCGTTTGAAAAAAAGAGTCAGAGAGGAAGTGAGAAAATTGGAAGAAATGGAAAGAAAACACACACGGGTCCACTTCTTGTTAAAAAGCACTAAAATAATAGGCAGGTGGTGAGAAAGGAAAGTGTGATTCTTGCTGCAATAAGCAGCTTCTATGAAGCCATATATAAGTTGTAAAAACTTCTTTAAGTTCGATATTTAAAAGCAGTACTTATATTAAATTACTGCACACTCAGCTGATCGTTCCCATGGATCAAAAAGGAGCAAGAACAAGTCAGTTAGATATATTAGAATGTAAATACTGTTAATATTTTTTTTATTATTCCAAACACACAAACATGGCCATTTATTTGATGTCTTGTTAACATCATCCTTGTTGTTATGACAAGTTCCAATTTCAATAAACATTAAGTAAAAGTATTTTTAACAGTGGATTATGAATTGCTTCACTCCCCAGTGAGCTGTGGAATTTTGCTTTCACAGAATATCAAAGACTGTTGAAAGAAGCCACACCTCACATTTTTTGGCATTAATATTGCTTCCAAAAGGAGTGTTATGTCTTCTTGCATTTTAGTTTCCATATCACTTCAAACATTGCTTCAATAATATGACTAAAAAGCTGTAATAGAAATATGGAAATATCATTATAATACTATTTACATTTTCCATAAGTACTAATCTATTATGTGTTCCAAAGCCTCTAGACATTAACAAAGAAAGAGTTTAAAGATTTTAACTCTTTGTTCACCTTACTTTATTTAAGGCGACCCACGCCTACAATTTTCTACCCTTCCCATCATCACCTTCTGACCTGAAGGATTGGCTTCTTGATGGAATGCAGTTGCACAGACATTCGGCAAGTCTGAAAGTCAAAGAGGTATGCATCAGAGCATTGTGTCCCTCAGCTGCCCTACACACTTGTACACGAAAGTGCCAGTGGACTGAGCCTCCTAACAAAATATCCCTCTAACTACCTCAACTAAGGCCAATTATAGTATCCTTACCAATCGCTTACTTGGGATGGTACAGTCCAGAAGAACTAGGGTTTTTTTTGGTTTGTATGGTTGATTTCCAGACTAGGCAATGTATTTACTCACCAAACCATTGGGGCAAACTCAGCTCCCATCGAACAAAATGAAGAAAGCCATTTACCGAGTACAACAGCTTTCTCAGCCAGATTGAATATACAGATCATTTGGATGGTATTTTCCTCAATAAAGTGGAGTAGAGGCTAGGCCCCATCCAACTTTTACATGAGCCCAATACATTGGGTCAAATGGATTGTTTCTGTGCTGTATATACAATGTAATACTATGTAATATGGAGTGAATTGCAGAGGAAACTCCCACACCAAGTGTCATGTTGTTTCTCCATTGACAGTCAAAGCAAAGAATGTAAATCATTCAGAATCATCCTTTATATTATATATCTGGTGAAATTTACCGGCTGTTTAGGGCAGCATGGTGGTGCAGTGGTTAGCACTGCTGCCTCATGGCGCTGAGGTCCCAGGTTCGATCCCGGCTATCTGGGTCACTGTCTGTGTAGCGTTTGCACATTCTTCCCATGTTTGCGTGGGTTTCGCCCCCACTACCCAAAGATGTGCAGGATAGATGGATTGGCCACGCTAACTTGCCACTTAATTGGAAAAAAATTGCGTACTCTAAATTTATTTTTAAAAATAAATTTACCGGCTGTTTTCGTCAGAGGGATACTCTGGTCCCAACAACAGCGCACGGGTTTCCAAGCAATGAGGGGTGCAGTCAATGGGAAAATCCACTGACAATGGCGGGACCAAATAAATCCAGCTGGCGGGTCGCATCCATCGCCATAAAACACACAGTGCATTGGTGGGTAAATCCCGCCCATCATCTCTGTATATAATTTGAAATATGAATGTCAGAAATGCATTCATTTATTTTACGTAACTAAGGGTTGTTTCACTCTGCTCATCACAGAATTTAACCTTAAATTGAAACATTTATTTCAGTGGATAAAAGAAGAGATTTCCCAATTATTTATGATTGGAGGAGAATTTCCATGTGGAGAGCCATCAATGATTTGGGTACCAAGTGCGCCCCAAATCGTGTTAATTTTGAGAAGTGTTTTTTGTCTCTCAGTACTGAATGTAAAATGCCATGAACCAACACAACTGGGCAAAGCTTTGTAATGTATTTTTTATTAATTTTCTTTTAAAATATTTGTTAATATGTTTAACTGTAGTTACTTTGTGCAGTTTGATGAATACAGCTGAAAATAGGTTTATCACAAAAATTAAACACTTTAAAGAGTTTCTAGTTCATTTTAAACGTTAACTAATCAAAAATGACTTTAAAATGGATACAGAACCATTTTCTCGTTACGTTGGTGTGCCAATTTCTTAGCAAATGTGAGAGAAATTATATCCGAAAGATTTCAAAATTTGTGTTCTTGCACTTAAAAGATCCAACATTAATTTTAGAGACTCCTCAAATTGTTGAGAATTCCTAATTAATTTGATCTGAGGACATGGGCAGGGCCATTTCGTCTCAAGCCTGCCCTACTACTCGATAAGACTGTAGTTGGTCTGATTTTGGTCTCAACTCTTCCTGTCTTTCCAACATAACCCTTGACTCCCTTATTTATCAAAAATCAGTCTAACTCACCCTTGAATGAATTCAATGATCCAACCTTAACGCTTTCTGGAAAATAAAATTCCATAGACTAATGACGCTCTGAGAGAAAGAAATTCTACTTGTTCTCAAATTTTGACCCCCTGGTTCCAATTTCCCTCACAAGAGGAAACATCCTTCTTGTATCCATCCTATCAAGCCCCCCCAGGAACTAATATGTTTCAATAAATTCACCATTCATTCTTCTAAATTTCAATGGTTATCGGCCCAACCTATTCCTCCTTTCTTCATAAGATAAATCCTTCATCCTAGGAATTCAAGCAGAAGATCACGGAAACTCAATTGCATTGAATGCAATTTGCATTTAAAATTCTGCAATGGTTTGGCTGATTTCAGGCAAATTTTGCTGAAAAGTCTAATGCAACTAAGCTGAAGTTCCAGGTACAGAGGTTTTGCCTAATGATGAATGGATCATACTACCTTAGCAACATTAAGAAGTAATATTATAGGATAGAGAATAATAAATAGCTGAGCGAGTCTGCAGTATATAACATAATCATGGCATTTAGGCCATGAGAATAAACTGCTCAAGTTTCACTGTCACAGATCAATACATCACAAGAATCCCTTGGCTGTGTTGCTGTCTTGGATTTTCTCTGTGAGCTGTCCATTATTTTAAACATACTCTACATGTGCTTTTAGCAAAAATGTATAAACAGCTGCCAAGGAAACTGCACTAGTCAAGGTTACAGTGAATGAAGCCAGGAAACTGGAGCCTTTAGTCAGTGTGTGGGGTGTGGGAAAGAAACTAAACACCTGGAAAAATCTTATATCAGCCATTTTGTGCTGACCACCCCTGGGATCTGCCTTATCTTTCTACAAGAACATTAATGGAGAATTGAATGAATTAATCGTAATATAGATAATCCCAATACAGAGCAACATATGTAAAATTGACCTTGACTCTTCCCCATTGACTATTTTAGGATTTAAATGTGTTATTTTGAACACCCTCCTCATGTCTCATACAGGTTCACATTTTTTGCACACAACATCCTTCAGTTTTTGTTAAGAACTCGATTAACTCCAAATTTTGACAGCTTTGATTGTTTTGGCTTTAATTTGCTAGTCTAAACAGTTGCTCTGAAGGTGACCTGCTGACTGCGGCATATTAAAGTGTTAGACTTTCAGCAAAGGAATCTGAGCATAAACCTCAGGCTGAGTTGACGTTTATGCTCAGGCTTCACCAGGATTTGAATTTGTCAGTTTTGTCAGGATAAATTAATAAAGCCAATGGTGGCAGGAAGGTGCAGTGTTTTAGGAAAACATCCCTTTCTACAGCACACATGAACAGCTACTCGTGTTGAGCAAGAAGCAGCATTGAGCTGCCTACCGCCAATGGACAATCATTCTCTTTCTTCCGTGGAGGACAATGGGAATGGAAAGAGATTATTGGCAGGTGATCCCATACAGTGTGACAGCTGGGCCTCTTTGCCATGCCTTCAATAAGGAGCAGGCACCATGCTGGCTCCATATCAGGTGGGCCGCAGGCCAACCTGGCTGGCACGTCCAGTGGGGTATCAATTGTGAAGTGCGGATGACTCCATCAGCAGCCTACGCTCCTGTTTTTCCTCGCCCCTCAAAAATCATTTAAAAACTTACCTTTCTGCACTTATTTAGCTGTGACATCAACTGGAGACAGAGTGAGTAACATTCCTGCCTCTGAGCCAGCAGCTCTGGGTCCAGGCCTCTTTCCAGCACTCATGGTCAAGGCAGGTGTATTCATAACATGGCCACACAGGTTGAGTGTTAACATGTAAATCCTTCTAACATACAGCAGAGTCAGGCAGTAAGATTGGAAGAGATCCCTGGTCAGCGAACATATGATGGAAAAAATTGGAGTCTCTATCATAACTGCTCATAGCTCTGGACCACAACATGATTGTAAAATTCATGTTGCCACAGCAACTCAAACTCCCTGGGAAGCTGGTTGGCTAAATAACTGGTGTGGATCAGATTGGTGCCTACAACACAAAGTTTGATCCCCATTTTGCTTGGAGTGGATTCAGGACCTGCCTCCTTGACATTCCCATAGTGCAGGTCATAGTGATGTGGATCAGGCCTGCCTACAGACAGAGAACAAGACGAGGCAACAACCTGGGTCCCATGCAAGACATAGAACCTTGATTTGTATATTAAAAGAGCCCACTGCCTGCAGCAGGCAGATGCTGGATCTGCCCTTTCAGGATGTCATCAGGGGAAAAATGATGAGTTCTTTCTCACAATTTTAGGATTCTATCATCCCATTTCCACCCAGTGGAGCTATTGGTAATTTCAACTTGCTTGTCTTGTCTATACCACCAAGGGATAAGGGAGGAGAGCGATTTGCAGTATAAAGACTACATTACGTAAGGGAAAGTCATTTTGCTCACTCTTGCACACCTCCTTTCATCCAGTTACAGGTTAGTTGTGAGAGAGTGCAGATCCGTGACCTGGTCAAATTTCTTAGCTGTAATATGTTGTGTGCTTCAAGAATAGCTCTGGAGAATGAGAAAACAAGATGCAAGATTGCTTATCAACCTAATTATATTATAAATAGTCTCATTAACTATGCTTTGTGTGATAATAAATTTGTTTGAATAGAATCACAGGAGGGGCCATTAGGCCCATCGAGTCTGCAGCGACGCATGAAAAACACCTGACCTGCCTACCTAATCCCACTTGCCAGCACGTGGCCCAAAGCTTTGATAACGTAATAATGTTTGCGCATCCTTGCCTGGAAGAGTATTTTCCTCTTTAGAAATTGCAGTTTTAAAAAGAAATTTTGAATACCCAATATTTTTTCCAATTAAGGGGCAATTTCGTGTGGTCAATCCACCTACCCAGGATTTTGGGGGTAAAACCCACGCAGACATGAGGAGAATGTGCAAACTTCACTCGGACAGTGACCCAGAGCCAGGATTCGAACCCGGGTCCTCAGCACCGTAGTCCCAGTGCTAACCACTGCACCACCGTGCTGCCCTGGAATTGCAGTTTATTCTAATAACATTTGTTTATTTTTTGTTTATTCTTATCACTATCACCAGAAATATCATTAAAATGTCTCACGCTCCCCCACAGAAACTTTGATGGAAGTTTACATTTGTAAACAAAGTTTTGGTTGAAATTCCACCAAAATTATAGTGGTCGAGGGGAAAGATTCTGACAAAATTCCCAACGGCTGAACAACAATGCAAGCAAGGTAGTCCTTGATTTCATCTAGTAATGGCAATTTGATTGCAATAAATTACTGATTGGGATCTGAATGTATGTAACATCTATCGTTAGAGTTACTTTTCTCCGGTGTCCAGTATCTTTCCTTTCCTTCTATTAATTCAAACTCATGATGGTAGCATTGTGGATAGCACAATTGCTTCACAGCTCCAGGGTCCCAGGTTCGATTCTGGCTTGGGTCACTGTCTGTGCGGAATCTGCACATCCTCCTCGTGTGTGCGTGGGTTTCCTCCGGGTGCTCTGGTTTCCTTCCACAGTCCACAGATGTGCAGGTTAAGTGGATTGACCATAATAAATTGCCCTTAGTGTCCAAAATTGCCCTTAGTGTTGGGTGGGATTACTGGGTTATGGGGATAGGGTGGAGGTGTTGACCTTGGGTAGGGTGCTCTTTCCAAGAGCCGGTGCAGACTCGATGGGCCGAATGGCCTCCTTCTGAACTGTAAATTCTATGATCAATGACTGGAATCATAACTGTTTCATTCAGCCTCGGGGGAATCAATGCCCAGGCAAAAATAATTCTTTGACGCAGAAACAGGCTTAGACTTGATATCATATTCTTTCACTTTACAAGCTCTTCAATGGAAGGATAACTTGGTGGGTGGTCAATTGGTAACTGATCTATTCAATGTACCAGTTGTGGAGAGTGCATTCCTAACCAGAAAGCAACATGACTTAATGGCTGTGGTGGTTTAACAATTCAAATATATATTGAGCAAAGAACTTTCTTCCTGATTCAATTTACTCAAGGACAATTGTGGAAAGGCCAATTAACATGCAACCTGCTTAGGAGATGGCAATTACATAATAATAAAATTATGAATGAAAATTTGCAGAGGTTAAAAAAGACAAATAAATGTCTCAAGAAAGGTGTTGGATTGTCACTAGGGAGGTTTGCCAATACTGATCCTCTGAACTGGATTGTTCAGAAAAAAAAACAGGGCTGTGGAAGGATGCTCTGGAGGTCAGGCTGCTCGAACGTGTTCCATGTGTTCATGCTTTGTGAGACGTTTGTGCTGACCCAGACTGTCTTATCAGGAAAGACCATAGTAACAAACAACTGATGGCAGAAAAATATAATGTGAATGCCTAACTGACCATTATGGAAGCAGTATCTTCATAAACATCCTAATCACAATGTTTGTTTTACATAGTAATGCATGAAAAAGGATATGTCAGGATGCCATTAATCACTGCTGCAGGCTCTAACAATGTTTCCTGGGAATGATTACAAGAACCTGTCGACACAGTGGGCGGAATTCTCCATCCCGCCCCACCGGAAATCTGCTGCGGTGCGCTCCCAGGATTCTCCGTCTCGCCAGCCGGCCGATGGGGCTTCCCATTGTGGGCAGCCCCACACCGTCAGGAAATCCCCGGGCTGCCGGAGACACGGAGAATCCAGCCCAGTGTCTCTTGGATGAAATGACATGAAAATCGCTTATTGTCACAAGTTGGCTTCAAATTAAGTTACTGTGCAAAGCCCCTAGTCGCCACATTCCGGCGCCTGTTCGGGGAGGCTGGTATGGGAATTGAACCGTGCTGCTGGCCTGCCTTGGCCTGCTTTAAAAGCCAGCGATTTAGCCCTGAAACACAGTTATTCAATTTTTCATTGATTTGCTGTTTGTGGGGCCTTGTGTGCAGATTGGTTGCTGCATTATCTATTTAAGTGGTTGCACCTCAACAATAATCAAGTGATTACAAAGCACTTTGAGATGTCATAAGATGGGAAAGATTCTACATAAATATAAGTTAGATGTTTATATTATTCCCAGGAGTAATTTTAATGAGATAACTTTCCAACCTTTCTATTAATGCTAATACACAATATTGGGCATGACTGAACCATCACATTGCCCCCAGTGCGGATAGGGTCACATTGGATGAATAGTGGGAAAGGCCAAAACATCCAGCCTGCTTCCGATGGCAAGTTTTGGATCTCGTCCAAAACTGGTGAGAATATCATTCACTTCATTTGCATTCATTTCAGTCTCATTAGCTAGATTGAAGTCAAAAGCTGCGGCCTCCTGGGAATTATCCGACTTCCTATTGAGAAATCATGCGGGTGTTGTTTAGTGCTACTTTTTTAAAACATGAAGCTGGCCTCGTGACTTCTGAGGCAAAGCAAGGAGGTGAGTAGCAACTTACATGTCCGGCATGCAACTTAAGGGCATCAGAGCTGCTGCCCAGTGCTCTGGGGGTGGGGGCAGTGGGTTTAGGGGATTGGGCTTGGCCAAGGGGCTGAAAGCCAGGGGTTGCCAATGGGCCGGAGGGGTTGAGGGACTTTGCGTTTGTGAGGCCTTCAAGCCATCTTTAAATATTGTGGAGACCCACAACAGGAGCAACTGTCTTTCCTACCTGACACCTCCAGGATATAATCCTGCCGTGGCTTCTATCCTGAAATACTATTTCACGCCTTTTACTGTGAGCAGTTTCTAGCTTCATAGATGAAAATGAAATCAAATTACTGCAGTTGCTGAAATCTGAAACAAAAACAGAAAATACTGGATAATCTCAGCAGGTCTGACCGCATCTGTGGAGAGAGAAGGGAGCTAACGTTTCGAGTCTGGATGACTTGACTTTGACAGGGCCCAGCAGCGGGGGGACGTGCAAGAGGAGTAGGAAGAGGGATGTGCGGCCTCGTCTGAGGAGGCGGAGGAAGAGGCAGTGTAAGAGGGGCTGGAGGACAAGCCCCAGGAGGAGCTGAAGAATGGAGGACAGGCGGCAAGGGTCCAATATGCCATGAGGACCAGGGAGGCCCTCATCATCTCCACATTCTCATAGGACGAGGTTGCGCCTGTCAGCTCAACCCTGCCAATACCCCCTCCCCATTATTTCCCTCCTTCCCTCCCACCCCAAACCCCCCTCCCCATTTCCCTTCCCTCACACTATCCCCATTTCCCCTTTCCCCTCCCCCATTCGCTCCAGAACACCGCCCTCTCCCCAGCCACCCTCCAAGGGTTTGTGTAACATCACTCCAGGGTGATGGGCCCATGCCTGTCCTTCTGCTGACAGCGCACACATCCATCCTCTGAACGGGGTCTGCATTGGGGGATTTTGATCTTGGACCACTTTCCCTGCAGGGGGAGGGGAAAGGTGAAAGGAGTGAAGGGCAACAGGGGTAGGGGTGCAGGCAGACCCACTGTGATGATTAATGTGATACTTCACATGTATCAGGTGTAACATGTTTTAATCATGAGCATTTTACATTTCTATTCTCCCTAGCTACAGGTAGGAACCCCCCATTGCTCACTCAGTGCTCCACACTGTTCTTGATCTTTTGTGATCTAGAAGGCCTAGCGCATCCTCAGGATGCACCTGGGGTGGAGGTGGAGGCAACCTGCTACTTTCCACGCTTGTGGCCTCTGATGCCCTTGGTGCACATCTTCTGGAGAGCTTGGAGCCGGAGGACTCCGGCCGGGTTACTGGTGTCACAGGTATTGCCGTGCCACCCTGTTCTGCCCACCAGATGCGCCGGTGTCAGGAGGGGGGGGGGGGAGAGTCGGAAGACCTGAAGAACTGGAAACCGCTGTCATCTCTGTGGTGCATACCACGGGTTGGCCTCCCGGACGGTGTCCTACAGCCCTGGGGGACTCCATGGGATGGAGAGACAGCTGGAGTGAGCTCCAGGAGCCTCTGAGTTATCTAGCTCTGTCAGTCCTGGAGGCTTCCCATCATCTGCACCATCACACCCTCAGTGATGATGTTCCTCAGTGACAGGGCCATTCTAGGTATCCTAGGTAGGGTACCCTTTCAGAGGGTCGGTGCAGACTCAATGGGCCGTATGGCGTCCTTCTGCACTGCAGTGATTCTATTCTACTCTGGAGTGCCTCAGCAATGTCCATCTCTGCCTGGGACATGGTCCTCATCAACTGGGACATGATGTCATGGCCCTCAGCCATGGTCATCACACACTGAGCCATGCCTTGGGCACCACCACTCAAGGCACGGACATCGTGCTCCAGGTATTCCACTGCAGTTGCCACCCTAGCACTGTTGGCCTCAGTGCAGTGCATTGTCGGCACCATCTTCTGTGCCTTAAGACATCAGGACTCCTCCAATCGGCTTTGCAGTTGCTGGAATACCATTAACATCCACTCCTGAATCCCATGGTGCTGGACTATCATCTGCATCAGCTGTGAAAGAACCTTGTCCAGAGGTTCGGCATCTGACTGGGACCCAGCTGGTACCTGGGATCCAGCAGTCCTCCGACTGCTGTCTCCCTTGGGATGTTCCTGCCTCCACCTGATGTGCACCAGCAACTGTGTGGTGCTCACCAGATTGTGCCCCAGAAGTCTGTCCACTAATATCGCCCACTGAGGTGTGTGTCTCTGCACAGGTGGAAGGTGATAGCTGTGACTCTTCGATGGTGGTCTCCTTGGAGCGCTCCTCCAAGTTGGTCTCTTGGGTGGTGGGGGAGCGAATGACTCAGGATGGCCCAGCCTCATCAGATGGAAATCCTGCAAGACAATAGATAAGTGGTCAGTGGAGGGAATGACCATTTTGTCTGATGTTAACAACTCACTTAAGACAGGTCATCTGGGTGAAGGGACAGTGGATCCTCACCTCTGTGTTGCAGGCCAACCTCACTATCAGTGACTGCTCTCTCCTCGGTCAACTGTGCGAATTCCAGGGCCCGTTACTCATAGTGAGGACTCGGATCTCTGGTACCCTGTCCCCGGCTCATCTCTTTACCACTTATTATGGGTTATCTTCTCCTGTGAGGGCAAAGAGAGGGTAGTGTGAACCGCACGATTGATGGGTCAGGGAAGTGAATAGCAGTAGGCATGTGTGGACATTGCACCTGGACACGAAGTGGTTGTGCTCGTGGGTGCCAGGGCATTCAAAGGAACAAGCATGAAGGCAGGGTGTGGGGAGGGTGCAAGGTGTCAGCCAGTGATTTGGGGTGGAGGGGTGGATTGGGAATTTGAGGGGCGGCAGACAGAACAGATGCCAGGAGAGAGGTGGTAACATACCCTTGCAGCTCGGAGGGAGTGGTTGGTCTTCTTCAATATTGTCTGTCTTCCTGGTCATGCCGCCCAAACTGACAGTCTCTGTCATTGCCCACCAAGTGGCATCCCTGACCCTGCTGCTGGTCCTCCATCCCCCTTAGGGGAACAGGATGGCCCGCATCTCATCCACAGCGTCGAGACACATGGCCAGAACGGCATTGCCAAAGTGAAGAGTAGGTCTGCCCGCTGCCATGCTTGTGTGTTGACTGGGGGGTGAGTGATTAGGGAGCTTTTAAAGGCAGCTCCCTCGTGTTAGCGCTGAGAAGCTAAGGCGCCTGTCAGGCCAATCAGACTCCAAGGGTGCCAGTAATATTGAGAATCTCGTGGGGGCTCATTTTGCCACTGAATATGGGCCACGATCTTGCCAGTGCAGCCATTAATAAACACCCTGCCAAACAGGCCCAAAATGACACTTTGAATTGTTTCCGTTAAATCGTGCCCATTATTAAGACTTAATGTACACTTAATTCATGTGGCACCTCAAACAGCCACACATATGAATTTCACTCTCTTGGTGAGGTTTAAGATTAGTGGATAAACCAAATGCAAAAGTTAATAATCATGGATCCCCTGTATGATCTATACCATAAAAAAATAAATTATCTACACAAAATCTATGATTCTAGCCTAGAGTTAGAAAAAACGACCAGCAATTACCTTTGCTAACAATATTAAGAATGTTTACCCTGGGGTGAGAAACAGCCATCATTACACCAGCTGCTATGTTTGCTGAATGTGTATCCATTCCAAATTAATGTAACTATCAAAGTAGCATTTGTACCTTCTTGGATCATTTACTTGGGCTTATTTAGTGCCAAGGGAGATTAATTAAATTAAGCTATGTTTTCAGAACTATTACAAACGAACATAGCCTTGAAAAAAAGGGGATTGAATGGATCAAATAGCTTTCCCGCTTTAATGTTTCAATTAACTAGTTGAGTTTCCGTCCCCCAGTATGTGAGAATACAAAATTGTCGAATAGTTCAATATCTTTAAATGATATCGTCCAGAATTAACTGTTAACCCTCTGGTCTCTGAAGGAAAAAGCAGGTCACAGTATCATAGCTGATGTAGAGCGGGGCTGGCCGAAAGGCTTTCGCCGGTCGGCGCATGCGCCGGCGGTGACGTCAGCGGCCAGATTTTCGGCGGCCCCTGCTGGGGGTCGGAGAATTTCGCCCCAGATAACCAAGCTTGTCAGAACCAAAATAATGGCCAAAACTTTCAGGATGGCATGGGAACGCATCCCCACCAACTCTGATAGACCCAATAAGACTCAATTGAGCAGTGGGTGACACGGTGGTGCAGTGGTTAGCACTGCTGCCTACTGCGCTGAGGACCCAGGTTCATTCCCAGCCCTGGGTCACTGTCTGTGTGGAGTTTGCACATTCTCCTCATGTCTGCGTGGGTTTCACCCCCAAAACCCAAAGATGCGCAGGTTAGGTGGATTGGCCACATTAAAATTGCTTCTTAATTGGAAAAAAATAATTGGTACTCTAAATTTTAAAAAAAGAGACTCAATTGAGCATTGATTGGCAGCAGGTGGAAATTCCACCACTCCCGAGATGTGTGTCCCGCCTTGGAGAGAACTGTCCAACAGCTCTCTAGCCCTCCAAGCACAGCATTCCAGTGGCCAGAAGAGGTACTGCAGTGCTGTGCCTGAGCCTAAGGCCCCGGATCAGACTTCAGGGCCGGGATTCTCCCCTACCCGGCGGGCGGGGGGTCCTGGCGTAGTGGAGTGGCGCCAACCACTCCGGCATCGGGCCTCCCCAAAGGTTCGGAATCGGGGCTGGCCGAAAGGCCTTCGCCGGTTCGCACATGCGCCGGGGCGTCAGCGGCTGCTGACTTCACCACCGGCGCATGCGCGGTAGGGGGTTTCTCTTCCACCTCCGCCATGGTGGAGGCTGTGGCGGCGGCGGAAGATAAAAGAGTGCTCCCACGGCACTGGCCTGCCCGCCGATCGGTGGGCCCTGATTGCGGGCCAGGCCACCGTGGGGGCACCCCCCGGGGTCCGATCGGCCCACTCCCCCCCCCAGGACCCCGGGGGCCCGCTCGCGCCGCCAATCCCGCCGCCACCAGAGGTGGTTGAAACCACGTCGGCGGGATTGGCCTCTCAGTGGCGGGACTTCGGCCCATCGCGGGCCAGAGAATCGCCGCGGGGTCACGCCAATCGGCGCGGCGTGATTCCCGCCCCCGCCAATTCCCGGGTGGCGGAGAATTCCGGCCACGGTGGGGACAGGAGTTACGCCGGCCCCGGGCGATTCTCCGACCCTGAAGGAGCTGGAAGGGAAGTATGGACTGGAGCACGGGGAGCTGTTTAGATACATGCAGGTTCGAGATTTTGCCAGAAAGGAGATACAGAGCTTCCCGGTGGAGCTGGCCTCCACATTGCTGGAGGAGGTGCTGACGACAGGGGGACTGGAGAAGGGGGTAGTGTCGGCAGTAAACAGAGCTATTTTGGGAGAGGAGAAGGCACCATTGGAAGGGATCAAAGCAAAGTGGGAGGAAGAGTTAGGAGAGGATATGGAGGAGGGGTTCTGGTGTGAGGTGCTCCGGAGAGTGAACGCCTCCACCTCGTGTGCGAGGTTGAGGCTGATACAGCTGAAGGTGGTATACAGAGCACACCTCACGATGGCGAGGATGGGCCGATTCGAAAATGTGTGTGAACTTTGCGGGGGGGGGGGTGCTAATCACGGTCATATGTTTTGGTCCTGTCCAAAGATGGAGGATTGCTGGAAGGCAGTTTTTAGGGTAATTTCTAAAGTGGTGCACGTGAAACTGGACCCGGGCCCCCGGGTGGCCATATTCGTGGTGTCAGACCAGCCAAGGTTGGAAACGGGTGCGGAGGCAGATGTTTAGCCTTCGCCTCGTTGATCGCCCAAAGGCGGATCCTGATTGGTTAGAGAGCAGCCTCTCCACCCTGTACCCTGGCGTGGCAGGGGGACCTGTTGGAATGCTTGACTCTTGAGAAGGTTAAGTTTGAACTGAGGGGAAGGATGGAGGGGTTCTACAATTCATGGGCATTATTCGTTATGCACTTTCGAGAATTGTATAACATTGAACATTAGTTGGGGCGGGTGGGTGGGAGGTTTGGGGGGAGGGGGGCTGTGTGTGTTAATGGCGACTCTGGGTGATCCCTAATTCCTTTTTGTCATTTGTTTGTGTGAACATGCGGGCTAATGTTTGGGGTTTGGTGGGAGGACGGGATCGTTGTTATTGATATGGGGATTGACATATTGTGACTGATTATTGTTTATTGTTGGTGGGTGTAAGTGGGAGAAAATGTGAAAAAGGAGGCGAATAAAAAATATTTTAAAAATAAATGAACTCAGGCACTGCAACATTGATGTCACTGCCCTGAAATAGACACGAAGAGCAGGTGAAGAGCAGCTGAGGGATGGTGGTGGTGGTTACACCTTCTTCTTGAGAGGAAAACCCAAGGATCAGCCCAGATTGCATGGAATTGGATTCACCATCAAGAACGAACTTGTCAACCGACTCTTGGAGCTCCCTGTCAGCATCAACAAATGCCTCATGACCCTTTGTCCACAACTTGCCAAGAACCAGCTTGCAATGGCCACTCCTCCCCAACTCTTAAAGCCAATGATGAGTCCAAAGATGACTTCTATTCCGTCGTGGACACCATACTTTCCAACATTCCTAAGGATGATAAGTTCATCCTCCTTGGGGATTCAACACCAGGTAGGAAAGGACTCCAAACTCTAGGAAGGAACCATTGAAAATAAAGGAATTGGGAATTTCAACTCCAAAGGGGTTTTTTGGCTTACCACCAAATGTGCGGAACACCAGCTTGTCATCATTAACACACTGTTCCACTAAAAAAACTAGTTCAAGATTTCCTGGAGACACCACATTCAAAGCATTGCCACACAATCAAATTTGTCATTGTCCGATCCCGAGACCATAAGGAAGCCCTCATCACCAAAGCGATGACCAGTGCAGCTGACTACTGGACAGACCACCAACACATCTGCTCCTCTATGTCCATCAAACTCCATCAGAAGCAGTGGAAGATGAAGAAACAGCTCAGAGCCAAGCATGCTAGTGAACGTCCAACAATGTCTTCTCCAAGCTCTTCAAAGTGTCCATTCTAATGGAGTGGAGGAAAATTGGAAAGAGCTGAAGACAGCCAAAATCACAAGCCGTGAAGAAACCGTTGGCTACAAAACCAAGACTGAGTTGATGAGAACGACTACACCATCCAAGACCTCATCAACAAGAAGAGAAAAGCTTTCCGTGCCTGGCAAAATGACATAACTGACGAGACAAAGAGGAGGCCTCATCAATTAGCCAAGGCAGAGGTACAAAGAAGAACTAGGGAAATCAAGAACCATTGGTGGACTGAGAATGCTAAGGAGCTGTAACTTATCGCCGACAAGCATGGCACCCGGGGCTTCTTCAATGCAACTAAGGCAATATGTGGACCCAACACCCTAGGCCTCCAGCAGGTGCAGGGTAAGGATGGAATTCTCTTGAGCGACAGAGGAAACATCAGATTTGGATGGAGAGAGCAATTGAAAGAACTACAAAACAGTGATACATTCATAGATGAAGACCTGTTTGAGGAAATCTCCCAACTCCGCATCAAGCATGGACGAAGTCGCTATTAAACACATGAAGAATGGGCAGCATAGTGGCACAGTGATTAGCACTGCTGCCTCATGGCACCAAGGAGCAGGTTCGATCCGAGCCCTAGGTCATTAGACGCGTGGAGATTGCATATTTTCCCCGTGTCTGCTTGGGTCTCACCCCCACAACCCAAAGAGATGAGCAGAGTAGGTGGATCGGCCTCGCTAAATTGCCTCTTAATTGGAGAAAAAAATAATTGGGTACTCTAAATTTATTTTAAAAAGCACGTGAAGAATGGGAAAGCCACAGGTGTGGATGAGATTCCAAAGGGGATTTTCAAACTTGGAGGAGAAGAGATCACCTGTCATCACCACCAGCTGTACGTGAAAAATCTGGGACAGGGAAGAAATTCCTGCCAACCTCAGAGATGCAGTCATCGCCACCAGCTTCATGAAAGGATACAAAATGAGTGGACCTCGAACGATTGTAATACAAGAAAGAAAAACACTCGCCCCAACAGCCCTGGACACACCCAGACCCACGATTACAGCCTCAGAGGTAAGAGCTGCCTTCTTAAAAGTGAATCCGCAGAAAGCGACGGGCCCCGACGGAGTCCCTGGGCGAGCACTCAGAGCCTGCGCAGACCAGCTGGCGAGTGTATTCGCAGATATCTTCAACGCCTCATTCCTTCACTCTGAGGTCCCCACCTCCTTCAAGAAGACCACTGTAATACCAGTTCCAAAGAAGAACAAGGTAGCCTGCCTCAACGACTACTGACCGGCCCTGACGTCTGTTATCATGAAATGCTTCAAGCGGCTAGTCATGAGATGGATCACTGCCAGCCCCCCAGACGGTCTCGATCCACTGCAGTTTGCCAATCACCGCAACCGGTCCACAGCAGATGCTATCTCCCTGGCTCTACAATCAATACTCGAAACCTTGACAACAAGTGCACCTATGTAAGATTGCAGTTCATAGACTACAGCTAGGCCTTCAACACCATTATCCCGACAAGACTAATAACCAAACTCTGCCATCTTGGACTTGACCCTCCCTGTGCAGCTGAATCCTTGATTTCCTCACCAACAGACCGCAATCTGTCAGGATAGGCAACAGCACCTCCTCCACAATCGTCCTCAACACCGGGGCCCAGCAAGGATGTGTGCTCATGTACTCCCTATATACATATGACTGTGTGGCAAGATTTAACTCCAACTCAATCTATAAGTTTGTGGATGATATGACTGTGGTGGGTGTATCTCAAACAACGATGAATCAGACTACAGGAGGGAGATAAATCACTTGGTTGCATGGTGTATGAAAACAACCTCTTTCTAAATGTCAGAAAGACCAAGGAACTGATCATCGACTTCAGGAAGCATAGCACGACACACAATCCCGTCTGCATCAATGGCTTCAAAGTGGAGAAGGTCGATAGCTTTAGGTTCCTGGGGGTCACCATCACCAACAGTCTGTCCTGGTCCATTCACGTTGATGCAACATCAAAAAAGCCCAACAACGTCTCCACTTCCTATGGAAGCTAAAGAAATTTGGCATGTCTGCATTGAGTCTCACAAACTTCTGTAGATGTGCGATAGAAAGCACCCTATCCGGCTGCATCACAGCCTGGCAACTGCTCGGTCCAAGATCGCAAGAAACTGCAGAGTGTGGTGAACTCAGCCCAACGCATCACACAAACTTGCCACCCCTCTATTGATTCTGTATATACCTCCCGCTGCCTCAGGAAGGCAGACAGCATTATCACAGACCCCTCCCACCCAGGCTTTGCCTTCTTCCAGACCCTTCCATCAGGCAAAAGGTACAGAAGTCTGAAGACCTGCACATCCAGACATAGGAACAGCTTCTTCCCCACAGCTACAAGACTTCTCAATGACTCCCCCTCATACTGATCAGTTCCCTGTAAGAACACTGGGCGAGATTCTCTGCACTCCCGACGGTGCGGAGAATAGCGTGGCTCATAAAATTTTACGGCCACGCTGTTCCGACGCCCTCCCGCTATTCTCCCCCCCCCCCCCCCCCCCCACGCCCAACTCCCGACACGAATCGCTGCCGCCGTTTTTTTACGGCCGGCAGCGATTCATAGCTGATGGATGGACTGAGTTCCCAGCCCTTTACGGCTGTTTTTACGAACGGCAAACAAACCTGGTCTGGCCGTTCGTAAAAACGGCCGTAAACTCTCGCTTTTTATAACCATGGCACCGATTGGCACGGCAGTACCACGGCCGTGCCAAGGGTGCCATGGGCCCGCAATCGGTGGGCACCGATCGCGGGCAGCGGGCCCGATGCCCGCGCACTATTTGTCCTTCCTCAGCCCCGCAGTATCCATTTGCGGGGCGGCTGAGGGGCATCCCGGCCCGCGCATGCGCGGGTTTCGCGCAAATACGCGATGCCGTCATCCGCTTATGCGTGGGTTGGAGTCTTCCAATCCGCGCATGCGCGGCTGACGTCATATGACGCGTCAGCCGGCGCTAACTCTGGCAAGCGGGCTTAACAAAATTCGTTAAGCCCGTGATGCCGGAGTTTACGGCGTCGGGCTGCTAGCCCCGACCGGGGACCAGAATCGGTTCCCGGTCGGGAAGGGGGGGGGGCTGGCGTCAAACCCGCCCGGATTTGACGCCAGCCTTACGATTTCTCCCCATGTGGGAGAATCTCGCCCACTATTCACGATGCCCTATGCTGCTCTTACTCATGTATTTGCTTTGTTTGGCCCCTTGTTCCGCACTGTAACCAATCACTGTTTGTCGATATACCATTTGCCAATGTTCTCTGTTGATGATTCTTTTTGTCTACTAAGTAAGCACTGCATACGTTCCCTCGGCCGCAGAAAAATACTTTTCACTGTACTTCAGTACATGTGACAATAGATAAATCAAATCAAATCAAAATCAAATCAAACTGACATCGCTTGTGGAACTTCAGTAAGCAGATGACATCGCCACCTCCACTCTCTCAAAAGAGAATCTCCAAACCTTGTTTGACACCTTCATGGAAGCATACCGAAAGATGAGTCTCAACCTCAACCTCAAGAAGATTCAAGTTCTAGAGTGAAGCAAATCTAATGGAATAAAATGTATCGCAAAAATATTAGACTGATATTTCTCTATGCATTGTAGTGGGGTGGTTAAAATGCAATGGGAGGTTATTCACTGAGCAGGAAAGGACTGTAATTGGGCTAGTTTTAGTATTGGTCCTGGTGTACGGCAGCACGGTGGCGCAGTGGGTTAGCCCTGCAGCCTCATGGCACCGAGGTCCCAGGTTCAATCCTGGCTCTGGGTCACTGTCCTTGTGGAGTTTGCACATTCTCCCCGTGTTGTGTGGGTTTCGCCCCCACAGCCCAAAGATGTGCAGGCTCGGTGGATTGGCCATGCTAAATTGCCCCTTAGTTGGAAAAATGAATTGGCTACTCTAAATTTATTTAAAAAAAGGATTGGTCCTGTTGCTGCTATTGCTGTTGAGTTAATTCTCGCAATTGCAATTGCCATAATTTTGCTTGCTGAAGGCAAGGATAATGTTACTTCATGACAGTTGTCTATGCTTCCAATGACCAAAAGTGAAGCAAACAATGTTCCATGGGGAATATATGCAGTAATGAAAAAACATTTGTGATATTAAGCCCCACAGTGCTTAGATCTGGGCCTGGATTCTCCTTTCCGGGGACTAAGTCCCCACGTCGGCAAGAAAACCGGCGCCAACCACTCCGTCGTCAAAGGGCCCCCAAGGTGACGAATTCTCCACTTCCTCCACTTTCTCAGGGGCAAGGTGGACACTGGAGGAGTTGGCGCCGCTCCAGCCGGCGGCGAAGGGACTGCGCGAGTTTGCGCATGCGCCAAAGGGCCGGCGTGATCTCGCGCATGTGCGGAATTGCCGGCGTGTTTTGGCGCATACCAGTTCTCTTCTCCGCGCCACCCATGGCAGAGCCCTACAGGGGCCGGCGCGGAAGGAAGGAGTGCCCCCACAGCACAGACCCGCCCACAAATCGGTGGGCCCCAATTGCAGGCCAGGCCACCATGGGGGCTCCCTCCGGAGTCAGATGCCCCCCGTGCCTGCACGAGGACCACCCCAGCTGACATACCTGCCAGGTCTCACCGTGTGGGACCATGCCTAACCCACACCGGCGAGACTGGCCAAAAATGGATGGCTGCTCGGCCCATCGGGGCCAAGAGAATCACCGGGGAGGGGGGGACGCTGCCAATGGCCCCCGACCGGCGTGGCGTGAACCCCGACCCCGCCCGTAAAACGGCACCCGAGAATACAGCAGCCGGCGTAGGGGCAGCGGGGCGGGACTCGTGCCGCCCCCGGGGACTCTCCGACCCGACGGGGGGTTGGAGAATCCCACCCATGATGTGAGTGTTTTTTTCATCATGCAGCAAACAACAGTTTTGTATTTTTTAAATATGTTTCTTGGATTCTCTGGTCATGCTCTGAGTATTGAAGAGGGTGAGATGTTGCCCATTCACTCAGCCACTGCTGACCTGTTGCTGGGAAGTTTGGGACAGAATCCCGAGGATGAGTCTCTCTTCCTCCATGGGCAAGAATCTGGCCTCCATAGTAGTAGGTCTGAAATCAGGGGACCACCGAATGTTATTCATTCATGGTATCTAAGTGCCGTTAGTAAAACCAACATTCATTGCCCATCTCGAATTGCCCATAGTGGTGGTGGGCAGCCTCCTTGAACCGCTGCAGTTCATGTGGTGTAGGCATAACAGCAGTGCTACTAGGAAGGAAGTTCCAGCTACGGTGAGGAAATGGTGATAGAGGGCGGGATTCTCCGGCCGCGCCCAACCGGCGACTGGAGAATCCCGCCCGAGGTCAATGGAGTTCTCCATTGTCCACGTCTCGTCCGTGGAGTTCTTGCAGTGGGCGGGTCGGAAGAATCCGGCCCATAGTTCCAAGTCAGGATGGTGTGTGGCTTGGAGGGAAACTTGCAGACGGTGGTGATCCAATGTGTCTGCTGCTCCTGTCCTTCTAGATGGCAGACACTGCAGGTTTGGAAGGTGCTGTTGAGCCAGCTTTAATGAGCTGCAGCAATGTAGATGATGCACACTGTTGTCGCTGTGCACCACTGGCAGAATGAGTGAATGTTTAAGATGGTAAATAGGTTCCTGATCGAGTGGTTTGCTGTGTCCTGGATAGTGTTGAGCTTCTTGAGTCATCCAGATAAGTGGACAGAATTCCATCACACTCCTGGCTTGTGCCTTGTAGATGATTGGCAGGTTTTGGGAAGTCAGAAGGTGAATTACTTGTCACAGAATTCCCAGCCTGTGACCTGCCCTTGATCCATAGCATCTTATATGATTAGTCCAATTCAGATTTGGTCAATGACAACCCAGGATGTTAATGGTGGTGTTTCAGCAGTGATAGTTCCATTGAATGTCAAGGGAAGACATTTAGATGCTCTCCTGTTGAAGAGTCATTCCTGGAATTTGTGTGGCATAAATGTTACTTGTAACTTACGAGCTCAAGCCTGACAATTTCCAAGTCTTGCTTCGTATGGGCACAGACTGTTCCAATATCTGAGGAGTAGGTCTCTTGGACAAAAGCTGTAATGAGGTCTGGAGCTAAATGGTTCAGGATGAATTCAACTGAGCATCAGCGAGCAGTTTATTGCAGCATTAGTATCGTATGATATTGTTGTCGGTAACACTTTCCACCACTTTTCCGATGATCAAAAGTATATTGATGGGGCGGAAACTGGCCAGATTGTATTTACCCTGATTTTTGTGGACAGGACATACTGAGCAATTTCCCACATTGCTGGGTAGACCAGCCTGGCTAGAGGTACAGCATGTTCTGGAGCACAATTCTTCAGTACTATAGCCGGGATGTGGTCAGAATCCATTACCTCTGCATTATCCACCACCAATCACAACTGGGTGTGACAGGAATGCAGAGAATTGAACTTATCCATTTGTTGTAGTATCTCTTGGCTCTTTCTATAACATTCTTTCATTAAGTAGACCTGTGTTGTAGTTTCAGTAGTTTTGCAAGTCATTTTCAGGTGCTGCTCCTGGCATACACTCCTACAATCTTCATTGAACCAGGTTCGGTTCGCTGGTTTGATCATAATGATAGAGTGGGGGATATGCCAAGCCATGAGGTTGAATACAATTCTGTTGCTGTTCATGGTCCATAATACCTCATGGATGACCAATTTTGAGTTGCTAGATCTGAATCAGTCCCATTTAGTACAATGATAGTGCCACACAACACAATGGGAGTATCCTCACTGTGAAGACGGAACTTCATCTCTACAAGGACTACACAGTGCAAATGCTGCCATGGACAGATGCATGTGTGGTAGGTATATTAATTAAGGTGATTCGCAGTATGTTTTTTCCTCTTGTTGGTTCTCTCACCACCTGCCACAGGCCCAGTCTTCCAGCATTGTGCTTCAGGTCTCAATCACTTTGGTCAGTAGTGGTTGGACATTGAAGTACCCCATCCAGAGTACATTCCACACCCTTCTATTCTTTTTCCTTCATCTAAGTGAATTTCAACATGGAGGAGTACTGAATCATTAACTGGGGGGGGGGGGGGGGGGGGTGCACGGGCTGAGGGAGGGGAGATGCGTTGGCTGAGTAAGCGGGTGCGTGGGAGTGGCAGTAGGTGGTAATAAGCAGAGTTCCCTTGCTTATGTTTGAGCCAATGCCAGAAGACTCCATGAGGTCCAGATTCAACATTGAGGATTCCCAGAGTCACTCCTTCCCAACTATTTGCCACTGTGCCCACTCCCCTGGCAGTCCTCCAGGAAGATGGGACATATCCAGGAATAGTGATGGGGAAGTCTGGGACACTGTAAGATGTGATTCCTTGAGTATGACTATATCAGGTTTTGGCTTGACTAATATGTGGGTTAGCTCTCCCAATTTTGGCACAAACTGCCAGATGTCAGCGAGGAAGACTTGCAGGGCCAACTGTAAGAATGTTTTTTTGTGTCTTCCGGTGCCTCAGTTGATGCCAGATGGTTTTTATTCTCTTTCAAATTTTCTGTAGCGGTCTAATACAACATAGGGGCTTGCTGGACCATTTCAGAGAGCAGTTACGAGTCAACCACATTGCTGTGGGTCTGGGGTCACATGCAGGTCAGATCGAGTAAGGCCAGCAGTTTTCTTAAGGACACTAATGACACAGATGTGTTTTGTTACAAATTGGTAGACCAGAACAAGATGAGAATAGAGCAGGATTGGGACAGGCAACAAGGCTCCGAGGTTTACTTTGCTGCTGATTAAAATTCATTAAAATCTTAATTACCTCAAATATTAGTAATTCAACATCATCAGATGGAAGAGTAACTGGGGGAAAAAAGTGTGTTTGTATTTGAATAGACTTCTGGGAGTGTCTGAGTTTATTGTCATGTGTACCGAGGTATAGTGAACAGTTGTCATGTGTACAGTTCAGATAGATTATTCCATATATGAAGAAACGTAGGACATACGATAGATGCACAATGTAAACACATAGGCACTGGGTGAAGCATTCGAAGTGTAGTGCTACTTAGTACAGAAGATGCGTGCAGAGATCAGTTCAGTCCGTAAGTGGGTCATTCAAGAGTCTGGTCACAGCTGGGAAGATGCCATTTTTGAACTTGTTAGTGCGTGTTCTCAGACTTTTGTATCTCCTGCCCGATGGAAGAGGTTGGAAGAGAGAATTACCCAGGTGGGAGGGGTCTTTGATAATGCTGCCCACTTTCCCAAGGCAGCGTGAGGTGTAGACAGAGTCAATGGCTGGGAGGCGGGTTCGCGTGTTGGACTGAGCTGTGTTCACGATTATCTGTAGTTTCTTATAATCCGAGAAGTTGCCATAGTAGGCTGTGATGCAGCCAAATAGGATGCTTTCTATGATGCATCTGTAAAAAATTTGTAAGAGTTAATGTGGACATGCCAGATTTCCTAGTTTCCTGAGGAAGTATAGGCGCTGTTGTGCTTTCTTGGTCGTAGCGTCAACGTGGGTGAACCAGGACAGATTGTTGGTATTGTGCACACCTAGGAATTTGAAGCTGTCAATCCAGAGCTCTTTAGTTTTGTTGATGTTGGGGGAGAGGTTGTTGTCATTCTACAAACCTACTAGGCTCTCTGTCTCCCTCCTGTACTCTGACTCATCGTTGTTCGAGATCTGACCCACTACGGTCATGTCATCAGCAAACTTGTACATGGAATTGGAGCCATATTTTCCACATAGTGTGTGTGTATAGGGATTATAGAAGGGGGCTAAGTATACAGCCTTGCGGGGTCCCGGTATTGAGGACTATTGTGGAGGAGGTGTTGTTGTTCATCCTTACTGATTGTGGTCTATGGGTCAGGACGTCAAGGATCCAGTTGCAGAGGGAGGAGACAAGTCCTAGCTTTTGGAGTTTTTACATGAGTTTGGTGGGATTATGGTGTTGAAGGCGGAGATGTAGTCAATGAATAAGAGTCTGACGTAGGAGTCGTTGTTGTTGAGATGCTCCAGGGATGAGTGTAGGGTCAGGGAGATGGCGTCTGCTGTGTACCAGTTGTGGTAGTATGTAAATTGCAGTGGATCAAGGCATCCTGGGAGTATGGTGTTGATGCATCTCATGATCAACTTCTTGAAGAACTTCATAATGATCGATGTCAAGGCCACCGGACAGTAGTCATTGAGGCACATCGCCTGGTGCTTCTTTGAATCTTTGTGGTTTGACTGCCGACAAGTGTCTCAATGCCAATGTTTTAATAATTCATACAGCTGTCCGAAATGCTGGGAAATTATGTACATAACAGAATGTACCTGATTAACGAAAGAGAAGAAAATTGCTCAAGCTCCAATATAAGAGGCAATATTCTCTCCCAGGTGTTTCTCTTGACATTCTTTTTTTTTTATAAACATTTTATTGAGGTATTTATGGTTTTACAACAACAACAAAATAAACAATGTACATGAATTTATAAACATAGTGCAAAAGCCGTCTTCCTCCCTTACAGGTCCCACTTTTACGAACACCCTACTCAAAACTAAGCTAGCCCCCCAGCCCCCTCCCCCCCCCCCCCACCCCCTTCTGCTGACGGTTAATTTTCCGCAAAGAAGTCGACGAACGGCTGCCACCTCTAGGCGAACCCTATCAGTGACCCTCTCAAAGCGAACTTGATTTTCTCCAGACAAGAAAACTAGCTATGTTCGATAGCCAGGTCTCCGACTTTGTGGGCTTTGAGTCCCTACAAGCCAATAATATCCATCTCCAGGCTACCAGAGAGGCAAAGGCCAGAATGTCTGCCTCTTTCTCCTCCTGGAATCCCGGATCTTCCGACACCCCGAAAAGCGCCACCTCTGGACTCGGCGACACCCTTATTTTCAATACTTTGGACATGACATCCGCAAACCACTGCCAGAATCCCCTAAGCTTCGGGCAAGTCTAGAACATGTGAACATGGTTCGCTGGTCCTCCCGCACACCTTGCGCACCTGTCTTCCACCCCAAAGAACCTGCTCATCCGGGCCACTGTCATGTGAGCCTGGTGAACGACCTTAAACTACATCAGGCTGAGCCTGGCACATGTTATGGACCCATTGACTCTACTCAACGCATCTGCCCAGAGACTATCCTCTATCTCTCCTCCCAACTCCTCTTCCCACTTGTGCTTCAGTTCCTCAGTCTGCGTCTCCTCCGACCCCATGAATTGCTTGTAAATGTCAGAGACCCTCCCTTCCCCCACCCACACTCTAGAAACTACCCGGTCCTGCATCCCCCTTGGTGGTAGGAGCGGGAAGGTTGAAACCTGCCTGCGTAGGAAGTCCCGTACCTGCAGGTACCTAAATTCGTTTCAACTCGCCAATCCAAATTTCTCCTCCAGCACCCTCAGGCTAGGAAAGCTTCCCTCTATAAACATATTCCCCATCCTCTCAATCCCTGCTCTCTGCAATCTCTGAAACCCTCCATCCATCCTTCCTGGGGCAAACCGGTGATTATTACAGATTGGAGACCACACCGATGCTCCCACCACTCCCACGTGCCCCCTCCATTGCCCCCAGACGCTCAGGGCCTCCACCACCACGGGGCTGGTGCAGTACCTTGCCGGCGGGAACGGCAGAGGCGCAGTTACCAACGCCCCCAAACTGGTGCCTTTGCATGAAGCCGCCTCCATACGGTCCCATACCAACCCTCCCCCCACCACCCACTTCCTGATCATGGCTATATTTGCCACCCAATAGTAATTACTGAAGTTCAGCAGCGCCAGCCCGCCCTCCCCCGCGGCTCCGCTCAAGCCTCCCCTTTTTTACTCGCAGGGTCGTGCCCGCTCCTACAAAGACAGTGATTACTTTATTGACCCGTTTAAAAAAGGACCGTGGAATAAAGATGGGGAGACACTGGAACACAAACAGGAATTTCGGGAGGCCCATCATTTTTACTGTCTGTACCCTCCCAGCCAGTGACAACACAAGCGCGTTGCATCTCTGAAAATCGTCCTTCATTTGGTTTACTAGTTGGGCCATATTAAGCTTGTCCAGCCGTTCCCATTCCCGCGCCACCCGGATGCCTAGGTACCGAAAGCTTCCCCCAACCACCCTTAACGGCAGTTCCCCCAGTCACCTCTCCAGCCCCCTTGCCTGGAACGCAAACATCTCACTTTTCCCCATATTTAGTTTATACCCTGAAAACCAGCCAAATTCCCCCAGGATTCTCACAATTGCTTCCATCCCCTCTAATGGGTCCGAAACATACAGGAGCAGGTCATCTGCGTAAAGCAAGACTCTGTGTTCCACTGCCCCCCCGATCAGACCCTTCCAGCCCCTTGAGGCTCTCAGCGCAATTGCCAGCGGCTTTATAGCCAACGCAACAACAGTGAGGAGAGGGGGCATCCTTGTCTCGTCCCCCTATGCAGCCCAAAATAGTTCAATGGTGTCCTATTTGTCTGTACGCTCGCAACAGGAGCCTGATACAACAACCTGACCCAGTCAATAAAGCCCCGCCCAAATCTGAACCGTCCCAGTACCTCCCACAGATATTCCCATTCTACCCGATCAAAAGCCTTCTCTGCGTCCACTGCGATCACTATCTCCACCTCTCTACCTACCTCCCTATCATGATCACATTTAACAACCTTCTTACATTGGCCACCAACTGCCTTCCCTTAACAAACCCCTTCTGGTCCTCCCAATAACGTCCAGGACACAATCCTCAATCCTAGAGGACAAGATTTTGGCCAGCAGTTTGGCATCCACATTCAATAGGGATATAGGCCTGTAGGACCCACACAACTCCAGGTCCTTGACCCGCTTAAGGCTCAAAGAGATCCTGTGACATCGTCGGGGGAAGCACCCCACGCTCCCTTGCCTCATTGAATGTCCTCATCAACAGCGGCCCCAATATCCCAGAGAACCTTTTATAGAACTCCACTGTGTACTCGTCCGGCCCTGGGGCTTTACCCGACTGCATGGCCTTCAGACCCTTTGGCAACTCTTCCAACCTGATCGGGGCCCCCGGCCTTTCTACCCACCCCCCCTCCACCTTCGGGAAATTCAGCCCCACTAAGAAGGGCCTCGTCTCCTCCGCACCTGCTGGGGGTTCCGACCCATACAGCCTACTATAAAACTCCTTGAACACCTTATTCACCGCTGCTGAGTCTCCAACTAGGCTCCTGTCCCCATCCTTTACTTTCCCTATTAGGGGCTGGTTTAGCACTGTGCTAAATCGCTGGCTTTGAAAACAGACCAAGGCAAGCCAGCAGCACTGTTCAATTCCCATACAAGCCTCACCGAACAGGTGCTGGAATGTGGCGACTAGGGGCTTTTCACAGTAACTTAATTTGAAGCCTACTTGTGACAATAAGCAAATTCTTCTTCTATATCCCTGGCTGCCTCCCTCTTTCTAAGCTGCTGTGCAAGACATTCTGCTGGCCTTCTGCCCATGCTCATAGATCACCACCCTCACCTTCCTCAGCTGTTCTACCACGCTCTCTGTAGCTAACCAGCAAAACTCCGACTGTAGCCTCCGTCATTCCCTTAAAAGCCCTGCCTCTGGGGTCTCCGCATACCTCCTCTCGACCTGCACTATCTCCTTTATCAGTCGGTCTGTCTCTGCTCTGTCTACCTTCTCCCTGTGGGCCCGTATCGAGATCAGCTCTCCGCTAACCACTGCCTTCAATGCCTCCCAGACCACCGCTGCCGAAACGTCACCCGTATCGTTGACTTCCAGGTAGTTCTGAATACATTTCCTCAGCCGCCCGCACACCTCTTTGTCAGCTAAAAGTCCCACGTCCAGCCTCCAGTGAAGGTGCTGACTACTCTCCTTGCTAACCTGTAGGTCAACCCAGTGCGGGGCATGGTCTGAGATTGTAATTGCCGAGTACCCCGTGACCACAACCCCCGTCAGTAGAGCCCTGCTCAGAATAGAAAAATCGATCCGGGAGCACACTTTATGCACGTGTGAGTAGAAGGAAAACTCCTTCACTCTCGGCTGTCCAAATCTCCATGGGTCGTCTCCCCCCCCCCCCATCTGCTCCATGAACCCCTTTAGCTCTTTTGCCATTGCTGGCACCCTGCCCGTCCTTGAGCTTGACCGGTCTAAACCAGGGTCAATGACTGTGTTGAAGTCCCCTCCCATGACCAACTTATGCGGATCTAAGTCCGGGATCTTCCCCAGCATCCTCTTGATAAACTCCACATCATCCCAATTTGGCGCATACACATTTACTAGTACCACCTGCACCCCCTCCAGCTTCCCACAATATACCGGCCTCCCACATCCGTAACTATTCTTCCCGTCTCGAACACCACTCGCTTATTAATCAGGATCGTGACCCCTCTAGTCTTCGAGTCCAGCCCCGAGTGAAAAACCTGTCCAACCCATCCCTTCCTTAATCTAATCTGATCTGCAGCTCTAAAGTGCGTCTCCTGCTGCATTACCAAGTCTGCCTTCAGTCCTCTCAGATGCACGAACACGCGTGCCCTCCTAACCGGCCCATTTAGCCCTCCTACATTCCAGGTGATCAGCCTAGTTGGGGGGCTCATTGCCCCCCCCCCTTTGCCAATCAGCCATCACCTTTCTTGTGCCAGTCTCCAGCCCGTGCCCTGCGCCTCCACCAGCCCGCCCCAGGCAGCCTCCGCCCCCGACCTCCTTTCTGTCCCTCAGCAACAGTCTCTCCCTCGTCAGCAGAACATCTTCTCTCCTACTCCCACTAGTAACAGCACTATGTAAACCAATCCCTGCGACAAGTATATCATCTGCTCACCCCCCCCCCCCCACTGCATTTCCGTGAGCTAGCCCGCCCAGCTAGCTTGGTGACCCCCGCCTATGGCACCAGACATTCTCCCACCTACTGTTCCCCCCATCCCCCGCTCACACACACATACTCAAATGAAAAAAACAGTCACAACACAACTGCCCGAGAAAAAAAACGATAAACAAAGAAGAGATCAAACAGAAGATCCAGCATCTAACAAACACACCCCCATCAGTGCAAATGTAAACTTTAACTCTGCAACTGGCCCCAAATCAATACAGAAGGCATTACAAATAACGCCCGAAAAACAAGAAACTTTTTTGACATGAATGTTGCAGCAAAGTTCAAAGTCCTCAGTCCGCCACCAGTCCTTTCCTTTTCGCGAAATCCATCGCTTCCTCGGGCGACTCGAAATAAAAATGTTGCTCCTCGTACATGACCCAGAGACAGGCCAGATACAGCTGTCCAAAACTTCACCGGTTTCTTAAAAAGGGTCGACTTTATCTGATTGAACCCCGCTCTTCTCCAGGCCACCTCTGCACTCAGGTCCTGATAGATCTGCAGGATACTGTTCTCCCATTTACAGCTCCGTGTTTGCCTGGCCCACTGCAAAATACGCTCCTTGTCCAAGTACCTGTGGAATCTCACCACCATTGCCCTCGGGGGGGGTCCCCCACTCGTGGCTTCCTCGCGAGCGCTCTGTGAGCCCTGTCCACCTCCAAGTGTCAGGAGAATGTCCCATCCCCCAGCAGTTTCTCGAACCTGCCCGCTCTGTATGCCCCAGCGACCGATCCTTCGGACCCCTCCGGGAGACCGACAATTCGCAGGTTCTGCCGGCGGGACCTATTCTCTAGGCCCTCCACCTTCTCCAGGAGCCTTTTCTGCTGGTCTCTCAGCATCACCACTTTCAACTCCACCGCAGTTTGATGTTCCTCCTGCTTGGCCAGCGCCTTCTCTACTTTCTGGATGGCCCGATCTTGGACATCCATCCAATCTGAGCTCCAGCCGCGCAATTGAATCTTTAATCGGGTCCAAGCATTCCTGCTTCTGCTTGGCGAAGCCCTCCTGGATAAATTGCATCAGCTGCTCCGTTGACCGCTGGGCCGACAAGCCAGGACTCCGGGCATCTGCCATGCTATCCCCCACTGCAGCTTCAGCCCAAGCCTTCTCTATTCGTCTGTTTCTTCCTTTGCGAGCACTTCTAGTCCACCTCTCCATGCACCGATGTGGGAATCCAATCAGCAATTGCCTCTACCATCAATTTTCCAAATCAAGTCTGGTAGAAAATCGGGGGAAAAGGTCCAGAGGTCCAACCCGAGCGGGAGCCACCAAATGTGTGACCTCCTCCTTCATAGCCACCACCGTAAGACCTTCTCTTGACATTCTTCCCAGGTAATGGACAACTTATTTTAAGAAAAACCAATTAAAAGTGCCCTTGATTCCCAGATTACACCTGGAGTTCTGAATTATTCCGAAAACTGGATTGTCTAGTCCAAAGGTGTATCAGTGGCAACACGAAATCTGTGCACCATTCCACAGCAAATTATATCTTTCCTACTTAAATAAAAGATGACAATAAACTGGTTGCCTTGATCAAGGAGTTATTCCCGGCATGGAAAACAATCTCACAGCTGCTATTCTTCAGGCATATTTCATCCAATATCACACTAGAGTCAATGTTATAATTTAGCAGGTAACATGATACAGCCAGGTTTAAATTATACTGAAGAAAAAGAAATAAATAAGAAGCAAATGGGCAAAGGTGAAAGATGTTAATTGATATTTACATGAACACAATACTGATCAATAGACAGTGAATTTTATTCAGATGTTGTGAATCACATAACACCGTATAAATGGTTTCAACAGTGTAAAATGAAAACAGTGGATAAGGTTATGTATTTACATCACTCCTTTCAGAAACCAAACTGAAGAATTGAAGACAACACCCTCAAACTTAAACTTGGTGTGTGATTGGCTGGGCTTGGTGCGCTCTTGCTTTAGCGAAATGAGGCCAGTGAATAGCAGGAGAGGCCGAAAACGAGAACCGCGCAGGCGCCAAACCGTTTGTGATGCACCCGGCCCTGCCGGGAAGCGAAATCTGGATTTCGCCATAGTGTGGCGAGGACCAATTATCACCACTTAAGCCCTATTTCCATACAATTAACGAGAGCCACCCCATATCCAACGGCCTCCCGCCATTCAGCGGCCTCCCCAGCAAGTGCTCCTTTTTTAAAACGTGTACCTGGCGGATGGGCTGCTGCGGGAAGCCAAGGAGGTGGGCAGCCATCTTCACTCACAGGCCACAGAGCCCAGCTGCACTGGGTATGCTGCCCGTGTGCTCGGGGAGGTGGGGGGGGGGGGGGGGGGGGGGGGGGGGCAATCGAGGTGCAGCTCCAGTTGATAATGTACCATCAAGTGGGCTGGGTGTATCGGGGCTGGGAGGGGGCGGGGGAGGGGGACATGCAGGGCACTGGGTTCCGGACATTTGCGGGTCCGCCCTGGACCATGAGTTACCGTACCGCCCCTGCCCATCTGCCCCACTGACCACCCACAACTCCCACTGACCGTGGAGGTCTCTGGCCATGTGGCTGTAGGCTATTGCTAATAGGGAACTGACAATTGTGGTTAAGTGAGCACTTCACACATCCCAAGTGGATCCCCGTGGGTGGGCAGGCCATGGAGCATGTGAGGATCATTGCCCAGCATCCCAATCACACCTTGATGCCCGGACACTGTGCCTGAACACTGCGGGAGGCAATACCACACACACAGCAGCCAGCCTTCGAACACCCAGGGGATAGGCCTCAGCCCCGGGCACATGCTCATGGCTGGGTGTGCGTGGGCAGGGCATGTTGAGTGGAGGGTGGAGGAGCAAGTCTGGGGGATGGGGCATGGGATTGGTGATCGGCCTACCATCATGTAACAAAGATCAGAGGCATCATACTGGTTGTGTTGAGGGCATTTTAATGTTCTGGGTCCAACTGTAAACCAGTGCCCCACTATCCTGATGGTGCCGCCCCACTATCCCCACCCCCTCTCCCTCCCCCTCAAACTCCCCACAAAGCCCCCTCTCCTTCCCAACGCATACTGCACTCCTTACCCACCCCCCACCCTCCCACCACCCACCCTCAATGTGATCCTCAATGTGCTTTGCCTTCCTGATTCTACTGCTACATCTAGGTGTGTCCAGAGGATGCACATCAGAGGTGGAGTCAGCTGCTTACCACATCCCATGGCCTTCAATGTTCCTGGCAGGCGTTCTCTGGGGCTCTGTGGCCGGAGCACCCCAACGCACTTGTTGGCGGCACATGCACTGCCGGGCCACCCTGTTCCGGGTGCTGGCTGTGAGACGCGGCCTTATCAGAGGGGTGGAACTCGGGGCACCTTGTAGCCACCATCGCCACCACATGGAGGGTCCGAATTGGCACTCAGCGCTCCCTCCTCTCGGTCAGTGCCCATAAGGCCCTGGGGTTCACCTCGGCAAGCTGCCCTTGCATCATCTGGCTCTGCCAGCCCTGGTGGCTTCCTCTTGTCTGTACCATGGTGTAGATGTCTTCGGCGATGCTCCTCAGTGACAGGGACAAGCTCTGCAGCACCTCGGCTATTCCCATCTGAGAGTGGAACATGTCCCCCAGAACCTCATCAAGGTCAGCCTGGTACTGGGTCACATCCCCCAGCGAGTCGGACATTCTGCCGAGGCCTGAGGCCATGGCCGTCACCGATTGTACCACACCTTGGACACCTTCACTCATGCTGCTGACACTGCCCACCAGACTCTCCACTGCGATGTTTGCGGCCATTTTGAAGGCCGCTTGCTGTCGGCGTTTTGAACAGCCGGCTGCTGTGGCTGTTGCGCGCAGACTTGCACGATAGGGAGCGCTGCGACGGACGGCTCCGCGACCCTCCCGACACCCGCCCGCGACCCACCCGCGGGTTGCGCCCCCGCGTTTGACAATGCCTGACTTAGACAGTTGGTGAGATGCGTATAGAGGGATATGGGCCAAATGCGGGCAATCGGGACTAGCTTAGCGATAAAAACTGCGTTGCATGGACAAGCACGGTAGCATTGTGGATAGCACAATCGCTTCACAGCTCCAGGGTCCCAGGTTTGATTCCGGTTTGGGTCACTGTCTGTGTGGAGTCTGCACATCCTCCACGTGTGTGCGTGGGTTTCCTCCGAGTGCTCCGGTTTCCTCCCACAATCCAAAGATGTGCAGGTTAGATGGATTGGCCATGATAAATTGCCCTTAGTGTCCAAAATTGCCCTTAGTGTTGGGTGGGGTTACTGGGTTATGGGGATAAGGTGGAAGTGTTAACCTTGAGTAGGGTGCTCTTTCCAAGAGCTGGTGCAGACTCAATGGGCCGAATGGCCTCCTTCTGCACTGTAAATTCTATGAAGTTGGGCTGAAGGGCCTGTTTCCAAGCTGTAAACATCTACGACTGCTGCCTCATCTCATGGCAGTTCCCGCTCGCTACAACACTTAGAAATCTTTCCGGAGAATCGCGCTCTTGGTATTTTTATAGAAGATATGACATAAGAGCAAAACAAAGCTTATCTTCGGGCCAGCCAAATTAAAGAAAGAAATTGTTAATTTTTCTTTTTTAAACATTTCTTTTGTTTGATTTAAACCTTTTTAAATATTAATTTGCAGGATGTGTACTTCACTTGCTAGATCAGCATTTATTACCCATCCCTAGTTACCTTTGTGTTACCCTGGGCAATTGCACAGTCAATTCCAGCCCCACTCATCCTGGAGTCATAACACAAGTGAATTAACCAATAATCCTTATAAAAATAACCAAAGTCTTTGGCCCTTGGTTGCCCAATGATTACAATCACCAGGTATGTAAATGTAAACACAATTTCTGTTCATTTATAACAAGAACTATAATGAAATATGTGGCAGATACAGCTGGTTAACTATTAACCAATACCTAACGCCCACTTTAACTTTCCCCCCACCCTCTACACAGATGGAAGACAGACAAACAGAGGAGTGGAAAGAGGTAAAAGAAAACGTAAGTGAAAGGGAAAAGAGTCTTTCTTTCAGATTAAGGTTCTTAGCATTCTTTCCTCACAGTAAACTTGCAGATTAAAGTCTTGGGTTTTCAGCCTGTTTTCTGCAGTTTTAAAATGACCACACTCACAACTTTTCTAGAGAGGCAGAGCCTTTCTCGTCTAACTTTCCTTTCAATTTGTGGTTTGTCTTCAGGCCTCTGTAGTTCCAGGAACACAGCATGGAGAGAGCGACAGCACTCACAGCATTTATTCTGGAGAGAGTTAGCTGGATCTTTCTGGAGAGAATTAGCTGGGTCTGTTCACCATGCTGCCAGAATTGAAACTGAAACTTCAGGGGCGGGATTCTCCGACCCCCCCCGCCGGGTCGGAGAATCGCTGGGGACCGGTGTGAATCCCGCCCTGCCGTCTCCCGAAGCCTCTGGCACCAGCGATTCGGCGGGGGCGGTATTTGCGCTGCGCCTGTCGGCGTGCCCCCACCGGCGATTCTCTGGCCCGCGATGGGCCGAAGTACCGCTGCTGTCATGCCGGTCCCGCTGGCGGAAATCAAACCACCTACCCTACCGGCGGGACTGGCAGCGCGGGCAGGCTCCGGGGTCCTGGGGGGGGTCCGGGACAATCTGGCCCCGGGGGGTGCCCCCACGGTGGCCTGGCCCGTGATCGGGGCCCACCGATCAGCGGGCGGGCCTGTGCCGTGGGGGCACTCTTTTCCTTCTGCGTTCACCATAGCCTTCACGATGGCGGACGCGGAATTGACCCCCTCCCCTGCGCATGCGCGGGGATGATGTCAGCAGCAGCTGACGCTCCAGCTCATGCGCGGACTTTCACCAGCCGGCGAAGTCCCTTTGGCCCCGGCTGGCGTGGCGCCAAAGGCCTTTCCCGCCGGCCGGCGGGGCGCCAACCACTCCGGCGCGGCCTAGCCCCTAAAGGTTAGGGCTTGGACCCTAAAGGTGTGGAGAAATCCGCACCTTTGGGGCGGCCCAACGCCAGAGTGGGTCACTCCACTCCATCCCGCCGGGACCTCCCGCCCCGCCGGGTAGAGGAGAATCCCGGCCCAGGTCTCTGAGAACCATTCCAGTGGGATAAGATCAAATTACCACCTGTTACAGGGTTTTGAGCCTTTTGAGCCAAATCATTGGCCACCATAAAATCAAGCAAACCGAGTCCCAGCCCAACTCTCTCACTGGTGCCAGCATGCCTGCAGCTGTAGTTTAACCCAGTAAGTGATCTCTCCTTAAGCTTCTGGATTCTTCTGCTTGAATGAAAGATACAGGCTGCTTGCCTTAAAGAAGCATGTCCATTAATCGTCCATGGATCAAAAAGGCAACGACAAAAATAAAAGAAAGGGGAATAAGAGAATCAACAGGAAGGATCCTTACATTTGAAAAGATGGTGGTTAGATGTCTTCTTGAAGTGCTGCAGTCCCTGAGGTGTACGTCACTCACAATGATGTGAGTGGGGGAGTTCCAGGATTTTGATCTAGCGATGGGGAAGGAACGGAAATATATTTCCAAGTCAGGATGGTAAATGGCTTAGAGGGGAAGTTCCAGGCTGTGCCATTCCCAGATAGCTGCTGCCTTTGTCCTTCTGGATGGGTTTGGAAGGTGCTGCCAAAGGAACCCTGGCGAGCTCCTGCAGTACATTGTTTTGATGGTACATACGGTTACCACTGTTCTTCAGTGGTGGAGGGTTTGAATGTTTGTAGCAATCAAGTGGGCTGCTTTGTCCGCCATGATGTCAAGCTACTTGAGTAACATTGGAACTGTACTCCATAGAACCATAGAATCCTTACAGTGCTGAAGATGCCATTTGGCCCATCGAGTCTACACCAACCGTCTGAAAGAGCACATTACCTAAGGCCACTCCGCAGTCCTATCCCTGTAACCCCACAACCCCACCTAATCTTTGGACACAAAGGGACAATTTAGAGTGGCCAATCCAACTAACATGCACACCTTTAGACTGTGTGAGAAAACAGGAACACACGAAGGAAACGCATGCAGACACGGGGCGAATGCACAAATGCAATACAGAGTCACCCAAGGTTGGAAATGAACCTGGGCCCCTAGCGCTATAAGACAGCAATGCTAACCACTGTCTATCATTTGTCCAGGTAAGTAGAGGGTATTCCATTTCACTCCTGACTTGTGCCTTGTAGATGGTGAACAGGGTTTGGGGAGCCAGGAGGTGAGTTACTCGCCACAGGATTCTTAGCCTTTGACCTGCTCTAGTAGCCTCAGTATTAATATGGTTAGTCCAGTTCAGTTTCTGGTCAATGGTAACCCCCATGATGTTGATTGTGGGGTATTCAGTGATGGTAATGCCATTGAATGCCAAGGGGCAATGGTTAGGTCCTATATTGTTGGTGAGGACCATTTCCTAGCACTTGTGTGGCACGAATGTTACTTGCCACTTGTCAACCCAAGCCTGGATATTGTCCCGGTCTTGCTGCGTTTGGACATGGACTGCTTCTTTATCTGAGGAGTCACAAATGGTACTGAACATTGTGCAATCATCTGCGAATTTGGGGCAGCATGGTAGCACAAGTGGCTAGCACTGTGGCTTTACAGCGCCAGGGTCCCAGGGTCGATTCCCTGCTGGGTCACTGTCTGTGCGGAGTCTGCACGTTCTCCCTGTGTCTGCGTGGGTTTCCTCCGGGTGCTCCGGTTTCCTCCCACAGTCCAAAGGCGTGCAGGTTAGGTGGATTGTCCATGCTAAATTGCCCTTAGTGTCCTAAAAGGTCACAAATTACCCAACCTTCAGAACAGAGACCACAACATTACACAAACCTGCCATGGTAATCTCTGCAAGACGTGCCAGATCATCAATATGGATACCACCATTGAACGTGAGAACACCACCCACCAGGTACGCGGTACATACTCGTGTGACTCGGCCAATGTTGTCTACCTCATACGCTGCAGGAAAGGATGTCCCGAAGCGTGGTACATTGGCGAGACCATGCGGACGCTGTGACAATGAATGAACGGACATCGCGCGACAATCACCAGGCAGGAATGTTCCCTTCCAGTCGGGGAACATTTCAGCAGTCAAGGGCATTCAGCCTCAGATATCCGGGTAAGCGTTCTCCAAGGCAGCCTTCAGGACGCATGACAATGCAGAATCACTGAGCAGAAACTGACAGCCAAGTTCCGCACACATGAATGCGGCCTCAACCGGGATCTGGGATTCATCCCCCACCATCTGGCCTGGGCTTGCAAAATCCTACCAACTGTCCTGGCTTGAGACAATTCACACCTCTTTAACCTGGGGCTACCCCTATCTCTTGATCTGTTAAGATTTAATTACCTGCAAATGCTCGCATTCTAAGCATTGTCTGGCATCTTTGACTTTGTCTATATATGTTTCTGGAACATACCTCTTTATTCACCTGAGGAAGGAGCAGTGCTCCGAAAGCTAGTGTTTGAAACAACCCTGTTGGACTTTAACCTGGTGTTGTAAGACTTCTTACTGTGCTCACGCCAGTCCAACGCCGGCACCTCCACATCAAAAAGGTTAGAGGGGGTTTTGGATTAGGGGGATAGGGTGGAAGTGAGGGCTTAAGTGGGTCGGTGCAGACTCGATGGGCCGAATGGCCTCCTTCAGCACTGTATGTTCTATGTTTTATGTTCTATGTTAATATCCACACTTCTGCCCTTATTATGGAAGGGAGGTCATTGATGAAGCAGCTGAATGTGTTTGGGCCTTGTACACTACTTTGAGGAACTCCTGCAGTGATGTCCTAGAGCTGAGAAAATTGACCTCCAACCACAAAAACTATCTTTATGCCAGGTATGACTCCAACCGCTCCCTACTCCTGTTTTGAAGGATGTGATTTTTTTTTTAATGTAGAACAACCTCTTTTTAACTATTCTTCACATGTGAAGGCTTTACTGAACAGTGAACATTAGGGATGTAACTACCCTGATCACTAACCAGGATCTCTAATTCAAAATTTGCAATGAACATTGGGTAAGGACAGAATAGAGATTGATTGTAATGCCCCCAGAATCAAATCACCTCCAGAAACTCTCTCTAGTCTCACACAATAAATCTTTCTGTTGGCTTAACAACTGCATGCTGGGATTTTGGGAAGAGAATGTCAGCCAAGAAAGGTGGACTTGATCATTACATCGCTTTGCATTTGGAGTAGTGGAAACCAGTTTAAGTGTAATATCCAGCAACTAGACAACCTTCTGATGCACACTGTCAAACTCATACATGAATAATGGCAATTGAGTGCAGTACCAGATTATGATCCACCTCCATAGAGCTTGATTTCAGCACGGATTCAGCAACTTTAGGAAAGAAAGGGGAGGGTGGGAAATTAGTCCATTGAATAAAAAAAGCGTTTCAGGAATAAAAGAATTGTTACTATGGAACTTTGTTGGTAATTTGAACCATCATCACTTGAGTGACAAGTAATTGTAACAAATCAGCTACAAACTATAGATTCAAGTGATTTTCATTTTCAGCTATATCAATGAAATTCAGATTAGCTCTGGTACAATGACGCCCGCGTGATGCACTCAAATTATAAAGGAGGAAAGTAGACCCCATTTTCAGCATGAATTCAGCCTTTGCTAAGGAAGGGGATTAAACTGGAATGGGGGGAGGAGGGGAACTTCACAGCTCCAGGGTCCCAGGTTCGATTCCGGCTTGGGTCACTGTCTGTGCGGAGTCTGCACATCCTCCCCGTGTGTGCGTGGGTTTCCTCCGGGTGCTCTGGTTTCTTCCCACAGTCCAAAGATGTGCAGGATAGGTGGATTGGCCATGATAAATTGCCCTTAGTGTCCAAAATTGCCCTTAGTGTTGGGTGGGGTTACTGGGTTATTGGGATGGGGGGAGGTGTTGACCTTGGGTAGGGTGCTCTTTCCAAGAGCCAGTGCAGACTCGATGGGCCGAATGGCCTCCTTCTGCACTGTAAATTCTATGAATTCTATGATGCACTCAAAGATATCGGGCTGGATTTCCCGTTATTGGGACTATGTCCCCACGCCGGCGTCAAAACTGTGGAGTTCTATAATATCTATGATATGCCAGAAAAACTGGCATGAAAGGGCCACAAATTCCTAGCCCTGCAGGAGGCCAGCAGTGAATCTAGTGTAGATCTAGCAGCTTTTGCTGCAGATACGGGCCCCCCGCACGTCTGGGTCGGAGGCCTCCAATGGCCGAGCCGTGCTCCATGGCGGACTCGGACAGCGTAGCTGGACCCGAAAAATAAACACCCCGATTGGCCACGCACCCTGTCGAACATAAGACCCCCTTGCCTTCCAATCGGCCCGCCCCCGACCAGGACTGAGTCCGCAGCCGGCAAGCGAGTATCCCAACCGGCTGGACCATATTAGATCCACTCGGGATTTTGGCTGGACAGGGGCGGAGAGGGCCCCTGGCAATGGCCCCAGGCAGGTCCTAAGTGGCGAGGTGTACTCCCCAAGTACGCCGCTTTTTGAGGCCCGCAGAATCGGGGAACCAGCGCTTGTCCCGATTCCTTGCAGGAAAATGGATTCTCCGCCCCCGCGCCGGCAGCGATTTTGGCATCGGGGTGCAAGAATCCAACCCATCAAATTTCACGCTTCTGGAAATAAGAAATTTTATTTTTTGGCCCCTACGCTACAGTTTGGAAAATGTTATTAATATTGAATAGAAAAGCAGCAGCGGGAAATGGCATGGGTAATGTTGTAAAACTTTGGTTGAAATGTTCAAAAGTGGTGTCACAATAGCACCAAATCCTTGGAGTGTATTGTTTTGCCTTTTCTTTCATTTGGAGCACTATTAACTCAAAGCTGATGTCAATCTTGCATAAACCAGGAGACAGCATTGAGTACTAACCTAACTTTATAGAGCTTTAGAAAAATCCAAATTCCCACAGTGAGTCTTTGTCAAAAATTAGTAACAAAAATAAAAGCTGCAGAGGATGATGGTCCGTAACTTCCTGCACAACTCTAAGTCGCTGGTGTGTCGCTCATGCACAGCGTGACGACCTGGACGTGCGAGCGTCAGGCATGCGTGCTAAAAGCGTGGGCTCTCAAGCTCCCGGCCGTTTCTTTTCCCCCACTTGAAGCTCTGCACTGCGGAATGAAAAGTCCAGCTGCAGCACTAACCTGGCCACTTATCCAGATATTTGGTGAGTTTTTACACCTTTTAAATTTACACGGAGGCAGGAAACATTTTTGGTAGGTTAAAGTATTATATTCTTATTGCTTAGAGTTTATAAATATGTTTAAAATGCAAATAAACATTTTACACTTTGGTTTGTCATGAGGATGTTAATTCCATTAAAAGAACTATATTGGATAGAATACAGTGATCACTCACCAACAGGTATGATTTTCCACCTAAGATACTCAGTGTTGCTGGCCACTGGTTCTGTGGGTCCTTGTATGGCTGACGAGCCCAATCCTAGAGCCACATCTTCAATCACTTACTTGACAGGATTTTCCAAAAGGTGGGATTGGTCCTTGGTGCTAATTCCCGGGTATTCCTTTCTCAGCTCCTCTTGCCGTTGGGTGTTCTCACAATTTGGACCCTTCAATCAGGAGATTCCTCCAAGTAGGTCTCTTCTGAGTAAAGATCTCCCAGGCACTGACGTCTATGCTCCATTTCTTGAGGTAAGCCTACAAGGTGGCTTTGAAGAGTTTCCTTTGTCATCTTATTGTTCGGGCTCCTTCCTTTAGCTGCGTGAGGAAGGTTTGCTGTGACAGTCGGAACTCTGGCATCCTAAGCATATGGGCGGCCCAGCGGAGTTGGTTTCGGATGATCGTGGCCTCAATACTGGTGCCATTGACTCCTTCAAGGACACTAATGTTAGTATGCCTGTCCTCCCAGCTGATTCAGAGCTAAAGTATATTTGAATTTTGTGACGTATTTTAAGCTGAGTTGTTTACAAATCTCCCTGATATAATGTTCATTCTTAGAAGCCTCAGTGATCACTTCAAATGCTTTAACAAAGGTTAATGCCTTAGTTAATATATGAAAGCCTCCTGTAAGGTAATGTGAACTATGCCAACATCTTCATGCACACATTTGAACAAGACCTCCTCACCGCACAGGACCTTCAACCGACGTTATACACCAGATACATCGATGACATTTTTTTCCTTTGGACCCACGGTGAAGAATCAATGAAACAACTACACAATGACATCAATAAGTTCCATCCCACCATCAGACTCACCATGGGCTACTCTCCAGAATCAGTTGCATTCTTGGACACACTCATCTCAATCAAGGACGGTCATCTCAGCACTTCGCTTTACTGCAAGCCCACGGATAACCTCACGATGCTCCACTTCTCCAGCTTCCACCCTAAACACATTAAAGAAGCCATCCCCTATGGATAAGCACTCCATATACACAGGTTCTGCTCAGGCGAGGAGAAGCGTAACAGACATCTACAGCTACACCTGGAAGCGAGCACTTTTCCAGGAGACACATCCGGAGTGAGACTCATACAGAGTGAGAGATTTAAACTTGGTAATTTGGTGCAGTGAGGTAAATCAGTGCAGAGTGTGAGGAGGTGCTTTTTAACCCTGGTAAGTGACTGGTAAGTAGTCTCTCTTTTTCTTTTCATTGTCTAATTTATTTATTTTTATTTTGAAATTGTAGTTGTTTAAGTTTACCAAGGGTTTAAGACATGGCAGGAGATCCCAGACCCGTGTCATGCTCCTCGTGTGCGATGTGGGAGCTCAGGGACACGTCCACTGTCCCTGGCTCCTTCACGTGCAAGAAGTGTGTTCAGTTGCAGCTCTTGTTAGACCGCTTGACGGCTCTGGAGCTGCGGATGGACTCACTTTGGAGCATCCGCGATGCTGAGGAGGTCGTGGATAGCACGTTTAGCGAGTTGGTCACACCGCAGGTGAAGGTTACTGAGGGAGATAGAAAATGGGTGACCAAAAGAAAGAGCAAGAGTAGGAAGGCAGTGCAGGTGTCCCCTGCGGTCATCTCCCTGCAAAACAGATATACCGCTTTGGATACTGTTGAGGGAGATGGCTTACCAGGGGAAGGCAGCAGCAGCCAGGTTCATGGCACCGTGGCTGGCTCTGCTGCACAGCAGGGCAGGAAGAAAAATGGCAGGGCTATAGTGATAGGGGACTCGATCGTAAGGGGAATAGACAGGCGGTTCTGTGGACGCAATCGAGACTCCAGGATGGTATGTTGCCTCCCTGGTGCAAGGGTCAAGGATGTCTCGGAGTGGCTGCAGGACATTCTGGGGGGGGGAGGGTGAACAGCCAGCTGTCGTGGTGCACATAGGCACCAACGATATAGGTAAAAAACGGGATGAGGTCCTACAAGCGGAATTCAGGGAGTTAGGAGTTAAACTAAAAAGTAGGACCTCAAAGGTAGTAATCTCAGGATTGCTACCAGTGCCACGAGCTAGTCAGAGTAGGAATGTCAGGATAGATAGGATGAATGCGTGGCTCGAGAGATGGTGCAAGAGGGAGGGATTCAAATTCCTGGGGCATTGGGACCGGTTCTGGGGGAGGTGGGACCAGTACAAACCGGACGGTCTGCACTTGGGCAGGACTGGAACCGATGTCCTAGGGGGGGTGTTTGCTAGAGCTGTTGGGGAGGGTTTAAACTAATGTGGCAGGGGGATGGGAACCAATGCTGGAAGTTGGAAGGTAGTAAAACAGGGACAGAAACAAAAGGAAGTAAGGGGAAAAGTTCAAGGCAGAGAAGACATAGTCAGAAATCCATAAGGGCGACAGTTCAAGGTACAGTGACTGAGGGGAGCACAGTGAATAGGCCCAGTAATAACAAAAGGAATAAAACTGGAGATGTTAAGATTCAAAACAGAGGTAAAAAAACCAACATAAGTGTACTTTACCTGAATGCTCGTAGTATTCGGAATAAAGTAAATGAGTTGGTGGCACAAATCATCGTAAATGACTATGATTTAGTGGCCATTACTGAAACATGGTTAAAGGATGGTCACGACTGGGAGTTAAATATCCGAGGGTATCAAACTATTCGGAAGGACAGAGTGGATGGTAAGGGAGGTGGTGTTGCTCTGTTATTTAAGGATGACATCCGGGCAATAGTAAGGGATGACATCGGTGCTATGGAGGATAAGGTTGAATCCATTTGGGTGGAAATCAGGAATAGTAAGGCGAAAAAGTCACTGATAGGAGTAGTCTATCGGCCACCAAATAGTAACGATATGGTGGGGCAGGCAATAAACAAAGAAATAACTGATGCATGTAGAAATGGTACAGCAGTTATCATGGGGGATTTTAATCTACATGTCGATTGGTTTAACCAGGTCGGTCAAGGCAACCGTGAGGAGGAGTTTATAGAATGTATCCGCGATAGTTTCCTAGAACAGTATGTAATGGAACCTACGAGGGAACAAGCGGTCCTAGATCTTGTCCTGTGTAATGAGACAGGATTGATTCATGATCTCATAGTTAGGGATCCTCTCGGAAGGAGCGATCACAATATGGTGGAATTTAAAATACAGATGGAGGGTGAGAAAGTAAAATCAAATACTAGTGTTTTGTGTTTAAACAAAGGAGATTACAAGGGGATGAGAGAAGAACTAGCTAAGGTAGACTGGGAGCTAAGACTTTATGGTGGAACAGTTGAGGAACAGTGGAGAACCTTCCAAGCGATTTTTCACAGTGCTCAGCAAAGGTTTATACCAACAAAAAGGAAGGACGGAAGAAAGAGGGAAAATTGACCGTGGATATCTAAGGAAATAAGGGAGAGTATCAAATTGAAGGAAAAAGCATATAAAGTGGCAAAGAGTGCTGGGAGATTAGAGGACTGGGAAATCTTTAGGGGGCAACAGAAAGCTACTAAAAAAGCTATAAAGAAGAGTAAGATAGAGTATGAGAGTAAACTTGCTCAGAATATAAAAACAGACAGTAAAAGTTTTTACAAATATATAAGACAAAAAAGAGTGGCTAAGGTAAATATTGGTCCTTTAGAGGATGAGAAGGGAGTTTTAATAATGGGAAATGAGGAAATGGCTGAGGAACTGAACAGGTTTTTTGGGTCGGTCTTCACAGTGGAAGACACAAATAACATGCCAGCGACTGATAGGAATGAGGCTATGACAGGTGAGGACCTTGAGAGGATTGTTATCACTAAGGAGGGAGTGATGGGCAAGCTAATGGGGCTAAAGGTAGACAAGTCTCCTGGCCCTGATGGAATGCATCCCAGAGTGCTAAAAGAGATGGCTAGGGAAATTGCAGATGCACTAGTGATAATTTACCGAAATTCACTAGACTCTGGGGTGGTCCCGGTGGATTGGAAATTAGCAAACGTGACGCCACTGTTTAAAAAAGGAGGTAGGCAGAAAGCAGGAAATTATAGGCCAGTGAGTTTAACTTCGGTAATAGGGAAGATGCTGGAATCTATCATCAAGGAAGAAATTGCGAGGCATCTGGATAGAAATTGTCCCATTGGGCAGACGCAGCATGGGTTCGTTAAAGGCAGGTCATGCCTAACTAATTTAGTGGAATTTTTTGAGGACATTACCAGTGCAGTAGATAACGGGGAGCCGATGGATGTGGTATATCTGGATTTCCAGAAAGCCTTTGACAAGGTGCCACACAAAAGGTTGCTGCATAAGATAAAGATGCATGGCATTAAGGGTAAAGTAGTAGCATGGATAGAGGATTGGTTAATTAATAGAAAGCAAAGAGTTGGGATAAATGGGTGTTTCTCTGGTTGGCAATCAGTAGCTAGTGGTTTCCCTCAGGGATCCGTGTTGGGCCCACAATTGTTCACAATTTACATTGATGATTTGGAGTTGGGGACCAAGGGCAATGTGTCCAAGTTTGCAGATGACACTAAGATGAGTGGTAAAGCGAAAAGTGCAGAGGATACTGGAAGTCTGCAGAGGGATTTGGATAGGTTAAGTGAATGGGCTCGGGTCTGGCAGATGGAATACAATGTTGACAAATGTGAGGTTATCCATTTTGGTAGGAATAACAGCAAATGGGATTATTATTTAAACGATAAAATATTAAAGCATGCCGCTGTTCAGAGAGACTTGGGTGTGCTAGTGCATGAGTCACAGAAGGTTGGTTTACAAGTGCAACAGGTGATTAAGAAGGCAAATGGAATTTTGTCCTTCATTGCTAGAGGGATGGAGTTTAAGACTAGGGAGGTTATGTTGCAATTGTATAAGGTGTTAGTGCGGCCACACCTGGAGTATTGTGTTCAGTTTTGGTCTCCTTACTTGAGAAAGGACGTACTGGCACTGGAGGGTGTGCAGAGGAGATTCACTAGGTTAATCCCAGAGCTGAAGGGGTTGGATTATGAGGAGAGGTTGAGTAGACTGGGACTGGACTCGTTGGAATTTAGAAGGATGAGGGGGGATCTTATAGAAACATTTAAAATTATGAAGGGAATAGATAGGATAGATGCGGGCAGGTTGTTTCCACTGGCGGGTGACAGCAGAACTAGGGGGCATAGCCTCAAAATAAGGGGAAGTAGATTTAGGACTGAGTTTAGGAGGAACTTCTTCACCCAAAGGGTTGTGAATCTATGGAATTCCTTGCCCAGTGAAGCAGTTGAGGCTCCTTCATTACATGTTTTTAAGGTAAAGATAGATAGTTTTTTGAAGAATAAAGGGATTAAGGGTTATGGTGTTCGGGCCGGAAAGTGGAGCTGAGTCCACAAAAGATCAGCCATGATCTAATTGAATGGCGGAGCAGGCTCGAGGGGCCAGATGGCCTACTCCTGCTCCTGGTTCTTATGTTCTTATGTTCTTATGTTCTTATGCTGAAAGATGCCCTCGTACGAACGGGATATGGCGCTTGACTCATCAATCGACAGTTCCAACACGCCACAGCAAAAAACAGCGCCGACCTCCTCAGAAGACAAACACGGGACACAACTGACAGAGTACCCTTCGTCGTCCACTACTTGCCCGGAGCGGAGAAACTATGACATCTTCTTCGCAGCCTTCAACACGTCATCGATGAAGACGAACATCTTGCCAAGGTCATCCCCATATCCCCACTACTTGGCTTCAAACAATCGCGCAACGTCGAACAAACCATTGTTTGCAGCAAACTACCCAGCCTTCAGAACAGCGACCACGACACCACACAACCCTGCCGGGGCAATCTCTGCAAGATGTGCCAGATCATCGGTATGGGGACCACCATTGAACGTGAGAACACCACCCAACAGGTACGAGGAACATACTCGTGCGACTCGGCCAACGTTGTCTACCTCATACGCTGCAGGAAAGGATGTCCCGAAGCATGGTACATTGGCGAGACCATGCAGACGCTGCGACAACAGATGAATGGACATCACGTGACAATCGCCAGGCAGGAATGTTCCCTTCCAGTTGGGGAACACTTCAGCAGTCAAGGCCATTCAGCCTTTGATCTTCGGGTAAGCTTTCTCCAAGGCGGCCTTCAGGGCATGCGGCAACACAGAATCGCCGAGCAGAAACTTATAGCCAAGTTCCAAACACATGAGTACAACCTCAATCGGGACCTTGGATTCATGGCGCATTACATTCACCCCCCCACCATCTGGCCTGGGCTTGCGAAATCCTACCAACTGTCCTGGCTTGAGTCAATTCACACCTCTTTAACCTGTGATTATCCCTCTCTCCAGTTGCTCCATCTGGACCTGTAAAGACTCACATTCAAAGTTTTGTCTTGCATCTTTGACTTTGTTTATATATATATTTCTGGAACCTACCTCTTCATTCACCTGCAGAAGGAGCAATGCTCCGAAAGCTAGTGATTGAAACAAACCTGTTGGACTTTAACCTGGTGTTGTAAGACTTCTATCTGTGCTCACCCCAGTCCAACGCCGGCATCTCCACATCAATTTTAAACTCAAGAACGAATAGGTTTGGTCCAGTTTGGTAGGTTATTTGAGTTTGGGAGGAGAACGAGGGAGCAGCACTTTAAGCTCCAGAAGCTTATTGAGTCAGGTTAGATGCCAGGAAGCCCATCTTTTGACAGAGAAGCATTGAACTCTAGAGAAAGTTCTCAGCATGGCTGCAGAGTGCAACTTTACTGCAAGTGCTAAAAAGGTAGCTGGGCAGGTTCCAATGTTTGGGAGACATCTCTAGTTATGCAAGGTAGGCGGCTGGATGGGATGGTGGTACTTGTCATCTCCTGAACACTGCCTCATTGCCTGCAGAAACAGAAGACATTTCCCAGAGGTTTTTCTTAAATTGGCTGCATGTGTTTTTTTGCTCCTTCCAGGTAATTGGAAGGTAATTAGGGCAGCACGGTAGCATAGTGGTTAGCACTGTGGCTTCACAGCGCCAGGGTCCCAGGTTCGATTCCCCGCTGGGTCACTGTCTGTGAAGTCTGCATATTCTCCCCGTGTCTGCGTGGGTTTCCTCCGGGTGCTCCAGTTTTCTCTCACAGTCCAAAGACATGCAGGTTAGGTGGATTGACCATGCTGCATTGCCCTTAGTGTCCAAAAAAGGTTAGGAGGTGTTATTGGGTTGGGGGGATAGGATGGAAGTGAGGGCTTAAGTGAGTTGGTGCAGACTCAATGGGCCGAATGGCCTCCTTCTGCACTGTATGTTCTGTGTGTTCTGAAATGGGGGTATGGGCTTGGGAACCGTTGAATGAAATGATGGATGAAGAGCTTGTGGGCTGGCTAGCCTTTACCTGACTATGTTTTATGTTTGCACGAGCATGAAATATACTGTGAGAAATGTGTTCGCCCTCACCCAATTAGATCGGAACAGTCTGACCATCAGAAAAGTTTGGAATTTGAACTTTTGACTTGCTGGATTACAAATATTAATTTCTTTGGCTCTAAAACCACTGGATTATTTGCATGTTAACAGTTCGATTCAGTTTAACATAGCTTCCAACCCTCGTTCTCCTAGCAGGGACTGTCCTACCCAACCCTGCCAGAAAAGAAACAATTTTACGATACACATCATTGGGTTTATTTGTTTGCTGTTTCTCCAGGAATGCATGTATTATACTGAGCTCTATTCTAGGCTTGTTTGGAACAATTCCACAGTGAAACCTATACAGTGTGGGACATACTTTAACAATGAAGTTGAAGATATGCCAGAATCAGCACAAAATGTTTCTCAGGAAAACTGAGAAAAGGAATGAGGAGCTAGGTTTACCAAGTTGTTTTCGTGTGTGTGGGCAAACACAATGTGAAATAAAAGAATCATCGGTGGAAAAAAACAACTCCTAGAAAGTAAAGCTTCCCCTCCCCTTGAGGCTAAGAATTGAAAGGCAAACTGAAGAATAACCAATCATTACTGCCAAATACTTGTTTGAAATGGAAGTTTCAAAATGCTTTGTAATGTGGTCCTACGGAATGATTCCGAGGGACCACCAGGATTTTTAGATTGCTACTTCGCTGTTATGAGACTTCTGTATTTTGTGACTGACTGGGAGGAAATTTCCATTGCTATATTCCAATTAAAATGTTTGCTCTGATAGCACTGTTTGTCTTTGGGTATCTGATAATGTTCCTAGGAGTTTTTAAAAGAACTGAAAGAAGTTTACAAAAAGTTCCTCAAAGAGTGCCTCACAAAAATAGCGACAGTAAGCGACCCCTGTGAACATATGGTTGCAGTAGGCGACTCCATTATTTTCCATCAGAGGGAAGAACAATGAAATGAAAATCGCTTATTGTCACGAGTAGGCTTCAATGAAGTTACTGTGAAAAGCCCCTATTTGCCACGTTCCGGCGCCTGTCCGGGGAGGCTGGTACGGGAATTGAACCGTGCTGCTGGCCTACTTGGTCTGCTTTAAAAGCCAGCGATTTAGCCCAGTGAGCTAAACCAGCCCCAAGGGGCAGATTCTCCATTTGAGAGACTAAGTGCTGACACTGGGACTGAAACCCGAGAGTTCTACATTGATAAAAGCGGAGTGATTCAGGACATCCTCATGGGCTAGCACAGGCGCCACGTGGAACTAGTGCATTTCCAATGAATGCTGGCATGTGATTTGCCAGAGCGGCCCACCTCCTGGCCACCCCCCCCCCCCATTACTTCCCCCGGCCCTGGCAGAAGCCCCCCCCCCCAGCCAGTGGCAAACTATAGCAATGTTGGACACTATTGATATCCCGTCTCTCTCCCTCAGCAACCATGGTGCCTGTTTCCCGCATTTAAATACCACAAGTGAACCTCGCCGTTGGTAATTCCTCCTGGCAGAGGCGGGGCATCGCTGGATGCCCGGAAACTGCCGAGTCAGGCCCGTACGGAATGCCTTGCACCGGTGCTTTGTCAGCAATGTGTATGCCTTCCATGTTGCACGCCAGCATTTACTGTACAATTTGAATGGCCACGCCATCGTGGAAAGCCAGTACAGTGTCTGGCATCAGCCTCGATTTCCGGCTGACATGCAATTCTCCACCCGATCATGTTTCCCAATTCCGGCATCGCTTGACGGAAAATTCCGCCCCAAAAACCTGAGACACTGGGCAAGAGTTTCCACTTTTGAGATTAAATGCAGTGGCAGGAGGTTACACAGCGCGTACCCGCCGACTCCGAATGGCAAGAAATTGCACCCAATTCTACACTTGGAAGCTCAATAATTATGCACAGGCGAGTATCTCTCTGAATTAGCTGGCAGGTCGGGAGTTGATTCATTCGCCCACCGCTAGCTGACAGGGTTAATGTTCTGGGCGTCATATTTAAACTCCACACAATCGTATGCATCTCACTCTCTCCAACCCACCCATCTCTTGGAGACCGTTAGAGATGTCTGTTAACTGAAAAGAAGGCAGCTGCAAGATAAAAGAAGATGGCAACACCAACTTCACCCAAACTTGGAGACCTTGATCTGAGTGTAGTGCATAGTTAGGGGCAGCACGGTAGCATTGTTGATAGCACAATTGCTTCACAGCTCCAGGGTCCCAGGTTCGATTCCGGCTTGGGTCACTGTCTGTGCGGAGTCTGCACATCCTCCCCGTGTGTGCGTGGGTTTCCTCCGGGTGCGCCGGTTTCCTCCCACAGTCCAAAGATGTGCGGGTTAGGTGGATTGGCCATGCTAAATTGCCCTTAGTGTCCAAAATTGCCCTTAGTGTTGGGTGAGGTTACTCGGTTACGGGGATAGGGTAGACGTGTTGACCTTGGGTAGGGTGCTCTTTCCAAGAGCCGGTGCAGACTCAATGAGCTGAATGGCCTCCTTCTGCACTGTAAATTCTATAATAATAATATGTGTATTGTATGGGAGATAAAAGGTTAACGATTTCATGTACATTGTCTTGCCACCAGATGGTGATCAAGAGCAGGCACATATATATCACGTGACGATCCTTGATTCAGAGAAGGTGTTTAGGTGTGAAAGACAGCAGTTGTGTATTTGAGAGTTCTGTTGAGTTAGTTATAGCATAGTTTATTTTTGCAACCTTGTTCATAGGAATATGCTCGAATCCCATTTAAGAAGTGTTAATAAATCAGCTTTGTTAATTTATGTAGCTTGATGTTCTTTGTTCAGCACTACGTATTCAAGACATCCAGACAAAGAAAACAGAGAACATGACACATAGGTATGGTGTTTATCCCAGGGACAACTCCAGAAAGCACGCCAGTCTCCGTTCTCCAGCCTGTCCTGCCACACTCCGTCCCCTCTATCTGTGTCCCCCATCACTCCAGCTCCTCAGGCTGAGGATGATGCATCTGCCCCTGAGCAGGAGACCCTTATCAGGCCAGGACTCTCCAGGCCTCGGACCACCCCAACAGTGGAAGTGTGATTGGTGTGGAACATCCAGGAGTACAGACATTGCCCCATGTTTTAGGGAAAGACTCATTTGAATACTCAGGGCAGGCAGCCGCACTTGTGAGATCACATCAAAGGTACCTTCCCTCAACCTGATCCAGGAGAATCAGAGAGATACGCGGTCACTCTGAGACTGACAGAAAATCTCTTAAGTTGCAAAAACGCTGCCAGGGGACTTCATTACCATTTGGAGAGTTAAGCAATCCCTTCTCTTCCTAGCCCATTGTTGCGCCTTTTATACAGCATGGATCAAAACTTTCACCTCCCTCATTAGGATTCCTACAGCATTTGGCACAGCCCAGAGGCCTGCCACCCTAAATTCCATCCCCGATCAAACCATCTGCCCAAATTTGACACTGGTATCTGAGCCATTATATATAAACATTCCCACAATCATGGTAGTCAAGCCATCACTCCCAAAATAACATGAACTGAAATACAACTTGACCTATTTGCTCAACATGTATCACTGGTCTTGATAAATACGTTTACACAGGGCAGCACAGTGGTTAGCAGTGTTGTCTCACAGCACCAGGGATGGGGGTTCAATTCCAACCTTGGGTGACTGCCCTTGTGGAGTTCGCACATTCTCTCCAGGTCTGTGTGGGTTTCCTCTGGGTCCTCTGGTTTCCTCCCACTTTCCGAAGATGTGCAGGCTAAATGGGTTGGCCATGATCAATATGCAGGGTTGGGGGGATAGGGCGTGGGAGTGTTCTTTCAGAGGGTTGGTGCAGACTCGATGGGCCGAATGGCCTCCTTCTGCACTAGGGATTCTATGATTCTCTGACTCGCCACGAGCAATGACATAAGAGGTCTGCTAGTTCACATGAATAAATTTAGATCTTTAAATGACATAGCTGAGTGGTCAACCCCTGCAATTGTTATTTCATTCTGATGTGTTTTAATTGAGCTGCAGGGTGTTCCTTTAATTAAAAATTTTTAAAATTTAAATTGCAGATATACATCGTGTTCTCTAACAAGAGGCTGCAGGGTGCTTAGCGTGGGATGTAATGAAAAATAGCTTCCATTACTTAACAATGAATGTAACGGGACAATCGACATTATTTACCCAATGAATGTGTAAAGATACTGAACCAACCGCATTAAACAGAATGTTGTGTGTTTTATCTCCTTCTATTGCACATAGTGGCTGCTTTGTTGGAGCAAGCTCTTATCTGTGAATGAATCCTTCTGGCAAATCTGGAATTGAGGAGTTCCAGAAAACTCCCTACCAGTCTCCACGGAAACATCTATGGGGCTGAAATTTGTACTTCTGATAAAGATTGCCAATGATGCGAGCAAACCATTGTGGCAGGCTGGGGGATGGGGAACTAAGTGACTGGCCAGTTTAATGGGAGACATTGAATCAACAATCTCTTTAAAATGCTTTGAGAAAAGTGTCATCACGTGTGCGCAAGACAAAACCTGCTATGCTATCTGGACCAACTGAGGATGATTTGAGAGTATTGACTACGTTTTAGCCCTGTCTAATGTTTTAATACATTTGAAAATGAATGGCTAATCCTTGGTGATATTTTATCAGTGCTCTCTGGTTGGTTCCAGTTAGTTAAGGCACTCAAATTAGGAAAAGACTCAGAGGCTGGTCTTCAGTTGACCTAATGTGTGTTTTAAATTTCTGGATAATGCACATTTTACTACATAATTGATATTAGTTTCAAATGCCCTCAAAATGAATATATTAAAAGTTATGTGCATTTTATTTCTCGGTATACCTTTAAGTGGTGCATACTGAAGGCACTAATTAGTCTGAGCATAAATCATAGTCTGAGATTTGATCTAAGAGAATTATACATTTACATTTCCAGCTGATTAATTATTGTTATATATGTTGTTTTATATCTGCACACTGAGAAGTTAAAGAACAAAGAACAAAGAAAATTACAGCACAGGAACAGGCCCTTCGGTCCTCCCAGCCTGCGCCGATCCAGATCCTTTATCTAAACTTGTCTCCTATTTTCCAAGGTCTACTTCCCTCTGTTCCCGCCCATTCATAAACCTGTCTAGATGCTTCTTAAATGATGCTATCGTGACCGCCTCTACCACCTCCGCTGGTAAAGCGTTCCAGGCACCCACCACCCTCTGCGTAAAAAACTTTCCACGCACATCTCCCTTAAACTTTCCCCCTCTCACTTTGAAATACCCAGTATTCTCTGGGTATTCTTCACTGACTTAATCAGTGACAAACACTGGGCTGAATTTTATGAGGGAGGCTACAGCCCTGCTGCTGGGACTGAGAGCGGGATGCAAATCAGCTCCAGCCAGCAGCCGGTCCCAGGGTGGCATATTCCTCGTGGTGGCCAATTAACTGGCTGCTGCTCGGCCTCCTGTCTCTATTAAGGGAAACAGCCTGTCTCCAAGAGGTGCTGTCGAATCAGAGGGCCAGTACCTCAGCAGTGCCACCGCTTGCATTGGTCATTGCTGGAAGTGCAGCTGCGAGGAGAGGGCACAGCAAGGGTCATGTGCCCTCAAAGTCAGGTAAGTAGGGATTGGAGCCCGTCAGGCATTGCCTGGTGATTGGAGGTGGGAGAGGGGGTGAATGGAAAAAAACTACCTCCACTTACCACCACCGACTGCACTCCCCCCCCCCCCCCCCCCCCCCTCCCTCCCCAACCGGGCTTTTACTGATTTTCAGACCACGTGCCTGTGGATTATCCCACTAGTGGAAAATGCGCACAGAGGCTGGTAAAAGCTCTTAATTTTTTTAATATTCATTCATGGAATGTGGCTCTCACTGGCTGAGCCCAATCCTAATTTCCCTTGAATTGAATTGCTTGATAAATTAAAAGGTATTTAAGGGTTAACCACATTGCTGTGGTCTAGAGTTACATGAAATGAAATGAAAATTGCTTATTGTCACGAGTAGGCTTCAATGAAGTTACTGTGAATAGCCCCTAGTCGCCACATTCCGGCGCCTGTCCGGGGAGGCTGGTACGGGAATCAAACCGTGCTGCTGGTCTGCTTGGTCTGCTTTAAAAGCCAGTGATTTAGCCTGGTGAGCTAAACCAGCCCCAATGTAGGCCCTACGTAGGCCAGACCAGCTAAGGATGGCTGATTTCCATCCCTAAAGGACATTAGTGAACAAGATGGGTTTTTATGGCAATTGACAATGGTTTCATGGTCATCATTAGACTTTTATTTCCATATTTATTTTGTACTAAGGTAAGGGTGCAAATTGTGGAAGTCCTCACCATAATCTTCCAATTCCTCTTAGCTATAGGGATGGCGCTATAGGACTGGAGAATTGCAAATATTGCACATTTGTTCTAAGAGGTTTTTTGATGAGATGACGGAGGAGTTGATGACGGTACTGCATGTGAGTGTACGGACTTCCAAAATCATGTGAACTTCAAAAGTCATATGAAAAAGCAGCCCACCAATCTCTAGGAACCAGGTTAGTACAATTCTTATTAGACTACAGAACCTTGCCCCATAAATGATAGGACTCACCCAGGCAGAACTATTGATGGGACAACTGCTTTGCATCAGCTTAAGCTTGGTGTTTCTGAATTTAGTGAGGAGGGTGGAGGCCTAACTGGACAAGATATCATGATGCCATAAGATCAGAAAGAGTGTTTAAGACTGGTGATGCAGTCTACATATGAAATTTCAGAGATGCTCAACCATGCTGGGATTGTGGTCCAAGGATTTTTCGACCCAAGGTTCAGTGCAAGGTTTTGAAAAAGAGATTGCAAGGAATCTCCTGTGGAGACCCACAAACTAAAAGATGGACATGCTTAACAAATCATCGATTAGAAATGAAGCAAGTGAAAGTTCAGCAATGAAAGGAAGAAAAAAAATCTACATGCGTAACACAAGGAGTGACTGCTAACAGGACCTCTAAATGTGAATATGCAAAACGCATGAGCTGCCAGTAATATTTATTAGAGCAGTGTCTGTGATTCAATTGGCTCCCGTAACCCTAGCAAAGGTTTTGAAATTAATACATTTTAATTTGTAACATGGAATCCAGAAGGAATCTACTTCCCCTCTAAAAACATAAGTTCAGATAACATTGTGCAGTGTTATTTCCACAAAAACTATTATAAAAGGAAATAAATGCACAGATCTACTTAAAATAAATGTAGTATATTGTGAAATGCATGTGCACAGTCTTGTATATGGTTGCCTATCAAGGTATAGAGATGGTGATGTGACCCCCCAACCTACTAGTGGCGTTGGAGATCTATCACGTGACTTGAGACATCTGCCAGTTGGTAGTAAGTCGTACAAGAGGATAATCACACTTAGAGTAGCTCCAGGAGAATTCACTGAATTCATTTAGTAGCCATAGTCTGTGTTATAGTTTGTTAGTTATATTTCCACATATATTTGTTAATAAATCATATTTCTAGTTAAAGAACTAGATGTTCTGCGCACATCATTACCACCGTCAAAACGCTGAACACAACATAGTACTGAGTTATCATAGTTATCTCATCAGTTCATAGTGCTGATGTTCCAAAATAAAGCACACCATAATAATTATTCTGGAGTAAATCTACCCGTGAATACAGATACAGATTATGTTGCATCTGAAAATGGACCATGGCTCCTAGATTTTGGTCAGTTTGATGTAATCCTCACAAAAGGTCAAAGTAATTTAGCAAAGGCAATGGATCGGAAAATATTATGCTGGACAGACTCACTCCAGTGCTTAATTTGTTTTTTGTTCATTTTTCTTCCTTTGATATTTTTTATTTGAAATGAAATGAAAATCGCTTATTGTCACGAGTAGGCTTCAATGAAGTTACTGTGAAAAGCCCCTAGTCGCCACATTCCGGCGCCTGTCCGGGGAGGCTGGTACGGGAAACGAACCGTGCTGCTGGCCTGCTTGGTCTGCTTTAAAAGCCAGTGATTTAGCCTGGTGAGCTAAACCAGCCCCTGATTTCTTTGTCTCTCTCCCTTAAACTTGATTATTGTCTGTTGCAATAAGAGGAAGAGCTCTGTATTTTGGGAAGGGGGATTTCCCACTCTAACCCTGCATGGTGTGAGTGAGGGGGGAATATTTAACTCCTGAAAGGAATTCTGAGCACAAAAGATGTCATGATGTACAAGCTCTCTGCTTCTTGTTTATGAAGATGTGAGGCAGCTACAGAAGGATTTGGACAGACTTGGCAAGTGGGCAAGAACATGGCAATGGAATATAATGTGGGAAGATGTGAGGTCATTCATTTTTTTTTACATTTTAGAGTATCCAATTCATTTTTTCTAATTAAGGGGTAATTTAGCGTGGCCAACCCACCTACCTTGCATATCTTTGGGTTGTGGGGGCAAAACCCGTGCAAACACAGGGAGAATGTGCAAACTCCACACAGACAGTGACCCAGAGCCGGGATCGAACCTGGGACCAGAGCGCTGTGAGGCAGCAGTGCTACCCACTGTGCCACCATGCTGCCCTAAACAGCAGGTAAATTGCACCCAGTATGTAATGTAAAGGATGATTCTGCATGATTTAAATTCTTTGCTTTGACTATGGTTAGCACTGCTGCCTCATGGCAGTGAGGACCCGGGTTCGAACCCGGCCCCGTACTCCGCAAGAACCATGGAGAGGATAATCATTTCCATCCCGTAAGTCCTGTGCTGGATATTACAGTTGTCAGTCTAGAGTCGGGGGTACAATTTCAAAATAGGAGGAAATGTCACTTAGGACCGAGATGAGGAGAAATTTCTTTACACAGAGATTTGTGAATGTTTGAAATTCTCTACCTCAGAGGGATGTAAAAGCTTAGTCATTGAGTATGTCTAAATCAGAGATTGACAGATTTATGAGTAACAATAACATAAAGGGCTATGGGGATAGTGGGTGTAAAAGGCATTGAAGTGTCCAATCAGCTGTGATCGTGTTAAATGGCAGAGCAGGCTCGACAGGTTGAATGGCCTACTCCTGTTCCGATCCACATAGAGTGGAACCTCATGGCACTTCTGCTGATGGGACCTTCCAATCCCACCAAACTTAATGGATTTTGAATGGCTTGCCACATTTTACGGCCCACCCCTGCCATGATAGGGCTGGAACATTTCACCCATAGACTGCAGATAATGGGTACCAAGAGGAATAGAGACTATCACTACATAATGTAGGAAATCCTATGAGATTATTTCAAGTAGATGTACAGTGTTGAGTCTGAGCATTTATCTCAGTTCACCTGCTTTTAGCCTGTATTATACTCAGCAATCCTCTAGAAAACGGAACATGGAACAGGTAACACTTACAGAGAACAGGTCTATGAGCTGCTTGGCATTATTACAAATTTGGTATATACCATATTTGCTGCGTAACAAGGCACAAAATAACAAATTGGTCCCCATAACACCGGTAGTTTCAATGCTATAGGTACCATTTTGGTACCATAATGGCATCGTGGCCATGTATGCTGTCTTCTGGCAAGGCCCATACCTAACACCATCTTGGTGAAAGCATTAGCTTGGGCATTGGGAGCATGCTCCAGAATCATGCACGGCAGGCAGATCATGGCATCAGATATCATCTAGGGTGGCATGGTAGCACAGTGGTTAGCACAGTTGTTTCACAGCTCCAGGGTCCTAGGTTCGATTCCCGGCATGAGTCACTGTCTGTGCGGAGTCTGCGTGTTCTCCCTGTGTCTGCGTAGGTTTCCTCCGGGTGCTCCGGCTTCCTCCCACAGTCCAAATTGTAAGAGAGGCTTTAAGCCAGAGAGGAGAGTTCATTGTCTTCTCTCTGGTAATGCTCGCCACTCTGGCAGCAGTCATGATGCTGTTATTCTGCAGCAGTCCTCTGTTCCTTCTGAGCTACCACATCAAACCATAGGCTGGTTTTTGGGCAACAAGTGCTATCCACTTAATACCTCACACATAACTCCACTGCAAAACCCATCAACGTGAGCAGTATCTACACAATAAGATTCATGCTGTCGCAAGAAGCATCATAGACCAGACCATTCAGGTGCTCTAGCAACAGTTTCACTGGCTGGACTGCACTGGGGGTGGCCTGCAGGATCTCAATGCAACACATGTCCATTTGACAATGATTCTGCTGGATCCTGCACAATTACCCAGCCTCCGGCTGTGGACACGTCCCCCAGAGCTGTGTCCCATCCCCTGGGTGTTAGGATGTTAGCTGTTGCGTGTGTGGTGTTGCCTCCCACAGTGTTCTGGCACAATGTCAAGGTGTGATTGGAATGCTAGCCAATGACTCCCACATGCTATTTGGCCTGCCCACCCATAGGAATCCACTTGGGATGTGTGAAGTGCTCACTTAACCATGACTGCCAATTCTCTATTAGCAATAGCCTTCAGCCACGCAGCCAGAGGCCTTGGCAATCGGTGGGGGTTATGGAAGATCAGTGGGGTAGACAGGCAGGGATAAGCTTTGTCCCCGGAACGGGTACACATGATCCAGAGGTTGGCATGGTGGTGCGGTGCCCCTCAGCACCTCCTCCCCACATCCCATGGCAGCCCACCCCTGCGGTGGGTTCCCCACCCCCTGCCGAGCACTGGGGTGGCAGGTCTAGCTCCCCCTGGCTCCTTGCCTGTGAGCAAAGATGGCTACTCACCTCCTCAGCTCCCCACAGAAGGCCGTCCGCCAGGTTCACGTTTTTCAAAAGGAGTGCTGATCGGCGCCAGCGTGACCATTTACTGGGGAGGCGGCTGAATGACGGGAGGCCGCTGGATGTGGGGTGGCTCCCGTTAATTGGATGCAAAGAGGGCTTAAGTTGCCCATGATTTCTCACCATGCTACAGTGAGATGCCGATTTTGCCTATGGGAGTGGGCTGGTTGCATCGCAAACTGTTTGGCACCTGGCGCGGTTCTCGTTTTCTGCCTCTCCCACTATTCACCGGCTTCATTTCGCTTGAGCAAGAGCGCAACTAGGCCGGAGAATTGCGCCACTTGTATCGACCTGATTTACAGCTATTGATAATTCAATATGTTTCGAGCTTTAAATGGTAGTAACTAATTTTTCTGTAACTGAATATTGAAATAATTAATCAACTACTCTGACATCTGGTGTAATAAATCAAAGAGTATGAAATTTGTTTGTGTTAGGGAGTCAAATGACTGAAAAAACAGATAGGTCTATTACAAGGCAATTATAGCAATTTTGATCAATTACAATTTATTTATTAATCAATTGATTATTTGCTACATTTCTAAAGGGTAACACCCTCAGCAATATTTGTCACAAATCTTTGTTAAGAATAATTGCCGTGTTCATCCATACACTATATAACACATTTGTGAATCCATTTCAAGTTAATAAATATATTGAAACAGTACATAGAAATCACCACCACTTTCATTACAACATTGTAGGATGTAATCTCACCGTATTAATATCCTTTGAAACGCAAACATTTCTTCCGAAAGTCATTCCTTATGAAATGCACACAATTTCATTGAAACAAGTTTCCAGCATTTTACAAAGGGGAAGGTAAATGTACAGATTTTTATGGTAATCCTTGAATCAAAGTCAATATAGCTAACAGCGTTTTTGATAGAGTTGAAAGTGGAGGAAAGGAGGAGTTTTCCGGCAGCTTTTAAGAGATGCCAAACATTTTTCCATTGCTTGTTTATTTCTGTAATTTCAAGAAAATGACAAGCATTTTTCTAACACATGTGGATCCAGGAAACAAATTGAGGCATTGCTAATTGCTCAGGAATCAGCAAGATGGGAAAGCGGAGGAAATGCAAGGGATGGCAATTCTTCCTATTTTAGTCCATGGCTATAATACTGCTGTCAGGAAGAGATTTCTAATTAGAAAAGTGAGTGCAGATGGCGGTCCGGAGTACACTGAGAACATTTGCTCAATGATTAGCTGATGGTTAGACTTAGTGGGTGGGCAGCACTGACTCTCACTGGGCTTTCAAAGCATGGCCATTCATGGCCAACCTCAGACAGTAACCAGTTTATTTATTTAAATAACAAACATCCAGCCCTGAAACAAGTGCCGAAGCAGAGGGCACATCCTGAATAGGATGAGACAGTGTCTTTACTGCTGCCCACCCACATAGCCTCAGACATGTTTCATAGGTGACTTGCAACAAGGAAATGCCAGTATGCATTCACACATCAACGAGAAATAAGTCACAAAATGGTTGTTACACCACAATCAGTTCCTGTTCTCTGAATGTCCACAATGTTTTATTCGCTTTTGATAAATATTCACCTCAAAGGAATTTTCACTGGAAACATTGTGCGTTCTCTAGTAGACTAATCTTCTTTGCTTCTTTTTAGCAATCGTTTCTCCTTTTCATGAGTTCATTCCCAAGATCCGTATTACCCTCTTTGTCAGGTAGACAGCAGAAACCTGTCTGATATGAAATATGATATGAAATATCATATTTCCAATTTCTTGCCTTGGCTGAACCACCAAAAACCTGGCAGGCAGTACAGAAAGACCCCCCCTCCTCATGGAAACATTTCCCATCTATACACAGGACAGGTGAAGCACCTTCTCCAACGGGACCATTTTTAAAGTTACAGTCCACATATCTGGAATTATAAACAAAGGTTTATTTTTAATGTCCGTCCATATGAAAGGGTGTATTGTATAAAAGATCAGTATTACGAGAGTCCAATTTAAATCAACACCATGGTTACATGTAGCTTTAAAAGCCATTATGTGGTATACATCAGGCCATTCCAATTTCCTTCCTTTTCTCTTCTGCATTTATGGTGATCACTCAGGCTACTGTATGGTTCTTTCTGTACCTTGTCAAGTGCACATTTCTTCAGTTGTAAATCAACATGATAAGTGTGGTCAGGTAATTTGATTACAAGATAACTGAGAAACCGCAATAAAGCCAGCAGCTCTCTGGGAGGGGATGGAGGGTGGGGGGGGAGGGGTGGAGGCACATGTGGTGGATGTCCGTCCGCGGGGTCCTTGATCACAGGGAAAGCCCGCCATTGGCCATATAGGTGCCTGATGGCATATAATTTGGTGTGTTTTCCTGACAGGTAACAACATGGGTCTCCTGCCAGCTCTCCAACTAGTGGGTGGCTGCATTGAATATCACCAATATACACGTGCATACACATGCATGCACATGTACACACATGTCAGGAATGGGAACAGCAGTTCATTTTTCTCACCCCAGACCATAGACAAGACCAGGAACTGAGCATAACAATCTTCCTGATCTACAGCGTTCAGTTCCAAACGTGGAGGCACCTTTGCCAAAAGAACCCTTGTTCAACACTTAAGCTGGGTGTGTGAACTTTCTGTGGGGTTCTCGCAATCTCAACCATAACTTTGATGGAAATGTTGCATAAAACCCAGGAAAACACTGTTCCTCCCATTTTGCCGTGGATTTCGTGATTCTTTCACCCTAGAGGTAATATATTGTAACAGCTGAGCATGTTGTTATATTGCCCTCTCTGCTGTCTCTCTGTTCGGGAGATGTAAATGAAGTTAGTTCAATAATAGCTGCCTGCACTTGAACATGTGCTAATCTTACTTAGCGCATTTCACAACAGATAAGTGATGAGGAGGCTGGGATAGAATACTTTCCACATTCCATTTGAGAATTTGTTTTTATTCGTTCATGGAACATGGGCATCGTAGGCAGGGCCAGTATTTATTACCCATCCCTAATTGCCCTTGAGGAGCCAGTTAAGAGCCAACCACATTGCTGTGGATCTGGAGCCACATGTAGGCCAGACCAGGTAAGGACGGCAGCTTTTCTTAGTGAACCAGATGGATTTTTACAACAATTGACAATGGTTTTGTGGCCATCATTACACTTTTAATTCCATGTTTTTATTGAATGCAGAGTTCACCATCTGGGGTGGTGGGATTTGAACCTGGGTCCCCAGAGCATTACTCTGGGTCTCTGGTTTACTGGGCCAGTGACAATACCACTACGCCACCACTCCCAAAGAGCACCAAAGAATCTGCTGGCGCAATGTTGGAGCGCCTAAAATTGAATTTGAAGACGTTTGGGCAGTTTGAAAGATTTCTCCAAGTGCACGTCGAGTTCAGGTACAGAATGAGTCAGCACAGTATGTAATTGAAAAAATGTCACTGAAGACATATTGGGGGACAATGGAAGAATTAAACCCTAAACAAATGGACTGGTGTAATTGTGACAGAAGTTTATACATTTGGCTGAAAACAAAGTCAGAGATGAGGATAAAGTGCCAAATATTTTCCTCATCATGAGGGGGCCAGATGCTTTTGCGGTGATATCTAACCAATGTTGCCAATGAAACCCCAGTATTATGGATTATTCTGTGATTAATGAGCCTCTAGATTCACATTATGACATGACTAAGAACAAAATTGCACGAAGAGTTCCATTCATTTAAAGGAAACAGTTGCCAAGTGAGACTGTTACAGATCACATTCTCGAATTAAAGAAACTCTCTCATTGTGGGTGCAAGCCTTGAAATCGACCTTAGAGACACATTTGTGGGAATCCTAAAGAACAACAAAATCCAGTTTGAGCTTTTGAATAAAGGCAATGAGCTGATGTGGAAGGAGACTGGCAATGAGATCTGGATCATGGAAATGACAGAATGTGTTTGTTGCAGATTGTAAGAGAGTTCTTTTCCTGAACTGGCAATTGAGGTCCACCAGATTTAAGTGAGATTCAAGCCACGACAGCCAAATTCAGAATCAAAAATGTAAATCTACTGTTGCTATAGCAGGACTAAGCCATTTAAATGCCCCCATTTCAAATTAAAGTGCTATGCGCGTGGGAAATTCGGACATATCTAGATGGCATGCAGGAGGTGAGGCAACAGTAATACTTCAAGTCGCAGGAAAGAACAAAGTTGCTGTCATGCACTAGGCCAAGGTCGTGTTAGATCTCAGAGTTAGTTCAGGAGTCTGGAAGTCCTCAAATGCATGTATCGTAGATATGGGAACAGAGGTTGATGTTATCGAGCAGGAAGACCAAGAACATACAGTGCAGAAGGAGGCCATTCTACCTATCGAGTCTGCACTGACCCACTTAAGCCCTCACTTCCACCCTATGCCCGTAACCCAATAACCCCTCCTAACCTTTGTGGTCACTAAGGGCAATTTATCATGGCCAATCCACCTAACCTGCATGTCTTTGAACTGTGGGAGGAAATCGGAGCATCCGGAGGAAACCCACGCAGACACGGGGAGAACGTGCAGACTCCACACAGACTGTGACCCAGCGGGGAATCTAACCTGGGAACCTGGCGCTGTGAAGCCAAAGTGCTATCCACTTGTGCTACTGTGCTGCCCTACCGTACTGAGTTGTACTCAGTCAGAGAGCAGGAAAAACAGCACATGAAAAATCAGAGCAACAAGGTTGAAGATTTAATTCCAGAACCCACGATAGAAATGAAGTCAGAGATTCACAAGTTTCATCGGCATTGATACAGCTGCAGCCAAGTCTGTAATTTCAGAAGGAACGTACAAGAAGTCACCAAGTCACATTCACTTCCACAAAACTAGTGTGAACCTGGCTGTTATTCCAATATCAGTATTCCAATATTAGGTGAAGTTACTGTTCGGGTGGAATACAAAGATGCATCCTTTTACTTGCCATTGTTAATAGTAGGAGGGAACAAAGTCTCCCGAATGGGAAGAAATTGGCTTATCATAGATTATCATAGAATTTACAGTGCAGAAGGAGGCCATTCGGCCCATCGAGTCTGCACCAGCTCTTGGAAAGAGCACCCTACCCAAGGTCAACACCTCCACCCTAACCCCATAACCCAGTACTAAGGGCAATTTTGGACACTAAGGGCAATTTATCATGGCCAATCCACCTAACCTGCACATCTTTGGACTGTGGGAGGAAACCAGAGCACCCGGAGGAAACCCACGCACACACGGGGAGGATGTGCAGACTCCGCACAGACAGTGACCCAAGCCGGAATCAAACCTGGGACCCTGGAGCTGTGAAGCAATTGTGCTATCCACAATGCTACCGTGCTGCCCAAACTATGAAACTATGGTTAAACTGGCTCAAATTATTTACAGTAGGGAATCAGTAAAAGTGCGCCTAACATTGAGGAAGTGCTAAGAGAGTACAAAGTGGTCTTTGAGAAAGAGATCAAATTATAAAATTAGCCATCAGTACAATATTAAATATTGTAGGCCAGCAGGTTAGGCAAATAAGGATCTTCCTTCAAAATTTCCCATGAAGTCCGATTTATTCTTAGCCGCTGAGTTAACTTTGTAATTACTTTACATTGACAAATGATATGCCAGTGTCTGCCAGAGAAATTAGTGAAGAAGCTCGTAACAGTGCGCTGCTCAGTAAGTGCTCAATTAAATCATGAATGACAGACCTAAAGCTAGTGATGATGAGACATTGCAGGGGTATTTAATACGTAGAAATGAAGTGAATGTAGACAAAGACTGACTCCTATGAGGTTTAAGAGTCATTATTCTGACAGAGAAGGATTGTTAGAGGAACTTTTTCACGACCACAAAGGAATAGCCCAAATGAAAGCAGAAAGATAACCTATTTTTGGTATCTAAAAGTTTAAATAGAGATATTGAAAAATTGGTGAAAAGTTGTGAAGTGAGTTCCAGAATCATAAATCATGCAACCAATGTTCCTTTCATTCCATGGCCAAACACAGATAAACTGTGGGAATGAGTATATGTTGATTTTCTTTGAAATGAACCAAAACCTTGTTCTAGTCACTAGCCATAGCAATGGAATAAATGTTGAGTCTATGCCCAACACCACAAGTGTCAAAACTACTATGGATTTCCAGAAGTATTGCCAGATAACATTCCAAAATATATGTAGGAAGAATTTTTAATATTTCTGAGTAAGAATGGAACAAAAGACAGGCACCGGAATGTGGCGACTGGGGGCTTTTCACAGTAACTTCACTGAAGCCTACTCGTGACAATAAGCGATTTTCATTCCATTTCATTTCTAATATCACCATATCACCCAGCATCGAGTGGTGCTGCAGAAATAAGCATACAGATGGGGCAGCAGGGTAGCATGGTGGTTAGCATAAATGCTTCACAGCTCCAGGGTCCCAGGTTCGATTCCCGGCTGGGTCACTGTCTGTGTGGAGTCTGCACGTCCTCCCTCTGTGTGCGTGGGTTTCCTCCGGGTGCTCCGGTTTCCTCCCACAGTCCAAAGATGTGCGGGTTAGGTGGATTGGCCATGTTAAATTGCCCGTAGTGTCCTAAAAAAAGTAAGGTTAAGGGGGGGTTGTTGGGTTACGGGTATAGGGTGGATACGTGGGTTTGAGTAGGGTGATCATGGCTCGGCACAACATCGAGGGCCGAAGGGCCTGTTCTGTTCTGTGCTGTACTGTTCTATGTTCTATGCTGAAGAGATCTTTGCAGGAGTATTTGCTGGGTGACAAGTAAGGCACTAATTTCCATGTTTCTCTTTGACACAGATTGGGCAATCTTTTGTTTCTTTATAGAATAATCCCACAGTCTACAACAGATTACTCATCCTACCAGTTGCACTTAGAGGAAAGAGTTTAGTTTGCATAAGCCTGATGTCACTGTGTTGCTTTTGTCTTACTTTGTAAACGTGCAGATAAGTCATGATGAACGTGGCATGAAATGTTGAGAGTTTAGTGATAGGCAGAAGATCAAGGTCATGGAGTATATAATTGGAGTTGTAAAGAGACTACTAGGTGCATATGCATGCCTAATGAAGCCTGCAGCAAACCTCTGTCAGTGTCATGTAGATCATTTGCTTGAAAAAGGAAATCTGACAAGGGATAAACCTCCAATAGTCTAAATTCCTCCTATAGCAAAAGTGAAAGTCAGAAAGGAAGTGTAACAATTCTGTTATAACCCCACGAGAACCACGGTAAAACCATTGTTGATCACCACGTAGGACTTGTGCAGTATGAGCTTCCCAGGTAGAGGGTGGAGGCCACCCAAATATACATAAAAGCCGGCCCAAAGCATGGCCTGGTGTGGTTAGTTCTCTATAAATGGGAGCAAGTCACTTCCTTAAGCAGAATATTGTATATAGTTCAATAAATCCCTGTTCTATTATCGCTAGCTTCATCAAGTCACTAAACTGGTGGCGAGGACAAAAGGAAACTCCGGACTCGCTCGTGGAACCACCTAACCACCCGGTCGATTACTATCCCAGAACGTGGGCACATAACAGTTCAGGATGCCACTATTTGGGAAGTTGGAGGCCTTGGATACAGGCCTGGAAGACTGGAGCCAGTGAGCTGAATGCATGAACACCCGGAGGAAACCCATGCACACACAGGGAGGATGTGCAGACTCCGCACAGACAGTGATCCAAGCCGGGAATAAAACCTGGGACCCTGGAGCTGTGAAGCAATTGTGCTAACCACTATGCTACCGTGCTGCCCTAGCTGGGCATTGCATTGGGCTAGCCCTCTTCGAAATGTTGAGGGATAGGCTACTGTGTGGGATAAACAAAACAGACACAGAGGAGCCCACCTTGGATTTGAAATGGGCCATCGAGCTTTCACTGTCCCGGGAGCATGCAGAGAAAGGAGGGCAGGAGCTGCAGGGGTCCATAGACAATGGCATCCGTTGTTTGGCCCTTCCTCCATTTTAAACTCCTGCTACATCATGGGCCAATGCTGGTCAGGCCAGATCACCTCCGAACGGGCAGTCCCAGGAGGCAATTCCGCAGCTAGGTCAGGTTCTCAGGAGCTACCACTGACTGGCTGGCTACCTCCCCCGAGTATGAAGAGGAGAGCTCTTCATGATGTGTAGTCAGAAGACTCATGGTGGTGGGAGTCACGGGTTTCAGCGCAGAGAACGTCATCCGCAACTGTTGCCGAGATCATCGTGAACCAGAGCTTTGCACATGGGCCCCTGGGTGAGAACGACTGTTTGATGCAGCTGAACTGTATCATGGCCCTGGAGGTAGCACCGATCCGGGTCACGTTACAAGTCAATGGTCACCTGCGGTGATGGAAATGGACACTGCAGTTGCCATCTCCATCATGAACTGTCAGGACTTCCAGTGGTGGTCATGGAGTGAGTGAGTGAGTGAGAGGGCAGCTCCGGATCAAAGGCGTGGATTTGAGCTTTTTTACCCGAAAACAGGAGACTTTAAAATCAAAACAATTTAGAGTACCCAATTAATTTTTTTCTCAATTAAGGTGCAATTTAGTGTGACCAATCCACCTACCCGCACATCTTTGGGTTGTGGGAGTGAGACACATGCAGACATGGAGAGAATGTGCAAACTCCCCACGGACAGTGACCCGGAGCTGGGATCGAATCCGGGTCCTCGGCGCCGTGTGGCAGCAGTGCTAATCACTGTGCCACTGTGTCGCCCTAAAACGGGAGAATTTTGACAGAACAGTGTAGTTGAAGGTGTGGCGAAGTTCCTCCTGGGAGTGGCATGGCCTCTGGTTATCAGACGCGGCAGAAGATTAAAGACGTGGCCAAGGAATTCGAAGAGACCTGTGGCGCCGTAGCAATTGGAAAGATGGAGGAGGGGGAAGGGTCATCTCAGGTTGGAAAACCCCAGATGAAGCAGCAGATGGCGTTTATCTGAGAGGATTTCCACCTACAAAGAAAGGGAATGCAGGAAGACCAATCGAAGGCCATTGAAGGAGCCATAGCCCCTCTGAAAGGCTCGGTTGAGAAGTGTTTGGAGGCACAGGGGTCACAAAATCCGGGAGATGGAGAGGGTGATGTCTGACCACAGTGATTGGGTGGTGGCGTTGGAGGTGGAGGTGGGGCTCCTGGGGTCCTTTGCAAGTCGTTAAGAGCGAAGGTGGAGGAGCAGGAAAACAGGTCTAGAAGGCAGAACCTGAATATGGTCAACTTGCCTGAAGGTGTGGAAGGCACGAGTGCCACGAGGTGCGTCTCAAGGATGCGAACAGGGCTGGTGGCGGAGTGGGTGCTAGACAAGGCCCCAGAGGTGGATAGGCAGAACTCAAGAGTTGGGGGGGGGGGGGGGGGCAGGGGCGGTGATTGTCAGGCTCCTGAGGTTTGTGGAGAAAGAAAAGATTCTGCAGTGGGCCAGGGAGAAATGGAACTGTGAATGGGAGGGGAACAAGGTCTGAAAATATCAGGACATTGGAGTAGAGCTGGCAAAAAGGCATGCTGGGTTTAACAGAGCCAAGGCAGCTCTCTATCGATGGCAGATCAGGTTGGGGTGAAGTACCTGACGCAACTGTGGGTGACTTTCGAAGGCCAGGAGTATTATTTTGAAACCTCAGAGGAGGCCAATGACTGTATTAAAGGGTATAAACTAAGGGAGAACTGAACTTTGATGGAATTCGGAGAAGTTGGCACAAGGGAGTTCAGACGATGTGGGTTGTGTGGGGGCTGGAGGGTGAGGGTTTTACTTTCTTCTCGGGTGGGGTGGTTTCATTGTCGTGATTATTTGTAAGGAGTAATACGTTTGTAAGGAGACAACTGCTCCCCCCTCCCTGCCGCCTGTGGTGGTGTTTATTTTTTGGAGGTGGCGACCTGTGGTTGTGGATGTGTCTTTATTTGGATGGGGAGGGTGAGGCCCACAGGGAGCTGTCTATACAGATCAAGGAGGAAAAGGGGGAAGGGGTAGACAGGAGGAGCTTCCGGGCGGGACCTATCACGCTGGCAGGTAATGCTGGTAAACGGAAGTGAGGTAGAGGAGAGGGTTGTCCAAGGGGGTGTGGGGATGAGGGGAAGGGGGGGAGAGAGATGCACCATGGCAGTGTTAGAGGAGAAGTGTGGCCATGGACGGAGAAGGGGGCCATCTAGGTTGAAATTTAAGGGGACAGAATCTGTAGGGGAGAATGGTGGACAATGGAGGGGAATGGAGGCGCAACGCCCCAGTAAGGCTCAAGACATGGAAGGTGCAGGAGCTGAAAGGGCCGGTGAAGAGATCTTGGTCTTTGCGCACTTGAGAAGCCTGAAGGCGGGGGTAGTCTTTCTGCAGGAGACATACCTCCGGGTGAAGGATCAGATTAGATTGAGAAAGAGATGGGTGGGTCAGGTGTTTCACTTGGGGTTTGACTCAAAGTTGTGGGGGGTGGCCATTTTGCTGAATAAAAAGCTGGGGTTTGTCAATGCGAAGGAAGTGAAGGACCCAGACGGGGGATACCAGGATGGTGAGTGTGATGTTGGAAGGGACGCCGGCGGTGCTTATGAATGTATACGCTCTGAATTGGGATGACATGGGGTCGTGAGGGGGCTGCTGGGAGCGATTCCAGACATGACCATGCATCGGTTGATCATGGGAGGGGACTTTAATTGGCTGCTGGTGTATAGGGTGGACAGGTCGAACCCCAGGTCAATGGGAAGGTTGTGGATGGCTAAGGAGCTGGGAGGGTTTATGGAAAGGATGGGTATAGTGGACCCGTGGAGATTTAAGAACCCACGTGTACAAGGTGTAATCCAGAATCGACATAATTAAATTAGAGGTTGTACAGGGAAGGTTCAGGCCATAAAAGAGACCCCGACCCCAAAGAACGCCACTGAATTTGCGTTGTTTCTAGGCCTGGTAAATTACTATGGGATGTTCATTGCAAACTTGACCACTTTATTGGCTTCACTTCACATATTGTTGAAGAAGGACCAGAAGTGGTTCTGGTGCATCACAAGACAAAGCATTCGCCGGAGTAAAAAGCACCTGTCGTCTGTATGGCTCCTCATGCACCATGATCCAGCTCGCCTCTAATCCTGACAAGTGATGTCTCCCCGACGGCATTGGGGTGGTGCTGGCCCACGGAATGGAGTGCTCATTGCTTTTGCTTTGAGGACTCTGGCGGACGCAGAGTGATGTTAGGCTGAAATCGAGACGGAGGACTTGGCAGTAATATTTGGAGTCAAGAAATTCCACCAATATGTTTATGGGAGGCATTTCTCATTGTGACAGACCACAGGCCACTACTCGGCCATTTTAGGGAGGAAAAGGGAATCCCACCAATCGCATTGGCTAGAATTCAGAGTTGGGCGCTTTCACTTGCCTCATATGAATATTCATTTTGACACCGCCTGGGTACACAGATTGCCCATGCCAATGCACCACCAGTGGGTGGTGAAGTGGCTAAAATTCTCAACTTTATTGGTACCTTGCCAGTGACGGCTACTCAGGTGCATGCATGGACGCAGCAGGATCCGGGACTAGCAATATATTGCTTCATACTTTTGGCCAGCAAAGTGGCCATCCTGTAACCCTCCAGCCTTTCTCCTAGAAGTTCTCGGAACTCAGTGTGGAGGACAGTGTCATATAGGGGAGAGTTCGCATAGTAATCCCGCTGCAGGCTCAGGATTCACTGCTGAAGGATTTAAACAATGGGAACCTGGGCACCTCTAAAATGAAGATGTTGGCCAGTACTTATGTCTAGTGGCGTGTAGTTATGTTTGGTGGCCTGGCATCGATGAGAGCATTGAGAGGGTTGTGGGCAGGAGCATCAGAAGCTCCAGGCTGCGGCATCCCTTCATCCATGGGAATGGCCTGGATGCCCGTGGGTGCGACGACATGCAGATTTCACAGGGTCTTTCATGGGATCCATGTTCCTCATCATCGTGAATGCCCAGATGAAGTGGCTAGACGTGTGCAAGGTGGCCTCGACAACGTCCAGGGCCACAGTAGAAAAGCTCCGGTGCTCGTTCAGCACCAATGGATCCCTGAGATCCTGGTGATGGATAATGGGATGCCCTTTACCAGTGAAGAGTTTACCGCCTTAACAAAGTGAATGGCATCCGGCACATTAGAACTGCTCCTTATCATCCCTTCTCCAGCGGCCTGTCTGAAAGAGCAAGTCCAGACTTTCAAGATGGGCATAAAAAACAAAACAGGTTCCATGAACACATGACTGGTGTGGTTTCTTTTTAACTACCATACAAAACTGCACTTGACAAACGGAATCGCAGCTGTGGAACTGTTGATAGGCCGACGGCTTAGAACCCGCTTGGGCCTCATATTTCTGAACCTTGGCAGGAAAGTGGAGAAGGCGTAGAATTGGCACCATGACTTGAGGACACCAGGGAGGCAGTTTCACTCAGGGGATGCAGTCACTGCCCGCAACTTTGGAGATGGGGCACTTTGGCTCCCAGGTGTCATGCTACAGAGAAGTGGTCCAGCCTCATACAAAGTTCAGATTCAGGGGAGAGTTCAATGGAAGCATTTGGACCACTTCACGTGATATCAAGAAATGGTTGAAAGCACTGGATACTGCAAAGACTATTCCAGCAATAATACTGAAGACTTGTGCTCCAGAGCATGCAGCACCCCTAGCTAAGCTGTTCCAGTACAACTACAACACTGGCATCTACTTGGTAATGTGAAAATTGTCCAGCTATGTCCTCTGCACAAAAAGCAGGATAAGAGAGCAGCACGGTGGCAGAGTGGTTAGCATTGCTGCCTATGGCGCTGAAGACCTGGGTTTGAATCCGGCCCTGGGTCGCTTTCCGTGTGGAGTTTGCACATTCTCCCCTTGTCTGCGTGAGTTTCAATCCCGCAACCCAAAGATGTGCAGGGTAGGTGGATTGGCCACGCTAAATTGCCCCTTAATTGGAAAAAAATAATTGGGTACTCTAAATTTTTTTTTAAAAGCAAGCAAAGTCCAACCCCGTCAATTACTGCCCCATCAGCCTACTCTCAATCATCAGTAAATTGTTGGATGGGGTCATCAACAGTGCCATCAAGCGGCACTTACTTAGCAATAACCTGCTCACTGATGTTCAGATCGGATTCCACCAGGGTCACTCACCTCCTGACCTCATTACAGCCTTGGTTCAAACATGGACAAAAGAGCTGAAAAGGTGAGGTGAGAGTGGGTGTGCTTACACCACAGGGACTGCAGCGATTCAAGAAGGCAGCTCACCATCACCTTCTTGAGGGCAATTAGGGATGGGCAATAAATGCTGAACTAGCCAGTGACACCCACAAGCCCATGAATGATTTTTTAAAACACTGCCAGAAGTGGAGGCTGCCGTCATTACCCTCTGTCATACAGGTGAGAAAAGCAGTTTTGCAGTTGCTACTCTACATAGATTCTTTCCAACCAATTCAGTAACCAGAAACAAAATTGCAAACTTTACAACCTGGTCTATAGTTGCTCCTTTCTTTTGGCAGATGTGGAATCCACTCTGCAATGTAAACTGGCAGGTTTCCACAGCTCCTTCAGTTAATTCATTTAGCTGCTGTTGCTGCCATTGACATAGTTGAAGGCATTTCTGAAGCACATGGCAACGAAGAAATGTCCTCACTGCATTAAGGTCAAACTCTCCCTCTGCAACCGGCTGTGGCAAAGCATTTCAAAGTCCAACAACTCGATGTGCGAAGAAAGATTTCCTGATCCTACTTCCTTTGTTAGTGACAAACGTAAATTGATGAACCTTTGCCTCTGCCTTCCTCAACCTATCAAAACCCATTCCTGTTTCAAAAATCTCTGTTAAATAGCCCCTTCTCAGCTGGAGCAGAATTGTTCTATTTCTAATTTAATGTCCAGTGGGTCTGACATATTTGGATTTATAAAGGGCAGAAATGACTGCCAGGGGCCTTGGATTTGAGGTTGGACCTGGATTCACTGGTTTGCCACTCCATTTGCAGAATGCACGATGCTCTGGGAGGAGCTATCAAGAAGAGGGTGTATGTTGGCAGAAGAGATGTGAATTAGCTTTCTACCTGTCCTCCTTACATCAAGGGAATGTTCTTCAGAGCCCGTTCCAGCCAATATGCTTTCACAAGGCTCAATGTCATTCATCTGAGGTAAGAGCTGATGTGAATTCTACCGAGGGTCCAGTAAAGGCCCCAGGCCTACACAAGTGAAAAATACTCAATATCAGAAGGAATTGATATGCTTTCCAACTGTGATCCTTTTATCCCTGAGGAGCATGCAAACATTTTGCCACAGCTTTTCTTTGCCCTTCATTCGGCCTCCATTTCACACCAATAAACAGTAGTGTGGCCAAATTGCCTGACAATGATCAGGGAAGTTTTCCTAAATGCACACTTTGCCGGCCTCATTGATGTTGACTCTATCTCTGTGATTTGAGAGTTAAAGCTGCACGTTTTAAGCTTTAACTGGTACCAAGTAGAAAAAAGGTTTGTTAGTATCTTAACCCTCAGCAGAAGAAATACATTCTCTTTGGACAAAGTAACAATAAATTGAAGCCAGTTTATTCTCAGTGCACCTCTGTGGGCCGTGTTTTTAGTCTCAGTGGTTCTCCTTGGTGGGAATGTGTATTTTCTGTCTTCTACTTCCTACTCTTTGCTCCTCGAGGTGATTCTGCCTGTGGCTGAAAAGCCCTTGACACAATTTGAAGTACAAGGGAGTTTCCCACTATCTTGACCAGAATTCAAATCAATACCAGCAGAAACAGATTACCTGGCCATTTATCTCAGGATAATCTGTGGAATCTTGCTGTGCAACAATTGTCTACATTAACAACGTGACCATACCTCAATAATTCTCCATTAGCTATGAAGCATTCGGACTTTCCTGATGATGTGTAAGGTGCTACATAAGTTATTTCTTTCTTGCCACCAACTTCTCTGGCTAAGGAGGAATTCTGTGTAAAATCCTGATATTTAGGAGGAGGTGAGGCGTGTGTTGGGGAGGCTGCAAATAATCTTCTGAGCAAAAGTCAAATTCAAGATCCAGAGGTCCTGATGAGCTTCAGGTAGAACCTCATTATCTTTTTTGTTCAGTTTGCTAGTCTTGAGGTTGATAAAATTATCATGTTTTAGACTGGCCTTGAACTTAAAATGTAGGGGGTTAATTGACTATTCCAAATTCTGTCTGACAACAAGCCTGGTTTAGTCAAGGAACTGGCTGAGCAAGGTGCAATGTTTTCACATGTGGGAACAAAGGGCAAGAGCCTCTGTGCGAACAGTAAATAGACTTGCCAGCTCCAAGCTTTTGGGCAGAAGGAAAAGAGAGATGTGAAGTATAGTAGTCGGTGTGATCATCAGAGAGAAGCTCCAGGGTCTTCGTAAGTTACTGAAGTCTCTAACTGAAGAGATGCATTCCGCAGCCATCTAAGGAATCCGGGAGGATCGTCCTGGCGTGGCAAGTGGGAAGAAGAATCATCGGAGCGGTCATTACTGCTGGTCATGGATTTGGGAATTTCTCCGAAAACTGAGGGGTGTGCCTGAAAATGATCACTCTAAATTACTACTTAGTGAAATGCAAAAATGTGAACTTATTGGGAGCTGGGAACAACTGTGGACAGTGTTCTATATGGATTGTAATTCTGTGGGGAGTGAAAATGTGATAAGTGTAAAAGAGGAATACTGCCTCTGTAGTTCAAAGTATAAATTGCCTACAAAAATATTGATTGTGCTTTTATTCACTTGTCACAGTAAGAATCTTAAGTCATGAAACCTTGTTGTATCACCCTTTTCAGCTATTAACTGGAAGCTGGAATTTTCTTCTAAATTTATCAATCTCAACGGGGGTCGTACCACGCTTCCCTTCTGGCAGCCTTCCAAATCGACAGCTGGGCTAGTGACTAGGGGTTTTGGGGATGGAACATAGCAATCAGGGTGGGCAGGGAACAAGTGTGTGGAGTGTGTTCCCCATGGCTAAGTCTTCATGCTCACTAACAGGACTCTCCTCCCCAGCAATATTAACATTGTAATCATGGAAGCTTATCTCACACACGGACGCCCCTTGTCCCATTGTGTCCATGTTGGCTCTTTGAAAGAGGTGCCCAATTAGTCCGACTCTTCTCTATTTCCCAGCAGTACTGAGGATTTTAAGTATTCATCAAATTCCTTTTTGAAAGTTGAATCGGTTTCCACTATTCCTTCAATTAGTGGATTCCAGATTGTAACAACACATTGGGTAAAAAATATTCTTGCCATCATTCTGATTTTCCCAAATCTGTGTTCTTGGTTGCCGATCCTCCTATCAGTGGAAACAGTTTCTATTCAGTTACACAATCAAAGGCATGTTTTTAAGACAACCTAGAAGCCGGCTGGCAGACACCTGTAGCCATTGCAGCCATTCTCCTCTCCCTTGCCTTTCCTCAACAAGATAGGGGGCCCTACTTAGTGGAAATAATTCAAAGTCCACTTTTGGGCACGTTTGGTGGGGTATTTCTCAACAGCTGCAGCACCACGATTCACCCCGCCATTTACCGGCACGTTTCCAGCATTTTGGGCCTTGGGGAGTTTCTCTCTGTCGAGGCCATACTTAGATTCTTTTCCTACACTGACAAGAACTGGCTCCTCGCCATTTTGAACAGCAGCCCCCGATCTCTACATCCCTCCACCCTTTAGAAACCACCCCGCAACCTTTTCTTGGCCCCTTGAAGCTCCCTTCAACCCTCCCACATGGGCATTGCCCCACCTGGCCACGGCCCCTGGCAATGCCAGCCTGGCACCTAGGCATTTTGACACTGCAGCCTGGCACGCTGGCAGTTCCAGGTTAGCACTGCTAGGGTGCCCTGATGCCACTGCCAGGGTGCTAGGCTGTTTTAAGGTAACCAGGTGCCAGGGAGAGTGCCAGGGTACTACACTGCCCTGTCCCCGACCACCTGAGGGGTCTCTAATGGTCTGCGAGACCCCCCGAGATGCCATCATGCTGGGTCCATATTGGTGGAAACCAATGATAAACGGCGTTGGGTTAAGGTCTCGCAGACATGACTGTTAACTCCCGGGTGCCAGGTACACATGGCATCCAGATATTTAAATAAGTCTAATGGCTCATTTAAATCTCATTATCTGGATGATGCACAGCGAGGGCATGACCAAGATTGTGCTGGGTGTAGCGAATCGAGTGACTCGCAATTGGCCCAGTGCCTGGCGCGGCCCGGCCCAGTGCCCGATTTGGGTTTCTCGTGGGAATCACCCATTGCGCCCGGCTCCGCATTGAGCTCAACGCATTTGCTGAATTGCACCTGATACCTGATGGGGATGAAAATTCCATTGTGAGCAACTCACAGAATAATACAGCATAGAAGAGGCCCTTCGGCCTATCAAATCTGCACCGACACATGAACCTGACCTGCCTACCTAATCCCATTTGCCAGCACTTGGCCCATAACCTCAAAAGTTAAAACGTGCCGAGTGCTCATCCAGGTACATTTTAAAGGATGTGAGGCAATCCTCTACCACCCTCACAGGCAGTGCATTCCAGACCGTCACCACCCTCAAAAGGTTTTCCTAAAATCGCCTCAAAACCTCCTGACCCTCACCTTGAACTTGTGACCCTTCATCTAAGGGGAACAGCTGCTCCCTATCTACCCTGTCCATGCCCCTCATAACCTTGTACAACTCAATCAGGTTGCCCCTCAGTCTTCTCTGCTCCAGCAAAAACAACCGAAGCCTATCCAACCTCTTCATAACTTAAATGTTCCATCCCAGGCAACATCCTGGTGAAACACCTCAGCACCCACTCCAGTGCAATCATATCCTTCCTATAATGTGGTGACCAGAATTGCACACGGTATTCCAGCTGTGGTCTCACCAAAGTTCTATACAACTACAACATGACCTCCCTGCTTTGTAATCCATGCCTCAATTGATAAAGGCAAATGTCCTGCATGCCTGTTTCACCACTCTATTAACCTGCCCTACTGCCTTCAGAGATCTATGGACAAACACACCAAAGTTCCTTTGTTCCTCGGAACTTCATGCCATTCATTGAATACTTCCCTGTCACATTACTAATTCTAAACTGTATCAACTCACACTTTTCAGAGTTAAATTCCATCTGCCACTTTTCTGCCCATTTGATCATCCCATCTATATCTTCCTGTAACCCGAGAGACACAATCTCACTGTTAACCACCCGGCCAATCTGTGTCATCCACAAACTTACTGATCCTACCCCTCACATCATTCAACGTTCAAATAGTCATCAATGTTGTTTATATAAATGACAAACAATAAGGGACCCAGCACAGATCCTTGTGGTACGCCACTGGGTTCCAGTTACTAAAGCAGCTGTCTGTCATCACCCTCTGTCTCCTGCAGCTAAGCAAATTTTGAATCCACCTTATCAAGTTACCCTGTATCCCATGTGCATTTGCCTTTATAAGTCTCTCATGTGGAACCTTGTCAAAGGCCTTGCTGTATTCCATGTAACCTACATCAACTGCACTACCCTCATCTATACACCTGGCCACCTCCTCAAAAAAATGCAATCAAATTTGTTGGGATGACCTCGCTCTGACAAAGCCATATTGATTATTCCTGATCAAACCTTCCCTCTCCAAATGGAGATAGATTCTCTCCTTCAGAAATTTCTCCAATAGTTTTCCTACCACTAACATAAGACCCACTGGTCTGTAGTTCCCTGGCTTGTCTCTACAAACTTTCTTAAACATTGGGACCACATTAGCTGTTCTCCAGTCCTCTGGTACCTTTCCCGAAGCCAGAGAGGGATTACAAATTTGGATCAGAGCTCCTGCAATCTCCTCCCTCGTTCCCACAACACCCTGAGATATAAATCATCCGGAGCAGGAGACTTGTTGGGCGGGATTCTCCAACCCCCCACCGGGTCTGGGAATCCCCAGGGGGCGGCGTGAATCCCGCCCCGTCGCTCCGACGCCGGCTGCCGTATTCTCCAGCACCGGTTTTCGGGTGGGGGCGGGGGTCACGGCCAGTCCCGCCGGCGTGGATTGGGCATGGTCCCACAAGCGGGACCTGGCAGGTATGTAGGCTGGTGTGGTCCTTGGGGGGCGTGGGGGGGTTCAACCCCGTGAAGGGTTCCCACAGTGGCCTGGCCCACAATCGGGGCCCACTGATCTGCGGGCAGGCCTGTGCCGTGGGGACAGTCTTCCTTCCGCGCCAGCCCCTGTAGGGCTCCGCCATGGCCGGTGCAGAGAAGAACCCCCTGCGGATGCGCCAGAATATGCCGGCCAGTCTGCGCATGCGCTGAACCACGCCGGCGGTTCTGCACATGCGGCAACTCGCGCAGTCAACCCCTCCGGCGCCGTCCCAGCCCCCGGATGTGCGGAGAATTCTGCAACTCCCGGTCGGCCCGACACCGGAGTGGTTCGCGCCAATTCGGGAGAATCCCGCTCGTCCACTTTTAAGCCTGCCAACACCTCTAAGACATTGTCACTCCCTGTGTGAATTTGTTCAAGAACCTCACAGTCTGTCTTCCCGAGTTCTATAGCTACCTTCTCATTCTCTTGGGTGAAGACAGATGTGAAGTATTCGTTCAACACCATACCAACTGTAGTCAGGAACACAGCAAGGAGCAGGTGCAAAGTTCCTTCTGCAAAATGTGTGATGTAAAATGTCAGCTGATAGATGTCATATAGGGCTGGTTACAGTGTGGTGTTCAGTCACTCGACGTTGCAGGTTTGGACCCTTTACAGGCTGAGATGGTTCTTGGTATATGCCTCTTCTATTTGCCACATTGCACCATTGAAAGAATACTTGAGATGGAGATGCTTGGAGAGCCATAATTCAAAACCTTCTGATAAATGAGGAAACTACATGAAGAGAGAAAGGTAAATCTAATGCAGGGCTGAGCCCTGCACAGACAGGATGATCTGGATGGTTTTTCTTCTAAACTGAATTTCATAATTTTTTAATTCATTCACGGGATGTGGGCATTGCTGGCTAGGCCAGCATTCATTGCACATCGCTAATTTCCCTTAAGGTGATGGTGAACTGCCTTCTTGAACCGCTGCATCCCTGTGGTGTAGGTAAAAATACATCAGGTTCACTAATGTCCTCCCGGGAAGGAAATCTGCCGCCCTTACTTGGTCTGGTCGACATGTGACTCCAGATCCAGAGCAATGTGGTTGATACTTAAAGAACATCCTCTCAGGGATGACCAATAAATGCTGGCCTATCCTGTGACGCACACATCCCATGAACAAAAAAAAAGCAAGTGCCACTTGATGACCCCTTCCATCACTTTATTGTTGGTTGAGAGTAGACTGTTGGGGCAGTAATTAGTCGGGTTGGATTTCTTTTGCTTTTTGTGGAAAAGAAATATTTGGACAGTTTTCTACATTGCCGGGTAGATGCCATTGTTGTATCTGTACTGGAACAGCTTGGCTAGGATGGCAGCAGTTCTGAAGCACAGGTTTTCAGTACTATTGCCGAAATATTGTCAGGGCCCATAGCCTTTGCAGTATCCAGTGCCTTCAGCCTGAAGATTGGCATCTGTGAATCTTGGGACCTCTGGGGTGAAATTCTCCGACCCCCCGCAGGGTCGGAGAATCGCCCGGGGCCGGCGGAAATCCCGCCCCCGCCATGGCCGGAATTCTCCGCCACCCGGGAATTGGTGGGGGCGGGAATCGCGGCGCTCTGATCGGCGTACCCTCCAGGCCGATCGGCGAGCTCCCTGCAGCGATTCTCCGGCCCGCGATGGGCCGAAGTCCCACCGCTGAGAGGCCAATCCCACCGCCGTGGTTTCAACCACCTCTGGTGGTGGTGGGATTGGAGGCGCGAGCGGTCCCTCGGGGTCCTGGGGGGGCGCGGGCGATCGGACCCCGGGGGATGCCCCCGCGGTGGCCAGGCCCACGATCGGGGCCCACCGATCGGCCGGCGGGCCAGTGCCGTGTGGGCACTCTTTTTCTTCTGCCGCCGTCACGGAGGTGGAAGAGAACCCCCTTACCGCGCATGCGCCGGTGGTGACATCAGCGGCCGCTGACACACCGGCGCATGCACGGACCGGCGAAGGCCTTTTGGCCAGCCCGACGCTGGCCGGCGGGCGTCAAAGGCCGTTTACGCCGGTTTTGGCGGCAGTCGGCGTGGCGCCAACCACTCCGGCGTGGGCCTAGCCCCCAAAGGTGTGGAGAATTCCGCACCATTGGGGGGGCCCGACGCCGGAGTGGTAGGTGCCACTCCACTACGCCGGGACCCCCCGCCCCGCCGGGTAGAGCAGAATCTCGGCCCTGGAGTAGACTGAGATGCATCATATCATCCACTCAGCACTTCTGTCTGAAGTTTGTAGCAAATGCTGCAGCCTTATCTTTTGCACCAGTGCTGGGCTCTATAATCATTGAGGATGGGGATCTTTGTGGAGACCTCTCTTGCAGTGAGTTTCTTACTTGTCCACCACCACTCACGGCAGGACTGCAGAACTTAGATCTGATCCATTAGTTGTGGAATTACTTAGCTCTGTCTATCACTTGCTGTGTATGCTATTTGACATGCATGTACCCCTCTGAGTCGCTTCAACAGCTTGACACTTCATTTTTAGTTATGCCTAATGCTGCTCCTGGCATGCCCTCCTACACTCTTTACATTTTTTAATTCATTCCTGGGAGGTGGGCCTCGCTGGCTGGGTGAGCATTTATTGCCCATCCTTAATTGCCCTTGAACTAAGTGGCTTACTTGGCCATTTCAGTGTGTGTGTGGGGGTGGGGGGGGGGGGGGGGGGGGGGGGGGTCAGTTAAGAGTCAACTGCATCACTGTGTGTGTCGGAAGTCACATGTAGGCCGTACTGGGAAAGTATCTGGCCTGCAGGTATTTTTATGACAATCGACAATGGTTTCATGGTCATCATTAGACTTTTAATGAATTCAAATTTCACCATCTGCCATGGTGGGATTCGAGCCCAGGACACCAGAGCATTACCCTGGGTCTCTGGATTACTAGTTCAGTAACAATACCACTATGCCACCACCTCCCATTGAACCAGGGTTGATCCCCAGGCTTGGTGGTAATAATAGAGCATGGGATATGCCAGGCCATGAGGTTAAAGATTGTGGTTGAGTACAATTCTGCTGCTGCTGATGGCCCACAGCGCCTCATAATTGCCATATTTTGAGTTACTAGATCTTTTCAAAATCTATTTGATTTAACACGGTGTTTGTACCGCAGAACATGATGGAGGGCATCTTCAATGTGAAGACGGGACTTTGTCTCCACAAGTATTGTGCAGTGGTCACTTCTACTGATATTGTCATGGACAAATGCATTTGCAGCTTGCATGATGGTGAAAGTGAGGTTAAGCATGTCTTTCCCTCTTGTTGATTCCCTCACCACCTGCCGTGAACCTAGTCTAGCAAAAGCCACTCTTGTTGATGGACATTGAGGTCCCACACCCAGAGTATATTCTGTGCCCTCAGTACTTCCTCTAAGTGATGTTCAACATGGAGGAGTACTGATTCATCCACTGAGAGGGGACAGGACCTGGTAATCAGCAAGAAGTTTCCTTGCTCACGTTTGACCTGATGCCATGAGATTTCATGGAGTCTGGAATCGATGTTGAGCACTCCCAGGAAACTCCTTCCCAACTGTATATTTCCTTCCCTAAAAGACATTAGTGAACTAGATTGGTTTTTACGATATTCGATAATGTTTTTTATTACTCAATCCAAATTTGAACCCAGGTTCCAAGAGCATTATCCTGCGTCCCTGGACTAATTTCCAATGATCATACCACTACACTCCCACGTTCCCTGTATGATTCTGTATCATGCTTAACATGAGCCACTGTTCTTACTTCTGTGTGCACACGCCCAAACTTCTGTCAAATAGTTTAAAGTCTCCCACTGATAGAGTGTAAAATGAAGAAAAGATTGATGTTTCTTTCATAGTGTATTAATGTTATTTTATGTGATGCATGTACAAGTCTTCTGGATGTTAACGGTGAATAGGAACGAACACTGTGGGATTTTATTTTCTAAACCTGCTCAGACAGGTCAGTCCCATTATTGTTTTTGACAAGAAATAAATGCACAACATAATGAGGCTGAGCGATAGATGAATCTAATGTTCATGTAGCTTAAACCAGACCCGGATACCTACTCACTGCCATACAGTCTATTGTATCGGAGATATAGCTGGAGGATGCTTTCCTGCCTGACAGCGTCATAGCAGCCTCTACTGGTGGAACCTATTGAATGGTCACTCAAGTTCTGATGGACCACTGGATCAGGTCTACCCTTGAAATGACAGGTATTCCTGTCACATCGGCATTTGGGCCTTTTCTTCATTTTATGCAACTGCTCTCAACAGTCAGGAATAAGCAAACGTGACCTTTTTGTCCCCTTCCACCAGACCACAGGGGTACAATCAGGAAGATAGCCATCATTGTACGGTATAACAGTGCACTGTAGGGATGGCTGTTCTGTGTGCTACAAAACAGCTGCTGTTGTCTAATCTGCAAGATTTTGCAGGAATGTTTATTAGCTCTTCCAATGCCACAGGCAGCTTAATTCATGTAATGAAAAGCAGAAACTTCAGTTGTTGAAAGATATAAAGAGACAAAACTGGCATCAGAAAATGTTAGCAATGGCAACACAGCACAATGACACAGTTCATATTGAAATATATTATTGTAATGTAAAAGCACCAGCCCCTGATTAGCATGGAGTGTACCCACAGTAACATTGCCATTTAGTTTTTCAGACACTTAGGGCCAGATTTTTGAGGGACCTTTAAAATGGCGGACAGTACCTAGATGTGAAAGTCCTGCACACATTTCTGACTGATCTCATTTTTGCTGGTGAAGGAAAGGGATGTGGTGTATTCACACAGGAAGAAAACCTGAACTCAACAGGACCATTTAAACTTAGTGCACAACTTAGAGTTCAAACTGATCCGATTTTAGCTGTTCCAGGGTCATTAACAAGTGATGTGTGAGTCATGAATTTTTTCAATAGATATAAAAATATATGAATGGTGGATAAGACCTGTTGAACTGCTATGATCTGAAGCGTTTAAATCTGCAGCTCATTAAACTGTGAAACAAAACTGACTGCAGCTGTGAGTGTTTAGACATGGGGAGAATGTGCAAACTCCACACAGTCACTGGAGGCCGGATTTAAACCCATTGCCCTGGAGCTGTGAGGCAGCAGTGCTAACCACTATCCCATCATGCCACCCCAGCAGTTGCAATAGAATTCTTTATTGGCGTTTCCCCAAGGGCTATCACTATGCAATTATGAATGTTTACTGAGTTCCAAAACCTACAATTACCTCAGCAGGGGGTTCTGAATTCACGGTTTGATTGACAGCTTAAAGAGGTAATTAAATGTTTAAATGGCTTAGATGTGGGGTCTGATTTGAGGTTTGTTTGATTTTATAAGATATTAACTACTTGAGGAAATTTATATGCTTTGGCACTTTCTTGAATGTGAATTTTGTCTTTATTATTTCTGTATAGTGGCAGCTGTATTAGATTTATAGAAGTTTATTTGTTTCATGGCCCTGAGACCTGTCCATGGTGGATACTGGGTGAGTTGGCATTCAGTTGTCAAGGAGGGTAATAGGGTCCATGTAGGTGGAGGGGGTGAGGAGGTGTGAGATTTGGGGTTTAAAGGGCCTAAAATCTTTTAAAACAGACCAAATCCCAGAGGACTTGAGGTGGGGCCTTCAAGCCAACCCGCCTTGACACTCGCCGATCTTTGTGCCCTCTTGGCAGCTGTTTCTGGGGCTGACAAGAAATATCCTGGCTTGAGCTGCCACCACAGCAGTCAAAATTCAGTCCTTCTTCTTCCTCAAAATGGCACCTTTCCACCTTCAAAATGAATTACCCTCCAGCACAAGCTTGGTTTTGAAATGACAACCCAAAGGGTAATAAATGATCCCGGCCCTGGTTCACTGTCCATGTGGAGTTTGCACATTCTCTCCGTGTCTGCATGGGTCTCACCCCCACAACCCAAAAAAGATGCGCAGGGTAGGTGGATTGGCCATGCAAAATTGGCCTTTAATTGGAAAAAAAACAATTGGGTACTCTCAAAAAAAATGTTTTAAATATCAACAACATGACCTTTTCAAATTATGCTTCCAACAAGGTAAATTGCAGAGCTTCACCTGTGGTGGATTCTCTTCCTTCTCCGGCACAGTTACCTCAATCCTTTGCCCCCTTTTATTTCCCATCCACGTGCCACCCCTTGACAGCAGCATATTTCAAAAAGGTAGCATCAGTTTCCACATGTATACTAATGATACCCGGCTCCACCTCTCTCGCACCTTTCTCAATTCTGCCACTGTCACTAAAATATTACACAGCTTGTTACACAGTCACACATCTGTTCAGGATGAGCTGAAATGTCGTCCAATGAACTACTGGGAAGACTGAAGCCTCTGTGTGTCTCTGGTCCTCAGCACAACCCCATTCTGCAGCTACCCATTCCATCAACTGCCTGGCAACTGCCTGAGGCTAACGCAGGTTGTTTGCAACCTTGGTATTATATTGTTGGTGAGCTTCCGGCCACATGTCTGCACTGTATTAAGACCGCCTGTTTCCACCTCCATAATATTGCTCAATGCATCCCTGATTCAACACTGCTGTTGAAATATCCTCCATGCCTCATACACCTGGACTCAACTATTCCAATGTGCTCCTGATCATCTTCCTATGCACATTCTCCCAAAACTTGAAGTTATCCAAAACACTTTTGACTGTGTCCTAACCAGCAACAAGGACCACTTACCCATCACTCTTATCTCGCTGACCTACATTCACTCTCAGTTAAGCACTGCTTTAGTTCTAATTTTTTTTTCCTTGTCTTCAAGTCACTCCCATACCGCATTCACCGATATCTCTGTAATGTCCACGAACCATAACAGCACCAGGAAATACCAATTAATTTGTGAGGTGATATAATTATCAACAGCAACTGAATTGTATCTATCCATTGAGCAGCAAGAAAATCCTATTTATGGATCCTCCATATAGTTCACCTACTGGGAAGCCCTGCTATGTAAAATAAGGGAATTATTAGTAGCAAGAGATTGTTGCAAGGTGTTTTTAATGTCTCCATTCTCCTTTATTCCACCTTACAGAGGAAGGATACTTCCAGCTGAAACTATCCAGGTTCATGTCCATGCCATAGAACAGTCTGTCAGCACTGAGGTACACACTAACAGAAAATAATGGACAATCTCAACAGGTCTGACAGCATCTGTGGAGAAAGAAGGGAGTTAACAATTCATGTCGGCATGAATCTATCACACTGAAGGTCTGACTTGCATAATATTGCGCAGCGGAACTAGGCACATTTAAATAAGAAGATGTGTTCTCTCTGGATCAACTGCTCACCATGCCAGTGTGAAACAGCAACACCATTCCACATGCCCCCTTCCCCCTGTCCCAAAGCACCTCCCACCCCTGCACCTCTAATCTGCTACAGGCTGCACCATTCAACATTTCTCAGAGAATCTGAAGGTCTTATTGCTGGGTGGTATAGGCCATTTGATTGAGAGTCTTATTGCTGGGTGGTATAGGCCATTTGATTGAGAGTCTTATTGCTGGGTGGTATAGGCCATTTGATTGAGAGTCTTATTGCTGGGTGGTATAGGCCATTTGATTGAGAGTCTTATTGCTGGGTGGTATAGACCACTTGGTTAAGAGTCTTATTGCTGGGTGGTATAGACCAATTGGTTAAGAGTCTTATTGCTGGGTGGTATAGGCCATTTGATTGAGAGTCTTATTGCTGGGTGGTATAGACCACTTGGTTAAGAGTCTTATTGCTGGGTGGTATAGACCAATTGGTTAAGAGTCTTATTGCTGGGTGGTATAGGCCATTTGATTGAGAGTCTTATTGCTGGGTGGTATAGACCACTTGGTTAAGAGTCTTATTGCTGGGTGGAATAGACCACTTGATTGAGAGTCTTATTGCTGGGTGGTATAGACCACTTGGTTAAGAGTCTTATTGCTAGGTGGTATAGACCACTTGGTTGAGAGTCTTATTGCTGGGTGGTATAGACCACTTGGTTGCAGGAGCGGGAGCGGGGGCAGTGACATCTGCTTGATCTGCAGCTAAAGTGACCTCACAACTTCAATCCCCCCCCCCCCCCCCCATACTGCATCTCCAGGATCGCACTGTATGAATTGTCCTTTAGTCCACAAGAGCTACTAAAGCCTGGCAGCAGATTTTCTTAAATCTGAGAACTAAAGGAAAAATCATGTTTTATTTTTCTTTTAAGTGCGCTACTTTGATACTGAAATGTTGTAGATTGATTCCGTACACCCTGGACCTTCACAGGCCCGCCCCTCTGGGTCGCACCCTGGCCTGTTAGGTGGCCGGCTCCTCAGGGTGTGGGGCGGGGTCCAGCACATGGGCCGCTGCCTCGAGCCTCTGCAGACACTGCAGCTGCCACCGTCTTCAGCGCCTGGCCTGCCAGCAGGACCACTAGGCCTGTCCTGCGGTGTCCAAAATACCATCCATACCATTTAATATCTGTAAGGATTTGGGAGAGGGTGTTAGACTGACAAACAGCAGTGGCTCCATTACGCCACTGATCCTTTCCCTCCCCCCTCCCTTGTTCCCCCATTCCCCACACCAAGCACATCCTGCCCACGCACTCGTGGCCACAACGGTCCCCCTCGATGGACCCCAGACCCTGTACCCCAGACACCCCACACAACTTCACCTGGCCAGGGCGCTGGTCTCATCCCCGTAGCGCTGACCCACACTTCGGCCGTAGACATGTCCCTAGAGCTGGGTCCCAGCCCCTGGGTGTTCGGATATTGGCTGCTGCGTCTGTAATAATAATAATCACTTATTGTCACAAGTAGGCTTCAATTAAGTTACTGTGAAAAGGCTCTAGTCTCCACATTCCGGCGCCTGTTCAGGGAGGCCGGTACAGGAATTGAACCCGTGCTGCTGCATTGTTCTGCATTACAAGCCAGCTGTTTTTTAGTCCACTGTGCTAAACCAGCCACCAGTGTTGCCTCCCGCAGTGTTCAAGCACAGTGTACTCCCACATGCGACATGGCCCGCCTACCCACAGGCATCCACTTGCGTTGTGTGATGTGCTCACTTGACCACGATTGCCAATTCAGCAATGCCATTAGCCGCATGACCAGAAGCACGGTAGCATGGTGGTTAGCATAAATGCTTCACAGCTCCAGGGTCCCAGGTTCGATTCCCGGCTGGGTCACTGTCTGTGTGGAGTCTGCACGTCCTCCCCGTGTGTGCGTGGGTTTCCTCCGGGTGCTCCGGTTTCCTCCCACAGTCCAAAGATGTGCGGGTTAGGTGGATTGGCCATGCTAAATTGCCCATAGTGTCCTAAAAAAAAACGTACGGTTAAGGGGGGGTTGTTGGGTTACAGGTATAGGGTGGATACGTGGGTTTGAGTAGGGTGATCATTGCTCGGCCCAACATCGAGGGCCGAAGGGCCTGTTCTGTGCTGTACTGTTCTATGTTCTATGTTCTAAGCCTCAGAATCAGTGGGGGTTACAGGTAGTTGGTGGGGCAGACGGGCAGGGACATGGGTTGCCTCCGGAACTGGTAAACACGATCCAGGGATTGGCATGGTGGAGCCGCACGCGCGGTTGCCGCCCCCAGTGGCCCCTCTCCCATGGCGACCGAAGGTGCCCCCTCCACCCAAGGGTGCCCCCCCCCACTGTCCGTTGAATACTGGGGCAGCAAGCCCAGCGCCCCCGGCTCTCTGCCTGTGAGCAAAGATGGCTACTCACCTCCTCAGCTCCCCACAGAAGCCCTTCCACCAGGTTCACGTTTTTCAAAAGGAGTACTAATCGGCGCCAGCGTGAGCACTTGCTGGGGAGGCCGCTGAATCATGGGAGCCCTTTGAGTCACTCCCGTTAATTGTATGGAAATAGTGCTAAAGTGATGATAATTGGCTTCGGCGGGATTCCGATTTCTCCGATGGGAGCCTGCCGGTTGCATTTCAAACTGTTTGCCGCCTGGCTCGTTCTCTTTTCGGCCTCTCCCACTATTCACCGGCCCCGTTTCGCTCGTGCAAGAGCGTAAAGAGGCCAGAGAATCGCGCCCTAAGAATCAGTGACAAATTGCTTGAAAATCACTTTTGTAGTTTATGGTGCATTTTTCTGGCTCAGTGTCTTGACCTCTAACACCTGTACAGTTGTTACTCGCAAATACAGCCTTTCTTGTACTGCCGTTCAAGTGCATAAAGAAATTCCAGCAACATTTAACTTTTAAAAGTTATTATTTTCAGACGATTCCACATTTTTTCTTACTTCAGTCTAACAGCCAATGAAAGCCCAACACAACAGGGAAACTAAGGTTGTGGCGGTGTGTGAAGAGAGGGGGGAGGGGGGTGAAAATCTGTGGAGGACAACAAGAAAGTACATTTTTTTGAATTGGGGTCATGGGAAGTTTGGGAATATGCCCCCTTTTATACATTCTAGAAAGTGCTTCAGATATAACAAACAAATTTCCTAAATACTAACTAACAGATACACAAGAGCATGGGTGGCCCACGCTTGAACCTTGTTAACCTCCGATAAAATTCTGGGCATCTTTAGTCTATAAAATTTAGAAAGCAGGACCACCCATGTTGTAAAGTACACCTCACCCTGTTTGGACCTATTATATTAGAGCCCCCGAAACCATGCCACAAATCCTTCCACAAAAACACACCAGATTTCCCAGAATAACCCTCCTGAAATGCCTGTGGTGGCAGTGGGAATGGCTGTGAGAGAAGCCAGCTTGTCAGCAGTTTTCGCAGTAGACAGGTGAAGCACAATGTTAGTTGATTTAGTAACTTATAGTTGGGTGGGCACTCATGTTTATCTTCAAACACCTTCTGGAATCACTGCAAAAACTTGTTCTGAGCGGAATAACTGAATGTCATCCAACTACCGTGTGGTACCAGTCTCAGAATCACATTTTGTTTTATGTGAAATTCTATTCTAGACAAGCTCCAGGCTCTGTCAACACACATCCTTACTTTAATAACCTTGGTCACAAAGCCTTATTCACACTATCGGATTGCTGCTGATATAATGCATTAACATTAATCCACAACAATGTCATATATATATCGATTTCTAATACTAGATATTAGACTGATGGTTCTGTTAGTGTCCTGACAAATTTTCAAAAGTACAGTATGTACACAAGTATACAAACACATAACCCATTTTACTGGGGATCTGGCTCCTTGATACGATTTGGAGAAAGGGGCTATACCGACCCCTTACAAATTGACTACCCTGTAAAATGACGGGAGAGGGAAAACAGAGACGTAGATTAGGGTTAGGGAAGGAGGTAATTCAGATGCTGTTTTTTACTTCTGCCTTTGGCAATTATCATGATTCCGCTGGTTTCTACTTGTGACTGATAGAGGGGTCCAGGGACCACCAGGGCCTTTTTTATTGATCAAATTGTTCCTCTTTTGCAGAATGATTATATATGTTATAATTGCTTGTTAGAATATTTCCTATTATTTGGATCTGGAAGATGCAAACCCTGGCAGACACCTTAAAGTTAATACGGCATAACAAACTGTACGCAAATTTAAATAATTGTAATTACAGATTTTTCTTTAAAATGCGAACAAAAATTGAAAATGACACAAACAATGTAGTTATTCCCCCATAAAATGCCTACCCGCCATTTCTTCATATGTTCATATCATCCGGTCTCTCATTTATTTACGTTAAGCTGAGGGGCTGCAGCTGTGCATTGCCAATCATTTGGCATTTCTGCCACTGTGCTTCCTCGCCCAATTCATTTCTCTGATTAACTCAGCAACCTTACTTCCACCTGCACGACCTCACCACACTGAACAGCATCCTTTACATACTGCCTGCACCACCTCTTCAAAAAAACTAAAGAGGCACCTTTGAGCAATTCAGATTGAAATGCTAATAACTCTCACCACAGTTATTCCAGTTTCCAACCAGTGCCTGCGTGTAATTCATGGGCGTGCGCCAGGAGCGCGAGGAAGGTCAAAATCATTACTGCTCACTCTTCTTAAGTAGCTCACAGCAGTATTTGCTGAGGTACCCACATTAAAAGAATGAATTTTTCTATGACTGTGCTTCATTGACACTTTTTCTCCTTTTTTTTTTGCTTTTCCAATTTTCTCCCCACCCTTTCCTTCCTGAAAGCACTGATTCATTCTGAGGTTAGTTCCACCAGACACTGGCTTCCCTTAGTTACCGAATTTAAATTATAAACAGTGAATTTCAGCAGGCTGTCGGGCTGTCGCCGGGGCCAGCTTCCCAATCCAATCCAGTTCTTCTCCTTTCTACTTCTTATTCAAGTAACAATCCTTGGGTGGCCATCTGGTGCACGAATCGTAGCCCAGGAATCCTGAGATTGATTCCACAGCCCCCGTGTACATCCATCTAAGCACAGCTAGGAAGCACAGACCAGAGTTTTACAGTCCCAGACCAGATCCCAACAGTAACTTGGATACTGCACCAAAGCCCCAATATTTTGGTTTATTTTGTAAGACTGTGCAGAAAGAATGGTTTGCTCCAGGAGTGATTGCATGAAAAAATAGTGATTTAGCATTTTAAAACAAAACTTTATTATGAATACAGTATTAAACTCTTTAACTTCACATCTGAAAACAACAGCTTGCAATTACTCCTCATACAATCCTACTCAATTACCCATTAAACAACAAGAAAAGAAACATACAGCTCTCAATCCATCTTAAAATCAGCATTGCATAGTGTATGCTTGCTTTACAGACCGTGGGCGGGATTCTCTGATCCTGAAGCTAAGTGTTGACGGCGTCATAAACGCCGTCGCGTTTTACGACAGCGTCAACATGCCCTCCGGAGCAGCGATTCTGACCCCTACAGTGGGCCAGCATATCACTGGAATGACCCACGCCATTCCAGCTGCTGATGACGGTGTCAAATGGGTGCCACGGGTCTGCGCATGTGCACTGCGGCCGGTGCCAATGCGCTCAAGCGCACTGTGACTGGCGCGATTACGCGCATGCGCAGTGGCTCCCTTCTCCGCGCCAGCCCTGACCCAACATGGCGTAGGACTGCAGTGGCCGGTACAGAGCAAAAGAGGCCCCCAGCCCGAGAAGCCGCCTGGTGATCGGTAGGTCCCAATCACAGGCCAGGCCACAGTGGAGGCCCCCCCTGTAGTCAGAACCCCCCTCCCCCCCCCACCAGGCTGTCCCTGGATGTATTCACGCCGAGGTCCCGCCGGGTAAGACCACACGTGGACGGTGCCGGTGGGACTCGGATTCTTTTGTGCATCCGCTCGGCCCATCCGGGCGGAAAATCACCGTGGGGGGGGGCAGCGTAGAGTGGCCCCCAACCAGCGCCGCCCCAACCGCACCGACGCCAATGGCGGCGATTCTCCGCTCTCCGGAGAATCGGTGGACCGGCATCGGGGTGACGTCGAGCAATTCACGCCCGGCCCGGCAATTCTCCGGCCCGGCCTGGGCTGAGAGAATCCCGCCCCATATTTTTGGCTCCTGTTAGAACACCTTCAGACTCTGGCTGAATGTCTTCAAATAGCTGTTTCAACTGGGTTGTTTCAGCCTCTTCCCTATCTTCAGACAAGACTGCTCTGGTTTAACTATTCTTACTCTTTTTAGAACTATCGTATGAGGGAGAAATCTGTCTTTGCTTCTTTCGTTAAACATGCATTTTATTCCAAATAGCAATATATACAAAAACACACTCCACAAAAGTCCACAGTTTGTACACTTTTCCCCTTTTTCCTCCCTCCCCTTCACCCCTCCATCCAACTCCCGCCCCCGCAACGAACAGTTCCTCAAACATCATCTGAACAACCACCACCGTGTCTCAAAGACCTCTGCTGACCCCCTCAACGCAAAATTAATCTATTCCAGGTGGAGAAAATCGTACAGGCCCCCCAGCCAGGCTGTCACCCTTGGCAGCATATCCAATTTGGTAAGATCCTTCGCTGGGCAATTAGAGAGACAAAGGCACAACATCGGGCACCTTCCCTCCAGCTCCTTTGGCACTTCTGATAGCCCAAAGATCGCCACCATTGAGTACGTCCTGATCTCCACCCACACGGTCTTAGATATCATCCCAAACACCGCCTCACAGTATCGCTCTAGCTTCTCACAACCAGAACATGTGCACATGATTTACCGGCCCTCGCCCACACCTCCCGCACATATCGGCCTCCCCCTGGAAGAAACCACTCATACTCACCCAGGTCATATGTATCCTATGCACCAGTTTAAGGTGGATCAAACTCACCCTCTCCCAACTCATCCGGGAGCAGCAATTGTTCTAATAAGATGTACTCTGGCAACCTAACTGTCTTTACTTCTGGTCAAAGTAAGGGTTGCCCAATCAGACTACAACTCTTCTTCCAAAAGCTTTCTCAAAATGTCTCTCTGAATTTCGTAGCTCCACCCAATAATCACATCATCTCCCCAAGCTGAAAACAAATTAACTTTCCAGCAAGTGAAAGCACATAAACTCCCCAGTGACTTCCAACAGTCAAAATAGCTCAGACTGAAAAACAAATTTCTCTGGTCAATTTCACCTTCTGGCTCCTAGAAGCTCCCCGGCCCTGCAAAACAGGACCATTTTTTTTAAAAACATGACCACTATAACCCCAGGCTTTTAATCCTTAAGTTGCCCAATACTTAGAATCCAGTATTCCTCAAATCTTCCAGTCATCCCAAAAGGTCAAATCTTAGTACTTCTTTATCTGTGTTAAACTGGCTTGTGCTCTGGACAATCTCAAAAGGAGAATTTCCTTAATTCAGCAGCCTGTTTAGCAATACTGCAATTTGCAAAGTAAGGCTCGGAGCCATTGGAAGACACTAGCTCCATAACTCAGAGGACAAAGTTGAATTATTTTCAAAGCTACGTTTGTTATAAAATGAGTCCCTATTTTGTATCACTATCAGGCTCACACACATTAAGAAAGATTGAGGTGGAAGGATTTCACTGATTGGGAATTTCATTGAGAACTCCTGACAATTTTCTCACTGTGTCGGGTCGGAAACTAGGGATTCGCTGAGCTCAATTCCAGCTCGTAAGATTCCTAGATTATTCATATTATTAGCAACTCATTCCCACCCTACTGTGCAAATTGCTCAGTAATTTTTGTTTGGGAAGTCCTCAGCTTTTTTTGTGTGTTTATCGAATACACCGTAGATCATCAAAAGAAATCTTATTCTAAACTTAGTAATAAAATATGCCCCAGAGTGTGATCGTAGTGCTATGTGTGCATAGCTGTTTTGTTTGGATCATCATCATCCTCAATTTGTGTTTGGAAACTGTAGATTTTTTTTTAAAGCAGATTAGATTATACATCATTTGAAACCATAGATATTTTCTTTTTAACGTTCGGATAGAAGGAGACATTTTCTTCATTAAAAGAAAAGAGATTGTTACTTGAAATAAGTCAGAATAGGAAGAGATGAGAAGTTTCAGTCACTTCTCGTGTTTCAATTATTACAAAAACATATCGCAGATTCACTCTGGAAGAAAGGTCAGTGTACAGAAGAACATTGCCATCTGCTGGAAATCAGAGGCACTAGGCAGATATTTACAGGCACTCAGATTGCCTAGATTGAGACCTAAAGGATGCTGAGCCGATTTGGTGGTGAACGCCACCTCGGTTAAAAAATTGTGTTATCCCCTCCACAAATTGGCAGAGATTGTTCTCAGGTGAATGGCCCCTGGGACTCGGATAGCCTCATCCACAATCATAAGAATATACTGGCTCGCCCCCTTTTATCAGCAGGGGTTCCACAGAATCCACTAGCACCATGCTGAAGGCTTCCCTAAGGACAGGTATGTGCAGGTTTAATTGCAGACTGTGGTTTCCTCATTACCTGATAGGTGTGGCAGGTTTTGAAGAGCCTCACCACATCTTTGCGGAGGTGTGGCCAGTATAAATGCTGTCCAATAACAGCTTGAGATTTCATATACTGCCATGTCCAGCCATTGGGATTTCCCCTTGGCATCTCGGCAGCCCCACTACCAGGTGGATCACTGTTCACTCCTCATTCACATGTCTATGAGGGGGTCTCCACTTCCTCATTGGTACCTCCTTTATAAAGTGATGGCATTGGGGTCACATGATGTGAGCATGGGAGTGGCTGTATTTTCATGAGCTCTGGCTCTGCACATCTTTTAACCGCATTTTGTCCATTTGCACATTTCCTTTATGTTTCCTTGATATACATGGGTGAAATTTTCCCAACCAGAGACAAAGTGCCAACGCCGGAGTGAAAACCGGAGTGTTTCACTCCAGCGTCGGAGGCCGCTCCTCGCCCCCTATTCTCCCACTCCCAGGGGGCTAGGAGCAGCGCCGCATCAATTTTGCGCGCCGGTCCTTGGCGCCGCATCAAAGCAGCGCCGTGTAAATGACGTGGCCGGCGGCGCTTAAATTACATCATTCGCGCATGCGCAGCTTGGCCGGCGCCAACCCGCGCATGCGCGGTTGCCGTCCTCCCCGCGGGTGTCCCGCAAGACATGTCGGAGTGATCTTGCGGGGCGGCAGAGGAAAAAGAGTGTGTCGTTTAGAGACGCCGGCCCGCCGATCGGTGGGCACCGATCGTGGGCTAGACCCCTACTGAGCACCCCCCTGGTGCTCGATCCTCCCTCCCCCCCTCCTCAAAGGCCGCACACGGAGCGTTCGCGCGCTGTTCACGCCGGCCGCGACCAGCTGTGGTTGGCGCCGGCGTGAACCGGTCGGATTGGGCAGGCCGCTCGGCCCATCCGGGCCCGGAGAATCGCCGCTCGCCTGTTAGAAACGGCGAGCGCCGATTCTCAGAGCGGCCTGTCGTGAAACGCGGCACGCTGTTTTGGAGGGGGGTGGGAGAATCGCGTGCGGGTGCCAGGGCGGCCTGGCGGGAATCGCCCGGCACTCCCGCGATTCTCCCACCCGGCGTGGGGTCGGAGAATCACGCCCATAGTTTTTACTATGTCCTGAGATTTGTTGCTCCATATTTCAGCACTATCGAGTCAAGACAAAATGCTTAAATCTCATTGATTGATGGCAGTTGGAAGGAGTTGGAGTCGACTCTTCCTGTCGGTGGTGCAGCTGCTTTTGTGAGGCTTCCCGCGCTGACGGCGTGGTGTGATGGTTACTAATGATGATGTAGATCTGCCCAAATGTCTCGGCTCATCAAAGCCCAATTTCAAGAGTTTTCATGGAAGCTTTGGAGGCGCTCAAGGAGGAAAACTGTAGCAGAGGGAGCACTGCCTTTGGTGAATCAAGGGAGCACTTTTAATCCTGTCTCCGAGGCCTGAGGTTGGGTTGGCCTTCCGATCCCTTGTCCCGTGCTGTCCTGTTCCTACTGTCAATCGAGAGGGTTGGGAATGGTTGAGCAGGCCATTCCCCCCATGCTGGAGGCTGGGTTGTTGGCAGCCTGGGTTCGGATGAGATGGCTTTTTGGGAGCAATGAGGTTTCGTGCTTCGGTCATTGGTACCCTTGGAAAATCCTGAAGAACACTCACTGACTTTGATCCTGCTTTATTCCTGAGTTCTGCTTTCTTCTTGCACCCGTGGATAAGTCTTTATCCTGATAACTGCCTTGCATCTTAGTTGTTATCCTGGACTTTGCTGCCTGATAATTATGAAGTTGTCTGTTAATGTTGTCAATTTATTTGCTTGTAGGAAAATGAACAATAATTCAGGTGCGATGTCCTGCACTTCTGGTTATCCTGATGTAATAACTTTATATCATGTTAAGCTGAATGGTAAATGTGGGGAATTATAAACCTCAGTAATTCACATTATTGTACCACATGTATTGAGCCTGTACTCTGTACCGGATTGTGTGTAATCGCGTGGCCCTGCCCATAGGGGGAGATGAGGAGTTTGTACTGGGCTCCACCCTTGGCTCCACCCTTGGCTCCGCCCATGGCTCCTCCCCCAACCGGAAGTATAAAGATCAGTGCTGTGAGCCTGCTGCCAGTTCATCTCGAATTCATCTCGTCACAGGCAGGCTCTGTTGTAAGACGATTAAAACCACTGTTCACTTCTAACCACATGTCACGTGAATTGATGGTCTCATCAGTAAATTCATGATTTGCACAAAGTATCTTTACCCTAATTTATTTGGGAGGAAGGCAAGCAGAGGTGGAGCAGGAGCAGGTGTGGAGGGCTAGGATGGGAAGATTAGTTCCGTCCTTCAAGGAAGGTCCCCCCAGTGAGAACTAATCTATTTTTTTAATGGCCCTTTCCTTTTTCAGGCCCAGGCAAACTGGGTGTTATCTTGTTAAGGACTGGGATTTGTTTGGCCACAATTGATGTTTGGTGGTGCCTGGTTCTCTCCTTGTCATTCTGTAGTTATATTACAGCTGTCTGTACCGGCCTACGCCTGGAGAAGTGTAATCTATACTGAGTGTTAGTCCAATTCCCCTTTACCTCTGGGATTCTTGGGATGTTGTTTACTTACATTTTGTTTTGTAGCTATGGGGATGCTGTAAGTCTGTGATGTCGCCTGCATCCTGTTCTTACGCAGACAGGTTGATTGATTGATTGATTGATATTTATTGTCATGTGTACCAAAGTACAGTGAAAAGTATTTTTCTGCGGCCGAGGGAACGTACACAGTGCGTGCATAGTAGACAAAAGAATAATCAACAGAGTACATTGACAAATGGTACATCAACAAATAGTGATTGGTTACAGTGCGGAACAAGGGCCAAACAAGAGCAGCATAGGGCATCGTAAATAGTGTTCTTACAGGGAACAGATCAGTCCAAGGGAGAGTCGCTGAGGAGTCTTGTAGCTGTGGGGAAGAAGCTGTTCCTTTGTCTGAATGTGCGGGTCTTCAGACTTCTGTACCTTCTGCCTGATGGAAGAGTCTGGAAGAAGGCAATGCCTGGGTGGGAGGGGTCTCTAATAATGCTGTCTGCCTTCCTGAGGCAGCGGGAGGTGTATACAGAATCAATGTGCGGGTGGCAAGCTTGTGTGATGCATTGGGCTGAGTTCACCACACTCTGCAGTTTCTTGCGATCGTGGGCCGAGCAGTTGCCATGCCAGGCTGTAATGCAGCCAGATAGGATGCTCTCCATGACACATCTGTAGAAATTTGTGAGAGTCGATACCAAATTTCTTTAGCTTCCATAGGAAGTGGAGACATTGTTCGGCTTTCTTGACTGTTGCATCAACGTAAGTGGACCAGGACAGACTGTTGGTGATGGTGACCCCCAGGATTACACCAGTTGCAGTTGGATTAGCAACATATCCTCCAAGTGGGATCTGGCGGTCTGTGTGCAGCACTGAGCAAGATCCCCAAGGTTCTCCAGCCTGGTCTGGATACAATTAACAGGCCCATGGCCAATATCCAGGTGGACGCGAAGGCCCAGCCCTGATATCTTTGTGCCCAGCTGGTTCCCTAAGCCTTAGTGGAGAAAGTCAAGACCAAACTTCGTCGTATGGAGAGCTTGGCCACCATTAGAGCTGTTCACTTCGCCGATTGGTGGTTCCCATCATGAAAACAGATAAGACAGTCCTCCTCCCCAAAGACTATAAATTAACGTTAAACACTGTTTCAAGGCTGGACCATTATCCTTTACCCTGCATTGAAGATCTTTATGCAACATTGGCTGCCAGCTGTACAATTCCAAAATTGGACCTGAGCAATGCTTATCTGCAACTGGAGCTTGATAAATCCTCACGAGAGTATGTCACGATCAATATGCACAAGGTACTCTATGAGTACAATGGGCTCCTGTTCAGAGTATCCTCGGCATGTGCAGTCTTCCAGTGCATCTGTAGCCATCTAAGATGGCCACCTGCAAAGGACCATGGGAATTATGGCCAACCCAGGACTCAGACAGATACAGAGCCTATGTGAATCTGAAACACAGGTAACCAGGCCTGATCGAAATCCCCGCTCATTTGCATTTTAATGGCCCATTTTCCCAGGACAATAGAACTCCAATTAAGCAATTGGTACAGCCACATACTGATCGGCGCCACTCCCTTTACTCAGAAAGCCCAACTGCCAAGGTCAATGACCGCTAAGGACCCACAGAGCTGCCAAAGCACCCACCCCTTTATTCACCGAAGTCGAAGACAGTAATCAGAGTCCTGTCGAACTATTGGGTCCAAGATTAAGGACCACCACAAAGAGTGCAAAATCCCAGAGGGATAAAAGAGGGCACAGCCATGTATTCTGTCTCTTTTGGATCCGGCCTGTGCCAACTCAATCGTAGCAGGAACAGCCAGCCAAGATCTAGACCAACGATCGCTACCTGACGGATGAGCCCAGCAGAGACAGAGCCACTTTCTTCAAACCAGCCAAGTGAAATCCAGATAAAGACCTTATCCATTTGCACAGTGCCAGTTGCCTTGAAGTTAAGTATAGATTATTGTAGCTGATAGGTGTAGTTTAACTCATAGTAGATATTGTGTTTGCATGTCGAGAAACTCTTATGTGTGTAAATAAACCATCTTTTGAACTAGCTAACTGGTTGTGTGGTCATTTGATCGATATAAGGGAAAGCTTGTGGTTCACCCCAAAGTAAAGAAGGCAACACATCATGGAGAACTTCCTGCACGGTTTGCTCCGCATTGCAGTTTACTATGACGATGTGCTAATGACAGGGACCATGAACCAGGAACATTTGCAGAACCTTAAGGCGGTGTTGAAGCACGTATGGATCCACCTGCACAAAAAGTCATATATTTTGAGCATCGTGTGGACCTGCATCGAGTTGCATCCTGCATCCAGTTGCCGAGAAAGTGAGAGCCATCAAAATGGCCCCCACAGAGCTTCGGCTTTTCTTGGACTGGTCAATTACTATAGCAGAATCATTCTGAATTTGGCCACCGCCCTGACCCCCCTTCATTTGCTCCTCAAGAAGCACCACCTTGGGTGTGGAACAAAGCCCAGGATAAGGTGTTTAAGAAGGGAAATGGTGGTTGTCCTCTTCGGAGCTGTTGACACATTTCGGCCCAACACAACCAGTATTCGTCACATGCGACGCATCGTCATATGGGATTCGGGCAGTCTTGTCTCATTGGATGAGTGATGGCCATGAACATCCAACTGCCTTTGCTTCGTGGACACTTAGCACCTGATGGCAAGAATTTACCTGACTTGGCTCATTTGTAACTTCAACGACAGTGCTCATTGGCTCTCTGGAATTGTCGTCCGTCAAGCAGGACCTGTCTCTTACCAAGTTCGGATCAGGGCGCAACTGATGAGATAGCACCTGGATCACATTCGCTCACGGACATTGTTCCCTCATGCGGTTCCTTGGAAGAAATCTGTCCTGGATCCTCCGACTTCATTGCTGAACCAGCTTGTTGTGATGCCTCCAGTCTACCTCAATGACAACATGCCCAACGTTATTGTGATGTTCCATATACAGTTCTCCAAGATGGCTAAAGGTCGTATTGTTGACAAAGAACAGCAAGCTATGTATTTGAAACAAAGCTAGTTTATTCTACATTACTTCAAATGGTTCACACTTCACTAAGTAATAGCTAATAAAACAACAGTATAAATCTATGTTACAGAAATCTATAATATCTTTTTAGTAAATCTCAACCTCGCATTATCCTTCTTCATAACCTTCTCCCAGAATACCTAGAGACACAGCCTTTTATAAGACTACTCTGTGGTGCCATCTATTGTTGAATACATGAACATCATCTTGTTAACCTTTTACACTGCTTACATTATACATATTATACATATATTACATTTTATAATATACATATTATAAAAAACAGTATAATAAAAGTAACGATATTACATGATACATTGATATGTGTACCAAAAAGTTAACAAGTGAGTCAAAATTTGTTAAAGTTTTTTATAAATTAAATCAGGTTACTTTCTGATTCGTGATGATCTCCTCAATCGAGTCGACTGAGTTGCAGATGTTTCCAATGTCTTCTGGAAGTCACCTTGTTTGTCATCAGGTCTTGTAGTAGTATGCAATAAATTATCATCAAAGTCAATGCATGAAAATAAAGATTGAGAAGACTTGACTTTCAAAAGAGCACTTTGGTTTCTTCTTAGAACAGAACCATCAATTGCTTTAACAATATACGAGTGAGGTGCTGTTGGCGTATGACCTTAGTTAAGTCAGACCATCCTCCAATGGGAATCTGAATTCTCACTAGATCATCAGGATCAAGCGGTTCCAGCAATTTTGCATGTTCATTATAGTATTTCTCCTGAAGATGCTTTTGATGCTGCATTTTCTCGATGACTTGCTGAAGATCAGGATCAGCTAGTTGTAAACATGGAAGAGTTGTACGCTACAATCTATTCATTAACAATAACAACTGTGCAGGAGATAAACCAGTTGAGAGAGGAGTAGCTCTATAACAATAAAATAAGAACATATTAGAGCCAGAGTCAAGTGTTTTCGTGAAAAGTTGTTTCACGATGTGAATGCCTTTTTATACCTTTCCATTAGATTGATGATAAAGAGCAGTGGACGTGAGATGAGCAAAATTATACTTTCGAGCAAATTCTGTCCAATCATTTCTATCAAAGCAAGGTCCATTGTCTGTCATAACTTTGCAAGGTATTCCATGATGAGCAAATATTTCCTTAGTTGCTATGATCACGGATTTTGAAGTAGAATCAGACAATTTCATTACTTCCGGGTCATTGAAAAAATAGTCAATGATCAATTCATAATCACCATCATGAAAATGGACAAGATCAATACCAACTTTCGACCAGGGAATCTTCTCGAGATTGTGAGTTGTGAGCTTCTCTTTTCTCTGTTTCAACTGATTTCGTTGGCATGTTTCACATTCTAGCACAAAATTGGTTGTGTCAGTATTTATTCCAGGTCAATCTACTGCTTGTCTTGCTCGACTTTTACATTTTTCTATACCTTAGTGACCTTCATGAATCTTTTGGAGGATCATGTGTCTTAGCGTTGTAGGAATCACAATACGATCAAGACGAAGAAGAAATCCATCTCCGACACTTAGATCAGATCTAATATTTCTGAAATTTGAACAAATTCATTTTGGCCAACCATTCCTCATATGGCTGATTACTCATTATAACACTGCATCTTTTTCAGTTTCTGGTCTGATAGGCTGGAGTTTTCCATCAGAGACAGGAAGAATTTCAACTAAGAGTTGCACTTGAGCTTCTACGAGTTGAACTATCTCAGTCTGCTGTTCATCTTTTTCAGTAGCACAAAATAAAGCATCGGCAATCACAAGGTCTTTCCCTGGAGTGTAGACTAGTTGAAAGTCATACCTTCTTAGTTTCATAATGATTCATTGCAGACTTGGAGTCATATCATTCAAATCTTTCTTGATTTCTGTTTGAAGCTTAAATAGTGTGACTCATCTTGTTTAGCTGAGTTCTGTATAAAAGACAGACAGAAAGCGCACTCAGTAAGCTTTGCGCAGGTGAAGAAGACACATCCTGAGTGAGTGAGACACAGCCAGAGTGGGAATTGGAACTTGGTAATTTGGGCAGTGTGGTAATTCGGCGCGGAGTGGGAGGAAGTGCTGTTTCCCTTTTTGTTCTGTTTGGCTTTGTAACTGGTAATCTGCAGGGAGAGATCCAGAGTGCATTTCGGGAAGCAAGGAAAAAAACAGGGAGCACCCTGGGAAGGTAGGTGATATAAAATCTTACCCCCAGGCCCCAGCGGCCTTCATTTTCGGGAGTGGGAGAGAGAGAGAGCCGGGGAGTAGCTTGGGAACAGGTAAGTGATAGATATTCTTCTATTGTGAGTGATCCGACTTGGGGGGAGGGGGGGGGGGGGACTGAAAAGTGACATCACAGGAAAGCTGTGACCTGATTGGCTTACACGAAATTTAAAAACTAAACATTGTTAAACTAATTAAACATAATTAATTAATTACTTAGTCATAATTTAGAGGGGCATCTAAGCCAGAGACCGGAGAGTACTGTATTTAGCATTTACATTTATAGTAGAAATCTAGTGCGAAGAAACATATAGTTAACAGTAACTTTTTTAAAAATTTACTTTTTAATTTAATTGACTAATTCATTAATGCAATGTCAATTAGAGGGGTGCAGTGCTCTGACTGTGGGATGTGTCAGGTCCGGGAGGTCTCCAGCATCCCGGATGGCTTCATCTACAAAAAGTGCACCCAACTAGAGCT